>NC_090385.1:8545625-9781563 GCF_036365525.1 Heterodontus francisci
TGGGGTAGCTGTTGAACAGGCAGATACCGAGTGCAGAGAGTCTGTGAGGAAGGTTAGACAGTTGACAGGGCAAAGTTGCAGCCAGTATGATGGGTTGAAATGTGTCTATTTTAACACAAGAAGTGTCAGGAATAAGGGTGATGAACTTAAAGCATGGATCAGTACTTGGAGCTACGATGTTGTGGCCATTACGGAGACGTGGATATCACAGGGGCAGGAATGGATGTTGGATGTTCCGGGGTTTAGATGTTTCAAAAGGAATAGGGAGGGAGGTAAAAGAGGTGAGGGAGTGGCATTGATAATCAGGGATAGTATCACAGCTGCAGAAAGGGAGGTTGTCGAGGAGGGTTTGTCTACTGAGTCATTATGGGTGGAAGTCAGAAACAGGAAAGGAGCAGTCACTTTGTTGGGAGTTTTCTATAGACCCCCCAATAGCAACAGAGACATGGAGGAACAGATTGGGAGGCAGATTTTGGAAAGGTGCAGAAGTAACAGGGTTGTTGTCATGGGTGACTTCAACTTCCCTAATATTTATTGGAACCTCCTTAGTGCAAATAGTTTGGATGGAGCAGTTTTTGTCAGCTGTGTCCAGGAAGGTTTCCTGACTCAATATGTAGATAGGCCGACTAGAGGGGAGACTATGTTGGACTTGGTGCTTGGCAACAAACCAGGCCAGGTGGCAGATCTCTCAGTGGGAGAGCATTTCGGTGATAGTGATCACAACTCCCTGACCTTTACTATAGTCATGGAGAGGGACAGGAGCAGATGGGATGGGAAAATATTTAATTGGGGGAGGGGGATTTACAATGCTATTAGGCAGGAACTGGGGAGCATAAATTGGGAACAGATGTTCTCAGGGAAATACACGACAGAAATGTGGAGGTTGTTTAGGGAGCACTTGCTGCGACTGCTGGATAGGTTTGTCCCGATGAGGCAGGGAAGGGATGGTAGGAAGGAACCTTTGATGACAAGAGATGTGGAACAGCTAGTCAAGAGGAAGAAGGAAGCTTACTTAAGGTTGAGGAAGCAAGGATCAGACAGGGCTCTGGAGGGTTACAAGGTAGCCAGGAAGGAACTGAAGAATGGACTTAGGAGAGCTAGAAGGGGACATGAAAAAGTCTTGGCGGGTAGGATTAAGGAAAATCCCAAGGCGTTCTACACTTATGTGAGGAACAAGAGGATGGCCAGAGTGAGGGTAGGGCCGATCAGGGATAGTGGAGGGAACTTGTGCCTGGAGTCGGAGGAGGTAGGGGAGGTCCTAAATGAATACTTTGCTTCAGTATTCACTAGTGAGAGGGACCTGGTCGTTTGTGAGGACAGCGTGAAACAGGCTGATATGCTCGAACAGGTTGAGGTTAAGAGGGAGGATGTGCTGGAAATTGTGAATGATATGAGGACAGATAAGTCCCCGGGGCCAGATGGGATGTACCCAAGGATATTACGGGAAGCGAGGGAAGAGATTGCTGCTCCTTTGGCGATAATTTTTGCATCTTCACTGTCCACTGGAGTAGTGCCGGATGATTGGAGGGTGGCAAATGTTGTTCCCTTGTTCAAGAAAGGGAATAGGGATAACCCTGGGAATTATAGACCAGTCAGTCTTACGTTGGTAGTGGGCAAATTATTGGAGAGGATTCTGAGACACAGGATTTATGATTATTTGGAAAAGCATGGTTTGATTAGAGACAGTCAGCATGGCTTTGTGAGGGGCAGGTCATGCCTCACAAGCCTTATTAAATTCTTTGAAGATGTGACAAAACACGTTGATGAAGGAAGAGCAGTGGATGTGGTGTATATGGATTTTAGCAAGGCGTTTGATAAGGTTCCCCATGGTAGGCTCATTCAGAAAGTAAGGAGGCATGGGATACAGGGAAAGTTGGCTGTCTGGATACAGAATTGGCTGGCCCATAGAAGACAGAGGGTGGTAGTAGATGGAAAGTATTCAGCATGGAGCTCGGTGACCAGTGGTGTTCCACAGGGATCTGTTCTGGGACCTCTGCTCTTTGTGATTTTTATAAATGACTTGGATGAGGAAGTGGAAGGCTGGGTTAGCAAGTTTGCCGATGACACGACGGTTGCTGGAGTTGTGGATAGTGTGGAAGGCTGTTGTAGGTTGCAACGGGACATTGACAGGATGCAGAGCTGGGCTGAGAAGTGGCAGATGGAGTTCAACCTGGAAAGGTGTGAAGTGATTCATTTTGGAAGGTCAAATTTGAATGCGGAATACAGGCTTAAAGACAGGATTCTTGGTCGTGTGGAGGAAAAGAGGCATCTTGTCCATAGATCGCTCAAAGTTGCCACCCACGTTGATAGGGTTGTTAAGAAGGCGTATGGTGTGTTGGCTTTCATTAACAGGGGGATTGAGTTTAAGAGCCACGAGGTTATGCTGCAGCTCTATAAGGGCCTGGTTCAACCACACTTGGAATATTGTGTTCAGTTCTGGTCGCCTCATTATAGGAAGGATGTGGAAGCTTTAGAGAGGGTGCAGAGGAGATTTACCAGGATGCTGCCTGGACTGGAGGGCATGTCCTACGAAGAAAGATTGAGGGAGCTAAGGCTTTTCTCATTGGAGCGAAGAAGGATGAGAGGTGACTTGATAGAGGGGTACAAGATGATGAGAGGCATAGATAGAGTGGATAGCCAGAGACTTTTTCCCAGGGTGGAAATGGCTATCACCAGGGGACATAATTTTAAGGTGATTGGAGGAAGGTTTCGGGGAGATGTCAGAGGTAGGTATTTTACACAGAGAGTGGTGGGTGCGTGGAATGCGCTGCCAGCGGTGGTAGTAGAAGCAGATACATTAGGGGCATTTAAGCGACTCTTGGATAGGTACATGGATGATAGTAGAATGAAGGGTAGGTAGTTAGTTTGATCTTAGAGTAGGTTAAAGGTTCGGCACAACATCGTGGGCCGAAGGGCCTGTACTGTGCTGTACTGTTCTATGTTCTATGTTCTATAACCTGCCCCCTGATCTTGTGTGGAGGAAAATTCCTATTTTAGGTGTAAAAGGTCCAATGGTACTATTTCAAAGAGCAGGGGAGTTCTCCCCAGTGTGTGACCAGTATTTATCTCCTTAACCAACATGACAAGAGACAGGGTATTTGGCCATTCTCACAATGCTGTTTGTGGGACCTTGCTGTGCACAAGTTGGCTGCTGTATTTCCTACATGATAACAGTGACTATGCTTCAAAAGTACTTAATTGGCTGTAAAGCTCTTTGGGACATTCTCAGGTTGCAAAAGGCACTATATAAATGCAAATCCTTTCTTCTGTTTTTTTGGCACTGCTGCAATCTAGGGAATTGGAGCGGCCAATTTACACACAGCAAATTCTCTGTAACAAGAGTGAGAAAATGACCAGATCATATGTTTTCAGTTCTGTTGCTTGAAGTATAAATCTTCTTCTTCTTCTTCTCGGGAATGAGGATGACTTTCTTCCACTCCAGGATTGTGGGTCCTTAGGTGACTGAATAGTCCAATTCTGGATCCACACACTCTGCCACAGGTGGGGCAGGTGGTATTTGGTGAGGTGAGTGAATGTGATGCTCCAATTTCCGAACACTCCTTCCGCTGTTTGCACTTGGTCACTGCCTGGGCATATCCGCGTTGTTGGAACTAGCTGGCACCGTTGTGGATGCTCCTTCTCCATTTTGGACAGTCTCGGGCAAGAGAGTCCCCGAATCAGTGGAGATGTTACATTTTTTCAGGGAGACTTTAAGGACATCCTTGTAGCACTTCCTCTACCCTCCAGGTAGCCTCTTGCCATGACGGAGCTCGGAGTAGAAAGTTTATTTTGGGAGTCTTGTGTCAGGCATGTGGATGTATAAATATGGACCGGGACACAGACAACTCCTGTGTTCTTCGAATAGTGCCATGGAATCTTTTACACCCAGCTGAGAGGGTAGATGGTTTAACGTCTCTTCTGGAAGACAGCACCACAGACAGTGCGGCACTTCCTCAGTACTGCACTGGAGTGTCAACCTGGATTATGAGCTCAGGTCTCTGGAGTGGGACTTGAATTTAATGCTGACTATGACAGCAGTTCAGCACTGCAAATTCCTTCCCAGTTAGGAGCTGTAAATATTCTAAAATAATGTAGGCGACAATGTTAGTGTTAGATGTAAATTGAGCAGGTGGTGGATGAACTCTTAGTGAAAGGACTTCAAATGTTGGTGCAGATTTGGCAGGAGGCGACATGTCCAGTTAGTTCGAGAGTGTTGGAATAGACAGGACATTTTCAGGTTGGCAGGCTGTAATTAGCAGGCTACTGCAAAAAACAGTACTTGATCAGCTACTTACAAACTATATCAATGTCTTTGATGAGGGGACTGAGCATAATGTATCCAAATTTGCTGGCAATGCAAAGTTAGGTTGGTAAAGGCAACAGTGAGCAGGACACAAAGAGGCTGCAGAAGGATATAGACAAGCAAATGAAATATCATTGGCAAGGCCGAGCCTCGCTTCACAAATGCCTCCCAAGACCTCCAACTACGGGCATAGAGTGGAGGAATGGGACTGACTGGAGAGTTGGCATGGACTTGATGGGCCAAATGTCCTCCTTGTGCCGTAAATGATTCTATGACCTGCTGCTGCAGCCTGTAAGGGCCCGCAGGGAGATGCTCTTCCCTGCCAATGGGAGGAAGAAGCCTACCACAAGGAACAAGGAGGCCTGTCTGGGGCTGGTTGAGGAGGTGACCAGCAGGAGTTTGATGCCATGCTCCTGGATACAGCACCTGACGCGGTTTAATGATCTGATCACAGCAGAAATGGATGTACAATGGCACGTGCAACAGCATCTTGCTGAGTACATCATGCCAAATCCCTCACTCTGCCTTCCCAAACCTACTGCAGCACATCATTCCTTACACCAGTCTATCTTGCAGGTACCCCCATTCCTCTCTGTCTATGCACTTCTTCACATCCCCATCTATCCATCCATTACTGACACCCACCCTCATCTTCATGCAATGTCACACGTTTCTCTTTTTCTCTCATGGGCACCCTCAGGAAATGCTGTCCATTCTTCCATTCAATGCATGCCATACCTCCCTCTCATAGGTCTCTTCTTTTCCTCCCTGCAAGAGGAGTGTGCAGAGAGACTTGCACTTTTATTCTTATTCTTTCATGGGATGTGGGCATCGCTGGCTAGGCCAGCATTTGTTGCCCACTCCTATTGCCCTTGAGAAGGTGGTGGTGAGCTGCCTTTTTGAACTACTGCAGTCCATCTAGTACAGGTACACTAAAAGTGCTGTTTGGGAGGGAGTTCTATGATTATGATGCAATGACAATGAAGGAGCGACTATATAGTTCCAAGTCAGGATGGTGTGTGGCATGGAGGGGAAATCTCAGGGGAACTAGGGGACACAGTTTAAAAATAAGGGGTCTCCCATTTAAGTCGGAGATGAGAAGTTTTTGCTCTTAGAGGGTCATTAGTCTGTGGAATTCTCTTCCCAAGAGAGTGCAGTGTCATTGAATATTTCTAAGTCAGATTGAGATAGATTCTTGATTGACATGGGTTAGGGTTATAGCAGGTAGACAGGAAAGTAAAATTGAGTCCACAAACAGATCAGCCATGATCTTATCAAATGGCCAAGTAGGCTTGATGGGCTGCTCTTAATTCATATGTTTGTATGTTGGGACCAAGATGGGAGTAATGCACTGTCAATTCAATCCCATTACTCCACAGGTCACAGAATATTATTAAAATTTCCCGCCGACTGCAAATTAGCCAAATTAAACACTTTATTAACCCCCAGAGTAAAGCACACCATAAACTAAATCTTAAACAATACTGAGATAAATCTATGTCTGAAATGACGTTATAACTTCTTATTCCTCCTAACCCTCATGCACATACATATACATTAAAAAACCAACGGTTAACCGGCTCTAAAATTATGTTTTAAATTAGAGCTGTTTCTTAGGAATAATAAAACAACTAGGTTGTAAGTCTTGGCAGGTTAAGTTCCTGGTTCGGTGAGGTGTCCCAGAGTTGAATAGTCAGATGCCACTCAAAGTCTCCAGGTGAGTTTGATGAACAGTCTGTAATGGATAGCCATTCTCAGTACTTCGGATGCAGTAGGCGTCACACAGATCTTTCAACAAGGAATATAACAACAGGTCTATTTAGATTTTGAATTAGCAGTCTATCAGTAGAAACTTTACTGAGTTTCCAGGACTCCCAGAAACATGAAAGACAACAGAAAATCACTTCTGAGGCAGAGTATTCTTAGAGATGGGAGTAAAAATAAATTTGCTACCTCCAATAATGCAAATTTACCTTTCCAGGGGTCCTTTCCTCTAGGCAAAACACAGCCTGTAGGTCTCTGTATATTTTCTGCTGAGAGAGACAAATCCTTCCTTCCTTCAAGAAAGCACACTTCGCTGGTCTGCCAGTTCAAACCGGTTCTAACCAGTCTTTGCCCACAGTCAAATTGATACAATACAGCATGTGACCTCTCTCTCTTGCTGTTGCTTGGGAAACAGGCTTGCAGCTCGCACGCACTGTCTTCAGAGAGACAAACAACTCTGTCTTAAAGGCACACAGATCCCCTTTAGTTTTTAAACAAAGAAAAGTAACACTTCCATAACAGTTTGTATGTATGTAGAACACCAGGGAGAGGCAGATAACCTGAGGTAGCCCTCCAACGATCTTGATACTGACAGCTGAAAAGGAAGAGGTGCTAGAGATAAGCAAAGTCTCTATGTGCCTGGTTATTGGAGATGACGATCCGCCAGCTATCTGGTGACAGAATTAAATACAGCCACATGGTGTACAACACGCACTCATGGCGACTTGATGTCAGCAGCGAGTGAAATATGATCATGTGCTTAAAAATCATTTAAAACATTCTTACCTTGACAGTTCTAATTATTTTCTTTAATCTCCCACAGGGCCTGCAATCGGCCCACAGGAGGTATCTCAGAAGGATGAAAACTCCTCAGAAGAGGTGTCTCCCTCTGAGGGTGCACCATCACAGGACTCAGGCAGACCTTGCACCAGTTTAGACACTCAAATTTCAGTAAGACAAATGGTTGGGCTTTTCACCTGGTGCCTCATATATCACAAGTGAGCAAGGGCAGATTGTAGAGAGAGGGACAGCAGTGGAGAGCCCCCGTCGGAGGGTGCAGAACAATCCAAACTCTGTTCAGCTGGATGCCGATTCTGAACCTCAGGAGCCATCAACAAACAGGAGACTCCTGGAGCTGCAGCAATATATGTGCAAGGTCCTCGCAGGCATTCCAGCTGCACGGTGCATGCTTGCTGAGAGATTGGAGGAATCTATTTTGAGCATGAGTGACCATGCCTTCATCCTGGGAAAGAGTGGCCACCTGCATGGAGTATCAAACACAGTAATTACACAACCTCATGCTGGCTCTCACCAATGGTTTGCACACTGAATGCCACCTTAATAGTATTGGTGAAATCTAAGCCTTGGCCATTCAGCATCTCAGTGAAGTGCAGCAAAGTTCTTCCCAGCTCATTGCTAGCAGCAAAACACAGGTTTCCAGTGAGCGAGATGGAGAAAGGGGACATGGAAGTGTAGACTCTGCTAAAAGTGCTTCCACCTCTCACCTGTTGCCAGCCCTCAGTCAGAGCCCCACATGCTGCCTTGTGGCCCAGTGACTGAGTCTGCCCCTGCACAGGTGCAGGTGGAGCAGTCTTTGCTCAAAAACCTAAAGGATGTTAGCCAAGAGCATCTGAGCAAGTCAGAGCAGGGATCTAAGCAGCTGCCTCTAGCCCTACCGAAGCCACAGGGGTTGTACAGAAGCAGCAGAAAAGGAAAAGGAAAGATTTTGTAAAATTCATTCTTGGGATGTGAGCATTGCTGGCAAGGCCAGCATTTGTTGCCTATCCCTAATTGCTGCAATTATACAGGGCCTTGGTGAGGCCACACCTGGAATATTGTGTGCAGTTTTGGTCTCCTTCTCTGAGGAAGGATGTTCTTGCTATAGAGGGAATGCAGAGAAGGTTTACCAGACTGATTCCTGGGATGGTGGGACTGACATATGAGGAGAGATTGAGTTGTTTAGGATTATATTCGCTAGAGTTCAGAAGAATGAGGGGGGATCTCATAGAAACCTATAAAATTCTAACAGGACTTGACAGGGTAGATGCAGGAAGGATGTTCCCGATGGTGGGGGAGTCCAGAACCAGGGGTCATAGTCTAAGGATAAAGGGTAAACCTTTCAGGACTGAGATGAGGAGAAAACATTGTATGTTTTCAAGAAGGAGTTAGATATAGCTCCTGGGTCTAATGGGATCAAAGGGTATGGGGAGAAAGCCAGAACAGGTTACTGAGTTGGATAATCAACTATGATCATAATGAATGGCGGAGCAGGCTCGAAGGGCCGAATGGCCTACTCCTGCTCCTATTTTCTATGTTTCTATGAGCCTGACAGGAGAGAGGCTCTTCTTCCAAGTTCAGTTGCAATCTGCAGTCTGACACAAGATGTCCTGTGAGCAGTTCAAAACCAGACCTGGGACAGCAGGTTAGTCATGTGACTCACTGTTCAAACAAGCTCCTGCATTTGTAGATTTCAAACCTCTCGGTGGGGTGGGAGGGGGGATGTAGTGCTGTCTCTTACACCGACAAGATGTGGATCACCGTTGCCCAGACCAATCTCTGTTCATTGAATCAGTGAGCAATTACCATTGTCTCTCTCTTAGTATGCAAATATTTTTCCAGCCACTGCTGATCTCTTTAAACAAGTCATCTCTTCACTCCAGCAATAAAGGGTAAACCTTTCAGGACTGAGATGAGGAGAAATTTCTTCACCCAGAGAGTGGTGAGCCTGTGGAATTCGTTACCACAGAAAGCAGTTGAGGCCAAAACATTGAATGTTTTCAAAAAAGAGTTAGATATCGCTCTTGGGTCTAAAGGGATCAAAGGGTGTGGGGCGAAAGCCCGAACAGGTTACTGAGTTGGATGATCAGCCATGATCATAATGAATGGCGGAGCAGGCTCAAAGGGCCGAATGGCCTACTCCTGCTCCTATTTTCTATGCTTTTTTTTTTACGATGTTTTCTATTGTCTTTGAATTGAGTGGCTTGCTAGGCCATTTCCGAGGCCATTTAAAAGTCAACCACATTGCTGAGATGAGGAGCAATTTCTTCACCCAGAGAGTGGTGAGCCTGTGGAATTCACTACCACAGAAATCAGTTGAGGCCAAAACATTGTATGTTTTCAAGAAGGAGTTAGATATAGCTCTTGGGTCTCAAGGGATCAAAGGGTATGGGGCGAAAGCAGGAACAGGTTACTGAGTTGAATGATCAGCCATGATCATAATGAATGACGGAGCAAGCTCGAAGGGCCGTATGGCCTACTCCTGCTCCTATTTTCTATGTTTCTTTGCTGTGGGTCTGGGATCACATGTAGGCCAGACTGGGTAAGGACAGCTGGTTTGATCCCAAAAGGACATCAGTGACCTGGATGGGTGTTTGCAACAATCTGGTAGTTTCTTGACCATTATTAATGAGATGAGCATTGCATTCCAGATTTATTAATTCAGTGAATTTAAATTGCCCCAGCTGCCATGGTGGGTTTTGGACAGATGGTCGGAATTTTGCGCCCCCTCCTACAGGAGCGGGCTGATGGCAGGGGTCATAGTAAAATTAAGTGGGATGCTGGGGGCCATCCCTGAGGCCTTTCCGCCCCTGCTGCAATTTTACCAATGGCGGCGGCAGCGAGAAGCGGCCTGTCCGCCTCATGCCAATCGAGACCCTTAAGTGGCCAATTAACTGCCACTTAAGGCCTCCTTCTGCCGCCGCTGATATTTTACCACCAGCCGGCAGGTGCATTTGGCCAGCAAACCTGCCGTCCTTCTTGTGGGCTAGTGAGGGGCCCTCCTGATCGGACACCCTGTGCCCTACGGAGGGCCCCACCTAAAGCACCAACCACCCCCACTGAAATAAAGTCCCCCTGCCACTCTTAATCAAACCCCCTACCTCACTGAGGCCTGGCCGATTGTCCCTGGCGAGGCCCCAAAACTTATCTTTGTTCCGGGTTCGAAGTTCACGATCCTGATGTTTGGCTGGGTGCAGTCCCAGCAGTGGCCACTGGGATTGAGAGCTGCCGGCCTGCAGCCTCAGTGGGGTGGAAGGCCCAGTCAAGTCCAATTAAGGGCCTGACATGACTCCCCAGGCCCAGCAGAGATGGGCTCGCCCCCGACACATTGGCCGATGGGCGGGGCCTCCTGCCCAATGTAGTATTCTGGCCCATGTCTCTAATGCATTAGTCTGGGCCTCCAGATTACTAATCTAATAAGCACTGTACCACTGTGCTGCCAACCATAGGGTGGGGGTGGGGGGAGGGTGTGACGGGGCACATGGGTATGTTACACAATGTCAGAATGTTAAGTTTTTGGTTTATGAGCCACATAAATATTATTTGTTTGCACCACTTTCCTGTATTGCTCATTTTGCCTGCTGCCTGTTAAGTGGCCTGGTAAGGCAGGACTTAAAATGGAGCAATGTGTACCTGTGAATGGGATGCTTTGTTAATTGCAGGGCTGCTTTGTGTTGGAGGAATTGCATGTGGCTGCCAGATAGGTGCACTGGTGCACAGGGGCGGCACAGTGGCGCAGTGGTTAGCACTGCAGCCTCACAGCTCCAGCGACCCGGGTTCAATTCTGGGTACTGCCTGTGTGGAGTTTGCAAGTTCTCCCTGTATCTGCGTGGGTTTCCTCCGGGTGCTCCGGTTTCCTCCCACATGCCAAAGACTTGCAGGTTGATAGGTAAATTGGCCATTATAAATTTCCCCGAGTATAGGTAGGTGGTAGGGGAATATAGGGACAGGTGGGGATGTGGTAGGAATATGGAATTAGTGTAGGATTAGTATAAATGGGTGGTTGATGGTTGGCACAGACTTGGTGGGCCAAAGGGCCTGTTTCAGTGCTGTATCTCTCTAAAAAAAAAAATAACTGAACCTCGCCATTATGAGGGTATCTGGGGATCCTGGGCAGCACTGTGCACCACTGCTGGTTAAATAGCCACTTCCTGTTCCTCCTCCTCCTCCTGTTCCTTCGCCTGTTCTGAAGAGGCTCTGTGCTCTCCCCCTTGCTCCTCCTGGAGATCCAACCCTCGCTCCTGTACAATGTCGTGCCGGACGCAACACACCAGGATCATTCTGGAGACCCTGGCTGGTATGTATTGAAGAGTTCCTCCAGATCTGTCAAGGCACCTGAAGAATCTCTTCAGCAAGCCGACTGCTTGTTCAATGACACACATGATTGCCACATGTTTGTAGTCATTGATGCCTTGCACCTGTGGGAAGCCAGCCACAGCTGGCAACGTGAGTGCCCAGTCAGTCCGACTGGCATCAATGGTGGCAAAGGTGACATAATTGCCTACCCTGGCAACCATGGCATTAGTCACTTGTGTGATGCATTTGTGGGTGGCCAACTGTGAAATTCTGCAAATATCTCCTGAGGTGAAGAGGTTATGGGAGTTGGTGACTTTGACAGCAACTGGTAAAGCCTGGCCAGCAGGTCTTCGTCCAGCAGGCTGCAAATGTCTGCCATCACCTGACATGAGAGCCTGAGCCTCCTGAGATACTGGCTTTTAGATATGTCCAGGAAGCTGATCCTCTCCACATACATGCTAAGTTATTTTTTCCAAAATATACTTTATTCATAAAAATCTGTAAAAAATGCATTACAAAACAGTTCAAAACAGCACAAATTTGACATTCCAAAGAGTTCAAAGGAAAACAGTTTTCTTCGATACAGGAGTGAGTTGCCTCACAACCCTTCCGTTCCATTTTACATGCAAACCCATATTTGGTGTATACAGCCCGAGGGGTTTCCCATGGATCCAGCCCCTCAGTTCACTTTGGTGGGAGGACCTTACACAGAGGTCTTTCCCCAATGAGCCTTTGCAGCGGCTGCCCCAAGTGTAAGTGCGTCCATCAGCACGTAGTCCTGGACTTTGGAACGTGCCAGTCCGCAACACTCGGCCGTGGACAACTCTTTGTGCTGGAAGACCAGCAGGTTTCAGGCAGACCAAAGAGTACCTGTCACCGAATTGATAGCCCTCCAGCAGCAGTTGATGTTTGTCTCGGTGTGCGGCCCTGGAAACAGCCCACAGAGCACAGACTCCTGTGTTACAGAGCTGCTTGGGATGAACCTCGACAAAAACCACTGCATCTCTTTCCACACCTGCTTTGCAAAGACACATTTCAGAAGGAGGTGGGCGACCGTCTCTTCCCCACCGCAGCCACCTTGAGGGCAGCGTGTGGAAGTGCGTGCAGGAAGGATCTGACGGGGAGGGCCCTTCTCACCTCCAGCCAAGCTACATCTTGGTGCTTGTTTGAAAGTTCTGGTGATGAGGCATTCTGCCAAATGACTTTGGCAGTCTGCTCGGGGAACCATCCGACAAGATCCTCCATCTCCTTTTCCCGTAGGGCCTTGAGGACATTCCATGCAGACCACTGCCTGATGGATTGGTGGTCAAAGGTGTTTTTCCGCAGAAACTTTTCCACGAAGGATAGGTGGTACGGCATGGTCCAACTGGATGGAGCGTTCCGCGGCAATGTGACCAGGCCCATCCTTCACAGCACCGGGGACAGATAGAACCTCAGCACTTAGTGACACTCGGCGTTTGCGTACTGGGGATCTACACACAGCTTGATGCAGCCGCACACGAAGGTGGTCATTGGGATGAGGGCGATGTTGGGTACATTTTTCCCGCCCTTATCCAGAGGTTTGAATATCCTGACCCTCCAGACCCGGTCCATTTTGGATCTCCAGATAAAGCGGAAAATGGCTCGGGTGACCGCCACGACGCAGGAGTGGGGTATGGGCCAGACCTGCGCCACGTGCAGCAACAACGTGAGCGCATCGCACCTGATGACCAGGTTCTTGCCCACAATGGAGAGAGATCGCTGCTCCCACATGCTCAGTTTATAGTGTACCCTGGCTACTCACTCCTTCCAGGTTTTGGCCCATGCCCTTCCAAACCATTTCTCCACCACCTTCAGGTAGTCTGACCTGACGGTGAAGGGGACAAAGGATCGGTCGGCCCAGTTTCCAAAGAACATGGCCTCACTCTTGCCGTGGTTAACTTTGGCTCCCGAGGCCAATTCAAACTGGTTGCAGATGCTCATCAATCTGCGAACGGATAGCGGATCCGAGCAGAAGACGGTGACGTCGTCCATGTACAGGGATGTTTTTACCTGAGTGCCTCCACTGCCTGGGATTGTCACCCCTCATATGCTCACATCCTTCCTAATAGACTCAGCAAAAGGTCCGATACAGCAAAAAAACAAGACAGGGGAGAGAGGACAGCCCTGTCTGACTCCAGACTGGATCGGGAAACTTTCTGATTCCCACCCATTGATTGAGACTGCAGTACTGATGTTTGTGTAAAGCAGTTTGATCCAATTGCATCTTCCATCCCCAAACCCCATTTTGGAAAGCACGTCCATTATGTAGGTGTGCGATATCCTGTCAAAAGCCTCCTCCTGGCCCAAGCTGATAAGGCAGGTGTCCACCCTCTTATCCCGTACATAGGCGATCGTATCCCTGAGTTGTGCGAGACTATCAGAGATCTTCCTGCCGGGTACGGTGCAGGTCTGGTCAGGGTGAATCACCAGCTCCAGAGCAGACTTGACTGGACTGGCTATGACTTTGGACAGAATCTTGCAGTCTACATTAAGCAGTGAGATGGGCCGCCAATTTCTGATTTCCGCCCTCTCCCATTTCCGCTTGTAGATGAGGGTGATGATGCCTTTCCTCATGGATTCTGACATGCTGCCGGCCAGGAGCATGCTCTCGTATACTTCCAGCAGGTCCGGGCCGACCCAGTCCCACAGGCCCGAGTACAACTCGACTGGTAAGCCGTCACTTCCGGAAGTTTTACTCGTCTCGAAGGACCTGATGGTGTTTGTCAGCTCATCCAGAGTTAGCGGTTTGTCCAGTTTCTCCCTCATGCTGTCATCTAAGACCTCCATGATAGATGACAGGAAGTACTGGGAAACCATGCTGTCTGTGGGCTTCATGTCGTACAGCCCAGCATAAAAGGATTTGCTGATCCTTAGTATGTCGGACTGCGAAGACTTTACCGAGCCATCCTCTTCCTTCAGGCTGCTGATAACAGAGCTCTCTCGTGTACCTTTTGGAAGAAGTAACACGAGCACATCTCATCCTGCTCAATGGAGCAGACTCTGCACCGGAAGATGATCTTGGAGGCCTCCGTGGCAAAGAGCGAGGCCTGCTGGCTCTTCACCTCGTGGAGGTCCTCTTTGACCTTGACCCCCATCGTCTGCAGCTGGAGCAGATTTTGCATACTTTTCTGGAGTCAGGACATTTCCCTCTATCTCTCTCTTGCCCTCTGAAAACCTTTGAAGATAAAGAACCTCTGATGTTTTCCTTGATCACCTCCCACCAGTGAACTGGAGACTCAAAGAGGGGTTTGCCGGTTCTCCAACCTTTGTAATCCCTTTTGAGTTCCTCAAGGTTCTCTGGGGTTAGCAGTGTAGCATTGAGCTTCCATGTCCCCCTGCCAACCCGCTGGTCATCCTGTAAGTGACAGTCGGCCAGTAAAAGGCAATGGTCGGAGAAGAACACCGGCTTGATATCGGTGGATCTGACCGTGACAGCACGGGACACAAACAGGAAGTCAATCCTGGAACAGGCAGACCCATTCGATCTTGACCATATGTATCTACACTGTGCTCTGTCTGCAGGTTTGCTGAAGACGTCGTGCAGCTTGGCTTCTTTTACCGTTTCCATTAGGAATCTGGACATAGTGTCCAGTTTGCTGTCGTCATTGCTGGATCGTCCAGCTGCGTTAATGATGCAGTTGAAGTCACTGCCTAGGATGACTGGCCTAGACGTCACCAGCAGCAGTGGGAGCTGCTGGAAGATGGTCAGCCGCTCGCTGCTTTGAACCGGGGCGTACACGTTGATCAACCAGAGTGGAGTATTGTTGTACATTACATCTGCTACGAGGAGGCAACCGCCCACCACCTTCTTAACTTCGGAGATGGTGAAGTTAATGCCCCACAGCAGAATACCCAGGCTGGAGGAACGGGAATCATTACCCCCTGACCTGATCGATGGCCCGTGGGACCACCATCGCAACCACTGCCTGTAGGTGCTGAGGTGTGGTATTTCACACTCCTACAGAAACAGTAGTTCAGCTTTGACCTTGGCGAGGTAATCCAAGATTGAAACACATTGCGTAGTGGATTTAATGCTACGCACATTAATCGAAGCAATCTTTATACCTATTTTTAAGTTAGTTGTTGCTTCCCACACCAGTTGTCCTTGCTAGTCCCAGTCCTTGGGTATGTTCCTGCAGACCCATAGTGTACACAAGCTGTTTCACATTCGTTGGGCTCAGAAACCCCTCCTGGTTTCTCATGCAGGGTTTGTTCCACTGGGGTGACACCGCAGGGGTCTTGTAGGCAGCAAGGCTTGGGCTCTCCTCTGTGGTTTGTATCTTTACCCTCTGTTCCTCCTCAAAGACATCACTGCTCCCGGCTTCCCGGAGGTGGGGTGCGGCAGACGCTTCTTTGCTCTCTGTGTCCCGGGGCTGGAGTGCACTGAGCATGTCACTGGGTTCAGCGCTTTGGGTTTGGGGCATGCTGGGCCTATCACAGCTTCCAGTGCCCGGGGGCTGGGGGGCTTTATCTTCCAGCTCCTTTGAGTTCTGCCGCTTCTTTTGCAGGTGCCATCGTTCCGGCCCTTCCTCGTCCAGTGAGGAGGACCTGCTGTAGTCTGTCTCAGACGGTAGCCTCCTCTTGCCACTGGTTTGGGTGGTGACCTGTTACTTTTTTGGAGGTTTTCTCTTTGTGGTTTTCCTTTTTATCACTTGCCACTGACCAGTTTGTCCATCTGCTGCCTCCTCCTCCATTGATTTTGTCTGTCGAGGAGGGGTTTCTGGGCACGGGGTAGGTGTTGGGTCGCTGGTTGCAGCTGCCTCCCCATTCTTCTTCTTCTCAATTAGACTTTCCTTGCTGTGGAGAGGGTTTCTTGTCTCCTTCCCAGTACTAGACTCATTCAACGTTCCTTCTCCCGGCCCTTCCTTGGACCTTGCCACCTGAGTATAACTGAGGCAGCGTTTGGGGCAGGTTTTGTAGAGGTGGCCTGCCTCACCGTACAGGTTGCAGCACATACTCTGTTTACAGTCCTTGGTCTGATGACCTTCCTTCTTGCAGTTCTTGCAGACAACCGTGCTGCAGTTTGCTGCCACGTGACCAGATTTGCCATAGGTGCAACAAACTCTGGGCTGCCCTGCATAGCCCAAGAAGCCTCGACTTCCCCCGATAGCAAAGCTGGAGGGAGGATGGATGATGGCTCTATTGGCATCGACCTTCAAGGTCACCTTCACCTGCCGCTTGCTGGTCCAAATCCCAAATGGGTCCTTGGCATCAGTGCTGCTGCCGGCCACCTCGACGTACCTGGTGAGGAAGGTGAGTACATCCACGACAGGAACATGGGGGTTTTAGAGGTGAATTGTCATCACCTGGTCACATTGCGACGGCAGTGTGAAGAGTGGCTCCACTGTGAGAATTGACAGCGACGCCTGGTTTCCCTTCTCCTTGAACACCTTCAAGAACTTGATGCATCCCTCCACATTCTTGAACGTCACGTCAAAATATCCACTGCTGGGGACGTCCTGCAGACAGAAGATGTCTGCATCTTGGAATCCACAGCAATCAATAAGGATTTTCTTAATGAAGAAGGTACGGTCAACCGGTGCAGCTCCTCCATTATCCTTCACCACCACCCGAACGGTGTTACGCACTCCCTGGCCTGAAGCTCTAGAATTGGTTCCAATCATTTTACTCAAAACCTACCTGGAACAGGATCAAAGGCCAGTGATCATGGTTTCCTCCCTGCCAGTTAAGTTGTGTTAATCCCCTCTCACCTGTGGAGTGACAGGTCTGTGAGGAGAAAGCTGCTACTGCTGCTGGTCCCCCTGCTGCTGGTACTCTTCCTCCTGCTGCTGGTCATCCTTGGTTCTCACCTGAGATCCAAGCCTAGAAAACTGATGGAGTTAAATTGCAAAGAAAGCAAAGAAAGATTTAAGGACATAAGAACAGGAGAAATTGCAGCAGGAGTAGGTCATACGGCCCTCAAGCCTGGTCAGCCATTCAATAACCTGATCTTGGCCTTACCTCCACTTTCCTACCTGTTCCTCAAACCCTTGACTTCCCTATAGATCAAGAATCTATCTATCTCAGGCTTCAAAATATTCAAAGATGCAGCCTCCATTGCTCTCTGAGGTAGAGAATTCCAAAGATTAATGACCCTCTGAGAGAAGAAATTCCTCCTCATTTCCAGCTTCAATGGGTGACCCCTTATTCTGAAACTGTGCCCCCTTGTTCTAGATTCCCCCCATGAGGGGAAACATCTTCTCAGCATCTACCTGTGAAACCCATTCAGAAGCTTATATGTTTCAATAATATCACCTCTCACTCTTCTAAACTCCAGTGAGTATAGGTCCAACTTGCTCATCCGCTCCTCATAAGACAGCCCCTTCATCACAGGAATCAGCCTAGTGAACCTTCTCTGAACTGCTTCCAATACAAGTATATCCCTCCTTAAATAAGGAGACCAAAACTGGACACAGTACTCTAGGTGTGGTCTCACCAACATCCTGTACAGTTGGAGCAAGAGTTCTCTTCCTTTAACATCCCCTTGCAATAAAGGCCAACATTCCAGTTGCATTTATAAATACTTGCTGTACCTGCCTGCTAACATCTTGACAGCAGGAGCTATAAAGTCCAAAATGTGCAAATTAACAAAAACTGTCATGGAAAAATCACACAGAGGAAAATATATTTCTGAAAGAAAAGAAAAAAGATAAATGTTATTGAATGTAGTTTTGAAAATACTGGAAGTTTATGAGGCAGCGAACCTGCAAAATGCCCTTGAATAGGTTGTATGCATCTTGAATATTCATCCTTGGGCTATACAGTTTCATAAGCAGAGTACCATTTATTTCCATTCATGAACAATTTAAGAAGCCTACAGAGTTCCATAATACTTTGTTCAATTAAAAGAAAACAGATTGGGAGTTTATTGCTACACATCATTTGTGGAGTAGAAATAGGTGAAAGAAGACAAATAATAATAGAACTGAGAGGCATAATTTACTTTCCGGCTTTAAATTAATACATCAATACATGTAGTGGATATTTTATTCTTTTCCAATAAATACTTAATTAGCACTGTCATTAAATGCACTTAAAGGGATATTTCAGAATACACAGAATAGATACATTTCAATGAGAAAGAAAAATTCCAAGGGTGGGAGCTGCCATCCGTGGTTAACGAAAACAGTTAAAGATAGTATCAAACTTAAAGAAAAAGCATTTAATTTCACAAAGGTGGGAGGCAGGTCAGAAGATTAGACAGGATATAAAAAACAGCAAAGAATGACTAAAAGATTGATAAGGAAGGTAAAATTAGAGTACGAGAGAAAGCTAGCTAGAAATATAAAGACAGATAATAACAGTTTCTATCAATAGTGATAAAAGAAAAGAGTTAACAAAGTGAGTAACAAAGCCTGCCGGACTGAACATTGAGTTCAATAATTTCAGAGCATGGCAGGCCCCCATTTTTATGTTTTGTTATATTTTCCTTTTTCTTTATTTTATTTTAGTTTGTTTAGTTTGTTTCTACTGTGCCTACCCACTGTTTTATTTCATGTTTGTACTTGGGGCCAGGGCTGTTCATTTTGCAGTCAGCTAACACCCTCTCTGTACTAACACTTTGTCTTTCATCAGACCATTAACATACCGTTCGCCTTTGTTCCATGACCTTTTGGTCAGTTATTCTTTGTCACCCTGACCTATCAACACCTTCTCTTTTATTATCTCTTGCCCCACCCCCGCTTTTATTATTTCTTTGTTTTTATTTTTTAGGTGTTTATTTTATTTTAGTTTAGTTTGTTTCTACTGTGCCTACTCACTGTTTTTTTCATGGTTGTGCTTGGGGTCAGGCTGCTCAGTTTTCGGTCCATTCACACCCTCTCTGTACTAATGCTTTGTCTTTCAGCACACCATGAACATACTGTTTGCCTTTGCTCCATGACCTTCTGGTCAGTTATTCTCTGTGACCTTGTCCTATCAACACTTTCTCTTTTGTTAACTCTTGCCCCATCCCTGCTTTACCTGCTTAAAACCATTTACATTTCTAATATCTGCCAGTTCTGATGAAGGGTCACTGACCTGAAACGTTAACTCTGCTTCTCTCTCAACAGATGCTGCCAGACCTGCTGAGTATTTCCATCATTTCTTGTTTTATAACAAAGTGAGTGTTGGTCCTATAGAAAGTGAGTCTGGGGAATTAATGATGGATAAGAAGGAGATAGCAGATGAAGTGAACAGGTATTTTGCACCAGTCTTCACTATTGAGGATACAAGTAACATCCCAGTATTAGCTGTAAGTCAGGAAATGGAAGGGAGGGAAGAACTCAAGAAAATTACAATCACCAGGGACATGGTACTCATCAAATTCTTGGAGCTGCGGGCTGACAAGTCCCCAGTCCTGATGGACTTCATCATAGGGTGTTAAAAATAGTGGCTAGTGAGATAGTTGATGCGTTAGTTTTAATTTTGCAAAATTCCCTAGATTCAGGGAAGGTTCCGTGAGATTAGAAAATAGCAAATGTAACTCCTTTATTCAAAAAGGGAGGGAGACAGAAAGCAGGAAACTACAGGCAAGTTAGCTTAATATCTGTCTTAGGGAAAATGTTAGAAACTATTATTAAAGATGTTATAGCAGGGCATTTAGAAGGTAATCAGGCAGAGTCAACATGGTTTTGTGAAAGGGCAATCATATTTAAACAATTTATTGGAGTTCCTTGAGGGAGTTACATGTGCTGTGGATAAAGGGAAACCGGTGGATGTAATGTACTTGGATTTCCAGAAGGCATTTGATAAAGTGCCACATCAAAGGTTATTGCAGAAAATAAAAGCTCATTGTGTAGGAGGTAACATATTGGCTAGGAAACAGAGAGTAGGCATAAATGGGTCATTTTCTGGTTGGCAAGATGTAACGATTGGTGTGCCACAGGGATCACTGCTGGGCCCTCAAGTTTTTACAGTTTATATAAATGACTTAGATGAAGGGACCAAGGTATGGTTGCTAAATTTGCTGATGACACAAAGATAGGTAGGAAAGTAACTTGTGAAGAAGACATAAGGAGGCTACAAATGGATATAGATAGGTTAAGTGAGTGGGCAAAGACCTGGCAGATGGAGTATAATGTTGGGAAAGTGTAAAATTGTCCACTTTGGCAGGAAGAATAAAAATGAAGCATATTATCTCAATGGTGAGAGATAGCAGAGCTCTGAGATGCAGAGGGATCTGGGTGTCCTTATGCATGAATCGCAAAAGGTTAGTACCCAGGTACAGCAAGTAATTAGGAAAGCTAAGAGAATGTTATCGTTTATCGCAAGGGGAATTGAATACAAAAGTAGGAAGGTTATGCTTCAGCTATTCAGGGCATTGATGAGACCGCATCTGGAGTACTGTGTCCAGTATTGGTCTCCTTATTTAAGGAAGGATGTAAATGCGTTAGAGGCAGTACAGAGAAGATTTACTAGACTAATACCTGGAATGGGCGGGCTGTCTTATGAGGAAAGATTGGACAGGCTAGGCTGGAATTTAGAAGAGTAAGGGACGACTTGATTGAAACGTATAAGATCCTGAGGGGCCTTGACAGGGTGGATGTGGACAGGATGTTTCCCCTTGTGGGAGAATCTAGACCTAGGGGTCACTGTTTAAAAATAAGGGGTTGCCCATTTAAGACAGAGATGAGGAGAAATTTTTCTCTCAGAGGGTAATGAGTCTTTGGAATTCTCTTGCTCCAAAGGCAGTGGAAGCAGAGTCTTTGAATATTTTTAAGGCAGAGGTAGATAGATTCATGATAAGTAAGGGAGTGAAAGGTTATCGGGGTAGGTGGAAATGTGGAGTAATCAGTTCATCCATGATCTTATTGAATGGCGGAGCAGGCTCGAGGGGCCGAGTGGCCTACTCCTGCTCCTATTTCATATGTTCGTATGCAGATAGATTTCTGGTCATGGTTAGCACCAGTGTTATACGACTCTAAATTACAAGGAGTCAGTGTCAAGAAAGGTAATGAAGGTTAGAGTCATAGAGTCATAGAGCACAAAAACAGGCCCTTCGGCCCATTGTGTCTGTGCCGGCCATACAGCACCGAACTATTTTTATCCCATATTCCTGCACTTGGTTGAATTTTATTTATTATGAACAGAAACTTTGAGAGCTATCAGCTAATGAATATTCTTCTGAAATTCATCCCTCAGAGATTTTAGTGGGGAGTGTTGAATAAAATATGGACCGTGCCCATCTCTGCCCTGCCTCAGCTAACCTCCTGCTGCAGCCCCATCTGTGACTTTGTTACCTCTCGACTCGACTATTACAGAATCATAGAATTGTTGCAGTGCTGAAGGAAACCATTCAGCCCACCGGCTCTCCGAAAGAGCAATTCATTCAGTTCCATTCCCCTGCCTTCTCCCGATGCGCCTGCACGTTCTTTCTTTTCATATAACAGTCGAATTCCCTTTTGAATGCTTCAATTGAACCTGCCTCCACCATGTTCTCAGGCAGTGCATTCCAGACCTTAACCACTCGCTGCTGAAAAAGATTTTCTTCGTGTCACTTTTGCTTCTCTTACCAAATACTTTAAATCTGTGGCCTTACATTCTTGATCCTTTCACAAGTGGGAACAGTTTCTCTCTATCTACTCTGTCCAGACCCCTCGTGATTTTGAATACTTCTATTAAATCACCTCTCAGCCTTCTCTGCTCCAAGGAAAACAGTCCTAACTTCTCCAATCTATCTTCATAACCGAAGTTCCTCATCCCTGGAACCATTCTCGTGAATTTTTTCTGTACTCTCTCCAATGCCCTCACGTCTTTCCTAAAGTGTGGCACCCAGAACTGGACGCAATACTCCAGCTGAGGCCGAACTAGTGTCTTATACATGTTCAACATAAATTCCTTGCACTTGTACTCAATGCCCCTATTCATAAAGCTGAGGATATTGTATGCTTTATAAACTGCTCTCTCAACCTGTCCTGCCACTTTCAATGATTTATGCACATATACACCCAGGTCCCTCTGCTCCTGCAGCCCCTTTAGAATTGTACCCTTTAATTTATATTGTCCCTCCATGTTCTTCCTACCAAAATGCATCACTCTGCATTGAACTTCATCTGCTACCTGTCTGCCCATTCCGCCAACTTGTCTATGTCCTTTTGAAGTTCTACGCTATCCTCATCACAGTTCACAATGCTTCCAAGTTTCATATCATCTGCAAACTTTGAAATTGTGCCCTGTACACCAACGTCTAGGTCATTAATATATATCAGGAAAAGCAAGGGTCCCAACACTGACACCTGAGGAACTTGACTGAAAACCTTGCTCCAGCCTGAAAAACCTCCATTAACCACTACTCTTAGTTTCCTGTCACTCAGCCAATTCTGTATCCATGTTGCTACCGTCCCTTTTATTCCATGAGCTATAACTTTGCTCACAAGTCTGTTGTGCGGCACTGTATCAAATGCCTTTTGAAAGTCCATTTACACCACATCAACAGCATTGCCCGCATCAACCCTCTCTGTTACCGCCTCAAAAACACTCAAGCAAGTTAGTTAAATAGGATTTTCCCTTAAGAAATCCATGCTGGCTTTCCTTAATTAACCTGCATTTGTCCATGTGACTATTAATTTTGTCCCAAATTATTTTTTCTAGAAGTTTCCCCACCACTGAAGTTAAACGGACTGGCCTGTAGTTGCTGGGCTTTATCTTTACACCCTTTTTTGAACACGGGTGTAACGTTTGCAGTTCTCCAGTCCTCTGGCACTACCCCCGAGTCTTAGTCTGAAAATTTATGGCCAGTGCCTCCATAATTTCCACCCTCACTTCCATCAGTATCCTTGGATGCATCTTATCTGGTCCTGGTGATTTATCCACTTTAAGTACAGACAGCCTATCTAATATTTCCTCTTTATCAATTTTAAACCCTCTAGTGTCTGACTTACCTCCTCTTTCAACATTGCCTGGGTTGCATTTTCTTCCTTGGTAAAGACAGATGCAAAGTATTCATTTTATACCTCAGCTATGCCCACTGCCTCCATGTGTAAATCCCCTTTATGGTCCCTAATCGGCCCCACACCTCCTTTTATCATCCTTTTACTATTTATATGTCTATAAAAAACTTTGGAATTCCCTTTAATGTTGGTTGCCAGTCTCCTTTCATGCTCTCTCTTTGCTTCTCTTAGTTGCCTTTTTACTTCCCTTCTGGACCTTTTATATTCAGCCTGGTTCTCGATAGTATTTTCTACCTGGCATCTCTCATAAGCATACTTTTTCTTCTTTATCTGAATCTCTACCTCTTTTGGCATTCAGTGAGCTCTGATTTTGTTTGCCCTACCTTTGCCCTTCGAGGGTACATACCTTGACTCTACCTGAACTATCTCTTCTTTGAAGGTTGCCCATTGTGCAGCTACTGTTTTACCTGCCAACCTTTGACTCCAATTTATTTGCCCCAGCTCCATTCTGAACCCATTAAAGTTGGCTTTCCCCCAGTTAATTATTCTTACTCTGGATCTTTGTCTTTTTCCATCGTCAGCCTAACCCTTATGAAATAATGATCATTGTCCTCTCAATGCTCTCCTACTGATACTTGATCCACTTGGCCCACCTCATTCCCAAGAACCAGGTCTAGCAGTGCTTCCTTTCTCGTTGGACGAGAAACATACCATTGTCAAAAATTTTCCTGAACACACTCCAGGAATTCTTGTCCCTCACTGCCCATTACACTACTACTATCCCAGTCTATCTTTGCATAATCAGGATTATAACTACCCTATAATGTTTGCACCTCTCTGTACTTTCCTTGCAAATTTATTCCTCCACATCCTTCCTACTAGCTGGTGGCCTATAGACAACACTGAGCAATGTAACCAAACCTTTTTTGTTCTTTAGCTCTAGCCAAATTGACTCTGTCCTTGACCCCTCTGGAACATCCTTTTTCTCCAGCAGTGCAATGCTCTCCTTAATCAATACTACCACTCATTCCCCTTTTTTCCTTTTCCTATCTTTCCTGAACACCTGTATCTAGGAATATTTAACACTTATTCCTGCCTTTCTTTGAGCCAGGTCTCTGTTATAGCCACAACATCATATTTCCACATGGCAATCTGCACCTGTACTTCACCAATCTTATTAACCACACTCCATGCAATCACATGCATGCATATTAATCCTGATTTAGACTTTATTACTTTCTACCTTACTCTGACCCCACCTGATAAGTTACTATTCTCTACTCTATTGTCATCTATCTCTGCCAGCATTCTGTGCACCTTGGTATTTCTCTCTGATATTTCCCCCTGGTTCCCACAGCTCGACAAGTTACCAGTTTTGCTTCCTTCCAATCTGAGCTCCCTCTTAGGTTCCCATCCCCCTGACCATCTAGTTTAAACCCTCCCCAACAAAATTAGCAAATCCCCCTTTGAAGATATTAGTTCCAGTCCTGTTAAGATGCAACCCACCCATCTTTAACAGGTCCCAACTGCCCCAGAACTTGTCCCAATAACTCAGAAATCTGATGCCCTCCCTCCTACACCTGTTCTCCAGCCTCGTGGTCAATAGTTCAATTCTAGAATTCCTATGCTCACTCACGTGTGGCACTGGGAGTAATCCTGAGATTGCCGCTTTTGAGGCCCTACTTTTTAATCTCCTTCCTTAGCTCCGTAAAATCTGTTTTCAGAACCCCTCACTCCCCTTCCTACTTATGTCATTGGTGCCAATGTGGACCACGACCTCTAGCTGTTCACCTTCCCCCAGAAGAATGCCCTGTAGCCACTCTGTGACATACTTGACCCTGGCACCAGGAAGGCAACACACCATCCTGGAGTCATGTCTATGGCCACAGAAACACCTGTCTGTTCCCCTCACTAATGAATCCCCTATCACTACTGCTCTTCCACTCTTCATCCTTCCCTCCTGTGCAGCTGAGCCACCTGTGGTGCCACCAACTTAGCTCTGACTGCACTCCTCTGAGGAACTATCACCTTCACCAGTATCCAAAATGGAAAACCGATTAGCAAGCGAGATTGTCTCAGGGGACTCCTGCACTGCCTGCCTGGTTCTTTTCGACTGCCTGGTGGACACGTATTCCCTATCTGCCTGCAAGCTCCTAACCTGAGGTGTGACTACCTCCCTAAATGTGCTATCCACATAGTTCCCTGCCTCGAGGATGCACCACAGTGACTCACGCTGCCACTCGAGTTCCGAAACCTTGAGCTCAAGCTTGTGCAGCCGGTGATATTTCCTGCTGATGTGTTTTTCTAGGAGACATGGTGTGTCCATGACTTCCTATGCTCCACAGGCTGTACATTCCACTTGGTCAAGCTGCCCTGCCATATCTTAACTTTACAGACTATTTATTATAAATAGAATAGCTTACCAGTTATTCACCAACCAGCTCCTTCTACTGCACCGAAGTAAGAACCAAATACTGGAGGGTTAAAAAAGTAGGAAAAAAGATTCACCTCCTCCCCACTTCACTGAACTCCCCACTCACTGAACTCTTGTCTCTATACTCTGCTTGCATGCCGTTTCCAATGATCTCCTGGGTGGATTCTCACCTTCCACCCTTGAGCTCCTTCGCACCAAGTCCTGTTCACCCATCATCCCTGTGCTCACTGATCAACATTGGCTTCCAGTCAGCAGCAGCTCAATTTTAAAATCACCATCCTTGTTTTCAAATCCATCTGTGGCCTCACCCCTCCCTATCTCTGTAATCACCTCCAGCCCTGCAACCCTCCAAGATCTCTGCGTTCCTCCAATTCTGGCCTCTTGTGTATCCCCGGTTTCCTTTGTTTCACCACTGGCGGTCATGCCTCCAGCTGACAAGGCCCTAAGCTCTGGAATTCTATCCTAAAACCTCTCCACCTCACACTCCTCCTTTGAGATGCTCCCTCAAACTGACCTCTTTGGTCAAGCTTTTGGTCACCTGTCTTAATTCCTCCTTACATGGCTTATTGTCAAATTCTGGTTGATAATTTCTCCTCTGAAGTGCCTTGGGATGTTTTGCTACGTTAAAGACACTATATAAATACAAGTTGTTAGTGTTGTCATGTTTAACATCTGTATGGTTCTGTACCATCTTGTATTATCAGTGTCCATCGCGACAGTTCCTTCCTGATCTCGTCGGTTGCTCAGATAAAAAAAAATGATTGGGTTAAAGAATGTATTTCAGAAAATTTAGGCCATAAGATTTTTGTTTTAATTGTACCGGTGTTGTCAGCATCACCTTGACCAATGTGCTATCCTTGTGTTTCCAGGAGGTAAAAAGGAACTGTTACAGGTTTGAACCTAGAAGGAGGATCAGTCACAAACATAAGTCAAAGTATTGGTAAAGTCAGTGATGATGTCTTACTACTATCAATTATTCAATAAACAATTAACAATGATACAATCATAAAAGGAGAGTCTATATAATGCCCAAATTGAAGGGTTGATCACACCCTTATCTATGAGGGTACAGTTCTAGTCCTTCTATCCTCCTGAAATGTGAGCTATTTACCCACCAACATATATCAACATTGATGCTAATTGATTATGGAAATATTGTCAATTACAAAAAGTGACTGTAGGAACAGTCAACAGCAGTACGGGGGTATGGTAGCACAGTGACTATATTACTAGACTAGTAATCCAGAGGCCTGGACTAATGATTTGGAGACATGAGTTCAAATCCCACCAAAGCAACTGGGAGATTTAACTTCAATTTATTAAATGCATATGGAATAAAAAGGAGTATCAGTAATGGTGACCATGAAACTGCTGGATTGTTGTAAAAACCCATCTGGTTCACTGGTGTCCTTCAGGGAAGGAAATCTGCCACCCTGACCTGGCCTGATCTACATGCAACTCGAGACCCAAAGCAATGTGGGTGATTCTTAACTGCCCTCTGAAATGGCCCAGCAAGCCATTCAGTTGTGTAGAAGAAGGAGGCTCACCACCACCCTCTCAAGGGTAATTAGGGAAGAGCAATGGGCTTGCCAGTAATGCCCACATCCCATAAATGAATAAAAAGAAATATATGTTTGCACAGAAACCTGAATTAAGAAACTGTCCCAGCTATGAAGAGAGACTGAAAAGGCTGGGATTGTATTCCTTGGAGCAGAGAAGGCTGAGGGGAGATATGATTGAGGTATACAAAATTATGAGGGTCATTGATAGGTTAGATCGGAAGAAACTTTTCCTTTAGTGGAGGGGTCAATAACCAGGGGGCATAGATTTAAGGTAAGGTGCAGGAGTTTTAGAGGGGATTTTAGTTTAGTGATACAGCACTGAAACAGGCCCTTCGGCCCACCGAGTCTGTGCCGACCATCAACCACCTATTTATACTAATCCTACACTAATTCCATATTCCTACCACATCCCCACCTGTCCCTATATTTCCCTACCACCTACCTATACTAGGGGCAATTTATGATGGCCAATTTACCTATCAAACTGCAAGTCTTTGGCATGTGGGAGGAAACCGGAGTACCCGGAGAAAACCCACGCAGACACAGGGAGAACTTGCAAACTCCACACAGGCAGGACCCAGAATTGAACCCGGGTCGCTGGAGCTGTGAGGCTGCGGTGCTAACCACTGCACCGCCCTAGGTTTTGTCAACGTTCAATTAATTTCTACCCCAAGGATTTGTGGAAAAAATTTGTGGAACACACTGCCTGAAGAGGTGGTAGAGGCAGGAAACCTCACAACATTTAAGAAGTATTTAGATGAGCACTTGAAACGTCATAGCAGACAAGGCTACGGGCCAAGTGCTGGAAAATGGGATTATCATAGTTAGGTACTTGATGGCCAGCACAGACACGATGGGCCGAAGGGCCTGTTTCTGTACTGTATAACTCTATGATTCTATGACTCTAGCTTGGCACCCCAACAATGACAACGGGAAGGTTGGGTGAAGTGACAGAAGGTCGTGCCAAAGGGAGGAAGCAAGGACTTTGGAGAAAGCATTTCAGAATGTATAGAATAGTTACAGCACAGGAGGAGGCCACTTGGCCCATCATGTCAATGCCAGCTCTCTGCAAGAGCAACTCAGTCAGTTCTACTCCCACCGCCCTTTCCCCATAGCCCTGCAAATCTTTTTTCTTCAGATAATTACAGTGGCGCAGTGGTTAGCACCGCAGCCTCACAGCTCCAGGGACCCGGGTTCGATTCCAGGTACTGCCTGTGTGGAGTTTGCAAGTTCTCCCTGTGTCTGCGTGGGTTTTCTCCGGGTGCTCCGGTTTCCTCCCACAAGCCAAAAGACTTGCAGGTTGATAGGTAAATTGGCCATTATAAATTGTCACTAGTGTAGGTAGGTGGTAGGGAAATATAGGGACAGGTGGGGATGTTTGGTAGCAATATGGGATTAGTGTAGGATTAGTATAAATGGGTGGTTGATGTTCGGCACAGACTCGGTGGGCCGAAGGGCCTGTTTCAGTGCTGTATCTCGAATCTAAAAAAAAAAGATAATTATCCAATTCCCTTTTGAAAGCCACAATTGAATCGGCCTCCATCACATTTTCAGGCAATGCACTCCAGATCCTAACCACTCACTGCCAAAAAGGTTTATCCTCATGTCACCTTTGGTTCTTTTGTCATTCACCTTAAATCGGTATTCTGTAGTTCTTGACCCTTCCACAAATGGGAACAGTTTCTCCCTAGCTACTCTGTCTAGACCCCACATGATTTTGAACACTTCTATCAAATCTCCTTTCAACCTTCTCTTCTCTAAGGGGAATAGTTCCAGCTTCTCCAAACTATCCACGTAATTGAAGGCCCTCTTCCCCGGAACCATTCTTATAAATCTGTTCTGATCACTTCACTGCATTAAATTTAATCTGCCATGTGTTCGCCCATCCCACCAGCCGTCTATATCCTCTTAAAGTCTATCCCTATCTTCCCCACAGGATTGCTGAGAAAGCTGATGATTCTGCCACTAATGGTTTTGTCTTGGTTACTTCTCCCGCAGTCAGGCTTTAGCTAGTTCTCCAGCAACACTGATGGCCACTTGGGAAAAAAAACAAGAAAATAAAAACATTTTACTTATTCATGTTCCAGGGTAGTTCAGCTGGAGAAATCTCTTCAACCTTACCAGATCTGTTCAGAATAGATTTCTACCATCTTCTCATTACAGGAACCAGCTGTTTCTTAAATGAGTCCAGTGCCCCAGTTTTAATCACTCTTCCAGGACAATTGATCCAGTTGTTGATTATCTTGTGTAAAGAATCACTTTCTGAGGTTTACTCTCAGCTTCCTGATCATGGTCCCTGATTCCTCTATTCTTACTGCCTTGAATTATCTGAAAGTATTTTTGATATTTGTTTTTTCTCTGCCTTTTTATTATCTTGTGTGCATCTCAATAACATTCCTCTCAAGATGGTCCATTATTGGGTGTATGAACACGAGATGATCATGATCATGTTATCCCTCATAGAACATGCCTCCATTTCCAACAATAACTTCATTGTTCTCCTCTGCATTTCACCTGGAACCTGCTGGCTTTTTATACGACAGTAAAAAGAATAACTTGCATTTATATAGCACCTTGCACAACCTCAGGACATCCCACTGCACTTCACAGCCTCTTTGAAGTGTAGTCGCTGTTGTAATTCTGAAATGCATGAGCACGTTTGCGCACAGTAAATGTGATAATGACCAGATAGTCTATTTTGGTTAGGGATAAATATTGGCCAGGACACCAGAGAGAACTCCCCTGCTCTTCTTTTATATCCATCTGAGAGGGAAATCAGGACCTCAGTTTCAAGTCTAATTTGAAAGACAACACCTCTGACAGTGCAGCACTCCCTGTGTATTGCATCGGCCTGTCAGCCTAGATTTGCAATCCACTCTCTGGAGTGGGACATTAACCGAAAACTCTCTGACTCAGAGGCAAAAATGCTACCTGCTTTTTGTTGTTGTCAATCCCTCAAAATGAGGATGATGTCTGCCAAGTTTCATGATTTGTGCATCCTCAGGTGACTCAACAGGCCAATCCTGAAGCCACAGGTCTTAGGGCAGACAGGACAAGAGTTGCCCTGAGGAAGGGGGTGGGGGGGTTGGGTTCTCAAGCCAGGGCTCGGCTTTGTCTCCTTCCACTTGTGTTGCTTCTCCACAGCAGAGTTTATGCAGTCAGTTTCTGACTGTGTCGTGGCTTGCTGGATGAGGCAGCATCACATGGCATGGTTTGTGGAAAGTTCCTCCCAGGCACTGATGTCAATTTGTCCGATTTTTAATGAGGCCTTCAGAGTGCCCTTAAAATATTTTCTCTGTCTGCCTTGAGATTGGGTGCCATCCTTAAGTTGTGAGAAGAGGATCTGCCTCGGAAGCCAATTATTTGGCAGGTGGATGCAGTGTCCAGACCAGTGGAGCTGGTTTTGCATGATCATGGTTGCGATGCTGGAGGAATTGGTTTCAGTGAGGAAGCTGGAGTTCGATCGCCTGTCTTCCCACTTGACTTTGAGTATCCCTCGGAGACATTGCTCATGGAAGTTCTCCAGCATCCGGAGGTGACTTTGATAGGTGACCCAAGTGTCACTGCCATATAGAAGAGTGGTAACAACAACAGCATTGTAGACCAAAGGCTTCGTCCTCGTTTGGAGATCTCTGTTGTTGAAGACACAGTAACACGATCTTTGGAAGGTTGGCACAGCCGATTCTATGCCGGATCTCCACTTCGATAGTGACCCTTTGAGAAAGGTAGCTGCCGACATATGAGAAGTGTTCAACAACGTCTAAAGTCTCCCATCAGTAACAATAGTTGGAGATGTAGATGCTTGTCCAGGGGTGCGCTGGTGGAGGATTTTGGTTTTGCTGATGCTGAGGGAGAGACCAACCTTTTTGTATGTAGAGTTGAAGAGGTTAAGGGTAATCTGAATGTCATCTGCAGTGTGGGCTGCAACTGCACAGTCATCAGCATATTGAAAGTTGTGGATATGCTGGAGGGTCACCTGAGTCTTGGTTCTCAGCCTGTTGATGTTGAAAAGCTTCCCATAAGGGTACACACATTCCAGGTACAGAAATTCCTGTGTTTTTTTGCTTGCGTGCATTTACGACTGCAAGGATGATGATCCCATCGGGTGTGGTTCCCTAGTCAGAACAATTTGGGACAGCCAAGTGAGATGAGCAGAGGGTACCCTAAAAAGGACTGCTCAGTCATGGATGCTGCTGCCGGGGAGCTACTTCTGTGCCAAATCCAAGAGCTCAGCGATGATCAGGCATCCACCACCTACGTGCAGATTTGTGACCAGAGACTTCCCGGTTCACAGCCCTGTTTCTGACGCCACTCGTCCATTGCCATAGGGCTTTTCATTGTCCCTGGCACAGTGTCATCTTTTAACATGAGGAAGTCAGTGCACAGTCGACAAGTGCACAAACTTGATGGGTTGGCAATCTTTACCCAATGGCAGAGCAAGCTATGACAACTGGAGAGTGTCAGTCCCATTGCAGCTTTCATCCGCCTTCACATCCACTGATGTGCAGATGTGCCTCATTTATCCGCCTGTTCTGACATTGAGGACTTGAAACATGTGTTTTTATTGAGGTTTGCCCTTTTAGATCTGCCCAAATCAGCATAAAAGGCTCACCTTGTGCAGATTTTAACTAGGACGGCCTTGGTGGAAAGACGATCTGTGAGCAAAGCCACAACCAGTCCGCCTCCATGGAATGTGAGGGCCAATACTGGTAATACTCGGCAGAGCCCTTGGGCTCACTAAGCCATGGCTGACACTTCAGTAACTGAAATGAATAGCTTCAGCCTGACTTTTGGGGATTTGATCCCAACTCACTTAACAGTACAAACCCAGCATGCTTTGTTTATTGTCACCTTACTTTTTAGCTTGATGAACAAGTCAACTAACATGCTGTTTAGTCATTCAAATTTCCCTGTGGTAAAATGGAATTTTGCCTGTGTTGATGTTTTTTTAAACTTGTATTCTTGCAATGCCAGAATCATCATGTAAGGAATTATCTTCCTTTAGCATGCATCATCCAGTCAGCCAACCATAAAGATAGAATTCATATGGGGTGGGAGGGGGTGGGGGTGGTCCATGATATATTCCAGTAATTTGTGCACAAAGTAAAGTTCCTCTGTTACAATCACTTGCTTAAAACCGAATTCTTTTCTAACCTTTGCCAGTTCTGATGAAAGGTCACAGACCTGAAATGTTAACTCTGCTTCTCTCTCCACAGCTGCTGCCTGACTTGCTGAGTATTTCCAGCACTTTCTGTTTTTATTTCAAATTTCCAGCATCTGCAGTATTTTGCTTTTATTATCCTGTGTTACAATCCTTGGGTCATCCTTTGGTTTACACAAGGCCGAGTAGGGTGCACTCTAGACCATCGGGGATATGAAGTCCACTAATGGGAGAGGCTGGTGTCACTGAATCTCACAACATAGCTGACATCAAAAAAATACTTAAATGTGACAGCCTCCTTGGCAAGATCTATCACACCCCTGAAATACATATGCCTCACATTGTTCCTTCCACTATGCATTGCCTAGACTTTATTTGCCATTGAATAGTTCAGATGCAAAGCCTGTCAAACACTTTTCTTTTACTTTCTGAATTCATAGCCTCTGTAAATTTAAATATTTTGTGCTAGGTTTGCAAATCAGGGTATACTAGAAACAGGAGCAGTCTCAGAAGAGATCACCAGGGCATAGAAACATAGAAAATAGGAGCAGGAGTAGGCCATTCCGCCCTTCGGGCCTGCTCCACAGTTCAAAAAAGATCATGGCTGATCGTCTAATTCAGTACCTTGTTCCTGCTTTCTCCCCATATCCCTTGATCCCTTTAGCATTAAGAAATATATCTATCTCCTTCTTAAATATATTTAATGACTTGGCCTCAACTGCCTTCTATGGTAGAGAATTCCACAGGTTCACCTCCCTCTGAGTGAAGAAATTTCTCATCATCTCGGTTCCAAATGCCATACCCCATATCCTGAGACTGTGACCCCTGGTTCTGGACTCCCCAGCCATCGGGAACATCCTCCCTGCATCTAACTTGTCCAGTCCTGTTAGAATTTTATAGGTTTCTATGAGATCCCCCCTCATTCTTCTAAACTCTAGTGAATATAGGCCTAGTCGACCCAATCTCTCCTCATACATCAATCTTGCCATCCCAGGAATCAGCCTAGTGAATCTTCTTTGCACTCCCTCCAAGGCAAGGACATCCTTCCTCAGATAAGGAGACCAAAACTGCACACAATACTCCAGATGTGGTCTCACCAAGACCCTGTCTAACTGCAGGAAGACCTCCTTGCTCCTGTACTCAAATCCTCTTGTAATGAAGGCCAACATATCATTCACCTTCTTAATTGCTTGCTGCACCTGAATGCTTGCTTTCAGAAACTGGTGTACAAGGACACCCAGGTCTTGTTGCACCTCCCTTTTCCCAATCTGTCACCATTCAGATGATAATCTACCTTTCTGTTTTTACAACCAAAGTGGATAACCTCACATTTATCCATGTTATACTGCATCTGTCATGTATTTGTCCACTCACCCAACTTGTCCAAATTTTTAAAAATTCATTCATGGCATGTGGGTGTTGCTGGCCAAGCCAGCATTTATTGCCCATCCCTAATTGCCCTTGAGAAGGTGGTGGTGAGCTGCCTTCTTGAACTGCTGCAGTCCATGTGGGGTAGGTACACCCAAAGTGCTGTTATGAAGGGAGTTCCAGGATTTTACCCAGCAATAGTGAAGGAATGGCGATATAGTTCCAAGTCAGGATGGTATGTGACTTGGAGAGGAACTTGCAGGCGGTGGTGTTCCCATGCATTTGCTGTCCTTGTCCTTGTAGTTGGTAGAGGTCGTGGTTTTGGAAGGTGCTGTCTAAGGAGCCTTGGTGCGTTGCTGCAGTGCATCTTGTAGATGGTACACACTGCTGCCACTGTGCATCAGTGGTGGAGGGAGTGAATGTTTATGGGTGGGGTGCCAATCAAGCAGGCTGCTTTGTGGTGGATTGTGTTGAGCTTCTTGAGTGTTGTTGGAGCTGCACCCATCCAGACAAGTGGAGAGTATTCCATCACACTCCTGACTTGTGCCTTGTAGATGGTGGACAGGCTTTGGGGAGTCAGGAGGTGAGTTACTCGCCACAGGATTCCTAGCCTCTGAGTTGCTCTTGTAGCCATATAATTACCATGGCTATTTCAGTTCAGTTTCTGGTCAATGGTAACCCCCAGGATGTTGATAGTGGGGGATTCAGCGATGGTAATGCCATTGAATGTCAAGAGGAGATGGTTAGATTCTCTCTTGTTGGAGATGGTCATTGCCTGGCACTTGTGTGGCACGAATATTACTTGCCACTTATCAGCCGAAGCCTGGAAAGTGTCCAGGTCTTGCTGCATTTCTACATGGATTGCTTCAGTATCTGAGGAGTCACGTATGGTGCTGAACATTGTGCAATCATCAGCGAACATCCCCACTTCTGGCCTTATGATGCAAGGAAGATCATTGATGACGCAGCTGAAGATGGTTGGGCCTCGGACACTACCCTGAGGAACTCCTGCAGTGATGTCCTGGAGCTGAGATGATTGACCTCCAACAACCACAACCATCTTCCTTTGCGCTAGGTATGACTCCAACCAGCAGAGGGTTTTCTCCCTGATTCCCATTGACATCAGTTTTGCTAGGGCTTGTTGATGACATACTCGGTCAAGTGCTGCCTTGATGTCAAGGGCCGTCACTCTCACCTCACCTCTTGAGTTCAGCTCTTTTGTCCATGTTTGAACCAAGGCTGTAATGAGGTCAGGAGCTGAGTGGCCCTGTCGGAACCCAAACTGAGCATCACTGAGCAGGTTGTTGCTAAGCAAGTGCCGCTTGATGGCACTGTTGATGACACCTTCCATCACTTTACTGATGATTGAGAGTAGGCTGATGGGGCGGTAATTGGACGGATTGGACTTGTCCTGCTTGTTGTTTACAGGACATACCTGGGCAATTTTCCACATTGCAGGGTAGATGCCAATGTTGTAGCTGTACTGGAACAACTTGACTAGGGGCGCGGCAAGTTCTGGAGCACAGGTCTTCAGTACTATTGCCGGAATATTGTCAAAACCCATAGCTTTTGCCGTATCCAGTACCTTCAGTCATTTCTTGATATCACGCGGAGTGAATCGAATTGGCTGAAGTCTGACATCTGTGATGCTGGGGACTTCAGGAGGAGGCCGAGATGGATCATTAGCTCGGCACTTCTGGCTGAAGATTGTTGCAAATGCTTCAACCTTATCTTTTGCACTGATGTGCTGGGCTCCCCCATCATTGAGAATGTGGATATTTGTGGAGCCACCTCCTCCAGTTAGTTGTTTAATTGTCCACCACCATTCACGGTTGGATGTGGACTGATGATTTGCGACTCCTCAGATGCTGAAGCAGTCCGTGCCAGCATACAGCAAGCAACATCTGGACAACATTCAGGCTTAGATTGATAAGTGGCAAGTAACATTCGTGTCACTCAAATGCCAGGCAATGACGATCTCCAAAAAGATAGAATCTAACCATCTGTCATTGATATTTGATGACATCACCATTGCTGAATCCTCCACCATTAACATCCTGGGGGTTACCATTGACCAGAAACTGAACTGGATGAGCCATATAAGTACTGTGACTGCAACAGTAAGTCAGAGGCTGGGAATTCCACAGTGAGTAACCCATCTGCTGTCTCCCCAATGCCTGTCCACCATCTACAAGGCAAAAATCGGGAGTGTGATGGAATACCCTCCACTTGACTGGATGAATGCAGCTCCAACAACATTCAAGAAGCTCAACATCATCCAAGACAAAGGAGCCTGCTTGATCAGCACCCCATCCACCACCTTAAACATTCACTCCCTCCACCATCAACGCACAGTGGCAGCAGTGTGTACCATCTACAAGATGCACTGCAGCAACGCACCAAGGCTCCTTTAACAGCACCATCCAAACCCGCGACCTCTACCACGTAGAAGGACAAGGACAGCAGATGCATGGGAACACCACCATCTACACGTTTCCCTCCAAGCCACACACCATCCCAATTTAGAACTACATTGCCGTTCCTTCACTGTCATAGAGTTATACAGCACAGAAACAGGCGCTTTGGCTCATCGTGTCTGTGCTGGCCATCAGGCATCTATCTATTCTAATCCTATTTCCCAGCACGGCCCATAGCCTTGTACGCTATGACGTTTCAAGTGCTCATCTAAATACTTGTTAAATGTTGTGAGGGTTCCTGCCTCTACCACCCCTTCAGGCAGTGCGTTCCAGATTCCAACCACCCTCTGGGTGAAAAAAAATTTCCTCAAATCCCCTTCAAACCTCCTTCCCTTTACCTTAAATCTATGGTCCCTTATTATCGACCCCTCCACTAAGGGAAAAAGTCTCTTCCTATCTAACCTATCAATGCCCCTCATAATTTTGTATACCTCAATTATGTCCCCCCTCAGCCTTCTCTGTTCCACTGAGAACAACCCCAGCCGATCCAATCTTTCCTCATAGCTGCTTTTTTCCAGTCCTGGCAACATCCTCGTAAATCTCCTCTGTACCCTCTCTGGAGCAATTACATCCTTTCTGTAATGAGGTGACCAGAACTGCACACAGTACTCAAGTTTTGGCCGAACCAATGATTTATACAGTTCCAGTATCACCTCCCTCCTCTTATATTCTATACCTCGGCTAATAAAGGAAAGGATTCCATATGCCTTCTTAACCACCTTATCAACCTGTCCTGCTACCTTCAGGGATCTGTGGACATTCACGCTAAGGTCCCTCACTTCCTCTACACCTCTCAGTATTTTCCCAGAGTGGTGAGAATTTGGAACTCACTGCACTATGGAGTAGTTTAGGTGAATAGTGTAGATACATTTAAGGGGAAGTTGGATAAAGAGTGGGAGCAATCCCCTCCAGCCACCCCCACCCCCACCCTCCACCCCCAGGCTCTCTTGACCTCCTGTTCATGATTGCCCAGCCTAAAGCTGGGAATTGTGTGTGGAAAATCACAGGCATGGGTGTTCCACCTTTCCCACAATCAGAGTTATGTGCCTATCATTCTGCCTCGTAACTCAAGTCCATCTATCCACCAACTGCCAGAATCTCTGAAGTGTAAAAAGAATAAATGCTGCGTGTGCAGCAGCACAGCCGGTGATTGCTCACTTTCCTTAGCTTTGAGGGAAGTGATGAGTTGTAGCCAGGGCCTTTTTATGTGACTGGTATCAACTTCTGAGAACAGCAGATGATAATAAAATACAGGGGAGGCTATTCAATGCAGAAGACCCCTTAATGCTCTACCTGTCAACTCAATTGCTCTGATAACAGTATATCCAAATAGCCAAATCAATCACCATGATAAACCCTGAGGGTACAACTAATCTGATTTTAATAATACTGTTTTCAAATGATTTAGTTTGAAATTCATTCATTTAGAATCATATAACACAGAAAGAGGCCATTCTGACCATTGCTGACTCTTTGAAAGAGCTATCCAATTAGTCTCACTCCCCCTGCTCTTTGCTCAGAGCCCTGCTTTTTTTTTTTTGCATTTTATGTGGATATCCAATTCACTTTTGAAATCTGCTATTGAGTTGTAGACATAGATAAGATGTTTCCATTTGACGAAGAACCAGAGGGGAGTTGAGTAGAAATGCTTTTACACAAGTTGTCTGTGCAGGTGTTTATGCTCCACTTGAGCCTCCTCTCACCATCCTTCATCTCAACCTATCAGAATATCCTTCTATTCCTTTCTCCTTCATGTACTTATCTAGCTTCCCCTTAAACAGGAAGTTAAGAAGGCAAATGGTATGTTGGCCTTCAGAGTGAGAGGATTCAAGTACAGGAGCAAGAATGTCTTGCTGCAATTATACAAGTCCTTGGTGAGACCACATCTGGAGTATTGTGTGCAGTTTTGGTCTCCTTATCCGAGAAAGGATGTTCTTGCTATGGAGGGAGTGCAGCGAAGGTTCACCAGACTGATTTCTGGGACGGCAGGACTGACGTATGAAGAGAGATTGGGTCGATTAGGCTTGTATTCGCTGGAGTTCAGAAAACTGAGAGGGGATCTCATAGAAATCTACAAAATTCTAACAGGACTGGACAGATTAGATGCAGGAAGGATGTTCCCAATGGCGGGGGAGTCCAGGATCAGGTGTCACAGTCTAAGGATAAGGAGTAAGCCATTTAGGACTGAGATGAGGAGAGATTTCTTCACCCAGAGAGTGGTGAACCTGTGGAATTCTCTACCACAGAAAGCAGTTGAGGCCAAGTTATTAAATATATTCAAGATTTAGATGTAGTTCTTAGGGCTAAAGGGATCAAGGGATACGGGGAGAAAGCGGGAACAGGGTACTGAGTTTGGATGATCAGCCATGATTGTATTGAATGGCCGTACAGGCTCGAAGGGCCGAATGGCCTACTCCTTCTCCTATTTTTTCTATGTTTCTATGTTTCTTAAATGCATCTATCCCTCAACTACTCCATGTTGCAGCAAGTTCCACATTCTCACCAATGTCTGGGTAAAGATGTTTCTCCTGAATTCCATATTGGATTTTACAGAACTTTCAGGCACTGCATTCCAGTTTATAACAACTTGTTGAATAAAAATACTTCTCCTCATCTCCCCTGTGGTTCATTTGCCAAATATCTTAAATCTATGTCCTCTGTTTATTGATCCTCCTGCCAGTGGAAACAGTTTTTCCCTATGTATTCTAACAGAGCGCCTCATAATTATGAACACCTCTATTAATTCTCCCCTTAAGCTTCTCTGCACTAAGGAGAACAAGCCCAGCTTCTCTAATCTCTCTACATAACTGAAGTGCCTCATCCCTGGTGTCATTCTAGTAAATCTCCTCTGTACTCTCAACAACAACCACTTGCATTTATATTTTGCCTTTAATATAGTGAAACATCCCCAAGCACTTCACAGGACCAATTAAGCAGCAACATTAGACAAGATATGTAAAGAAATATTCGGACCGGTGACCAAACGTTTGGTCAAAGGGGTAGGTTTTAAGGGGTATCTTAAAGGAAAAGAGAAAGGTAGAGAGATGAAGAGGTTTCGGAAGGGAATTCCAGAGCTTAAGGCCTAGGCAGCGAAGAGATGGCTGCCAATGGCGGAGTGATGGAAATTGGGGGACGGGCATGAGCCACAATTGGAGGAGCACAGAGATCCTGGAGGCTTGTCGGGCTGGAGGTTTATTCATTTAATGTTCAATATGCATTCCTGTGTTTTCCTTCAACGCCCAAAGGATAATATGAAAATGACAATAATATGTGGGAGACGATATTATGGAGAATGGTTGTATTCGATTGTCAGCAAAATGATGGGTTAGAATTACTGCTGGCTATATTAATGATCGAATATTAGCATGCTCCTATTACATTCTTCTGTATGTTATTTTAAGGAAGCATTCGAACATTTATTCTAAATGGATTAATGTCTCTATTTACATCGGGGCTTTAATCAGCTAAATGCTCGGTGGCCTATTCTTTCTGAGTCAGACTGTCAGTTCGGAAAATCCAAAATAAGCAGTGAAACGAAGTGTAAAGGATTGATTCTGTTCATTAAGTGATTCAACACAAGATAGGCAAACTGACTGCAACCTTCACAGGAAAAAAATAAGGTCATCTCACTAGCTCCTGTAGTCAGGAAAGATTAGAAGAAAGAAAAAGAACATACATAAATAATAATGATCTATAAAAGCATGGCTGAAACTTTCGATTGGACTTATTTCATTCTTTTTCTTGCTGGAGAAATTAGATACATTTCTGAAAAGATATCATTGTATTATGTCACGACTAATTTATTTGCTCAGTCATCAAATTCAAATCAGTTAGGTTTCTTTCAAAGATATATACTCGATTTTGTGGGAGGAATAACAGGAGGCTATCAGCACACATTCTTATGAAGGATTAAATCGGACAGCAACTTCTGGAGTCAATACATGTGCAGTTAAACGCGGAAATCAGGTAATTGCTGTCTGATTTGCCTTTTCCCTTCCATGATCTTTGTTACACCAGTACCTCAACAAGAGACTTGACATTGGAAAGGTGTAAAAATGCAGTACGTCTTCACTAGTTACCCACTAAAACATATCAGAAAAGTAAGGGTTGGTCCATTCAAGTGGAAATAAATTTGTAACCTTGTGATAGATCTCAATTCCTGCCAAAATCCTCTCTGGCACAGAAACTAATTAAATTATTGTTGGAGTTTTTAAAGAAATCCAAAACTAAAATTAAAGTTTTATTTTTCTCTCTGATCTCTCTCCCTTAAGCACATCTTTCTTTCCCTCATTTTATTTGATTTCTGTACATGATTTTGCATTGAATTAAATATTATAACTTACACTTCCTGGTTTAGACTCCGCGTGCCTCAATTAGTATTCTTCAATCTTATGAGCTGAGAAGACTTGCTGTTGCTTTCCCTGTTCACACAGGTCCCAGATCCCCACTTTGTTTATTCTTTCATGGGATGTGGGTGTCACTGGCAAGGCCAGAATTTGTTGCCCATCCATAATTGCCTGTGACAACTGAGTGGCTAGGCCAATTCAGAGGGCAGTTAAGAGTCAACCACATTGCTGTGGGTCTGGAGTCACATGTAGGCCAGACTGGGTAAGGACGGCAGATTTCCTTCCCTAAAGGGGCATTAGTGAACCAAATGGGTTTTACGATAATCGATGATAATTTCATGGAACCATTGCTGACAGAAGCTTTCCATTCCTGATTTTTTATTAATTAATTGAATTTAAATTCCATCAGCTTCTGTGGTGGGATTTGAAATCGTATCCCCAGGGCATTAGCTTGGGCCTCTGGATTACTAGTTCAGTGACATTAGCACTATGCCACCATCTCCCCCAGGTACTGTGCTAAAATAGCTCTCTAATTATCATATATCGACAATCAAAAGCACACTAAAAGTCTGTGGGTAGCTGTAATGAAAGCAGAAATTAAAAGCTGGCATCAGTAAAAGTAACCAGGAAGCTGCCAGCTTGTTGTAAAAACCCATCTGGTTCATTAATGTCCTTGAGAGAAGGACATCTGCTGTCCTTACCTGGTCGGGCCAGTATGTGACTCCAGCCCCACACCAATGTGGTTGATATCTAACTCTCCTCTGAAATGATTGAGCATGTTGCTCAGTTGTATCAAACTTCTGCAGCATTGGCTCAAGAAGGCCCACCACTTTTCAGGGCAACGAGGGATGGGCAATAAATGCTAGCCTTGAGAATGAATTAAAAAAGGAAGTGAAGTACGGTGAAGAAGTGTAATATCACAGTATTACTAATCAATTTCTGCCCAGTTTCTACTTGAACAGGACTGCAGGATGAAATCATTGTCTCCTGTCAAAAAAGAGACAATGCATGTTTAAAAATAAAAGAATGTTTTGTCGAGTTGCCAGTCATCACATAGAGCAACGCAGTCAAAGAAAGACTGTGGAGGATTCTTGGCAGCAGCCAAGATAATCATCAGACATCTCCATTATAACATTACTGACTTAGATACCACATGGGTATTCACTGAATTAAGCTGTTACCCATTTCTTACAACTGACTGAATGTTTACGGAAGCTAATGGTTACTAAAATGATGGAAAATTCTGCAACGGCCAAAGAATTCATGCGGGGCATATGGGGGTAGGTTTTGCTCCCACCGCCGCACTGCCATTTGGGAACAACTTTGAAATAGGCAAAATGAAAGGAGGAAAAAGTTTGAAATTATATAGCGCTTTTCACAACTTCATCACATCCCAAAGCACTTCACAGCCAATGAAGTATTTTTGAAGTGTAGTCAGTGTAGCAAAATACATCAGGCCAGTCAAAGAAAATATATGACATAATCCAGCAGTCTATTTTGTTTTATTCTCTGCTTCCCTGTATCCTAACACCCACCAAGTATGTTTGCCCAGAGCCTTGTGCTTGCTGACCTACATTGGCTCCAATTATGGCATCGCCTCAATTTTAAAATTCTAGCCCTTGCTTTCAAATCCCGACATGTTCTCGCTCCCTCCATATCTCTATAATCTTCTCCGGTGCTGCACCCTCCGAAGTCTCTGAAGTTCCCCTATTCTGGCCTCTTGCGAATCCCCGATTTTAATCGTTCCGCCATTGGCAGCCATGCTTTCAGCTACCCAGGCCCTAAGCTCTGGAATTCCCTCCCTAAACCTCTCTGCCGCTCCACCTTGCTTTCTTCCTTTAAGGCACTCCTTAAAATCTACCACCTTCACCAAGCTTTTGGTCATCAGACCTAATGGCTGGAATTTTACAGTGGATGGAGGGGAACCAGACTCCGATGTGAAAGTTGGTGGTGAACCCGCTTCCGCCTAGTCTGGGGATCCGTCCGGTATTTTATGGATCCCCAGGCTTTAATTCCACCTGAGGGAGGAGATCCCAACTCATTGAGCTGCTGGCCAATCAGCCGGCCAGCAGCTCTTAGTCCCAGCAGCGCCACCGGGAGTGGTGGCCACTGCTGGGACTGTAGCCCAGCGACGCCATGGATCGAGGAGGGAAGGTAAATAGGGGCATGCCTCACCAGGGGGATCGGTCCTTCCCTGGTGAGGCTGGAGTGGTTGTTTGGGGGGAGGGGGGTGTCTTGGGTCCCGGGGGTGGGTTGGGAGGCAGGGGCGGCCCTCAATCGGGCACCTTGTGCACGACTGCCAGGCTCCCCCCCCACTGGGGTGCGGAAAGGCCGGCAGCTATCGCGTGGAGGCGGGCGAGGGCCCGTAAGTGGCCGTTATGTGGCCACTTAAGGGCCTTGATTGGCCTCGGGCAGGCGGGCCGTTTGCCACCCCCTGCCCGACGTCGTAAACTTGTCCGGAGACGGAAGTGGGGCAGATAGGCTTCCCGGAGCCTGCCGCTCAATTTTACGCCTCCCCCACGCCACCAAATGACCCACTGGGGTGGCGCAAAATTCCAGCCAATATCTCCTTATGTGGTTCAATTCAAATTTTGATTGATAGTTGCTCCTGTGAAGCACCTTGAACTGTTTTATATTGTTCAAGATGCTATATAAATGCATGTTGTAGTGGTTGTTCTCCACAAAATGATTGGCTCTGCGCCTGCTTCGTATGTTCTGATGAGATCAACGGGTTCATATAATGCAATCCAAAAAATAATGCATTGCACAAATTGTAGTCAGTAGTAGTATTGAACAGGTCGTTAGTGATGCTTTATGATGCATGATAGTCCATCAGTGGATTTTAAACAGTCACAATACTGGATAGGAAAAAGAGGCACCGTATTGTCAAATGTAATTTATAGGGATTGTGGCATCAAAGGTTTAAAATAGAAGCATTGTTTACATTTCTTGGATCTTCTCCATGGCTCAGCAGAGTGGGCGCGGCATGGGGATGGGTTGTGATTCAGGAGCAAGAATCATTTTCTGCTATATTAAACCTGCATTAGAATGCGCACAGTTAACTGGAAGAGTCCTCAGTAACCAAAGCATTGTCTGTGTAGCAATAAGATTACTAACTCTTTCATATCAATCCCACATTTCCACCTTCATTCCTTCTTGGCTTTTTGATGTTGTCACTACGCTCCATACTTCATGACATACACCTCCTCATCTTGACCGACTTTTAGATACTCTGTAATTCTGTCACCCCAAAGGGAAGGTGACCCATTGTAATGGCTCTTGCCATTGGCTTTTATTGCTTGAAGCACCTTTGATTTGTTTCAGTATATACTATTAATTAGTATTGTTTATTAGAAGCTTTGCATTTGCCACCACTTGTTATATAATGTCTGATGGGTTACAATGTGTCGTTATCATTTTGGACTCAGTAATAATTTCGATCTGCATTTATTGCAGGCCTTAGGAATTCCTTTTATTTTCAAAGAGTATATTTCTCTAGTCGTTTTATGTCAGCCATGGCTCAGTGAGTGGCATTCTTAGCTCAGAGTTAGAAAGTTCAAATCCCACTCCAGACACTTGAGTGCAGAATCAAGGCTGATGCGGTGCAGTACTGAGGGAGTGCTGCGTTATTGGAGGTGTCATTTTTTGGCTGAGACATTAAATTGAGGGGCTGTGATATTAAGGAATGACTGAAGACCTTCCTTCAATCATAAGGTCAAAAGTGGGGATGTTTGCCAATGATTGCACAATGTTCAGTACCAGTCGCGACTCCTCAGATACTGAAGTAGTCTGTGTAGAAATGCAGCAAGACCTGGACAATATACAGGCTTGGGCTGATAAGTGGCAAGTAACATTCGTGCCACACAAGTGCCAGGCAATGACCATCTCCAACAAGAGAGAATCTAACCATTTCCCCTCGACATTCCACAGCATTACGATTACTGAATCCCTCACCATCAACATCTTGGGGGTTACCATTGACCAGAAACTGAACTGGACCAGCCATATAAATAGCATGGCTATGAGAAAAGGTCAGAGGCTAAGAATCCTGCAGCGAATAACTCACCTCCTGATTCCCCAAAGCCTGTCCACCATCTACAAGGCAAAAGTCAGTGATGGAATACTCTCCGCTTGCCTGGATGGGTGCAGCTCCAACAACACTCAAGAAATTTGACACTGTCCAGGACCAAGCAGCCTGCTTGATTGGCACCCCATCCACAAACATTCACTCCCTCCACCACCAACGCACAGTGACAGCAGTATGTACCATCTACAAGATGCACTGCAGCAACACACCAAGGCTCCTTTGACAGCACCTTCTAAACACGCAAACTCTACCATCTAGAAAGAGAAGGGCAGCAGATGCATGGCACCACCACCACCTGCAAGTTCCCCTCCAAGCCACACACCATCCTGACTTGGAACTATATCGCTGTTCTTTCACTGTTGCTGAGTCAAAATTCTGGAACTCCCTTCCTTAACGGCGCTGTGGGTGTACCTACCCCACATTCATGTCAGAAGTTCAAGAAGGCAGCTCACCACCACCTTCTCAAGGGAAATTAGGGATGGGCAATAAATGCTGGCCTAGCCAGCGATGCTCACATCCCAAGAATGAATTTTTAAAAATTGTAGAAGTGCAGGAGAGTTCTTCCTGATATTCAGGCCAATAGACATCCCATAAACAACCTTAAGAACTGATGATCTTGTCATTATTACATTGTTATTTGTGGGAGCTTACTGGTCACAAATTGACTATCACATTTCCCTGTATTGCAATGGTGTCTCGGCCTCAAAAAAGTTCTTCCTTGGCTGTATAGCACATTGGCATGTCCTGAGTTTGTGAAACAATCTATATAAATCCAAATTCATCTTTAGTTAATCTGCTTCAATTTCTCTCAATTGTTTAACCAAAAGACCACTGAAGCCTGATCTCTACCTGTCCCTGCTTTCACATCAATCAATCTGCAGAATGCCAACAATTCTTTCTTGACCTTTCTGAAGCCTTTGACATGGTTGATCACATCATCCTCCTCCAGCACCTCTCGTTGGTTGGAAAGCTTGGTGGGACTTTCTTTAATTTTTTCATGAGGTGTGGCCACCGCTGGCAAGGCCAGCATTTATTGGCCATCACTAATTGTCTTTGAGAAGGTGAGCCACCTTCTTGAACTGCTGCAGTCCATGTGGTCTAGGTACATCCACAATGCTGTTAGGGAGAAAATACCAGGATTTTGACGCAGTGACAATGAAGGAACAGTGAAATATTTCCAAGTCAAGATGGTGTGTGACTTGGAGGGGAACTTGCAGGTGGTGGTCCCATGTGCCTGCTGCCCTTGTTAGATTAGATTAGATTAGATTAGAGATACAGCACTGAAACAGGCCCTTTGGCCCACCGAGTCTGTGCCGAACATCAACCACCCATTTATACTAATCCTACACTAATCCCATATTCCTACCAAACATCCCCACCTGTCCCTATATTTCCCTACCACCTACCTATACTAGTGACAATTTGTAAGTCATGTGCTTGCTCTCCCCTGGTTCCACTCTTATCTATCCAACATAGCCAGAAAATCAGCTGCAATGGATTCTCTTCTTGCATCCTCATAGTTACCTCCAGCGTCCCCCAAGGATCTATCCTTGGCCCCCTCCTATTTCTCATCTATATGCTGCCCTTCATCATCCATAAACCCATCAGGATCCACATGTATACTGACAAACCACGCTCTGCCTCAATATTACCTCTCTTGACCCACCAACTGTCTCTGGATTATCAGACTGTTTATTCGACATCCTGTACTGGATGAGCAGAAATTTTCTCCAACTAAATATTGGGAAGACCAAAGCCATTGTTTGCAGTCCCCACTAAAAACTCTGCTCCTTATCCATTGATTCCAACCCTTTCCAGACAACTGTCTGAAGCTGAACCAGACTGTTTGCAGCCTTGGTATATATCTGGACCATATCTAAGACCACCTATTTCCATCTCTGCAACATTGCCCAATATTGCCCCTGTCTCAACTTATCTGCTGCTGAAACCCTCATCCATGCTTTTGTTACCTCAAGACATGACTATCTGGATGCACTCCTGGCCGTCCTCCCACATTCTACCTTCCGTAAACTTGAACTCATCAAAAACTCCGCTGCCTATGTCCGAACTCACATTAAATCCCATTTCCCCATCACCCCTGTGCTTGCTGACATACATTGGCTCCTGGTCTGCTAACACCTCATTTTTAAAAATTCTCATTCTTGTTTACAAATCCCTCCACATCCTCACCCATCCCTATCTCTGTAATCTCCTCCAGCCCCACAACCCACCAAGATACTGATCCTAGCCTCTTGCACTGCCCAATTTTAATCGTACCTCCATTAGCAGCCGTGCCTTCAGCTGCTCGGGCCGCCCAACTGAATTATACAGGATAATTTCATAATCTATTCAATTCCAAATCATTACAATTACCTGCTGTTAGACTATACCAGCTTCCATTTATTCACATACCAAGCAATACTTGTTTTCTTCGGATAGTAACTGCACCTGTCCATGTTTCTGCTTTGCAAATCTTTACCAACATGTAAACTTAAATGGTTTTTTGACAAGGAACAAAAGTGATCCAGCTAAAATGGCTGCTGTTTTTTTGTAACAACATGCAGTACAGGTATAGGCTGTTACTCCCTCCAGCTGGACACAGCTCCAAGATTTCTGAGTTCCTTCAAATCTACCCACATGTGCGTCCCCATTTTAATTACTCCACCATTGGCAGCTGTGTCTTCAGCTGCCTGGCCCCTAATCTCTGGAATTCCCTCCCCAACTCTCTCCTCCTGTCGACCTCACTCTCCTCCTTTAAACTCCTCCTTGAAACCTACCTCTTTGACCAAGCTTTTGGTCATTGGCCTTGAAATCTCCCTCCTTATGTGGTTTGGTGTCAGATTTTGTCTGATAATGTTCCTTTGAAGTGCCTTGAGACATTTTATTATATTAATGGTTTGATATAAATGCAAGTTGTTGTTATTGTAATGTCAGTTGCATAAAAGGGTCAGTGCCGGGGAATGGGTGTCCAACATCAGGATGTATCCTTGTAGTTGCTGTGATTAACTCTATTGACCAATGGGAATGCAGGAAGATTTGGATGGGTGGAAGATTTCAGAGAAACATAGGGCGGGCGGGACAGCAAACAAAATGGCAGGCAGCACCATTTCCGACATTACGCGGGTCCCTTGCCAGACCAAGGACAACCTTCCCGCTCCAGGACAATTAATGGCCCTTCAGTGGCCAATTAATGACCACTTAAGGGCATCTTCCTGCCTCCACCTCAATTTTGTAGAAGGCAGAGGGACCCACTGCTGCAGGGAAGTGCTGCCAGGTAAAGCCTGGCAGCCTCCTGGGGCATGGGGAGTGGGTAGAGGAGGTATTGCTGGTCAGAATGTCCTTCATTTGGGGGCAATACAGGGCACCCTGAGGGCATCTTGACAGTGATAGCCACCCCCCCAGGAAGACCCCTCCCACCCTCATTGTAGTGTACATTATTGATTTAGACGTGAGCAAGTTCGCAAATTTCACGAAAATTGGTGGTGTGGTAAATAGTGAGGAGGAAAGCCTCAGATTGCAGAACAATATAGATGGGCTGATAAGATGGGCAGAGCAGTGGCAAATGGAATTTAATCCTGAGAAGTGTGAGGTGATGCATTTTGGGAGGACTAACAAGGCGAGGGAATATACAATGGATGGTAGGATCCTAGGAGGCTCAGAGGGTCAGAGAGACCTTGGTGTACTTGTCCATCGATCACTGAAGGCAGCAGCACAGGAAGATAAGGTGGTTAGGAAGGCATATGGGATACCAGCATTTATTAGCCGAGGCATAGAATTTAAGAGCAGGGAGGTTATGATGGAGCTGTATAAAACGCTAGTTAGGCCACAGCTGGAGTACTGTGTACATTTCTGGGCACCACACTATAGGAAGGATGTGATTGCACTGGAGAGGGTGCAGAGGAGATTCACCAGGATGTTGCCTGTGCTAGAGCATTTCAGCTATGAAGAGAGACTGAAAAGGCTCGGTTTGTTTTCCTTAGAGCAGAGAAGACTGAGGAGAGATATGATTGAGGTATACAAAATTATGAGGGGCATTGATAGGTTAGATAGGAAGAAACTTTTTCCCTTAGCGGAGGGGTCAATAACCAGGGGGCATAGATTTAAGGTAAGGGGCAGGAAATTTAGAGGGGATTTGAGGAAAAATGTTTTCATCCAGAGGGTGGTTGGAATCTGGAATGCACTGCCAGAAGAGGTGGTAGAGGCAGGAACCCTCACAACATTCAACTTTAGATGAGCATTTAAAATGCCATAGCATTCAAGGCTACGGGCCAAGTGCTGGAAAATGGGATTAGAATAGTTAGGTGCTTAATGGCCGGCACAGACATGATAGGCCAAAGGGCCTATGACTCTATGCCTCATCAACCCTCCCCCCACCCTGTCAAATGGTCCCGGCAACCAAGACCTCACTTACCTATCCTGGGGTCTCTGACATCTTCTCCTCTGCAGGGCCTCCTGCAGCATTGGCAGTAGCCACTGCTCCCAGTGGAGCTGCTGGTACTGCAGAGCTGCTGGCCTTCCGATTGGCCGGCAGCTGTTGGGGGCGGGAGCTCGCCGCTTAAAGGGACGGCATCCATGATGGCAGGCTATTAATTGCCTGCCTGCCATGAAATGACTTTTGGGGTCCGATAAGGGTTAAAGGGGTCCCACCCTGCCATCCAACCTGCTGCTGGGATTCCCACTGCCAGAATAAAATGCAGCCCATTGAAACAGGAGGCGGCCATTTAGCCCCTTGGCCTGTTCCACCGTCATTCAATGAGATCATGGCTGATCCCACCTTTGCTGATATAACTTAATACTTTTGGATAACAAAAGTCTATCAATCTCAGATTTAAAATTAACAGTTAATCGAGCATCACTTGCTGTTTGCGGAACATAGGAAGAGGAATAGGCCACTCAGCCCATCGAGCCTGCTCCAACATTCAATTAGATCATCCACTTCAATGCCTTTTCTCCACACTATCCCCATATCCCTTTATATCATTGGTATTTAGAAATCTGTCAATCTCTACTTTAAACATATTCAATGACTGAGTTTCCACAGCTTTCTGGGGTAGAGAATTCCAAAGATTCACAACCCTCTGAGTAAAGAAATTTCTCCTCATCTCTCTGTCATAAATAGCTTCCCCTTTATTTTGAAATTGTGTCCCCCGGTTCAAGACTCCCCAACCAGGGGAAACATCTTACCTGCATCAACCTGTCTATCCCTTTAAGTATTTTGTAGGTTTCAATGAGATCATCTCTCATTCTTAGAAACTCGAGAGAATACAGGCCCAGTTTCCCTAATCTCTCTTCATAGGACAGTCCCGCCATCCCAGGAACAGGTCTGGTGAACCTTCGTTGCACTCCCTCTATGGCAATAATATCCTTCCGAAGGTAAGGGGCCCAAAAATGCACACAGTACTCCAGGTGTGGTCTAACCAAGGTTCTATAAAATTGAAGCAAAACATCATGACTTCTGTACTCAAATCTTCTTGCAATAAAGGCTAACATACCATTAGCCTTCCTAATTTCTTGCTGCATCTGCATGTTAGCTTTCAGTGACTTATTGACGAGGACACCCAGGTCCCTTTGTACATCTACACTTTCTAATCTCTTACCATTTAAGAAATACTCTGCACATATGCTCCTCCTACCAAAATTGATAACCCCACATTTTACCACATCATATTCCATCTACCACATTCTAACTAAGTTAGAATTAGCCACTTGACTAATTTTAGTCACTAACTCTGTCCAAATCCCCTTGAAGCTGCTTTGCATCTTCCTCACAACACAGATTCCCACCTAGTTTTGTGTCATCTCAGAACTTGGAAATATTACATTTGGTCCCCACATCCAAATCATTGATATATATTGTGAACAGCTGGGGCCCAAGTACCGATCCTTATGGTACCCCACTAGTCACAGCCTGCCAATGTGAGAATGACCCGTTTATTCCTGGTCTCTATTTTCTGCCTGTTAACCAATCCTTGATTCATGCCAGTATATTACCTCCTATCCCATGTGCTTCAATTTTGCTAACCAATCTCCTGTGGGGGACTTTATCAAAAGCCTTCTGAAAATCCAAGTATGCTACGTCCACCGACTCCCCTTTATCAATTCTGTTCGTAACATCGTCAAAAAACTCCAACAGGTCCGTCAAGCATGATTTCCATTCATAAATCCATGTTGACCATGCCCAATCAGATCATTATTCTCCAAGTGTCCATTTATCACATCCTTTAGAATATATTCTAACATTTTCCCTACTACTGATGTAAGGCTAACAGGTCTGTGGTTCCCTGTTTTCTCTCTCCCTCCCTTCTTAAATAGTGGGGTAACATTTGTGACCTTCCAATCTGCAGGAACCGCTCCAGAATCTATCGAATTTTGGAAGATGATCACCAATGCATCCACTATCTCTATAGCTACCTCCTTCAACACTCTGGGATGTAGAATATCAGGTATTGGTGACTTATCAACCTTCAGCTCCATTAATTTCTCCAATAAAACCTTCTTACTAATACTAATTTCCTTTAATTCCTCATTCTCTCTAGTCTTTTGGATCTCTAATTCTGGGAGATTTCTTGTTTCTTCCTCAGTGAAGACAGACACAAAGTAATCATTTCGCTTCTCTGTCATTTCTCTATTCCCCGTTATAAATTCTCCTGACTCTGCCTGTAATGGACCCACATTTGTCTTTGCCAAACGTTTCCTTTTTACGTATCTATAGAAACTTTTACAGTCTGTTTTTATGTTTTTTGCGAGTTTACATTAATATTCTATTCTCCCCTTCTTTATCAGTTTCTTTGTCCTCCTTTGCTATATTCTAAAATCTTCCCAATCCTCAGGTTTACTACTATTTCTGGCAACTTTATAGGCCTTTTCTTTTAATCTTATACAATACTTAACTTCCTTTGGTTGACTGCCTTTTCTTTTGGGGTTTTTGTGCCTTGAAGGAATGTATAGTTGCTGTAAACTATGTAATATTTCTTTAAAGACTCTCCATTGTCTATGTACTGTCATACTTTTTAATGTATTTTCCCAATCCACCTCAGCTAATTTGCCCCTCCTACCGTCATAATTTCCTTTGTTCAAATTTAGCACCCTGGCTTCAGATTGAACTACCTCACTTTCAAACATAATGTAAAATTCTATCATATTATGGTCACTCATCCCAAAAGGTTCTTTTCCAAGATTATTAATTAGCCCTTTCTCATTACATAATACTAGATCTAAAATAGCCTGTTCTCTAGTCAGTTCCTCAACATACTGCTTTCGAAAACCATCCCTAACACACTCCAGAAACTCGTCCTCCACAGCTTTAGTGCTCATTAGGTTTACCCAGTCTATGTGCAGATTGAAATCACCCATTATTATTGTATTATTCATGCTACATGCAACATGCTTCTCTAATTTCCTGATTAATACCATGCCCCACACTACCACTACTGTTTGGTGGCCTATAAAAAGAACTCCTACCAATGTTTGCTGCCCCTTGCTGTTTCATAGCTGCACCCAGATTCCACATTTTGTTCTTCTGATCTGAGATCCTCCCTTACTAATGTACTGATCCCATCCCTTAATAAGAGCGTAACACCACCTCCTTTTCCTTTTTTTCTGTCCTTCCTAAATGTTGAATATCTTGAATATTCTGTTCCCGGCCTTCGTCACCCTGTAGTCATGCTTCCATAATGGCAATTAGATCAAACCAATTTACCTCTATATGTGCCTTTAAATCATCTACCTTGTTGTGAATGCTGTGTGCATTCAGGTAGAGTGCCCTTAACCTTGTCTTCTTGACATTATACAGCATTCTAAACCTAGTTAATGCTTTCCTTTGTTTTGCCTGCCTTCTAATGTCGCTTGGTACATTTCTACCTCCTGTTACCAGCTTTACTTCCTTCTAATTTGAGCTACCTCTCAGGTTCCCATCCCCCTGACAAGCTAGTTTAAACCCTTCCCAACTGCACTAACAAATCTCCCTGCGAGGATGTTAGTTTCAGTTCTATTAAGGTGAAGCCCGTCCATCCTGTAAAGGTTCCACCTGCCCCAGAAACGGTCCCAATGCCTCAGAAATCTGATGCCCGCCCTCCGACACCAATTCTCCAGCCATGTGTTCAATTGATCAATCTGCTTATTCCTGTGCTCACTAGCAGAAGAGAGTTCCAAACTTCTATTTCCCTTTGCGCAAAGAAGTGTTTCTTAATTTCACTCCTGAACGATCTGCCTAAAATATTTTGACTATACCTCTTAGCACTCGACTCCGCAACCAGTGGAAATAGTCTCTGCCAATCTACCCAATCTTTTCTTGTTAATATCTTGACTATTTCATCAAATATTCTAAATTCCAAGAAATGCAACCCTATTTGTATAATCTCCCCTCATAATTTAACGCTTGGAGTTCAGATGTTGTTCTGGTAAGCCTACACTGCACTGCCTCCAAGGGCAGTCAATCCTTCCTCAGGTGTGTTTCCCAGAAGGTGCTCACAGTTCTCCAGGTGTGATCTAACCAGGGTTTTGTATAGCTGAAACATGACTTCTACCTCCTTGTATTCTAGCCCTCTAGATATAAAGGCCAGCATTTCATTAGCCCTTTCGATTATTTTCTGTACCTGATCATGACATTTTAATGATCTATGTACCTGGACCTCCAAGTCTCATTGGACCTCCACTGTTTCCAGCTTTTCACCATTTCGAAAGTACCCTGTTCTATCCCTTTCAGCTTAATATATGTTCAAGAAATCCTAGTTTAATAAATTAAATTAATAAAATAAAACAAAATAAGCAAATTAAGCTGCATCATCTTCAGACTCAAACAATATTGCTTTTCACTTTTGTGAGTGAGACAAAAACAAAATGATAAAACCCACACAGAATTCTCATCTAAAATTATAAACGACTGCAAATAATTAATGCTCAGGTGGGCTGTGTATTCTGGTCTGTGGGAAGAGCATGAAAATGGTTTGTGGCACCAGAGAGTTTGCTTGAATTAATTTCACAGTAGAGATTTAAACCTTCTTATTGGGGATAATTACTTATGAGTCAGTCAATTATGGAGGCGACTGTGTCTGTGTTCCTCTGTCGTTGCTGAGCTTAGTGATGGTGGGAGGCAATGTTGTCCTTAAAGGTAAAAAAAATTGCTGCACTGTTGGAGATGTTAAACAGAAGCTCTGTCTGCCCTCTCTAGGTGGATATCAAAAGATCCCATAGTACTCTTTGAATTAAGAGAAGGAAGTGGAGAAAACAGAAGAGGGGGAGATGGTGGCATAGTGTTAATGTCACTGAACTAGCAATTCAAAGGCCCAGGCCCATCCCTTGGGAATGCAGTTCAAATCCCACCATGGCAGCGAGTGGAATTTAAGTTCAATTAATTAATAAGTTTAATTAGGAAAACATCTGGGATTGAAAGCTAGTCTCAGTAATAGTGCCATAAAGCTACCATCAATTGTCATAAAAACCCATCTCGTTCACTAATGTCCTTTAGGGAAGGAAATCTGCTGTCCTTACCTGGTCTGGCTGACATGTGACTCCAGACCCACAACTATGTGGTTGACTCATAGCTGCCCTCTGAAGTGACTTAGCAAGCTACTCAGTTGTCAAGGGCAATTAGGGATGGGCAGCAAATGCTGGCCTTGCCAGCGATGCCCACATCCCATTAAAGAGTTAAGAAAAAGGAAGGGCAGAAAATTCCAGGATTCCTTTGTTCCAGATGAGCTGTCCAAGACTGGCTGCTCAGACAGTTCGTCTGAAATCTCCTCCCCACATCAGAGTTTCTGCACAATTCCCCAACCTTCAATCATTCTGCCTGCTGTCGCTCTTAGTGCCTGTCTTATGGGTGGCTTTGCCTGTCCTAGTGCTACCCCAGTGATTGTGACATGGTTGGTGGAAGGCTGCTGGCTTTCACTGGGGGAGACTGTAGATGTTCTCGCACTACATTACAATCTGGTCGACAAGTGCAGTCATGGAGTTGGCCAACACTTCAACACTGGAAAGAATGGGCTCCAAGCTCTGCGCAAAGCCCAGTGCCAAATTGGAGTTGAACTCCCCCATGCTCCTTGATCTTGACAACAGGCTGTGTGGCAGGCCTGTCACAGCATCAAGCATCACTGTGTCATGTCCAACAGCATTCTCCTGTAGTTGTGCCTGGTATCTCACCACATGCTGATCACACCTCTATATTACCCTCAAAGGTGCACAGAGTGCCAATAACTGAGCTGATGGCTGCAAGTGTCAGATCAATTGATAGTTCTTCTTCATCAGAGGTCTTTTGTTGCTCTCGTCCTGAGGCTGCACTATCTGGCCAGGTGGGAAATCTTGAGTATCTGAAAGCAGAAATGCAGAAGGGGAGGGCTGCAGTCAGGGAAGGGGGGAGGTTTGGAAAACAAGAGGCCCATGGTCCACCACCTGCAGCTTGCTCATCATGCCAGGTAGGAGGATGAGGGTGAAAAGGGATTTGAGAAGGTTCATAAAGCAGTCACATACCACCATGTCCTCTGTGAGGCCAGATGAAATGGCTTCCATACCATTCACAAATCCTCAGATATTGAAGTAGTCCATGTCCATATGCAACAAGACCTGGATAGCATTCAGGCTTGGGCAAGTAACATTCGCGTCACCCAAGTGCCAGGCAATGACCATCTCCAACAGGAGAGAATCCCATCATCTCCCCTTGACATTCAACAGCATTACCATTGCTGAATCCCCTCACTATCAACATCCTGGGGGTACCAGAAACTGAACTGGAGAAACTACATAAATGCTGTGGCTACAAGAGCAGGTTAGAGGCTGGGAATTCTGCAGCAAGTAACCCACCTCCTGACTCCCCAAAGCCTGTCCACCATCTACAAGGCACAAGTCAGGAGTGTGACAGAAAACTTTCCACTTGCCTGGATGAGTGCGGCTCCAACAACATTCATGAAGCTCAACAACATCCAGGACAAAGCAACCTGCTTGATCAGCACCCCATCCACCATCTTAAACATTCACTCTCTCTACCACTGACGTGCAGTGACAGCAGTATGTACCATCGACAAGATGCACTGCAGCAACTTGCCAAGCCTCCTTCGATAGAGCCTTCCAAACCTGTGACCTCTACCACCTAGAAGGATAAGGGCAGCAGATGGGGAGCACCACCACCTGCAAGTTCCCCTCCAAGTCACACACCATCCTGACTTGGAACTATATCGCCGTTCCTTAACTGTCGCTGGGTCAAAATGCTGGAACTCCCTCCCTAACAGCACTGTGGGTGTACCTGCACCAGATGGATCACAGTGGTTCGAGTAGGCAGCTCACCATCACCATCTCAAGGGCAATTAGGGCTGGGCAACAAATGCTGACCTTGCCAGCAATGCCCACATCCTAAGAAACATATAAATAAAGTGACTGCCTGCCCTATAATGTGGAGCGCTGTCTCCTCCAAATGGCTCGGGAGATGCAGGTATGGATGTCCCCTGGAAATTCTCTGCTGCTCCCTGCCATTATTTGCCACCTTGTTCTGCAAGAGAGAGGGAAGATTGTTAGTTAATGTGTTGCAATGTAAAGATGAGGCAGAACATCTGAATGTTAGGCATGAGTCCCGAGTGATAGGAATTTCTGCCAGGTGAGTGATGGGGGTGTGTCAGAAATTGGTGATGCGGTCAGTAGGAGATGTTATTTGAAGGTGACCTTGACCACCAATGAGGTCATTGAACCTTTTCTGACACTGCAGCAAGGTCCTTGCGATCTGACTATGGGAATTGACCACCCTGGCCACTTGCTCCCATTCTCTTTGTAAGGCATGCCTTCAGGGCTCCTGGTCCCCTGTGGAAAAATCACCTCTCTCTTCCTTTCAACATCCATCGCTAAGGCTTCCAGCACCGCATCCGAGAGCCTGGAAGCCCTCCCTCTGTCCTGGTGCTCCCTACCCAGTCTTCTTCCTTCCATGAAATCCTTTCTGAGATTCTTCCAGCAGCTGCTGTAACCTGAGTGCAGCTTCCCTTTTGAGAAATGCAGGTTAGCTGTGCTAGTCAAGCACGCTGCTGGGCACCCTGCTGAACAGGCAGCCAGTCAGCAGCATGTTTCGCACTGGGCTGCACACCACAATCACGTCAGTGAGCAGGCAGTACAATGTTTATAAAAGACTTCATATATTTAAAAGGAAAAGAAAATGAAAGCCTTTTATTACATCACAACTTTCACAACATCAGGACATCCCAAAATGCTTTACAGTCAATGATTTTGGGATAAATATTGACCAGGACACCGGCAATAACTCTCCTGCACTTTTTAAAAATTCGTTCATGGGATGTGGGCATCGGTGGCTTGGACATCATTTATTGTCCATCCCTAATTGCCCTTGAGAAGAATAATGCTTTTTATGTCCACCTGAGAGAACAGACAGGACCTTGGTTTAATGCCTCATTGGAGAGGCAACATCTCCAATGGTGCAGCACTCTCTCACTACTGCACTGGAGTGGCAGCCTTGATTGATATGAACCCAGAGCTTTCTGACTCAGACATGAGAATGCTACAAACTGAGTCACAGATAGCAGAAATCTATTGGGTAGAATATTATGCTCTCCCCCGCTGCGGGTTTGGAGGCGCGGAACGCATAAAATCGAGGTGGATGGTGGTGGGGTGGGGGCGGGGGGGGTGGGGATACCCCACCACGAGCCCACATCCGCTGAAATTTAGTCCGGGGCGGGAAGGCCTGTGAACAGTCTTCCCACCCCAACGCCAATAAAGGCCCTTAACTCGGTAATTATGTTAAGGGCCTCTTCCCACCGCAGTCGCAATTACCTTTGTGACGGGCGGCCCCGTTACCGCACGGGAAGAATGGCACGGTTCCAGTGCTGCTCCTTGGTGTCTGTCACTGCAGGTACGGCAGAAGCCACCACCTCCGCAGTGACGCTGCAGCTGCTGGCCTCTGATTGGCCGACAGCTCCGAAAGGCCAGGACTTCCATCGACAGGGTCCTAAATCCTATGGAAGGCCCACTGTTGTCCAGTTAAGTGCCAGATTGACACTAAATTCAGTGGGCCTTCCGTAGAAGAGGTGACGCAGAGATTTCGGCACAGTTTCCTCCGACGTTGAGACCCCCCACTACCAGCATAAAATTCCGCCCACTGTGCTTGATAATCCCACGCAGTCTCCTTTTCAAGTTCTCCCCAGGCCTAGTCTCTGTTTAGCTTCCGAGAGTGGGATCGAGTCGTTTCAGACTAGTATGGCCAGGGGCATTGCAGAACATACAGTTTGCTCTGGAGACAGAAGGGATAATTTTAACATAATCCTCCTGGTTGGAAAACTGATTGGATTGGATTGGATTGGAAATCTGTTTTATCTCCCACTTAATTTTATTTTAAATCAGTGAATGGGTTCTTGTGTTTAGCGCAAATCTGTTACACTTCAGGTGCAAACTTAAAACTTCACACCACTCATACCACATATTATATAAAACACCAGCAAATCACAACTGAGTGACTTTAGCTGAAGTAAATGAAAGACAATCATTTCATTTTGACTGATGTTCAGGCAATCCAGAGTTGAGCAAAACAGTTGCTAATCTGGAGATGCTTCAAACAACAACTTCGCAATTTTTTAAAATTTATTTTATTTAATTGACTCCGGTGGTGTTAAAGGCACAGGACAAGTTATCAGCTGAGCATTACTCCAGTGCTTCAGATCACTGAGCAAAGCCATGGGGAATCTGTTTGTGTTAAAAGAGCGCACAGCGTGTGTAGTAGTTGCTTCAGTGGGTAGCTCTCTTGCCTTTGAGTCAGAAGATTGTGGACTCAAACACAAAAATCTAGGCTGGTTCTGTCGTACAATACTGAGTGAGTAACATGCCGCTTTTTGGTTAAGAGCTTAAGTCAAGGCATGTACCCTCTCAGGCAGATGTAAAACATTCCATGACACTATTTTGATGAAGAGCAGGGGTGTTCTCCCCGGTGTCTTCGTCAGTATTTATCCCACAACCAACCTCACTAAAACAGATTAACTTGTCATTTTTCACATTGCTATTCATGGGAGCTTGCTGTAACACACATTGGCTGCTGTGTTTCCTACATTACAACAGTACAACTTCAAAAGTATCTGATCAGCTATAAAGTGCTTTGGAATGTCTGGAGGTCGGGAAAAGTGTGGTATGAATACAAGTTCTTTCTTTCATTAGTACTTAGGGCATATTTTTTTACACAGTGATGGCCATTTATCGAAGATGCAAGTTTCAGTGAGAGCGAAACCCTAGGTGTAGATCTTTATCGTCAGCTCCCAGTTGGTGCAGGCGCATTATAAAACTCACCTTAATTTCATTCCGTTGAAAACAATGGAGTCAAAATTATATGCACTCAATAAAGGGCAGCTGATCCATTCCCCTAGATTACTAGTGGATGAAAACAAAGATCTACATCCAAGTTTCAAGGCAAAATTCATAGGCTGAATATAAAGGGGAAGGTTTGTATTCTCAACAGCAACAAAATTTGATAACTAAGTCACATAAAGAGATATTAGGACTGATGACCAAAAGCTTGATCAAGGGAGCAGTTTTAGTTTTAAGATTTAAATAGGTTTCAAAGGAACATCTCAAAGGAGAAGAGAGAGGGAGAGTGGCGGTGAGGGCTTGGGGGAGAATTCCAGAGATTAGAGCCCAGGCAGCTGAAAGCACTGCTGTCAATGGTGGAATGATTAAAACTGGGGATGCTCCAGGGGCCAGAATTAGAGGAGATTAGAGATCTCAGACGGTTGCGGTGTGACCTGCCATTTGATTTACATTAAATGTGGTATCCAAATACAATAAGGCCAATGATTGTAGTATAAGGATTTGAAAGGGTTAATGTTTGGGATAGTGTAACTAATACCTCCCACGATGATGATGCAAGAGATGTGGAGTTAGATATACTTGTGTAAAGCTGTCTATAGTTCTTTAATATGTAATAAACTAGTTACTGTTGAAACTTACCAAAGACTCAGTAATCTCTCCTAGCTAGACTAGCCAAATATACAACAATGATGGAGAAAGGTTTTCCATTGTGTTGTATTTGACATCCTAGACACGTATATACAGAGCATACATTTGCAATTGCACCGCAAAAGTTGCTTTCCTTCAGTGCATACAGTACACGCTTTCAGCTGCATTATTCTTTGATGAAACTTGCATCCTTATCTCCTGGGACCATTGTCTCTATTTGCTTAATCATATTTGAAGCTTAAAGCATTCACAAAAAAGCAAATTAGATACAGTGTTTGCGTGACGCTATTGTAATAGCTTCAAACGTTACATTTAAGCCTGACTAAAATGTTCTAAAGTAGACAATATCGCAGAAATAGTTCTCCCTTTTTAACTATCTCTGTCGTGTAGTTACTGTAAAAAATTCTTTCCGCCACCATGGGAGGTGGAATGAGATGAACAAGTTTCTCATTTCTGTCCCAGAGTTTTAGCATAGATTATTTCCTCTCTGCACAAGGATTGTCCACTTCCCTTAAATTAGGAGGCAGCACATAAGCCAGAGACATATTCAACCTGCCTCATTTGCAGATATAGAGTCTTAGAATCACAATGGCACAGGAGGAGGCCATTCAGCCCATCAAATCCATCCCAGCTCTCTGTAGAGCAATCCAATCAGTCCCATTCCCTGGCTCTATTCCTGTAGCCCTGCAAGTTTATTTGCTCCTGGTGCCCATCCAATTTCTCTTTGAAATCATTCATTGTCACCACTTCTGCCACCCTCATGGGCAGTGAGATACCACTCGCTGCGTTAAAAAATTCTTCCTTATATCCCCCTGTACATCTTGTCCTAAAACCTTTGACATGTGTCCCATAGTCCTTGTGCCATCAGCTAGTAGAACAGCTTTTCTTTGTCTACCTTATCTAAGCCTGTCATAATCTTGTGCACCTCGATCAAATCTCCCCTCAATCTCCTTTGGTCCACTGAGAGCAATCCCAGCTTCTCCAACCTAACCTTGTAGCTAAATTACCCCATCCCTGGAACCCCCATTCTGGTAAGTCTCCTCTGCTCCCTCTCAAGGACCCTCGCATCCTTCCTAAAATGTGGTGAACAGAATTGGACACAATACTCTAGTTGTGGCCGAACCAGAGCTTGATAAAGGTTTAGCAGCACTTCCTTGAATTTTGCGCTCAATACCGATATTTATGAAGACCAAGATCGCATATGTTTTGCTAACCACTCTCTCAACATGTTCTGCCACCTTCAAAGATCAATGCACATGAACTCCCAGGTCCCTATGTCCCTGTACACTCTTTGGAATTGTACCATTAAGTTGATATTATCTCTCCCTATCTCCTCTGCCAAAATGCATTACCTCACACTTCTCTGTATTAAATCCCATCTGCCACTTGTCTGCCCATTCTGCTAGCCTATCTATGTCCTGTTGCAGTTAACTGGTATCATTCTCACTGTCGGCCACACCTCCAAGTTTGGTATCATTGGCAAATTTTGAAATTTTACTCTGTATTCCAATATCCGAGTCATTTATATATAGCAAAAAACAGCAGTGGTCCTGGCACTGACCCTTGGGGAACACCACTGTCTACCGTCCTCCAGTCTGAAAAACAATCATTTACCACGACTCGCTATTTTCTGTCCTTCAGACAATTTTTTTATCCAATTGGGCACTGACCCTCCTATTCCATGAGCGTCAATTTTTTAACCAGCCTTTTGTGTGTTACTTCATCAAATGCTTTCTTAAAATCCATCTAGACAACATCCACCACATTCCCTCGATCGACCTGCTGTTACTTCATCAAAATATTCATTTAGATTAGTCAAGCATGAACTGTCTTTTACAAATCTGTGCTTGCGCTCCTTAATTTTTTCCATGATTGTTGTTTCTAGAACCTTACCCACACTGATGTTAAACAGACTGGCATGTAGTTACGAGGAATCTCCTTACACACTTTCTTGAATAAGGGTGTCAGATTGGCCACTCTCCAATCCTCTGGCATCTCCCCCATATCTCGGAAAGATTGGAATATTATTGGAAGCTGACGTTGGGGTGCGTGGCAGCCCTCTCCCGGAAGCATTTTCCGCACCGCCATCCTCCCCTGCCACAAGACCCGATGTGGGGGAGGGTGGGGGGGGGGGGGTTGGTAAAATCCACACCATCCAATCTAAGCCACAGCTAGTCTTTCCAGGACATGCTTCCTATCAATTTTCACCCCATCCATTACCTCTACCATCTCCAATTCTACCGATATTTTGTCAGCATCCTCTACCTCAGTCTCATCCTCTCCTGACCTTCGCCTTCCCTGCACATGTGGAAGGAGTCTACTTGCACACTAGGTCAAACTCTCCAATCTATCCATGGCGGGGGTGGGGGCGCCTGAAGATGGCCCCAGATGAGGCCCGCCACGGACCTCGATGCCGGCAGGGCCCGGCCTGATATTGTTGGCGGCGGCGAGGCCCCATGGAAGCCCCCCCCGCCACTCGGCGATGGGACTGCAATTTAAATAGATAAAATAAATTAAAATACCTGAATTAATTACGTCGCCTCCTGCTTTTCTGCAGCGATCTTCACCCTGGCGGTCAGCACTGCCGCGCATTCGGATCCCCATCCGGGGAAACGAGGCACGACACTAGTGGGGACGGGGTGTGGGGGTGGGGACGGTACGTTTATCAGTGCGGGGGGTGGGGAATGGGGCCAAATTAACATCATGGGTGTAGGGGATGGTGGGAAGGGTTAAAGTTTAAAGTTTGCGCAGTTGCGGTGGGGGCACGTCAGATGGTAAAGGTGTTTTGCGGAGGAACGGCAAATAATTAGTTTTAATGTTACTGGGGGCAGGGGGAGGGGCAAAAGAGATGTATTTATATACTTTCATTTCATCTTTCTTTATACATTTAAATTTACCTGTAGGACTAACAGCCCTTTAAAAATGGCGTCAGTGCACACACACAGGCTGCTGATGCCGTTAACGGGGACGGACAACCTGCGCCCTCCACGTGATCGGGGAGGGGGTTGGGCGGGATGCCGGCTATTTAAATGAGCCGCCGCACTTGGAATCACGGCGGCTCAGTGACATGCAGCCCGCACAGGTGGGCTGCCATTTTTATTGCTTGCCGCCAATTTCGGCAACGGGCTGAAAAACTTCAGCCCACCGTGCCCTGATCAGAGAACTCCTCTATGCTTCTGATGCTGCGTTACTCACTCACATGGAAACTCAGCTACAAAGACACATGGACTGTCTCTCCCATGCCTGTAACTTGTTCTTCTTGACTATAAGCGTCAAGAAACTGTGGTCATGGAACAAGGGACAAAATAACACCCCACTGGAAGTGGTTTGCAAATTCTGCTACCTTGGGTCCACGGTGACAGACAATCTGTCCCTTGATGCAGAGCTCAATACACACACAGGGAAAGCAGCTACCACCTTTGGCTGACTTGTGAAATGCACATGGGATAACACCAAGCTGACCCTTAGGACCAAGCTGATGGTTTATAAGGCCTGTGTTCTCAGTGCCTTGCTGTATGGCTGTGAAACACGGGCAGCTTACAGCTACCAGGAAAAGAAGTTCAATAATTTCCATCTTTGCTGTCTGCAGTGCATTATGGGTATATCTTGTCAGGACAAAATCACAAATGTGGCCATCCTCTCAAAGGCAGAGCTCCCAAGTGTGTTGGCAGTAATCACACAATGGCTTCAGTGGATCGGACATGGCCGCAGGATAAAAGACGGTCACATATCCAAGGATCTTCTCTATGGTAAGGTGTTCCAGGGCCAGCTAACCAGTGGGGCGCCCAAAGCTCTACCGCAAAGATGCTTGCAAGCATGACATGAAGACCCTAAATGTTGACTATCACACCTGGGAGTCACTAGCTGGCATAAGAGTGAAATGGCGACACATCCTGTGGACTGGTGTGCACTACCACGATGAACAGTGGCGACAGTAGCTTGGCAACAGGCGTCAACATCAAAAACAACAACTCACAGCGTCACTTGGCAGCTTCACGTGCGGCACTTATGTCAGAACCTGCCTCTCAAGGATTGGCCTTCACAGCCATCAGCAAAGATGCACCAAGAGAAGACACCCCACCTAAATGGATTGTTTGCTATGTAGCTTTCATAGTGAAGGATGCCAATCATTCTACCTCAGCAAACACCAATACAAAGCTCTCATTAAGTATTCTCATCTTTCCCCTCACCTGTTAAGCAGATATCACTGTTTTCATCTCAAATAGGCCCCACCCTACCTCATACTCCTCGCTTACTATTTACATGCCCAGAGAATATTTTACGTTAACTGCCATTCTATTCTCATATTCTCACTTTGCTAGTCTTATTTTCCTCTTCACTTCCCCTCTCAACTTATTGTATTTGGCCTGATTCTCGCTTGAAGAATTCCGCTGGCGTGCATCATACGCCCTCTTTTTTATTTACGAACATGCGAACATAAAAAATCAGGAGTGGAAGTAGGCCAGTATAACAGGTAAGGTAGATGAACTTAGAGCTTGGATTAGTACTTGGAACTATGATGTTGTTGCTATTACAGAGACTTGGTTGAGGGAAGGACAGGATTGGCAGTTAAATGTTCCAGGATTTAGAAGCTTCAGGCGGGATAGAGGGGGATGTAAAAGGGGTGGGGGTGTTGCATTACTTGTTAAGGAGAATATCACAGCTGTACTGCGGGAGGACACCTTGGAGGGGTCGTGCAGCGAGGCAATATGGGTGGAACTCAGGAATAGGAAGGGTGCAGTCACAATGTTGGGGGTTTTCTACAGGCCTCCCAACAGCCAGCGGGAGCTTTAGGAGCAGATATGTAGACAGATTTTGGAAAGATGTAAAGGTGACAGGGTTGTAGTGGTGGGTGATTTTAACTTCCCCTGTATTGACTGGGACTCACTTAGTGCTAGGGGCTTGGATGGGGCAGAATTTGTAAGGAGCATCGAGGAGGGCTTCTTGTAACAATATGTAGATAGTCCAACTAGGGAAGGGTCTGCACTGGACCTGGTATTGGGGAATGAGCCCGGCCAGGTGGTCGAAGTTTCAGTGGGGGAGCATTTCGGGAGCAGTGACCATAATTCCATAGGTTTTAAGGTACTTGTGGATAAGGATAAGAGTAGTCCTTGGGTGAAGGTGCGAAATTGGGGGAAGGCTAATTATAACAATATTAGGCAGGAACTGAAGAATCTAGATTGGGGGCGGCTGTCTAAGGGTAAATCAACATCTGACATGTGGGAGTCTTTCAAATGTCAGTTGATTGGAATCCAGGACCAGCATGTTCCTGTGAGGAAGAAGGATAAGTTTGGCAAGTTTCGGGAAGCTTGGATAACACAGGATATTGTGAGCCTAGTCAAAAAGAAAAAGGAAGCATTCATAAGGGCCGGAAGGCTAGGAACAGACGAATCCCTTGAGGAATGTAAAGACAGTAGGAAGGAACTTAAGCAAGGAGTCAGGAGGGCTAAAAGGGGTCATGGAAAGTCATTGGCAAACAGGATTAAGGAAAATCCCAAGGCTTTTTATACGTATATAAAGAGCAAGATGGTAACTAGGGAAAGGGTTGGCCCACTCAAGGACAGAGAAGGGAATCGATGTGTGGAGCCAGAGGAAATGGGCGAGGTACTAAATGAATACTTTGCATCAGTATTCACCAAAGAGAAGAACTTGGTGGATGATGAGCCTAGGGAAGGGAGTGCAAATAGTCTCAGTCATCTCATTATCAAAAAGGAGGAGGTGTTGGGTGTCTTGCAAAGCATTAAGGTAGATAAGTCCCCAGGGCCTGATGGGATCTACCCCAGAATACTGAGGGAGGCAAGGGAAGAAATTGCTGGGGCCTTGACAGAAATCTTTGCATCCTCATTGGCTACAGGTGAGGTCCCAGAGGAGTGGAGAATAGCCAATGTTCTTTCTTTGTTTAAGAAGGGTAGCAAGGATAATCCAGGAAATTATAGGCCGGTGAGCCTTACGTCAGTGGTCGGGAAATTATTAGAGAGGATTCTTCGGGACAGGATTTACTCCCATTTGGAAACAAACAAACTTATTAGCGAGAGGCAGCATGGTTTTGTGAAGGGGAGGTCATGTCTCACTAATTTGATTGAGTTTTTTGAGGAAGTGACGAAGATGATTGATGAAGGAAGGGCAGTGAATGTTATTTATATGGACTTCAGTAAAGCCTTTGACAAGGTCCCTCATGGCAGACTGGTACAAAAGGTGAAGTCACACAGGATCAGAGGTGAGCTGGCAAGATGGATACAGAACTGGCTCGGTCATAGAAGACAGAGGATAGCAGTGAAATGGTGCTTTTCTGAATGGAGGGATGTGACTAGTGGTGTTCCGCAGGGATCAGTGCTGGGACCTTTGCTCTTTGTAGTATATATAAATGATTTGGAGGAAAATGTAGCTGGTCTGATTAGTAAGTTTGCGAATGACACAAAGGTTGGTGGAGTTGCGGATAGTGATGAGGATTGTCAGAGGATACAACAGGATATAGATCGGTTGGAGACTTGGGCGGAGAAATGGCAGATGGAGTTGCTGCCGGGGGAGGTGGTGGAAGCAGGTACGATAGCGACATTTAAGAGGCATTTTGACAAATACATGAATAGGTTGGGAATAGAGAGATATGGTCCCCGGAAGTGCAGAAGGTTTTAGTTTAGGCAGGCATCAAGATCGGCGCAGACTTGGAGGGCCGAATGGCCTGTTCCTGTGCTGTACTGTTCTTTGTTCTTTGTTCTTTGTATTCGGCCCCTCTAGCCTGCTCCACCATTCAATAAGATCATGGCTGATCTGTTTGTGTCTTGAATCCCACACTCCCATCTCCGCCCAATAACCTTTGATTCCCTTGCCTAACAAGAATCTATCTACCTCCGCCTTAAAAATATTTAAAGACCCCACCTCCAACACCTTCTGAGGCAGACAGCTCCAAAGTCGCACAACCCTCTGAGAGAAAAAATTTCACTTCATCTCTGTCCTGAAAGGGCACACCCTAATTTTAGAACAGTGCCCCCTAGTTCTGGACTCACTCACAAGAGGAAACATCCTTTTGTTATGACACAACCGCTCAAGACAAAGCCTCCAACCAAAATATATGATTCTGATTGCAGCGGGAGCAATGCACTGTCAATTCAGTCCCATCACTCCACAGACTGGGCACAAGGTGGCACACTGGCTAGCACCACAGCCTCACAGCTCCAGTGACCCGGGTTCGGTTCTGGGTACTGCCTGTGCAGAGTTTGCAAGTTCTCCCTGTGACTGTGTGAGTTTCGTGTGCATGCTCTGGTTTCCTCCCACATGCCAAAGACTTGTGGGTTGATGGGTAAATTGGCCAATGTAAAAAAAATTGCCCCTAGTGTAGATAGGTGGTAGGAGAATTAAGGAAAGATAGGGATGTGAGAGGGAAAATGGGATTAATGTAGGATTAGTATAAATGGGCAGTTGATGGTCAGCACAGACTTGGTGGGCCGAAGGGCCTGCTTTGGTGCTGTATTGCTCTTTGACTACCTAACATATCACTTTAAACTTTCAAAATTAAAGAAAACCACAGCCAAATTGAACCATCTATTAACCCTCGCCAGGTATCTTTAGATCAACAAATTAACGGTTTATTAGAGAAAACTAAATTCTTAAACACTGCTAACATTAAAAGAACTTTTAAGAAAAATAGAAGTAACAAAGTCCTTGCAGATTTATGCTCCTGCCGAAATGGAATCTTCCCAATGTAGAAACGATCCAAGGTTGCTTGAAGTCTTCACAGTTGCCCGATGGGAAAAAAAGATTCTTCAACAGTAGGATAGTCAATAGTTTAGTTCAGCAGTTGAAGTGTTGCTTTTCGTCTCCAGAGATGAACACAGCAAGTACAGTTCAGTAGTTCAAGTAATTGGTTATTTTCTTTTAAGAAATTAATCTGGCTTGAAGATTCTTTAAAATTTTGAGAGAGTATAATAAATAGGGTTTAATTAGACAGAGGGAGAGCTGTCCTATTTCCTTTAATACATGCTGGCAGAACAGTTTATGTCTGTGTCTCTCAAAAGCCAGTTTTTCAGATAGTTTCAAAAGTCAATCGCAACTTTGTATATCCTGTTCTCGGTCTCTGATTGGCTATATCGGAGGAAACAAGATGTACTTTCCTGGCTAACTTCTGAGTTCTTAAAGCAGTACTGATCCTTTGCTGTCTCATTCCCCAAAAAGAAAAAAAAAACAACAGGATCATAACACTTTCCACATCCACCTTGTCAAAACCATTCAGAGTCTTCTATACTTCAACTAAGTCTCCCCTCACTCTTCTAATCTCCAGTGAAAACAAGCCCAGTCTATCCAACCTTTCCTCATAAGACAACCTGCTCACTCCAGGTATTAATCTAGTAAATCTCCTCTGAACCACCTCCAATGCATTTACATCCTTTCTTAAATAAGGAGATCAAAGCTGCACACAGTATTCAAGATGTGGTCTCACCAATGCCCTGTATAACTGAAGCATAACATCTTTACTTTTATTTTCAATTCCCTCTCGTAATAAAGGATACCATTCTATTAGCCTTCTTTATTACTTGCTGTACCTGCATGCTAACTTTTTGTGACTCATGCTCGAGAGCACCTAGATCCCTTTACATCTTAGAATTCGGCAGTCTTTCTCCATTTAAGTAATACTCTGCTTTTTTATTCTTCCTGCCAAAATAAACAACTTCACATTTTCCCGCATTATACTCCATCTGCCAGATTTTTGCCCACTCACTCAACCTATCTATATTAGTCTGCAAGCTCCTTATATCCTCTTCACAACATACTTTCCTACCTATCTTTGTGTCATTAGCATATTTAGCCACCATGCCATCGCTCCCCTCATCTAAATCATTGATATAGATTGTAAAAAGTTGAAACCCCAGCACAGACCCCTGCAGGACTCCACTCATCACATCCCGTCAATCAGAAAAGGACCCCTTTAGATATACTGTCTGTTTTCTGCCAGCCAGCCAATCTTCTATCCATACTAATATGTTAACTTTTTATGTGGCACCTTGTCAGATGCCTTCTGGAAATCCAAGTACAGTACATCAATGGGCTTCCCTTTATCCGCAGTGCATGTTACTCCTTCAAAGAACTCCAATAAATTGCTTAAACATGATTTCCCTTTCACAAAGCCATGCTGACTATTCCCAATTACCTTGAGTTTTTCTAAGTGCCCAGCCATAGCCTCTTTAATGATCGATTCTAATATTTTGTCATATTCTCTCTCTCCCTCGCCATCCAAGGAGCCCTGGCTTTAGTTCCCTTACCTTTTACCTTTGTTAGAATGTATCTAGCCTCTACCTAAACCATCTCCTCCTTAAAGATTACCCTTTGTTCTGTTACACTTTTTCTTGTCAATCTTTGGTTCCATTTTACTTGGCTAGAAACTCTGTCATCCCATTGAAGTTAAATGTGCAATGTCCAGCACCATTCATGACTCCTCAGATACTGAAGCAGTCCAAGTAGAAATTCAGCAAGACCTTGACAATATCCAGGCTTGGGCTGATAAGTGGCAAGTAACTTTTGCGCCACACAAGTGCTAGGCAATGTCTATCTCAAACAAGAGAGAACCTAGCCATCTCCCCTTGAAATTCAATGGCATTATGATCACTTCATCCCCCACTATCAACTTTCTGGGGGTTACCATTGACCAGAAACTGAACTGTAGCAGTCATGTAAATACCATGGCTACAAGAGCAGGTCAGAGACTGGGAATTCTGTGGCGAGTAACTCACCTCCTGACTCCCCAAAGTCTGTCCACCATCTACAAGGCACAAGCCAGGAGTGTGATGGAATACTCTCCACGTGCCTGGATGTGTGCAACTCCAACAACACTCAAGAAACTCAACATCATCCAGGACAAAGCAGCCCTCTTGACTGGCACCCCATCCACAAACATTGGCACCCTCCACCACCGACGCACAGTGTGTACTATCTAAAAGATACATTGCAGCAACGCACCAAGACTCCTTAGACAGTACTTTCCAAACCCACGACCCCTAGAAGGACAAGGGCAGCAGATGCATGGGAACCACCACCTGCATGTTCCCCTCCAAGTCACACACCATCCTGACTTGGAACTATATCGCCGTTCCTTCATTGTTGCTGGGTCAAAATCCTGGAACTCCCTCCCTAACAGCACTGTTGGTGTACCTACCCCATAGGGACTACAGCGGTTCAAGAAGGCAGTTCACCACCACCTTCTCAAGGGCAATTAGGGATGGGCAATAAATGCTGCCCACAACCCATGAATTAATAAAAGAAAAGCTCCTCTTCCAAGTTAGAATTTCTATTGTAGATTGTTCCTTGCTCTTTTCCATTGCTAATCTAAACCTTCTGATACAATGATCACTCTTACCCAAGTGTTCCTCCACAGACAATTGGTCCACTTGGCCCACTCATTCCCCAGCACCAGATCCAACAATGCCTTCTTCCTAGTTGGACTGAAAACATACTGGCCAAAGAAGTTCTCCTGTACACATTTCAGAAATTCCTCCCCCTCCACTCTAACGTTATTCCCATCGATATTTGGGTAATTAAGCCCCCCAGTATCACCACTATAGTTCTTGCACATCTCTCTGATTTCCCCCTCTATATCTCTCATTATTTGAAGGCCCAGAGAATGACCCAATAGCATGATCATACCCTTTTGCTTCTGAACTCTAACCAGATGTATTTTGTCTTTGCCCCCTCAAGGACATCCTCCTTTTCCAACATTACAATGTCATCCCAATCAGTATTGCTACCCCACCTCCCTTTCCCCCTTCCCATTCTCAGAACACTTTGTATCCTTGACTATTAAGCACAGAGTCCTTGCCATTTCTAAGCCATGCTTCTGTCATTTCCATTGCATCATTTCCTCCTTAGTCTGCTCCTATCTAATATGTTACTGCTCCCTTCTCTGGTACTATCCAATACTCTCAATCCTAATGCACCTTAATCCTCTTTTCTACTTTTATTAGCCTGTGCCCACCCCCCTGCCAATTTAGTTTAAACCCTCCTCAACCACTCTAGTGAACCTCCCTGTAAGGATATTGGTCCCAGTCTATTTTGACCTCGGTGGTAACTTTCCTGTCAGGAAAGCCATGGGATCAGGTGGAAGACTGGTTTTATTCCTGCCTGATATTCCTCTCTGGTAATTTCAGCAACTGGAAAGGCAACCTAGAATTTTGTGCTTAGGTTGCTTGAGTGAGACTTGGTACCTTTTGGTACAGAGGTGAGAGTGTTCCCCAATGAGCCAGGCAGGAGCATAACGTGGCATGCATTGAAAAAATTCTTTAATTCTGAAGATGTAGTTGTATATCTGTTCAGTGGAATCAACTGAGGCAGCAAATGTTCAAGTGAGAAGAATGGGATGGTTATGTATAGAAGCTTAAAGGGGATTGTTTCTCATTCAGCAACTGTAGTTTCTGACGCGACATAGGCAATTAAATAATAAATGCCGTACATCAATTTGACACATTCTGTTCGCTGGAACACATTGTCCGGTCAGAATGTTTTGTTTTCCATATCTTCACCTACTCGACACTGCCTTGTTCTCTCTCAGTTCTCTGCCCTTCATTACACCACCTCCATTCTCACACACACCAGATGCATAATGCAATCAATATAATGCACAAAGCTCCATGACCCTGTATCTAACTACATGAACCAGTGAGTGGTTGATAGATGTAATTATCAGTCTTACTGGGAAGATCACATTTAACGCAGAGTTGTGAATTGAAGAAATGTGACACTGTGGACTTCCAATCAGCAGAGGTCCATATGGCTGCATTGTAAAATGAAGGAAAGGCGGATTTACATCTTTTTCATCGAAAAGACAGCACCTCCAACAATGCAGCGCTCCTGCAGTATGTTGCTTTGATACTGCAGCGCTCCCTTAGTACTGACCTTCTGACAGTGCAGCATTCCCTCAGTACCATCCCTCTGGTAGTGCAGCACTCCCTCAGTACTGACGCTCTGACAGTGCAGCATACCCTCAGTACTACACCTCTGACTATGCAGCAACCCTCAGTACTGTTCTTCTGGCAGTGCAGCACTCCCTCAGTACTGATCCTCCGACAGTACAGCGTACCCTCATTACTGACCCTCCGACAGTGCAGCATTTCCTCAGTACCATCCCTCTGACAGTGCAGCACTCCCTCAGTACCATCCTTCTGACAGTGCAGCACTCCCTCAGTACTGACGCTCTGACCGTGCAGCATTCCCTCCATACTGTCCCTCCGACAGTGCAGCACTCCCTTAGTAGTGACCCCCCCGACAGTGCAGCACTCCCTTAGTAGTGACCCTCTGACAGTGCAGCACTCTCTCAGTACTGATGCTCTGACAGTGCAGCACTCCCTCAGTACTGACACTCAAACAGTGCAGCATTCCCTCAGTACTGCCCCACTGACAATGCAGTGCCCCATCAGTGCTGACCCTGCAACAGTGCAGTATTCCCTTAGTTTTGGACTGAAGTGTCAAGCTAGATAATGTGTCAAAGTCCCTGGAGTGGCACTATGAACCCACAACCATTCAACTCAGAGGCAAGCATGTTAACACTGAGCTACAGCTGAGCCAGACAGCACAGAATAGCAGGCAGAGGAACAAGAATGTGGACCACTAATATAGGCAATGTTACTTTCTACGTCAACAACTTTTCAAATCTCTTTGATACCAATTTCACATTTATTCTAAGATTTCAGGAGTAATTTTGATATTGTGTGATGGAATTTGCCTTCAAAAAATAAATTGGAGAGAGATGTAAGTCTGGCTGCCAACTCGCTGACTTCAGTTTTACTCTATCTCACGAAGTTACATTTACCCCATTGCCCTTCGTGAAGCATGCTATACAAATGCAAGTCAGTGATAGGCAAATGTTGCTGTCAATCATCCCGAACAGGAAACTGTTCAAAGATGCATCTATTTATTGCAGAAATAATAGAATTAAAAGTTGGTTAAGTAACTGAGGGGCCTGATTAAAAGTAGCTTCACCGGGTGTGAACATAAGGGGCAGAGGAGGGATCTACAGCCTGGGAAATCCGTTAATGTTCTGTTCCCTGAAGAAACTTCAATCATGTGGAGACTGGAGAAGCTGGGGTGGTTCTCTTTCAAGCAGAGATGGTTAAGGAAAGATTTAATAGAGATGTTCAACATCCTGAAGGGTTCTGACAGAGTAAATAAGGAGAAATTGTTGTGTCAGGAGGGTTGGTAACCGGAAGACACAGATTTAAGGTAAAAGAATTAGAGGGTAGATGAAGAGAAATTTTTTGTGCAGCGAGCTATTATGATCTGCGTGCCTGAAAGGGTGGCGGAAGCAAATTCAGTAGTAACCGTTGGAAAGGAATTTGGTATATGCTTGAAAAGGAAATATTTGCAGAACTATGGAAAACAGCAGTGGAGTGCGATTAATTGGATAGCACTTTCAAATAGCCAACACAGGCCTGATGGGCTGAATGGTCTTCTCCATTGTAAGATTCGATGATTCATTCAAACCTGGTGCCATTTTCCCAGTGGGCTCTTGTTTCATAGAATCATAGAAAGTTTAAGGCACAGAACGAGGCCACTTGGCCCATCGTGTCTGTGCCAGCCGATAAACTATCCACCTATTCCAATGCCACCTTCCAACATTTGGTCCGTAGCCCTGCAGATTACGGCACTTGAGGTGCATATCCAGACTCCTTTTGAATGAGTTGAGGGTTTCTGCCTCAACTATCCTTTCAGGCAGTGAGTTCCAGACCCCCACCACCCTCTGGGTGAAAAAGATTTTCCTCATCTCCCCTCTAATTATTCTACCAATCACTTTAAATCTATGCCCCCTTGTCACTGACCTCTCTGCTAAGGTGAATAGACCCTTCCCCTCCACTCTATCCAGGCCCCTCAAAATTCTGTACATTTCAATCAGATCGCCCCTCAGCGTTCTCTGTTCCAGGGAGAACAACTCCAGCCTATCCAATCTTTTCTCATAGCTGCATTTTTCCAGTGCTGGCAACATCCTCGTAAATCTCCTCTGTACCCTCTCTAGTGCAATTACATCCTTTCTGTAATGAGGTGACCAGAACTGCACACAGTACTCAAGTTGTGGCCTAAACAATGAGTTATACAGTTCCAACATAACCTCCCTGCTCTTATATTCTATACCTTGGTGAATAAAGGAAAGAATTCCATATGCCTTCTTAACCACCTTATCAACCTGTCCTGCTGTTACCTTCAGGGGTCTGTGGACATTGACTTCAAGGTCCCTCACTTCCTCTACACTACTCAGTATTCTCCCACAGGGCGGCACAGTGGCGCAGTGGTTAGCACCGCAGCCTCACAGCTCCAGCGACCCGGGTTCAATTCTGGGTACTGCCTCTGTGGAGTTTGCAAGTTCTCCCTGTGTCTGCGTGGGTTTTCTCCGGGTGCTCCGGTTTCCTCCCACAAGCCAAAAGACTTGTAGGTTGATAGGACAATTGGCCATTATAAATTGCCCCTAGTATAGGTAGGTGGTAGGGAAATATAGGGACAGGTGGGGATACGGTAGGAATATGGGATTAATGTAGGATTAGTATAAATGGGTGGTTGATGGTCGGCACAGACTCGGTGGGCCGAAGGGCCTGTTTCAGTGCTGTATCTCTAATCTAATCTAATCATTAATTGTGCATTCCTTTGCCTTGTTTGACCTCCCCAAATGCATCACGTCACATTTCTCCGGGTTGAATTCCATTTGCCACTTTGCTGCCCATGTAACCAGACCATCAGTATCTTCCTCCAGCCTCCAGCTATCCTCCTCGCTATCTACCACACGGCCAATCTTTGTGTTGTCTGCAAGCTTCTTGATCATGCCCCCTACTTTTATGTTCAAGTGGTTAATGTATACCACAAAAAGCAGGGGACCCAGTACTGAGCCCTGCGGAATGTCACTGGAAACAGCCCCCCAGTCACTAAAACACCCATCAACAATTATCCTTTATTTCCTGCCACTGAGCCAATTTTGTATCCACCTGTCTGCATTTCCCTGGATCCCATGGCATTTTATTTTTTTAACCAGTCTGCCATGTGGGACCTTGTCAAAAGCCATGTTAAAATCCATGAAGATCACATCAACTGCACTACCCTCATCTATCTTCCTTGTTACTTCTTCAAAAAATGTGATCAAGTTGATCAAACAAGATCTTCCCTTAACAAGTCCATGCTGACTATCCTTGATTAACCACTGCCTTTCTAAGTGACAGTTTGTCCTGTCTTTCAGAATCGATTCCAATAATTTTCCCACTACTGAGGTTAGACTGACTGGCCTGTAATTATTCAGTCTATCCCTTGCTCCCTTTTTAAACAGAGGTACAATGTTAGCAGTTCTCCAATCCTCTGATACCACACCAGTTCCCGTGAGGACTGGAAAATGATGGTCAGACCCTCTGCTATTTCCTCTCTTGATTATTTTAACAGCCTAGGGTACATTTCATCTGGCGCTGGTGATTTATCAACTTTCAAGTTGCTAATCCCATTCATACTTCCTCTCTCACTGTGGTTATCACAGCCAATACTTCACACTCTTTCTCCTTAACTACAACATCTGCATCGTCCACCTCTTTTTTGAAGACAGACGCAAAGTATTCATTAAGAACCATACCAACATCTTCATCCCTACACATAGGTTACATTTTTAGTCTTTTATGGACCCTAATCTTTCCTTAGTTATCCTCTTACTCTTAATGTACTGATAAAACATCTTTGAGTTTCTCTTGATTTTGCTTGCCAATATTCTTTCATGCCCTCTCTTTGCTTTCCTAATTTCCTTTTTGATTTCACCTCTCCACTTTTGATACTCTTCTCGGCTTTCTGTAGTATTGAGTTCTCGGTGTCGGACATAAGCTTTCCTTTTCTGCCTTATCTTACCCTGTAAGCGCCTTGACATCCATGGTACTCTAGATTTGGCCATCTCACCCTTTTTCTTTGTGGGAACACGTTTACTCTGAAACCCTTGAATCTCTCCTTTGAATGTCTCCCACTGTTCTGACACTGATTTACTATCAAGTAGCTGTTTCCAGTCCACTTTCGCTAAAACACTCCTCAGCTTAGTAAAATTGTCCTTGCCCCGGTTGAGAACTCTAACTCCTGTTCTATCTCTGTCCTTTTGCATTACTATGTTAAAACTGACTGAATAATGATCACAACCACCAAAATGCTCTCCCACTGCCACTGCTTCCACCTGCCCATCTTCATTTCCTAAAACTAAGTCTAAAACTACGCCCTCTCTTGTTGGACTTGCTACATACTGGACAAAAATGTTCTCCTGAATGCACCTCAAGAATTCTGCTCCCTCAATTCCTTTCACACTAAAACTATTCCAGTTAATATTGGGGTCGTTATAATCCTCTACTATTACTGCCCTATTTTTCTTGCACTTCTCAGAGATTTGCCTACATATCTGCTCTTCTATCTCACTCTGACTGTTTGGGGGTCTATAGTTCACTCCCAGCAGTCTGATTGCCCCTTTATTGTTCCTTAGCTCAATCCATACGGCCTCATTTGATGAACCTTCCAACACATTATCCCTCCTCACAGCTGTAATAGTTTCCTTGACCAAAATTGCACTCCCACTCCTCTCTTATGCCCCTCCCTATTGCGGCTGAAAATCCTGTAACCAGGAACGTTGAGCTGCCATTCCTGTCCCTCCTTAAGCCATGTTTCTGTAATAGCTGTGATATCATACTGCCACATGTCTATATGTGCCCTCAGTTTATCTGCTTTATTTGCTATACTCCTTGCATTGAAATAGATACCCTTGAGCACTGCCAAACTCTTTTTTATTTTCTAACCTTTGTTTCCTCTGTCTTCCAGACTCATCCATTAATTTTCTGCCTTCCATTTTCATTTCTGATTTTGTCCCACTGAGTCTACCCTCAGGTCCCCATCACCCTGCCAAACTAATTTAAACCCTCCCCAACAGGACCAGCAAAATGTCCTGCAAGGAACCTAGTCCCGGCTCTGTTCAGGTGCAACCCATCTGGACTGTACAGGTCCCATCTCCCCCAGAGCTGGTCCCAATGTCCCAGGAATCTAAAGCCCTCCCTCCTGCACCATCTTTCCAGTTACGCATTCATCTGTCTTATCCTTCTATTTCTATACTCACTTGCACGTGGCACTGGGAATAATCCGGAGATTGTTAATTTCTTACCTAGCTCCATAAATTCTGACTGCAGGACCACATCCCTCTTTCTACCTATGTCGTTGGTTCCGATGTGGACCACAACTGCTGGCTGTTCACCCTCCCCCTTCAGAATGCTCTGCAGCTGCTCAGTGACATCCTTGACCCTGGCACCAGAGAGGCAACACACCATCCTGGATTCACATCTGCGGCCACAGAAACACCTGTATGTTCCCTTGACTATTGAATAACCTATTAGTATGGCTGTTCCAGTCTTCCCTGTACCCCCCTGTGCAGCTGAGCTACCTGTGGTGCCATGGACTTGGCTCTGGCTGCACTCCCCAGGTGAAGTATCACTGTCCTCAGTATTCAGAACTGAATACCTGTTGGAGAGTGAAATGCACTCAGGGGTCTCCTGCACTACCTGCCTGATTCTTTTTTTACTGTCTGGTGGTCACCCATTCCCTCTCTCCCTACATACTCTTAAGCTGTGGTGTGACCACAACTATAAACATGCTATCTACGTAGCTCTCATCCTCATGAATGCACCGCAGTGTCGCCAGCTGCTGATTAAGTTCCAAAACCCGGAGCTCAAGCTGCCACAATTGACAACTTTTCCTGCACAAATAGTTCTCCAGGATACGGGAAACATCCTGGAGCTCCCACATAGCACAGAAGGAGGACTCTCGAGGTTGAAGCACCCCTGCCATACCTTTATTTATTAGTTGACCCTTTCCTGCTGCTAAATAAAACTTTACCAATACTACAACACCTTAGAATTATTAATAAAACCTTACTGGTACTGATAAATCCTGCTAAAAATCAATACAGTTTACTAGTTAAAATAATCCTTACTCAAAAAAAAACTCACCAGCTACTCACTTCTTCCTTATTATTAGTACTTCATTTATACTCTTTTTTAGTCTGCCAGTTGTTGAGATGCTAAACCCAGCTATTTACACACCCACTCTAACAGTAGTGTACTAACCCAGCTATTTACTGATGCTCCCTAACAGCAGTTACTCACCAACCTTGCAGCTTTCCTGTTATGTCACTGTTCACTTTGTTTACAAACTCTGGCGTGCCTGGACTTCTCTTCACTCCGCTCTCGCTGTTTCCCGCTCTCCGAGTGAACTCTCACTCTTTCCCTCCCAGTCTCTTTATGCTGCACTCCGCTCTCACTGTTTCTCGCTCTCTGAGTGAACTCAGTTGGAAGACACACTCTGATGTGCTAATCGGGTCCTATGATGCCCAAAATAATATTTAGGCACCGATGGATGGAGTGTGTGAGGTGTGCGTTCCAGCCATTGGTACCAGGTGTTGAGCAGCTTAATCAGTGACCACTAAAGGCACTACCACAGGCGACTCAGTCAAAGGTCATTTGTGTTTTATTTTGTAGGGCCAACATGACTACTCCTTCTGGTCCCACAAAAACCCTTTGGCTTCACCCAAGCAGCCCACCACAAACACACATACACACACACATGCACACACACACACACACACACACACGCACGCACACATACACTTGTCTCCCACTCAGGATAATACTTCTAATATGGCTCCAGAGTGAAGCTGGAATGAAGGACTCACCGTCAACCTCACAACCAAAGGGAAGCTCTCAGTGAGTATTTAAACAGGGGTTCACAGCTCTGCAGTGCACCGTCAGTGAGACCTGGCCCCCCTAAATGATTTGTACCTGAACAAAAAAAGTATTTACATTTATATAGCATCATTTAATGACCACAGAATATCCCACAGCGCTTTACAGCCAATTGGGCGCTTTAGAAATACAGTCAATGTTGAAATATAGGAAATACGACAGCCAATCTGTGCACAGGAAGATCCCACATAGGAATAAGTAAATGCTAATCTGTTTTAGTGATGTTGTTTGAGGGACAAATATTGGCCAGTACGCTAGGGAAAGTTCCTCCGCTCTTTTGCAAAAGAGTGCCATGGGATCTTTTGTACCTCCCTGAGAGAACAGATGGAACCTAGATTTATCATCTCATCTGAATAACGGTACTTCCAACAGTGCAACAACTCACTCGGTACTGCACCGGAAGTGCCAGTCGGGATTTTGTGCTCAAGTCTCTGGAGTGGGAAACGGAGCCATGATGTTCTGTCTCAGGAGCGAGAGTGCTGTCCACTAAGGCAAAGCTGGCACCCAACCATCAATGAACATTGGCTCGACAAAGCAATTGTACAGTCAATGTCCATTTGGCCTTAAAATTTATTCTGAGACCTCTTGAAGATTGGAGTTACACCCAGGGAAGAAAAGGGGATAAAGGTAAACGGCTTCTTTACCAAAATCTTTGGAGCTGCACCGAAAGCTCACAAATGTGAGTGTAACCTCAAACAGAGGTGGCAATAGGATCTGAGTCTCTTGAGGGGGCAACTCTGGTGAGAAAATATATTTAACTCAGCTATAAAAGAGGAATCAAAAGAGCCTAGTAAAATAAAATGTAATATATCCGAGCAAACCTGTTTTTATTAAAGACAAATCCTACAAATTTATTGAAGTTTTTGTGAGCGTGTTGGTGGATATATTAGGCCTGGGTATACATCAGTAGAGAAATCTCCCATCTGTTCATAAATTCTGCGCCTAGTTTCTACCACGCAATTCCTTGTGAGCTTCCCAGTTTATACTGCCCATCACATTTTATACTGACTAGAAAAATCTGTTCAAGCTGCCTTGGAACCTGCCAATTAAACCAATTACAGTTGTGACTACAGCAGATTTTTCAACCTGTTCCAAGAAGAAAGTGAATTCTGCATTTTTCTATCATTAAAATGGGGGTGATCTTTCAACATCAGCCTTCAAAACATAGCCTTGATCCCGGTTGTTGGCAGAATACACAATAGGTTGTTTAATTTGCAAATTAGTGAAGATAAATAAGAACATAGAAAAGAAAAATACGAGAGACTTGCATTAATATAGTGCCTGACATGATCTCAGCACATCCCAAAATGCTTTACAGCCAATGAAGTATGTTTTTGAAGTTGAGTCACTGTTGTAATGTAGGAAACGCAGCATCCAGTTTGTGCACAGCAAGCTCCCACAAGCAGCAATAACCACATAATCCTTTACTTTAATGCTGGTTGAGGGATAGATATTGGCAGGGCAGTGGGTATAACTCCCTTGCCTTTCTTCTGGCAAGCACCATATGATCTTTTATATCCACCTGAGAGGGCAGGCAAGGCCTCAGTTTAGCATCTCATCCAAAAGATGTCACCTCCGATAGTGCAGCACTCCTGAAGTACTGCATGAGAGCATTAACCTAGATTTTTGTTTTCAAGTCCTGGATTGGGACTTGAAGCCACAATTTTCTGCTCTCAGAAAGAAGAGTACTGACCACTGAACCATGGCTGACAGGCATTGTGACTGAAGATTGAAAATTGAGTGTTGACTCTGGGAAAGATCTGTTATTGGCTTAATGACTGGGCACATTTCAAACAGTCAGAATGGGAACATAGGCATAGGAGGAGGTTATTCAGCCCCTCAAGCCTGTTCCACCATTCAATTAGATCATCACCAACCTGTACCTTAATTCCATCTACTTGCCTCGATTTTGTAACCCTTGTACCCTTGCCTAATAAAAATATATCAATCTCCATTTTGAAATAATTATTGATTTCCCCGAGCTCCACCTCCATTGTTACCAGTTTTTCTGGGGAGACAGTTCCAGATTTCCACAACTCTGTGTGTAGAAGTGCTTTTGACATCACCCCTGAACAGCTGAGCACGAATTCAAAGGTTATTCTCCCACCAGAGAAAACAGTTTCTCTTTATTCACCCTATAAAGGCTGTTACATTTTTAAGTTCCTTAACTCTTTCTTTTTAAGGTTTTCTTAGTCTTCTGTGTTTCAGACTATTCTCAAAATCCAACTACTTACCTTTCAGAAAGTTTTCACCTGAGTAGGTATTTGAGTCAATTTACAGCGTGCCCAGGGAGTGAGCAGAAAACTTCAGCTCATTTTAGCAACTGATTGGTCCTTCTGTCCACTGTGGTGGCAGAAAAGAGTGAGACCAGCAATAGGAACACAGTGAGACGCCGAGTATAAAGAATGGCAGCAAAGTGGAGCGCGTTCAGCAGCGGCAAAACAGTGAGACTGGCAGGTATAAAGAGCAGTGGCAGAGCAGGGCCATCAGCGGGAACACAGTGAGACCAGCGGGTATAAACAGCAGCGGCAGAGCGGAGTGAGATCAGCAGTGGGAACACAGTGAGAAAGGCGGGTATAAAGAGAAGCAGCAGAGCGGAGCGAGATCAGCAGCAGGTACACAGTGAGACCAGCGGGTATAAACAGCAGCGGCAGAGCGGAGTGAGATCAGCAGTGGGAACACAGTGAGAAAGGCGGGTATAAAGAGAAGCAGCAGAGCGGAGCGAGATCAGCAGCAGGTACACAGTGAGACCAGCGGGTATAAACAGCAGCGGCAGAGCGGAGTGAGATCAGCAGTGGGAACACAATGAGAAAGGCGGGTAGAAAGAGAAGCAGCAGAGCGGAGTGAGATCAGCAGTGGGAACACAGTGAGACCAGTGGGTATAAAGAGAAGCAGCAGAGCGGAGCGAGATCAGCAGTGGGAACACAGTGAGACCAGCGGGTATAAACAGCAGCAGCAGAGCGGAGTGAGATCAGCAGTGGGAACACAGTGAGAAAGGCGGGTATAAAGAGCAGCAGCAGAGCAGAACGAGATCAGCAGTGGGAACACAGTGAGACCAGCGGGTATAAAGAGCAGCAGCAGAGCGGAGTGAGATCAGCAGTGGGAACACAGTGAGACCAGCGGGTATAAAGAGCAGCAGCAGAGCGGAGCGAGATCAGCAGTGGGAACACAGTGAGAAAGGCGGGTATAAAGAGCAGCAGCAGAGTAGAACGAGATCAGCAGTGGGAACACAGTGAGAAAGGCGGGTATAAAGAGCAGCAGCAGAGCGGAGTGAGATCAGCAGCAGGTGCACAGTGAGACCAGCGGGTATAAACAGCAGCAGCAGAGCAGAACGAGATCAGCAGTGGGAACACAGTGAGAAAGGCGGGTATAAACAGCAGCAGCAGAGCGGAGCGAGATCAGCAGTGGGAACACAGTGAGAAAGGCGGGTATAAACAGCAGCAGCAGAGCAGAACGAGATCAGCAGTGGGAACACAGTGAGAAAGGCGGGTATAAAGAGCAGCAGCAGAGCGGAGTGAGATCAGCAGCAGGTGCACAGTGAGACCAGCGGGTATAAACAGCAGCAGCAGAGCAGAACGAGATCAGCAGTGGGAACACAGTGAGAAAGGCGGGTATAAACAGCAGCAGCAGAGCGGAGCGAGATCAGCAGTGGGAACACAGTGAGAAAGGCGGGTATAAACAGCAGCAGCAGAGCAGAACGAGATCAGCAGTGGGAACACAGTGAGAAAGGCGGGTATAAAAAGCTCTGGGTGATTCAGAGCGGAGCAACAGTGTTCGAAATAAAGAGAAAAAAAAATCAAAGTGTTCTGTCACAGGAAAGCAGGTGAATTGCTGGTGGATATTTCTCTTTTTCTCTCTCTGAACTAGGGCATTTGTTCAAACTAGGAGCCAATGAATTAAACATTTCAATCAGGCTAAGTATATCAGTAAGTAAATTAATAACAGTATTAGTGCAAGCAAGTCGAGAGGCATTAATTAAAATTAATAGTTTAAACAAGGTACTAACTAGATTGTAAAACAGGGAATAGATGCTATTTGTTTTAGATTTGATCAAATATTTCATATAAAAACTAAAAATCTAAAGCCTATTTGATGATGCATAACATAATTAAATTCAAAGCTCAATTAGTCAATTAGATCTGGGGGATAAAGTTTAAAATTAAATGATAGCGCATAATAAAACTAAAGAAATCTGAATTTTTCAGTAAATTAAAATCTAAGGTTTTTAGATAATAAACGTTAAGTTAAAACTATTTCCGTTAACTCCCTATAAAATAAAGTGATGTCAGTTCTGCAGAACAGCGGATTGGTGAGTAGCTAGTGAGTCTTTTTTTTAGATAGCAGGTTTAATAGTCTAATAAATAGAGGCATGGCAGGGCAGCTCGGACCAGTGGAGTGCACATCCTGTTCCATGTGGGAACTCCAGAACGCTTCTTGTGACCTGGATAATCACTGGTGCAGGATGTGTCGTCAGTTGCAGCAGCTTGAGCTCGGGCTTTGGAGCTTGAGCAATGTGATGTCCGTGCAGCACATCTGCGAGGTTTAGACCTCAGTGGATAGCACATTTACGGATGTGGTCACCCCGCAGCTTAAGGATATCTGGCAGAGAGGAAATTCGATTTTTTAAATTTTTCATGGAATGTGGGCATCGCTGGAAAGGCCCATCCCTAGTTACACTGAGAAGGTAGTGGTGAGCTGCCTTCCTGGACCACTGCAGTCCATCTAGTGCAAATACACTCACAGCGCTGTTAGGAAAGGAATTCCAGGATTTTGATTCCATGAGCATGAAGGAACAGCGATATAGCTCCAAGTCAGGATAGTGTGCGGCTTGGAGGGGAACTTTCAGGTGGTGGTGTTCCCATGCATCAGCTGTCCTTGGCCTTCTGTTGGTAGATGTCGCAGATTTGGAAAGTGCTACCAAAGGAGCCTTGGTGAGTTGCTGAAGTGCATCTTGTATATTGTACACACTGCTGCACCTGTGTGTTTTGGTGATGGAGGGAGTGAATGCTTAAGGTGGTTGATGGGGTACTGATCAAGCAGGCTGCTTTGTCCTAGATGGTGTTGAGCTTCTTGAGTGTTGTTGGAACTGAACTCATCCAGACAAGTGGAGAGTATTCCATCACACTCCTGATTTGTGCCTTGTAGATGGTAGACAGGCTTTGGGAAGCCAGGAGGTGAGTTACTCACCACAGAATTCCCAGCTGCTGACCTGCTCTTGTAGCCACAGTATTTATGTGACTGGTCCAGTTCAGTTTCTGGTCAATGGTAACCCCCAGGATGTTGATAGTGGGACTGATAAATGGAGTGTGATGGAATACTCTCCACTTGCCTGGATGGGTGCAGCTCCCACAACACTCAAGAAGCTCAACACCATCCAGGACAAAGCAGCCTACTTGATTAACACCCCATCCACAAACATTCACTCCCTTCACCACTGATGCAGGAGTTCCTCAGGGTAGTGTCCTAGGCCCAACCATCTTCAGCTGCTTCATCAATGATCTTCCCTTCATCATAAAGTTAGAACTGGGATGTTTGCTGATGTTTGCACGATGTTCAGTATGATTCGTGACTGTTGCTGAGCTGATTGACATCCAACAACCACAATCATCTTCTTTTGTACTGGGTATGACTCCAACCAGCGGAGAGTTTTCCCCCTGATTCCCATTGACATTAATTTTGCCAGGGCCCCTTGATGCTACACTTAGTCAAATGCTGTCTTGATGTCAAGGGCATTCATAGTCACCTCCCCTATTGAGTTCAACTCTTTTGTCCATGTTCGGATCAAGGGGCTATAATGAGGTCATGATCTGAGTGGCCCTGGCAGACCCTAAACTGAGCATCAGTGAGCAGATTATTGCTGTGTGAGTGTCACTTGATAGCACTGTTCACGACACCTTCTATCACTTTGCTGATGATCAAGAGGAGGCTGATGGCGCAGTAATTGGCCAGATTAGATTTGTTCTGCTTTTTATGCATACCTGGGCAATTTTTTGCATTGTCAGGTCGATGCCAGTGTTGTCGCTGTACTGGAAAAGCTTGACTGCCAGGCAGTCAAGAAGGACCAGGCAGGAAGTGCAGGAGTCCCCTAAGGGCGTCTCATTCTCCAACCAATATTTAGTTCTGATTACTGGTGAGAGTGATGGTTCATCTGGGGTGTGTACCAGAGCCTAGTCCACAGCACCCTTAGCTGATTCAGTTGTACATGGGGACAGAAGGAAGATTGGAAAAGCAATAGTGATAGGGGATTTGATAGTTAGGGGAACAGACAGGCATTTCTGCGGCCATAGACATGAATCCAGGATGATATGTTGCCTCCCTGGCATGAAGGTTCTGGGAAATGAGATGAGTCAAGTGGATCAAGTGTCAGGAGGAGAACATTTAGTGGACAGTAACCATAGTATCATAAGATTTAGGTTAGCTATGGAAAAGAACAACAAGCAATCCAGAGTAATGATACTTAATTAATTGGGGAGGGCCAACTTCAATGGGATGAGAATGGATCCGGCCCAAGTAAATTGGAATCAAAGATTGGCTGGCAAAACAGTAACTGAACAATGTCTTGCCTTTAAAGAAAAGATAGTTTGGTACAGTCAAGGTACATTCCTATGATGGAATCCAGAGCTTCCTGGATAACTAAAGAGACAGAGAGTAAGTTGAAGCAGAAGGAGGGTGCGTATGACAGATGTCAGTTTGATAATACAATTGAGAACCAGGCTGAACATAAAGGTTTCAGAGGTGAAGTGAAAAAACAAAGAAGGAAAGCAAATAAGGACTATGAAAAGAGACTGGCAGCTAACATAAAAGGGAATTCAAAGTCTTCTATAGACACATAAATAGTCAAAGAGTGATAAAAGGAGGAGTGGGCCTAATTAGGGACCTAGAGGGGATTTATGCACGAAGGCAGAGGGGATGGCTGAGGTGCTAAATGAGTATTTTGCATCTGTCTTCACTACGGAAGAAGATGCTGCCAAGTCATAGTGAAAGAGAAGGAAGTTGAGACACTGGATGGGCTAAAAATTGTTAAAGTGGAGGTATTAGATAGGCTGGCTGTACTTAAAGTTGAGAAGTCACCAGGACGAGATGCATCCAAGGATACTGAGGGAAGTAAGGGAGGAAACTGCGGAGACACTGGTCATAATCTATCTCATAATATACAGTGGTGGTGCCAGAGGATTGGAGAACTCCAAATGTTACACCCTTATTCAAAAAAAGGGTGTAAGGTTAGGCCCAGCATTTATAGGGCAGTCAGTTTAACTTTAGTGGTGGAAAAGCTTTTAGAAATGATCATGTGGGACAAAATTAACAGTCAGTTGGACAAATGTGGATTAATTAAGGAAAACCAGCAAGGATCTGTTAAGGGCAAATCATGTTCAACTAAATTGCTTGAGTTTTTTTATGATTTAACAGAGAGGGTTGATAAGGGTAATGCGGTTGATGTGATGTACATGGACTTCCCAAAAAGCATTTGATAAAGTGCCACAAAACAGACTTGTCAGCAAAGTTAGAGCTCATGGAATAAAAGGGACAGTAGCAGCATGGATATGAAATTAACTGAGTGACAGGGAACAGACTCATTGTGAACAGTGATTTTTCAGACTAAAGGAAGGTATACAGTGGGGTTCCCTGATTTTCTTGATACCTTTAATTGACCTAGATTTGGGACTAAGGATAAGCTCACCATACTTAGAGATTTCAATGCAAGAGTTGGGCGTGACCAAGAGCATTTTCTAGGTGTCTTGGGCAGACATGGCATTGGCAACTGTAATGCCAATGGTAGACTTCTGCTGGAGATGAACGCAACATCACTAATTCTCTATTTGAGCAGAAAGCCGGATTTAAGACCACCTGGCGTAATCCATTCCCAAAGCACTGGCCCCTTTTGAATTATATTCTAGTGCGCCAACGTGACTTACGGGACTTACTGCACACCAGAGTTATGCCCAGTGCTGACCGTTACACTGACCAGAGGTTTGAGCTAACATTGTCTTCAGAATCAAAGTATCACCCGAAAGGAAAGGCCTACAAACAAGGAAATGACAATCCATTTACTCTATCTACCAGACAGAAAAGCAGTTCCCAGAGTCTTCCCTGAAGACAGACTTGACATGGAAATCCAAGAGCTTCTTCAAAAGAAATACTCCTGCCACAATAGATTACTTGCATGCCCTGATGACCAGGCTAAGCACTCTGCAAACCAACCACCAAGTCATCCAAAACAACTGGTGGACACAAATCAGAGGATACATAGGAGATATGAGTTCCTTCAAGAAGCCTTGAGATCTGTATATGGACATTCCTACCAGGTGTAGGCACCACTAAAATCTCCGGATGGGACAACACTGCTCACAGAAAAAAGGTTCATCTTGCACCAATGGTCAAAACACTTTGAGAGGCTATTTGGTGACCAGTGGATGGTACAGGATACATCTATTGCAATAATCTTCCAGAGGAAAGTGAAGTCTGAGTTGGATGAACCACCAACCCATGAAGAGATCATGACTGATACAGCACAATTAAAGTCACACATAGCCCCCCGGAATGGATGGGATTCCAGCCAAGGGCTATAAACAGGAGGGAGATGTGATCCTTGATAGGCTTACAGATCTGTTAACAGCATGCTGGGAGAAAGGGACAGTTTCGCACGACCTTGGAGATGCAGTGACTGTCTCCCTCTACAAAAACAAGGGCGAGATGTCTGACTGTTCAAACTACAGAGGCATCACGTTACTCTCCATTGCAGGCAAAATCTTGGCCAGGGTGCTTCTAAATAGACTTGTTCTGAGAATAGGTGAAGAAAGCCTCCCTGAAAGTCAGTGCAGATTCAGACCCAATAGAGGAGCTACAGATATGATTTTTGTACTGAGTCAGATCCAGGAGAAGTGTAGAGATCGTTACTTTTGTAGATCTCAAAAAGGTATTTGATAAGGACAGACTGCGGAAGATACTGTCTAGATTTGTGTTCCCTCCAAAGTTCCTCAACATTCTCTGTCAACTGCATAAAGGGCAGAAAGGTCAGGTCAAACAGAATGGAGTCCTCTCAGGCAGCTTCCTTATTGCCAATGGTGTGAAGCAAGGATGTGTTCTGGCAACAAAACTTTTCTCTATTTTCTTCGGTATGATGCTTCAAGAGGCAGAGGCAGGCTTGCCAGAGGGCATATACATCCGCTTCTGAACAGATGGCAGTCTCTTCAACCTGTGAAGACTACTGGCAGATACCAAAACCACAGAAGAGCTTATTGTGGAGCTTCTGTTTACTGATGATTGCATACTTTTGGCGCACACGGAAAAGGCAATGCAGCCCATCGTAAAATGTTTCTCTGAGGCAGCAAATTCCTTTGGCTTTACTGTTTAGCCTAAAGAAAACAGAAGTGCTGTACCAACCACGGCCCCGAGGAAATTACAATGCACAGCAGATCAGCATTGAAAGTAGCAACCTCAATGCGGTGGAACAGTTTACCTGCCGAGGTAGAATTATCTCAAATGATGCCACTGTCAACAAGGACATAGACAATCGACTGTCCAAGGCCAACAGCTCCTTTGGCTGCCTCTTGAATCCAAGGAATCGTAAACCATAGAAAAGTTATGGGACAGAAGGAGGCCATTCAGCCCATCATGTCTGCGCCAGCTGAAAAAACTAGCCGCCTAATCTAATCCCACCTTCTGGCACCTGGTCCAAAGCCTTGCAGGTTACAGCACTTCAGGTGCATGTCCAGGTACTTTTTAAAAGAGTTGAGGGTTTCTGCCTCCTCCACCATTCCTGGCAGTGAATTCCAAACACCCACCACCCTCTGGGTGAAAAGGCTTTTCCTCATGTCCCCTCTAATCCTTCTATCAATCACCTTAAATCTGTGCCCCCTGGTAATTGACCTCTCCGCGAGAAGAAACAGGTCCTTCCTGTCTACTCTAGCTAGGCCCCTCATAATTTTGTATACCTCAATGAAGTCACCCCTCAGCCTCCTCTGTTCTAAGGAAAACAACCCAAGCCGATACAATATTTCCTAATAACTGCAATTTTCAAGCCCTGGAAATCTCCTCTGTACTCTCTCCAGAGCAATTATGTCCTCCTGTAAGGTGGTGACCAGAAATGCACACGATACTCCAGCTGTGGCCAAACCAACATTTTATACAGTTCCAGCATTACATCCCTGCTTTTGTATTCTATCCCTCGGCCAATAAAGAAAAGCATACATATGCCTTCTTCACCACTTCATCTACCTGTCCTGCCACCTTCAGGGACCTGTGGACATGCATTCCAAGCTCTCTCACCTCCTCTACCCCTCTCAATATCCTGCCATTTATTATGAATTCCCTTGCTTTGTTTGCCCTCCCCAAACGCATTACCCCACACATCTCCGGATTGAATTCCATTTGCCACTTTTCTGCCCACTCACTCAAACCATTGATATCATTTTGGAGTCTACAGCTATCATCTTAACTAACAACTGCACCAATTTTTGTGTCATCAGCAAATTTCCCAATCATGCCTCCCACATTTAAGTCCAAATCATTAATATATACAACAAACAGCAAGGGACCCAACGCTGAGCACTGTGAAACGCCACTGGAAAAAGCTTTCCATTCGCAAAAACATCCATCGACCATTTCCCTTTTTTTCCTGTCGCTGAGACAATTTTGGATCCAACCCACCACATTCCCCTGTATCCCATAGGATTTTATTTTCTGATCAGTCTGCCATGTGGGACCTTGTCAAATGCCTTATTAAAATCCATGTAGACAAGATCCACTGCACTAACCTCATCAATCCTCGTTACTTCCTTAAAAAATTCAATTAAGTTAGCAAGACACGACCTTCCTTTAACAAATCCATACTGACTATCCCTGATTAATCCATGCCTTTCTAAATGGCAGTTTATCCTGTCTCTCAGAATTGATTCTAATAAGTTGCCCATCACTGAGGTCAGACTGACAGGCCTATAATTTTTTGGTCTATCCCTCGCACCCTTTTTAAACAATGGTACAAAGTTTGCAGATCTCCAATCCTCTGGTAACTCGCCAGTATCTACTGAGGATTTGAAACATAGAAACAGCGAAAATAGGACCAGGAATAGGCCATTCGGCCCTTCGATCCTGCTCTGCCATTCATTATGATCATGGCTGATCATCCAACTCGGTAACCTGTTCCCGCTTTCTCCCCATACCCTTTGAACCCTTTAGACCCAAGAGCTATATCTACCTCCTTCTTGAAAGCATACAATGTTTTGGCCTCAACTGCTTTCTGTGGTATCGAATTCCACAGGCTCACCACTTGCTGGGTGAAGAAATTTCTCCTCATCTCAGTCCTGAAAGGTTTACGCCGTATCCTTCAACTATGACCCCTGGTTCTGGACTCCCCCACCATCGGGAACATCCTTCCTGCGTCTACCCTGTCAAGTCCGTTAGAATTTTACAGGGTCCTTTGAGATCCCCCCTCACTCTTCTGAACTCCAGTGAATATAATCCTAACCGACTCAATCTCTCCTCACACGTCAGTCCCACCATCCCAGGAATCAGTCTGGTAAACCTTCGCTGCACTCCCTCTATAGCAAGAACATCCTTCCTCAGATAAGGAGACCAAAACTGCACACAATATTCCAGGTGTGGCCTCACCATGGCCCTGTATAATTGCAGCAAGACATCCCTGCTCCTGTACTCGAATCCTCTCGCTATGAAGGCACACATACCATTTGCCTTTTTTACCGCCTGTTGGACTTGCATGCTTACCTTCAGTGACTGATGGACAAGAACACCCAGATCTCACTGCATATTCCCCTCTCTCAGTTTATAGCCGTTCAGATAATAATCTGCCTTCCTGTTTTTGCTGCCAAAGTGGATAACCTCACATTTATCCGCATTATACTGCATCTGCCATGCATTTGCCCACTCACTCAACTTGTCCAAATCACCCTGAAGCCTCTCTGCATCCTCCTCACAACTCACCCTCCCACCCAGTTTTGTGTCACCTGCAAATTTGGAGATATTACATTTAGTTCCCTCATCTAAATCATTAATATATATTGTGAATAGCTGGGGTCCTAGCACCGATCCCTGCAGTACCCCACTCATCACTGCCTGCCATTTAGAAAAAGACCCATTTATCCCTACTCTTTGTTTCCTGTCTGCCAACCAATTTTCTAACCATCGCAATATGCTACCCCAATCCCATGCACTTTAATTTTACACGCTAATCTCTTATTTGGGACTTTGTCGAAAGCCTTCTGAGCGTCCAAATAAACCACATCCACTGGCTTCCCCTCATCAACTCTACTAGTTACATCCTTGAAGAATTCTAGTAGTTGTCAAGCATGATTTCCCTTTCGTAAATCAATGCTGCCTCTGCCCGATTCTACCACTGTTCTCCAAGTGCTCTGCTATAAAATCTTTGATAATGGACTCCAGAATTTTCCCCACTACCGACGTCAGGCTGACTGGTCTATAATTCCCTGCTTTCTCTCTGCCTCCCTTTTTAAATAGTGGGGTTACATTAGCTGCCCTCCAATCTGTAGGAACTGTTCCAGAGTCTATAGAATCTTGGAAGATGACCACCAATGCATCCACTATTTCTAGGTCCACTTCCTTAAGTACTCTGGGATGCAGACCATCAGGCCCTGGGGATCTATCGGCCTTCAATCCCATCAATTTCCCCAACACCATTTCTCTACTAATACTGATTTCCTTCAGTTCCTCTCTCTCACTAAGCCCTGTGTTCCCCAACATTTCTGGTATGATATTTGTGTCCTCCTTTGTGAAGACAGAACCAAAGTATGCATTTAGTTGGTCAGCCATTTCTTTATTCCCCATAATAAATACCCCTGTTTCTGATTGTAAGGGACCTACATTTGTCTTCACCAATCTTTTTCTCTTCACATACCTATAGAAACTTTTACAGTCATTTTTTATGTTCCCCGCAAGCTTACTCGCGGACTCTATTTTCCCCTTCTAAATAAATCCCTTGGTCCTCCTTTGCTGAATTCTAAACTGCTCCCAGTCCTCAGGTCTGTTGTTTTATTCTGGCAGATTTATATGCCTCTTCCTTGGATCTAATGCTATCTCTAATTTCCCTTGTAAGCCGTGGTTTGACTACCTTCCCCGTTTTATTTTTGCGCCAGACAGGGATAAACAATTGTTACAGTTCATCCATGCACTCCTTAAATTTTGCCATTGCCTATCCACCATCATCCCTTTAAGTACCGTTTCCCAATCCGTCATGGCCAACTCGCGCCTCATCCCTTTGTAGTTCCCTTTACTAAGATTCAGGACCCTTGTCTCAGAATCAACTACGTCACTCTCCATCTTGATGAAGAATTCTAACATATTATGGTTGCTCAACCTCAAGGGGTCTCGCACCACTTGATTGTCAATTATTCCTCTCTCATTACACAATACCTAGTCCAGGATGGCCTGTTCTCTGGTTGGTTCCTCAACGTATTGGTCCAGAAAACCATCCCATATACACTCCAAGAATTTCTCCTCTATGGTTTTGTGACTAATTTGATTTGTCCAATCCATATGCAGATTAAAGATGATCCTCAGAGCATCTGCTATTTCCTCTCTGGCTTCCTTTAACAGCCTGGGATACTATACATCCGGCCATCGTGATTTATCCACTTTCAATGATGTCAGACCCTCTCGTACTTTCTCTCTCATTATGCTTATCATATCTAATATATCACGCTCCTCTTTACCTACACTGTCTGCATCATCCCCCTCCTTTGTGAAGACAGAGACAAAGTACTCATTAAGAACTCTGCTACATCTTCTGCATCCATGCATAAGTTACCTTATGCATCTCTAATAGGCACTACCCTTTCCTTAGTTATCCTCTTGCTCTTAATGTACTGATAAGACATCTTTGGGTTTTCCTTGATTTTGCCTGCCAATATTTTTTGATGTCCTCTGTTTGCTTTCCTAATTTCCTTTTTTACTTCACCCCTGCACTTTCTGTTTTCCTTGAGGCTTTCTAAAGTATTCAGCTTTTTGTGACGGTCATAAGCTTCCTTTTTCTGCTTTATCTTATACTGTATGCTTCAAGATAACCAGGGGAGCTCTAGATTTGGCAGTCTACACATGTCAGCACTGTGCCCATAGAATCTTGCTTTTGAATGCCTCCCATTGGTTTGCCACTAATTTTCCTTCAAGTATCTGTATCCAGTTCACTTTCACCAGATCATCTCTCAGCTTTGTAAAATTTGCCTTTCCCCAATTTAAAACTTTTACTCCTGTTCTATCCTTGTGCTTTACATAATAATGCTGAATCTGACTGTCACTACCTCCAAAATGGTCATCCACTGCTACTTCATCCATTTATCTAGCTTCATTTCCTAAGACTAAATCTTGAATTGCACCCCCACTTGTTGGGCTTGTTACGTGCTGGCTAAAAAAGTTCTCACGTATGCAGTTCAAGAATTTTGTGCCCTCTGTGCCCTTCACACTGTTTGTATCCTAATTGATATTGGGGTGGTTGAAATCCCCAACTATTATTGCCATATTGTTTTTCCACTCAGAAATTTGCCGACATATTTGTTTCTCTATCCCCCTCTCACTATTTGAGGGTCTATAATATACTCCTAGTAGTGTGGCTGCCCCTTTTATATTTCTGAGCTCAACCCATATGGCCTCATTGGATGATTCATTTGGCATATCATCCCTCCTCACAGCTGTAATTGATTCTTGAACCAACAGGCATTTCTGCTGCAGTAAACATGACTCCAGGATGGTGTGTTGTCTCCCTGGTGCTAGGGTCAAGGATGTCACGGAGCGGCTGCGGGACATTCTTCTGGGGAGGGCGAACAGCCAGAGGTCGTGGTCCACATTGGTACCAGTGACATAGGTTAAAAGTGGGATGGGGTCCTGAAAGCATATTTTAAGTAGCTAGGAAGGAGATTAAAAAGCAGGGCCTCAAAAGTCCAGTCGCATGTGCAAATGAGCATAGGAATACAAGAATTGAGCGATTGAACACTTGGCTGGAGAACTGATGTCAGAGGGAGGGCATCAGATTTCTGAGGCCTTGGGACCAGTTCTAGGGCAAGTGGGGCCTATACAAGATGGATGGGCTACACCTGAGCAGGACTGGGACAAATATCCTCGCAAGGAGATTTGCTAGTGTGTTTGGGGAGGATTTAAAATACATTGTCAGGGGGATGGGAAACTGAGAGGGAGCTCAGATTGGAGGGAAGCAAAACTGGTAACTTGTCAGGGGTGTGGGAACCAGGAGCAAGTATCAGAGAGGAATACCAAGGAGCACAGAATACTGGAGGAGATAGTTAGCACTAGAGTAGGGAATAGTAAGTTATTAGGTGGGGTCAGAGTAATGGAGAAAATAATGAAGTCTGAATCATGGTTAATGTGCATGTATGTGAATGCATGAAGTGTGGTTAATAAGGCTGGTGAGGTACAAGCACAGATTACCATGTGGAAATCACTGTTGTGGCTACAACAGAGACCTGGTTCAAAGAAGGGCAGGACGGGGTGTTAAATATTCCTGGATACCAGGTGTTCAGGAAAGATAGGAAAGGGAAAAAAAGGGGTGGGGTGGCAGTGTTGATTAAGGAGAGTATTGCTGTGCTGGAGAAAAAGGATGTCCCAGAGGGGCCGAGGACAAAATCAATTTGGCTAGAGCTAAGGAACAAAAAAGGTGCAATTACATTGCTCGGTGTTGTCTATAGGCCACTAGCTAACGGGAGGGATGCGGAGGAACAAGTTTACAAGGAAATTACAGAGAGGTGCAAAAATTGTAGGGTAATTATAATGGGGGGACTTTAATTATCCAAACATAGACTGGGATAGTAGTAGTGTAACGGGCATTGAGGGGCAAGAGTTCCTAGAGTGTGTTCAGGAAAATTTTCTACAACAGTATGTTTCTAGTCCAACAAGATAGGAGGCACTGCTAGACCTGGTTCTTGGGAATGAGGTGGGTCAAGTGGATCAAGTAACAGTAGGACAGCATTTAGGGGATAGTGATCATTGTACCGTAAGGTTTAGGCTGATTATGGAAAAGGACAAAGCAATCTAGGGTAAGAATAATTAACTGGGGGAAGGCCAGCTTCAATGGGATAAGAATGGGGCTGGGGAGAATAAATTGGAGTCAAAAGCTGGCAGGAAAACCAGTAGATGAACAATGGGCTACCTTCAAAGAAGAGACAGTTTGGGCACAGTCAAGGTATGTTCCCTCGAAGGGGAAAAGTAGGGCAAACAAATCCAGAGCTCCCAGGCTGACAAAAGAGATGGAGATTCAGATAAAGAAGAAAAAGTGTGCTTATGACAGATGCCAGGTCGAAAATACAATTGAGAACTCGGCTGACTATAGAAGGTCCAGAGGGGAAGTGAAAAAGCAAATAAGAGAAGCAAAGAGAGAGCATGAAAAGAGACTGGCAGTTAGCATTAAAGGAAATCCCAAAGTTTTCTATCGGCATATAAATAGAAAAAGGCGGTAAAAGGAGGTGTGGGGCTGATTATGGATCAGAAAGGGGATTTACACATGGAGGCAGAGGGCATAGCTGAGGTATTAAATGAATACTTTGCATCTGTCTTTACCAAGGAAGAAAATGCAACCCAGGCAATGTTGAAAGAGGAGGTAAGTCAGACACTAGAGGGTTTAAAATTGATAAAGAGGAAATATTAGATAGGCTGTCTGTACTTAAAATGGATAAAGCACCAGGACCAGATGCATCCAAGTGAGGGTGGAAATCGCAGAGGCACTGACCATAATTTTTCAGTCTTCCTTAGACTCAGGGATAGTGCCTGAGGACTGGAAAATTGTAAACGTTTCACCCTTGTTCAAAAAAGGGTGTAAAGATAAGTCCAGCAACTACAGGCCAGTCAGTTTAACTTTAGTGGTGGGAAAACTTCTAGAAAAAATAATTTGGGACAAAATCAATAGTCACATGGACAAATGTGAGTTAATTAAGGAAAGCCAGCATGGATTTCTTAAGGGAAAATCATGTTTAACTAACTTGCTGGAGTTTTTTTGAGGAGGGAGCGGAGAGGGTTGATGCGGGCAATGCTGTTGATGTTGTGCACATGGACTTTCAAAAGGCATTTGATACAGTGCCACACAACAGACATGTGAGCAAACTTGTAGCTCATGGAATAAAAGGGACGGTAGCAACATGGATACGGAATTGGCTGAGTGACAGGAAACAAAGAGTAGTGGTTAATGGAGGTTTTTCGGGCTGGAGGAATGTTGGTAGTGGAGTTCCCCAGGGATCAGTGTTGGGACCCTTGTTTTCCTGACATAGATTAATGACCTAGACCTTGGTGTACAGGGCACAATTTCAAAGTTTGCAAATGATACAAAACTTGGAAGCATTGTGAACTGTGAGGAGGATAGTGTAGAACTTCAAAAGGATGTAGACAAGTTGGTGGAATGGGCGGACAGGTGGCAGATGAAGTTCAATGCTGAGAAATGTGAAGTGCTTCATTTTGGTAGGAAGAACATGGAGAGACAATATCGAATAAAGGGTACAATTCCAAAGGGGGTGCAGGTGCAGAGGGACCTAGGTGTATATGTGCATAAGTCATTGAAGGTGGCAGGACAGGTTGAGAGAGCAGTTAATAAAACCTGGGCTTTATTAATAGGGGCATAGAGTACAAGAGCAAGGAAGTTATGTTGAATAACATAAGAGTATAGCAAACAAAGCTGAGGGCACAGAAAGACACATGGCAGTATGATATAATTGTTACAATGGAAACTTGGCTCAAAGAGGGGCAAAAATGGCAGCTTAACATCCCTGGATATATAATTTTCAGGCAGGATAGAGAGGGGGATAAAAAGGAGGGGGTGTAGCATAAGATACTAGTGTATAAGACATTAGTTTGGCCTTAGCTGGAGTATTGCGTTCAGTTCTGGGCACCGCACTTTAGGAAAGACGTGAGGGCATTGGAGAGAGTACAGAAAAGATTCACAAGAATGGTTCCAGGGATAAGGAGTTTCAGTTATGAAGATAGATTGGAGAAGTTAGGACTGTTTTCCTTGGAGAAGAGAAGGCTGAGAGGTGATTTGATAGAGGTATTCAAAATCATGAGGGGTCTGGATGGAGTAGATAGAGAGAAACTGTTCCCACTCGTGAAAGGATCGAGAAGGAGAGGGCACAGATTTCAACTATTTGGTCAGAGGATATGAGGAAAACTTTTTCACGCAGCGAGTGGTTAAGATCTGGAATGCATTACCTGACAATGTGGTGGAGGCAGGTTCAACTGAAGCATTCAAAAGGGAATTAGACTGTTCGATGAAAAGGAAGAATGTGCAGGGTTACGGGGAGAAGGCAGGGGAATGGAACTGAGGGAGTTGCACTTTCAGAGAGCCAGTGCGGACACGATGGGCTGAATGGCCTCTTTCTGCACTGTAATAATTCTGTAATTCTGTGATAATGTTACACACCCTCCTTTTTATCCCCCTCTCTATCTTGCCTGAAAACTCTATATCCAGGGATGTTAAGCTGCCATTTTTACCCTATTTGAGCCAAGTTTCCATTATATCAATTATATAGTACTGCCATGTGTCTATCTGTGTCCTCAGCTCATTGGTTTTATTTGCTATACTCCTTGTATTTAAATAAATACTTTTTAACACGGCCAAATTCTTGTGCTGCATACTTTTTAAGCTTTGCCTCTTCTGTCTTTTAGAGTCACTCACTAATTTTCTATCTCCTGTTCCCTGCCCTGAATTTGTCCTATCTGAAACTGCCCTCAGGTTCCCATCCACCTCCCAATCTAATTTAAACAATCCACAACAGCACTAGCAAACCTTCCTGCAAGGATATTCGTCCCACTCCTGTTCCGGTGTAGTCTGCCTGGCTTGTACAGGTCCCATCTTCCCCAGAACTGGTACCAATTCCTCAGAAATTCCTCCCAAAAGCTTCCAAAAAGCACTGGGCAGGACATGTGTCACACATATAGGATTCCAGAATGCTAAAAACAGTGCTTTATGGTGAACTATGCTCCGGTAAGCGAGATCGAGTTGCAACTTGCAAAAGGTTTAAAGACCATCTGAAAAGACAGCTCTCCCTGGCTGACATTGACCTATGGGTGTGGAGCAGGAGGCTGCCAACAGACAGGAAAGCAGCCTGCAAATTCAAAACACACAGATGTGAGACTGCTGAAGAAAGGCATAAGCAATGGAAGGAGTTTGCTTACACCAGAGCCCCTCCAAACCACGCGTTCTTGCGCTCAAGAGCCTGAAGATCAAGAATTGGCCTTTTCAGTCACCAATGATCATGCCAACTACTACACAGGCCACCCTTCCCATGATCTACCATCATCATCTTCATCATTATCATCACACTAGAGTATGCAGGGCACAATTTCAAAATTTGTGGATGACACAAAACTAGGAAGTATTGTGAACTGTGAGGAGGATAGTAAAAGATTTAAGAGGACATAGACAGGCTGGTGGAATAGGCAGACACGTGGCAGATGAAACTTACTGCTCAGAACTGTGAAGTGACTCATTTTGGTAGGAGAACTGAGAACAGGCAAAATAAAATAAAGGATACAATTCTAAAGAGGGTGCAGGTGCAGTGGGACCTGGAGGTATATGTACACAAATGATCGAAGGTGGCAGGGCAGGTTGAGAAAGTGGTTAATAAAGCATACAGGATCCTGGGATTTATATATAGAGGCATGGAGTACAAAAAACAAGGAGGTTATGATAAACATGTATAAAACACTGGTTTGGCCTCAACTGGAGTATTGTGTCCAGTTTTGGGCTACACTTTAGGAAGGATGTGAAAGCATTAGAGATGGTGCAGAAAAGATCCACGAGAATTATTCCAGGGATGAGGATCTTCAGCTACACATAAAGATTGGAAAAGCTGGGGCTGTTCTCCTTGGAGAAGAGAGGATTAAGCGGAGATTTGATGGAGGTGTTCAAAATCATCAGGGGTCTAGATGGAGTAGATAGGGAGAAACAGTTCCCATTGGAGGAAGTATCCAGAACCAAACGACACTGATTTAAGGTGATTGGCAAAGAAGTAATGGTGACATGGAAAAAAAACCTTTTTACACAGCCTGAGAGTCTGTTTTTTGCAGATTTAACTAAAGCCTTCAAAAAAGAATTCGATAATTATCTGAAGAGAAAAGATTAGCAGGGCTACAGGGAAAAGGCAGGGGAGAAAGACTCGGTGAGTTGCTCTTGCAGAGAGCCAGCACGGATGTGACAAGCTGAATGGCCTCTTTCTGTGCTGTAACCATTCTATGATTCTATAATTCTGTGAAAGGAATGTGGGTTAATTGTTAGTTTATTTTGCAATGAGTTTATCAGTGAGAACCTATGACTCAAGCAATGTAGTTACTGTTGGGTATAAGGCTGAACTCAGCATGAATTGGAAACAAGCTTAGGTGCAAATTTTTAAAAATATGTTATTGAATAGCTCTGGTTATTGGATCTGAATTTTAATTGAATCAAGTATTATAACATATCCTTTTCATGCAAATTTTAAGGGAAAAAATAGTTTGTAGTTTAAAATGTTTTGTGAAAGAACACTAGAGGTTACAAATTATTTTTACAAATTAACAAACCAACATTTAATGACAGCCCTTTGCCTGCTAGTTTAATGAAGATTCTAACTTGGAAATAGATGCACTGGGGGTGATGCACAAGAACAGAGGGGTTATATTGATCAGGGAAGATTTAAAAGTCTGGGGCTCTTTACTCTAGGAAAGAGAAGCCCAAGAGGTGACCGCATAGAGGTCTTTTAATAATGAAGGGGATTGATAAGGAAGATGTAGAGAAGATATTTCCACTTTTGGGAGAGTTCAAACCAAGGGCCATGAATATAAGATAGTCATTAATAAATTCAGAAGGGAATTAAAGAGAAATGTTTTACTTAGAGAGTGCTGATTATATATGAAATACACATTGAGTGGCTGAGGTAGAATCATGAGGGAGAAAGGAATAGAAGGATTTGCAGATCAGACTGGATGACATAGGGTGGAAGGAGAGTCATGTGGAGTATAGACACCAGAATAGACCATTTGGGACGAATGTAATACCGTGCTGTAAATTCTATGTAACTTCCTTGAAATAATGTTATGTCCTATGATCCCTTTAAATATGTCTTCACTAATATCAACACAGTAATTTTTGGCCTTAGAGTCTTGCTTGTAGAACTCTATAAGTTAAAGGGGTTCATTATTGGCATTTCTTTAAAGATACAAAATTATCGTCACAGTCATCATCCTACTTTTCTGCTTCTCTTTGGAGTACTATACTTACTGACTAGACGCACGCATTAAACACGGTCACCCAAGCAATGTACTGGCAGACTCCTGCTACTCATGGAATCTCAGCGTGAAAACATTCCCTTCAGGAGAGATGGGGAGAAAATAGATTTTCACATCATCAGCACCCCAGCTGTGCTGTGCAATGTTCAAGCACCAACAGTCCATGAAGATCATTGTAGGTTATCAGAAAATTGGAAATTTGATGAAAGTAAGCAGATCCACTTGAAGAGATGACGTGACAGTGATTGGTTGAATGACCCTTTTCCTCTGCTTCCATCCCCATGATTCCATGGCTCTATAATTGAGAGGAATACTGGATAGCTTCCACACTTGTGACTTAGAATCAATTTTGCAGCAGTTTCTGAACTTAGTTGAGATTTATAGCTAATGAGATTGCGAATATTCCACACAGTGTTAATTATACTGTCATGCAAATCTTGCCAACATCTGCTTCAAACCTGCTTTGACCTTGTGCATTCCTCTTGCTGTTTATGCACTCTGTGAAGTTCCCTTCTCAATATGTTGTGTTGTTGGTTCACTCACATCTTGTGTTATGAACCACAGTTTATGTTTTTCTCTGTACATTCATCATGGTCCTCAATCACATCAGCTGTGTATCTTGTTCATGTCTTCCCTCTTGTTTTAGATTTTCCCACATCTACTTCTTGCTCAGGCCCACTACCCTCATTTTCATCAGTAATTTTGTGTAATGTTTGCACCAATTGACTATTAGAACAGTACAAGACAGGGAAGATTTTCTAATTCATCTGGTAGGTTTGAAAAATATTCCTCAATCACACACTCCTGCAAATAACTAGGCAATGCTCTCTTAAATCTTTCCATATTATCTGACTCTGGGCAGTGGATTCCACACATTCACCTCTCTCCCTGTCTCAATCTAACCTCTGGATTCCCTCTATTCTCCATGCCTGACACCGTGTCCCTTCATTCCAGAGTTTAAAAGAATCTTAAACAGTCATAACCTATGCTGACAAATAATTCAGTGCATTGATTGGACTTCCACTCACACCTCAAACTGATTAAATTTCTCACAATAATTCTGATCTCCCCTGAAATTTCTCTTGAAGGTCAATGCCCTATTAATAATCCTGAAAGCCTATGTAAAAGCTATGGTGTTGAATAAATAGTATTTGTTATACACTTGCCTGGCATTTAGGAAAAGAAGAACTTTGAAACAGAAGGGGGGGGTGGCGTTCAGCCTCTCAAGCCTGTTCCCCTATTTAATTTGAGCATGGCTGATCTGTACGTCAACTCATCTTAGCCACTTTTGCTTCACATCCCCTTGATACCCTAACCCAACAAAAATCTATTGATCCCAGTCTTGAAAAATTCAGTTGACCCCCAGCATCTACAGCCTTTTGAGGGGAGAGTGTTTAAGTTTTCCCAGAAAATAGTTTGACTGTGCCTACTCTAGCGATTCACTTTATCATTTTAAACACCTCAGTTGGATCGTCCTTGAAAACAATGCAAATTCACAGAATAACAGAATAATACAGAAGAGGCCCTTCAGCCCATCGAGTCTGCACCGATGCATTAAAGACACCTGACCTGTCTACCTAATCCCATTTGCCAGCACTTGGCCCATAGCCTTGAATGTTATGACGTGCAAAGTGCTCATCCAGGTACTTTTTAAAGGATGTGAGGCAACCGGCCTCTGTCACCCTCCCAGGCAGGGCATTCCAGACCGTCACCACCCTCTGGGTAAAAAAGTTCTTCCTCAAATCCCCCTTAAACCTCCCGCCCCTCACTTTAAACTTGTGACCCCTCGTAACTGACCCTTCAACTAAGGGGAACAGCTGCTCCCTATCCACCCTGTCCATGCCCCTCATAATCTTATATGCCTTGATCAGGTCACCCCTCAGTCTTCTCTGCTCCAGCGAAAACAACCCAAGCCTATCCAACCTCTCTTCGTAGCTTAAATGTTCCATCCCAGCAACATCCTGGTGAATCGCCTCTGCACCCCTTCCAATGCAATCACATCCTTCCTATAATGTGGCGACCAGAATTGCACACAGTACTCCAGCTGTGGCCTTACCAAAGTTCTGTACAACTCCAACATGACCTCCCTGCTTTTGTAATCTATGCCTCGATTGATAAAGGCAAGTGTCCCATATGCCTTTTTCACCACCCTATTAACCTGCCCTTCTGCCTTCAGAGATCTATGGACAAACACACCAAGGTCCCTTTGTTCCTCGGAACTTCCCAGTGTCAGGCCATTCATTGAATACTTCCGTGTCACATTACTCCTTCCAAAGTGTATCACCTCACACTTTTCAGCATTAAATTCCATCTGCCACTTTTCTGCCCATTTAAACATCCCGTCTATATCTTCCTGTAACCTAAGACACTCCACCTCACTGTTAACCACTCAGCCAATCTTTGTGTCATCCACGAACTTACTGCTCCTGCCCCCCACATAGTCATCTATGTCGTTTATATAAATGACAAACAATAGGGGACCCAGCACAGATCCCTGTGGTACGCCACTGGACACTGGCTTCCAGTTACTAAAACAGCCGTCTGTCATCACTCTCAGTCTCCTACAGCTGAGCCAATTTTGAATTCACCTTATCAAGTTACCCTGTATCCCATGTGTATTTGCTTTCTTGATAAGTCTCCCATGTGGGACCTTGTCAAAGGCTTTGCTGAAATCCATGTAAACTACATCAACTGCACTACCCTCATCTACACACCTGGTCACATGCTCAAAAAATGCAATCAAATTTATTAGGCATGACCTCCCTCTGACAAAGCCATGCTGACTATTCCTAATCAAATGTTGCCTCTCCAAGTGGTGATAGATTCTCTCCTTCAGAATTTTCTCCAATAGTTTCCCTACCACTGAGGTGAGACTCACTGGTCTGTAGTTCCCTGGCTTATCTCTACAACCTTTCTTAAATAGTGGGACCACATTAGCTGTTCTCCAGTCCTCTGGCACCTCCCCCATAGCCAGAGAGGAATTAAAAATTAGGGTCAGAGCCCCTGCAATCTCCACCCTTGCCTCCCACAGCATCCTGGGACACAAATCATCCGGACCTGGAGATTTGTCTACTTTTAAGCCTTCCAAAACCTCCAATACCTTGTCACTCCCTATGACAATTTGCTCAAGAACCTCACAGTCTCTCTCTGTAAGTTCCATATCTACATCCTCTTTCTCTTGGGTGAAGACAGATGTGAAGTATTCGTTCAACACCCAACCAATGTCCTCTGGCTCCACCCACAAATTTCCCCCTTGGTCCCTAATGGGTCCTACTCTTTCCCTGGTTATTCTCTTCCCATTGATATACTTATAGAATATCTTGGGATTTTCCCTACTTTTACCAGCCAGAGCTTGCTTATATCCCCTCTTTGCTCTCCTAATTGCTTTCTTGAGCTCCATCCTACACTTTCTGTACTCCATTAATGCTTCCATTGATTTGCTCTTCTTGTATTTGCTAAAAGCCTCTCTTTTCCTTCTCATCGTACCCTGAATGTTTCTGGTCATCCATGGTTCTCTGGGCTTGTTGCTCCTACCTATTACCCTAGAGGGAACATGTTGGGCCTGTACCCTCCCCATTTCCTTTTTGAATGCCCCCCACTGCTCTTCTGTAGATTTCCCGACAAGTAACTCTTTCCAGTCTACCTTGGCCAAATCCTGCCTTATTTTACTAAAATTCGCTCTCCCCCAATCCAAAACCTTTTTTTGCAACTTGTCTATTTCTTTCTCCATAACAAGCTTAAATTGTACCATGTTGTGGTTACTATCACCAAAATGCTCCCCCACCAACACATCAACCACCTGTCCGGCTTCATTCCCCAGAATTAGGTCCAGCACTGCACCTTCCCTTGTTGGATCCTCTCCATATTGAGCTAAAATGTTCTCCTGTATCCATTTTAAGAACTCCACTCCATCTAAGCCCTTAACACGATGACTATCCCAATTAATGTTGGGAAAGTTGAAATCACCTAATATTATTATTATTTTCCTATTATTTTCACACACCTCTGCAAATTGCGCACATATTTGCTCCTCAATTTCCCGCTGACTATCTGGGGGTCAATAATAAACACCTAGCAATGTGGCTGTCCCTTTTTTATTCCTAAACTCTACCCATGAAGCTTCATTTGATGCACCCTCCAAGAAATCATCTCTCCTTACTGCAGTAACTGACTCCTTAACTAATATTGCAATGCCCCCTCCTCATTTACCCCCTCCTCTGTCTCGCCTGAAGATTCTATATCCCGAGATACTGAGCTGCCAATCCTGCCCCTCCCTCAACCATGTCTCCGTGATGGCTACTATATCACAATTCCACGTGTCAATCATTGCCCTTAACTCATCCGTTTTACCTGCAATACATTTGGCATTAAAGTAGAGGCCTTCCATCCTGGTCTTACTCCCTTGAAACTTACTTCCGCTGTATTCCCTCTGACTTGTTCGCTTTCCTGTTTTTAGCTGTGTCCCTATTCTGCTAGGAGTCTGCGTCCCCACCCCCTGCCAAATTAGTTTAAACTCCTCCCAACAGCACTAGCAAACCCGCCAGCAAGGATGTTAGTCCCCCTTTGGTTCAGATGTAGACCGTCCCGCTTTACAGGTCCCACCTTCCCCAGAAACGGTCCCAGTGGTCCAGGAATCTAAAACCCTCCCTCCTGCACCAACTTTTAAGCCATGCATTCATCTGTGCTATTCTCCTATTTCTATACTCGCTAGCACGTGGCACTGGGAGTAATCCCGAGATTACAACCCGAGAGGTCCTGCTTTTTAGTCTACTGCCTAACTCCCTAAATTCTTGATGCAAGACCTCATCCCTCTTTCTACCTATGTCATTGGTATCAACATGTACCATGACCTCTGCCTCATCACCCTCCCCATTCAGGATGCCCTGCAGCCGTTCAGTGACATCCCGGACCCTGGCACCAGGGAGGCAACACACCATCCTGGAGTCACGTTGACGGCCACAGTAGCGCCTATCTGTTCCCCTGACTATAGAATCCCCTATTACTATTGCTCTTCCTCTCTTTCCCCCTTCCTGCACAGACAGGCTGCTTGTGATGCCAGAAGATTGGCTCTGTCTGCACTTCTTGGAGGAACCAGCCTCATCAGCCTCCAAAATGGAATACCGATTTGCAAGCGGGACCCCAGGTGACTCCTGAACTACCTGCCTGATTCTCTTGGACTGCCTGGTGGTCACCCATTCCCTTCCTTCCTCAAGTCCCTTCAGCTGCGGTGTGACCACCTCTCTAAGTTGCCAAGAAAAATCTTGATTAATTATGAACGCAGCCACATCTGATATACTTATTGATTTAAAATAAACTACAAATGATACACTGTTAAATTTGCATCCCTCAGACTCCGAGGAAGGCACATAGGGTAATTTTTCCAACATTAGACTCCCAGTGAGGCCCGGAATTTCTGATAAGCTTTGCTAGCAGCTTAGTTACACGCTGCAGGTCATCAAGCAATCTCTTAATACAAAATGAAATGGGTGTTTATGTCAATAAAACCAGAGACATGGAAAAGTAAGGGTAAAGGGAGCTGTTACAAGATTTTCAAAGGGGACAATATATGTCCTGACTTGAAAATGGAGGCCATCATTTTCTGCCCATCAATCATCAGGTCCTGTTAGAAAAGGTATTTGATGGTAAATGCCTTTAATTACCAGCTTTTCCCGATGAGCCGAAATTCAAGTTAACACATCTAATCAGCGCTCAGCTGAAATAATCATAGCTTAACATCTCAAGCAGAAAATAGAGCTCTCCACTCTGAAAACTAATCCAAATGTGGCGAATGGAAATTTTCAGATTAATGGCACAGAAAAAAAAGTTATACTTAAACAACTTTCCCTCTTTAATAAAGATTGTAACAGTGAGAGTAGTAGCTTTTTAGCATATAATTGACAACCCCACTCCATAGTTTTTCAGGATTTTCAATTATTTTCCAGTTTATCACATGCAGAGATTTGCAATAAAATGTATGAAACTAACTATATATTTTTTGTCAATTTTTGTTCAAAGGAAAGAACATGGCAATTGATTATGGTCTTGATCAAGAGAAAGACTCAGAAAGTGATTCAAAATATATTGATAGTTCTAGATTGAACTACCATCGCAAGAGTGGTCCTCACTTAAACAGGTTCAGAACAAGCCAGAGCCCCTTTGCGCTAACCTCTACCGCTGGGACCTCAGTAATTTTCTGTATTTGTGGAGAGACACAAACCGTGCTGCACATTACTGAGGAGTGTCCTCTCTACAGACTAAATGGAGAACTAATCACCTTAAACTCAATAAATGAGGAGGCTATCGCTTGGCTCGGGGTTTGCATTTGCTAAATAATAATAATAAATTGCGGTGTCAGTTGCAGTTCAGTTTGCAGTACTCCGTCTCTGAGTAAGAGTCATTCAAGACCCACTCCAGAGTACAAAAATTAAAGCTAACACTCTGGTCCAGTACGGAGGGACTGCTGTACTGTCGGAGGTGCTGTCTTTCAGTTGAGACATTAAGCCAAGGCCCTGTCTGCCCTTTCAAGTGGATGTAATGGTGGATAGCATTATTTTAAAGAAGAGCAGGGGGGGTTATCCTTAGTGTCTTGCCAATATTTATCCCTCAATCAACATCAGTAAAGCAGATTATCTGGTCAATATCACAATGCTGCTTGTAGGAGCTTGCTGTGTGCAAATTACACTAGTGACAACATTTCAAAAGTACTCCATTGGCTGTAAAGTGCTTTGGAATGTCCTGTGGTTGTGAAAGGTGCTATGTAAATGTAAGTCTTTTTATCTCAGCAAATCTCAAAAAGAAAATCATGTTTAGCCACTGGCGAGGCAGACTGTTGAGGGAGATTCCACTAAGCGTCAGTGAGGGACATAGAAATAGTTGTGATTCAACTGTCTGCCCTAAAGAAGAACGAGAGCAGCAAGATAGATGAAAACACCATCAGCTCCAAGTTCCACTCCAATTCTCTCACCATCATGAGTGATATCACCATTTCTTTGTCACTGCTGCGTCAAAATATTGGAATTCATTACCTGACATCATTGCTGGAGCTACCATCACCAAAACAACTGTAGTGGTTCAAGGATAAAGCCCACTTCTCCAGACAACCAGGGATAGGCAATAAATGTCGATTTTGCCAGCATTGTACAATATTGAGAACAATATTTTTCAACTTAATGATAGATATTGAAGGCCAATAGCAGCATTACCTGCCAACGTACCTTCTTTGCGTCGTCCTTTCATCTCTTCAAAGTGCTCAACCACATCTTCTGCATATATGACAGAGCCAATCTGACTTATCATTGCTGATTAGCAATTCTGGGATCTTAAACCATCTTGAACTAAACCTGACTGTGCAGCACAGTGAGGGGGAAGTTGGAGGCGAAGCTGGAACACAGCATAATGGATGACGCATAATGCAAACAGAATATTGATCGACTGCATCTGATAAAATCCACTGCATTGGAAGTAAAGGGCTGCATCTTGCTGAACAAAAATAATAACCGTGTTAATGATGCATGCTGCTACTCATGTGAAAATCAACTAGCAAGTTCAGGGGAATAAGAGATACACTGTTAGTTGCAAATCAGCGTATCATTTCAACACTGTGATAATTGTCATTGCAATGCCAATCAACTTCTCTAGCCCAGAAACTGCACAATTTAGACCATTCCATCTCATTCCTGCAGATAGCAAAGTAGAGATTTTAAGAATGTCAGATTTTAAGTTTTTAAATTTTTACTTGTTATTTCCGTCTCTTTTTTCTCTCTTTCTTTTAATATAACCTTTCTTTCACTCTCATTTCTCTTTCTGTATCTGATCTGCCTCTAAGTCATCCTGTTTCCTTTTGCTTTGTTCCTCTCTTCTTTATCTTTAAATCTCATTGGTTAAGGAGATATACTGTTGGTCCTGCCAGAATGTGCAGACCCCACCTTGTTTAGGCACAGATTCTCTCAAGGCCTCGTGTTTCTCCAATGTGTTTGTCTTTCCTTTCTGCCTCAGCAGTCTTTGACAATTTGATCCTGTGAAAATTGTGCCTCCTTTTTTCCCGATCATTTGCTTTTGTAAACCAGAGGTCTGCTGGTATGAAAGCCTTTTAAAAAAATTCATTCATGGCATATGGACATCAATAGCAAGGCCAGCATTTATTGTTCATTCCTAGTTGTTCTTGAGAAGATGGTGGTGAACCTCCTTCTTGAACCGCTGCCGTCCGTATGGTGTAGCTACACCCTCTCTTAGGGAGGGAGTACCAGGATTTTGACCCATCGACGTGAAGGAGCAACAATATATTTCCAAATCAGGATGGCGTGTGACTTGGAAGGGAACTGCAGGTGATGATGTTCCCTTATGGCTGCTGCCCTTGTTCTTCTAGGTGGTAGAGGTTGCAGGTTTGGAAGGTGCTGTCGAAGGAGCTTTGGTGAGTTGCTGCAGTGCATCTTATAGATGGTACACACTGCTGCCACTGTGCGCCAGTGGTGGAGGGAGTGAATGTTTAAGGTGGTGGATGGGGTGCTGATCAAGCAGGCTGCTTTGTCCAGGATGGTGTCGAGCTGCTTTAGTGTTATTGGAGCTGCATTCATCCTGTTAAGTGGACAGTCTTCCATCACACTCCTGACTAGCACCTTGTAGATGGTGGACAGGCTTTGGAAAGTCAGGAGATAAATCGCTTGCCATAAAATTCCCAAATGACTAAATTCTTTCTTGTTGGAGAAGGTCACTGCCTGGCACTTGTGCAGTGTGGATGGTATTTGCTACTTCTTAGCCCAAGACTGAATGCTGTCCAGGACTTGCTGCATGCAGGCTCGGACTGCTTCAGTATTTGAGGAGTTGCAATCATCAGCGAACATCCTTACTTCTGATCTTATGATGGAGGGAAGGTCATTGGTGAGCAGCTGAAGATGGTTGGGCCTAGGAATCTCACAGCCTTGTCAGTAATATCTGCATATTGTTGTCTTTGTCGTTTAAATCCAGAGTCTTAGGCACATTCAGCATTCTGGGTGCAAATTACACACAAAAATTGCACTGGATTTCAGAATTGATTGTTTTTTTTTCTCATGTTACCACTGAAATTCATTGGAATACATAGGGATCAGCCCAACCAGTCCATGTCAGTATTTATGCTGCACTCTAGCCTCCTCCCGTCTTTCCTCATTTGACTCTATAAGCCAAACCCTCTATTCCCTTTGCCCTCATCTGCTTATCTAGCCTCCCCTTAAATGCATGTTTACTGTTCGCTTCAGCTACTCCCTGTGGCAGCGACATCCCCATTCTCACCACTTTCTGGGTAAAGAAGTTTCTTCTGATTTCCTTTTTTTTTGGTGACTATTTTATACTGATGGCCTTTAACTTTGCTTTTCTCCATAAGTGGAAACATTCTATCTGTGCCTACTCATGTGCATATTGTTATGGAATTCATTCTGTTTTTCTTTTTAAAAATATTTTTTGAAGAATTCATAGTCAAAGTTAATAAATGTGGGACCAGTTTTTTTTCAAGAGGGCACAGAAAGAACTGGTTTGACAACAATGTACCAGTTGTCACAGGACTCAAGTTAAAAATAGAACAGAAACCCTGGTAACAGGGAAAATGTGGGCAGAGAAGTCAGTGGCGCCCCTTGATTGGACAAGCCCGGCAGCAGCAATGCACAACTGAGAGGGCAAAAAACTCACAAGCTTTTAGTTGTAATGTCAGTACGTTTTATCTTCTGGAGTGAGCGGCTGGTAAAGTTAGACTGCTGCTGAAAAAGTGAAGGAAGGAGAGAAGAGCACTACCCATCTCATTTTCCAGCATCTCTAAAACACCCTGAAACATCCACTGTGTCAATTCATCATGTCTCCTGTCTTTGAAGAAAGCCTGCTAAATTACTTCTCAATGCCACCTGAAAATAACTGTTCTAAAAGATCCCAGTGACCTGTCTACGTGTACTCAGAGGCTGGACTGTATGCCAGTTTTGGAACAACCTCATCTGCTGTTTTCTTCAAAAATGAGCAAGTAATCAGCCCAAGTTTTTTTTTTGTCTGTAACAGAGCTCTGAATTTTTAAAAAACCCTTTTATTTTCCCATTAACCGGTGTATGTATGTGTGTGAGTGTGAGGGGCTAAGGTAAAAAGGGGACTTTAAAATTTAAAATCTATGTGCTTATGCTTTACTTCATCACTGGTTAAGACTTGTTCTATAATAAACTGATAATTTTGTTGTTCTTTAAAGAAACCTGGTTAGTGTGTTCTATTCTGGGAAAAATAGAGTACATGATTGATTGTATTAATAAGTGGGAAAATTTAAATTATATGTTGTGACCTGTGGAGAAGTGGGACTATAATAAACAGTGCTCTTCTCCCACCTCAGTCGCAACAATGAGCTGAATTTTAACAGTGTGTCGCACTCGGCGGTGGCCCGCTATGAAGGCAGCGGCCTCCGACACGGAAATGCTGCTGCACAGCACCCGCGATATAACGCACGGGGGCTCATTTAAATGGAGTGAGCGGAGTGGGCACCCCCGATGACGTAGAGGGGGCGGCCGTCATGTCCCGACAACGGCATCTGGCACCACTGCGCAGGCGCTGGTGCCATTTTTAAAGGGCTTCAAGCCCTTAGAAGTAATTTTAATTTTTAAAGTGATATTTTGTTGCATTGAAATTGAAATACATGCTGGAGTCCCTTTCCCACCCGACCCCTGTAGGTGACCACCATCCAACCGTGAACTGTATGTAACCTGATATGTGGAGAAAGTAGTGTGCACAGCTAATAGTGGTAAACAAGTCCACAGCAGGGACGTAGGACATTTGATGAGAAGCGGTAGTGAATAGATTACTAAAAGAATTGAAGAGGAATGACAAGGTCACAAGGAGTATTTAGAAAAGCATGAGGTTGAAAAGGAAAAGTGTTGTAGCCAACTACAGTTTGTTGAGAGTCAGAGTGTGAACAATTAGCATCAGAGTGACTCCTGGACTGAGGAAGCACACACTCAATGCTACAGGGCGGAAGAGGCCGAGGGACAGTGTGCTGAGCTGAAGGTTGCATACCAGTGCCTGGTTAAGGAGAAACAGCGTAGTAAGTATCAAGAGAGAAATCATGGTCCTTACCAGGAAAAGGTGTGCAAATTGAGGGAGGCGCTGAAACGGACTATTGGCAATGGGAGGAGTGGTGAACACTAGTGATAGTGAATCTGATGATGGGGAAGGAAACAGAAGGGATGATGAACTGGCAAAAGAGGGAGCTGAAAAGGGTAGTCCCTGGTATCCCTATGAATCCGGAATGGTGGCGGTCATAACAGGCAAGCAAGAGGCCGCATTAATGCCCCTCCCCACTGAACTTAAGGAGGTTCATCATAAGGATGCAGTTTTGAAGGTTATCATCAGGGCAAAACAGGAAGGGAAACAATTGGAATGACCGGGCAGGCTAGTGACATAATGCTGAGGAAAGACATGCTACTCAAGGGAGACGTGTGGGTGGTGTCCGAAGGGTACCGACAAGAAGTGATGCAGTTAACCCACGGAGGTTCTGGTGCGGGGCATCCCAGAAGTGAGGGAACTTGGGAATGTATTAAACAAGTAGGATGGTGACCCGGGATGAGATCAGATGTAGAGGGTTATTTGAAGGGATGTTTGGTATACCTGGCGAATAACCCAGATCCCCAGAAAAGGAAGGCAGAATTGGGAGTGACCCGAAGGATGGAGGGACCCTGGCGGTCAATCCAGATTGATTTTATCGGACCCTTACCCACCACCAAAATGGGGAATAAGCACTGCCTGGTATTAGTGGACAATTTCACTAAATGGGTGGAGGCTTTCCCCTGTAAGTCAGCCACAGCTTTGTGGACTGCTAGGACCCTGGTCAAGGAGGTGTTCTCGAGATGGGGGTTGCCTGATACAGTGGAATCGGATCAGGGAAGTCACTTCACTGGACTGGTGATGCAGGCAACTCTAAAATTGCTGGGAATAGAGGGAAAATGGCATGTGTCACTCAATTCCCAGTCATCAGGGATAGAGGAACGCATGAACAGAACCATTAAAACAGCTTTGCGAAAAGAGTTGGAGGGACGGTCCCAGCGATGGGGTGAAGTACTGCCCCTAGTCCTCATGCATATCAGAGGACAGAAGTCCAAAGGGACAGGGTATTACCCCCATGAATTGGTGACGAAGAGGCCCATGCGTACTCCCACCCACCTGTACAAAGGCCCATACCACATTGTGGACAAGGCCAGTCTATTGGTTTATGCCATCCAATTACCCAAAGGGTTCCACATTAACCAAATGAAGAAAGTGCATCTGCCAACCCATGAGACGGGAAAGGTAGCTAGTAGCACACCCAGAAAGGAACCCGATTCCTCGATAAGTCCATTAGTTTGGGGCGAGGATGACAATGATAATGACTCAAAAGGGTCGGAAGCGGACGCCCCTCCGATACCCCAATGGGACTGACGAGGGCGACGGCGAGGTCAGCGACCATCCGATTGTGGGGAGGATGCCCCTCCGACCTCTCAGTCCCATCAAAGTTACCGGAAGTGGCGAAAGCCGCAGCACTGGGCTGAACTCTTGATGGATTTCGAACCCCTCTGTCAAGGCCTTTGAGTAAAAGAGCCTTAGCAACATGTAAATATTTTGTCTTGTAGGACGAGGTTCATGGTAACCATTGGGATCCTTCTGGTCCTGGGAGGAGGGAATAGAAAGCAAGCAGCCACCAAAGACCTGAAATGCCAGGAAATGAAGTTGTGTTGTAATGGGACCAGGGACAGTACTCGCGATTTAAGCATAGACGGGAAACAGCCCATCTGTTTTGTGTGTTCCAACGGAGGAGGTGAACAGATACAAGTGGGGGCGGCGAGGCCTAGAGCTCCACAACTGGATCTGTTTAATTTCATGGAATAATAGTCACTTCTGCATCAACGTGATACAGTCAGTGCTGTGTTTCCCGAACCCAAAGGGAGGGTGTGTAAACCTAACATGTAACAGGGACTGCAGGGGTACGGGCATGATCCCAAAACCAGAGCCTGACAAGACCCACCCCAACTGTGGTGGTCGAAAGAAACTGAATTGCCTAAGTCACCCCACCACACCAGCACCTCCCCCAGCCACCACACGACAGAAACCCCTACCCCACCAGCGGAGACACCGTGTCCACATCAAGTTCCAGGACCAGAAAATGGACTCATTTTAATAAAAGAGAGTAAAGTTTTGTATGATAATGTACACCATGAGTTGGTGCCCGTGGTCCTAAACATCTCAGATTTGGGATTACCCCTGTGGTGTTCAAATCTGACTAGAACAATATTTGAAAAATGGCGAAACAAGTGATCAAACAGGAAACTCAGGCTTAGGGATGTCAGGCCAGAGCTTCGGAGGGAGACTGTGCTTGGAGACAGGTGACCGGGCCGAGACGAGGGTCTTGGGGAAATTTGAGAAGGAGTAAAAGAGGATTAGTGAATGATGTAATAACAGGTTATAATATTAGGACAGGAGTAGTGAACACCCTAGCCATAGTCAATTTGGACCAAAAGGTGAGGACCCTCAGCGCTCAGCTGGAAGAAATTCTAAGGATGGACAAATGATCAAAACAGATGGGTTCCAGAATGCCCAAAGGCTGACCAAATGGGTTAAATTGTTGGTGCCCACCATGGAGGATCATGTGGAAACAATCAATAAATTTATTTATTTAGAGATACAGCACTGAAAAAGGCCCTTCAGCCCACCAAGTCTGTGCCAACCAACAACCACCCATTTATACTAATTCTACATTAACCCCATATTCTCTACCACACCCCCACCTATACTAGGGGCAATTTGCAATGGCTAATTTACCTATCAACCTGCAAGTCTTTGGCTGTGGGAGGGAACCAGAGCACCCGGCGGAAACCCACTCAGACACAGGGAGAACTTGCAAACTCCACACAGGCAGTACTCAGAACTGAACTTGGGTTGCTGGAGCTGTGAGGCTGCAGTGCTAACCACTGCGCCACTGTGCTGCCCAAATTGTCTCGGGAAGTGGAGGAGTCAGGAAATAGAGCAGCTAAGAAAGACACATGTTCTACCTATGATAGTTGGGTAGTCGAACAGGTACTGGCAATACCTACTATTACTGTGAATCATACAGCTAAGGATGTCGAGAACATTGGAGTAATGAGGGAAGGACACCATGTTGTGTATCATCACATTCACCCCTATGCGGTCCCCTCTAGGAAAGTAATGCTGGGAACGTCATTGAGAGGATGTTGTATGGGAGATAGTGTGTTCACATCCTGTCTATGCCACTGAGGAAGCATTCTGTGGTTTTAATGCAACAGTTAACTACACTATGGAGGCAGTAGCAGCGGTTATGAGTCCAACTCGGCTGGCTTGCATAAGTAAGGGGAAAAATTGTGTCACTACCTTCCAGACATCATTCTGGCACGGTAGGGCACAGTACTCTGTGAGAGAATAGTACAGTATGTTGTAACCCAAAGCTTCCCTCAAGGACAGGCCAAGTGAAACTGGTGGACATACACAGGCGAGAGGTAATGGTCCTCAATGCCACTGAAAGTTTGAGGGACGATCTGGAACTGTATGTTAGCCAATTCTCATACCCCATGCCCCCATTGCCTGAGCATATGACAGAGATTTGAAAAGGACTGGACTGAGTGCATTAGATTTATTATATCCTCCAGGAAAGGAGTGGGCAAGTGCAACTGGACATTGAGGAAATACAGGTGACCACCTGGAGGGAGGAGCTGTGGGACTGGGGAATGAACATGCAAGTTCACCCCTGGATCAGAATATTCTCACATGTTCTGATTGTAGCTCAGCTTGTGGTGTTGCTCTTCCTCCTCATCATCCTTTGTCAGCTGAGGCAACAAATTAAGAAATGGGAGAAGCAAGCACTTATACAAAATATTTTCCAAGAAGGGACTCCTTGGGGGAGGTTGGAGGATCACGAGTTGGAAGGTTTTATCTGAGCCGAACTGGACCCCGAAGGGGCCAGGTGAGGTTTAAATGGTGGAGCTCTGTCGCGACCACCATCCAACCTGTGAACTGTATGTAATCTGGTATGTGGGAAAAGTAGTGTGCGTGGCTAAAAGTGATAAACAAGTCCACAGCAGGGATGTAGGATATGTGATGAGACAGCAATGTGGTGTAACTGAACTGCTGAAGGGGAAGTGGATGTACTAACACCTGCGAGGTCTAACTTGCAGCTAAACTTGTAATAGACGCACCATGTGGGCTGGTTGCTTGGAGACCGGGGGCCAGCGGAGTGAGGTAATGTCTTGTTATCAGACAAGGGTTGGAGAACAGAGAAATGACTATGCAATGTGGTTGAAACTTGAAGGATGAGGTTACCAAAAATAAGCAGATGTCAAAACCGGTGAAAGGTTGACCGACTGTGACTGATGTAGCACACTCGCTGCATTAGCAACAGCTGACTGACCAATCACTGTACATCGGGTAGTCAGGTCGGGCCAATCCCGAGCTGATCATGCAGGCAGCATGCACGAAACAGGGTATAAGAAAGTGTGCTCCAAAATGCTGGCTAGCTAGCTCAGGACTAAGTAGTCTGATCAACTACTTGGAGAATCGAAAGGGGAGGAGTGATCACCTGCTCCCATCCGACTCTCGGATGAACCTAAGTAACCTAGCTTACGTGGACGCGCGGACATAATCTCTGTTGAAGATAAGATTTTGAAATGCTGAATAAACGTGCTATGTGTGAACAATAACTTGGTAGTCTTGAGTCGTTGATACCCAGAGTAAACCTCCGAACCAGTAGTGGGGTTAAACTACATCTCCCAATGCTTGTTTACTGTGCAATATGAACATGAACATTATTCCAAACCCCAACCTTTCCCCCCAACCTCTTCACTTTTGCCCTTCAACCCCTTCCCACCATCCCCACAACCAATAGGAATAGTTTTCCCCGCTCCCCCACCCCTCCTACCCTGATAATTTTATTCTTCCCCCCTCCCCACCAGTCTCTTGCCTCTGAACTCCAAAGGCCATTGGGCTGTAAAATTGGCTTGGGACAGCCGCCGTCGGTAGGTAAGTTCATTTGAATGTTAATTATCCTCAATTTAATATCTTAATGAAGGCCTCGCTACCGCCGCCACTAATATCCGGCAGGGCCTTCTCGGTGTCATGGGTCGAGGCGGGCCACTCCTTCTAACATTTTATGGATCTCCCCGCTGTAATATAACTCACAGCATTGAGAAGCTGATAAAATTCAGCCCAAAATCACCAAACATGAAATCTTCCATTAGTCCTGGAAATCAGGCAGCATTTTAGAATATAATTTTTGAAAGATTTTTGCATTGATAATAGTTTTTTTTATATGTATTTACGAGTGGTAACCTGGTGCAGTTTTACTAACACAGCTGAAAGTGGGCTCACCATAAAGAGTAACCTTTGGTAACAACATTATCTAGTCTACCACTTGTTCGTAACCTGATTTTAAATAAATGAAAATGACTTTAATAAATTACACAGAGCCATTTACTCATTTCATTGTTGTACAGTAGGAAGATTCTGACTCATTTTAATTTAAAAAAATATTTTAAAGCTTTTATAAGGTGCCTATTAGTGGCCTTGTGCCAAAAAATAGCAGATTAATTTTTAGAGCCTCCTTGAAGGCACATAAATGGGTGAAATTAGTGGAAACTGTAATAGTAATTAGTTTGAGCTGGGGGTCAGGCCAGTTTTGTTGGTGGGGCCGGGTTCCAGTGTAATTTTTTTAAACTAGTGCGAAAAGTTGAGAAACTCAAATTGCACTGGACATAATCTGTGTCTAAAGTCCCTGGAACTTTTGTACAAACAAGCATAAAGTCCAGGCTACAATGCCTAAATGTCCAAAAAGGATTATCAACTAATTCCTTTCAATATGTAGTATGTCCACACAAAGAAAACATGGAAGTTAAGTGACCTGGGTCCGAAGATATTTTCTATTTTAAACATGAAAAGTTAACATTGTATCCAGAAGATTCTAAGTTATGAAATTGGATTATGATCTTCAAACTCAGACACCCGTCCTTTGGTTCATCGCTGCACTAAATGTTGAAAATGTGCATTAGTCTCCAGTAATTGCATGTTGACCTCCCCAAGTGACACTGGAACACACACCTGTGGAACCTTCATTGCCTATATGTGGTAGATAATGGAAATTGGCAGATAATCTAGAATCCCAAATTTTGCTCTCACAGAGATAGCATTACAATTTCCTCGGCATGGACAATGAAAGCAAGCACAGAGCATATCTTGTAAATTGAACTTAATCTTTCTTGGGCCAAGGTTGATTTATATCAAGCTGGGGCCAGTGTGTAGACTGTGCGATGAAAAACTTTTTCACCAAATGCTTTGACTGGTTGACAGTCCTGTCGGTTAATGAAGTAAGAAGTCAATTGGAAGTTCCAATGTATATGGGAACAAATACAAAAACTGAATAGTAAACAGTCAGCCAAGGCTCTCTTCATTGTTAGTTTGATCAATATGGTTACATCAATGTTAGAGTAGATGAAGAGGAGCTATTTCCTCTGCTGGGATGAACAAGGGGGCATAACCTTAAAATTAGAGCTAGGCTGTACAGCAGTGAAGACAGAAAGAACTTCATCTTGCAAAGGATAGTGAAAATCTGGAAATCTCTCCCTACAAAACCGGTTGAGTCTGGGGTCAAATGAAAATTTCAAAACTGAGCTTGATAGATTTTTGATAGGTTATGGTATTAAGGGTTGGAGAACCCAAGGTGAGTAAATGCAGTTGAGATATAGATCGACCATGATCTGATTGAATTGGGGAACAGGCTCGAGGGGCTGAATGGTCTCCTCCTGTCCCTATGTTCCTAATGACAAGGGTGAATATTACTTCCCAACCCATAGGGGATGATACTGGCTTCTATTGTATTTTCCTATTATATGTGACGTTAGCTGCTCAAAAAACCCTGAGGGCCATAATGTTGATTAGCAGTGACAGCTCAATAAAGATGTTGTTACTAAACAGGCACTGGTTTGGCAGGTTGGACTGATAGATCTAAGTTATACAGGTAGCTGTTTTTGCTCTCTGACCAGGCACATTCATGCCTAGCAATGGTGATCTGCTCAAGGGCAGGTCTTCTGTTCATTGCTGCACGCCTCAGGATCCTGTACTATCCTCTTGAGTTGCTCATAAGAGGATTTTTTAACTTACATGAGAAATGAGCAATATGACGAGGGAAAAAGCACAAGAGATGGTTTCTTGTTGCCTTCCTCATGTGTGTTTTAAGGGAAACACAAGTCCTCTTCCTGAAGGATCCTCCCCCTGTAAGCAACCGCTGTTCCTCACGATTCTCGCTCTTCCACCATCACCACTGAAAATTCGCTGCTTCCACCGTTGGCCATAGCTTATAACCCTGAGCGTGGGACTCTTACCTGGGTCTGGGGTGACTCACAAAAGGGGAGGGTCAACTATCTGCTGAGTTTATAAATGACCCTGATACCCCATTCATGGTTACTAGCTGATTAAATGTAATGGTTCAGAAAGCCATCAGCTCTCTAGCACGATAACAAAAGCACTAATGTGATGTTTCAAAATCACTCTGATGTAAGTTGTTCACTAAATATATTCTAATAACTTACATTGTTCATTAGCATCCTTACTTTTAAAAACAATTTCCTGTTAAATACTCTTAATTAGACTCCACCCCAATCAGTCAGTTTAGTTGACTTGGTAACTTGATGAACGTCTTGCTTCTACGTCATATAAGTGTCGGTTTATGCCTTAGTCGAGGATTTGAGCACATATTCTCGGCATAGAGTCCAATGCAATACTAAAGGCATGCTGCATTGTTAGAGGTGCTGACTTTCAGATGACCAAGCTTGTGCCTGTCTTGATCAGGTGAATGCAAAAAATCCTATTGCATTCTTTGAGAAGAGCAGGGAGTTTTCCTGGTTTCAAAGTCAACGTTCCTCCTGCAACCAACACAATATCTGATTGTTCATTGTGTTCACCAGAAAACAACAGTGACATTTTTTGGTACCAGCCAATGGGTTAGAGGCAGGGCAGCACTTATGATAGGACTCACAGCAAGCAAGAGTCCAATTAAACAGTGTACTACAGCAAACAGTCTACAGAGTCCATTCAAAAGGAATCTCTCCAAACTACAGCAAGCAGAACTCATGACCAAAACTACAGAAAAATCTCTCAATATAAACAGAGTGCTTTTGCCAGAATAATGCAATGGCCAGGATTTTACAAGCCCCCCCTGAGGTGGGGTTGGAGGCACGGGTGGGGAGGCAGAGAGAATTGCAATGGGTGGTGTGGGGGGTGGCAGGGCAGTGGGACTGTCGCCTCCTTGTCACTCAGCGATCTTCCTGGGAGCGGGTTAGGCCGATGATGACCTTCCTGCCCAGAGGCCAATTAAGTGGCCTATTAGAATATGAATGAATATTGCTGCCATCGTTCTCCAAACATATCTCACTTCTATCTCCTTTAAATGGCGTAGACTGTGCTTGTCATCAATAAGTGCAGTAAGCAATTGGGGTGCATTCGAACTTCTGGATAACATTCTGAATGTGCCTGGATATTCAACAACTCTTCAGTTGCAATTTATCTTATAAGACTTCTCAGTTTTAGTTGCTCTGACAATTCATTTGGTTTCTTGTCTGTTTAACTGCATTTTGGGACTTCTCTTTCATTATCCATTGGCTCACCATCTGGTTCCAGGCTATGTAATTAGATAATGGACTTCTCCGTTCCCTATGTTTTCTGGTTTCAGTCAGCTGCATTCATATTCATTCATGCTTTTTCTTGTGTTCAAATCCCTCCATAGCCTCGCCTCCTGCCTATCTCTGTCACCTACTTCAAACCTTCAGGATCTCTGTGCTCCTCCAATTCTGGTCTTTTGCACATCGCCGATTTTTGTTGCTTGACCATTGAAAATCATGACACCCAACTATTCCCTTCACATTTGTGTTAGATTTAGGATCAGGCTACAGCCATCAATTTCAAGTCAGTTTCTACTGCCTGTCTAATGTCCTGGATGGTCAAAATTTCCTTCATCACAATTTCAGCAAACCCAAAGCCATCTTTTGTAATTTGTGCAAGTACCTATATGCTCCTGACAGCGACTCCATCACCCTTTCCATTTTCTGGCACAGGCTAAATCCAATGGCTCACAACCTTGCTTGAAGCTTGGTTTACTAAAAAAGTTGAAGCGCTTGTCAAAAGGAAGAAGAAGGCTTATGTTAGGATGAGACGTGAAGGCTCAGTTAGGGCGCTTGAGAGTTACAAGCTAGCCAGGAAGGATCGAAAGGGAAAGCTAAGAAGAGCAAGGAGAGGACACGAGAAGTCATTGGCGGATAGGATCAAGGAAAACCCTAAGGCTTTCTATAGGTATATCAGGAATAAAAGAATGACTAGAGTTAGATTAGGGCCAATCAAGGATAGTAGTGGGAAGTTGTGTGTGGAATCAGAGGAGATAGGGGAAGCGTTAAATGAATATTTTTCGTCAGTATTTACAGGAGAGAAAGAAAATGTTGTCGAGGAGAATACTGAGATTCAGGCTACTAGGCTAGATGGGATTGAGGTTCACAAGGAGGAGGTGTTATCAATTTTGGAAAGTGTGAAAATAGATAAGTCCCCTGGGCCAGATGGGATTTATCCTAGGATTCTCTGGGAAGCCAGGGAGGAGATTGCAGAGCCTTTGTCCTTGATCTTTATGTCATCATTGTCGACAGGAATAGTGCCGGAAGACTGGAGGATAGCAAATGTTGTCCCCTTGTTCAAGAAGGGGAGTAGAGACAGCCCTGGTAATTATAGACCTGTGAGCCTTACTTCGGTTGTGGGTAAAATGTTGGAAAAGGTTATAAGAGACAGGATTTATAATCATCTTGAAAAGAATAAGTTCATTAGCGATAGTCAGCACGGTTTTGTGAAGGGTAGGTCATGCCTCACAAACCTTATTGAGTTTTTCGAGAAGGTGACCAAACAGGTGGATGAGGGTAAAGCAGTGGATGTGGTGTATATGGATTTCAGTAAGGCGTTCGATAAGGTTCCCCACGGTAGGCTATTGCAGCAAATATGGAAGTATGGGGTTGAAGGTGATTTAGAGCTTTGGATCAGAAATTGGCTAGCTGAAAGAAGACAGAGGGTGGTGGTTGATGGCAAGTGTTCATCCTGGAGTTTAGTTACTAGTGGTGTACCGCAAGGATCTGTTTTGGGGCCACTGCTGTTTGTCATTTTTATAAATGACCTGGAAGAGGGTGTAGAAGGGTGGGTTAGTAAATTTGCGGATGACACTAAGGTCGGTGGAGTTGTGGATAGTGCCGAAGGATGTTGTAGGGTACAGAGGGACATAGATAGGCTGCAGAACTGGGCTGAGAGATGGCAAATGGAGTTTAATGCGGAAAAGTGTGAGGTGATTCACTTTGGAAGGAGTAACAGGAATGCAGAGTACTGGGCTAATGGGAAGATTCTTGGTAGTGTAGATGAACAGCGAGATCTTGGTGTCCAGGTACATAAATCCCTGAAAGTTGCTACCCAGGTTAATAGGGCTGTTAAGAAGGCATATGGTGTGTTAGCTTTTATTAGTAGGGGGATCGAGTTTCGGAGCCACGAGGTCATGCTGCAGCTGTACAAAACTCTGGTGAGACCGCACCTGGAGTATTGCGTGCAGTTCTGGTCACCGCATTATAGGAAGGATGTGGAAGCTTTGGAAAGGGTGCAGATGAGATTTACTAGGATGTTGCCTGGTATCGAGGGAAGGTCTTACGAGGAAAGGCTGAGGGACTTGAGGTTGTTTTCCTTGGAGAGAAGGAGGAGGAGAGGTGACTTAATAGAGACATATAAGATAATCAGAGGGTTAGATAGGGTGGATAGTGAGAATCATTTTCCTTGAATGGTAATGGCAAACACGAGGGGACATAGCTTTAAGTTGAGGGGTGATAGATATAGGACAGATGTCAGAGGTAGTTTCTTTACACAGAGAGTAGTAGGGGCGTGGAACGCCCTGCCTGCAACAGTAGTGGACTCGCCAACTTTAAGGGCATTTAAGTGGTCAGACATATGGACATATGGATGAAAAGGGAATAGTGTAGGTCAGATGGTTTCACAGGTCAGCGCAACATCGAGGGCCGAAGGGCCTGTACTGCGCTGTAATGTAATGTTCTAATTCTAAAAAAAAAGCTTGTGCTTCTTGCCCCACATCCAGTCAGCTGTCACAAAGGAAGATGGCTGTGGTTGTTGGAGGTCAATCATCTCAGTCCCAGGACATCACTGCAGGAGTTCCTCAGGGTCGTGTCCTAGGCCCAACCATCTTCAGCTGCTTCATCAATGACCTTCCTTCTATCCTAAGGTCAGAAGTGAGGATGTTTGCTGATGATTGTGCAATGTTCAGCACCATTCACGACTCCTCAGATACTGAAGCAGCCCATGTCCAGGTGCAGCAAGACCTGGACAACATCCAGGGCTGAATTTTGAAAGTTTGCCACCGAGATCGTTTACATCGCTCAGTTATGTGGACGGGGTGGAAAGACCACCCCCGATGACACAGAAGGGACGTCCGCTCCGTCCCTGGCAACGGTGTCCGGCATCACCGTGCAGGTGCGGCGCCATTTTTAAAGGGCTTCAAGCCCTTTCTGGCAACTAAATTATTAAAGTGACATGGAGGGAAAATTTAAAGTTATAATTTAATAATAGGTCGAAACCCCTCTCCCATCCCCTGCCCCCCATGACCATTTAATGTCTTTTCCACACAGAAAAATCTTTTCTTCCCATCACTAACTTTGCCCCCCGAACTTTGTAACTGTTGCCCATTAACCCCTTTCAACTAACCCCTCAGCCAATAGAAGGAGTTTTCCCCGCTTCCCTCCCCACCAGTGTTATTCCTCAGATCTGCGAACAGAAGGCATGAGACTTCCAGCCGCCTGCCGGAATATCGGCGTGGGACAGCCATTGTTGAAAGGCAGCTTATTATGTATTCATTAAAAGGTATTAACATATGCAGATTAGGTTTTTTTGACAAATGGCAGTGAGGCCGCTCTGAGGGCTCGCCGCTGCCGGTAAAATAGGGTGGGGCCTTCCCAGCGTTGGGGAGCATGATGGGCCTCTGCTGGAGGGATTTTCCAGCACCCCACTGCCACGGCGCCCAACATCGGAGACATAAGATTCAGTTCTCAATCATGGGCTGATAAGTGGCAAGTTACCAGTGGGGTTCCGCAGGGTTCAGTACTCGGACCCTTGCTTTTCTAGTTTATACTAATGATTTAGACTCAAATGCAGGGGGCATAATAAAGAAGTTTGCAGATGATACAAAAATTGGCTGTGTGGTTAACAGTGACATTCACGCCACACAAGTGCCAGGCAATGACCATCTCAAACAAGAGAGAATCTAACCATCTCCCCTTGATATTCAATGGCATTACTATCACTGAATCCCCCACTATCAACATCCTGGGGGCCACCATTGACCAGAAACTGAACTGGACCAGCCACATAAATGCTGTGGCTACAAGAATTGGTCACAGGCGGCGAATTCTGCAGCGAGTAACTCACCTCCTGCCTCCCCAATGCCTGTCTACCATCTACAAGGCACACGTCAGGAGTGTGATGGAATACTCTCCACTTCCCTGGATGGGTGCAGCTCCAACAACACTCAAGAAGCTCGACACCATCCAGGACAAAGCAGCCCGCTTGATTGGTAGCTCATCCACCACCTTCAGCATTCACTCCCTCCACCACTGACACGCAGTGGCAGCAGTGTGTACCATCTACATGATGCACTGCAGCAACGCACCAAGGTTCCTTCAACAGCACCTTCCAAACCTGTGACCACCACCACCTAGAAGGACAAGGGCAGCAGATGCATGAGAACACCACCACCTGCAAGTTCCCCTCCAAGCCACACATCATCCTTACTTGGAACTATATCGCCATTCCTTCACTGTAGCTGGGTCAAAATCCTGAAACTCCCTTCATAACAGCATTGTGGGTGTACCTAAAGTCCAAGGACTGCAGCAGTTAAAGAAGGAAGCTCACCACCACCTTCTCAAGGGCAGTTAGGGATGGGCAAAAAATGCTGGCCTGGCCAGCGATGCTCACATCCCAGAAATAAATAAAAAATAGATTGCAACTTCCTTCAGAATAATACCTACATATGTTTCTACCTTTCCCTTAACTCTACTAAAGCCTTATTCTTTACCTTTGCCACCTCAAGAATTTACTTTCCAATGTCCTCCTTTTCAACCTCATCCTTCCCATATTTCAGCTAATCTTTTCCCCACAAGTTCCTACATATCCATCACTGCCATGCTTTCTAAATACCGTTGCCTGTCCATACTCCAGGGAATTGATATCCTTATTCTCAACTTCAGAATCCTTCACTGCCTCACTCTGTCCTGTCTAGATTGTCTACCCCAGGTGTATATCATTGGTCACATCTCCAATTCTCATCTGGGCGTGCTTGTTCCCCATTCCCTCTCCTACATCATTTGGGGCGAATAACTCAGTGATTGTTCTTAGTCCTCTGGACATCCCCTTCAAAACCACTTTGCATGGCTATCCTCCTCCTTTTGTATATAATCCTCCTCAAAACGTTTCTCTTTTGTCAGGTTTTCTCTTTCTTTTACTGGGTTTGGGAGGTAAGAATCAACTGAGACTGATTCCAGAATGGTTTGAAATACTGTAAATCATTTATATTGACATTAAAACACCACAGTTTTCCAGATAAAGATGCCGTACAACCATATCTGAGGAAACATAGAAACATAGAAACAGGAGCAGGAGTAGGCCATTCGGCCCTTCAGGCCTGCTCCACCATTCAAAAAAGATCATGGCTGATTGTCTAATTCAGTACCCTGTTCCTGCTTTCTCCCCATATCCCTTGATCCCTTTGGCATTAAGAAATATATCTATCTCCTTCTTGAATATATTTAATGACTTGGCCTCCACTGCTTGCTGCGGTAGAGAATTCCACAGGTTCACCACTCTCTGAGTGAAGAAATTTCTCATCATCTTGGTTCTAAATGGCTTACCCTGTATCCTGAGACTGTGACCCCTGGTTCTGGACTCCCCAGCCAGCGGGAGCATCCTCCCTGCATCTAGCCTGTCTAGTTTGTTAGAATTTTATAGGTTTATATGTGATCCCCTCTCATCCTTATAAACTCTTGTGAATATAGGCCTACTCGACCCAATCACTCCTTTTACGTCAATCCTGCCATCCCAGGAATCAGCCGAGTAAATCTTCTTTGCACTCCCTCCATGGCAAAAACATCCTTCCTCAGATAAGGAGACCAAAACTGCACACAATACTCCAGATGTGGTCTCACCAAGGCCCTGTATAACTGCAGTAAGACATCCTTGCTCCTGTACTCAAATCCTCTTGCAATGAAGGCCAACATGCCATTCGCAGTATGTACAGCTCACAAGCAAGGCTGATGAAATATTTCTGCTGGAGATGAGGGGAGTTAATTCTTCATCAACAACTTCTTTAAATATTGCTTGAGGTCTCATGAAAATTGCAATGGGCTGGATTTAATGGCGCCCTCGACATCAGGATCTGTGGTGGGTGGCTCATGAAGATTGCCCCGGATGAGGCCCCCATGGACATTGACAGCGGCAGGCCCGGCCCGATATTGATGGTGATGGCGAGGTCTCGTGGAGGCCCCAAACTGCTCTGCAATGGGACCACCATTTAAATATTTAAATAAATTAACTTATTTGAATAAATGAGTCTCCTGTCGCCTCCTGAAGTCCCGCCATGATCTTCACCTCAGCAGTCGGCACTGCCGCGCCTTCGATCCCTGTCCAGGGAAGTGAGGCGCTGCCCTGGTGAGGAGTGGGGAGGGTGTAAGTTTCTTAGTGCAGGTGGGGAGTATGGGGTCAAATGAACGTCATGGGTATAGAAGATGGTGGGAAGGGTTATAGTGTAATGTTTGTGCAGTTTGGGGGAGGAAGGTCAGATAGTGAAGGTAAGTGTTTTGGGGGGGAAGGGCAAATAATTAATTTAATTGATATTGCGGAGGGTGGGAGAGAGGCAAAAGAAATGTATTTATTTATTTTAATTCAATGTCACTTTAAATATTTAAATGTCCCAGTAGTGCTGACAGCCTTTTAAATATGGCTCCAGCGCCTGCGCACAGGCAGCTGACGTCATTGCCAGGTATGGACATCCCACCCCCTCCGTATGATCGGGGGGAGGGGCAAACTGCCCTGGCTATTTAAATGAGCTTGGAATCACGGCAGCTTTTTGGCATGTGGCCCACATGGACGGGCCACCATTTTTTTCACCTGCCGTCGATTTCGGCGGTGGGCTTATAGAATTTAGTCCAATGTGTCTGTTTTTATATCCTTTTTTCCCCTTGTCTGTTGCTTGTCTCAGTTGATAGTATTCTTCCATCTATGATCTATGTCAGAAAGTTCAAGCTCCAAGTACCAATTGCCAACTTCCTTCAAGGTCACATAGGTAGAGAAAGACAAATACGATCACACAGAAAGAAGTAAAGAGTGGGAATGAGACAGTTACCGGAAGAAACACAGTTTTTGCAAATGCAACCCAGCTATTCAAGAAAAGAGAGAAATCAAGGAACTATAGGCCAGTTAGCCTGACATCACTAATAGGGAAAATGTAGAATCAATTATTAAGGACATAGTGATAGGGCATTTGGTAAATCAGAATATGATTAGACAGAGTCAACAGGGTTTTGTGAAAGGGAAATCATGTTTGAAAAATCTGTTCAAATTTGTTGAGGTTGCAACTAATAGGGTAGATAAGGAGAACCAGTGGATGTACTATATTTAGATTTTCAGAAGGCATTTGATAAGGTGCCACATAAGCAGTTGTTACACAAGATTAGGACTCTTGGGATTGGGGTAATATTTTAGCATGGATTGAGGATTTGTTAACAAGAGTGAAAACAAAGAGTAGAAATTTACAGATAATTTTCAGGATAGCATGGATCAGTGCTGGGGGCTCAGCTATTAACAATTTATATCAATGACGTTAATGAGTGAACTGAGTGTAATATATGCAAGTTTTCTCATGATACAAAGCTAAGTGGAAAAGTAAGCCATGGTCTTATTGAATGGCAGAGCAGGCTCAAGGGGTCAAATGGCCTACTCCTACTCCTATTTCTTATGTTTTACAGGCAGTTATGGAAGTTTGCTGGGTTCTGTTTTCAGTTCTCACTGTCCAGCAGACAGCTGTCTTATAGTTTCTCCTTGTTTATCTCTCATTGTCTTTGGAAAGTATAGTTAGCTGCAGGCAGGCTTTGGGCAGTTTAAAGAAATAACAGAATCCAGCATGCTCGCTGATTCTGGTCAAGTTCCCATTGTCCTTTGCTGCACTGATGTTTCTGCACAATGGATCCAATCCTTGGTAAGCTATTGATTAATTAACCTACCTGTAATTTTGTTTCGACTATACTAGCTGTGCATAATTTATCTTTCAAATGCCTGTTCATACTTTTACTCAAATTATGCTCTTTTGACAAATATTCATGCAGCTAATTCAGGGTTTCTAGTCCACTTCTTTATCACAGTTCCAGGTGAGCATTCTCCTGACAGTCTCAGCTCCATTAATCTTACTTAATGCTCCTTGACAGCAGGTGGCAAAAGGTGAGAAATCCTTCACTTTGACTCCTTCCCTGTTGCATTTTCCCTTCTCCTGTTTCTTCATCCCCTTAAAGATTCCCCAACTTGAGGAACAATACATACAAAGAGCTTAAGCATTTTATGAAATGAGTCTTGTTCTCTTTTAAATTTCTCCAGCATTTCTGGAAGAACCTCTGGGAAACACTGTGTAGAACGTGCACAAAAATAGCTTTCTCCTAAAAAAAAAATCATTTTTCAAGGCAGAACTCAGCAAGTCTCTAGTGGCTTATGAAGCATTGCTGTTCATTGTGCTTGGGACCAAATTGCATCACAATGGCGTGATCAATGGCACGTGTTCTCACAAAGGGAGTTTTATTGCTGTTGACTAGATTGATTTCCATGTGCCAGTACTTGTTATTAGCTAATAATGAAGTCAGTTGCTTTATTCCTTTCAGGAAACCAAGAGTCTTTTCAACTGTAGCTAGATTTGCATTTGTTATGGTTTAGGTGAGTTTGTTGATGAAAACTGAAAACCAAAAATGTAGGAAAACAGTTGGTTGGCATCCTTCCATCGACAAAAGGTGATGGATGCGCAGCAAACAATCCATTTAGGTTGCGTGTCTTCTCTTGGTTCACCTTTGCTTATGGCTGTGGAGGCAAGAAATGCATCCCATTTATTTTGAATGCTTACAAAATGTGTGATTTCCAGTGATAATAGAAATGCTCAATGATTCCCCTTTAAAGTCATAGAGTCGTACAGCATAGAAACAGGCCCTTCGGCCCACCGCGACCATGCCCACCATCATGCCTATCTATACTAATCCCACCTGCCTGCATTAATTCCAAATCCCTCAATGCCTTGCTCATTCAAGTACCTGTCCAGATGCCTCTTAAATGTTGCTACTGTTCCTGCCTCCACCACCTCCTCAGAGGTGTCCTAAAAGTATAGGTTGACAAGATTGTATACAAAACTGGTTAATATGTTTCCTTGTGTGGTGGGAGAGAGTGAGAACTTTTATCTGTTTCCTGTTGCACAGGAAGTATCTAACCAGGTGAGAGTTTCTGCTTCTCTCTCCACAGATGCTGCCAGACCTGCTGAGTATTTCCAGCATTTCTTGTTTGTTCTTGAGAGTTTCCACTTGGTTGCATTGGTTTTTTTTTCTGGTGCAATTCATCTGAAATTGGTGTAGCCAGTGCACAAGATTACAGAATTTTAAGCGCATATTACATTCAGGGCAACTCGAGTTTCTGCGATGTTTTGCGTGGTTTTAAGAACATTGCACTGGAAGGAAGCCCTGCCCACAAAACTGGCCACACCCCCCAGTGTGAATGAATCATCCATGCAAAAGAAAAATACTGTGGTTACTGGAAATCTGAAATAAAAGCCAAAAATGCTGGAAATACTCTGGGTTTTGGAGCTGGAGCAACAGCTGGCATCATTGCGGTCCACCCACAAGAATGAGTGTTTTGTAGATAGCATGCTTTAGGAGGTGGTCACCCTGCAGCTTAATAGAGTGCAGACAGCGAGGGACTGGGTGATTGCCAGACCGAAAAAAAAAGAGCAGGGAGCAGACAGTTCAGGAGACCCCTGACAGCATCTTGCTCTCCAACTAGTGTTTGGTTTTGAATACTGATGGGGGAGATGGTTCCTATGGGCAGTACAGCCAGAGTCAAGACACCCTGGTTGCTCAGCTGTATAGGGAAAGAGGAGAAAGATCAAGATAGTGATAGCAATAGGGGATTCTATAGTTAGGGGAGCAGACAGGCATTTCTGTGGTAGCAGACATAATTCCACGTATGTTGTCTCCCTCGTGCCAGGGTCAAGGATACCACTGAGAGGCTGAAGAACGTTCTAGAAGAGGAGGGTGAACAGCCAGACATCATGGTCCATATTGGTACCAATGACATAGGCAGAAAAAAGATTGAGGATTAGAGTTAGGAAAAAGATTAAGAAACAGGACCCAAAGGTAGTAATCCCAGGATCACTCCTGGTGCCACGCAATAGTGAGTACAGAAATAGGAGGGTAGAACAGATGAATGCATGGCTGAAGAGATGATGCAGGAGGGAGGGCTTTAAATTCTTGGGGCATTGAGACGGGTTCTGCGGAAGGTGAGATCTGTACAGGGTTGCGCCTCAAAAGGCACCAATATCCTTGTGGGCAGGTTTCCTCATGCTATTGGGAAGGTTTTAGACTTGCTAGGCAGGGAGATGGTGGAAAGCTGGGCATAGATTCAGAAGGGAGAAAAGCAGAGCTGGTAATGGAAGGCAGAAATTAGCAAGAGAATTTTAAAGGCAGAGCAAACAAAGGTTGGAAAATAGACAATGGAGTCTAGCTGGGCATAATGATATATACCTAAATGCAAGGAGCATAGTGAATAAGGCTGAAGGCACAGATTGAAATGTGGAAATATGATTTTTTTAGCTGTAACTGAGACCTGGCTTAGAGAGAGGGAGGAATAGCAGCTTAATGTTCCTGGTTACAGGGTTTTCTGATAAGATTGAGAGGGGGAAAAAAAGATGAGGTGGTAACATTGGTTAAGGAAACAATTTCAGCCGTGAGAAGAGATAATATGTTAGTAGGATCATCAAGTGAGGCTATATCGGTTAAACTAAGGATCAAAAAAGGGGCAATCACACTGCTGGGAGTGTGGTATAGACCACCCAAACAGTCCGAGAGTGATAGAAGAACAAATTTGTAAGCAAATTTCTGACAAATGCAATACAATAAAGCAGTAATACTGGGGGATTTCAATTACCCTAATGTTAACTGGAATACAGTCAGTATAAATTGCACTCAGGAAAACATTTTTTAGCCAGTATGTGGCAAGCCCAATAAGGCGGGGGTACAATTCTGGATTTAGTTTTAGGGAATGATGCTGGGCAGGAGGAAGGAGTATCAGTGGGAGAGCACTTTTGTGGTAGTGATCATAATCCAGTTAGATTTAGCATAGTTATGGAAAAGGACAAAGATAAAATAGGAGTTAAGGTTCTAAATTGGGGAAGGCCAATTTTAATAGGCTGAAAAGCAATTTAGCAAAAGTGGACTGGAAACAGCCACTTGAAAGTAAATCGGTGTCAGATCAATGGAAGGTATTCAAAAAGGAGATTCAAGGGTTTCAGGGTAATCAGGTTGCCACAAAGAAAAAGGGTGTGACAGCCAAATCCAGAGCCCCCTGGATGACAAGGAGTATCGAGGCAAAAATAAGACAATAAAGGGAAGTTTATAAAAACAGGAAATAGTCAGCAGGTCTGGCAGATCTGTCGAGAAGTTTAAAGTTTGTGAGAGGGAAGTTTATATCAAATACCAAGAGCTTAAAACTGGAGAAAGCCTTGAAGAGTACAAAAAATGTAGGAGCGAAATTAAAAGGGAAATTAGGAAAGCAAAGAGAGTGCATGAAAAAATACTGGCAAGTACAATCAAGGTAAATCCAAAGATGTTTTATAAGTACACAAAGAGTAAGAGGATAACTAAGGAAGGAGTACGGCCTATTAGGGACCAAAAATGTAACCTATGTATGTGGAGGCAAAGGATATGGGTAAGATTCCTATTGAATTCTTTGTGTTGCCTTCACAAAAGAGGGGACCGATGATATCTAACAACACTCAAGAAGCTCGACACCATCCAGAACAAAGCAGCCCGCTTGATTGGTAGCTCATCCACCACCTTCAGCATTCACTCCCTCCACCACTGACACGCAGTGGCAGCAGTGTGTACCATCCACAAGATGCACTGCAGCAACGCACCAAGGCTCCTTAGACAGCACCTTCCAAACCCGCGACCTCTACCAACTAGAAGGACAAGGGAAGCAAATACATGGGAACACCACCACCTGCAAGTTCCCCTCCAAGTCACACACCATCCTAAATTGGGACTATATCGCCGTTCCTTCACTGTCGCTGGGTCAAAATCCTGGAACTCCCTTCCTAACAGCACTGTGGGTGTACCTCGCCCACATGAACTGCAGTGGTTCAAGAAGGCAGCTCACCATCACCTTCTCAAGGGCAATTTGGGATGGGCAATAAATGCTGGCCTGGCCAGTGACGCCTACATCCCATGAATGAATAAAAACAAATATCATAGTTAAGGAGGAAGAGTGGGAAATATTGGATGGTTAAGCATTATAAGAGAGGAAGTATTAAAGGGTTTGATGACTTTGAAAGTAGATGAATTGCCAGGTACGGATGAAATGTTCCCCAGGTTGTTAAAAGAATCAAGGGATGAAATTATGGAGGCTTTCATCATCATATTTCAATCCTCCCTTACTACAGGAGTGGTGCCAGAGGATTGGAGGACTAAATATTGTCCCATTGTTTAAAAAGGGAGAAAAGGATAATCTAAGTAATTACAGGTTAGTTAGCTTAACTTCCGTTGCGGGTAAATTGTTGGAATCAATTCTGAGGAACAATATAAACCTTCATTTAGGAAGGCATATATTAATCAAGGGAAGTCAGCATGGATTTGTTAAGGGAAGGTCATGTCTGATTAACCTGATAACATTTTTTTGAGGAGCTGACAAGTAGGGTTGATGAGGGCAGTAATGTGCATGTGGTCTATTTGGATTTTAGCAAGGCTTTTGACAAGGTCCCTCCTAGCAGGCTGGTCAAAAAAGTAAAAGCCCTTGGGATCCAAGGGAGAGTGGCAAATTGGAACCAAAATTGGGATTTTGGGCGGCACAGTGGCGCAGTGGTTAGCACCGCAGCCTCACAGCTCCAGGGACTCAGGTTCAATTCTGGGTACTGCCTGTGTGGAGTTTGCAAGTTCTCCCTGTGACTGCGTGGGTTTTCGCCAGGTACTCCGGTTTCCTCCCACAGCCAAAGACTTGCAGGTGATAGGTAAATTGGCTGTTGTAAATTGCCCCTAGTGTAGGGAATATGGGATTACTGTAGGGTTAGTATTAATGGGTTGTTGTTGGTCGGCACAGACTCGGTGGGCCGAAAGGGCCTGTTTCAGTGCTGTATCTCTAAATAAAAATAAAATTGGCTTAGTGGCAGAAAGCAAAAGTTAATGTTTGATGGGATTTTTGCTACTGGAAGGCTGTTACCAGTGGGGTTCGTTCGGCTCAGTGCTCAGATCCTTGCTTTTGTAGTTTATATTAATGATTTAGACTCAAATGCAGGGGGCAAGGTAAAGAAGTTTACAGATGATACAAAAATTGGCTGTGTGGTTAACAGTAACATTCGTGCCACACAAGTGCCAGGCAATGACGATCTCCACAAGAGAGAATCTAACCATCAATCCTTGACATTTAATGGCATTACTATCGCTGAATCCCCAACTATCAACATCCTGAGGTTACCATTAGCCAGTAACTGAACTGGGGTAGCCACATAAATATTGTGGCTACAAGAGCAGGTCAGAGGCTGGGAATTCTGCAGCGAGTAACTCACCTCCTGACTCCCCAGAGCCTGTCCACCATCTGCAAAGCAGAAGTCAGGAGTGTGATGGAATACTCTCCACTTGCCTGGATGGGTGCAGCTCCAACAACACTCAAGAAGCTCGACATCATCCAGGACAAAGCAGCCCGCTTGATCGGCACCCCATCTACAAACTTAAACAGTCACTCCCTCCACCGCCGACACACAGTGGCAGCAGATGCCGGGCAGGGCCAGGACAGGGAGCGTGGAAGGTTTAGTAGGCTAAACTGCATTTACTTTAATGCAAGAAGCCTTACAGGTAAGGCAGATGAACTCAGAGCATGGATCGGTACATGGGATTGTGATATTATAGCTATTACGGAAAGGTGGTTGAGGGATGGGCAGGACTGGCAGCTCAATGTTCCAGGATACTGATGCTTCCGGCATGACAGAGGTGGAGGTAAGAGAGGAGGGCGGGTTGCACTACTGATTAGGGAGGACATCACGCCAGTAGTGAGAGAGGATATCCTGGGGGGAATGTCCAGCGGGGCAGCAGATGCATTGCAACAACTCACCGAGGCTCCTTCGACAACACCTTCCAAACCCACGACCTCTTTCACCTGGAAGGGCAATGGCAGCAGATGCATGGGAGCACCACCATCTGCAAGCCACATACCATCCGTAATTGGAAACATATCGCTGTTCACTGTCACTGGATCAAAATCCTGAGAACTTCCTCCCTAACAGCACTGTGGGTGTACCAGCACCAGACAGACTGCAGTGGTTCAAGAATGCCGCTCACCACCACTTTCTAAAGGGTAATTAGGGATGGGCAACAAATGCTGGCCTTTCCAGCAAAGCCCACATCCCATGAAACGAATAAAAAAAGTGAGCTCCCCCCTCACACCATCTTCCCCTCGCACCCCTTTTCCCTGCACTCCTCTCCCCTGCTGAGTATTTCCAACATTTATTGTAAATGAATCATTATTGTGAGATTCCGTTAATTACGCTCGTTTGTTGCCCATTGCAGAAGCTCCAAAAAATTAAGCCAGTCCTTTTGGGCTGAAGAGCACTATTAGGCAAGTTTAAAAAGATTTAAATATATATATAATATATATAATATATATATTTAAATTTACTAAGGAAATGACTACTGTACCCCAATATAATTAGCAAATGGTTCGGCACAATTTTGACCCGGCAACAGTGAAGGAATGGTGATATAGTTCCAAGTCAGGATGGTGTGTGGCTTGGAGGGGAACTTTCAGGTGGTGGTGTTCGCATGCATTTACTGCCCTTGTCCTTCTAGGTGGTAGAGGTCGCGCGTTTGGAAGGTGCTGTCGAAGGAGCCTCGGTGAATTGCTGTCATGCATCTTGTAGATGGTACACACTGCGGCCACTGTGCGTCGGTAGTGGACAGAGTGAATGTTGAGGCTGGTGGATGGGGTGCCAATCAAGCGGGCTGCTTTGTCCTGGATGGTATCGAGCTTCTTGAGTATTGTTGGAGCTGCACACATCCAGGCAAGTGGAGAGTATTCCATCACACTCCTGACATTTTAAAACAATTCCTCATTGCACTGGTACATGGCAGATTTTGCATTCAGCAATAATGCAAATGAGTTTGAGCAGAAGCTCGAGAAAGAAGCACTCTGCAAAACGGGAGTAATGTTGGGCACAATTTGCGGTTGTTTCACCAGTTGCATCCAAGCAGAAACTCTACCCTTTAAAGCCTGGGCATTAAGTGACACAAGAGAGGACAGTCATGTGGGAAAGATCGCACACTGATAAGAACACTGGCCTGGCTTTTTCATCCAGGTGAGTTAAAGGAAGGAATATTTGGCAGGCATAGGAAAGAAATTGCAATTCCATAGCGACCTCAGGATATTCCAAAATACTTTGTGAAAATTAAGTACTTTTTCACATGTAATTACTGTTGTAATATAGGAAACATGGCAGGCAATTTGCGCACAGCTTGATCCTGTAAACAGCAATGTGACAATGACACTGTTTAAACTGAGGCTTATATCTTAGCCCCATCTGCTCTTTCAGGTGGATGTAAAAGATCCCATGACACTATTCTGAAGAAGAGCAGGGGTGTTCTCCCCAGTGTGCTGGCCATTATTTATTTTTCAACCGGCTTCACAAATAAACAGATTATCTGGTCATTATGATATCGCTATTTGTGGGCTCTTGCTTTACACAAATTGGCATTTCCTGCATTACAACAATGACTCCATTTCAAAAAGTACTTTATTGGCTGTAAACTACTTTGAAACATCCTGAGGTTATAATCAAGAAAGACTTCACTCAGTTCTGGTGTATGTCAGTTTACAATTTCTTCGTTCTTCCTGAGCAAAGCTTTTATCTTGTATAGATTTTCATCCAATCCTCTACTCAAGCTTTGCTCTGTCTCAGCAAATCGTTCTAGCAAGTCACTTCTGTTCAGTTAGAAAACTCAGCATTTCCTTTACCAATAGCAAAAAATAATTCTCAAGTGAAGCATGCTGTGCTGGACCTGTATTTGTTCATCCAGCAATATTAATTCTTGACATCCTGACTCAGCTTTCATTTTCAGGTACTTTGCAATGGGATGTTCAAGCTTAGAAAGCTGCAGCAAGTTTATTCCAATTTTCTAATTACCCTAAATAACATGCATAGAATTATAGAAGTCTACAGCACTAAAGGAGGCCATTTGGCCCATCGTACCTGTGCAGGCTTTTTATCCAATTAGTCCCACTCCCCCTCCACTTTCCCCATAATCCTGCAAAATCTGTACATTTTTTTTTTACATAGAATGGATAGCAAAGAAACAGGCCATTGAGTTCAACAGGTCCAAGCCAATGTTCCATACGAACCTCCTCACACCCTGCTTCATCTCACCCTACCAACATATCCTTCCATTCTTTTTTCCCACAGCTTTATCCAGTTTCACCTTATGGTATCCATACCATTTGCCTTCACTACGCCCTGTGGTAGCGAGTTCCTCCGCCTGGGCAAAGAAGTTCGGCTGAATTCCCTTTTGGATTTATTAATGACTAACTTATGTTTATGGTCTCTAGTTTTGGACTCCCCACAACTGGAATCATCTCTAATTCTACCCTATTAAATCCGTTCATGATTTTAAAGAAGACTATTAGGTCACCCTTTCACTTTTTCTCTACGAGAGAAAAGAGTTCCGGCCCGTTCAGTCATTCTCTTCCTCAAAAGGCAGTGGAAGCAGAGCCTTTGAATATTTTTAAGGCAGAGGTAGATAGATTCTTGATAAGCAAGGGGGTGGAAGGTTATCGAGGGTAGGTGGAAATGTGGAGTAATCAGTTCAGCCATGAACTTATTGAATGGTGGAGCAGGCTCGAAGGGCCGAGTGGCCTACCTCTGCTCCTAATTCGTATGTTAGTATGTTCGCATTCCTAATAGTTCTAAACTTTCAGTTTTGGTGAGCTGCTTGTGTGCCTTTATTTTCCAACTTCTCTGGTGCCTCTATTTCCTTTCTGTAACAGGGAGACTCGAAGCATTGTTCATCATTTCCTAAAACAGTTGTTTTTCTTCATTGCACATTGGAGATTTGGGCCAAGAAATTTGGCTCCTTAGAGAGAGAAAGGGGGACAGAGAGAGAGAGAAAGAGGGGGGCAGAGAGGAGAAGAGGACAGAGAGAGGGAGGGGCAGAGAGAAGGAGAGGGACAAAGAGAGAGAGGGATAGAGACAAGGAGGGGGGCAGAGAGGGAGGGGGACAGAGAGGGACGGGAGACAGGGAGGGAGGGAGAGATAGGGACAGAGGCAGAGATAGAGAGAGGGAGCGGGCAGTGAAGGAGGGGGACAGAGAGGGAGGGGGACAGAGAGGGAGGGGAACAGAGGGGTAGGGGAGACAGGGAGGGAGGGAGAGATAGGGACAGAGGGAGAGACAGTGGGAGGGAGGGGACAAAGAGAGAGCGAATAGGATACAGTGAGAGAAAGTGATCAAGAAAGTAAGTCAATAAATCTGTCTTCTGACTTAAAGCTTCTTCACAAAAATATGCACTTGTTGCTGAACACTTGTTGTTGATTAATAGTAAGTTTTAATGCCTTTATCTTTCCGAAATTGTCTCACCTGCACCGCCCCCACCCCCCACCATGTAAGAAAAGAATTGTAATGTGGCTCCCCCCCACCATGTGATAAGGTTGGACAACCCTGATTTAGACTAACCTCTCCTATTGCAAAGTCTGTGGAAGTACTGTGTTTTTCAAAGTTGTTACAAACAGCTGAGAAAGAGGTCTAGGGTTCCCTCTCAGCCTTCACCTGGTCTTATCGTAACAGGATTTTGTTTTAAACACACCATTTTTTTTTAGCTCCCACTTGTTCATTAACTTCCAATTATAAGGTAAAGAAACTAGCCAAACAGCTTTTCTTAAGTTTAAAGAAAAAAGGTTGAACTTTATTAAACTTAAACTCTAATGTTGATTAATGCACCCACACTAGCATGCACACGCGATACACACATGCAGATAGAGACAGAAAAGAGCGGAAGAAATAAAGTGGAAAGGTTTGAGGCAATATCTGAAGATGGTTTTGGTTACTATTCTTCAAGTTCGCTGTAAAGTTCTTGATTGTAGGTAGGTTTTGCTTTTCGTTGGGGCCCAGTATTCTTAAACCTTGTTCGATATAGGATACTTTTCTCTCTTGAAGTTCAAGTGTCCTCAGTGGGTCCAGAGGCTTGTCAGAAAAAGATGGGAACAGACAGGAGAGGTCTTCTCACTCCAGGAGTAAATAGTCTTTCTCAGTTCAAAAACGCCGTGGCTAGTTCAAAAAACCCTGGGCCAGCCAGTTAGTCATATGACCAGTTTAACCAGTCCTGGATTTTGTGGATTGTATCACCTTAGCATTCTCTGTAATGCTGTTCCCTACACCTTCAATGTCTGGTGATCAAAGTCCATTGTGGGTTGAACGTGTCAGAGAATGGTCCTTTTGTCTCCACAAGCGCTGTCTGTTATTATGCAAATGTTTTTCAGCTAAGTGTTTGGCAGACCTTGTAACAGGCCTTCTCTTCTTCCCAGCATTTTTAAAATCAATGTTCATATGACAAAATTAATATGCCTCATTCTTAGCAGGTGGGGGCCTGCATGACAAAAGTGTTGTGGTGAGTTCCTGGATTTGTTGCAGAGTGTTACTGTATTCTCACAGGGAGGGCACAGGATTCAGACAAAGGCTGCAACAGGTATGGGGGCAGCAGTGGCAATGTCTCTGGGTCTGCAACATGACAGGGCGATAGAAGAGGTGGCAGAGAGGGCAAGCTCTGTGCAATGCCCTCTTCCAAGTTGGAGTCAAACTGCTCCATGCTGCTTGACAGTGACATGAGACTGTCTGGCAGGTGAGCCAATGCACCCAGTATCTTGATGTGTATCCTCATCAGCGGTCTCCTTTATCAGTATCTCATCTGAATTCTCTGCAGCAAAACACACCTGCAACCTCACCCTCTGGTGAGCTGGTACACAAACTATCCTTTCCCCCTGGACTGGCTGCAGCCCCCTCATAGAATCATAGAATGGTTACAGCTTAAAAGGAGACCATTCAGCCTGTCATGTGCATGCTAGCTCCCTGCAAGAGCAACTCACCTAGTCCCACTCCCTTGCCCTTTCCCCAAAGCCCTGCAAATTTTTTCTCTTCAGATAATTATCTAGTTTTCTATAGAAGACTTCGATTTCCCAGATGACTCACCATGTGCAGATCCCAACTCTATTCTTTCCTCTAAGGTATGTGTAGTGCCAGTGTCCGAGCCGGTGTCTGTGAATGTCAGATCAAGTGATGATACCTCTTCCTCAGTGCTGTGCTCTTTATCTCTCTCTTCCTCCTGTGACTGCTGGGGCTGGACAGGTGTCAGTTCTTAGGTGTCTGAAAGCAGAAAATCAGGGAAGGTTTGGGGTGTGGTAGAAAGCAAGAGGTTCATCTACAGCGTGCACATCACACCAGATCACAGGGTGAGCTGGGAATGAAGAAGGAGCATAAGGCAGGGATGTACCCGAATGTTCTCAGCGGCACTGTGACAAGTTCTGTCACAGTTGTCCCCATGACACAGTCCACCATCTCCTCTGTAGGGCTCAGGAGATGCAGATGTCCCTGCCCCCCACTGGTTCTGCTCTGCTCCTGTTAGTTATAGAAAGAAATGCATTTATATATCATTTTTCATCACCATGGCAGGTCTCAAAGCACTTTCCCCCAGTTAAGTATTTTTGAACTGTAGTTGCTGTTGAAATGTAGGAAACGGGGCAGCCAATTTGTGCACAGCAAGCTCCCACAAACAGCAATGTGATAATGACCAGATCATCTTTGGTTTGGTGATGGTGGGATAAATATTGGTCAGGACACCAAAGATTACTCACCTGCTCTTCTTCGAAATAGTGCCTTGGTTCAATGTCTCATCTGAAAGACAGCACCCCCAACAGTGCAGAACTCCGTCTATCATGTGTTGGAGTGTCAGCCTTTATTTTTTTGCTTAAACACTGGACTGGGACTTGAACCCAAAAGCTTTAGGAGTCAGAGGAGAGGGCACTACCCACTGAGCCACAGCTACCATCTTATTCTGCAAAAGAGAAGGGACAATGCAATGTGTATGAGGAATCTGCCTGCCACAGCTGAATAGCTGAATGTATGTAGAAGCATTCAGAGCTGGGTGTGAGACTGGCATCATTGGAATGTGTGTGAGGGTATGGTGGAATATCTGGATATTAGGTCTGAGTGCTAAGGACTGCTGCTGGGTGAGCGATGGGGGTATGGTGCATTGAACAGTGTGAGTGATTGGTGATGCAGTGGGTAGGAAATGTCATGTGAAGATCCATTCACTGACCTTAACAACCCATGTGAGGTCATTGAACTTCTTGCGGCACTGCTACCAGGTCCTTGGGGCCAAACTCTGAGCATTGACCTCCCTGGCCATGTGCTCCCATTTCCTTCAGAGGACGATCCTTGATGGCCTCCTGGCCCCCACAGCAACATGACCACTCTACTGTCCACCTCCACTGCTAAGGCCTGTAATGCCACGTCTATGACCTTAGGGTCCCTTTCTCTTCCCTGGTGCTCCATTGTGCAGCTCCTATTTATAGGCAGACAGCAACAACTCCCTTCCATTGAGTACAGCTGCCCTTTAAAGGGACAGACTGCCTTTAAGAAGAGAAGGCTGGCTGTACCACATGCTTCAATGCTTCAGGCAGCTGGCAGCATGGTCCCCACTCTGACCAATGCTACAATCAATTAAAAGAGGAGGCAGCACAAGTTTATGTGCTGCCAGCCTCAAGGGCAATGGGAGTTGGGTAGATCACAGATCGTCGCTGGAGCCAGAAAACAGGCCTTAACAAATTTCCAGCCCTCACACTCCGAGCTAGTTTGCTTCGAATTGAAGTCTGTGTGCTTGTTAAGCAGACATTTGGCAGTCTCAGTATTCCGTTCTCGCTGTACTGGGGAGCAATGCAGAGCGCAGAGTAATAGAATATGGCGTGCTGCTCCCATGACTAGTTTCCTGACAAGAGCCAGCTAATTAAGGATGGTAAAGGTAATGTACCCTATCAGCCCCATCCTCCTAACATGCTAACCTTGTTATAGAATCCAAGCTAGCTTTGAATGCCCCTGAAGCTTTAACCTCTATTACCCTGCTTGGAAGATTGTTTCAGCAATTTATCACTCTAGTGAACAAATTAATTCTTCCGGATATCTAGTTTAAACTATTTCTCACAGTTAAATTCATGTTCTCCACTTATATATTTCTGTAAAATTTAACATAATGTTCTGGTTTTACATTGCCCATATCATTCTTTGCTTAACCAACAAATTCTGCCTTAACTCTGCTCTGTCTATTTCTTGTAATCTAATTTTTTTTCTCTTTATTAAAAATTTCTTCTCAAGGCATAGGCATCATTGGCAAGACCACATTCATTGCCTTTAAGAGCATATGAAATAAAAACAGGAGTAGGCTGTCAGGCTCCTTGATGCCATTGAATGTCAAGGAGAGATGGTTAGATTCTCTCTTGTTGGAGATGGTCATTGCCTGGCACTTGTGTGGCACGAATGTTACTTGCCATTTATCAGCCCAAGCCTGGATATTTTCCAGTTCTTGCTGCATTTCTACATGAACTGCTTCAGTATCTGAGGAGTCACGAATGGTGCTGAACATTGTGCAATCATCAGCGAACATCCCCACTTCTGACCTAATGATTGAAGGAAGGTCATTGATGAAGCAGCTGAAGATTGTTGGGCCTAGGACACTACCCTGAGGAATTCCTGCAGTGATGTCCTGGAGCTGAGATGATTGACCTCCAACAACCACAACCATCTTCCTTTGTGCTAGGTACGATATCAACCAGCGGAGAGTTTTCCCCCTGATTCCCATTGACTCCAGTTCTGCGAGAGTTCCTTGATGCCATACTCTGTCAAATGCTGCTTTGATGCCAAGGGCAGTCACTCTCACCTCACCTCTTGAGTTCAGCTCTTTTGTGCATGTTTGAACCAAAGCTATAATGAGGTCAGGAGCTGAGTGCCCCTGGCGGAACCCAAACTGAGCGTCACTGAGCAGGTTATTGCTAAGCAAGTGCTGCTTGTTAACGTTGTCAATGACACCTTGCATCACTTTACTGATGATCAAGAGTAGACTGATGGGGTGGTAATTGGCTGGGTTCGGTTTAGAACAGTGATGGAACAATCACCATATCCATGATTGTACATTGTCCAAGCTGACCAAGGAATGATAAGAAACAGAAGTTCATTGGTGGCAATACTGAAGAAGCAGCAAATACAAGAGAAACAATCATCTCAAGAAGTTGATGAATACACAGAGCTGCAATCAGCCATCAACCCAGAGGACAACCTGAGTGAGGAACTTGAGTCATCAAATAGTTCTACTGAAGTGCAAAAGAATGAGAAGGAAGAACTAGAAGAATCAAAACACGAGACATCTTCTAAAGAGAGAATAATGCGTAATGGCAACTTGTAAAAATGCCACAGCAGTTAACATTCTGAGAAGTGAAGTCAGAGCTTAGGAGAGATGTAGTATAACATAATATAGGGTTGTTACTGGGCAGAATATATGAATAATCAGTGTGTCATCACAGAAGTGATGTAACAAAACTTGTATAGAACGTCATGTAGAGTGAAAGTGGAAGCCATAGATGTCAGATGCATGTAAATAAATTCCTGTTCACATATCTCAGATATTTTGTTGGAAGACTTACTAGTATCACAATATTACATCAATCACTTGGGATCAATTCACTTGTTCTTTATTGCATCCTGCCCAATATTTCTATGTGATTTTTGTGATGAGATGATCTGAATTTAACATAAACTTCCAAGAAAAATCTGCAACAGATCTTCAGTTTGGTTTTGTGGAGAGTAAATCAAACTTCACTTTTATTTTAAAATGCCCGTCCTTGACCTTAAAGCTCTTCATGACCTTGCTTCTTTTTATCTCTGTGAGTTCTTCCAATCCTGCAATCATCCACTCTCCCCTAATGTTCCATTCCTCTGACGCTGCCTTCTTTCAGCTACCTGTGTCCCATTCTCTGCAGTTCCATCCCTAAACCCTTCCATCTCCATCTCCTTAAAGCCACTTCTTAAAACCCATCTCCTAGCCCAATCATTTGATCATCCCTCTTAATCTCTCCTTCTTTGGTTCACCATCCATCTTCCTCATTACCTCTGTGATGTGCCCTGCGATGCCTTTCTCCATTAAAGGGGTGCTATAAATACAAGTAGTTTTTGTTGTTTATAGTTGCTTTTGATTAAAGAGAAGAGACACAACTAGATGCAGCATTGTTCACATTCGTGTTTATCAAGTTCATGCTTTTTTCAAAGCAATATACACTTTGCAGGAAACAAATCTGATGAGGGCAAGAGCACACACAGATTACCCAGAGAAGTTAGCTGTGAAACACTGCCAGGAGGCATACAGGTCTGACTGTTACTTCTCTGAAAGTAGAATCGATCTAAAAGCAAATTGCTCAACTGCCAGTCAATAAAAAGCAATGTGTGTTGGAATCATTCATTCTCTGACAGGCAAGTTTATTTTTGATATTTTTGCTCCCTGCATCATGTTAGGAAATAATCATATAGAATTACATAGAATTCACAGCACAGAAACAGACCATTCGGCCCAACTGGTCTAACCTGGTGCTATGCTCCTCATGAGCCTCCTCCCACCCTACTTCATCTCACCCTATTAGTGTAACCTTCTAATTCTTTCTCCCTCGTGCTTATTCAGCTTCCTCTTAAATGTATGCATGCTTTTCACCTCAACTACTCCATGTGGTATGGAGTTCGACATTCTCACCTCTCTGCAGGTAAGGAAGATTCTCCTGAATTCATTATTGGACTTATATTATACCTTTGGACCTTAGTTTTGGGCTCCCCACAGGTGGAAACTTTTTCTCTACACCAACCCTATCAGCTCCCTTCATAATCTTAAAGACCTTTATCTGGACACCACCACCCTCACTTCCCTCAGCCTTTTCTTTTCTAGAGAAAAGAGCCCCAGATTGTTCAGTCTTTCTGTTAGATTCCATTGCTGAAGTGAAAGATAATTTTGATGAATCACCTCAAACTCCCTATCTCTATAATCTCCTTCAACCGCACAACACTCTGAGATCTCTGTGCTCATCACATTTTGGCCTCTTGAGCATCCCCAATTTTAATCGCTCCACCATTGGTGTGCATGCCTTCAGCTGCCTAGGCCTTAAGATCTGGAGATCCTCCCTGAGCCTCTCTGCCTCTCTATGTCTCTTTCCTCCTTTAAGATGCTCCTTGAAGTGTAAATCTTTGACCAAGCCTTTGGACATCTGCCCTAATACCTTATGTGGCTTGGTGTCCAATTTTACTTCATTACATGTCTATTTTATTACGTTAAAGGTGCTATATAAATACAAGTCATTGTTGTTTTTATCTGATGATGATGATAGGTAATGCCCAGGTGTTTCTGGCATATTCGAATCGCAAAGGTTGGGAATTTGCTCAGTGTCCTCTCCACCCTTATAGCTTCGCTTGGAAGCACAGGGGAAAATCACATTTATGTGTGTAAGCGAAGTGCCCATTGCTCATCCAGTAACATTATGCCTGCAGATTGCCAACAGCTCCAGAGGAATCCCTGGCCAAAGAAAAATATATCTGATGCTCATAAAGAATCATTAACATCAATTGGAAAATGCTGGTGTCTAAATGACAACAACTCTTAAGCTATTTAAATGCTTGAATGCGCTTTGCTCAATGATCCACAGCATGATTCCATTAATTATTTGTGAAGAAAGGCCTTTGAAAAGTGGCAAACTCAATCACCAATGTCCTTCTGAAACCTTAGTTCTTGCCAACAATACCCTTGTATAGATCTTTAACTGTGGAAAACAAGCAATTGATTTAATTTGATCAATGATATCAATCTCTGTTGTAAAGTTCTATAATATAATTCACATTGAATTAATCTGTAATGGAAGAGATGCAGTGCTCAACCATATCCAGAACAATGGATCCCTTATAATGGAGAGACTACAGAAGCTGGGATTGGTCTCCTGAGAACAGAGATGGTGAAGGGGAGATTTAATAGTAGCATTCAAAATTATGAAGGATTTTGATAGAGTAAATAAGGAGAAACTGTTTCCCCTGACAGAAGAGTTGACAACCAGAGGGCGTTGATTTAAAATAATTGGTAAAGGAAGCAGAGGGGAGATGAGGAGAATATTTTTTACTCAGCGAGTTGTTGTGATCTGGAATGTGCTGCCTGAAAGGACGGTGGAAGCAGATTCAATAGTAACTTTCAAAAGGGAATTGGAGAAATACTTGAAGGATAAAAAAGCGGGACTATGCGGAAAAAGCAGGTGAGTGAGACTAATACGATATCGCTTTCAAAGAGCTGGCACCAAAACAATAGACTGAATGGCCTCATTCTGTGTTGTATTATTAATGATAAGAATCTATGGCAGTGGCAATTATGCAAGGTTGTTGAGCCTATTTAGCTCCCATAGCATTAACATTCATTTGCATCTGCCTCTTTCCCAACATAATATTCATTGAGTTCAAAAGTTATTGTTACGACCAGGTGAGAAAGAGGTCTATAGGGTTCCCTTTCAGCCTTCACCTGGTCTTACAGTAACAGGGTTTAAATTTTAAAAACACTGTGCTTTTAGCTCCCCCTTGGTGAATCCTTGTTCACCACTTTCCAATTACAAGGCAACAAAACCAGCATAAACAGGCTTTCTTAGGTTTAAAGAAGAAAAGTGAAATTTTATTAAACTTAAACTCTGAGTTGATTAACGCCTATGGATACACAATGCGCCCACGCTAGCATGCATACACGCTACACACATGCAGATAGGGACAGAAAAGAGAAGAAAAAATAAAGTGGAAAAGTTTGAGGCAATATTTGAAGAGGATTATTGTTTTGGGTCTTCGAGCTCACTGTAGAGTCCTTGATTGTGGGTAGATCTTGCTTTTCATTGGGGCCCAGTATTCTTCTTAAACCTTGTTCGCTGTAGGAGACTTCTCTCTCTTGGGGTTCATGTTTCTTCAATGGATTCAGCGGCTGGTGAGAAAGAGATGGGTGCAGACAGACAGGAGAGGCTGTGGCAAGCCACAGGAGAGATCTTCTCAGTCCAGGAGCATTCTGCTTTTCTGCCCAATCTGTTTGTAGAAATTCAAAAAGTTCAGGTTGCCCAGAAGATTAGTCATGTGACTAGTTGGGTGTGGTGTGATACATTGTGTATCTTAGCAGCCAACCTGGAATGCGAGCTCTCCCACCTTCAACATCTGGCGATCAAAAGTCCATTGTGGGTTGAATGTGTCAGGGAATGGCTGCTTTGTCCTTCCAAATACTTTCTATTAATATGCAAATGTTTTTTCCAGCCATGGCTGATCTGTTTAACAAGTCCTTTCTTCACTCCCGTAATAGTTTAAAATCAATGTTCATGACACAATTAATGTGCCTCATTCTTGGCAGGTGGGGGCCGAGCATGAAATTATCTTGTTTATATTTTCAATGCATTTTTCTATTTTTTTCATGCATGGGATGTGGGCGTCGCTGGCAAGGCCAGCATTTATCACCCATCCTGCATTGCCCTTGTGGTGGTGTGATATATTTAAATGCTAAATTTAATTAATTACATTTCCCCAACTACCCTAGTTAGATTTGAACACATTGGCTTCTGGATCATTATTCAGAAGCCAATCATTCAGAATCACAGAATTGTTACAACACAGAAGAAGATCATTCAGCCGGTTGTGTCTCTATTAGCTCTCCGAAAGAGCAATATACCTCCTGCCACTCCCCCACCTCCTTCCCATAGCCCTACACATTCTTCTTTTACAGATAGCAATCCAACTCCTTCTTGAATGTCTCAAATGAACCTGGCTTCACCACAGTCTCAGGTAGTGCATTCCGGATCCTAACTACTCGCTGCATGAAAGAACTGTTCTTGATGTCGCTATTGCTTCTTTTGCCAATTACCTTAAATCTTTGCCCTCTTGTTCTCGCTCCCTTCACCAATGGGAACAGTTTCTTTCTGTCCCGACCCCTCATGATTTTGAATACCTCTATCAAATCACCTTTCAATCTTCTCTTCTCCAAGGAAAACAGTCCCAACTTCTCCAATCTATCCATGTAACTGAAGTTCCTCATCCCTGGAACTATTCTTGTGATCCTTTTCTGCACCCTCTCCAATGCCTTCATATCTTTCCTAAAATGTGTTTCCCAGAACTGGACAAGTACTCCAGTTGAGGCAGAACCAGTCTTCCATACAAGTTTAACATATTCAGGACAAATGCCAGCTGAAACTTAATGCAGAGAAGTGTGAAGCGATTCATTTTGCTAGAAAGAACGCAGAAAGACAATTTAAAATAAAGGGTACAATTTTAAAGTGGGTGCAAGAGCAGAGGAACATGAGTGTATAATGTGCATAAATCATTGAAGGTGGCAGGTCAGGTTGAGAAAGCAGTTAATAAAGCATACAGCATCCTAGACTTCTTTAATAGAGACTTACAGTACAAAAGTAAGAAAGTTATGCTAAACTCTCCAGTCAGTCACTCCATCGACATCCCTTCCTCCGTAGTCTTCACTGGATGACTAGTCCACTCCATTTGCAGCCCTGAACGTTGGACGCTGTGCCCCTTTAAGTCCAATTTCTGGCTCCATTCCAGCTTTCCGAGGCCTCCATCAGACTTTCTCAAAATAAGAGTCTGACAACCATGAGTCCTTATTGAATTCTTTTCACAGGCACTATGAAGCTGCCCAGATGGTTGACACAGCCTTTGATGGTGTCTCTCACCTGCCAACAATTAGGTTATGCTGTCCATCAATTAAACTCCATCTTCTGATTCCACACCATACTGGACCACGCCATGTGCACAGCTATCCATTGTCCTGGCCTGTAGGTCAAGGGTCACTAAATACCCTAAGATATGAGTGCTGTTTAAACAATGGGAAACAGCTGTTATTTCAAGAACAGAAAAAACAGTAGTTTAGACAAAGCAACAGATTTGTATTAAAAACAAGAAATGCTGGAACCACTCAGCAGGTCTGGCAGCATCTGTGAAAAGAGAAGCAGAGTTAATGTTTCGGGTCAGTGACCCTTCTTCGGAACAGATTTGTATGGACTGCTTTGACCAGCATGAAAACAAAAGGATAGAGTTCTTGGGAAAAGCAAGTTCATTGTTAATAATATTACTACTGTTACGACCAGGTGCGAAAGGTATCTAGGGGTCTGTTACTATCTTCACCTGGTCTTATTGTAACAGGGTTTAATTTTAAACACCCTGTGGTTTGAGCTCCCCCTTTGTGAATCCTTGTTCACAACTTTCCAACTATAAGGCAAAGAAATTAGCACAAACAAGCTTTCTTTGGTTTAAAGAAGAAAGATGAAATTTATTAAACCTTAAAATTAAACTCTAATACGGTTAACATCTATGGATATATGACGCGCCCACGCTAGCATGCACATGCAATGCACAAATGCAAATAGGGACAGAAAAGAGAAGAAGAAAAGCTAAGAACAGTTTAAGGCAATATCTTGTTACTGTTTCTCGAGTTCGTTGTAGTCCTTGATTGAAGATATGGTCTTGCGTTTCGCTGGGGCCCAGTATTCTTCATAAACCTCGTTCACATAGGAGATTTTTTCTCTCTCTGGGTTTATGTATCTTCACATGATTCAGTTCCATGGGAAAGAGATGGAAGCAGACAGACAGGAGAGACTGTAATTCTTGCTTTAGTTCCAGGAGAGATCTTTACTCCATGAGCACACGGCTTTGTATCAGTTCAAATCCTGTTTTCTCTAATTTAAAACTCTCAGGTCAAAATTCTGCAACAGACAGTTAGTCATGTGACTAAAACTGATCTGACCACTTCTGTGTATTGAGGAAGCAACGACTGGGTTCCCATTGTCTCAACATTGTCTGGTACTTTGCAAATGTCCTTCCAGTCAGGGCTTGCAAATTTTCTGTTTTTGATCATGTGGTGAAATAATGTGTGCCTCAGTCTTGGCAGGTGGGGGGTTTGCCTGACATTACTGATTGTCATTGATTACATAATTGATTAATTACTTGGCTTAATCAAAGTGCAATCACACTCGGTTTTAAATCAATGTCTACAAAGTAACCTTTAAAAATTCACTGCATGTTTAATACAGGTTTTGTTTTAAAATCAAGAGCAAAGCAGGAGCAAAATGCAAAAACATAAAAGTACAAAAGGTATTGGCTGCAGGCCTACACTCCTAATTCACTGCTGTTTCCCACTAAGAATGTCATAGAGGCACACAGCACTGAAACAGGCCCTTCAGCCCATGCTGGCTATCAACCACCCATTTATATTAATCCCATATTCCCTACCACATCCCTCCTTCCTACACGAGGAGCAATTTACCTATCAACCTGCAAGTCTTTGGGAGGAAAGCAGAGCGTGCAGTGGAAACCCAGACAGTCACAGGGAGAACTTGCAAACTCCACACAGGCAGCACCGAGAACTGAATCTGGGTCACTGGAGCTGTGAGGCTGCAGTGTTAACCACTGCGCCACTATGCCTGAAGTTCTATTCAACTGCCTTCAAGAGGGAGCTTGACTGGTTCCTGACTGGGGCAGAGATTGCATCATTCTGAAAGTAAGTGTCTTTATACACAGTGGCGCAGTGGTTAGCACCGCAGCTTCACAGCTCCAGGGACCCGGGTTCAATTCTGGGTACTGCCTGTGCGGAGTTTGCAAGTTCTCCCTGTGACCGCGTGGGTTTTCGACGGGTGCTCTGGTTTCCTCCCACAGCCAAAGACTTGCAGGTTGATAGGTAAATTGGCCATTATAAATTGCCCCTAGTGTAGGGAGGTGGTAGGGAATATGGGATTACTGTAGGGTTGGTATAAATGGGTGGTTGTTGGTCGGCACAGACTCGGTGGGCCGAAGGGCCTGTTTCAGTGCTGTATCTCTAAATAAATAAATAAAATAAAATACATAATGTGTGATTTATGTGATCTGCTGGACTGGTTTCCATTACCTGAAATGGGGTGGGAGAGGAATTTTTCAAAATTTTTTTCCATGATTGGTCCTTGGTCTTTTTTCTTTGTTTTTGCCAAATTCTGTTCCCTACCTTTTGTCTCCATCCCTCTCCCTGGCAGCTGTCTGAGACTAACCCAGAATGTTTGCAACCTTGATGTCATATTTGACCCCGAGGTGAGCATCCGGCCACATATCTGTGCCATTACTAAGCCTGCCTATTTCCACCTCCATAACATCACCCAACTCTGCCCCTGCCTCAGCTCATCTGCTGCTGAAAGCCTCACCAAGATTCTTAAAGACGTCTTTCTGCAATTGTATAGACCCTGGGTGAGACTGCACCTGGAGTGTTGTGTGCAGTTTTGGTATCTTTATCTAAGGAAGGATATATTTGCCATAGAGGGAGTGCAATGAAGTTTCACCAGTCTAATCCCTGGGATAGCAGGATTGTCTTATGAGGAGAGATTGAGGAAACTGAGCCTGTATTCTCGAGAGTTTCAAAGAATGAGAGGTGATGTCATTGAAATTCTTACAGTTCTTACAGGACTTGACAGGATGGATGTTTCCATTGACTGGTGAGTCTAGAACCAGGGGACGTAATCTTGGAGGGGTTGGCCATTTAAGACTGAGCTGAGGAGGAATTTCTTCATATAGAGGGTGGTGAATCTTTGGAATTCTCTACCTCAGAGGGCTGTGTAAGTTCAATCATTCAACATGTTCAAGACTGAAATTGATAGATTTCTGGAGACTAATGACATCAAGGGATATGGAGATAACACGGGAAAGTGGCGTTGAGGTAGATGATCAGTCGTGATCTAATTGAATGGCGCAGCAGGCTCAACAAGATGAATGGTCTACTCCTGTTCCTATGTTCTCATGTTCCTATGTTCATCCATGCCTCCATTACCTCTAGACTTGAGTATTCCCACACACCTCTGGCCAGCCTTCCATGTTCTACCCTCTGTAAACTTGAGGTCATCCAAAACTCTGATAACCATGTTCTTGCTCTCACTAAACCCCATTCCCCAATCACTCCTGTGCTTGCTGACCTACATTGGCTCCTGGTCAAGCAACACCTTGGTTTTAAAATTCTCATCCTTATTTTCAAAATCCTCTCTGGCCTTGCCCCTCCCTATCTCTATAATCTCCTCCACAACTGTCTGAGATATCTGTGCTCATTTAACTCTGGCCTCTTGAGCATCCCCAATTTTACTTGCTCCATCAGTCTTGGTCATGCCCAGGCCCAAGCTCTGAACTTCCCTCCCTCAGTCTCTCCAATTCTCTACCTCTTCCTTCCTTTAAGATGCCACCTCTTTGACCAAGCTTTTGGATAGCTGCCCTAATATCTCCTTATGTGGCTTGGTGTCTAATTTGGATTTATAATACTCATGTGAAGCAACTAGGGATGACTTATTACATTAAAGGCACTATATAAATATATGTTGTTGTTGTTGCTGTTGTCATGCTGCTCGGACCATCATGGTGTGGGACAGGCTTGTTGGTCTAACTGGTCTTTCCCTTCCCATCGATTTTGAGTTGTCTTTGCAGCTCACACCTCTAAATTCTACCCCATTCTGACTGCTCGCCTTTCAAGCCTGTGCAACGTTTCTGGATTTTTGTCACTATGCTAACAAATACTGGACGTAGCACTTAGAATACAGTATTATAAACGCTTCATGGAATCCCACCATGCATCTTGGCATTTATGTGTCTCTGTGAGGTAATTATTACCTGCTATTATTAATGTAGCACTCGTGCTACCAATTTCTGAAGAGCTCTCTGGTCACAGGAGACCCAATTAGAAGCACAATCACTAAAGTTTGTTTACAGCAATCTAGGCAATTATCTATGTGATTTCAGATCAGTTTTCAATCCCTTCCCTGCTTCTTTTTATGTATGGGGCGAAATAACAAATCTTTATTTCCCAAGATTGTGCTTGCAATCATTTCTAAAGACCAGAATTTTATTACCTCTTTGCAATTTCCCACTCTGCTGTCCAATAAACTTTTATAAAATGTCTACCACAGCAATCTATACGTCTAGCCTCATTATTGCTACACTCTTCGATTATATTCCCTCCACCCCTGTTGTTTTATAAATCTTCACGTGCACCAGATTCTCATCATTCATTTATTTTTTTTACACAGCTGGCAGCACCCAAGCAGTGTGAAATCTCCTTCTGTCTGATGATTTGTTTTGTATTACATTGCCCAAGGTAGAAGTGAATTATCCTTATGGACAAAGGATATAAAGAAAAGAGGGAGCTAGTTCTTAAATAGTTGTTATTATGTCCTCAGGAGGCCTGCTAATTTCTGCATAGCAAGATCACGTAAACATTAACGAGTTGAACGACTTGTTCATCTATTTTTACTGGTGATGGTGAGCCAGACACCAGCAAGCTGATCCAGAGATATACTGAATAGCACAGACGGCCCTGTCAGAAGCTGAGGCGAAAGGAATTCTGGAAGGTTATTATACGGTAAACAGGATTTTGAGGAGGAAATGGACCTGCTGACGAAGACTGGACAGTTGTTGAACAGATAGTGTTGCCACCTAAATATTGACAAGGATTATTAAGGTTAGCACATGACATTCTTTTTGCAGGATATTGGGGAATTCGAAAAACCAAATCACACATAAGCCAAAATTAATACTGGCCTGGTCTTACAAAGGATGTGAGACAATTTTGTAGGACTTGCCATGCCTGTCAAATGGTGGGAAAACCACAACCTACCATAAAACCAGGGATGAAGTATTAGTGTTGCTACCATTGCAGGGAGAACCATTAAAAGCACAGTTCAGTGGTCCATATAGAGTGATCAAAAGAGTGGGTAAGGTAGATTACTTGATTGACACTCCTGATTGCCGGAAGTTGTGTCACATTAATTTGCTCAAACAATATTACCACAGGGAGGAGGATAAGCCAGTACAGTATGTCAGGTAATTGAGACTGTGGAGAAGGAAAAGAATAGTGAGGATAAGGCAGAAGTAGGCCGAGGAAATTCTCAGATTGAACCTCCAACTATCCAATTCGCGAATATAGAATGGCTAGGAAAATTAAACAATAGGCTTTTACACTGAGAGGCAAAACAGCGTGAAGTCCTAAGTTCCGAAGAAGGGTCACTGACCCGAAACGTTAACTCTGCTTCTCTTTCCACAGATGCTGCCAGACCTGCTGAGTGATTCCAGCATTTCTTGTTTTTGTTTCAGATTTCCAGCATCCGCAGTATTTTGCTTTTATTGAAGTCCTAACCAGGGTTTTCACATTGTTTCAAAAAGTTTGTAGGGATAAGCCAGGATGTACAACCCTAGCTGCACATGATGTGGGTATAGGGAGAGCCATTCCGTTAAAACAACATCCTTGTCGTGTAGGTCCAGACAGACAGGCCCAAGTGGAATCAGAGGTGCAATTCATGTTGAGGGCCAGCTTATTTGAGCCTAGTCAGAACAGCTGGAATTCGCAGATGGTCTTGATGTCTAAACCTGGTGGGACGGCTCAAACTTGCATAGACTCTAGAAATGTCACTGTGGTAAAGAAGGTAGACTCCTACCCAAATTCTCATTTAAAGGACTGTATGGACAGAGTGGGTAACACAATATGTCTTGAAGAGACAGATGTGATGGAGGAAACCTGTCAAAATCCTTTGACGCCCCTGGGTAAGAAATAAAATCAGCTTCTGTTGCACCAGACAGGGTTTTCCAATGTCATAGTCATAGAGAGAGAGAGAGAGATACAAGCACTGAAACAGGCCCTTCAGCCCACCAAGTCTGTACTGACCATTAACCACCCATTTATACTAATCCTACATTAATCCCATATTCCTTACCACATCCCCACCATTCTCCTATCACCTACTACACTAGGGGCAATTTACAATGGCCAATTTACCTATTAACCTGCAAGTCTTTGGCTTTGGGAGGAAACCAGAGCACCCGACAGAAACCCACACAGTCACAGGGAGAACTTGCAAACTCTACACAGGCAGTACACAGAACTGAACCCAGGTCACTGGAGTTGTGAGGCTGCAGTGCTAACCACTGCACCACTGTGGCACCCAAGTGATGCCCCATAGGTTAAGGGGTACACAAGATACTTCTCAGAGAATAGTGAACCCAGTAATGGTCAGTGCTGCTAGCTGTGCAGTTCACCTGGCTGAGGTGATGGAAACTAGGGACACTTGGAAGGAAGATACGAAACAATTGGAAGACTACGCTTGGAAATTTGAAATGGGTTAATTGGGACAACCTTTTGAAAATTTACAGCCAAAATGTTCTGGTGGAACTTGTTGCTGTAGTCTTAACATTTGAGAAAAGTGTATGTCTATAAATTTGCATTTTTTTTCAAATTATACTTTTTACCCATTGTAATGAAATGCATTCCATGAATGGCGTTTCATTCTGCCGGGGTGGAGGTGTTATGATCCTGTAGGTTTTTTGGGGGGAAGAATGTGGTGTGCCTTTAAGGCTGCAAAAAGGAGCTGCACTGCTTTAAGGCAACAGGCTCCAGAAGCTGAGTCAAAGAATGCATTTTCATTGCCCCGTGATACATCCATTCTGAGACTATGATTCAAAGGGTGCATTCTCGTTGGCTTAGATACAGCCATTCGGACTGAGTATACAGAGATACGTTTGTTACAATTTAATTTTGAACTGGCTTATAGTGGAAAAATAGCCTGTTCTAACAAAGGAAACACAGACGAGAGACAGCTGTGTGTTATCACCTGAAAGGAGTACTCTCAGACCATTTCAAACTGAAGGAAAATAAGTTAGTCTGTTTATTTGTTATTCTCTCTCAAAATTCTAAAAAGTCAAGCCAAAACAGAGATCTCTGATAATTTAAACTGAAGGAAGGGAAGTTAGACTGTGATAATCTTTTATCCCTCAAAAGTTCTAAAACCAAATTGATTCATTAAAAAGTGTTTGCAAGTTGTAAATTGTAGAAATTCATCACTGGAGAAGGAAAGCAACAATTTCGACTTCTGGATTAGACTATAGACTGTCCTACTGTTGAATATTGGCGACCACGCTCTGGAAGTGGTTCAAGAGTTCACCTACCTAGGCTCAACTATCACCAGTAACCTGTCTCTAGATGCAGAAATCAACAAGCGCATGGGTAAGGCTTCCACTGCTATGTCCAGACTGGCCAAGAGAGTGTGGGAAAATGGCGCACTGACACGGAACACAAAAGTCCGAGTGTATCAGGCCTGTGTCCTCAGTACCTTGCTCTACGGCAGCGAGGCCTGGACAACGTATGCCAGCCAAGAGCGACGTCTCAATTCATTCCATCTTCGCTGCCTTCGGAGAATACTTGGCATCAGGTGGCAGGACTATATCTCCAACACAGAAGTCCTTGAAGCGGCCAACACCCCCAGCTTATACACACTACTGAGTCAGCGGCGCTTGAGATGGCTTGGCCATGTGAGCCGCATGGAAGATGGCAGGATCCCCAAAGACACATTGTACAGCGAGCTCGCCACTGGTATCAGACCCACCGGCCGTCCATGTCTCCGTTATAAAGACGTCTGCAAACGCGACATGAAATCGTGTGACATTGATCACAAGTCGTGGGAGTCAGTTGCCAGCATTCGCCAGAGCTGGCGGGCAGCCATAAAGACAGGGCTAAATTGTGGCGAGTCGAAGAGACTTAGTAGTTGGCAGGAAAAAAGACAGAGGCGCAAGGGGAGAGCCAACTGTGCAACAGCCCCAACAAACAAATTTCTCTGCAGCACCTGTGGAAGAGCCTGTCACTCCAGAATTGGCCTTTATAGCCACTCCAGGCGCTGCTTCACAAACCACTGACCACCTCCAGGCGCGTATCCATTGTCTCTCGAGATAAGGAGGCCCAAAAGAAAGAAAGAAAGAACTGTTGAAAAACATTTTTCCCCAACGGATGCCTGTAAGGCCTTCAAGCAGCCTTGGACTGTTCCACATCCGGCAGGTGTGTAAATCTGCAAGGACTCTAATTTTATCTATTTTAAATGTTGTTTATATCTTAGTAATGTTTAAGAATTTAGTTTTTCTAAAAAAACAGTTAACTTGTTGAGTTAAAGACACCTGGTTTGGTTAGCCTCATTCCGGGGTTAATAGATGGTAACATTTTGGCTGGGTCTTTCTTTAATTTGGAAAGTTTAAAATGATATGTTCGGTGATCTGTGGAGGGACGGGATTGAATTAACAATGCCTTTCTCCCACCACAATCAGAATTGTATATTATGATCCGGGGCTTTGACTGGAGTGGTCGGTTGTAACGCTCTCAATTTATTTAATTAACTGCATTTAAATTCCCCCAATGCGAAGGTTATAACCTTAGAATTACTATATTGTACTATAACCACTATGCTATCATAACTTTCAATGTTACCGTTCTACCTTTACGGTTCTTTAGCCTTCAACAATCACTCTTCTAGATTTAAACAAATTTGATAACTCTCCACTGACAGCGTCTCAATAACAGGGAGTGTCGGTCACTGATCCATTCAATATTACAGCATCCTCTATGGCTATTACCAGTTGAATTTAAATGCACAATGTTCAGTCATCGCTAAGCTCTATTTTTAAGCATTGCAACTATGTAAATTTACATTATATAGAATGCACAGCAGAGAAACAGGTCAATCAGTCTGACTGGTCCATGCCAGTGTTTATGCTGCACATGAGATGATCTAGATTCTCTTTGGTGCCATCCGTTAAGTATCAATAATTTGCAACTGATGACCCGATTAACAATAACATTTCAAAGCCAAGTAAAAATGCAAATAAGATAAAATAAAATGTAAGATTTTACACCAAACATTGTTTTCTGTCAAGCAATTGTTCAGCCTCCAAAACCCACAATCTCTATCACCTAGAAGGACAAGGGAAGCAGGCACATGGGCCTGCAAGTTCCCCTCCAAGGCACACCATCCTAGGAACATAGGACCATAGGACTTAAGAGCAAGAGCAGGCTATTCAGCCCTTCAGGACTGCTCCACCATTCAATCAGGCCATGGCTCCACTTTCCTGTCTACCCCCCCTCATAATCCACAGACTAACGACTCTCCGAGAGAAAAAAAATTCTCCTCATCTTCATCTTAAAAGGGAGACCTCTTATTCTTAAACTGTGTCCCCCAGTTCTAGTATCCCGCACAAGAGGGAACATCTTCCCAGTATCCACCCTATCAAGTCCCCTCAGGAACTTATATGTTTCAGTAAGATCACCTCTCATTCTTCTAAACTCCAACGGGTAAAGGTCCAACCTGTTCCACCTTTCTTCATTAGATATGCCCTTCATCCCTGGAATGAGTTGAGTGAACCTTCTCTGAACTGCTTCTAATGCAATTATATCCTTTTTCAAATAAGAAGACCAAAACTGTACACAGTACTCCCGATGTGGGCCGGGATTTAACCATAGGCGGACGGGAGCCAGCCACTGACTGTAAAGTCGGTGGCGAATCCGCTTCAGCCTCGCCTGGGCATCCGACCCATATTTTGCGGGTCCCCAAGCTTCAATTGTTCTGAGGCGGGGCTTCCATATGCTTGAGGTAGGAAGTCCCACCTAATGGAGCTGCGGGCCAATCAGCTGGTTGGCAGCTCCTAGACCCAGCAGTGCCACCGGGAGTGGTGGCCACTGCTGGGACTACAACCCAGTGAGAAGTAAAGATGCCGGGGAGCCTGGAAGGCAGGTAAGTTTTGGTTGCCTCACCGGGGGTAATCGGTTGGGCCCCAGCGAGGCAAGGGTAGTCCGTTGGGGGGACGGGGGTGTGTGTTGGGGGTGGTTGGGGTAGTGAGGGCGGCTCTCCATTGGCACAGTGTGCCCAATCATGAGGGCACGCCCCCCCCACAGGACGTTCGTGAGCCGTCTGCATTTGTCAGGCGGCTTCTCTCGGGTCCAGAATGCCCGCTTGCCACACGTAAAATCTGCATGGAGGCAGGCGAAGGCCCTTAAGTGACCATTAAGTGGCCACTTCAGGGCCTTGATTGGCCTCAGGTGGGCAGGCCGTTTTTTCACCGCCGCCGCCCTGCGTAAAGTGGCAGCGGAGGCAGGAGTGGGTCGGGAAGGTCATCCCCCCGCCACCATCCCACTCTTTGAGGTGGTGTAAAATTCAGCCCGTGGTCTCACCAAGGCTCTGTACAGCTACAGTAAAACTTCTCTACTTTTATACTCGATTCCCCTTGCAATAAACACCAACATTCTCTTTGCCTTCCTAATCACTTGCTGTACCTGCATACTAACCTATTGTGATTCATGTACCAGGACACACACATCCCTCTCTACCACCGAATTCTACAATCTCTCTTTATTTAAATAGTATTCTGCTTTTCTATTCTTCCTGCCAAATGGAGAGTTCACATTTTCCCACGTTATGCTCCATCTGTCCGATTTTTGCCCACTTACTTAACCTATCTAAGTCCCTTTGTAGACGCTTTATCTCCTCTTGACAACTTACTTTCCTTCCTATCTTGGTGTCATTGGCAAATTTAGCTACCATACATTCGGTCCCTATATCCAAATCATTGATATAGATTGTAAATAATTGAGGCCCCAGTACTGATCACTGTGGCACTCCACTAGTTACAGCTTGCCAACTGGAAAGTGATCCATTTATCCCCACTCGATGCTTCCTGTTAGCTAACCAATCATTTATCCATGCTATTATGTTACCCCATACACCACATGCTCTTGTGTAGTAACCTTTGATGTGGCACCTGATCAAATGCCTTTTGGAAATTGAAGTACACCACATCTACAGGTTCCACTTTATCCACCTTGCTTGTTACTTCCTCAAAGAGCTCTAATAAATTAGTTAAACACGATTTCCTTTTCAAAAAACTGTTGACTCTATCTGATACCAGTAAAATTGTCTAAGTATCCTGCTATGACCTCCTTAATAATAGGTTCTAGCATTTTTCCTCTGACAGTTGTTAGGCTAATTGGTCTAAAGTTTCCTGCTTTCTGTCTCCCTCCTTTCTTGATTAAAGATGTTACATTTGCTATTTTCCAATCTGCCAGGACCCTTCCATAATCTAAGGAATTTTGGAAGATTATAGCCAATGCCTCTAATATCGCTGCAGCCACTTCTTTTAAGACCCTAGGATTCAGGCCCATCTGGTCCTGGGGACTTGTCAGCCTTTAGGTCTAATAGCTTTCCCAGCACCTTTTCCCTGGTGACGGTGATTGTTTATCATTGTTCCTTCACTGTCACTGGGTCAAAATCCTGGAACTCCCTCAACTGTGGGTGTACCTAAACCACATGGACTACAGTAGTTCGAGAAGGTGGCTCACCACCACCTTCTCAATCAGGTATTGGTGATAAATGCTGACTTTGCTAGCGATGCCCACATCATATGAATGAATTTTTAAAAAAAAGTTCAGCTTGAAGTTGTAATCCTGGTGCTAGCTGGGAAGCTGGGCAGTAAACATGTCACCTGTCCTAGGTATAGCAAAATACATGAAAAGAGACTGATGGCAATAATTGAACTTCAAGAAAGAATGATCTTTCATTCAAATCATGCTTCACCACATCCTCATAATGTCCCAAAGAGAATGATCTTGTTTTGATGGGTACACACGATAAGAAAGCACTGCAGCACCCATTTTCATAGAGAGGCTATTCAAACAGAACATGGATTACCAAGCAGCTAATGTGTTTTTGATGGTGTAAGTTGAAGGAGTTGATGTTGGGTAGGACACTGCTCTTCTTCAATTGGTACTTGGGGCTTTAATATTTAGTTGAACAGGTATCATTTTGTGAGAGACAGCACTCCCTCAGTATTGCACTGGATTATCAGTCTAAATATGTGATGAAATATTGGAGCAGGGCTTGGATCCAGAACCTTCTGACTGCAGTAAAACCAGTTGCTAAATGAGCCAAGCTGATACTGTGAATAAATCAATATAATCTAGCCAATAGCCGATCAATAAATCAGTACAATCGAACCAATATTCTATCTGTCATGCAGGCTCCCACCTGCCAAGAATGAGGCACATTAATTTTGCCACATGGACATTAGAATTTCAAATTGTTGCTGGGAAGAAGAGAAGGCCTGTTACAAGGGGTTGCCAGGCCCCTGGCTGGAAAGACATTTTTGCATATTAACAGACAGTGTTTGTAGACAAAGGACCATTACCTGACACACACAATACACAAAGCCAGAAGTGGTTATACCAGTCGGTCACGTGAATACCCTGCCAGCTAACTTGGGGAGTTTTAAATTGTAGAGACAGTGTTTGAACTGGCAGAAAGCTGTCGGCTCCTGGACTGAAGCAGACCTCCTCTTCTCCTGTCTGCTCTCACTTCTTTCTCACAGAACTCCAAATCCCACCAAAGACACATGAACCTCAAGAGAGAAAGGTCTCCTACAGTAAACAAGGTTTAAGAAGAATACTGGGCCCCAATGAAAAGTAAGATCCACCGACAAACAAGAACTCTACTGTGAGCTCGAAGACCCATAACAAAAACTCTTCAGATATTGCCTTAAACTACATTTCCTACATTACAACACTTCAAAGATAATTCATTGGCTGTAAAATGCTTTGCAATGTCCTATGGTTGTAAAAGGTGCTATAACAACAACAACAATTTATATTTATTTAGCACCTTTAATGTGATAAAACGTCCCAAGATGGCTCACAGGAGCATTATAAAACAAAGTATGACTCTAAGCCACAAAAGGAGATATTAGCTTGGTCAAAGAGATAGGTTTTAAGGATTGTGAGGAAAGTGAGGTGGAGCTGAGGCAACTGAAGGAATGGCCACCAATGGTGAAGCAATTAAAATTGGGGATGCACAAGAGGCCAGAATTATAGGAGTGCAGAGATCTCGGAGGGTTGTGGGGCTTGAGGAAATTACAGAGATAGGGAGAGGCGAAGCCATAAAGGGATTTGTAAACAAGGATGAGAATTTTAAAATCAAGATGTTGCTTGACCAAGAGACAATGTAGGTCAGTGAGCACAGGGGTAATAGGGGCACAGGACTTGATGCCAGTTAAGACATACATGGGAATGCAAGATTTTTTTTTCATGAAAATAGACAGAGAAAAGTTAGTTAACAGCCAAAATGAGATGTGCAGGACCCTACATTGAATTAGTATTGAGATGGTGAGGTGCGGACATTGAATGAACCATTCCTGACCAGCTCACTGGAGAATCAGCCTCGAAGATCAAGCCTTTGCATCGCCAGCAGTGGCCCTCAGGTAAATTCTTAAAGGGGGCCTGGAGACGGGTGCTGTTGATGGTCATCAGTTGGTGCTGGGGGTGGGGGGGGGTGTGGGGGATGGTGTGCACAGACTGGTTAATATTATGATCGGGGTGCGGGATGGCGGGGTGGTGTTGTGATTAGTGGGGGTGAGTGCAGCACCTCGGCTGGTTTCAATACGGAGCCAGGAGGAGCATTCAGGTAAATATGCTGAAAATACTAACCTTTTAGGTTATGGCCTGTAGCAGCCTCTTTAAGGACCACCTGTTAGGCCCCACGTTGACCTGATTTTCCTGAATGCAGCCACAGGGCAACCCAATATTGTGCAAGAGAACACAAACTGGCACTAGACCTATTATTGCAATATGTAAAGGTATTAACACCAGTTTCAGGTGTCGGCCCTGGACTCTTACCTGCTTTGCATTTGCCAATATGATGGGTGACGCATTTCCAGCTCACAATGAGCGAGCTGTTCCTGCCTGCCATATTGGACACTTAAATGCCTGTATGGTACTCGAAAAACTGTTATTTTATTCTTGAGTGTGTTGAATTCTGATTAAAATATTAGTCAAATAACATATAAAACCAATGCACCATGATTCAAACTAACACAAACACAATGTGTTAAGCACAGCAGGGCACAGCTTAGATGAGCAATATCTTTTGTCTATTCTAACGACATTTTGCAATGTTAATGGTTATTGTCAAATGACAAACCAGATGAAAGAAAAAGCAGTGAGGGTAATTTTGATTCGGTGTGATAGCATAAAATGGGCAATATCAGATCCGTTGTCCATTTATACATGTCCCCATTTACAGTTCAATTGGCCATCAGCCATTTTATACAACTGCCCAAAGCCCACCTTGCCCCCAGTGAATTCAAGGTGCAGTTTTAGATTACATAAAATGCAGTTTAATGTGTCATTATTTTGTGGCAGAGAGGAATAGTCAAACCATGGTGAGAATGTTTTAGCCATGCCCATTTCCAGAAGGGCACGGAAGGTGACTTAACAAGTCAGCAGGTTATTTAATTAGCAGTGCCCAGAGGTATGGTAGTTAATTGGCAATGCCTATCTTATCATGCAGAGGGGAAGAGATGATTTAATCAGCTATGCCCCCGAGTATTTTTGTTAATAGGCAATTCCTGAATCAATGTACAGAGGGAAGCATTGCACATAAGAAGACAGAGGTGTGCACTCTGCATACTTAATATACCCAATCCATTATGCAACAAGTGTTCAAGGGGTTTCCTTCTCTTCCCATACAACAAATCCAATTGAGTAAGTGAGACCATTTCATTATCAAAATTACTTTACCAAAAATACAATACTGTATATACAATGGAACTTCCACTCTTTACCCTAATGAAGGGGAATCCATTTAATAGACATTGGAAACTGATTAATAGTCAAGAGTCTGCAAATATATACTTTGTGTAACAACATCCCGGGCAAAGGAATGAAGACAAGTTCAATACAAGCAACAACAAAAATTGTTGTGTGGATTTATTTACCTTGACAGCACCTTTCAAAATCTCAGGATGTCCCAAAGTGCTTTGTAGCCAATGAAGTACTTCCTGAAGTGTAGTCAATGCTGCAAAGTAGGAAATATGGCAACCAATTTGCATACAGCAAGCTCCCACAAACAGCAATGTAATAATGACCTGATAATTTGTAATGTTAGTCAAGGGATACAGATTGGCCCAGGATAGCGGGGAGAATTCAAATAAAAACAGAAAAAGCTGGAAATGGTCAGCAGGTCAGGCAGTATCTGTGGAGGAGGGAAGATAGAGTTAAGACTTCAGATCACTGACCTTCCATCAGAACAGATGAGCAGGGGAAAACTCCCCGGCTCTTTTAAATAGTGCCATGGGATTTTTTACGTCCTCCTGAGAGAGCAGACGGAGGAATATCAGCCAGGATTGTGTCTCCGGAGAATCCAACACCTTCTGACTCAGAGACTAGAGTACAACCACTAAGCTATGGCCGGCACTGTGATTAATGTAACAGTGAGATCAACATATTGAGTAAATCAGAACAATGCAGTAGGTTCTGAGTGCATTCCTATGAGACAGATTCTGTACCTGTGTCAGGCATCAATCGTTGCAGCATCATTTCTAACCTTGTCAACCCAGGGTTCCAGTGCGAGGAACTTGTTAATCGTTTCCACTTCAGTACCATCCCCTGTGATTGTATTTACCAGAGTACAGGATCTTTATTATTGATGCTTCAAGGAAATTCTGATATAGTTGTACAGCAGGTTCTCCTTAATTGCATGCCATGGTGCCCCAAAAGCTTTGAACAATTAAATAGATAAGTCAATTAAACAAATGGATATTAATCTAACTTGAACAGTTTCTGCATGTTTTCAGGTTGAACCACAGCAGTTGGATGATCAGAAGGGGGAGAAGACAACAATAGTGGCGATGATGGAATATGGATGGATCGAAGATTTCATGAAAATCCGAAATGGCTAATAAAGGCTGAATTTACACTGTAATTGTAGAATCATCGCAAATGTATTTCCATTTCTTGCATTTCCTCCAAGCGCTCTGCAGTCCTCCAATTCTGATCTCTTGCACATCCACAGTATCCTTCGCTTCACAGTTGACAGTCGTGCCTTCAGACATCTGGGCCCTAAGTTGTGGAATTCTCTCCCTAAAACTCCTTGTCTCTGCTTCTCTCTCTGCTTCTGCAAGATGATCCTTAAAACCAATCTCTTTGGCCAGGTGTTTGGTCACCTATCCTAATATCTCTTTAGGTGACTCGGTGTCAAATTTTGTCTGATCACACTCCTGTGGAGCACCTTGGGACATTAATGACAATATATAAATTGCGAGCTGTTGTCCAAAATCCAGCACTGTCTGCTGTGCCAGAATTCTCAATATGCCCACTTCCCTTCCACCTCCCTTTTTATCAGTGGGTGAAGATAATTATGGAAATGGAAATTTGTCAAATGCACAGTGGCGCAGTGGTTAGCACCACAGCCTCACAGCTCCAGAAACCTGGGTTTGGTTCTGAGTACTGCCTGTGCAGACTTTGCAAGTTCTCCCTGTGACTGCGTGGGTTTCCTCCGGGTGCTCTGGTTTCCTCCCACATGCCAAAGACTTGCAGGTTGATCGGTAAATTGTCCATTGTAAAAATTGCCTCTAGTGTAGGTAGGTGGTAGGAGAATTGAGGGAAGGTGGGGATGTGAGAGGGAAAAATGGGATTAATGTCTTTGGCCTCCTCGTCTCGAGAGACAATGGGTAAGCGCCTAGAGGTGGTCAGTGGTTTGTGAAGCAGCGCCTGGAGTGGCTATAAAGGCCAATTCTAAAGTGACAGACTCTTCCACAGGTGCTGCAGAAAAAATTGGTTGTCAGGGCTGTTACACAGTTGGCTGTCTCCTTGCACTTCTGTCTTTTTTCCTGCCAACTGCTAAGTCTCTTCGACTCGCCACTCTTTAGCCCCGCCTTTATGGCCTCCCACGATTTCTGAACTTCATGTCGCGTTTGCAGACGTCTTTAAAGCCGAGACATGGACGGCCGGTGGGTCTGATACCAGTGGCGAGCTCGCTGTACAATGTGTCCTTGGGGATCCTGCCATCTTTCATGCGGCTCATATGGCCAAGCCATCTCAAGCGACGCTGGCTCAGTAGGGTGTATATGCTGGGGATGTTGGCCACCTCGAGGACTTCTGTGTTGGAGATACCGTCCTGCCACCTGATGCCAAGGATTCTCCGGAGGCAGCAAAGATGGAATGAGTTGAGACGTCACTCTTGACTGACTTACGTTGTCCAGGCCTCGCTGCCGTAGAGCAAGGTACTGAGGACACAGGCTTGATACACTCGGACTTTTGTGTTCCGTGTCAGTGCACCATTTTCCCACACTCTCTTGGCCAGTCTGGACATAGCAGTGGAAGCCTTTCCCATGCGCTTGTTGATTTCTGCATCGAGAGACAGGTTACTGGTGATAGTTGAGCCTAGGTAGATGAACTCTTGAACCACTTCCAGAGCGTGGTCGCCGATATTGATGGATGGAGCATTTCTGATGTCCTGTCAGAAATGGAATTAATGTAGGATTAGTATAAATGGATGGTTGATGGTCAGCATGTATTCGGTGGGCCGAAGGGCCTGTTTTGGTGCTGTATGTCTCTATGACTCGACTCCCATAATGTAAATTTGGAATCAAGGCCAAACATTACTCATCCAAAGTTTCAGTTAAGAGGCTTGATTCTGGATTTCCACCATCACTTTAATGAAGACATGAAATGAAAAATTGTTGCACTGACCCTACAACCCTAGTATAATTACAACCTAAATATTGGTGGGATCATTCAGGAGCCGGGCACCTTGCGGTGTACACCGTTATTCAACCTTGTCTTTCCCCCTTCAGATCAAGTTTTTTTCTGCCCTAATTGCTGGGATTTCAAGCTGATAATGGCACAACGAGGGCAACAGGGCATCAGGACCTCAGTCAATGATGAAACCAACTGTCTATCTTCTTAACCAATGGGATATAAGGATTGAGAAAGAAACAGACAAATGAATGAGAAGGAAGTCAGGTGACTTGGAGTCAAATCAGTGAGAAAGGAGAAAAGATTTACATTTATATAGTGCCTATCACAACCACAAAACGTCCAAAAGCACTTTACAACCAATGAAGTGCTTTGGAAGTGTAGTTACTGTTGTAATGTAGGAAACTCATTAGCCTATTTGAACACAGCAAGCTCCCACAAGCAGCAATGTAACAATGTTCAGATTATCTGTTTTTTCAGTGATGTTGGTTGAGGGATAAATATTGGCCAGGACACCAGGGATAACTCCCCTGCTCTTCTTCAAAATAGTGGAATCTTTTATATCCGTCTGAGAGAGCAGATGGGGCCTTGGTTTAATATCTCATCTAAAAGGGGAATAAAGTGAGAGAAAGAAAGTTTGGATTAGGAGGGAGAGAAAAAAATGACTGAAAGGAAAAGTAAGAAAAAAAATTGACTTTTTTAAAAATATCTAAAAACAATTTACTACCTGCAGGAATGAGATTGAACCATTTGAATTGTTCCCTTACTGGGCCTGAGTGGTTGATTGGCATTGCATTAACAATTATTGCCTCATTAAAAAGATGCTTGTGCTGCTAATAATGAACCCTAACTTTCTGCGGCGAGTTTAGTGGACATTTAATATGCAAATCTAGCAAGTTCTTATAAGTATCAGGGTGAGATTGTTTGAATTGAAACTAACGGTGGAGTGAGTTAATTGATCAGCAAGTTCTGGAGATTTACAGTTCATGCAGTATCTCTTCATCCCCTGAACTTGTTGTCTGATTTACACTTTAATAACAATGTGCATTGTTAACAGACCATTATTTTTCCAGCAAGTTCCAGTCTAATTATATTTTTAACATTTTAAAAAGCCAACAGAATTGAATGTTGCCATATGGGCATAAATCAAATGCTTAACAAAGATTGTGATATTTGGAGAAAATCAAATCAGGAGTTGTTTTGTCTCATCCAGTGACCTTGGTCTGACATTCCAACAGTTGGAGATCAGTAAATGGGACTTGATCTTTGGATTCACAACTGCTTCATTATATTTCCTCATTAACTTAAATGATGATGTGTTGACAGTCTTAAAAATGATGACCAAACAACTTTTCATATTTCAAGATCATGCTGGCAGTTTTATTTTGTGATTCTCAGAACGTGAGTGTTGCTAGCGAGGACGGCATTTATTACCCAACCTAAGTTGCTCTGAGAAGGTGATGGTACAATTATAGGGCTTGTTAGGCCATTTCTAAGGGTCGTCATTCATTCTATATCTTTCGCATCTGCTTCTCTCTGTGTCTCTTTATTTATTCTGAGGTAAGGCCAACATTTATTGCCCTTCCCTAGTTTCTGTGGGAAGGGGCCCTCTTTTTGAACCACTGCAGTCTTTGTGGTCAGTCTTTGTAGCAGTTTAAAACAACTGTGTGCCACTTCATAGGGCAGTTAAGAGTCAACCATGTTGGCGTGTGACTGCAGTCCCACTGGGAAACTGTTAGGATTGGCTGACCTGCCCATTTTACAGCATGGCTGATTTTACTTTGTATTGGGTTAAAATTAACACCTATGTTTAAAGACTCTATCAATGCAAGTTACATGCTTACATAGCACTTACAGCATAGAAACAGGCCTTTTGGCCCAAGTGGTCTATGCCAGTGTTTCTGAGCCTTTTTCAACCCGCCTTCATCCATCAACATATTCTTCCATCCCTTTCTCCCTGATATTTTTATCTAGCTTCCCCTTAAATGCATCTACGCTACTTGCCTCAACCACTCCTTGTGAGTTCCATATTTTCACCACTCTCTGGGTAAAGAAGTTTCTCACGAGTTCCATCTTGGATTTATCAGTGAATATCTTATATTTATAGCCCCAAGTTCTGATCTCCCATGCTAGTGTATTTTTTTTCCTATATCTAGCCTATCAAACCCGTTCATGATTTTAAACATCTCTATTAGGTCACCCCTCAGTCTTTCAATCTTTACCAATAGTTATAACCTCATAGTTCTGACATCATCCTTGTAAATCTTTTTTGCACCTTCTCCAGTGTCTCTATATCCTGACCATTGGGCGACCAACACCATGGGACCTTGTAAAATCTTACCCAGCAACAGTAGGATCTGTTATCAATCACACCTTAATTAAAAGCAAAATACTGCAGATGCTGGAAATCTGAAATAAAAACAAGAAGTGCTGGAAATACTCAGCAGGTCTGGCAGCATCTGTGGAGAGAGAAACAGAGTTAACGTTTCAGGTCCGTGACCCTTCTTCAGAACCATCAATCACACCTTGATTTGTTTCTCTTGTCCTGATCACAGCATGTACTAAAACCAGTTTTACCTGAAGAGCTGACCAATGGGATTAAATGGCAATGCTTCTTGCCCATAAAAAAAGTTGAATTGCATTTTTGCTTTAATGGACCTGAAATTTCGCTTTGACATTTGGACAAATTGACAATAATTGGATGGTGAGAGAAATCATCAATATCTTTTTCCTAGCACTCAATTATCTTTTCTGTTTGAGCTGGCAGGTTGTTTTTGAGGGGGAAGGTGGGGGAGGGGGTGTTGGGGGTAGGTAAGGAATAAAAATTGTCATGGATTTTAGCCATATGGTTTGATGAATTCCCTTTTAGCTATCTGATACTCAATACTCATGACCCTCAAACCAGTACAGCGATGCAACACTTCTGTGTTTATTGTATTCATTCATGGGATGTGGATATTGCTACTAAGGCTAGCATTTATTGCCCATCTCTAATTGCCTTTGAGATGGTGGTGGTGAGCTGCCTTCTTGAATACAACTGAGCAGCTTGTGAGGCCATTTCAGTGGGCAGTTAAGAGGCAACCACATTGGTCTGGGTCTGGAGTCACACATAGACCAGACCAGGTAAGGACAGCCGATTTCCTTCCCCAAAGGACACTAGTGAAGCAGATGGGTTTTTACAACAATCCAATAGTTTCATGGTCCCCATTACAGATACTAGCTTTTATTCCAGATTTATTTAAGTAATTGAATTTTAATTTCCCAGTTGCTGTGCTGGGATTTGAACCCAAGTCGCTGGATCCATAGTCCAGGCCTCTGGATTACTAGTCTAGTAATGTTATCGTACCATAAATATCTTTGTGTCTGGATCATCTCTCTCTGCCTCACTTGCACTCCATTACCAACTGTTTCCTTCCACAACTGCAACATCACTTGTCTCCATGGTTACCCTTCCCATTGATGCTGAAAGCCTAGTCCATGCCTTCATCTCCTTGAGGCTCGATTTCTCCAATATTCGCTGAGCCGTGACTCAGTGGATAGTATTTTCTTGCCTCTGAGTCAGATAGTTGTGGGTTCAAGTCCCATTCCAGAAATTTAAGCATGTAATCCAAGCTATCATTTTGGCCCAATAATGAGGGAGTGCTGCACTGTCAGATGTGCCTGCTTTTGGATGACAAGTTAAACCTAGGTCTCGTCAGCCCTCGCAGGTGGACATAAAGGATCTCATGGCACTGTTCCGAAGAAGAGCCAAGGAATTCACCCCACTCTCCTGGTCAATGTTCTTCCCTCAATCAGCATCACTGAATCACATTGTCTGGTCGTTGTCACATTGCTGTTTGTGGGAGCTTGCTGTGTGCAAACTAGCTGCTGCATTTACTACATTACAACAATGACTACATTTTAAAAGTACTTAATTGATTGCAAAGCGATTTGAGACATGTTGAAAGCCATTATCTTTAAACTGGCCTCCTGACTTCCACTATCCACAGCATAGAACTCCTCCAGAATGACAGAGGCAAGTCCTCAGACAAAGCCCCAAATGTTCATCACCCCTCTCCTCTCAACCTCCATTGGTCCTGTGCCCTACTGATTTATTTTTTATTCGTTCATGGGATGTATCGTTAGCAAGGTCAGCATTTATTGTCCATCTGTAATGGCCCTTGGTGGTGGTGAGCTGCCTTCTTGAACCGCTGCAGTCCATGAGGGGTAGGTACACCCACAGTGCTGTTAGGGATGGAGTTCTAGGATTTTGACCCAGCGACAGTGAAGGAACAGCGATATAGTTCCAAGTCAGGATGGTGTGTGACTTGGAGGGGAACCTGCAGGTGGTGATGTTCCCATGTGCCTGCTGCCCTTGTTCTTCTAGGTGGTAGAGGTTATGGGTTTGGAAGGTGCTGTCGAAAGAGATTTTGTGAGTTGCTACAGTGCATCTTATAGATGACACACACTGGTGCCACATGCACCAGTGGTGAAGGGAGTGAATGTTGAAGGTTGTGGATGGGGTGCCAATCAAACGGGCTGCTTTGTCCTGGATGGCTTTGAGCTTCTTGAGTGTTGTTGGAGCTTCACTCATCCAGGCAAGTGGAGAGTATTCCATCACACTCCTGATCGTGCCTTATAGATTGTGGACAGGCTTTGAGGTGAGTTACTCATCGCAGAATTCCCAGCCTCTGACCTGTTCTTTTAGGCACAGCATTTATGTGACTGGTCCAGTTCAGTTTCTGGTCAATGATAATCCCCAGGAGGTTGATAGTGGGGGATTCAACAGTGATAATGCCGTTGAACATCCTGGGGAAATGGATAGACTCTCTCTTGTTAGAGATGTGTTATTTGCCTCTTATCAGCCTAAGCCCGAATATTGTCCAGGTCTTGCTGTATGTGGAAAAGGACTGCTTCATTATCTGTGGAGTAGTGAATGGTACTACACATTGTGCAATCATCAGCAAACATCCCCATTTCTGTTCTTATGATGGAGGATAGATCATTGATGAAGTAGCTGAAGACAGTTGGGTCTAAGGACACTACCCTGAAGAACTCCTGCTGCAATGTCCTGGGACTGAGGTGATTGGCCTCCAACAACCACATCCATCTTCCTCTATGCTCGGTGTGACTCCAGCTGCTGGAGAGATTTCCCCCTGATTCCCACTTACTTCAATTTTTCCAAGGCTCCTTGATGCCATTCTCGGTCAAATGCTGCCTTGAAATCAAGGGAAGTCACTGTAACCTCACCTCTGAAATTCAGCTGTCTAGCCCATGTTTGGACCTTGTATTGAAACTTAGAAACATAGAAAATAGGAGCAGGAGTAGGCCATTCGTCCCTTGGAGCCTGCACCGCCATTCAATACGATCATGGCTGATCGTCCAAACTCAGTACCCTGTTCCTGCTTTCTCCCCATATCCCTTGATTCCTTTAGCCCCAAGAGCTATATCTAACACTTTCTTGAATATATTTAATGATTTGGCCTCAACTGCTTCCTGTGGTAGAGAATTCCACAGGTTCACCACTCTCTGGGTGAAGAAATCCCTCCTCATCTCAGTCCTAAATGGCTTACCCCTTATCCTTAGATTGTGACCCTGGTCCTGGACTCCCCCGCCATCGGGAACATCCTTCCTGCATCTAGTCTGTCCAGTCCTGTTAGAATTTTGTAGGTTTCTATGAGATCCCCTCTCATTCTTCTAAACTCTAGCAAATATAAGCCTAATCAACCCAATCTCTCCTCATACGTCAGTCCTGCCATCCCAGGAATCAATCTGGTGATCCTTCGCTGCACTGCCTCCATAGCAAGAACATCCTTCCTCAGATAAGGAGACCAAAACTGCACACAATGCTCCAGATGTGGTCTCACCAAGGCCTTGTATAATTGCAGCAAGACATCCTTGCTCCTGTACTCGAATCCTCTCGCTATGAAGGCCAACATACCATTTTCCTTCTTAACTGCCTGCTGCACCTGCATGCTTACTTTCAGCGACTGGTGCACAAGGACACCCAGGTCTCGTTGCACCTCCCCCTTTCTCAATCTATCGCCGTTCAGATAATAATCTGCCTTTCTGTTTTTCCACCAAAGTGGATAACCTCACATTTATCCACATTATACTGCATCTGTCATGTATTTGTCCACTCACTCAACCTGTCCAAATCACACAGGAGCTTCTCTGCATCCTCCGCACAGCTCACACTCCCACCCAGATTTGTGTCATCTGCAAACTTGGATATATTACCTTTAATTCCCTCATCTATAACATTAATATATATTGTGAATAGCTGGGGTCCTAACACCGACCCCATGATCTGGAGCCAAGTGGCCCTGGCAGAATTGACTTCAGGAGGCTCATCCCTCATTTTCAATTCCCCCACATGGTCTGACCATACTCAATTTTATGATTGCCTCGCCCCCACCCCCAACATTGCTATTGACTGGTCTAGGCCAAAAAATTTGACTAAGCTATGTCCCAGTACTGTGTACCTACCTGTGTTCCTTACCTAAGGAACATGGTACTTCCTCTATAGGGCATACAATGAAGCTTTATTAGACTGATTTCTTAGATGAGGGGATTGTCCTATGAGGAGAGGTTGAGTAGACTAGGTCTATAATCCCTAAAGTGAGAGGTGATTGAATTGAAACATATAAAATTCTGAAGGGGCTTGACAGGTTAGGTTCTGATGAAATGTTTCCCATGGCTGGGGATTCTAGGACACGGGGTCACATTCTCAGAATAAGGGGTCGGCCATTTAGGAGTTCAATGAGGAATAGGGCGGCACAGTGGCGCAGTGGTTAGCACTGCAGCCTCACAGCTCCAGGGACCTGGGTTCGATTCCGGGTACTGCCTGTGTGGAGTTTGCAAGTTCTCCCTGTGTCTGCGTGGGTTTTCTCCGGGTGCTCCGGTTTCCTCCCACAAGCCAAAAGACTTGCAGGTTGGTAGGTAAATTGGCCATTATAAATTGTCACTAGTATAGGTAGGTGGTAGGGAAATATAGGGACAGGTGGGGATGTTTGGTAGGAATATGGGATTAGTGTAGGATTAGCATAATATGGGTGGTTAATGGTCGGCACAGACCCGGTGGGCCGAAGGGCCTGTTTCAGTGCTGTATCTCTAAATCTAGAAACATTTCTTCACTCAAATGGTTTTGACTGCTTGGAATTCTTTACCCCAGAGAGCTGTGGATGCTTGGTCATTGAGCATATTCAAGGCATATGCCGATAGATTTTTGGGTACTAAGGGAATTAAGGAACATGGGACAAAAACAAGAAATGCTGGAAAAACTGAGCAGGTCTGGCAGCATCTGTGGAAAGAGAAGCAGAGTTAACGTTTCGGGTCAGTTCCGAAGAAGGGTCACTGACCCGAAACGTTAACTCTGCTTCTCTTTCCACAGATGCTGCCAGACCTGCTGAGTGAATCCAGCATTTCTTGTTTTTGTTTCAGATTTCCAGCATCCGCAGTATTTTGCTTTTATTTTAAGGAACATGGGAATTGTGCGGGAAGGGGGAGTTGAGGTAGAAGTTCAGCTTTGATCTTATTGAATTGTGGAGGAGGCTTGAAGGGCTAAATGACCTACTCCAGCTTGTATTTCTTATGTTCTTATGTTTTTATATTCCATGAAGAACTGTACTTTGGCAAAAAGAACCAGGGTTCTTTCTATATAATATGCAGCACAGAAACACCCCATTCGGCACAACAAGGCTAAATGGCCTACTCCTATTCCTACTCCTATTATCTGTGCTCAAAGAGCTGGTACAGACACAATGGGCAAAATGGCCTCCTTCTGTGCTTTATGATTATTTTATACTAAACATTTGTTCGATACTGTTTATGTGAATAAAGAAATTATGTTGTTTCTCTGTTTGGAAATAGCATCAATAAACAAAAAACTGAGTTGTATTTATACCTAATATTAGCAGAAATTTGTGTTTTAACTCAGTTCTTTAGATTACATGTTAGTGCAGAAGGAATCAGGTCAATCAGAGAGATTATCGCTGAACATAGCCTGTGATCCTCTGAATATTAATCACTGTCTTTCCAGAAATATAGCAAATCTTAAACAGGATTTCAGCTGTACTAAAGCTCCATACATTTCTACTTGAATAATTAACATTGCCAACAACTTGCATTTATATAGTAATTTTGACATAGGCACTTCACAGGAGCAACCGTCCAACAGAAATTGACACTGGACCACATAAGGAGATATTAGGACAGGTGACCAAAAGCTTGGTCAAAGAAGTAGATTTTAAGGAGCATCTTAAAAGAGAAGCGAGAGTGGGGTAGAGAGGTGGAGAGGCTTAGGGAGGGAACTTCAAAGCCTGGGGCCTAGGCAGCTGAAGGTGCAGCCACCAATGGCGGAGCGATTAAAATTGGGATTGCTCAAGATGCCAAAACTGGAGGAGCACAGAGATCTTGGCGAGCTGGAGAAGATTACAGATATAGGGAGGGGTGAGGCCATGGAGGGATTTGAATACAAGCATGAGAATTTTAAAATTGAGGAATTGCCAGACCAGATGCCAAAGTCGGTCAGCAATTTAAAAGTTGGCAGGGGTAGCTAAAGAATACTGTATTGTAACTTTATGCTAAATAGAATAATGCAACTGTAGCGAACCTATTTATATGGAAATAGGCTGCATCTAATTTGTCAGTCTTATATTGTTTTTAATCTAAGGGTAAGTTCAGTCCTTGTGCACCAGAGCTTGGATTTGATTGATGATGCAGAGTTTCCATCCAGTCACCATTCCATGTTCCATTCAACCATAACACAACACAAGTTAATTATCCACAAAACGACAGTGCAGCACTCCCTCAGTACTGTACTGGAGTGCCAACCTCATTTACACACCAGCTCTGAAGAGGCACCCAAACTGTTCCAGCACAGAGGGAAAATTACTATGAACCAAGCCTTGAGAGGATATACTGCATTAGAGAAATTCTCTGATTATATTGACAAAATCCTCTCAGCACAACAGGTGATGAAAATAACTCACATTTATATAGCACCTTTCACATCCTCAGGATATCACTAAGCACTTTACCGTCAATTTCATTTTGGAGTTTAGGAATGCGACTGCCAATTTTTACACAGCAAGGTGCCACAAGCAGCAATGACTTCACAATCTTCATTAGTGATTCTGGTCAAGCGAGAAACCTTGGCCAGGACAGCAGGGAGAACTACACTACTCTTCGCCGAAATCATGCCATCAGATCTTTCACATCCACCTGAGAGGCCAGACAGGGCCTTAGTTCAACATCCCTTCTGAAAGACAGCATCTCCAATGGGGCAGCACTCCTTCAGTACTGCACTGGAGGCAAAGCATTAAGGAACTCATTGCATGTGAGGAAGCTTTGCTTTATTTTTGTTCATGAAGAAGAGTTTAGAATGTGTTAAAATGTGGAGCGTAGAGCAGAAAGCATAAAAAGCTGCATGCAGCCAACAGCTCACTTTTTTTTTACCCTGGCCTGAAGCAACCACATTGCTGCTATCATGGGATTCGAACCTGTGTTGATAGGGCATTAGTCTGAGCTTCTGAATTACTAGTTCAGTGACATTACCACCACACCCCATCTCCCCCTATCCCCTATGCAGAATATTACATCAACCTGTCTATGCATTGATATTGCACACGTGCACCTAGTTCCTGAAATGATGATGCATTAAAATATGGGGATTTGAGATCAATAGATTTTTGTTAGGTAAGGGTATCAAGGAATATTGAACAAAGGTAAGTAAATAGGGTTAAAACACAAATCAGCCATGATGTAATTGAATGGCAAAACAGGCTCGAGGGCTGAATGGCCTACTCCTTTTCATATGTTCTATCTACAGAATGCACTGTAGCAACTTAGAATCACAGAATCATAGAAACTGATAGCAAAGCAGAGCCCATTGCTGTAGCAATCAAATTCCTTAATTTTTAGGATTTCCTACTCAACATGATTGTTGGAACACCATTAACTCGAAGAAGGAGACTCACCACCAAGGCCTTCTCAAGGGCCTCTCGGGATGGGCAATAAACGCTTGCCTTGCCGGTGCCACTCACAGCCTGTATTCAAGACAGCAGTCAGCCAGATCGGAACGAGAAATGAGTGAGTACATCCCCCACCCCATCTAGTTTATGCCATGTGGGTAGAGTTAAAATCAAGTCCTCGGTGTCACTTCTCTAAGCACTGAGCCCATAGTGACTACAACAACAGAGCAACAACTTGCTTTGATATAGCATCTTTAACAGAGTAAAATGACCCAAGGTGCTTCATAGGAGTGTTATCAGATTAACATTTACATCAAGCCACACAAGCAGATCTTAGGACTGGTGACACAAAATGCTTGGTTAAAGAGACAGGTTTGAAGGAGCGTTTTAAAGGATGAGAGAGGTAAAGAGGTAGAAAGATTTAGGGAGAGAATTCCAGAACTTGGAGCCCAGGCAGCTGAAGGCATGGACGTAGTGGTGGAGCAATTCAAATCAGGGATCTGCAAGAGAGCTTTGATGTTGTTGTTACTCCATCAGAGGTAAAGGGAATCTTTAATGACAAAACAATGAATTGATGTTATGATCTGGAATGCACTGGCTGAAAGCACAGCGAAAGGAAATAGTAATGTTCAAAGGAGAATTAGATAAACGGGGAAAAACTGGCAGGCTATGGGGAAAGTGAAAGGAGCTGAGACTAATTGGACAGCTCTTTCAAAAGGCCAACACAGGCTGGATGGGCTGAATAGCCTGCTTCTGTCCTGTACTATCCTATGATTCTATTCTAGACACAGAAGAGAGAAACAAGTTGGCAACAGATCTCCGTGTAATGCAAATAATTCGCCTTTAGTCTGTAGATTGTTATTCCTTAATTGTGCAGAAAATGAAATGTCAGTTGTCACGAGTTCTTTAGTCATTTATTTGATTGGTAGAAATGCTCAGAGCAGTGTTAAACAGTGATTAATGATCTCCTGGCCTTTTTTCTTGAAATTCATCAAATTTTGATGCTGATGTATTTCATTCGAAAGATTCTGGGATTTCAGGCCCACAATCTACATTGATAAAGACCGAAGATCTAACCATTAATAATATGGAAAGCCATTACCTTTAGAAGATCTTATCACCTCAGGTCCTGAGGTATATTATCAGTTAAGCCATAGAGTCCAGGAACAGGAAGCAACCAATCTGAGCAGTGTCTCAACTGGCAGATAACTAAATTACAATGGTTGGAATTTTGCATTGGGAAGGAAGCCCTGCGCACCGGCCAAGAAGTCAGGGGTGAGCATGCCTCTGCTGGGCCTGAAAGCCATGCGATGATTTTACATGGCCCAGTCCCTTAATTAGCCTCAGGTGAAACTTCCACCCCTTTGAGGCAGGAAGTCCCACTTTCAAGAGCTGCCAGCCAATCAGCAAGCCGGCAGCTCTCAGTCCCAGTAGCGCCAACAGGAGCAGTGATCACTGCTGGGACTGCAACCAGAGAGTAGAGCAAAAGGGACGCCGGCCCTGGAAAAAAGGTAAGTTTGTGGGACCTCGTTGGGAACAATCGGCCAGGCCCCAGCGAGGCAACTGGGATTGGTTGGGAACGGGACGGGGGCAGTGCAGTTCAGGGGGATTGGGCCATGGCGAAGCCCTCCATGGGGCACAAGGTGTCCAATCAGGAAGGCCCTCCCCAGCCAGCAAGGAGGCCATCAGGTTTTACTGAGCAGCCTCCTGGGGGAGCTGAGCTGCCCGCCCGTTGTTGGTGAAATACCAGCAGCAGTGCGAGGAGGCCCTTAAGTGGTAGTTAATTGGCCAATTAAGGACCTTAATTGGCCTGGGGTGGGCGGGCCACTTATCGTCACGGTTGCCCCTCATAAATTTGCAGTGGGGGTGGGAAAGCAACGGGAAGGGCACCAACCCCCACCGCCACCAGTCCCCCCGCCCCCCCCCCCCTCCCCAGCCTCCCACTCAATTTTACAAGCCCTCCCCGCCTCCAACCCGCTCCTGTGGGGGGGTGTAAAATGACGGCAATAATGTCTATTCCTCAATCCCAAAGGTGCCTTGTAATCTTTACTGTTTTCAAAAACAAGTTGCCATCTGTCAATGAAATGAAAGATCTAAACATTTGCAATTGGCATAATAAGGGGTTTTGATATAGATAGGGAGAAACAGTTTCCACTGGTGGGAGGGTCAGTAACCAGAAAATTCAGAATTAAGATAATTGGCCAAACATGCCAGCGGGGTGATGAGATATTTTATGCAGCTATGTGGAAAGCACTGCTTGAAAGGGTAGCAGAAGCAGATTTAATAGCTCCTTTCAAAAGGGAATTAGATATAAGATCATAAGAACTAGGAGCAGGAGTAGGCCGTCCGGCCCCTCGAGCCTGCTCCGCCATTCAATAAGATCATGGCTGATCTTTTCGTGGACTCAGATCCACTTACCCGCGCTCTCACCGTATCCCTTAATTCCTTTATTGTTCAAAAAGATATCTACCTTAGCTTTAAGAACGTTTACTGAAGAAGCGTCAACTACTTCACTGGGCAAGGAATTCCATAGATTAACAACCCTCTGGGTGAAGAAGTTCCTTCTAAATTCAGTCCTAAATCTGCTCCCTCTAATCTTGAGGCTATGCCCTCTTGTCCTAGCTTCACCTGCCAGTGGAAACATCCTCTCCACTTGTATCTTATCTACTCCGTTCATAATTTTATATGTTACTATAAGATCCCCCCTCATTCTTCTGAACTCCAATGAATATAATCCCAATCTACTCAGTCTCTTCTCATAAGCCAACCCCCTCAACTCCGGAATCAACCTAGTGAACCTCCTCTGCACCCTCTCCAGTGCCAGTACATCCTTTCTCAAGTAAGGAGACCAAAACTGCACACAGTACTCCAGGTGCAGCCTCACCAGTACCTTATACAGCTGCAACATAACCTCTCTGCTTTTAAACTTAATCCCTTTAGCAATGAAGGACAAAATTCCATTTGTCTTCCTAATTACTTGCTGTACCTGCAGACCAACCTTCTGCGATTCATGCACAAGGACACCCAGGTCCCTCTGCATAGCAGCATGCTGTAACTTTTTACCATTCAAGTAATAATCCTTTTTACTGTTACTCCTACCGAAATGAATGACTTCACATTTATTAACATTGTATTCCATCTGCCAGACCTTTGCCCACTCACTCAATGTATCTATATTCTTCTGCAAAGTTTCACAGTCATCTGCACACTTTGCTCTGCCACTCATCTTAGTGTCATCTGCAAACTTTGACACCCTACACGTGGTCCCCAACTCCAAATCATCTGTATAAATTGTAAATAATTGCGGTCCCAACACCGATCCCTGAGGCACACCACTAGTGACTGATTGCCAACCAGAATAGCACTCATTTATCCCCACTCTCTGCTTCCTGTTAGTCAACCAATCCTCTATCCATGCTAATACTTTATCCCTAACGCCATGCATCCTTATCTTATGCAGCAGCCTCATGTGCGGCACCTTGTCAAAGGCCTTTTGGAAATCTAGGTACACCACATCCACTGGGTCCCCATTGTCCACCTTGCTTGTAATGTCATCATAGAATTCCAAAAGATTTGTCAAGCATGACCTGCCCTTCATGAACCCATGCTGCGTCTGCCCAACGGGACAATTTCTATCGAGATGCCCTGCTATTTCTTCCTTGATAATAGACTCAAGCATCTTCCCCACTACAGAGGTTAAGCTAACCGGTCTATAATTCCCCATCTTTTGTCTACCTCCCTTTTTAAACAGTGGCGTCACATCTGCTGTTTTCCAATCTGCTGGGACTACCCCAGAGTCCAGCGAATTTTGGAAAATTACCGCTAGTGCACCTGCTATTTCTCCCGCCATCTCTTTTAGTACCCTGGGATGCATTCCATCAGGGCCAGGAGACTTATCAATCCTTACCTCCATTAGCTTGCCCAACACTACCTCTTCCGTAATAATGATTGTTTCCAGGTCCTCACCTACGTTCGTCTCTTTGTCAATTACTGGCATGTTATTAATGTCCTCCACTGTGAAGACCGATACAAAATACCTGTTCAATGCCTCGGCCATTTCATCATATCCCATAACTAAATTCCCCTTCTCATCCTCTAAAGGACCAACGTTTACTTTAGCCACTCTTTTTCGTTTTATATATTTATAGAAACTTTTGCTATCTTTCTTTATATTCTGTGCTAGTTTTTTCTCATGTTCTATCTTACTTTTTTTTATAGCTCTTTTTGTGGCTTTCTGTTGACCCTTAAAGTTTTCCCAATCTTCTAGTTTCATGCTGTTTTTGGCCACTTTGTATGCCTTCTCTTTCAATTTGATAGCCTCCCTTATTTCCTTAGACACCCATGGCAGATTACCCCTTTTCTTCCAGTCCTTCCTTTTCACTGGAATATACTTTTGCTGAGCACTTTGAAAAATTGCTTTGAAAATCCTCCACTGCTCGTCAACTGTCCCACCATAAAATCTTTGTTTCCCGTCTATTTTAGCCAAGTCCTCCCTCATTCTATTGTAGTCTCCCTTATTCAAGCGCAGGACCCTGGTATTGGATTTTATCTTCACACTCTCCATCTGTATTCTAAATTCAACCATACTGTGATCACTCCTTCCAAGAGGATCCCTAACTATGAGGTCATTAATTATTCCTGTCTCATTACACAGGACTAGAAGGGGAAAAATTTGTGGGGCTATGAGGAAAGAGCAGGCGGGTGTGTGAGTAACTGGACTGCTCTTCCAAAAACCAGAACAGTCATGATGGGCTGAATGGTCTCTTCCAGTGCTACAAGATTCTATGGTGTTATGATTGACTGTGGTGGCATCATGCCGATCACATCCATTTGCAGGTATGGTTCCCCACCTTCTTAACAAGTGAAGTGATTGCGTCATTGCCAAAAACTTGTAAAACCAAACACCGAGCATTCCATTTGACAATACTGATCTGGAGTTTTATCTTCAAGCTCAGGTGTGGAAATTTGCCCATGAGAAGCTTTTTTTTAATTCATTCATGGGATGTGAGTGTCGCTGGCAAGGCGATTTATTGCCCATCCATAATTGCCCTTGGAAAGGTGGTAGTGAGTCGCCTTCTTGAACCGCTGCAGTCCATGTGGGGTAGGTACACCCACAGTGCTGCTAGGGAGGGAGTTCCAGGATTTTCATCCAGTGACAGTGAAGGAACAGTGATATATTTCCAAGTCAGGATGTTGTGTGACATGGAGGGGAACTTGCAGGTGGTAGTATTCCCATGTGCCTGCTGTTAGATTTCAGATGCAAGCCAAATTTGGTCTTGTTAAGAATCTTACTATTAAAGGTAGACTTCTTTTCATTATTGCTTTATCCTAAAATGGACAACTTCCTGGTGAACAGTATCTGCCACTTACTCCAATATTAATATGTCGGTATGCTTCTGCATGGTTCCTCACTGTTTTGGTAGCAACAGTAAATTCAATATCATTCCATTTGTGCCTTTGGAATCCTTTCTATCAAAGGGAAATAAAGAGATCCCCGGGCATACAGAAACACATCCATTCAACCCTCCTCTTTTCTGTCTGCCCTCTAGTCCTATGCTAACATCTATGGATACATTTTATTTCACACTTTGTGCATTCATCCGTCACACTATCAAATACCTTTTCAAATTTGCATCAACAACAATAACTTGCATTTCTAGAGCACCTTTAATGTAGTAAAATGTCCCAGATCACTTCATAAGAGTGATTCTGAAGGGGGAGGGTGAACAGTCACAGGTCATGGTTCACATTGGTATCAACGACATAGGTAGAAAGAGGGATGAGGTCCTGCAACAAGGATTTAGGGATTAGATTAAAAAGCAAGACCTCAAAGGTTGTAATCTCTGGATTACTCCCGGTGCCACGTGCTACTGAGTATAGAAATAGGACGATAGAGCAGATGAATGCTTGGCTGAAGAGATGGTGCAGGAGGGAGGGCTTTAGTTTCCTGGATCACTGGGTCTGTTTCTGGCGAAGGTGGGACCTGTACAAGATGGACGAGTTGCACCTGAACCGGAATGGGACCAACACATTGCAGGGAGGTTTGCTGGTGCTGTTGGGTGGGGTTTAAAATAATTTGGTAAGGGGATGGGATACAGAGTGGAGGTACAGTCGGGGGTGATGCACAGCCAAATATAGAAGAGAAACGAAGTCATTCTGGAAGGCAGAACAAATGTGGACCTGTTAAGGCACAAGCGAGTAATGCAAGACTGGATTGCATCTATTTTAACGCAAGGAGTCTTACAAGTAAGGCAGATGAATTGAGGGCATTGATTAACACATGGGAATATGGTATTATTGCTATCACAGAGACATGGTTGAGGGAAGGGCAGGACTGGCAGCTCAATATTCCAGGGTATAGAATCTTCAGGTGTGACAGTGTGTGCGGGTTGGGGGGGGGGGGGGGGGGGAGGGGGTGTGTAAAAGAGGAGGTGCATTGCACTATTGATCAAGGAGTCAATTACTGCAGTCAGGAGGGATGATATCTTAGAAGGTTCCTCAAATGAGGCCATATGGGTAGAACTTAAAAACAAAAAGGGGGCAATCACTTTGCTGGGAGTGTACTACAGGCCTCCAAATAGTCAGGGAAAGATAGAGGAGCAGATATGTAGGCAAATCTCTGAGAGTTGTAAAAATGATAGGGTAATAATTGTAGGGGATTTCAACTTCCCCAATATGAACTGGGATAGTCTTAGTGCAAAAGGCTGAAAGGCAGCAGAATTCTTAAAGTGCATCCAGAAGAGCTTTTTCATCCAGCACATGGAAAGTCCTACAAGAGAACTGGCGGTACTGGAACTAATTTAGGGAATGAAGCTAGACAAGTGGTAGAAGTGTCAGTGGGAGAACATTTCAGAGATAGTGACCATAACTCTGTAAGATTTAAGGTAGTTATGGAAAAGAACAAAGATGGACCGGAAATAAAGGTACTGAATTGGGGGAAGGCCGATTTCAATATGATAAAACAGGATCTGGCCAAAGTGGACTGGGAGCAGCTACTTGTAGGAAAGTCTACATCAGACCAGTGGGTGTCATTTAAAAAGGAAATAGTGAGAGTTCAGGGCCAGCATGTTCCCGTAAAGATGAAGGGCAGGACCAATAAATCCAGGGAACCCTGGATGTTAAGGGATATAGAGTATTGGATAAGGGAAAAAGAAGGAGGCTTATGGCAGATTCAGAGGGCTGAAAACAACGGAGGGACTAAAGAGGTATAGAAAATGTCGGGGGGTACTTAAAAAAGTAATCAGGAGAGCGAAGATGAGGCATGAAAAAACACTGGTGCAAAGATAAAGGAAAATCTCAAGGCGTTTTATAAGTATACTAAGGGCAAGAGGATAACCAGGGAAAGGGTAGGGTCCATTAAGGACCAAAGTGGCAATCTGTGTGTGGAGGCGGAGGAGGTAGGTGAGGTTTTAAATGATTACTTTTCATCTGTGTTCACTGTACAAAAGGACGATGTAAGTGTAGAGATCAGGGAGGGAGATTGTGTAATACTTGATGTCATGGTCCTGTAGTTTTTTTTCAGAATATGCTATTTGCCTTTAAGGCTTGCAAGGGATCAGTATTGCTTTAAGAACCAGCAAGCCTCAGGAGTTATAGGAAGGGTCATTTTCATGGCTTTAGCAACAGCCATTTGGAGACTGCGATTCAAAGTGTGCATTCTCATTACCATAGATACAGCCACTGGGAGTGAGTGTTAAGTGATACATTTGTTACAATTCAATTTTGAACTGGCTTTTTAGTTGAAGACAGTTTGTTCTAACAGAAGACAGACACAGAGCACATGGACACAGACAGCTGTGGTGATAGCACCGGGAAAAAGAGCTCTCAACCGTTTAAACTAAAGGAAGAGGATTGTATTCTGTTTAATTATTATCTCTCAAAATTCTTAAAAAAGTCAAGTCAAAACAGAGATCTCTGATAATTTAAATTGAGAAAAGGGTAGTTAGACTGTGACAGTCTTTTATCCCTCAAAAACTCTAAAGTCAGCTTGATTCTATTGAAAGTGTTTGCAAGTCGTTAATTGTTGAAATTCGCTGGAGAAGGAAAGCATCACCTACTGCTGAAGTTACAATACGGACTGTTCTACTGTGGAAGAACCTTTTTTCCCACATCGGACGATTGTGAGGACTTCAAGCAACATTCTGTGAGGACTTCAAGCAACATTGGACTGTAAATTTGCTAGGACTCTAATTTTTTCTATTTTAAATGTCATTTATATCTTCAAAGTGTTTAAGAATTTAGTTCTTCTAATTAAAGAGTTAAATTATTGATTTAAAGACACCAGGTTTGGTTAGCCTCATTCGGGAGTTAATAGATAGTGTAATTTGGCTGGGTCTTTCTTTAATTTGGAAAGTTTTAAATGATATGTTAGGCGATCTGTGGAGCGATGGGATTGAATTATCAGTGCATTTCTCCCACCACAACCAGAATCATATATTTTGATTGGGGGCTTTGACTGGAGCAGTCAGTCATAACGTTGAACAAATTAATGTTGAAAGGGAGGCGGTATAAGTGGTTTTAGAGGGCTTAAAAGTGGATAAATCCCCAGGCCCAGATGAGATGTATCCCAGGCTGCTAGGTGAGGCAAGGGAGGAGCTTTCAGGGGCTCTGACACAAATTTTCAAATCCTCTCTGGCTACAGGAGAGCTGCCAGGGGACTGGTGGTGTCGTAAATAGTGTGGAGCAAAGCCTCAGATTACAGGACAATGTAGAAGGGCTGGTAGGATGAACAGAGCAGTGGCAAATGGAATTTAATCCTGAGAAATGTGAAGTGATGCACTTTGGGAGGACTAACGAGGCAAGGGAATATACAATGGATGGTAGGACCATAAAATGCGGTACCATTATTCAAGAAGGATAGTAGGGATAAACTAGGTAATTACAGGCCAGTGTGTCGAACATCAGTGGTAAGAAACTATTGGAAGAATTCTGAGGGAAAGGATTAATCTCCACTTGGAGAGGCAGGAATTAATCAAGGATAGTCAGCATGGCTTTGTCAGGGGGGGATCATGGTTAACAAATTTGACTGAATTTTTCGAGGAGGTGACTAGGTGAGTAGATGAGGGTAAAGCAGTTGATGTAGTCTACATGGACTTCAGTAAGGCTTTTGATAAGGTCTCGCATGGGAGATTGGTCAAGAAGGTAAGAGCCCATGGGATCCAGGGAAATTTGGCAAATTGGATCCAAAATTGGCTTAGTGACAGGAGGCAGAGGGTGATGGTTGAGGGCTGTTTTTGCGAGTGGAAGCCTGTGACCAGTGGTGTACCGCAGAGATCGGTGCTGGGACCCTTGCTGTTTGTAGTGTATTTTAATGATTTAGACATCAATATAGGAGGTATGATCAGTAAGTTCGCAGATGACATGAAAATTGGTGGTGTCGTAAATAGTGAGGAGGAAAGCCTTAGATTACAGGATGATATAGATGGGCTGGTAAGATGGGCAGAGCTGTGGCAAATGGAATTTAATCCTGAGAAGTGTGAGGTGATGCATTTTGGGAGGACTAAAAGGGCAAGGGAATATACAATGGTAGGTAGGACCATAGGAAGTACAGAGGGTCAGAGGGACCTTGGTGTACTTGTCCATAGATCACTGAAGGCAGCAGCACAGGTAGATAAGGTGGTTGGGAAGGCATATGGGATACTTGCCTTTATTAGCCGAGGCATAGAATATAAGAGCAGGGAGATTATGATGGAGCTGTATAAAACACTACTTCGGCCACAGCTGGAGTACTGTGTACATTTCTGGTCGCCACACTATAGGAAGGAAGTTATTGCACTGGAGAGGGTGCAGAGGAGATTCACCAGGATGTTGCCTGGGTTGGAGCATTTCAGCTATGAAGACAGACCTGATAGGCTAGGGTTGTTTTCCTTAGAGCAGAGAAGACTGAGGGGGGACCTGATTGAGGTGTACAAAATTATGAGAGGCATAGATAAGATAGATAGGAAGAAACCTTTTGCCTTAGCGGAGGTGTCAATAACCAGGGAGCATAAATTTAAGGGAAGGGCAGGAGGTGTAGAAGGGATTTGAGGAAAAATGTTTTCACCCAGAGGGTGGTTGGAATCTGGAACACACTACCTGAAGAGATGGCAGAGGCAGGAACCCTCACAACATTTAAGAAGTATTTAGATACGCACTTGAAATGCCACAGCATACAAGGCTACGGGCCAAGTGCTGGAAAATGGGATTAGAATAGATAGGCTTGATGGCCAGCGTGAACATGGTGGGCCGAAGGGCCTGTTTCTGTGCTGTATAACTCAATGACTCTAAACAAAATTTGATTCTGAGCCACATAAAGTGATATTAGGACAGGTGACCAAAAAAATCTTGGTCTAAGAGGTAGGTTTTAAGGAGCATCTGAAAGGAGGAGAGAGAGGTAGAGAGGTGGAGAGGTTTAGGGAGGCAATTCCAGAGCTTAGGGCTCAAGCTGAAGCCCATCTGCTCATCTGGAGTGATTTAAATTGGGGATGTACAGCAGGCCAGAATTGGAGGAGTCAAGAGCTCTCGGAGGGTTGTAGATTAGGAGGAGGTTACAGAGGTTAGAAGGTGTGAGGCCACGTATTTGAACACAATGATGAAGATTTTATATTTGAGGCATTGCCGGGCTGGGAGCCAATGTAGATCAGCAAGCAGAGGGGGAGGTGAGTGAATGGGACTTGGTGCAAGTTAGGCTATGGGCTCAGAATTTTAGATGTACTCACTTTTATTGAGAGTGGAAGATGGGAGGCTGGGCAGGAGAATATTGGAATAGTCGAGTCTAAAGGCAACAAACGCTAGAGGTAGCATAGCAGCAGATGGACTGAGACGGGTTGGAGATGGGTGATATTACAAAGATTAAAAGTAGGCATCTTGGTGATGGAGAGGATATGGAGTTGGAAGTTCAACTCAGGGTCAAGTACGACACTAACGTTAAGAACAGTCTGGTTCAGTCTCAGACAGTGGCCAGGGAGGGAAATGGAATTGGTGGTTAGAGAACAACGTTCAGTGAATTCAATTAAGTTAGTCCAGCCTTTAACAAATCCATGCTGACTTTTCCTGGTTTGCCCTTGCCTTCCTAAGTGCTCTCCAATTTTGTTTGAAGGTAAATCGGTGCCAGGGCAGTGGGAAGCATTCAACGAAGAGATAGTGAGGGTTCAGCGCAAGTAGGTTCCCTTGAAGAAAAAGGGTGGCACTAACAAATCCAGGGCCCCCTGGATGTCAAGGGGCTTATAGGAGAGGTTAAAGAGAAAAAGGGAAGCTTATGACAGATACTGAGAGCTCAATGTGGCAGAAAACCGAGAGGAGAATAAAAAGTGTAGGTACGAAATTAAAAAGGAAATTAGGAAAGCAAAGCAAGAGCATGAAAAGATATTGGCAAATAAAATGAAGGGAAACCCAAAGATTTTTTATAAATACATAAAGAGCAAGTGGATAATTAAAGAAAAAGTAGGGCCTATTAGGAACTGTAAGTGTAATCTGTGCTTGGAGGTGGAGGACATTGGTTCTTAATGAATACTTTGCAATTGTTTTCACAAAAAAGAGGGTCAATACAGACATTGCAATCAGGGAAGAGGAGTGTGAAATATTAGATGAAATTAACATAGAGAGAGGAAGTATTAAGAGATGTGTTCCGACCCAGTGAGAAAGGGGGCTAGGGTTCCCTCTCAGACTTCACCTAGTCTTACCGTAACAGGGTTTAATTTTCAAACACTGTTTTTAGTTCACCCTTAGCGAATCCTTGTTTGCTGCTTTCCAATTGTAAGGTAAAGAAACCAGTCCAAACAGGTTTTCTTGGGTTTAAAGAAAAAAAGTTGAACTTTATTAAAATTAAACTCTAATTCGGTTAATGCCTACGGATAGGCTCCGTACCCACCCTAGCATGCATATGCGATATGTACATGCAAATAGAGACAGAAAAGAGCAAAAGAAATAAAGTGGAAAAGTTTGAGGCAATATCTGTTGATGGTTTTGGTTACTGTTCTTCAAGCTCACTGTAGAGTCCTTGATTGTAGGTATTTCCTGCTTTTCTTTGGGGCCCAGTATTCTTCTTACACCTTGTTCAATGTGGGAGACCTTTCTGTCTTGCGGTTCATGTGTCCTCAATGGGTCCAGAGGCTTGTGAGAAAGCGATGGGAACAGAGAGGAGAGGTCTTCTCACTCCAGGAGCAAACATTCTGGGATTCCTCCCAGACTTCCTTTAACATGCCCTCTTGGTCACTTTTTCCCCTTCCCTTTCTAACCTTTTGCAAGCCTTACGCCTGCCTGTCCCCTTTTGTTCTCGACGGGAGTCCCTTACTGTTCACCAGCCCTCTGCTGGATGGTCCTCCGAATACCAGTACAGGACTTAGGGGTGCAGGTTTCACTGTAGGTTGGAGTTTCCCCTCAACTACAGTACTCCACCACATCTTTTTTTAGATTAGAGATACAGCACTGAAACAGGCCCTTCGGCCCACCGAGTCTGTGCCGAACATCAACCACCCATTTATACTAATCCTACATTCCTACCAAACATCCCCACCTGTCCCTATATTTCCCTACCACCTACCTATACTAGTGACAATTTATAATGGCCAATTTACCTATCAACCTGCAAGTCTTTTGGCTTGTGGGAGGAAACCGGAGCACCCGGAGAAAACCCACGCAGACACAGGGAGAACTTGCAAACTCCACACAGGCAGTACCCGGAATCGAACCCGGGTCCCTGGAGCTGTGAGGCTGCGGTGCTAACCACTGCGCCACTGTGCCGCCCTAAGCTCCATCTTATGGAGCTTTGGCCAGTCAAACTGCTGCCTTATGCGGGCTTTGCTCTTTCGTACACTGGCATGTACAGCCACCGTAGTCTCGTGGGCCCTTCTTAATAGTTCTCTCTGCTACCTCTGTGGCACCACTAATTGGTGAACTACTGTACACTCCTCGCTCTCAGATCTGTGAGGAGAACTCCATTTCCTCATCAGTACCTCATTCTTTAAATAGTAGCAATCAGGGCCTCCCTCTGTTTCAATTTCAGACTGTGCAGCCTGTGCTAACTCTTGCAATACTGGGTCAGCTTGCTGAGATGGCAGCAGACAAGAGGGGGTCTTCTCACTCCAGGAGCAAACAGTCTCTCTGCCTTCAAAAACTCTGTGGCTAGTTCAAAAAACCCTGGTCCAGCCAGTTAGTCATGTAACCAGCTGGTTTAACCAGTCCTGGCTTTTGTGGTTTGTATCACCTTAGCAGTCTCTGGAATGCTCTTCCTTATACCTTCAATGTCTGGTGGGTTGAACGTGTCAGGGAGTGTTCCTTTTATCTCCACAAACACTGTCTATTCGTATGCAAATGTTTTTCAGCTAAGTGCCTGGCAGCCCTTGTAACAGACCTTCTCTTCTTCCCAGCAAGTTTAAAATCATTGTTCATATGACAAAATTAATATGCCTCATTCTTGGCAGATGGGGGCCTGCATGACAGGTGTAACATTTTTGAAAGTGGATAAATTCCCAGGCCCAGACTAAATGTATCCTAGGCTGTTAAGGGAAGCAAGAAAATAAATAGTGGAGGCTCTAACCATCATTTTCCAATCCTCTCTGGCTACAGGTGAGGTGACAAAGGACTAGAGGACAGCTAACTCTGTACCATTGTTTAAAAAGGGTGACAGAAATAGACCGTATAATTACAGCCCAGTCAGCCTAACTTCAGTGGTGGGAAAATTATTGGAAAAAATTCTGAGGGATGGGATAAGTCTTCACTTGGAAAGACATAGATTAATCAAATACGGTCAGCATGGATTTGTTAAGAGGAGGTCGTGTCTGACTAATATGATTACATTTTTTTAAGCGGTACCAAGTTGGGTCGATGAGGGTAGTGCATTTGATATACTCTATATGAATTTTAGCAAGGCTTTTGATAAGGTCCCACATTACAGACGATCACAAAAGTAAAAGCCTGTGGGATCCAAGGCAAAGTGGGAAGTTGGATTCAAAATTGGCTCAAAGTCAGGAAGCAAAGTGTCTTTTTGTGACTGGAAGGCTGTTTCCATTGGGATCCCTTGTTTTTTGTGGTACGTATCAATGATTTGAACTTGAATGTAGGGGGTATGATTAAGAAGTCTGCAGCTCGTATAAAAATTGGCTGTGTGGTTGATAATGAAGAAGAGACCTGTAGACTGCCGGAAGATATAAATGCACTGGTCAGGTGGGCATAACAGTGGCAATAGAGTTCAATCCAGAGAAGTGTCAAATAATGCATTTGGGAAAGGATACCAAAGCAAGGGAATACACAATAAATGGTAGGATACTGAAAGGCATAGAGGAACAGAGAGATCTTGGAGTGCATGTCCACTGATTCTTGAAGGTGTCTGGACAGGTAGATAAGGTGGTCAAGAAGGCACACAGGATACTAGCCTTTTTTAGCAGAGGAGCTGGGAGGTTATGCTGGAACTGTATAAAACATCAGTTAGGCCACAACTGGAGTGCTGCGTGCAGTTCTGGTCACCGCACTATAAAAAAGATGAGGGTATGGAGGAGATTTGCGAGGATGTTGCCCGGACAGGGGAATTTTAGTTTTGAGGAAAATTTGGATAGGCTCGGGTTGTTTTCTTTGGAACAGAGGCTGAGGGGAGCCTAAATGAAATGTATAAAAATGAGGGGTCTAGATAGTGTGGATAGTATTCCCCTTGGTTGAGGGGTCCATAACCAGGGGCATAGATTTATGGTAAGAGGTAGGAGGTTTAAATGGCATTTGAAGGGAGATTTTTTCACCCAGAGTGTGGTGGGGGTCTGGAATTCACTGCCTGAAAGGGTGGTAGAGGCAGAAACCCTCATAACATTTAAAAAGTACTTGGATCTGCACTTGGAGTGCTGTAACCTTCAAGGCTACGGACTGAGAGCTGGAAAGTGGGATTAGGCTGGATGCCTCCTTGACAGCTGGCACAGACACAATGGGCTGAATGGCCTCCTTCCATGCTGTAAATTTCTACGATTCTATGATTTCAATCTATGCTATGGATTCTGGAACTTTAACCCGACCTGCAGTAATATGAACTGGTGCGTAATATCCTGGCTTATCCATTTCTCTTTTCTTGAACAGAGGTGTAATATTTGCCATTCTCGAGTCCTTTGTCAGAATCCCCATTTCCAAAGACTTTCAGAAAATTCTGCTTCATCCCTCTGCTATCTGCTCCCTAAACTCCTTCAGTAATCAGAAACGCATGCCATATGAGGCTGGCACATTTTCTACCTTTCAGTTCCATTAACTTTTAATACAATTTCCTTTTGAATACTAATCTTCAGTCATGGCTCTTCACCTACCCTTATCGTCCCACTGAGATTTACTATCATTGAGTTCCTGCTTTTTTAACCTAAAACCCACCATCTCTAAATTAAATTACAGCAGTGATTCTTATCACACTGAAGGCTTTGAACTTTTTTTTGTATATCGCTAGTTGGAGAAAAGGCTGTTCTTTAAAGTTAATTGCTCTTGTTAGTCTTGTTTGAAAGCCTTTAAACAGCCTACATCGCCTAACAAAACAAATGTTATTTTCCCGCTGTGCCTACTGCAGGACAGGGTCACATCTGTATTCAAAGCACAGGGAGCTATCATTTTATTGACAATTGTCCTTGCAGGTCTAATAAAAAGGTTGTAGCCATTTCAGCTCTGCCAACGAAGCAAAGAATATTTTACTTAAATTGTTGCCTTCTGAGCACCTTCATAGCAAGGTCACAACAACAGCCAAAAGACTTTTGCATCCTAAATGAAAGACTGACATATACTCCTTACCCAAATAAAAATCTGTAGTGATGATCCTACCATAAAGAAGTTGGGCTTGTGGAACTCCCTTACTAAATACAATGTGGAGATAAAAATATTTATTATTAATAGGAGCCTGACTATGGATAGCAGTGAACTATACTGGGGCTACAGTAATGTAATGTTTTGTTACTGAACTAGTTGTAATATTATTTGTTCCTTTGATATGTGAACTATTGTAAGACTCACAGGACTACAAGTAATATCCAAAGAAAACATGGATTTTTATTATAAATGAACTGGAACAGATATCAATATTATATGGGTGGCACAGTGGCGCAGTGGTTAGCACCGCAGCCTCACAGCTCCAGGGACCTGGGTACTGTCTGTGCAGAGTTTGCAAGTTCTCCTTGTGTCTGCGTGGGTTTTTGCCGGGTGCTCCAGTTTCCTCCCAAATCCAAAAGACTTGCAGGTGATAGGTAAATTGGCCGTTGTAAATTGCCCCTAGTGTAGGGAGGTGATAGGGAATATGGGATTACTGTAGTGTTAGTATAAATGGGTGGTTGTTGGTCGGCACAGACTCGGTGAGCCGAAGGGCCTGTTTCAGTGCTGTATCTCTAAATAAAATAAATACACAAACAGTTACTGCACGAGCCATATTTAAACACATCTCACTCTGTCGAGCTACACCCACAATTCCCTGATAATATGTGACATGGTATCACTTCCTCTGGTCACCTTCACTTCCAGCTTCTTAAGGTGGTCTGCTCTTAAGGTCGTCCCACAACACTCGTAATCCAAAGGTCTTGACTAATGATCCAATAACATGATTTCATATCCCACTATGGCAGCTGGGGAATTTAAGTTCAATTAATTAATAAATTAACCTTGCAACTACCAAATTGCTGCAAAAACCCATCTGTTTCTCTAGGGTCCTTTAGGAAAGAAAATCAGCCATCCTTACTCCCCAGTCGAGCCTATATGCAACTCCAGACTCACAGCAATGTGGTTGACTCTTAGCTGCCCTCTGAAATGGCCCAGCAACCCATTCAGTTGTATTCAAGGAGGCAGCTCACCACCACCTTCTCAATGACAAGTAGGGATGGACAATAAATGCTCGTCTTGTTAGCAATGCCAATGTTCCCAGAATAAATACTAATAATGAAGTAGGCAAATTCCTCTTGAGTAGGATCAAGTTGAATGAGGAGCGCATGTTTCTTACAAACTGGATGATGTTTTGGTTAGTTTCTTATATTGCTTGCATTGAGTTTCTCATCCCTTTAAGGATGGGGATCCCGCCTCCAAGAGTGGGAGCAGTGGCCACTGCTGGGACTGCACCCAGCTAAAAGTGGTAACATGGATGCAGGCCTCAGAAGCAGGTAAGTGGAGCGAGTATCCAAGAGTGAATTTGACCTTCCTACAAAATCTTTACTGCTTAATTGCTGCCCAAAGCAGAACAATTACTTATCCCTATCCTTAACCTTTCGTACTTCAAACTCACATTTCTGCAGTTAATTAAGCAGCCACACTACAAGAAAGCACGAATCAGGCCACTTAAAGCTGCGGATCTGTGCTCAATAAGCCACTTACAATTTCCTGCATGAAATGTTCATGCAATTGACATGTGTATTTCACATATGCAATTAAGCATAGACTCTTCCCAAAGGAAAATATATGTCACAATGATGAGTGCAGCTCCAACAACTCTCAAGAAGCTCAACACCATCCAGCACCATCCAGGACAAGCAGCTCGCTTGATTGGCACCCCATCCACTACATTAAGCATTCACTCCTTCCACCACTGATGCACAGTGGCAGTAATCTGTACCATCAACATGATGCACTGCAACAACTCACCAAGGCTCCTTCGACAGCACCTTCCAAATCCACAACCTCTACCGCCTAGAAAGACAACAGCAGCAGATGTACGGGAACACCACCAAAACCACGGCAAGCTCCCCTCCAAGCCACACACCATCCTGACTTGGAACTATATCGCTGTTCCTTCACTGTCATTGGGTCAAAATCCTGGAACACCCTTCCTAACAGCACTGTTGGTGTACCTACACCCCAAGGACTGCAGCAGTTCAAGAAGGCAGCTCACCACCACCTTCTCAAGGGCAATTAGGGATGAGCAATAAATGCTGGCCTAGCCAGTGACGTCCACAACCCATGAGCGAATAACAACTAACATGCACCCCTTGGTCCCTCCGTTCCTGCTCACTCTTTAGAATTGTGACATTTAGTATATATTGCCACTCCCAATTTCTTTTGCCAAAATGCATCACCTCACACTTGTCAATACTAAATTACATCTGCCACCTGTCTGTCCACTTCGCTAGCCTATCTATGTCCTGTTGCAGGTGGTTCATATCATCCTTTTTGTTTGCCGCATGCCCAAGTCATCAGCAAATTTGAGATTCTACTCTGTCTTCCAAGATCCAAATCACTTCCATATAGCAAAAAATGCAAAATTCCAATGAAAAGAAAGGAGTACTTGCATTTATATAGCACCTTTCACGACTGCAGTGCTTTATAGCAAATTAAATATTTTTGAGTTGTAGTCACTGTTGTAATGTAAGAAACACGGAAGCCAATTTGCATACAGCAAGTTCCCACAAACAACAATGTGATAATGACCAGATAATCTGTTTTAGTAATGTTGATTCTAGGGATAAATATTGGTCAGGACACAGGGGAGAATTCCCTGTTCTTCTTCAGAATAGTACCATTGGACTTTTTATGTCAACCTGAGAGAGCAGCCGGGGCCACGTTCAGTGTTTCATCTGAAAGACGGCAGCTCCAACAGTGCTGCACTCCCTCGTGATGCACTGGGAGTGTCAGCCTAGATTTGGAAAAATATTTAGACACCAACTTATCTGATTTTAAAAGGCTCCAAGTGAAACAGTGGGTTGCAGCTAAAACTAAAAAATGTAAAATAGACCATGATAGAATGTGTGAATATTTCCAACACAGTGCAAATATTTTACAAGGGTAAAGGGTTTCTACAGTGCCTCCATTTGAATTATCCAAGGACATTGGAATGGATGGATGTGTCATTCCAAGTCCATTTTTAAACTTTGCGGAACACCTCTGATCAGTCCACAAGCAGTTCCCAGAGCTTCATTTTAATGCTTGTCATTTTAACTTTTCCATTCTACTCTGATGTCTCTGTCCTCAGCTGTTCCAATGAAGCTCAATGTAAGCACCTCATCTTTTGATTAGGCACTATACAACCTTCCGGACTCAACACTGAGTTCAACAATTTCAGATCATAACCATAGCTCCCATTTTCTCAGACATCTGTTGCTGCTAATGATTCTGCTTTTGATATTTTCAGCTTCTCTAGACCCAAATTTTGTTTCTTTACTTGTCCAATTACCATTTCCTTTTGCATTGCACCATCATCCCTTTTGCCACGGCCTTGTTCCTGCCTCCCAGCTGTGGTTCAGTGGTTAGTGCTCTTGTTTCCAAGTTAGAAGGTTGTGGGCTCAAATCTACTCCAGGAGTTGAGTGTCAGAAGTCCAAGTTAATACTGTACTACTCTGCTGTTGAAGATATTGCCTTTGGGATGAGATATTAAACTCAAGCCCCATCTACACTTTCAAGTGGATATAAAAGATTCTATGACACTGTTCTGAAGTGGAGCAGGGGAGTTATTCCTGGGCCAATATATATCTTTCAATTAAACAGGTTATCTGGTCGTTATTACATTGCTGTTTGTGGGAGCTTGCTATGCACAAATTGGCTGCTGCATTTCCTAAATTACAACAGTAACTACACTTCAAAAGTTCTTTATTGGATGTAAAGTGCTTTGGGATGTTCTGCAGTCATGAAAGATGCTATATAAGTCCAAGTTTTTATTTTTCGGCCCTATCACAGACTTCCCCTTTAGTCCTTTCCACCCCTCCCCCTTTCCCTGCCTCTGTACTTGCTTAAAACCTATTAAACCTCTAAGCTTTTCCACTTCTGATGTAAGGTCATTGTCCTGAAATATTAATCATCTTTCTCTCACCACAGATGCTGCCATACCTGCTGGGTGTTTACAGCATTTTCTGTTTTGAGTCCATTCTTTGACTGCTGTGATGTGCAGTGTAATGAAGGAGATGGTTCTTGGAAGTGCCTGAAGAGCAGCCAATCTTTGAGATACGGAATATAAATTCCAGTATATTATCTACAACATCATTCAAAACTGGATACAATTGATCTTTCTGGCTCAATAGTACAGAAATTGAAAATTGTAGAAATTATCACCATCAGTAGTTGGATCAACAAAATGCTCCCTATCAAGACTACGGAATGGTTTATCTACCTTCCCTGAAATAGGTATATTGGAGATATTATGACTCCTTACTCACAGATACAGGCTGTATCCAGACTATTGATGAAGCAATATATCTATTTCAAAATGATACAAAATATGAAGCCAATTTGAACAAAATGAAAGAAGATATACAACCCATTACCACCACCCACACACAATACCCAACACCCTCTACACACCTTCCCTGCCTCCACTGCCCTACAAGGTCATCACAAAGTGCTTTACAATCAATGGATTACTTTTTGAAGTACTGTCACTGCTGTTACGAAAGCAAATACAGCAGCCAATTTGTGCACAGCAAACTCCCAAAAGCAACAATGAGATAAATGGTCAGTCAATCTGATATTGCCGATGTTGGTTGAGGTATAATTGCTGGTTAAGGCAAGGAGTGAACTCAAACAGAGTCGTGGGAATTTTCACATCCACCTGAGTAACAGCAGTGGCAACAACTTGCATTCAAATAGTGCCTTTAATGTAGTAAAACGTCCCAGTGCACTTCACAGGAGCAACAGCAAACAGAATTTGATACCAAGTCACATGAGTAGATAATAGTGCAAGTGATGAAAAGCTTTGCAAAGAGGTAGGTTTTAAGGAGAATCTTCAGCTGGGTTTTAGTTGTGGCTCAGATGGTAGCACCTTCGCCTCTAAATTACCTTCTGGGTTCAAGTCCTACTCCTGGGCTTCAGCACAAAGATCATAGATGACACTCCAGTGCAGTACTGATGAAGCATTTCACTGTTTTAAGTGCTGTCCTTTGAATGAGATGCTAAACTGGGGTCCAGCTACCTGCTCAGGTGGATGTAAAAAAAATTCCATGGCACCATTTCAAAGAAGAGCAGGGGAGTTATCCCCAGGGTCCTGGGCAATGTCTATCCCTCAATCAACATCACAAAAACGGATTATCTGATTGCTATCACATTGCTGTTTGTGAGTGCTTGCTGTGTACAAATTGGCTGTTGCATATCTTACATTGCAACAGTGACTATACTTCAAAAGTATTTTGATTGGCTGTAAAGTGCTTTGAGATATGGGGTGGTTGTGAAAAGGGTGCTATAAATGCCTGACTTTAAAGGAGAGTAGAGAGGCTGAAAGGTTTACAGAATCACAGAATTGTTACAGCGCAGAGCGTAGCCATTCGGCCCAACGTGTCTGCACCAGCTCTCCTAATGAGGATTTCATCTAGTGTTACTCCCCAACCTTCTCCCTGTAACCCTGCACATTCTTCCTTTTCATATAACACTCTAATTCCCTTTTGAATGCTTCAATTGAGCCTGCCTCCACCATGTTCTCAGGCAGCGCATTCCAGACCTTAACCATTCGTTTTTGCTTCTCTTACCAATTACTTTAAATCTGTGCCCTCTCGTTCTCAATCCTTTCATGAGTGGGAACAGTTTCTCCCGATCCACTCTGTCCAGACCCCTCATGATTTTGAATACTTCTATCAAATTATGTCTCAGCCTTCCCTTCTCCAAGGAAAACGGTCCCAACTTCTCCAATCTATCTTCATAACTGAAGTTCCTCATCCCTGGAACCATTCTCTTGAATCTTTTCTGCACCCTCTCTAAAGCCTTCACATCTTTCCTAAAGTGTGGCGCTCAGAGCTGGACACAATACTCCAGCTCAAGCCGAACTAGTGTTTTATATAAGTTCAACATAACTTCCTTGCTCTTGTACTCTATGCCTCTATTAATAAAGCCCACGATACTGTATGCTTTATTAACTGCTCTCTCAACCTGTCCTGCCACCTTCAATGACTTATGCACATATATACCCAGGTCCCTCTGCTCCTGCACCCCTTTTAGAATTGGACCCTTTATTTTATATTGTCTCTCCATGTTCTTCCTACCAAAAATGAATCACTTCACATTTCTGTACATTGAAATTCATCTGCCACCTGTCTGCCCATTCCACCAACTTGTCTATGTCCTTTTGAAGTTCTACACTATCCTTCTCACAGTTCACAATGCTTCCAAGTTTCGTATCATCCGCAAACTTTGAAATTGTGTCCTGTACACAAAGGTCTGGACCATTAATATATATCAGTAAAAGCAAGGACTCCAACACTGACTCCTGGGGAACTCCAATACAAACCTTCTTCCAGCCCGAAAAGCATCCATTAACCACTACTCTTTGTTTTCTGTCACTCAGCCAATTCCAGATCCATGTTGCTACCGTCCCATTTATTCCAGGAGCCATAACTTTGCTCACAGGTCTGTTGTGCAGCATTGCATCAGGCGCCTTTTGGAAGTCCATGTACACCACATCAACTGCATTGCCCTCATCAACCCACTCTAGTACCTCTTTAAATAACTCCAGCAATTTAGTTAAATATTATTTTCCCTTAAGAAATCCATGCTATCTTTCCTTAATTAATCCACATTTGTCCATGTTATGATTAATTCTGTCCCGATTTATTCTTTCAGAAGTTTCCCCACCACCAAAGTTAAACTAACTGTCCTGTAGTTGCTGGGCTTCTCTTCACATCCTTTTTTGAACAAGGGTGTAACGTTTGCAATTCTCCAGTCCACTGGCACCATCCCCGAGTCTAAGGAAGACTGGAAAATTATGGCCAGTGCCTCCGCAATTTCCACTCTCACTTCCTTCAGTTTCCTTGGATGCATCTTATCCGGTCCTTGTGCTTTATCCACTTTACGTACAGACAGCCTATCCAATACCTCTTCCTTATCAATTTTAAACCCTTCTGGTTTAGGAAGGGAATTTATGAGCTTAGAGCCTTGGCAGATGCAGTTATAGCCAGCAATGCTGTAACAATTAAAATCAGGGATGTGCAAAAGGCCAGAATTGGAGGAGCATTGAGTTTTCATAAGGTCTTGAGACTAGAAGAGATTACAGAAATGGGGGTGAGGGGTGGTATCAGCAGGATTAGATCATGGAGAGATTTGAAATCAAGGATTAGAATTTTAAAATTGATCTGTTGCCAGATCAGGAGCCAATGTAAGTCAGTGAGCACAGGGCTAATGGGAGAATGGGACTTGGTGTGAGTTTGGGCACTGGCAGCAAAGGTTTGGATGAGCTCAATTTTACAGAAGTAAGTAGGCACATGGTGTAGTGTCTTATCTGAAAGACGGCAGTGTTACGGCCGAAGCAGGAGGAGGTCCCCGTCTTTTCTGTTCCACTTGCTCTGCAGCTCACAACATCTATCTAAATGTTTTCCTGGTTACTGATACAGCCAATCATATACTCTATTTTTTATCCCAGAATAAAATACACCAACCAGGTTTCTTTAATAAACAACAACATTATCAGTTTATTATAAAACAAGACGTAACCAGTAACAAAGCAAAACATTAACACACAGTTTGAAATATGAAAGTTCCCTTTTTAAAAATTCTCCAATTATACTCATACACACACACTGAAAAAAATACAGAAATTCACTCTGCAGAGGTCTGTTGCAAAAAAAAAGATTTAAAAAATACTTTGACCAAATTCTTGCCAATCCTTGATGAAAAAGGAAAGGAGATATGGAAGAAAGTCAGTTGTCCCTTTTTTGCTCTGACATCTGGGTATGGAGAGACAGATCATTGGGTTCATTTCAGAAGCAATCCGTTCTGGAGATATTGAAAATTATTCTAGTAGTGTTTCTAGCGGAAATGTGGCATTAAGTTTTTCCGCCAGCACACACTTGAATCACAGGATTTTGTTTTCAGTTCCTCAGGAGTATACGGCACTAGGGATTTTTTTGCTCTTCCACAACGAATCTTGGCAGGATTTTTTCAAAAAGGTAGAGAAGGAGGTGAGCTGGGTGATTTATTTTTCTTTGGCAGGAAAATGCCAACAGTCTTCAAACAGTTCCCAACACAATTAAAACTCAAAACAATTCCAAACCCCAAACATAGAGTCTACCTCCTGACCTCCATAAACCTTGACATGTGGCTTCTCTGTAAGCATTTTTCTTCAAGTCACCAAGGGTTCTGCTGTTTTCTGAGGCCAAATGACAAGTGGCCTACAGCAGATGTGCCTTTCAAACAACATCTTGTCCTGTCGGTGAACTTGGTAAAAAAAAACACATCCATGGAATCTTTTCAGTTTTAACACAAATCCTCAAAAATATATTAAAAATAATGGAAACACTTTTGTAACAGCATCTCCAGCAATGTAGCACTCCCTCATTAGTACACTGAGGTGTCAGTCTAGATTATGGCCTTGCAAATGTGAGGCCATGAACTGTGTCATGGGAACGGGACCCTCTATCACTATTCTCTAACTCTGAGGTGACAGAGCAACCAACTGAGCTGAACTGACACTGGTTAGGACATAGACGCAGCATAAGGCTGAAAAAAATCCCTTGAGAATAAAAATCAACAAACAATAATTTGAATTTATAAAGCGCTTTGAATGGACTAAATCATTCCAAGGCATTTCACAGAAGCGTAAATAAGACAAACAATTTAAACTGAGCTAAAGAAGGAGACATCCGGATAGGTGACCACAAGCTACACAAAGAGGCACCTACTGGAGCTTAGGACAAGGATGTATGAATGTAATTCCTTGCTAAGTGCAAACTTAGAGTTTTCTTTCTTCAAACTAGAGCTATGGCCTGCTAGTTTGAAGAAGATGCTGTAGTGAGCATATTTCTCAAAAACCAATTAAGGCAACTAAACGAGTAAAGGCCATTAGCAGCATACGGAAGAAAAGGCCAATTTCATAAAATGAAACTAAACTGAAATTAATGGCACAATTTTACAGAGATCTATATATCTCCCATCATAGATGGATGAAGGGCTGGTATAATTTCTTTAGCTCATTAAATCTTTCCCAATCTCTCTCTGATGAATAGCGAAAGTTGAATAAAACAAAGCAATCGAGAAAAGGTCATTAGTGCTCAACATCCTCAGGTAAAACTCCCTTTGCCTGTTTTCTTTTAGCTCCTCAAGAAGTGCATTGCATTGATAGTAAGGCAAAAAAAAGTCTTTAATAAAATTCAGGACGAGGTGCAGCTCTGGAATCAGACGGCTCAGCTGCATTATTAATGGTTAGTAGAAGAAAGGAGTTTCCTATCGCATCAAGAGGTGATACACATGCCATCCTTAGTCATGCAGATTTAAGCTGTAGGCAGAAGGGATAGAATCATAGAATCAGAGAAAGTTTAAGGCACAGAAAGAGGCCACTTGGCCCATGTGACCACAAAGCTTTAATTACAAAGTTATTGGTTGCAATGAAGCTCAGAATTACTTCACGCATTGTATCTCGAATGTCAGTGGTTCTTGCCAAGTGCTTTTCAACAATACAAAAATGACAGAGTGCAGGCATTCAAGACATTATTTGGAACAGATAGAGAGGAACTATTTCCAATGGCAAGGGAGTCTAGAACTGTGGGACATAGTGTAACAACTAGAACCAGACCCGTCAAGAGTAAAGTTAAGAAACACTTTTACATACAAAGGGTGGTAGAGGTATGGAACTGTCCTCTGCAAACAGCAATTGAGGCTCGTCAGTTGTTAATTTTAAATTTGCAATTGAAATTTTTTGTTAACCAAAGGTATTAAGGGAAATGAGACTTAGGCAGGTATATGGAATGAGGTTGCAGATCAGCCATGATCTTATTGAATGGCGGAATACAGTCGAGGGGCTAAATGGTCTCCTCCTCTTACTATGTTCCTATTTATATCCTAGAAAGAGATAGTTTTGGAGAGAGCATCAACTTTAAGGAACTTTTAAAGGCCTTTTGGAATGAAGGAGGGTCTGATTTTGCTTTCTTTCAGACATTGGAGAGGGATGCTGAGAGGACAAAGATGCAGCTTTTGTGCGGGAATAATTAGTGTCTGCGTCCATTCCTGCCATGATTGATGTACTTGGTACTGACACAACAGGCCATAGATATGTGGGAAAGTGGACATAATTATATCAATTTTGTCAGTGAGGTCCTGCCTAATGGTTCATGTTACTTGTCACCAAGTTTGTCCAAGACAGAAGAGAGGGTCCAATCCTATATGGCATAAAGGCCTCTCTCTATGTGCTGCAGACCACTGTATTCACATTAAGCTTACCGCAGTACATTATAATATAGTCAGGTGTGTTGTATTTCAGTACTGTAGCTACATGTATCATAGTTACTGCTGTTTTAGTTCAACGTACTGCAGTTTAGTGCACTCTAATTCAGTATACTGTAATTTAGTGCACTTTAGTTACTGTAGTTTAGAGTACTCTTGTTCAGTATGCTATGGTTTAGTGTACTCTAGCTCAGTATACTGAGTATAGTGCACTCTAATTCAGTATGCTGTAGTTTAATGTACTCTAATTCAGTGTACTCTAGTTCAGTATGCTATAGTTTAGTGTACTGTAGTTCAGTCTGCTGTGGTTCAGTATACTCTAGTTCAGTATACTGTAGTTTAGTGTACTCTCATTCAGTATGCTGTAGTTTTGTGTATTCTAATTCAGTGTACTTTAGCTTACTGTACTCTAATTCAGTATACTGTAGTTTAGTGTACTCTGGTTCAGTCTGCTGTATGTTCAGTGTACTCTAGTTCAGTATTCTGTAGCTTAGTGTACTCTAGTTCAGTATTCAGTAGTTTAGTGTACTCTAGTTCAGTCTGCTGTAGTTCAGTGTACTCTCGTTCAGTATAATGTAGGATAGCGTACTCTAATTCAGTGTACTATATTTTAGTGCACTCTAGTCGAGTATGCTATAGTTTAGTGTACTCTAGTTCAGTATGCTGTAGTTTTATGTACACTAATTTAGTGTAAGTTAGTTTAGTGTACTATAGTTCAGTATGCTATAGTTCAGTGCACTCTAGTTCAGTATACTGTAGTTTAGTGTACTCTTGTTCGGTATGCTGTAGTTTATTGTACTCTAATTCAGTGTAATTTAGTTTTGTGTACTCTAGTTCAGTATACTATAGTTTAGTGTGCTCTCATTCAGTATGCTGTAGTTTAGTATACTCTAGTTCAGTTTGCTGCAGTTCAGTGTACTCTAATTCAGCGTAATTTAGTTCAGTGTACTCGAGTTCAGCATGCTATAGTTTAGTATAATCTAATTCAGTGTACTTTAGGTTAGTGTACTCGAGTTCAGTGTACTAGAGTTCAGTGTACTCGAGTTCAGCATGCTATAGATTAGTATGCTCTCATTCAATGTACTTTAGTTTAGTGTACTCTAGTTCAGTGTACTCTCGTTCAGTATGATATAGTTTTGTGTACTCTAATTCAGTGTGCTTTAGTTTCGTATACTCTAGTTCAGTATGCTATAGTTTAGTGTACTCTAATTCAGTGTACTTTAGTTTAGTGTACTCTAGTTCAGTATGCTATAGTTTAGTGTACTCTCATGCAATATACTGTAGATTGGTGTACTCTAGTTCAGGCTGCTGTAGTTCAGTGCACTCTAGTTCAGTATACTGTAGTTTAGTGTACTCTCATTCAGTATAATGTAGGATAGCAGACTCTAATTCAGTGTACTTTATTTTAGTGCACTCTAGTCGAGTATGCTATAGTTTAGTGTACTCTAGTTCAGTATGCTGTAGTTTTGTGTACTCTAATTCAGTGTACGTTAGTTTAGTGTACTATAGTTCAGTATGCTATAGTTTAGTGTACTGTAGTGCAATATACTATAGATTGGTGTACTCTAGTTCAGTCTGCTGTAGTTCAGTGAACTCTAGTTCAGTATACTGCAGTTTAGTGTCGCTTTAAACAGAGGCGCAAGGGGAGAGCCAACTGTGCAACAGCCCCAACAAACAAATTTCTCTGCAGCACCTGTGGAAGAGCCTGTCACTCCAGAATTGGCCTTTATAGCCACTCCAGGCGCTGCTTCACAAACCACTGACCACCTCCAGGCGCGTATCCATTGTCTCTCGAGATAAGGAGGCCCAAAAAGAAAAAAAAAGAAAGAAGTTCAGTCTGCTGTAGTTCAGTGAACTCTAGTTCAGTATACTGCAGTTTAGTGTCGCTTTAAACAGGCTCCAGAAGCTGGCTGAGCGTGTCTACCCTGAGGCATAGTGTGGCTTTCGAGCAGAGAGATCGACCATTGACATGCTGTTGTCCCTTCGCCAGCTACAGGAGAAATGCCATGAACAACAGATGCCCCTCTACGTTGCTTTCATTGATCTCACCAAAGCCTTTGACCTCGTCGGCAGGCGTGGTTTCTTCAGACTACTAGAAAAGATCGGAGTTCCACCAAAGCTACTGAGTATCATCAGCTCATTCCATGACAATATGAAAGGCACAATTCAGCATAGCGGCACCTCATCAGAACCCTTTCCTATCCTGAGTGGCGTTAAACAGGGCTATGTTCCCGCACCTACACTGTTTGGGATCTTCTTCTCCCTGCTGCTCTCACATGCGTTCAAGTCTTCAGAGGAAGGAATATTCCTACACACAAGATCAGGTGGCAGGTTGTTCAACCTTGCCCGTCTAAGAGCGAAGACCAAAGTACGGAAAGTCCTAATCAGGGAACTCCTCTTTGCTGACGATGCTGCATTAACATCTCACACTGAAGAGTGTCTGCAGAGACTCATCGACAGGATTGCGGCTGCCTGAAACGAATTTGGCTTAACCATCAGCCTCAAGAAAACGAACATCATGGGACTGGACGTCAGAAATGCTCCATCCATCAATATCGGCGACCACGCTCTGGAAGTGGTTCAAGAGTTCACCTACATAGGCTCAACTATCACCAGTAACCTGTCTCTTAATGCAGAATTCAACAAGCGCATGGGAAAGGCTTCCTCTGCTATGTCCAGACTGGCCAAGAGAGTGTGGGAAAATGGCGCACTGACACAGAACACAAAAGTCCAAGTGTATCAAGCCTGTGTCCTCAGTACCTTGCTCTACAGCAGCGAGGCCTGGACAACGTATGTCAGCCAAGAGCGATGTCTCAATTCATTCCATCTTTGCTGCCTCCGGAGAATCCTTGGCATCAGGTGGCAGGACCGTATCTCCAACACAGAAGTCCTCAAGGTGGCCAACATCCCCAGTATATACACCCTAGTGAGCCAACGGCACTTGAGATGGCTTGGCCATGTGAGCCGCATGGAAGATGGCAGGATCCCCAAGGACACATTGTACAGCGAGCTCGCCACTGGTATCAGACCCACCAGCCATCCACGTCTCCACTTTAAAGACGTCTGCAAACACGACATGAGGTCCTGTGACATTGATCATAAGTCGTGGGAGTCAGTTGCCAGCGATCGCCAGAGCTGGCGGACAGCCATAAAAGCGGGGCTAAAGCGTGGCGAGTCGAAGAGACTTAGCAGTTGGCAGGAAAAAAGACAGAAGCGCATGGAGAGAGCCAACTGTGTAACAGCCCCGACAACCAATTTTATCTGCAGCATCTGTGGAAGAGTCTGTCACTAGAATTGGCCTTTATAGCCACTCCAGGCACCGCTTCACAAGCCACTGACCACCTCCAGGCACTTACCCGTTGTCTCTCGAGACAAGGGGGCCAAAGATGTTCAGTATGCTATAGTTTAGTCGACTCTAGTTTAGTGTACTGTAGTTTAGTGTAAACTAGTTCAGTCTGCTATAGTTTAGAGTACTCTCGTTTAGTATACTGTAGCTTTGTGTACTCTAGTTCAGTTTACTTTAGTTTAGTGTACTCTATTTCTGTATACTGTAGTTTAGTGTACTCTATTTCTGTATACTGTAGTTTAGTGTACTCTAGTTCAGTTTTTGTTTATTCATTCATGGGATGTGGGCAACGCTGTCCAGGCCAGCATTTATTGCCCATCCCTAATTGCCCTTGAGAAGGTGGTGGTGAGCTGCCTTCTTGAACCGCTGCAGTCCATTTGGGGTAGGTACACCCACTGTGCTGTTTGGAAGGGTGTTCCAGGATTTTGACCCAGCGACAGTGAAGGAACGGTGATATAGTTCCAAGTCAGGATGGTGTGTGACTTGGAGGGGAACTTGCAGGTAGTGGTGTTCCCATGTATTTGCTGCCCTTGTCCTTCTAGTTGGTAGAGGTCGCGGGTTTGGAAGGTTCAGTATGCTATAGTTTAGTGTACTTTAGTTCAGTATAACATAGATTAGTGTACTCTCGTTCATTATGCTGTAGTTTAGTGTACTCTAATTCAGTGTACTTTAGTTTAGTGTACTCTAGTTCAGTATACTGTAGTTTAGTGTGCTCTAGAACAGTATGCTACAGTTTAGTGTACTCCTATTCAGTGTACATTAGTTTAGTGTACTCTTGTTCAGTATGCTATAGATCAGTGTACTCTAGTTCAGTATATTGTAGTTTAGTGTACTCTAGTTCTGTATGCTATAGTTTAGTGTACTTTAGTTCAGTATAACATAGATTAGTGTACTCTAGTTCAGTCTGCTGTAGTTCAGTGTATTCTAGTTTAGTATACTGTAGGTTAGTGTACTCTCATTCAGTATGCTGTAGTTTAGTGTACTCTAATTCATTGTACTGTAGTTTAGTGTAAACTAGTTCAGTCTGCTGATGTTCAGTGTTCTCTAGTTCAGTATACTGTAGTTTAGTGTACTCTCATTCATTATACTGTAGTTTAGTATACTCTAGTTCAGTATACTTTAGTTTAGTGTACTCTTGTTCAGTATGCTATAGATCAGTGTACTCTAGTTCAGTATATTGTAGTTTAGTGTACTCTAGTTCTGTATGCTATAGTTTAGTGTACTTTAGTTCAGTATAACATAGATTAGTGTACTCTAGTTCAGTCTGCTGTAGTTCAGTGTATTCTAGTTTAGTATACTGTAGGTTAGTGTACTCTCATTCAGTATGCTGTAGTTTAGTGTACTCTAATTCATTGTACTGTAGTTTAGTGTAAACTAGTTCAGTCTGCTGATGTTCAGTGTTCTCTAGTTCAGTATACTGTAGTTTAGTGTACTCTCATTCATTATACTGTAGTTTAGTGTACTCTAGTTCAGTATACTTTAGTTTAGTGTACTCTAGTACATTATACTCTAGATTAGTGTACTCTTGTTCAGTATACTTTAGTTTAGTGTACTCTAGTTCAGTGTACTGTAGTTTAATATACTCTAATTCAGTGTTCTATAGTTTAGTGTACTCTAGTTCAGTCTACTGTAGTTTAGTATACTCTAGTTCATTATGCTGTACTTTAGTATACTCTAATTCAGTGTACTTTAGTTTAGTGTACTCTAGTTCAGTATGCTATAGTTTAGTATACTCTATTTCAGTATGCTGTACTTTAGTATACACTAATTCAGTGTACTTTAGTTTAGTGTACTCTAGTTCAGTATGGTATAGTTTAGTGTGCTCTGGTCAGTATACTGTAGTTTAGAATTAGAATTAGAATTAGAACATTTCAGTGCAGTACAGGCCCTTCGGCCCTCGATGTTGCGCCGACCTGTGAAACCATCTGACCTACACTATTCCATTTTCATCCATATGTCTATCCAATGACCACTTAAATGCCCTTAAAGTTGGCGAGTCTACTACTGCTGCAGGCAGGGCGTTCCATGCCCCTACTGCTCTCTGAGTAAAGAAACTACCTCTGACATCTGTCCTATATCTATCACCCCTCAACTTAAAGCTATGTCCCCTCGTGTAGTTCAGTCTGCTGAAGTTCAGTGTACTCTAGTTCAGCGTACTTTAGTTTAGTGTACACTAGTTCAGTATGCTACAGTTTAGTATACTCTAATTCAGTGTACTTTCGTTTATTGTACTCCAGTTCAGTATGCTATATTTCAGTGTATTCTAGTTCAGTATGCTGCAGTTTAGTGTAATCTAGTTCAGCATACTGTAGTTTAGTCTCCTCTAGTTCAGTATGCTGTAGTTTAGTGTACTCTAGTTCAGTATACTGTAATTTAGTGTACTCTAATTCAATGCACTTTAGTTTAGTATATTCTAGTTCTGTATGCTATAGTTTAGTGTACTCTCATTCAGTATGCTGTAGTTTTGTGTACTCTAATTCAGTGTACTTTTGTTTAATGTACTCTAGTTCAGTATGCTGTAGTTTTATGCACTCTAGTTCAGTATACTGTAGTTTTGTGTACTCTCGTTCAGTGTACTCTAGTACAGTATGCTATAGTTTACTGTACTCTAGTTCAGGTTACTGTAGTTTAGTGTAATCATGTTCGGTCTACTATAATTTAGTGTACTCTAGTTCAGTATGCTATTGTTTAGTGTATTCTCGTTCAGTATATTGTAGTTTAGTGTACTCTAGTTCAGTCTGCTGTAATTCAGTGTACTCTAGTACAGTATACTATAGTTTAGTGTACTCTCGTTCAGTGTACTGTGTTTAGTGCTCTCTAGTTCTGTATGATGTAGTTTAGTGTTCTCTAGTTCAGTATACTGTAGGTAAGTGTACTCTCGTTTGGTATGCTGTAGTTTAGTGTACTCTAATTCAGTGTACTTTAGTGTACTCTAATTCAGTTTGCTATATTTTAGTGTACTCTCGTTCAACATGCTGTAGTTTTGTCTACTCTAATTCAGCGTACTTTAGTTTAGTGTACTCTAGTTCAGTATGCTCCAGTTTCGTGTACACTAATTCGGTATGTTGTAGTTAAGTGTGTGTTTTTCAGTGTATTTATTTAGCTGTGTGGTAGCTCAGTTACTGTTTTTTCAGCCTTCTATGCAACTTAATCCCGACGGGGCAAAAGAGTTGATTACTTACAACAGGACTTTAGTTGGCCGAGACTTTGACCACAGCTTTGAGTGGGAAGAATATCATCAGTTCTACGAATCAGTCAGGTTAGTTAAATAAATGATTTTACCATACCAGCTTTAACACAGATGCCAGGTACACTTTTGTAAGGTTGTCCTTTGCAGAGGAACTTGTAAAAGAAAACTTGTTGGCCAGCTTTTTGTTCATAATCATGTTAAGTTAAATATGTAAATGTATAACCTTCTTGTGATTTCAGAAATAAAAAATTATGTGTCAGTACATTTATGAAGTATGATATGTAGACAATGGATTCTACAGGGGACCTGGCAATTGGGAGAGATTGGAGCCCATTGGGCTGGAGAGAGGAACCCAATAATCAGGGGAGAGGAGACTTGGAAATGAGGCTCGGAGAGGGAGAATCGGTTGATCGCAGGGCAGCCTGGAGATTGGGATTAGTTGATGATGACAGCGTGGATGGGTTATGTTCGGCATCTTCCTTGAGAGAGTGGGAGAAAGCACTCTTATTCCAACTGGCCAATAAAGAATTCTGTAAAAAGCACTAACCTGTTGGAACTGGCAGCTCCTCCATCTCTTTTGCTACTGGGTTTCCTGGGCCCTGAGAATATAAAGTCAAATCAGGCCCACAATTGCATGATGGGAGCTTGGTTTAAATATTATAAGGAAGTGTCCAGCTTCTCCAAGACATGACACAGGCAGGTCACACATTCGCCACTGTAAAAATGTGGGCAGGTGTGTAAATGGCGTATTTTTTTATTTGTTCTTGGAATGTGAGCATCACCAGTAAGGCCAGCATTTATTGCCCATCCCTAATTGTCCTTGAGAAGGTGGTGGTGAGCTGCCTCTTGAACCGTTGCAGTCCATGTGACGTAGGGACACCCACAGCACTGTTAGGATGGGTGTTCCAGGATTTTGGCCCAGTGACAGTGGAGGAATGGCGATATAGTTCCAAGTCAGGATGGTGTGTGACTTGGAGGGGAACTTGCAGGTGGTGGTGTTCCCATGCAACTGTTACCTTTGTCCATGTAGGTGGTAGAGGTCACGCATTTAGAAGGTGCTGTCGAAGAAGCCCTTGGTGAGTTGCTGCAGTGCATCTTGTAGATGGTACACACTGCTGCCACTGTGCGTTGGTGTTGAAGGGAGTGAATATTGAAGGTGGTGGATAGGGTGACGATCAAGCAGTCTGCTTTGTCTTGGATGGTATCAAGCTTCCTGAGTGTTGTTGCAGCTGCATTCATCCTGGCAAGTGGAGAGTATTCTATCACACTCCTGACTTGTGCCTTGTAGATAGTGGACAGGCTTTGGGGAGATAGGAGGTGAGTTACTTGCTGAGAATTCCCAGCTTCTGACCTGCTCTTGTAGCCACAGTATTTATGTAGCTAGTCCAGTTAAGTTTCTGATCAATGGTAACCCCCAGGATGTTGATGGCAGAGGATTCAGCGAGGGCAATGCCATTGAATGTCATGAGGAGGTGGTTACATTCCCTCTTTTTGGAGATGTTCATTGCCTATCACATGTGTGGTGTGAATGTTACTTGCCACTTAGCCTAAGCCTGAATGTTGTCCAGGTCTTGTTGCATGCAGGCAGAAACTGCTTCATGATCTGAGGAGTTGTGAATGGAACTGAAAACAGTGCAATCATCAGTGAACACCCCCACTTCTGACCTTATGATGATGGGAAGGTTATTGATGAAGCAGCTGAAGATGGTTAGGCCTAGGACAATGCCCTGAGGAACTCCTGCAGTGATGTCCTGGAACTGAGGTGATTGGCTTCCAACAACCACAACCATCTTCCTCTGTACTAGGTATGACTCCAACGAGTGGAGAGTTTTCCCCCGATTCCACTTGACTTCAATTTTGCTAGGGCTCTTTGATGCCGCCTTTGGTTAAATGCTGCCTTGATGTCAAAGGTAGTCACTTTCGCCTCACCTCTGGAATTCAGCTCTTTTGTCCGTGTTTGGACCTCTTATTAGAATTCCGCAAGCACAGGTCACCATACAGTACCTCATTCAAGTGGATAGTAAGCATTTGCCACTGGGATATCAAGGCTGCGCTCAATTCTTGTCCTTTCCATCCATTCAGGCACACTTTCCAGTGTGGTTTACTGGACAGTAACCAAGAACAGGGGTAGTTCCCTTAGATTAGAGCACATCTCACTCCCTGATAGATTAGAGTGTATTTCATTCTCTCTGATAGATCCTTGGCTTTATAAATATGACCATTGAATACAAAAACAAGGAACTGATGTGAAATCTTTACCAATCACTGGTTAGGCCTCAGCTGGAGTATTATGCCCAATGTTTGGTGAGAATTGTACCAGTGATGAGGGACTTCATTATGTGAAGCAGCTGTGATTGTTCTCCTTAAAGCAGAGAAGGTTAAGGAGAGACCAAATAGAGGTGTTCCATATTAAGAGGGGCTTTGAACATAAAAAGTAGGAGCAGGCATATATAATTTGGCTCTTTGAATCTGCTCCTCCATCCAACAAGATCATCTATCCACTTCTGTCTTGAATATACTCAACAACTGAGCATCTACTAGCTCTCTTCTAGACAAATTAGGGAGATAGTGTTTCCTTTGTCAAGTGGATCAGCAAACAAGTGTCATAGATTTGAAATAATTGTCAAACGAGCTGGAGAGGAAATTAGGAGACGTCTTTGCATACAGGGTTTTTAAGCTCTAGAATGTGCTACATAAAAGGGTGGTGGAATCCAATTCCACAAAAGGCAATTGGACATGTCCTTAAAGAGACTAATTTGCAGGATTATGGGGAAAAAGCTAAGGTGTGTGATTAATTTGGATAGCTCTTAATAAAGAGCTAGTAGAGGCCAATGGGCTGAATGGTCTCCTTCTGGGTTGAAGATTCCATATTTCTACCTTTGCCTGACTCAGCAGAAGCTGAGGACTGGATGCAAGGGTTGTCGACACCAACCCGCCACTATCTAATTTACTGGGGAACTGCATTTTATTTGTTTAATGCTGATTAGAAATTCAGCTCTGTGGCAACTTGGAAGCAAAAACTGCACCTTGCTGTCTCAGTAATTACTGTGCTAATATATTAATTTAGTCAGTAATTCCTCAGAGATTACTGAAGAGTTCTCAGATTGCCCAATGTAACCCATCTATCTGTTGCAGAGCATGTCAATGAGATTCCATAGTAGGTTTCCATCCTTTTTTTTCTCTCTCTCTCAGCTATAACAAGAACTAGCATTTGCACAATGCCTTGAGCGTTAGAAAAGCATTTCGCAGAGAGACTAGACGAGCAGTCAAGGATTTAGAAGGCAAACATTGCACATGGTAAGCAGGTAGAAGTCATGTAAGCTGTGGCTTAGTGTCTGTTACCTCTGCGTCAGTAGGTTGTGGGTTCAAGACCCACTCCAGAGACTTAAACACAAAATCTAGTCTGACACTCCTTATACACCACTGAGGGATTGCTGACCTGTCAGAGGTGCTGTATTTCAGATGCGATATTATTTATTTGTTTATTTTATTATTTATTTAGAGATACAGCACTGAAACGGCCCTTCGGCCCACCAAGTCTGTGCTGACCAAGAACCACCCATTTTATACTAACCCTACAGTAATCCCATATTCCCTACCACCTCCCTACACTAGGGGCAATTTACAATGGCCAATTTACCTATCAACCTGCAAGTCTTTGGCAGTGGGAGGAAACCGGAGCACCCGGCGGAAACCCACGCCGTCACAGGGAGAACTTGCAAACCCGCACAGGCCTTAAACCAAGGCCTTGTCTGCCTTCTCAGGTGGAGGTAAAAAATTCCACAGCATTATTTCACAGAAGAGCAGATGAGTTCTCCCTGGTGTCCTGGCCAATATTTATCCCCCAGCCAATTAATTTAGTCAGTAATTCCTCAGAGATTACTGAAGAGTTCTCAGATTGCCCAATGTAACCCATCTATCTGTTGCAGAGCATGTCAATGAGATTCCATAGTCGGTTTAATATCGTCATTAAAAAGGATTTTCTGATCATTATCACATTGCTGTTTGTGGGAGCTTGCTGTGCACAAATTGGTTGCTACATTTTCTTCATTACAACAGTAAGTACACTTCAAAAGTACTTCACTGGTTATAAAAGTGCTTTGGGACAACCTGAAGTTGCGAAAGGCGATATAGAAATGGAAGTCTTTATTTACTAGGAGGGAGATGGCACAGGATTTGTGAGAGTAATAAGGCAAATGGTAGAGGGTTTAGGAGAGAGCTGTCTCATGCAGCAGAGGATTTAAAAGGAAGATGGGCCAAGCCGGATATGGAGAGAGAGAGGCTAAGTGGTTCAGGATTGTGGTAGAGAGTTTAGGAGAGAGACCAGTCGTTGGGTAGAGGGTTTAGCAAAGAGATTGGTCATGGGTTGGGGGAGTTTAGGAGAGAAACAGTTCAAGAGTTGGATGGTTTAGGAGAGAGAACAGCGAAGCAGAAATGGATTGAGGAAACAGATAGTTTGAACGGTACAAGATTTGTTTGAGAGATAGGCCGAGAGGTAGTGAATGTTCTAAGAGAATTGGCTAAGAATTTAGGGATGACTTTTGCCTTCCTCACTCAGTGGAAGGTGGACAGTTCAAACCCAACTGGGCGCCTCACATTCAGAGGCCCCGTTTTGATCCTGAACTCTTCTAGTTTAACCCACTCTTCTGAGCAGTGGCTGGAGTTGCTGTGGAGAGGAGATCAGGCAGTTGGTGAGAAGTCAAATTTTGAAGCAAAAAAAGCAAGGAAATAATAGAGATGAATATAGGAAAGAAAATGGTGCTAACTATGTCCAAATAATGGCAATACATTTCCATACTGTACTGGATGCTGAGCCTTGTCCACATTGTGTGGTATCCTCTCAACTGCAGTTTTGATCTCCATATTTAAGGAAGGATGTACTTGCATTGGAGGCAGTACAACAAACATTCACTAGATTGGTCCCTGGGATGTAAGGGTTGTCCTATGATAGACTGAGTAATTTGGGCCCTTATTTGCTGGAGTTTAGAAGCATGAGAAACAATGTCATTGAAACACACAAGATCCTGAAGGGGCTGGATAGGGTAGACACTGAGGGATTGTTTCCACTGGTCAGGGAATCTAAAACACAGGGGCATAGTCTCAGGATAAGGGTCCAATCATTTAGGACTCAGATGAGGAGAAGTTACTTCACTCAAAGGGTTGGGAATCTTTGGAATTCTCTACCCCAGAGGGTGTAGTATGATCGCTTTAAGAGTGATGTCCCTTTAAGAACATAGTATGCTTGTGAGCTAAGTACCAGGCTGTAGCTATGTGACTAGAAGCCATAGTCAATCTGAACTGTAACACCCTGGATAAAGGTTCTGTATATAGTTTGCTCTGTGTTGTGTGTATTAGTTTAGCTGTTAATGAACCTTCTAGAGCTCTTCAAGGAACTGGAATCCACGTATCTGATTGTGTTGCTTAAGATAACACAAAGAAACTCATAACAGAGGGTTGTGGACGCTCCATCATTGAATACATTTAAGGCCGATATAGAGAGATTTTTGATCTCTCAGGGAATCAAGGGATATGGGGAATGGGCGGGAAAGTGGAATTGAAGTCCAAGATCAGCCATGATCGTATTGAATGGCGGAGCAGGCTTGATGGGCCATATGGTCTACTCCTGTTCCCATTTCTTGTGTTCAGCCACTCTAGGCTCACAGTATCAAGGGTACTTTGAATGTTTCTATTTCTCAATGTGCATAATGAACTGTATCTTATTTATTGCAAAATTCAACATTTGGATGCCAACTGTTGGATTTTGTTTCCAGATTTCTATTATAAATATCACAAATATGCATATCATGGGAATATATTATATTGCAATTTAAACACTTGAACCATATGAACTATATATTTCTGGGCTCATTTAATAATCTAACTATAATTTCAATGTCTTCAGGCAATCTATTGTATACAATAATGTTTTATACAGCTGAACCTGGAATAAATAAGAAAAATATTACACAAATAAATTAATTATTTACCAAGCTTGCAGTTCCCTTCCTGCTCCGGAGTAACAGGGATACAAACAAAAGAAAGAACTTGCATTTATATAGCACCTTTCACAAAGTCACAAAGCACTTTACGCCCATTGAAGTACTTTTGAAGTGTAGTCACTGCTGCAATGTAGGAAATACAGCAGCCAATTTGCGCACAGCAAGATGCCACAAGCAACAACATGATACTGACCAGATAATCTGCTTTATTGATGTTGGTTGAGGGACAAATATTGGCCAGGACAGAGGGGAGAACTTCCCTGGTTACCTTCAAAATAGTACCATGGGATTATTTGCACCCACTTGATTGGGCAGACAGGCTATGTTTAACGTCTCATCCAAAAGGCGGCACCTTCGACTGTGCAGCACTCCCTCAGTACTGCATAGGGAGTGTTAGCTTAGATTTTGTGCTCAAATCTCTGAAGGTGGAACTGCCTGATTTTCATTTCAATGGAAGTGATGAGCGGATGGTTTCTGTAATGGGTGGTCATTACTCACCCAATGCCAATTTGCTGCCCAAGCAGTGAAAGCAAAGGTTACTCCAATTAAAGTTCCAGAAGGCTGATTCGAGAGCAGCAAGAAATAAAGGGGTAGTTTTCATCAATACCTACTGGGGTGGGGAAGGTATGGGCTGGACAGGATGACCATGTCCATAATGAACTCTGACTGATTGACCTTCCACTAGCTTAAATTAGTGGAAAATCGGAAAGCGTGCTCCTCTTCCTCCTATTTTCCTCCCCGTGTTCCCTCACTCTAACTACTTTGTGCTCAGTGGAGGCAGATGAAAATCCACTTCTTAATTTCCAGCCTTTAGTACAATGCAATGAGCATCATGTTATGTCACCAGAACAGAGACCAACATCAACAACAATTATATTAATTGGACTCTGGAAAACTTCATCGAAATGTCTCAAGTTAATAAATGCAATAAATCATCCAGCCTGACTAATGGTGAAATGAGGAGCAAAACAATTGAAACACAAAGAACTGCCAAGTGATTTACTGCAATCTAATGTCGGATCATGGTATGTAATTATAATCAAGGCTGGCACTTTAGTGCCATACTGAGGGAGTGCTGCACTCTCAGGGGCTCAGTACTGAGGTTGTGCTGCACTATCGAAGGGTCAGTACTGAGGGAGCACTACATTATCAGAGAGCCAGTACTGAGGGAGTGCTGCCCTGTGGGAGGGTCAGTACTGAGGTAATGCTGTACTGTCGTAGGGTCAGTACTATGGGAGTGCTGTATTATCAGAGGATCAATACTGAGGGAGTGCTGTACTATTGGAGGGCTAGTACTGAAGAGCACTGCACTGTCAGAGGGTCAGTACTGAGGGAGTGCTCCACTGTCTGAAGCTCAGTACTGAGGGAGTGCTGCACTATTGGAGGGTCAATACTGAGGGAGTGCTGTACTATCTGAGGGAGTGCTACACTATCCGAGGGTCAGTACTGAGGGAGTGCTGCACTATTGGAGGGGAAGTTCTGTGGGACAGCCACACTATAGGAGGGTCAGTTCTGAGGGAGTGCCGCATTGTCTGAGGGTCAGTAATGAGAGAGTGCTGCACTGTTGGAGGGCAGTACTGAGGGAGTGCTGCACTGTTAGAGGGGCAGTAATTTGGGAGTGCTGCACTGTCAGAGGGGCAGTAATATGGGAGTGCTGTACTATCGGAGGGTCAGCACTGAGAGAGAGCTGCACTGTTGGAGGTCAGCTCTGAGGGAGTGCTGCATTGTCTGATGGTCAGTACTGAGGGAGAACTGCACTATTGGAGGGGCAGTACTGAGGGAGTGCTGCACTGTCAGAGGGGCAGTACTGAGGCAGAGCAGTGTTGGAAATCCTATCTTTCATTTGAGACATTCAATCGATGAAGAATGACTAGCATTTATGTGGCATCTATCATGACCTCAGGGCCAACCAAAGTGTTTTACAGCCAATGGAGTACTTTTTGAAGTGTAGTCACCATTGTAACGAAGGCAACGCAGCAGCAAATTTGTGCACAGCAAGCTCGCACAACCAGCAATGTGATAATGATCAGGTAGCTCTGTTTTAGTGGTACTGTTTAAGGGATAAATATTGGCCAGGTCACTGGAAATAACTACCTCAGTCTTCTTCAGAATAGTGCCACAGGAGCTGTAACAGCCACCTATGTAGGTTGTACAGGTCAGAGAATCATACAGCACCAAAGGAGACCACTTGGCCTATTATTTCTGTACCGATTCTCCGAAAGACATATTCGATTAGTTCCACTCCCCTGCTCCTTCTCCACAGCCCCGCAAATATCTCCGTTTCAATTGTTTATCCAATTTCCTTTTGAAGGATACTGTTGAACCTGCTTCCACCACCCTTTCAGACAACGCATTCCAAACCTGTTCACCAGGATTGGTGTCGAGAAACAGTCAATAGGAATGTCTTGCAACTGACTGAATGGATGGAGAATCAGAGCCTGCGATCATTGTAAAGTTACGGCTATGGAGGTTGTAGAATAGTATAATATTATAGCACAGAAGGAGGCCATTCAGCCCATTGTACCTGTGCTGGCTCTTTGAAAGTGCTATCCAACTAGTCCCACTCACCGGCCTTTTCCCCAGAGCCCTGCAAAACTTTCATTTTCAGGTATTAATCCAATTCCTTTTTGAAAGCTATTATTGAATCTGCTTCCACCGCCCTTTAAGGCAGCGCAGTCAAGATCACAACACACTGTGTAAAAAAATATTCCCCTCATTACTCCCTGGCATTTTTGACAATTTACTTAAATCTATGTCCTCTGGTTATAAACCCTCCTGTCAACAGAAACAGTTTCTTCCTATCGACTGTATCAAAATCCTTCAAGATTTTGAATAACTCTATTAAATCTTCCCTTAACTGTCTCTGCTCCAAGGAGAACAATCACAGCTTCTCCAGTCTGTTCACATAACTGAAGTCCCTTAACCTTGGTACCATTCTAGTAAATCTCTTCTGCACCCTCTCCAAGGCCTTGACACCCTTCCAAAAGTGTGATGCTGAATTTTGTACACAATATTTCAGCTGGGAACTAACCAGTGTTTTCTTTTTACAGGTTTCTCATAACTTCCTTGTTTCATACTAGGCCCCCACCTGCCAAGAATGAGGCACATTAATTTTGTCATGAAGATTGATTTTAAACTGTTACTGGAGTGAAGAAAGGCCTTGTTAAACAGATCAGCCATGGCTGGAAAATATATTTGCATATTAACGGACAGTGTTTGGAAGGAAAAAGCAGCCATTCCCTGACACATTCAACCCACAATTGACTTTTGATCACCAGACGTTGAAGGTGGGGGAGCTCGCATTGCAGGTCGACTGCTAAGATGGCTGAATACACAAATGAACATGGTCAAACCAGCTAGTCACATGACTAACCTGCTGGGCAACCTGAGTTTTTTGAATTTGTACAAACAGTTTAGGCAGAAAGCAGAATGCTCCTGGACTGAGAAGATCTCTCCTAGCTTGCTCGCCACAGCCTCTCCTGTCTGTCTGCTCCCATCTCATTCTCACAAACCTCTGAATCCACTGAAAACACATGACTCCCAAGAGAGAGAAGTCTCCTACAGCGAACAAGGTTTAAGAAGAATACTGGGCCCCAACAAAAAGCAAGATCTACCTACAATCAAGTAATCTACAGTGAGCTTGAAGACCCGTAACAAAACTCTTCAGATATTGCCTCAAACTTTTCCACTTTATTTCTTCTGCTCTGTTCTGTCTCTATCTGCATGTATGTATTGCGTGTGCATGCTAGTGTGGGTGTGTTATGTATTCATAGGCGTTAACCAAATTAGAGTTTAAGTTTAATAAATTTCAACTTCTTTAAACTTAAGAAAGCCTGTTTGTGCTGGTTTCTTTGCCTTATAATTGGAAAGCAGTGAACAAGGATTCACCAATGGGGAGCTAAAAAACACGGTGAGTTTAAAATTAAACCCTGTTACGGTAAGACCAGGTGAAGGCTGAAAGGGAACCCTAGACCTCTTTCTCACCTGGTTGTAATACTTGCTTTTGTACTCTATTCCTCTATTTATAATGCCCAGGGTCACGTTTGCTTTTTAACAGCCTCCTCAACTTCCTTCTCCTGGAATTGCTGCAATCGTTGATTCCATGCTGTAGCAGTTGTTCAAAAATAATTCAATGGTTTGCTAGATTACTTTAGAGGCCATTAGAAGACAACCACATATCATGAGACTGAATTCACATCTAGACCAGACCAAGTTCCCTGGCCTGAAGGACACAAGTGAAACCAATTGGATTTCTCTTGGTGTTACCCCATAAATTGCTAGATTTATTGAATTGAATTTCACAATTTGTGACAATTGTATTCAATGGAACTCATGAACTCAACTTTATAAAACCAGCACCATGAACACTACAGGGTAGCTGCTGCAGAAGTATTTGCACCTGTTGACTGAAACTGAGGTGACAGCCATTGAGACTGATGGACCCAGGTGCGGAGGTTATGTGGGTGCTGGCAGGAATTGGAAAGGATAACTTCTGTTTTTCCAGCATTAAAAGATGCCAAAAATGTTCCTGCATGCATACAAGTGGTAGAGCTTGGACGAGCAATTGGCTAATCTAGCAATTTTGGTTTTATGTTAATGATCTTGAAGCAGACACAAGACCGTTTCCACAGTACAAAAATATCAACTGTTGATCAGTTGTTAGCGCTCTCACCTCTGTCAGAAGGTTGTGGGTCCAAGGTCCACTCCAGGACTTTCAGTGGGTGGAGAAGACCTTGCGGGACATCATCGAGGAGCTCTGGGCCATGAGAGCCCGGCTTTGGACTGCATCATCTCGGCATGGACATCAGCAGTCTGAGCTGACTGACTGAAAGGCATCAGCAGGGACACTGACGGAGTGGCAATGATGGGAGCACAAATACTGTTGTCCTGAGAGAAGATTCATGTACCATGAAGCCACTGCCTCAGTAATCCTAATAATCTGTTGGAGGACAGATTGCTGGACTGCTGTGAAACCCTGCAAGCCCCTTTGAACACTGAGATCCGCTACATCATAAGTGGATCCGCAAGTGCTGTCATGGAGTTGGCTACCACTTTCACACTGGAAATGATCGGCTCCAAGCTCTGCATGAAACCCTGTGCCAAGTTAGAACCAGGCTCCTCCATGCTTCTTAATAGTGACAACAGGCTTTGTGCATGCCCATCAGCCTTTTCCTGTATAATACCACATCAAAGTCCTCGCCTGAGTCCCCAGCAACAGAACTCGCCTGCGACCTCGTCCTCTGGGGAGTTGGCACATGAGTTATCTTTTTCTTCTGGCCTAACTGCAGCCCACTCATGCCCAGTGACTCAGCATGTGCTGATAATGCCTCTATACTACCCTCTAAAGTATGCATGGCGCCAATATCTGAGCTGGTGGCTGCAAGTGTCAGATCAAGTGACGATGTTTCTTCATCAGTTGTCTGCTCTTACTCTCACCTTTCATTTCAGACTGCACTGGCTGGCCAGGTGACAGCTCAAGGATATCTGAAAGCGGAAATGCAGAAGAGGTAAGGAAAGGAGGAGTGGGTGGAAAGCTAAAGGTCCATGGTCACACTATCTGCAGTTTGTATTTGTGGGATGAGGGCGAAGTAGGATTTGAGAAGATACATTAGGCAGGAACATACCATCAACTTGGGTAGTTTCAAAAATACCAGTTCCAACAGTTTCAGTGATAGCCGTGCCAATAATTCAGAGCATTGTCTCCTCCACGGGACTCAGAAGGTGTAGTTGTGCCTATTCTCCCACTTATTCTCTGCTGCTGCCTTATGTTTTGGGTACCTTGCCCTGAAAATAGACGGAAGAATGTCGGTGAGTGTATTGCACTGTGTTTGGGTGATGTGGCTGTCATAGCTAAATAGCTGGAAGTATGTGGAAGCTACAAGATGTGGGTGTGAGGCTGGCAGCATTGGTAAGTGGAGGTGGAGTTTCTGAATATTATGTATGAGTCCTGATTGCTGGAGACTATTGATGAGTGAGTGATGGGGGTGTGGTACATTGAGCAGCATTGCGTGAGAGGTTGATGGTGCAGTTGGTAAGATATAGCAGTTGAAGACACATTCACTGACCTTGACCACTCGTGTGAGGTCAATGAACCTTTTGTGGCACTGCAGCCAGGTACATTGGGCCAGACTCCTTGCGTTGACCTTCTTGGCCACCTGCTCCCATTTCCTTTGCAATGTACACCAGGAGGGCGTCCTAGCACCCTAAGGAGATGGAGAACTGTTCATGCATGCATGCGAGGGAAATTTGGCAAACTCCAGAATTGCTCCAGCAGTGTTTAAAAGAAGATTACAAATGCCTCTTGATATGAGATAGCTCTTGATATAGGTGCCTGGCTTAGGCCAGTGATTACAATTTCCCATCTCCAAACTAACAGAGAGGATCCTATAATCAAAACAGAAAGTGCTGGAAAAACTCAGCAGGTCTGGCAACATCTGTGGAGAGCGAAGCAAAGTTAGTGTTTCAGGTCTGTGACCTTTTTTCAAAACTGGCTGGTTCACTGTGCTGAAATGTTAACTTTGTTTCTCTCTCCACAGATGTTGCCAGACCTGCTGAGTTTTTCCAGCACTTTCTGTTTTGATTTCAGATATCCAGCACCCATAATATTTTGTTTTTATTTTAGAGAGTATCCTGTGTCCATTATGGAAACCACATGAATTTCACTTTCATTAACACCAATCAAGATGACGATTTTGGTGATTCCTATATTGTGAGGCCCAACGGCCTTGTCAGTTTACCACACAAGTGATCAAGACAAAACTTGTCCTCAATCTTGTCTCTTTGCTCTGTCTCCTCATAGCTCACACACTAAAAGAAGAGACTTGTGCTCATATTACAGCCTTGGGCTGTCCCAAAGCACTTTACAGCCATGAAGTGCTTTTGAAGTGTAGATAATGTTGTAATGTAGGAATCACAGAAGCGGGAATAGAGCGGGAGGGAGAGGGAGGTGGGGGACAGAGAAGGAGGGAGAGGGAGGCGGGGGACAGAGAAGGAGGGCGAGAGAGGCAGAGGACAGAGAGGGCGAGAGAGGCAGAGGACAGAGAGGGAGAGAGAGGGAGAGGACAGAGAGGGAGAGAGAGGGAGAGGCAGGGGACAGCGAGGGATGGAGAAAGAGAGGCGAGGGAGAGAGAAGGAGAGGCGGGGGAGGGAGAGAGCGGTGCGGGACAGAGAGGGAGAGGAAGAGAGGTGCAGGACAGGGGGAGAGAGAGAGAGGCGGGGGACTGGGAGAGAGAGAGAGAAAGGTGAAGAAGAGGGAGAGAGGGGCAGGGAACAGAGAAGGAGGGCGAGAGAGGCAGAGGACAGAGAGGGAGAGAGAGGGAGAGGACAGAGAGGGAGAGAGAGGGAGAGGCAGGGGACACAGCAAGAGCCCACAAAAAGCAATAATTTGCTTTGGTGATGTTGGACACCAATCTTCAATTCGTGCTATTGGATCTTCTACATCCACCTATGAGGCCAGTAGGAGCCTTGGTTTAATATCTCATTTTGAAGGACAGCACCTCTGACAGTTCAGCATCCCCTCAGTGCCACACTGATATGTCAGACTTGATTTTGAGCTCAAGTCTCTGGAGTGGGACATGAACCCACAATTGTCTGATGGAGAGACAAGAGTGCTGCTCATTAATTCACAGCTATCAACTTAAACATAAATAAAATATTGGGTTTTCAGGCCATGCTAAGTGCAATTTACACCGTGTTCCCAGAGTTTCTGCAAATGTGTGACAGTCAACAGTACCTCCTCAAGACTACAAAAACAAAATACTGCAGATGCTGGAAATCTGAAATTAAAACAGAAAATACTGGAAATCCTCAGCAGGGCTGGCAGCATCTGTGGACAAACAGAGTTAACCTTGCAGGTCGATGACCTTTCACCAGAACTCATCGTTTGATATAGCAAACCTGTTACCTAGATTCATGTTTAACTGCTCCCCAAGACACAGTCCACTGCCTCATGTGTAATCCTAAAATGTCCTGGTTCTCTGTCCTACTGTTTGCATGCTTGATCTGCCATGTTATAGAAATACAGGTGCGTTCATTTTCAGCCATCAGCACAAATGGAACAAATTGAAATAATAAATGTTTGCCACCTTTTCGTGGCTGTGCGCAAATTAAAAGATAAAGAATTAAGTTCTGCATTTTTGCACTCACCTTGTCATTATGGGGAACAGCAGGATGCCTGGTTCAACTACCATCTGATCTAAAATTAGTACTGGGAATGCAAATAAACGGTCTCAACAATTTAGCAGCAGTTATTCAAGTAGTGTTGCCTGTGACAACCTGCAAAGAGAAGGTCAAATATCAAATTGTTTTTAGTTATGCAAACTGTTTGAATTTAAGATCCAGTTGGAAATGATAGGTCTGCATGCTGGTTATTTCTGGTTCTGCTTCTTGATGCTGTGCTCACCACTACATCAATTATTTGTTTAGGATCATTGGCTGCAAAGTGTTTTTTTTCATATAGCTTGACATTATGATGAATATGGATCTAAATTTCTAAAAGACTGAAATGGGAGGAAACAGGACATAAGACAAGATGAAGGTAAGATAAGGCACTTGTTATTCTCAACAGGTCATCATTTGCGACACATTAATAAATCACACATTAATCTTCTGTTGACAGTCGCTGTGTTGATTCAAATTTTTTTATTATCTTTTCATGACAAGGTAGTAGCTATCACACCACACTCTCAGCAACAACTCTAATAGACACTTCAGATACCAGGGGAACCCTTTGAATGGTACCAGGGTCAATCAGTTCACTGAGAGTACATGAATTACCATAAAGGAGAGTAGTGTCAAGCAGCAGAATTGAGCTTGCTAAAGGTCCTATTCACAAAGCAGAGATTTGAATGTATACAATTCACTGCACCAAGCAGAGAACAAAATTGCTGACTCTGATTTCCCCTTATTGCCAGCTACATTCTTGATCAGTTCATCGGGACAGCTTCACCCAGAGGAGACTTGGAAAGTTCAAGGAAGGAGTCAACCCCAATTACTCTTGTGCATCTTGGAGTGGACATTCACACAGCAGAAAGTCACACAGCGGAAAGTCATATCGCGGACAGTCGCACAGTGGACAGTCACACAGCGGACAGTCACACAGCGGACAGTCACACAGCGAAACGTCACACAGTGAAAAGTCACATAGCGGACAGTCACATAACGGACAGTCACACAGCGGACAGTCACACAGCGAACAGTCACATATCAGACAGTAACACAGTGGACAGTAACACAGTGGACAGTCACACAGTGGACAGTCACACAGCGAACAGTCACACAGCGAACAGTCACATATCAGACAGTCACATAACGGACAGTCACACAGCGGACAGTCACACAGCGAACAGTCACACAGCGAACAGTCACATAGCAGACAGTAACACAGTGGACAGTCACACAGTGGACAGTCACACAGCGGACAGTCACATAGTGAACAGTCACATATCGGACAGTCACACAGCGGACAGTCACACAGCGAAATGTCAGACAGTGAAAAGTCACATAGCGGACAGTCACATAACGGACAGTCACACAGCGGACAGTCACACAGCGAACAGTCACATATCAGACAGTAACACAGTGGACAGTCACACAGTGGACAGTCACACAGCGAACAGTCACACAGCGAACAGTCACATATCAGACAGTCACATAACGGACAGTCACACAGCGGACAGTCACACAGCGAACAGTCCCACAGCGAACAGTCACATAGCAGACAGTAACACAGTGGACAGTCACGCAGTGGACAGTCACACAGCGGACAGTCACATAGTGAACAGTCACATATCGGACAGTCACACAGCGGACAGTCACACAGCGAACAGTCACACAGCGAACAGTCACATATCAGACAGTAACACAGTGGACAGTCACAAAGTGAACAGTCAGACAGCGAACAGTCACACAGCGAACAGTCACATATCAGAGAGTCACATAACGGACAGTCACACAGCGGACAGTCACACAGCGAACAGTCACACAGCGAACAGTCACATAGCAGACAGTAACACAGTGGACAGTCACACAGTGGACAGTCACACAGCGGACAGTCACATAGTGAACAGTCACATATCGGACAGTCACATATCGGACAGTCACACAGCGGACAGTCACACAGCGAAATGTCAGACAGTGAAAAGTCACATAGCGGACAGTCACATAACGGACAGTCACACAGCGGACAGTCACACAGCGAACAGTCACACAGCGAACAGTCACATATCAGACAGTCACACAGCGGACAGTCACACAGCGGACAGTCACACAGCGAAAAGTCACATAGCGGACAGTAACACAGTGGACAGTCACACAGCGGACAGTCACACAGCGGACAGTCACATAGTGAACAGTCACATATCGGACAGTCACACAGCGGACAGTCACACAGCGAAAGGTCACACAGTGAAAAGTCACATAGTGGACAGTCACATAACGGACAGTCACACAGCGGACAGTCACACGGCGAACAGTCACACAGCGAACAGTCACATATCAGACAGTAACACAGTGGACAGTCACACAGTGGACAGTCACACAGCGAAAAGTCACATATCAGACAGCCACACAGCGGACAGTCACACAGCGGACAGTCACACAGCGAAAAGTCACATAGCGGACAGTCACACAGCGGACAGTCACACAGCGGACAGTCACATAGTGAACAGTCACGTATCAGACAGTCACATATCGGACAGTCACACAGCGGACAGTCACACAGCGAAATGTCAGACAGTGAAAAGTCACATAGCGGACAGTCACATAACGGACAGTCACACAGCGGACAGTCACACAGCGAACAGTCACACAGCGAACAGTCACATATCAGACAGTCACACAGCGGACAGTCACACAGCGGACAGTCACACAGCGAAAAGTCACATAGCGGACAGTAACACAGTGGACAGTCACACAGTGGACAGTCACACAGCGGACAGTCACATAGTGAACAGTCACATATCGGACAGTCACACAGCGGACAGTCACACAGCGAAAGGTCACACAGTGAAAAGTCACATAGTGGACAGTCACATAACGGACAGTCACACAGCGGACAGTCACACGGCGAACAGTCACACAGCGAACAGTCACATATCAGACAGTCACACAGCGGACAGTCACACAGCGGACAGTCACACAGCGAAAAGTCACATAGCGGACAGTAACACAGTGGACAGTCACACAGCGGACAGTCACACAGCGGACAGTCACATAGTGAACAGTCACATATCGGACAGTCACACAGCGGACAGTCACACAGCGAAAGGTCACACAGTGAAAAGTCACATAGTGGACAGTCACATAACGGACAGTCACACAGCGGACAGTCACACGGCGAACAGTCACACAGCGAACAGTCACATAGCAGACAGTAACACAGTGGACAGTCACACAGTGGACAGTCACACAGCGAAAAGTCACATATCAGACAGCCACACAGCGGACAGTCACACAGCGGACAGTCACACAGCGAAAAGTCACATAGCGGACAGTCACACAGCGGACAGTCACACAGCGGACAGTCACATAGTGAACAGTCACGTATCAGACAGTCACATATCGGACAGTCACACAGCGGACAGTCACACAGCGAAATGTCAGACAGTGAAAAGTCACATAGCGGACAGTCACATAACGGACAGTCACACAGCGGACAGTCACACAGCGAACAGTCACACAGCGAACAGTCACATATCAGACAGTCACACAGCGGACAGTCACACAGCGGACAGTCACACAGCGAAAAGTCACATAGCGGACAGTAACACAGTGGACAGTCACACAGTGGACAGTCACACAGCGGACAGTCACATAGTGAACAGTCACATATCGGACAGTCACACAGCGGACAGTCACACAGCGAAAGGTCACACAGTGAAAAGTCACATAGTGGACAGTCACATAACGGACAGTCACACAGCGGACAGTCACACGGCGAACAGTCACACAGCGAACAGTCACATATCAGACAGTAACACAGTGGACAGTCACACAGTGGACAGTCACACAGCGAAAAGTCACATATCAGACAGCCACACAGCGGACAGTCACACAGCGGACAGTCACACAGCGAAAAGTCACATAGCGGACAGTCACACAGCGGACAGTCACACAGCGGACAGTCACATAGTGAACAGTCACGTATCAGACAGTCACACAGCGGACAGTCACACAGCGAAATGTCAGACAGTGAAAAGTCACATAGCGGACTGTCACATAATGGACAGTCACACAGCGGACAGTCACAAAGTGAACAGTCACACAGCGAAAAGTCACATAGCGGACAGTAACACAGTGGACAGTCACACAGTGGACAATCACACAGCGGACAGTCACATAGTGAACAGTCACATATCGGACAGTCACACAGCGGACAGTCACACAGCGAACAGTCACACAGCGAACAGTCACATATCAGACAGTAACACAGTGGACAGTCACAAAGTGAACAGTCACACAGCGAACAGTCACACAGCGAACAGTCACATATCAGACAGTCACATAACGGACAGTCACACAGCGGACAGTCACACAGCGAACAGTCACACAGCGAACAGTCACATAGCAGACAGTAACACAGTGGACAGTCACACAGTGGACAGTCACACAGCGGACAGTCACATAGTGAACAGTCACATATCGGACAGTCACATATCGGACAGTCACACAGCGGACAGTCACACAGCGAAATGTCAGACAGTGAAAAGTCACATAGCGGACAGTCACATAACGGACAGTCACACAGCGGACAGTCACACAGCGAACAGTCACACAGCGAACAGTCACATATCAGACAGTCACACAGCGGACAGTCACACAGCGGACAGTCACACAGCGAAAAGTCACATAGCGGACAGTAACACAGTGGACAGTCACACAGTGGACAGTCACACAGCGGACAGTCACATAGTGAACAGTCACATATCGGACAGTCACACAGCGGACAGTCACACAGCGAAAGGTCACACAGTGAAAAGTCACATAGTGGACAGTCACATAACGGACAGTCACACAGCGGACAGTCACACGGCGAACAGTCACACAGCGAACAGTCACATATCAGACAGTAACACAGTGGACAGTCACACAGTGGACAGTCACACAGCGAAAAGTCACATATCAGACAGCCACACAGCGGACAGTCACACAGCGGACAGTCACACAGCGGACAGTCACATAGTGAACAGTCACATATCGGACAGTCACATATCGGACAGTCACACAGCGGACAGTCACACAGCGAAATGTCAGACAGTGAAAAGTCACATAGCGGACAGTCACATAACGGACAGTCACACAGCGGACAGTCACAAAGTGAACAGTCACATATCAGACAGTCACACAGCGAACAGTCACATATCAGACAGTCACACTGCGGACAGTCACACAGCGGACAGTCACACAGCGAACAGTCACACAGCGAACGGTCACATAGCAGACAGTAACACAGTGGACAGTCACACAGTGGACAGTCACACAGCGGACAGTCACATAGTGAACAGTCACATATCGGACAGTCACACAGCGGACAGTCACACAGCGAAATGTCAGACAGTGAAAAGTCACATAGCGGACAGTCACATAACGGACAGTCACACAGCGGACAGTCACACAGCGAACAGTCACACAGCGAACAGTCACATATCAGACAGTCACACAGCGGACACTCACACAGCGGACAGTCACACAGCGAAAAGTCACATAGCGGACAGTAACACAGTGGACAGTCACACAGTGGACAATCACACAGCGGACAGTCACATAGTGAACAGTCACATATCGGACAGTCACACAGCGGACAGTCACACAGCGAACAGTCACACAGCGAACAGTCACATATCAGACAGTAACACAGTGGACAGTCACAAAGTGAACAGTCACACAGCGAACAGTCACACAGCGAACAGTCACATATCAGACAGTCACATAACGGACAGTCACACAGCGGACAGTCACACAGCGAACAGTCACACAGCGAACAGTCACATAGCAGACAGTAACACAGTGGACAGTCACACAGTGGACAGTCACACAGCGGACAGTCACATAGTGAACAGTCACATATCAGACAGTCACATATCGGACAGTCACACAGCGGACAGTCACACAGCGAAATGTCAGACAGTGAAAAGTCACATAGCGGACAGTCACATAACGGACAGTCACACAGCGGACAGTCACACAGCGAACAGTCACACAGCGAACAGTCACATATCAGACAGTCACACAGCGGACAGTCACACAGCGGACAGTCACACAGCGAAAAGTCACATAGCGGACAGTAACACAGTGGACAGTCACACAGTGGACAGTCACACAGCGGACAGTCACATAGTGAACAGTCACATATCGGACAGTCACACAGCGGACAGTCACACAGCGAAAGGTCACACAGTGAAAAGTCACATAGTGGACAGTCACATAACGGACAGTCACACAGCGGACAGTCACACGGCGAACAGTCACACAGCGAACAGTCACATATCAGACAGTCACACAGCGGACAGTCACACAGCGGACAGTCACACAGCGAAAAGTCACATAGCGGACAGTAACACAGTGGACAGTCACACAGTGGACAGTCACACAGCGGACAGTCACATAGTGAACAGTCACATATCGGACAGTCACACAGCGGACAGTCACACAGCGAAAGGTCACACAGTGAAAAGTCACATAGTGGACAGTCACATAACGGACAGTCACACAGCGGACAGTCACACGGCGAACAGTCACACAGCGAACAGTCACATATCAGACAGTAACACAGTGGACAGTCACACAGTGGACAGTCACACAGCGAAAAGTCACATATCAGACAGCCACACAGCGGACAGTCACACAGCGGACAGTCACACAGCGAAAAGTCACATAGCGGACAGTCACACAGCGGACAGTCACACAGCGGACAGTCACATAGTGAACAGTCACGTATCAGACAGTCACACAGCGGACAGTCACACAGCGAAATGTCAGACAGTGAAAAGTCACATAGCGGACTGTCACATAATGGACAGTCACACAGCGGACAGTCACAAAGTGAACAGTCACATATCAGACAGTCACACAGCGAACAGTCACATATCAGACAGTCACACAGCGGACAGTCACACAGCGGACAGTCACACAGCGAACAGTCACACAGCGAACGGTCACATAGCAGACAGTAACACAGTGGACAGTCACACAGTGGACAGTCACACAGCGGACAGTCACATAGTGAACAGTCACATATCGGACAGTCACACAGCGGACAGTCACACAGCGAAATGTCAGACAGTGAAAAGTCACATAGCGGACAGTCACATAACGGACAGTCACACAGCGGACAGTCACACAGCGAACAGTCACACAGCGAACAGTCACATATCAGACAGTCACACAGCGGACACTCACACAGCGGACAGTCACACAGCGAAAAGTCACATAGCGGACAGTAACACAGTGGACAGTCACACAGTGGACAATCACACAGCGGACAGTCACATAGTGAACAGTCACATATCGGACAGTCACACAGCGGACAGTCACACAGCGAACAGTCACACAGCGAACAGTCACATATCAGACAGTAACACAGTGGACAGTCACAAAGTGAACAGTCACACAGCGAACAGTCACATATCAGACAGCCACACAGCGGACAGTCACACAGCGGACAGTCACACAGCGAAAAGTCACATAGCGGACAGTCACACAGCGGACAGTCACACAGCGGACAGTCACATAGTGAACAGTCACGTATCAGACAGTCACACAGCGGACAGTCACACAGCGAAATGTCAGACAGTGAAAAGTCACATAGCGGACTGTCACATAATGGACAGTCACACAGCGGACAGTCACAAAGTGAACAGTCACATATCAGACAGTCACACAGCGAACAGTCACATATCAGACAGTCACACAGCGGACAGTCACACAGCGGACAGTCACACAGCGAACAGTCACACAGCGAACGGTCACATAGCAGACAGTAACACAGTGGACAGTCACACAGTGGACAGTCACACAGCGGACAGTCACATAGTGAACAGTCACATATCGGACAGTCACACAGCGGACAGTCACACAGCGAAATGTCAGACAGTGAAAAGTCACATAGCGGACAGTCACATAACGGACAGTCACACAGCGGACAGTCACACAGCGAACAGTCACACAGCGAACAGTCACATATCAGACAGTCACACAGCGGACACTCACACAGCGGACAGTCACACAGCGAAAAGTCACATAGCGGACAGTAACACAGTGGACAGTCACACAGTGGACAATCACACAGCGGACAGTCACATAGTGAACAGTCACATATCGGACAGTCACACAGCGGACAGTCACACAGCGAACAGTCACACAGCGAACAGTCACATATCAGACAGTAACACAGTGGACAGTCACAAAGTGAACAGTCACACAGCGAACAGTCACACAGCGAACAGTCACATATCAGACAGTCACATAACGGACAGTCACACAGCGGACAGTCACACAGCGAACAGTCACACAGCGAACAGTCACATAGCAGACAGTAACACAGTGGACAGTCACACAGTGGACAGTCACACAGCGGACAGTCACATAGTGAACAGTCACATATCAGACAGTCACATATCGGACAGTCACACAGCGGACAGTCACACAGCGAAATGTCAGACAGTGAAAAGTCACATAGCGGACAGTCACATAACGGACAGTCACACAGCGGACAGTCACACAGCGAACAGTCACACAGCGAACAGTCACATATCAGACAGTCACACAGCGGACAGTCACACAGCGGACAGTCACACAGCGAAAAGTCACATAGCGGACAGTAACACAGTGGACAGTCACACAGTGGACAGTCACACAGCGGACAGTCACATAGTGAACAGTCACATATCGGACAGTCACACAGCGGACAGTCACACAGCGAAAGGTCACACAGTGAAAAGTCACATAGTGGACAGTCACATAACGGACAGTCACACAGCGGACAGTCACACGGCGAACAGTCACACAGCGAACAGTCACATATCAGACAGTCACACAGCGGACAGTCACACAGCGGACAGTCACACAGCGAAAAGTCACATAGCGGACAGTAACACAGTGGACAGTCACACAGTGGACAGTCACACAGCGGACAGTCACATAGTGAACAGTCACATATCGGACAGTCACACAGCGGACAGTCACACAGCGAAAGGTCACACAGTGAAAAGTCACATAGTGGACAGTCACATAACGGACAGTCACACAGCGGACAGTCACACGGCGAACAGTCACACAGCGGACAGTCACATATCAGACAGTAACACAGTGGACAGTCACACAGTGGACAGTCACACAGCGAAAAGTCACATATCAGACAGCCACACAGCGGACAGTCACACAGCGGACAGTCACACAGCGAAAAGTCACATAGCGGACAGTCACACAGCGGACAGTCACACAGCGGACAGTCACATAGTGAACAGTCACGTATCAGACAGTCACACAGCGGACAGTCACACAGCGAAATGTCAGACAGTGAAAAGTCACATAGCGGACTGTCACATAATGGACAGTCACACAGCGGACAGTCACAAAGTGAACAGTCACATATCAGACAGTCACACAGCGAAAAGTCACATCGCGGACAGTCACACAGCGAAAAGTCACATAGTGAACAGTCACATATCAGACAGTCACACAGCGGACAGTCACACAGCGGACAGTCACACAGCGAAAAGTCACATAGCGGACAGTCACACAGCGGACAGTCACACAGCGGACAGTCACATAGTGAACAGTCACGTATCAGACAGTCACACAGTGGACAGTCACACAGCGAAAAGTCACACAGCGGACAGTCACACAGCGGACAGTCACATAGCGGACAGTCACACAGTGGACAGTCACATAGCAAACAGTCACACAGCGAAAAGTCACATAGCGGACAGTCACATAATGGACAGTCACACAGCAGACAGTCACAAAGTGAACAGTCACATATCATACAGTCACACAGTGGACAGTCACACAGCGAAAAGTCACATAGCGGACAGTCACATAGCGGACAGTCACACAGCGGACAGTCACACAGCGGACAGTCACACAGTGAACAGTCACATATCAGACAGTCACACAGCGGACAGTCACACAGCGAACAGTCACACAGCGAAAAGACACATAGCGGACTGTCACATAATGGACAGTCACACAGCGGACAGTCACAAAGTGAACAGTCACATATCAGACAGTCACACAGCGAAAAGTCACATAGCGGACGGTCACACAGCGAAAAGTCACATAGTGAACAGTCACATATCAGACAGTCACACAGCGGACAGTCACACAGCGGACAGTCACACAGCGAAAAGTCACACAGCGGACAGTCACACAGCGGACAGTCACATAGCGGACAGTCACACAGCGGACAGTCACACAGCGGACAGTCACACAGTGAACAGTCACGTATCAGACAGTCACACAGCGGACAGTCACATAGCGAACAGTCACACAGCGAAAAGTCACATAGCGGACAGTCACATAATGGACAGTCACACAGCAGACAGTCACAAAGTGAACAGTCACATATCATACAGTAACACAGTGGACAGTCACACAGCGAAAAGTCACATAGCGGACAGTCACACAGCGGACAGTCACATAGCGGACAGTCACACAGCGGACAGTCACACAGCGGACAGTCACACAGCGAAAAGTCACATAGCGGACAGTCACACAGCGGACAGTCACACAGCGGACAGTCACATAGTGAACAGTCACGTATCAGACAGTCACACAGTGGACAGTCACACAGCGAAAAGTCACACAGCGGACAGTCACACAGCGGACAGTCACATAGCGGACAGTCACACAGTGGACAGTCACATAGCAAACAGTCACACAGCGAAAAGTCACATAGCGGACAGTCACATAATGGACAGTCACACAGCAGACAGTCACAAAGTGAACAGTCACATATCATACAGTCACACAGTGGACAGTCACACAGCGAAAAGTCACATAGCGGACAGTCACATAGCGGACAGGCACACAGCGGACAGTCACACAGCGGACAGTCACACAGTGAACAGTCACATATCAGACAGTCACACAGCGGACAGTCACACAGCGAACAGTCACACAGCGAAAAGTCACATAGCGGACTGTCACATAATGGACAGTCACACAGCGGACAGTCACAAAGTGAACAGTCACATATCAGACAGTCACACAGCGAAAAGTCACATAGCGGACGGTCACACAGCGAAAAGTCACATAGTGAACAGTCACATATCAGACAGTCACACAGCGGACAGTCACACAGCGGACAGTCACACAGCGAAAAGTCACACAGCGGACAGTCACACAGCGGACAGTCACATAGCGGACAGTCACACAGCGGACAGTCACACAGCGGACAGTCACACAGTGAACAGTCACGTATCAGACAGTCACACAGCGGACAGTCACATAGCGAACAGTCACACAGCGAAAAGTCACATAGCGGACAGTCACATAATGGACAGTCACACAGCAGACAGTCACAAAGTGAACAGTCACATATCATACAATAACACAGTGGACAGTCACACAGCGAAAAGTCACATAGCGGACAGTCACACAGCGGACAGTCACACAGCGGACAGTCACACAGCGGACAGTCACACAGCGAAAAGTCACATAGCGGACAGTCACACAGCGGACAGTCACACAGCGGACAGTCACACAGTGAACAGTCACGTATCAGACAGTCACACAGTGGACAGTCACACAGCGAACAGTCACACAGCGAAAAGTCATATAGCGGACTGTCACATAATGGACAGTCACACAGCGGACAGTCACAAAGTGAACAGTCACATATCAGACAGTCACACAGTGGACAGTCACACAGCGAAAAGTCACATAGTGAACAGTCACATATCAGACAGTCACACAGTGGACAGTCACACAGCGAAAAGTCACATAGCGGACAGTCACACAGCGGACAGTAACATAGTGAACAGTCACATATCAGACGGTCACATAGCGGACAGTCACATAACGGACAGTCACACAGCGAAAAGTCACATAGTGAACAGTCACATATCAGACAGTCACATAGCGGACAGTCACATAACGGACAGTCACACAGCGGACAGTCACATAGTGAACAGTCACATATTGGACAGTCACACAGCGGACAGTCACACAGTGGAGAGTCACATATCAGACAGTCACACAGTGGACAGTCACACAGCGAAAAGTCACATAGTGAACAGTCACATATCAGACAGTCACACAGTGGACAGTCACACAGCGAAAAGTCACATAGCGGACAGTCACACAGCAGACAGTCACAAAGTGAACAGTCACATATCAGACAGTCACATAGCGGACAGTCACACAGCGGACAGTCACACAGCGGACAGTCACACAGCGGACAGTCACACAGCGAAAAGTCACATAGCGGACAGTCACACAGCGGACAGTCACACAGCGGACAGTCACACAGTGAACAGTCACGTATCAGACAGTCACACAGCGGACAGTCACACAGCGAACAGTCACACAGCGAAAAGTCACATAGCGGACTGTCACATAATGGACAGTCACACAGCGGACAGTCACAAAGTGAACATTCACATATCAGACAGTCACACAGTGGACAGTCACACAGCGTAAAGTCACATAGTGAACAGTCACATATCAGACAGTCACACAGTGGACAGTCACACAGCGAAAAGTCACATAGCGGACAGTCACACAGCGGACAGTCACATAGTGAACAGTCACATATCAGACGGTCACATAGCGGACAGTCACATAACGGACAGTCACACAGCGAAAAGTCACATAGTGAACAGTCACATATCAGACAGTCACATAGCGGACAGTCACATAACGGACAGTCACACAGCGGACAGTCACATAGTGAACAGTCACATATTGGACAGTCACACAGCGGACAGTCACACAGTGGAGAGTCACACAGTGGAGAGTCACATGTTGGACAGTCACACAGTGGAGAGTCAGACAGCAGACAGTCACACAGTGGACAGTCATGCAGTGGACAGTCACACTGTGGACAGTCATACAGTGGACAGAAACACAGTGGAAAGTCACACAGTGAACAGTCACACAGTGGACAGTCACGCAGTGGAGAGTCAGACAACGGACAGTCACACAGCAGACAGTCACACAGTGGGACAGTCACACAGCGGACAGTCAAACTTTTTTTATTCATTCATGGGATGTGGACATTGCTGGCCAGGCCAGCATTTATTGCCCATCCCTAGTTGTCCTTGAGAAGGTGGTGGTGAGCTGCCGATTGAACCGCTGCAGTCCACGTTGGGTAGGTACACCCACAGTGCTGTTAGGAAGGGAGTTCCAGGATTTTGACCCAGTGACAGTGAAGGAACGGCGATATAGTTCCAAGTCAGGATGGTGTGTGACTTGGAGGGGAAATTGCAGGTGGTGGTGTTCCCATGCACTTGCTGCCCTTGTCCTTCTAGTTGGTAGAGGTCGCAGGTTTGGAAGGTGCTGTCTAATGAAACTTTGTGCGTTGCTGCAGTGCATCTTATAGATGGTACACACTGCTGCCACTGTGCATCTGTGGTGGAGGCAGTGTATGTTTGTAGATGGGGTGCCAAGCAAGTGGACTGCTTTGTCCTGGATAGTGTCAAGCTTCTTCAGTGTTGTTGGAGCTGCACCCATTCAGGCGAGTGGAGAGTATTCCATCACACTCCTGACTTGTGCCTTGTAGATGGTGGACAGGCCTTGGGGAGTTAGGAGGTGAGTTACTCACCAGAGGATTCCTACCTCTGACCTGCTCTTGTAGCCATGGTATTTATATGGCTACTCCAGTTCAGTTTCTGGTCAATGGTAGCCCCTCGGATGTTGATAGTGGGGGATTCAGTGATGCTAATGCCATTGAATGTCAAGGGGAGATGGTTAGATTCTCTCTTGTTGGAGATGGTCATTGCCTGGCACTTGTATGACACAAATGTTACTTGCCACTTATCAGCCCAAGCCTGGATATTGTCCAGGTCTTGCTGCATTTCTACATGGATTGCTTCAGTATCTGAGGAGTCACGAATGGTGCTGAACATTGTGCAATCATCAGCGAGCACCCCCACCTCTGACCTTATGATTGAAGGAAGGTCATTGATGAAGCAGCTGAAGATGGTTGGGCCCAGGACGCTACCCTGAGGAACTCCTGCAGTGATGTCCCAGAGCTGACTTGATTGACCTTTAATAACCACAACCATGTTCCTTTGCGCTAGGTATGACTCCAACCGGCGGAGAGTTTTGCCCCTGATTCCCATTGACATCAATTTTGCTAGGGCTCCTTGATGCCATACTCGGTCAAATGCTGCCTTGATGTCAAGAGCAGTCACTCTCACCTCACCTCTTGAGTTCAGCTGTTTTGTCCATGTTTGAACCAAGACTGTAATGAGGTCAGGAGCTGAATCGCCCTGGCAGAACCTAAACTGAGCGTCACTGAGCAGGTTATTGCTAAGCAAGTGCCGCTTGATGGCACTGTTGATGACACCTTCCATCACTTTACAGATGATTAAGAGTAGACTGATGGGGCAGTAATTGGCCTGGTTGGACTTGTTCAGCTTTTTGTATGCAGGACGTACATGGGCAATTTTCCACATTGCCGGGTAGATGTCAGTGTTGTAGCTGTACTGGAACAGCTTGACTAGGGGCGCGGCAAATTCTGGAGCACAGGTCTTCAGTACTATTGCTGGAATATTGCCAGGGCCCATAGCCTTTGCAGTATCCAGTGCCTTCAGTCGTTTCTTGATATCACACGGAGTGAATCGAATTGACTGAAGTCTGGCATCTGTGATGCTGGGGAATTCAAGAGGAGGCTGAGATGGATCATCAAATCGGCACTTCTGGCTGAAGATTGTTGCAAATGTTTCAGCCTTCTTTTTCGCACTGAAGTGCTGGACTCCCCCATTATTAAGGATGGGGATATTTGTGGAGCCACCTCTTCCAGTTAGTTGTTTAATTGTCCACCACCATTCACAGCTGGATGTGGCAGGACTGCAGAGCTTAGATCTGATTCTGAAGGGGGAGGGTGAACAGCCAGTTGTCATTGTGCACATAGGCACCAATGATATAGGTAAAAAACGGGATGAGGTCCTACAAGCAGAATTTAGGGAGTTAGGAGCCAAGTTAAAAAGTAGGACCTCAGAGGTAGTAATCTCAGGATTGCTACCAGTGCCACGTGATAGTCAGAGTAGAAATGAAAGAATAGTCAGGATGAATGTGTGGGTTGAGAGATGGTGCAGGAGGGAGGGGTTCAGATTTTTGGGACATTGGGGCCAGTTCTGGGGGAGGTGGGACTATTACAAATTGTACGGTCTACACCTGGGCCGGACTGGAACCAATGTCCTTGGGGGTGCTTTTGCTAACGCTGTTGGGGAGGGTTTAAACTAATGTGGCAGGGGGATGGGAACCAGATGAGGTCAGTGGAGAGTAAGGAGGTAGTAACTAAAGCCTGTAAGGAACTAGATAATGAAGTCAGCGTGACTAAGGGAAAGAGTAGGCAGGGAGCAGATGATGAAAGCAAAGGGACTGGTGGTCTGAGGTGTATTTGTTTTAATGCAAGAAGTGTAATAGGTAAGGCAGATGAACTTAGGGCTTGGATTAGTACCTGGGAGTATGATGTTATTGCTATTACTGAGACTTGGTTAAGGGAAGGGCATGATTGGCAACTAAATATCCCAGGATACCGATGCTTCAGGCGGGATAGAGAGGGAGGTAGAAGGGGTGGAGGAGTTGCATTAATGGTCAAAGAGGATATCACAGCTGTGCTGAAGGAAGGCACTATGGAGGACTCGAGCTGTGAGGCAATATGGGCAGAACTCAGAAATAGGAAGGGTGCGGTAACAATGTTGGGGCTGTACTACAGGCCTCCCAACAGCGAGCGTGAGATAGAGGTACAAATATGTGAACAGATTATGGAAAGATGTAGGAGCAACAAGGTGGTGGTGATAGGAGATTTTAATTTTCCCAACATTGACTGGGAATCACTTAATGTTAGAGGTCTAGATGGAGCAGAATTTGTAAGGAGCATCCAGGAGGGTTTTTTCGAACAGTATGTAAATAGTCCAACGCGGGAAGGGGCCATACTGGACCTGGTGTTGGGGAATGAGCCCGGCCAAGTGGTTGACCTTTCAGTAGGGGACTACTTTGGGAATAGTGATCACAATTCTGTAAGTTTTAGAATACTCATGGACAAAGACGAGAGTGGTCCTAAAGGAAGAGTGCTAAATTGGGGGAAGTCCAACTATACCAAAATTCGGCAGGAGCTGGGGAATGTAGATTGGGAGCAGCTGTTTGAAGGTAAATCCACATTTGATATGTGGGAGGCTTTTAAAGAGAAGTTGATTAGCGTACAGGAGAGACATGTTCCTGTGAAAATGAGGGGTAGAAATGGCAAGATTAGGGAACCATGGATGACAGGTGAAATTGTGAGACTAGCTAAGAGGAAAAAGGAAGCATACATAAGGTCTAGGAGGCTGAAGAAAGACGAAGCTTTGAAAGAATATCGGGATTGTAGGCGCAATCTGAAATGAGGAATTAAGAGGGCTAAAAGGGGTCATGAAATATCTTGAGCAAGCAGGGTTAAGGAAAATCCCAAAGCCTTTTATTCATATATAAGGAGCAAGAGGGTAACTAGAGAAAGGATTGGGCCACTCAAGGACAAAGGACGAAAGTTATGCGTGGAGTCAGAGAAAATGGGTGAGATTCTAAACGAGTACTTTGCATCGGTATTCACCGAGGAGAGGGACATGACGGATGTTGAGGTTAGGGACAGATGTTTGATTACTCTAGGTCAAGTCGGCATAAGGAGGGAGGAAGTGTTGGGTATTCTAAAAGGCATTTAGGTGGACAAGTCCCCAGGACCGGATGGGATCTATCCCAGGTTATTGAGGGAAGCGAGAGAGTAAATAGCTGGGGTCTTAACAGATATCTTTGCAACATCCTTAAACACGAGTGAGGACTGGAGAATTGCTAATGTTGTCCCCTTGTTTAAGAAGGGTAGCAGGGATAATCCAGGTCATTATAGTCCAGTGAGCCTGACGTCAGTGGTAGGGAAGCTGCTGGAGAAGATACTGAGGGATAGGATCTATTCCCATTTGGAAGAAAATCGGCTTATCAGTGATAGGCAACATGGTTTTGTGCAGGGAAGGTCATGTCTTACCAACTTAATAGAATTCTTTGAGGAAGTGACAAAGTTGATTGATGAGGGAAGGGCTGTAGATGTCGTATACATGGACTTCAGTAAGGCGTTTGATAAGGTTCCCCATGGTCGGCTGATGGAGAAAGTGAAGGCGCATGGGGTCCAGGGTGTACTAGCTAGATGGATAAAGAACTGGCTGGGCAACAGGAGACAGAGAGTAGCAGTGGAAGGGAGTTTCTCAAAATGGAGATGTGTGACCAGTGGTGTTCCACAGGGATCCGTGCTGGGACCACTATTGTTTGTGATATACATAAATGATTTGGAGGAAAGTATAGGTGGTCTGATTAGCAAGTTTGCAGACTATACTAAGATTGGTGGAGTAGCAGATAGTGAAGGGGACTGTCAGAGAATACAGCAGAATATAGATAGACTGGAGAGTTGGGCAGAGAAATGGCAGATGGAGTTCAATCAGGGCAAATGCGAGGTGATGCATTTTGGAAGATCCAATTCAAGAGTGAACTATACAGTAAATGGAAAAGTCCTGGGGAAAATTGATGTACAGAGAGATTTGGGTGTTCAGGTCCATTGTTCCCTGAAGGTGGCAACGCAGGTCAATAGAGTGGTCAAGAAGGCATACGGCATGCTTTCCTTCATTGGACGGGGTATTGAGTACAAGAGTTGGCAGGTCATGTTACAGTTGTATAGGACTTTGGTTCGGCCACATTTGGAATACTGCGTGCAGTTCTGGTCGCCACATTACCAAAAGGATGTGGATGCTTTGGAGAGGTGCAGAGGAGGTTCACCAGGATGTTGCCTGGTCTGGAGGGCGCTAGCTATGAAGAGAGGTTGAGTAGCTTAGGATTATTTTCATTAGAAAGACGGAGGATGAGGGGGGACCTGATTGAGGTGCACAAAATCATGAGAGGTATAGACAGGGTGGATAGCAAGAAGCTTTTTCCCAGAGTGGGGGATTCAATTACAAGGGGACACGAGTTCAAAGTGAAAGGGGAAAAGCTTAGGGGGGGATATGCGTGGAAAGTTCTTTCCGCAGAGGGTGGTGGGTGCCTGGAACGCATTGCCAGTGGAGGTGGTAGACGCGGGCACGATAGCGTCTTTTAAGATGTATTTAGACAGATACATGAATGGGCAGGAAGTAAAGAGATACAGACCCTTAGAAAATAGGCGACAGGCTTAGATAGAGAATTTGGATCGGCGTAGGCTTGGAGGGCCGAAGGGCCTGTTCCTGTGCTGTAATTTTCTTTCTTTGTTCTTTGATCCGTTGGTTATTGGATCGCTTAGCTCTGTCTATCGCATGCTGCTTACGCAGTTTGGCACGCAGATAGTCCTGTGTTGTAGCTTCACCAGGTTGACACCTCATTTTGAGGTATGCCTAGTGCTGCTCCTGGCATGCCCTCCTGCACTCTTCATTGAACCAGGGTTGGTCTCCTGGCTTGATGGTAATAGTAGATTGGGGGATATGGTGGGCCATGAGGTTACAGATTGTGGTTGAGTACAATTCTGCTGCTGCTGATGGCCCACAGCGCCTCATGGATGCCCAGTTTTGCATTGCTAGATCTGTTCGAAATCTATCCCAATTAGCACAGTGGTAGTGCCACACATCTCGAAGGAGGGTATCCTCAATGTGAAGGCGGGATTTTGTCTCCACAAGGACTGTGTGCTGGTCACTCCTACAATACTGTCATGGACAGATGCATCTGCTGCAGGCAGATTGGTGAGGACGAGGTCAAGTATGTTTTCCCCTCTTGTTGCTTCCCTCACAACCTGCCACAGACCCAGTCAAGCAGCTATGTCCTTTAGGACTCGGCCAGCTTGATCAGTAGTGGTACTACCGAGCCACACTTGGTGATGGACATTGAACTCCCCCACCCAGAGTACATTTTGTGCCCTTGCCAACCTCAGTGCTTCCTTCAGGTGGTGTTCAACATGGAGCAGTAGTGATTCACCATGAGAGGGAGGGCGGTCGGTGGTAATCAGCAGGAAGTTTCCTTGTCCATGTTGCCTGATTCCATGAGACCTCATGGGGTCTGAAGTCGATGTTGTGGGCTCCACGGGCAACTCCCTCCCTACTGTATACCACTGTGCCGTCACCTCTGCTGGGCCTGTCCTGCGGATAGGACAGGGCGTACCCAAGCATGCTGATGGCAGTGTCTGGCACATTGTCTGTAAGGTATGATTCCGTGAGTATGACTATGTCAATCTGTTGCTTGACTCGGTCTGTGGGACAGCTCTTCCAACTTTGGCACAAGCCCCCAAATGTTAGTCAGGAGGACTTTGCAGGGTCGACAGGGCTGGGTTTGCCGTTGTCATTTCCGGTGCCTAGGTCAATGCCGAGTGGTCCGTACAGTTTCATTCTTTTTTATTGACTTTGTAGTGGTTAGATACAATTGAGTGGCTTACCAGGCCATTTCAGAGGGCATGTAAGTGTCAACCACATTGCTGTGGGTCTGGAGTCAATTGTAGGCCAGACCCGGTAAGGACAGCAGATTTCCTTCCCTGAAGGACATTAGTGAACCAGACGGGTTTTTACAACAATCGACAATGTGGCCATCATTAGACTTGCTTTTAATTCCAGCTTTAGTAATTGAATTCAAATTCCACCTCCTGCTGAGGACAGTCACACAGTGGACAGTCACATAGTGGATAGTCACACAGTGGACAGTCATACAGTGGACAGTCACACAATGGGACAGTCACACAGTGGACATTCACACAGTGGATAGTCACACAGTGGACAGTCATACAGTGGACAGTCACACAATGGGACAGTCACACAGTGGACATTCACACAGTGGACAGTCACACAATGGGACAGTCAGACAATGAGACAGTCAGACAGTGGACAGTCACACAATGGGACAGTCACACAGTGGACAGTCACACTGTGGACAGACACACAATGGGACAGTCAGACAATGGGACAGTCACACAGTGGACAGTCACACAATGGGACAGTCACACAGTGGGACAGTCACACAGTGGACAGTCAGAGAATGGGACAGTCAGACAATGGGACATTCACACAGTGGACAGTCACACAATGGGGCAGTCACACAGCGGACAGTCACACAGTGGACAGTCACACAGTGGACAGTCACACAATGGACAGTCACACAGTGGACAGTCACACAGCGGACAGTCACATAGCAGGCAGTCACACAGTGGACAATCACACAGCGGACAGTCACACAGCGGACAGTCACACATTGGACAGTCACACAGCGACAGTCACATAGCGGGCAGTCACACTGTGAACAGTCACACAGCGGACAGTCACACAGTGGATAGTCACACAGTGGACCGTCACACAGTGGACAGTCACATAGTGGACAGTCACATAGTGGACAGTCACACAGCGACAGTCACATAGCGGGCAGTCACACTGTGAACAGTCACACAGCGGACAGTCACATAGTGGACTGTCACATAGTGGACAGTCACACAGTGGACAGTCACATAGTGGACAGTCACATAGTGGACTGTCACACAGTGGACAGTCACATAGTGGACTGTCACATAATGGGCAGTCACACAGTGGACAGTCACACAGTGGACTGTCACATAGTGGACAGTCACATAATGGGCAGTCACACAGTGGACAGTCACACAGTGGACTGTCACATAGTGGACTGTCACATAGTGGACTGTCACATAGTGGACTGTCACACAGTGGACAGTCACATAGTGGACTGTCACATAATGGGCAGTCACACAGTGGACAGTCACACAGTGGACTGTCACATAGTGGACAGTCACATAATGGGCAGTCACACAGTGGACAGTCACACAGTGGACTGTCACATAGTGGACTGTCACATAGTGGACAATCACACAGTGGACAGTCACATAGTGGACTGTCACATAGTGGACTGTCACATAGTGGACAGTCACACAGTGGACAGTCACATAGTGGACAGTCACACAGTGGACAGTCACATAGTGGACTGTCACATAGTGGACTGTCACATAGTGGACTGTCACATAGTGGACAGTCACACAGTGGACAGTCACATAGTGGACAGTCACACAGTGGACAGTCACATAGTGGACTGTCACATAGTGGACAGTCACATAGTGGACAGTCACACAGTGGACAGTCACACAGTGGACAGTTACATAGTGGACAGTCACACGGTGGACAGTCACACAGTGGACAGTCACATAGTGGACTGTCACATAGTGGACAGTCACACAGTGGACTGTCACACAGTGGACTGTCACATAGTGGACAGTCACACAGTGGACTGTTACATAGTGGACTGTCACATAGTGGACTGTCACATAGTGGACAGTCACACAGTGGACAGTCACATAGTGGACTGTCACATAGTGGACTGTCACATAGTGGACAGTCACACAGTGGATAGTCACACAGTGGACAGTCACATAATGGGCAGTCACACAGTGGACAGTCACATAGTGGACTGTCACATAGTGGACTGTCACATAGTGGACAGTCACACAGTGGATAGTCACACAGTGGACAGTCACACAATGGGCAGTCACACAGTGGACAGTCACATAGTGGACTGTCACATAGTGGACTGTCACATAGTGGGCAGTCACACACCTTCTCTGTCACACTGGAATAGGCTCGTGGAACCTCAATCAGATGGGTACCTGGATGCACAGTTACTTAACCACACAGGGGCCTGGTCATCCAAAGTCCAGTTATACAGCGGTCATATCACTTCCAGGCCTAATCCGAACTCAACAATTAAATCACCACCTGGTGCCTTTGCAGCTGATTGGCTCATGGCATAGCACAATGTAAAGGAAAATTGTAAGAAATTGTAAGGATGACTGTAAATTAATATAATCACATTTCAGAATCAATGAATTGGCAAAGGGTTTGAAGTTGGACATCAAAGGAAGAAACAATTTGCATTTACAAAATTCTGTTTGATTGACTTTCCAATACGAATACTATTTAGAATCTAATCAATACTCATGTTGAATATAGACAGATTAACACATGAATGTCCTTTTGGGTCATCATTGCTTACCCTATCCATGAAACAACTTGCAGGAGAGTCCAAAACCTGGAGGTATAAACATAAGATAATCATTAACAAATCCAAAGGCAAAACACTGCGGACGCTGAAATAAAAAGAGAAAATGCTGGCAATGCTCAGCAGGTCTGGCAACATCTGTGGAGATAGAAACAGAGTTAACGCTTCAGCTCGATGACATTTCATCACTAACAAATCCAGTAGACAATTCAGGCGAGTCTTCTTGAGTGTTGAGAAGGTGTAACCACAAGGAGTAGTTGAGGCAAACAGCTTAGATGCATTTAAACAGAAGCTCGATAAACTCATGAGGGAGCAAGGAATAGAAGGTTAAATTGATAGGTTCAGATGAAGTAGGGAGGGAGGAGGCTCATGTGAAGCATTAATTCTGGCATAGACCAGTTGGGACAAATGGTTTGTTTCTGTGCTGTAAATTGTATGCAACCCATCCATTCCAGTTGCCAGGAATGAAATAGGACATCAACTTGGCTCAATTGGTTATAGTCTCATCTCCAAATCTGTAAATGGTGGATTTATTCCCCACACCAGCAATGAAGTGCACAATGCAGGCTGATACTTCAGCGCATTACTGAAGAAGTGCTGCACTGTCACTGGTACTGTCTTTCAGATGAGATCGTAAACTCAAGCTCTGTCTGCCTGTTTGAGTTGATGTAAAAGGTCACCACGATGGTATTTGTAGAGGAATAGAGAGTTCTCCTGATCATCGAATCATATAGCACAGAAAGAGGCCAGATGGCCCATTATACCCCTTTGGAAGAGCTATCAAATTAGTCCCATTCCCCTGTTCTTTTCCCACAGCCTTTCTATTTCAAGTATTTATCCAACTCCTTTTGAAAGCTATTATTGAATCTGCTTCCACCGCCCTTTCAGGCAGCGCCTTCCGGACTATAACAATTTGCAGCGTAAAAAAAATCCTTGTCATTGTCGCCTGTGATTCTTTTGTCTGATGTCCTAGCCAAATTCATCCGTCAAACAAAACAAATGAGCGCGCCATTTATCTTATTTATTGTATGTGGGAGTTCATTGTGCACAAATTGGCAGCCGTACTGTCATGCTCATGCAAGGAGCAATTATGAAATATAAAGATGGACGAATGAATTAACCTTCCAAACATGGACACACTTTTGACAAAATGAAGTAACAGGTCAGGTGACCTGTCCTGTACTGCGAATATACAGAGTGACTGCTGGAGACTACCCATCATCTTGTCTGGGAAAATTCAATGCCAATGGATACCTTTTTTCAACCAGCTGGACTAACAATGACCATTGCAGACCCAAACTCAGGATAATAGGTGTGATCGAAAACCACTTTTTCAAGGATGAACAACATTCAAACACCATTGTCTAACAATGGCCACATATTCAGAGATACTGTATGAAAATACCAGGGAAGAGCAATTTTGGTCACCTGACAGAAACCAAGCCCGATCTGTTTTTTTCTTAAAAGATATTTTTCTGTGCAGAAAACAGAGCAGAAACAGAAAGCCAGCAGCCAGGAGGCTGAGAGAGATCTATTCCAGCCAAGAAGAAGATCCTGCTGAATACCATCTTTAAAAACTACCTAGAGGCAGAAACGCAAAGATTGTCTTTGAAAACTCCTCATCTGAAAGACTGAAACAGGATCTTCACCGTCAGACTGTGACTGAGGTTTAACCAAAGAAGTCTACAGCCAAGCATCCATCTGCCTGAAATTCTCCAAAACTTGACTCCAGTGAACCAGAAGAAAAGAACAACAGGCCTGCATCGTTTAAAGTTTCCTACTGGGAAAACAAACAAGGTTTCAAAATGAACTCTTTAAAAAAAAAACACCAGACCTAAGTGCATGCTATCTTTTAATCTCTATCTTTTCTCATGTGTATGCATGTGTATGTGTGGGCAAAGTTGCGCATTTTTGGGCTTTTGTTTAATAAACATTTATCTTTCTTTAAATCTGTGAGAAAACTTGTCATTTGTCTGTTTATTGACCATTAAAACATTCAAGAGGTTAAAACCTATTTCTAATAAAACACTGTCTGCAGTCAGTTGAGAGGTGAAAAGGGAAACCACCCCTATCATTTTCTACCTGTCCATAACAATATTCACCTGCACAATGGAGTGGCAGTACTTCCACTCATTAAGTAAATCATTGGCTGTGTAGCATTCCTGGTGGATGGGAAAGGCGCTACATCAATGAATGTTTGTCCTTACCTGAAGGAGGCAACAAGAGAAAAGAGAGAAAAGTATCTCGCTTCAAGTTTTAAAAACATCTTTTACCTCAAATATGTCTGGTTCTATCAATGTTTAATTCCATCTGAGCTGTCTGCAAACTCAATTCTCCAGCAAAGTCTTTCCTACAGTCCCTTCTTGTTGGGTAAATGTGGCAAAGTTATTGTCGAGAATGTTGGTGAAGAAATTAGAAATGTCAGTGTCGCTGGAATTGCTGAGGTTTATAAGGAGAATATATGTTGATTTGATTTCAGATGGACGCTTTGTAGGGTAGAGTTTTATTGGAAGTGTAATCTGTATTTTTAAAACAGCAAAAATCCTTGTGCAGCCTTCGCTTGACAATGCCTCAGGATTCTCACTCTCATGGCATGTCAAAGATACTCAAAAGTGTAGGAGCTGAAGCCACGATTAGGCTCTTGTGCTCAGTGTGCACTCCTTCTACCCTTTGTAACGAGACCGGCAAACACCTCACCAATTTGAGCCTGTGTTCCTTAAAAAGAATGACTTTGGAACGAAAGGCTTTATTCATCAATCAAGTATTGGAGGACATGTTGCAAAAAGATCCAGCAGCAAACGACTGGATTTTGTACTTCCCCAAGTATCGGGTTCTGTGGTGCGGGAGGCGGGGGCTAAAGATGGCTCCGGTTGAGACCTGCCACGGACCTCGACGCTGCGAGGGCCTGGCCCAATCCTCCTGGTGGCAGCAGCGAGACTATGTGGCGACCCCTCCCATTGCTGGGCGGCGGGACCGCAATTAACATATTCAAATAAATAAAATTATTCCATTTAAATAGACTTACCTGCAATCTTGAGGGCTCGCCGCGATCTTCGGCGCAGCGGCCGGCACTCCCGTGTCTTCAGATCCTCGTCCAGGGAAATGCGGCACCACACTGGTGGGGAGGGGGGAGGAGGTAAGTTTGTCATTCCGGTGAGGGGGCGGGGGAACGGGGTCAGATATACGTAATGGGTGGAAGATATACACAATGGTAGGAAGGATTGAACCTTAAACATTGTGCAGTTTGGCAGGGGAGGTCAGATGTAAAGGCTAATTGTTTTGGGGGGGGGGGAGGAGGGCAAATAGATATTGTAAATGGTATTGGGGGGTGGGAAAGGGGCAGCAAAAATGTATTCATTTATTTTTGGGGGTAGGACTATAAAAATTTAAATTGGGCAGCAGGGCTGGCTGCCCTTTAAAAATGGCGACAGCGCCTCCTTACAGGCAGCTGGCGCCATTGCCGGGGATGGACAGCCCGTCCCCTCCCCACGATTGAGGCCGCCCTGGCTATTTAAATAAGATTGCGGCAGCTTTTTGGCGGAGGTTGCCAATTTTTGAGCTCACCGCCATGATCGGTGGTGAGCTCTTAAAATCCAGCCCAATGAGCGGTGACATGAGGAGGAGAGCAAATCAGACTTGTGCTGTTTGAACCCAGATTCACTCTAAGCGTCCTATTCAAGCACTGACAGTCCAGGCCACTGAATCTGCATCCCCTAGTCACCCACTCCCTGGCCAGTGGAAACTGATTTTCCCTATCTACTTTATCAAAACCTCTCATAATTTTGAAACCTCTATTAATCTTCTGTTCCATAGCATCCAATTCTGGTCAATAATTATCCATCAAACAAAATCACCTAAACAGATTATCTGGCGATCATCCCATTGCAGTTTGTGGGAGCTTGCTGTGTGCAAAATTGTCTGCCACGTTTCCAACATTACAACAGTGGCTACACTTAAAAGTATGTCATTGTCTGCACAACATTTTGGGCTATCTTGTGATGTGAAAGTTGCGATATACATGCAAGTCTTTCTTTCTATGTTCAAAGGAGAACAATTCTAGCTTCTCCAGTCTGGGACCAGCGATACGCCGCCTGTGACACTTGCAACCACCTGTCCCATGCAACTCTGGTGGGATGTGGGCTCCAATGGGAGTGATCCCTGCAGGATCAGATGCTGAGAGATTTTTAGTGCTGAAGATCTGTCTTTGGCTTTATTCAGACTGTATTCAGTTATTACCCATGCTGTACCATCACTAACTGTAGTCTGCGTGGGAGTTTTTGCTGATTCAGTTCATCAGCACTGAGGTGTATGTCCATTCCCTTCCAAACCCAGCTCAAAAGCAATACATCTAAGACAGCAAAACCTCTGTGATATTATGTTCACCCAATCTTCCGTCCATAGATTCCCCTCTCTCTCCTACTTTAAGATGCTGCTTAAAACCTACGTCTTTGACCAAGTGTTGATACCTGTCCTAATTGCTCCTTCTTTGACTTGTTCTCAATGCTTGTCTAATAATGTTCCTGAGAAGTACTGTGAGTCTCTTACAATGTTAAAGACATTTGTTAGTGCTTGTTTTTCTTTTCTCTTTCATCAGTCACTGTTTATTTTGTTGCCTGATAAGTAATGAAATGTTTAGCATGATTTATATTACATTGCTAAATAAATGAAGTTATTTGAAGTAAATCTATAAATTAGCTACATATTTTACAACTACAAATGTATTATCACTGCTGTGCAAGCAATGAGAGAACCCTTGCCTGCGCATTTTAACTTATTTGATCTGTTCACAAATAAACATTTCAAAAGATTTGGTTTTTCCTGAATTCCCTAATAAATCCCAGATTGAGGTGCAACATTAAACATGTCAGAATGTTAAATCCATTAAATTTAAATGTAAATGTGTTTTTTTTTTTCTCTGTTTTTCTCAGTAACTGCTTCTCCCCAGGTAATACAATGTTTATAATCGATAGAAAACAATTTTCAGATTTTAACTTCAATGAAGTAGGAATTGTTTATTCAGATTTCTGAAGCTTGCTGTCAGTAATTAAGGTTGGGTTATTAACTTTAAATCACTATCAGGAAGATTCCCACGGCACTTTCATAATGTGTATTCTCTCCCTGTCTGTGATGTTTGCTCTTCTGCCTGACTGAGATTAATGGCAAATTGTTTCACCTCAGTGATCGAATGGAGTCGGTATTTGAATTACTGCTGAAACCAAATAATCCACATAGATCTTGAATTGGATGTAATTAAACCTGAGCACAGATGTGCGCATTGTGTCTTATGTTTGTGCAACATGCACAGTGGAGCTATATTTTCATTGTAGTTCTAAAATCTAAATAAAGATCTTTAACTCCACACTTCAATATCCTGCTCGGTCAGTTTGCATTGAGACATGTCTTGTTAGAGCTGGGCATTTCATGCATAGTTAGATTTTTTTTCCTCACTCTCCAGCTAGATAGGTTTTACTACCCTAACCTGCTGGAAGTGTGAGCTGATAACAGCACAGCAAGGGCAACAGAACACCTGTGACCTCAGCAAACAGTAAGACCAATGAGATTTTAAGGTTTGAGAAATAAACAGAGGAACAATGAGAAAGAAATAAGATGAATTAGAGTCAAATCAGATTCAGAAAGAGAAATAGGGAGGGAAATAAAAATTGGATTGAGAGAGATAGTGACTGAAAAGAAAAGTAAGAATTTCTTTTTTAATTTTAAACTTTAAAAATCTTTCATAACAATTGACTACATGCAAGAATGAGACTGAACAGTTTAAATTGCTCCCTTTCAAGGGCAGAGCAGCTGATTGACATTGCATTAATGATTAACACTTCATTAAAAGGGTACTTCCGCTGCTAATTACCAGCCCGAACTTTCTGCAGAGGGTTTTAATGGGAAATTAATAAGCAAATCCATCCAGATCTTAAAAATAATGGGCTGGCTAAGGACGAGATGGCGTTTGTGCAAAGCAAAGAGCACAGCAGCATGAATCGATCAGTAAATTCCAGAGATTCACAACTCATGATGTACCTTTTCATCCCATGTCCAGATTATGCATTAATAACAGTGTGTGTCACTAGGGCAGTTATTATTCCAGCAAGAACTGGCTGATTGTGTTCAGACATTAACGCTTTACACTAGTACCATCTGCTGATAAGACTATTTGGTGAAATAAAAGCAAAATACTGCAGATGCTGGAAATCTGAAATAAAAACAGAAAGTGCAAGAAATACTCAGCAGGTTGGTCAGCATCTGTGGAGAGAGAAACAGAGTTAACATTTCAGGTCTGTGACCTTTCATCAGAATGAATTAGACTATTTGGTGATATTGAACAAGAAGGATTAACAGACCGAGGGGAGGGGTGATAGGTAGATGTTCTATTGTCACATCCAGCGATAACAACAATAACTTGCATTTAAATAGCAGCTTTAATGTAGTAAAATGTCCCAAGGTACTACACAGGAGCATTTTCAAACAGAATTTGACACTGAGCTACATAAGGTGATATTAGGACAGGTGACAAAAAGCTTGGTCAAAGAAGTAGATTTTAAAGAACATCTTAAAGGAGGAGAGAGAAGTGGAGAGGTGGAGAGGCTCACGGAGGGAATTCTAGAGCTTAGGACCTAGGCAGCTAAAGATATGGCTGCCAATGGTGAAGCAATGAAAATCAACAATGATCAAGAGGTCAGAATTGGAGGAACATGTAATATCTTGGAGGGTTGCAGGCAATGTATCCTCTAATTGTATTTTTGGAGTGAGTGGGCAATTTATTTAAGTGCGTGGCCCCTTTAAATTTTTTTGTGCAGCCACGCTCGCACGGTAACTTAATGGAGCCGACTTATGCACAGGCTGTGCACGGATTTATAGTTTGCTGTGCAGCCACACAGCTTAGCGTGAACATTGCTCATAGGGCTAGAGGAGGTCACAGAGGTAGGGAGGGGTAAGGCTATGGAAGGTTTTGAAAACAATGCTGAAAATTTTAAATTTGAGGCATTGCTGGACTGGAGTCAATGCTGGTCAGCGGGTACAGGGGTGATGAGTGAATGGGACTTGGTGCAAGTTAGGATGTGGAAAGCAGAGTTTCAGACAATGTAGGTTTCCCACAATAATATTGCAAATAAAACTTTCCCCAATTGTTGACTTGTAACAATGCAGCAATATATCACTGCAATACTAATAAATGTTGTACTTTTATTGGATTGAAGCATAATTGTTGGGACTACAATCATTAGTATTGATGCAGGATGAATGTAAATTTGTACAGGCTAAACTGTCATTCTTAATTGGAATTTCTGTCGCGCATTTAAAAAAAATAATTGGCAAAACTCGCGATTGACTTGCAATTTGTACAAGGTTTTATTTTAAAAATATTGGTGCAACACACAGTAATTAAAACATTAACTCTGGGTGTTTGAATGCTCTGCATGAAATGTGAACATTTAAAAAACACTCCAGGTGTCTCCAACTTCGCAAAATGAAATTAAAATACACTGGGGTTGATTTTCACTCCCTTCCCCTTGTGTTAATGGGATGGTAATAAAGAACAAAGAACAAATGACAGATACTGAGAGCTCAATGTGGCAGAAAACCTAGAGGAGTATAAAAAGTGTAGGTACAAAATTAAAAAGGAAATTAGGAAAGCAAAGAGAGGGCATGAAAAGATATTGGCAAATAAAATGAAGAGAAACCCAAAGATTTTTTATAAATACATAAAGAGCAAGAGGATAATTGAAGAAAAAGTAGGGCCTATTAGGAACTATAAGCGTAATCTGTGTGTGGAGGCGGAGGACATTGAACAAAGAACAAAGAATAAAGAACAGTACAGCACAGGAAAAGGCCATTCGGCCCTCCAAGCCTGCGCCGATATTGAAGCCTGCCTAAACTAACACCTTCCGCACTTCCGGGGCCCATATCCCTCTATTCCCTTCCTATTCATGTATTTGTCAAGATGGCTCTTAAACGTCACAATCCTATTTGCTTCCACCACCTCCCCTGGCAGCAAGATCCAGGCACTCACCACCCTCTGTGTAAAAAACTTGCCTCGCACATCCCCTATAAACTTTGCCCCTCGCACCTTAAACCTATGTCCCCTAGTAACTGACTCTTCCACCCTGAGAAAAAGCTTCTGACTATCCACTCTGTCCTTGCCGCTCATAACTTTGTAAACCTCTATCATGTCGCCCCTCCACCTCCGTCGTTCCAGTGAAAACAATCCGAGTTTTTCCAACCTCTCCTCATAGCTAATGCCCTCCAGACCAGGCAACATCCTGGTAAACCTCCTCTGTACCCTCTCCAAAGCCTCCACGTCCTTCTGGTAGTGTGGCGACCAGAATTGCACTCAGTATTCTAAGTGTGGCCTAACTAAGGTTCTGTACAGCTGCAACATGACTTGCCAATTTTTATACTCTATGCCCCGACCAATGAAGGCAAGCATGCCGTATGCCTTCTTGACTACCTTATCCACCTGCATTGCCACTTTCAGTGACCTGTAGACCTGTACGCCCAGATCTCTCTGCCTGTCAATACTCCTAAGGGTTCTGCCATTTACTGTATACCTCCCACCTGCATTAGACCTTCCAAAATGCATTACCTCACATTTGTCCAGATTAAACTCCATCTGCCATTTCTCCGCCCAAGTCTCCAACCGATTGAGATCCTGCTGTATCCTCTGACAATCCTCATCATTATCCGCAACTCCACCAACCTTTGTGTCGTCCGCAAACCTACTAATCAGACCAGCTACATTTTCCTCCAAATCATTTATATATACTACAAACAGCAAAGGTCCCAGCACTGATCCCTGCGGAACACCACTAGTCACATCCCTCCATTCAGAAAAACACCCATCCACTGATACCCTCTGTCTTCTATGACCGAGCCAGTTCTGTATCCATCTTGCCAGCTCACCTCTGATCCCGTGTGACTTCACCTTTTGTACCTGTCTGCCATGAGGGACCTTGTCAAAGGCTTTACTGAAGTCCATATAGATAACATCCACTGCCCTTCCTTCATCAATCATCGTCACTTCCTCAAAAAACTCAATCAAATTAGTAAGACACGACCTCCCCTTCACAAAACCATGCTATCTCTTGCTAATAAGTTCGTTTGTTTCCAAATGGGAGTAAATCCTGTCCCGAATAATCCTCTCTAATAGTTTCCCTACCACTGACGTAAGGCTCACCGGCCTATAATTCCCTGGATTATCCTTGCTACCCTTCTTAAACAAAGGAACAACATTGGCTATTCTCCAGTCCTCTGGGACCTCAGCTGTAGCCAATGAGGATGCAAAGATTTCTGTTAAGGCCCCAGCAATTTCCTCCCTTGCCTCCCTCAGTATTCTGGGGTAGATCCCATCAGGCCCTGGGGACTTATCTACCTTAATGCTTTGCAAGACACCCAACACCTCCTCCTTTTTGATAATGAGATGACTGAGACTATCTGCACTCCCTTCCCTAGGCTCATCATCCACCAAGTCCTTCTCTTTGGTGAATACTGATGCAAAGTACTCATTTAGCACCTCGCCCATTTCCTCTGGCTCCACACATAGATTCCCATCTCTGTCCTTGAGTGGGCCAACCCTTTCCCTGGTTACCCTCTTGCTCTTTATATACGTATAAAAAGCATTGGGATTTTCCTTAATCCTGTTTGCCAATGACTTTTCATGACCCCTTTTAGCCATCCTAACTCCTTGCTTAAGTTCCTTCCTACTGGCTTTATATTCCTCAAGTGCTTCATCTGTTCCTAGCCTTCCAGCCCTTACAAATGCTTCCTTTTTCTTTTTGACTAGGCTCACAATATTCCGCGATATCCAAGCTTCCCGAAACTTGCCAAACTTGTCTTTCTTCCTCACAGGAACATGCTGGCCCTGGATTCTAATCAGCTGACGTTTGAAAGACTCCCACATGTCAGATGTTGATTTACCCTCAAACAGCAGCCCCCAATCTAAATTCTTCAGTTCCTGCCTAATATTGTTATAATTAGCCTTCCCCCAATTTAGCACCTTCACCCGAGGACTACTCTTATCCTTATTCAAAAGTACCTTAAAACTTATGGAATTATGGTCACTGCTCCCGAAATGCACCCCCACTGAAACTTCGACCACCTGGCCGGGCTCATTCCCCAATACCAGGTCCAGAATGGCCCCATCCCTAGTTGGACTATCTACATACTGTTTCAAGAAGCCCTCCTGGATGCTCCTCACAAATTCTGCCCCATCCAAGCCCCTAGAACTAAGTGAGTCCCAGTCAATATAGGGAAAGTTAAAATCACCCACCGCCACAACCCTGTTACCTTTACATCTTCCCAAAATCTGTCTACATATCTGCTCCTCTACCTCCCGCTGGCTGTTGGAAGGCCCGTAGTAAACCCCCAACATCGTGACTGCACCCTTCCTATTCCTGAACTCCACCCATATTGCCTCGCTGCATGACCCCTCTGAGGTGTTCTCCCTCAGTACAGCTGTGATATTCTCCTTAACCAGTAATGCAACTCCCCCACCCCTTTTACATCCCCCTCTTTCTCGCCTGAAGCTTCTAAAGCCTGGAATATTTAGCTGCCAATCCTGCCCTTCCCTCAACCAAGTCTCTGTAATAGCAACAACATCATATTTCCAAGTACTAATCCAAGCTCTAAGTTCATCTGCCTTACCTGTTATACTTCTCGCATTGAAACAAATGCACTTCAGACCACCAGTCCTGCTGTGCTCAGCAACATCTCCCTGCTTGCTCTTCCTCTTAGTCCTACTGGCCTTATTTACTATGTCCTCCTCATTTATTTCACTAGCTGTCGTACTGCTCTGGTTTCCACCCCCCTGCCACACTAGTTTAAACCCTCCCGAGTGACGCTAGCAAACCTTGCAGCCAGGATATTAGTGCCCCTCCAGTTTAGATGCAACCCATCCTTCTTGTACAGGTCCCATCTGTCCCTGAAGAGAGCCCAATGGTCTAGATATCTGAAACCTCCCTTCTACACCAGCTGCTCAGCCACGTGTTTAGCTGCACTATCTTCCTATTTCTAGCCTCACTGGCACGTGGCACAGGGAGTAGTCCAGAGATTACAACCCTCGAGGTCCTATTTTTTAACTTACTGCCTAACTCCCTAAACTCCCCCTGCAGGACCTCATCACTCTTCCTGCCTATGTCATTGGTACCGATGTGTACCACAACCTCTGGCTGTTCACCCTCCCCCTTCAGAATGCCCCCTGTCCGTTCAGAGACATCCTTGACCCTGGCACCAGGGAGGCAACATCGCATCCTGGAGTCTCTTTCACGTCCACAGAAGTGCCTATCTGTGCCCCCGACTATAGAGTCCCCTATAACTATTGCTCTTCTGCGCTTTGTCCCTCCCTGCTGAACAACAGTGCCAGCCATGGTGCCACTGCTCTGGCTGCTGCTGTTTTCCCCTGAAACGCCATTCCCCCAAACAGTATCCAAAACGGTATACTTGTTAGAGAGGGGGATAGCCACAGGGGATTCCTGCACTGACTGCCTGTCCCTTCTAGCGGTCACCCATCTATCTGCCTGCACCTTGGGTGTAACCACTTCTCTAAAACTCCTGTCTATGACGCTTTCTGCCACCTGCATGCTCCTAAGTGCATCCAGTTGCCACTCCAACCGATCCATGCGGTCTGTGAGGAGCTGCAATTGGGTACACTTCCTGCAGATGTAGTCATCCGGAATGCTGGAAGCGTCACGGACCTCCCACATCTCACAGGTGACCATATGACCATAATGACCATATAACAATGGGGTCAATATGGGGTCAGTATTGTTCCTGTCCTGTTTCCACCGACAATGCAGGCGGTCCAAAGTGCCGCCCTGATTCAGGTGATGGGCCCCTTTTAAGGTGAAAATTGGGGGTCTGTTACATGAATAGGACCCCGATGGCCATTTTCCGACAGGAATGGTCAGCACCTGTTTTACACTCATTCTGAAAATGGTGTAAAATGGGCACGAGACCCAAAGTGGCCAGTTGCCTATTACCCAGTAAATCCCAGCCTGACTTACACATACAAGGCCAAGGGAATAAAATAACAAACATAATACATAGGGGGGACACAGTGGCGCAGTGGTTAGCCTCACAGCTCCAGCGACCCGGGTTCAGTTCTGGGGTCTGCCTGTGCGGAGTTTGCAAGTGCTCCCTGTGACCGTATGGGTTTCCGTCGGGTGCTCCGGTTTCCTCCCACAGCCAAAGACTTGCAGGTTGATAGAAAAATTGGCGATTATAAATGGCCCCTAGTGTAGATAGGTGGTGGGAGAATGGTGGGGATGTGGTAGGGGAACATGGGGTTAATGTAGGATTAGTATAAATGGGTGGTTGTTGGTCGGCACAGACTCAATGGGCCAAAGGACCTGTTTCAGTGCTGCATCTCTAAATAAATAAATAAAATAAACACCAGTTTTCAGGTAAAGGTGCTTCAACTGTTGAAACATCAGACCCACAGACACCTCTTGGCCGCTTTTTGGGAGCAATTAACCTTGATCCTTTAGCTTCAATTATCTTAGACATGTGTGAGGACTTTAGAGAATTGTTGGGTGGTGGTGGAAGGGGGGGTGGTCACAGATTACACTGTCCTCTGGTGAGCTTCCACTGGAACAGCATGGAAAGGCTTGAAATCAGGCCAAATCCTGAAACTGAAAATTTAATTTTCTTTGCACGGCTGCACATGCATGGTATCTTAAAGGGGACAACTTGTGAATGGCCTGTGCAAAGGCTTACGGGTTGCTTCACGACCACGTATGCGCGCAACCTACAGGGAACATTGATGGCCACCATCAAATTGTTTCCCAGCTGTCAATGTGCAAAAAGAAAGATCATCTTCAGGATTCATTGGGTTGCATCCTCCAAGAGATCACATGACTGATGGTGGTGCATGTGCTGATGGGAATGGGTGTCCAAAACGTGGCATTCTGGGTATCAGCGTTCTGTCAGGCAAGTATAATGAAACAATTGGTTTTTTCTGCCCTATTAATTCTGTGTGTTGGTAGGATGCAACCAACGTAGCTGTACCTTCATGGTCAGACTGTTGGCATGCCAGCTTTTTTCAGACATCTTGTCCTACCCTTGTCATGTCACAATAGACATGATCGCCTGCCCCATATTATGCTAAAGTCCCCGACCCCCAAGATATGCCAGGGATCTTAGCCACATCAGAGTAGTGGGCTGGAACTCTGTTCAACTGCATACCCAGTGGTGCAGGAGCTGTGGAACCTCTGTGCCAAGTCTGGAAATTTGTGGATCTTGCTGTGCACAAATAGGCTGCTGTGTTTTCTACATTACAACAATGACTACAATTGGAAAGTACTTCATTGGCTGTAAAGTGCTTTGGGACATCCTGGGGTCATGAATGGTGCTTTGGAAATACAAGTCCTTTCTTTCTTCCTATGACCTGATTACCAGGGAATTTTCTCAGGGATTCACTTCATTCCACCGCCATAACATTTTTAAAAATTATTTTATGGGATGTGGGTGTCGCTGACAAGGCCAGCATTTGTTGCCCATCCCTAATTGCCCTTGATAACTGAGTGGTTTGCTACGCCATTTCAGAGGACAGTTAAGAGTCAGCCACATTGTTGTGAGTCTGGAGTCACATGTAGGCCAGACCAGGTAAAGACGGCAGATTTCCTTACCTAAAGGACATTAGTGAACCAGATGGGTTTTGATGACAATCGATGATAGTTTCATCGCACCATTACTGAGACTAGCTTTCAATTGCAGATTTTTTTTTTTAATCAATTAATTAATTGAACATATGAATTAAATCTCACCAGCTGCTGTGGTAGGTTTTGAATCAGTATCCCCAAAACATTAGCTTGGATTAGTAGCTCACTGACATTACCACTATGCCACTCTTTCTCCCAATGTACACAACCACCTCCTTTACACACATGGTGAGGTTGCGGGGATGTGGGTGAGTTCTATTTAAATTTAAGCAGCATAGTGGGTGAGATGCTGAGGAAATTCCTGGTGGAGGTATTTCCAGAGTGGATCACAGAGTGAAAAGGTAGGTAGGTGAATCTGATTTATAATAAGAACATAAGAAATAGGAGCAGGAGTAGACCATTCAGCTCCTCAAGTCTGTTGCGCTGTACAATACAATCATGGCTGATCCTCTGCCTTAACGCCACTTTATGTCTGCTTCCCCATATCCCCTGATTCCCTGAAAGAACAAAACTCTGCGTATCTAAGCCTTAAATGGAGCATCCACAACCCTCTGTGAAAGGATTCGGTGGAGGCCTTTTTGTTTTCATCAAAGTTCTCACTCCTATGATAATGATAAATATGTGAATCTTTTAATCCTTGCACAGCACTTTACTGAATTAAAATAAGCAATAAAAAATTGACTTACATACCTGCATTTTTTCAAGCCAATAGTTCATATAACCTCATATTAACCCAAATGCTTGCTGGTATTACTATCAATAATGAAAATGATATATATATGCTAAGACTGTAACTGTCGACAAACATCAGTAGCTGGGAGGTGGTGGTGTAGTGGCAACGTCACTAGATTAGTAATCAAGAGCCCAGGCTAATGTTCAGGGGATGCAGGTTTGGATCCCACCATGGCAGATGGTAATATTCTAATTCAATTAATAAAAAAACATTTGGAATTGACAGCTAGCCTAATGGTGACCACAAAGTCATTGTTGTAAAAACCCTTCAGGAACAGAAATCTACCTGGTCTGGCCTACATGTGACTCCTAAATGCCCTTTGAAATGTCTGAGCAAGCATTCAGGGATGGCCTAGCCAGATCGCACAAATGAATTTAAAAAAGGACTGTAATACTGCATTGATTTACTAGAGATAGTCAAATTCATGAGGTCTGGGCAGAGTAGATAGAGAGAAACTGCTCCCACTCATGAAAGGATCGAAAATGAGAGGGCACAGATTTAAAGTATTTGGTCAGAGAAGCAAAAGTGAGATGAGGAAAAACTTTTTCACGCAGTGAGTCGTTAAGGTCTGGAATGCGCTGCCTGAGGACGTGGTGGAGGCAGGTTCAATTGAAGCATTCAAAAGGGAATTAGACAGTTATATGAAAAAGAAGAATGCGCAGGATTACGGGGAGAAGGCGGGGGAATGGAACTGAGGGAGTTGCTCTTTCAGAGAGCCAGTGTGGACATGATGGGCTGAATGTCCTCCTTCTGCACTGAAAAGACTCTGTGATCCTTTGAGATAATTAATATGAAATATTTCTCAGGAGCAGAACTCCACCGAACGTTGCCATGACACCAATACAATTCTTTGTCCAGGTACTGCCAGAGTGTGGCAGATTCTCAAATCAATATTTATTGCAATATGAATTCTCCATGGTCTGTTTCCATTAGTATATTGAAACATCAATCATTGGGGTTTTGTTGAGCCTTGAATGCATTGAGCCATTTGTTTGCTGCAGCAGACTTATATGTTTATTGTTGAAATGCAATTGGTCTCTAAAGGTACCAATATGAGGACTGAACTGTATTTTGTCATTTGCACATCAATCAGAATATAGGAAACTTGCATGTTGTGTGGACCTGTGTCTGTCACACCTTGAGCATCACTCTTAGGGCTGAATTTTATGTAGGAGGCAGGGCTCCAGACTCCCGGCCAAAAAGGTGGGGGGAACCCCACCTTTGCATTTTCGCGGCCCCCCGGAGAGATCCCCTGGTGTTTTTAAATGTAAGTTTCAGGAGGCGAGATTCCTTTATAGACAGGGATCCCGCCTCCATGAGCTGCCAGCCAATTGGAGGGCCAGCAGCTCAGCAGTATCGGCAGTGCCACCAGGAGTAGTGGCCACTGCCGGTACTGCAACGGCTTCATACCCAGGCCCAGCGGTGGAACACCGGACAAGTGGTAGGTGAGGCAGGGTCGCCGGGGCCAGTCCAGAAGGTCCTGGTGAGGGAATGTGGGAGTTGGTCTTGAAGTACAGGGGAAGGAGGGTTCTCGGGGGTGAATTGGTTCCCGGTGGGGGTCCTCTGTGGGTCACAAGATGCTCATGGAGGAAGGTCCCACTCCCCAAAGATTGCAGGGAGGGCACCTTGTTTTATAAGGCATCCTCCCCGCATGGTGGAGGCACCACCCCACCTACCCCGCTGCTGGTAAGAGCCCAGTGGCGGTGGGAAGAGGCCCCTAACTGGCTGTTAATAAGCCACTAACGGGCCTTAATTGGGCTCTGGACGAGAAGGCTATCGTCGGCCTAACCCGCCCCGGGAGGATCACTGGCAGCGGGGAGATGATGGGAGCCTCTGTCTCACCATTCCCCACCCCCCGCCATCTGTCGCAATACTCCATACCCTCCTGCCACTGATCCCAACTCGGGGGGCCCATAAAATCCAGCCCTTAGTGTGCAAAGTATGTCTTCCACTTGCATCTGATGAGTTGAAATGTCATACTGATCAAATTGCAACTAACCAAGGGTTCGGGAAAATACTACTCAAGGAGTCAGGAAACAAAAACTTGCATTCATAATAGCAGCTTTAAAAATTATCCATAGGAGAGGTTTCAAACTCATTTTGACACCGAGACTCAAATGGAGATATTAGGACAGGTGACCAAAAGCTTCATCAAAGAGATAGGTTATCAGGAATGGAGAGGCAGAGAGGTTTAGGGGTGAAATTCTGCAGCTCAGAGACTCAGAGACTCAGTGGTGAAGCAATGAAAATTGGGGATGCGCAAGAGGCCAGAATTGGAGGAATGCAGGGTTCAGACAGATGTATGTGTGGAGGAGTTTGCAGAGAGAGAAAGGGGTAAGGCAATTGAGGGATTTGAACACAGGAATGAGAATTTATAGATCAAGGTGTGGCTGGACTGGGAGCCAATGTAGGTCAGTGAGCACAGGGGCGATAGGTGAAGGGGACTTGGTGCCAGTTAGGACATGGGCAGCAGAGTTTTTGATGAGTTCAAGCTTATGGAAGGTTCAACTTGGGAGGCCGACCAGGACCAGTATTAAACAATGTGCAAGAAGAAGCAGAAAAAGCAATAAAATTACTAGAAATACTTTTTGAAAGCCATTTTGTCTTCTACTTGCATTAGTGATTGGAGGACATAGTCCTTTTTGTGAGACATCTAATATGATAAACACAAAAAAACTAACATATTGTACAAGATAATGCATCCATAGTTATAGATTTGAAATGTGTCAAGCGATGCTTTCTGCCTTTGGCCTGTTGTTATGATGGTGCTTCTATATTTTTTGTTAAGTTTTTTTTGAAGACTCGTATATTTTGGAATTATAGACATTGTCTTATGTGGGAAAACTGGAAAGGATTCCATGGATTTTTTTTCACTGGGGTCATTGAAATGACACTTAGAGGTCTAGTTTGAAAACAACGTTTATTGGAAGTCACCTGTCTTCAAATAAATACCCAGCAGGGGTTTTTTGACTTAGGGAGATGTTTACGAAGAATTGATAGGTCAGGATTTATAAGGGTCTGGAGGCTTGACTCTGGAGATATTGTTTTTAGTTTCACTTTGGACAGTGTGTTGCGTGTGAACTGTTTTGAAGGCAGTTGGAGAAAATCAGCCAAGAGAGCAGTCACCATCAGCTCACCCTCTTCCATCTCTTTGAGAACTTCCTGAGAATCAAGTATAAGATAGAGAAACTGATGTCACATTTCTCATGGATAGCCTGCCAAACAGATCTTCAACATCGCCAGTGACAGCCGTCTTTGCGTATTTGGGACGACAAGCCAAAAAGGGACAACTGACATCTTTCCATTTCTTCTCTTTTTTTTCTTCAAGAATTAGCAAATATTTGGCCAAAGTCTTCTTTTTTGTCTTTTTTTTTGTAACAGTGTTCCAAAGAGAAAATCTCTTTTTTTCGGTTGACCGGTGTGTGTGTGTGTGTGTGTGTGTGTGTGTGAGTGAGGGGCTGAGGTAAAAGGAAACTTTCTTATTTCACTCTGTGTGTTAATGCTTTGCTTCATTACTGGTTATGTCTTGTTTTATAATAAACTGATAATTTTGTTGTTTATTAAAGAAACCTGGTTGGTGTATTTTATTCTGCGATAAAAATAGAGTCCATGATTGACCGTGTCGGTAACTGGGTAAACATTTAAATATATGTTGCAACCTGTGGAGAAGTGGAACCAGAAAATACAGTACACTCCTCCCGCCTCGGCCGTAACACTGTTTGTCACCGAAATGCAATAACTGTTATGCAATCAAATGCGGCAGCCAACGTGCACACTGTTGTAAAAACAAGAAATGCTGGAACCACTCAGCAGGTCTGGCAGCATCCGTGGAAAGAGAAGCAGAGTTAACGTTTCGGGTCAGTGACCCTTCTTCGGAACTCAACTGACCCGAAACGTTAACTCTGCTTCTCTTTCCACAGATGCTGCCAGACATGCTGAGTGGTTCCAGCATTTCTTGTTTTTATTTCAGATTTCCAGCATCCGCAGTATTTTGCTTTTATTTTAGTGCACACTGTTGTGTTTGATTTCTCAGTGATTGATTGCACTGTGCTGTGTTTGTAAAACTGCTCACTATGCTGTCAGTCAACCCTGAGGGGGCATGGTTCCAAAAGTGAACTAGCACCACAGCCTCACAGCTCCAGCGACCCAGGTTCGATTCCGGGTAATGCCTGTGTGGAGTTTGCAAATTCTCCCTGTGACCACGTGGGTTTCCGCCGGGTGCTCCCATTTCCTCCCACAGCCAAAGACATGCAGGTTGATAGGTAAATTGGCCATTGTAAATTGCCCCTAGTGTAGGTAGGTGGTAGGAGAATTGTGGGGATGTGGTGGGGAATATGGAATTAATGTAGGATTAGTATAAAATGGGTGGTTGATGGTCGGCACAGACTCGGTGGGCCGAAGGGCCTGTTTCAGTGCTGTATCTCTAAATAAATAAATAAATAAGACAGATCCAGGCAGCCATCTGAATAAAGCCTACACATACAGAAATCATGAGTCTAGTTTCTTCATGCTTGGGGTGTGAAACATAACATACACAGCAAGATCCCACATCCGACAGCTGAATAAATGACCTGACGATTGTGTTTATTGGCAGTTTTGGTTGAGTGAGGAGAACCATCCAGGACACCAAGAGAACTCTATGCTTATCTTTGAATAATAACATGAGTTTTTCTGTGGCCACCTTGGTTTAACATTGTATCCTAAAGATGGCACCTCTTACAATGTGGCACTCTCATGCTCCTCCATTAGAGTTCCAGCCTAGATCATGCACTGAAATGCTGGAGCAGGACTTGGAATAATTTTGAAAAACACATGGTACATCCAGCGTATATGATCAGGAGGTATATAAAAGAAAATGTGTTCTTTATTCCTACCTTTTTGTCTTCTTTTTATCAATTCCTTATGTCTCATGTGACCATCCCCCACAAGCTTGAATTATGCTACATAATTTCAGAATTCCTGCTGTTAATATCAATCTTAATTGTCCCGGCTCGATTCTGAGATAAGCATAATTGAATGCACTAAGGCTGATGTAACCTCTTCGAATACATTAAAAATAGAAAGATTAAATAATGTAAAGTGTCAGAAAGAGGAGATTTCAGGCTTCCAATCAGCAGCCAGGCATATTTCTCTATGCAGCAGGCTTAAGGGAGTGCCAGATAGGCAGATGGAACTGTTGTTTCATTTTGTTTTCAAAACAGATGTTTCTACTTGTAGCGGAGTCCAAAACTAGGGGCCATCAATATAAAATCGTCACTAATAAATCCAATAGGGAATTCAGGAAAAACTCCTTTATCCAGAGAGTGGTGAGAATACAGAACTCACTACCAGATGGAGTAGTTAAGTCAAGTACCAGAGATGTATTTACATGGAAGCTAAAGAAACACTTGAGAGAGAAAGAATTGGAAGGGTCTATTGATGGGATGGGGTGAAGGAGGGTGAGAGGAGGCTCGTGTGGACGAGTTGAGCCAAATGACCTGCTTCTGTGCTGTAATCCTTCTGTTTGGATGAATCTTGGGGAGAAGAATTTCCCTTGCTTCTTCAAAAATAGCGTCATGGAACCTTCACATCGACATGAACATGGCCTTGCTTGAACACATTCAACAATTTAGTATTCTGGTGTGAAATTGAAGGAACATCCGAGATCATATACTGAAGCCAATTGGAGGCTTTAGTCCTGAAACAGGACTTCAGGAAGGAATAGAAGGATTTACTACAAAAGCAAAATACTGCAGATGCTGGAAATCTGAAATAAAAACAGAAATGCTAGAAATATTCAGCAGGTCTGACAGCATCAATGAAGAGAGAGGCGTTTCAGGTCTGTGACCTTTCATCAGAATAATACGCTGACAGGGTTGGATGCAGAAGGGTGGACGGAGGCTCGTGTGGAGCATAAAACCTGACGTAAATCAGTTGGGCCTGTTTCTATGCTCTTCATTCTCTGTAATTCTATGCAGCTCCTGAAGAAAGATTGGGTGTGGTGTGAGGTGAAGGAAGGATGACCCGCAAATCCTCTGCTGGAGATCGCAAAAATTGTCCTCCAATTTGAGAATCATTCAGGCAGCCTATAATTCCCTCGATTCTTCTTCCTAAAAACTAAAGCAAGAGCAAAATCAGCATTGTGGCAACATCTATTAACATTCATAGCATAATCCAACAGTCCCAGAAATTTTTTCAGACGATATTAGTAGGTGAGAGCTCATCCCATTTATATAATATTTCTCTGCTGTTTTAACTCAGATTTTAACCAATTTAAAATAGAGACTAACTTCACCATTGAAATAGTGGACAACTGAATGTCAGATGAATCCATTGAGTGTTTACCCTTCAACATCCCCATTAAAAGCTTCTAGCCTAAGATACAATCATTACTCATGTGCTCCTATCACTAATATATGGGTCTACATTGAGTGCTGCTGGCAGGCACAGACTGAAGAAAAGAGTTTGGTAAGTGAGGGAGTTCAGTAAGGAGGGGAACTATAAATTAATTAAGAAAATTAAATTTGTCTGCACTGAGAGCTACTTTGAGTGCACAGAGTGCAAAGTGGGAGTTTGGTGCATGAGGGAGTTCAGTGAGGGAGGGGCTCCTTTCTATCTTTTTCTTTCATTTTCTACCTTTTTTTGTCCTAGACGAATACATCTGCAGGAAGTGTTATGACTGCAGAAACTTCAGCTCCGGGTTTCAGAACCTGAGCAGCGGCTGGAGTCACTGTTGTGCATCCGCAAGGCAGAGGACTATGCGGATAGCATGTTTAGGGAGGTGGTCACACCGCAGGTTAGGAGCAAGCAGGCAGAGGGGGAATGGGTGACCGCCAGGCAGTCTAGGAGAATAAGACAGGCAGTGCAGGAGTCCACTGGATCTATCTTGCTTGCTAATTGGTTTTCTATTTTGGATTCTGGTGAAGGGGAGTGCAGCCAGAGCAAAGCAGCACTGGTGCCTCAGCTGCATAGGAGGGGAGGAAGAAGAGTTGAAGAGCAATAGTGATAGGGGATCCGATAGTCAGGGATCAGACAGGCATTTCTGCGGCAGTAAACGTGACTCCAGGATAGTGTGTTGGCTCCCTGGCACCAGGGTCAAGGATGTCATGGAGCGGCTGTAGGACATCCTTCTGGGGGAAGGTGAACAGCCAGACGTCATGATCCACATTGGTGTCAATGACATAGTTAGGAAGCAGGATGAGATCCTGAAAGCAGATCTTAGGGAGTTATGAAGGATATTAAAAAGCAGGACCTCAAGAGCAGTAATCTCAGGATTACTCCCATTGCCATGAGCTAGTGAGCACAGGAATAGGAGGATTGATCAATTGAGCATGTGGCTGTTGAATTGGTGTAGGAGGGAGGGCATCAGATTTCTGAGGCATTGGGACCAGTTCTAGGGCAGGTGGGACCTGCCCAAGATGGAAGGGCTACACCTTAACAGGACCGGAACTAATATCCTTGCAGGGGGATTTGCTAGTGCTGTTGGGGATGGTTTAAACTAGCTTGTCAGGGGGATGGGAACTTAAGATGTAGCTCAATTGGAAGGAAGTAAAACTGGTAACAGAAGGTAGAAAAGTAGCAAGTGACATTAAAAGGCAGGTAAAACAAAGGCAAGCATCAACTAAGTTTAGAATGCAGAACAATGTCAAGAAGACAAGGTTAAGGGCACTCTACCTGAATGCAAGCAGCATTCACAACAAGGTAGATGATCTAAAGGCACAAATAGAGGTAAATGGGTATGATCTAATTGCCATTATGGAAACCTGGCTACAGGGTGGCCAAGACTGGGAATTGAATAGAGTCATAGAGTCATAGAGTTATACAGCACAGAAGCCAGCCCTTCGGCCCATCGTATCCCTTCCGGCCATCAAGCACCTATCTATTCCAATCCCATTTTCCAGCAATACAGTCATAGAGTTATATAAATATTCAAGGATATTTGACATTTAGGAAGGACAGGAAAAAAGGAAAAGGAGGTGGTGTTGCACTGATAATAAAGGATGGGATCAGTACATTAGTAAGGGAGGATCTCAGATCGGAAGAATAAAACGTGGAAGCTGTTTGGATGGAGCTAAGAAACAGCAAGAGGCAGCAAACATTGGTAGGAGTTGTTTACAGGTCACCAAACAGTAGTGGTAATGTGGGGCATGGTATTAATCAGGAGATTAAGAAGCATGTAATCTAGGTAATACAGTAATCATGGGTGACTTCAATCTGCACATAGACTGGGTCAACCTAATGAGCACTAATGCTGTGGAGGATGAGTTTCTGGAGTGTGTTAGGGATGATTTTCCAGAGCAGTATGTTGAGGAACCAACTAGAAAACAGGCTATTTTAGATCTAGTATGAGAAAGGGTTAATTAATAATCTTGTTGGAAAAGAACCTTTAGGAATGAGTGCCCATAATATGATAGCTTTTTACATTATGTTTGAAAGTTCAATTTGAAGCCAGGGTGTTAAGTTTGAACAAAGGAAATTATGAAGGTATGAGGGGCAAATTGGCTGAGGTGGATTGGGAAAATACATTATAATACACAGAGCATAGTCTTCAAAGAATTATTACAAAGTTTGCAGCAACTATAAATTTCTTCAAGGAACAAAAACCCCCAAAGTAAAGGCAGTCAACAGTGGCTAACAAAGGAAGTTAAAGATTGTATAAAATTAAAAGAAAAGGCCTATAAAGTTGCCAGAAATAGTAGTAAACCTGAGGATTGGGAGGATTTTAGAATGCAGCAAAGGAGGGTCAAGAAACTGATGAAGAAAGGGAGAATTGAATTTGAATGTAAGCTCGCAAAAAATATAAAAACAGACTGTAAAAACTTCTATAGGTACGTAAAAAGGAAATGTTTGGCTAAGACAAATGTGGGTCCATTACAGTCAGAGTCAGGAGAATTTATAATGGGGAATAGAGAAATGGCTTGGCCATGTGAGCCGCATGGAAGATGGCAGGATCCCCAAGGACACATTGTACAGCGAGCGCGCCACTGGTATCAGACCCACCGGCCGTCCATGCCTCCGCTTTAAAGATGTCTGCAAATGCGACATGAAGTCATGTGACATTGATCACAAGTCGTGGGAGTCAGTTGCCAGCGATCACCAGAGCTGGCGGGCAGCCATAAAGGCGGGGCTAAAGTGTGGCGAGTCGAAGAGACTTAGCAGTTGGCAGGAAAAAAGACAGAAGCGCAAGGGGAGAGCCAACTGCGAAACAGTCCTGACAACCAATTTTATCTGCAGCACCTGTGGAAGAGTCTGTCTCTCTAGTATTGGCCTTTATAGCCACTCCAGCGCTGCTCCACAAACCACTGATCACCTGCAGGCGCTTACCCATTGTCTCCCGAGACAAGGAGGCCAAAGAAGAGAAGTATAGAGAAATGACAGAGAAGCTAAATGATTACTTTGTGTCTGTCTTCACTGAAGAATATACAAAAATATCCCAGATTAGAGATCCAAGGGATTAGGGAGAATGAGGAATTGAAGGAAATTAGTATTAGTAAGAAGGTTGCATTGAAGAAATTAATGGAGCCGAAGGTTGATAAGTCCCCAAGACCTGATATTGTACATCCCAGAGTGTTGAAGGAGGTAGCTATGGAGATAGTGGATGCATTGGTGATCATCTTCCAAAATTCTATAGATTCTGGAGTGGTTCCTGCAGATTGGAAGGTAGCAAATGTCACCCCACTATTTAAGAAGGGAGGGAGAGAGAAAACAGGGAACTACAGACCTGTTAGCCTAACATCAGTTACAGGGAAAATGTTAAAATCTATTCTAAAGGATGTGATAAATGGACACTTCGATAATAATGATCTGATTGGGCATAGTAAATATGGATTTATGAATGGAAATCATGTTTGACGAACATGTTGGAGTTTTTTGAGGATGTTACCAACAGAATCGATAAAGGGGAGTTGGTGAACGTGGTATACTTGGATTTTCAGAAGACTTTTGATAAAGTCCCCACAGGAGGTTGGTTAGCAAAATTAAAGCACATGGGATAGGAGGTAATATACTGGCATGGATTAAGGATTAATTAACAGACAGAAAAAAAGTAGGAATAAACGGGTCATTCTTGCATTGGCAGGCTGTGACTAGATTGGTACCATAAGGATCAGTACTTGGGCCCCAGCTGTTCACAATATATATCAATGATTTGGATGTGGGGACCAAATATAATATTTCCTAGTTTGCAGATGACACAAAAATAGGTGGGAACGTGTGTTGTGAGGAAGATGCAAAGAGACTTCAAGAGGATTTGGACAGACTAAGTGAATCGGGGAAGAATCTGGCAGATGGTATATAATATGGAAAAATGTGAGGTTATCCACTTTGGTAGGAGGAATAGATGTGCAGAGTATTTCTTAAATGGTAAGAGATTAGAAAGTGTAGATGTACAAAGGAATCTGGGTGTCCTTGTCAATAAGTCACTGAAAGCTAACATGCAGGTGCAGCAAGCAACTAAGAAGGTTCATGGTATGTTAGTCTTTATCACAAGAGGGTTTGAGTACAGAAGTAGTGAAGCCTTGCTTCAATTGTAAAGAACCTTGGTTAGACCGCATCTGGAGTCATAGGCTGGAATTTTATGGTGGATGGACGGGAGCAGGACTCCGACGTGAAAGTCAGTGGTGAACCCTCTTCCGCCCAGCCCGGGGATCTGTCCCGTATTTTACAGGTCGCCGGGCTTTAATTGTCCCGAGGCGGGACTTCCACATATTTGAGGGAGGAATCAGTGGGCTGACAGCTCTTAATCCCAGCAGTGCTACCTGGAATGGTGGCCACTGCTGGGACTGCAGCCCAGCCGACGCCATGGATCGAGGATGGAAGGTAAGTAGGCGCATGCCTCACCAGGGGGATCGGTCCTTCCCTAGTGAGGCTGGAGCAGTCATTTGGGGAAGTGGGGTGTCTTGCGTCCCGGGGGTGGGTTGGGATGTGGGAGTGGCCCTCAATCGGGCACCCTGTGCCCGACTTCCATGCTCCCCCACCGGGGCATGGAAAGGCCAGCAGCTATCGCTGGGCGGCCTTTCACATCTCCAGCGCACCTGCTTGCCATGGGTAAAATAACCGTGGAGGCAGGTGAGGCCTTGATTGGCCTCAGGCGGGTGGGCTGTTTGCCAACCCCCCAACCTCCCGCCTGACCGTCGTAAACTTGTCGGGAGGCGGAAGCGGGACGGGTAGGCCTCCTGGAGCCTGCTACTCAGTTTTACGCTGCCCCCGCGCCACCATCCAACCCAATGGAACGGCGTAAAATTCCGGCCATAGAGTCATAGAGTCATATAGCACAGGAACAGGCCATTCGGCCCATCGTATCTGTGCAGGCCATCAAGCACCTATCTGTTCTAATCCCATTTTTCAGTACTTGGCCTGTAGCCTTGTATGCTATGGCATTTCAAGTGCTCATCTAAATACTTCTGAAATGTTGTGATGGTTCCTGCCTCTACCACCTCTTCAGGCAGTGCATTCCAGATTCCAACCACCCTCTATGAGAATTGTTTTTTCCTTAAATCCCCTCTAAACCTCCTGCCCCTTACCTTAAATCTATGTCCCCTGATTATTGGCCCCTCCGCTAAGGGAAAAAGTTTCTTCCTATCTACTCTATCTATGCCCCTCATAATGTTGTATACTTCAATCATGTCCCCCCTCAGCCTTCTCTGCTCCAAGAAAAACAACCCTCCCCTTTTCAGTCTCTCTTCATAGCTGAAACGCTCCAGCCTGGAGGACTGTGTGCATTTTTGGTCCCCTTACCTAAGGAAGGATATTATTGCTATAGAGGGAGTGCAAAGAAGGTTCACCAGACCTTTTCCTGGGATGGCGGGACTGTCCTATGAAGAGAGATTGGGGAAACTGGGCCTGTATTCTCTCGAGTTTCGAAGAATGAAAGGTGATCTCATTGAAAGCTACAAAATACTTATTGGGATAGACAGGGTAGATGCAGGTAAGATGTTTCCCCTGGTTGGTGAGTCTAGAATCAGGGGTCACAATTTCAAAATAAGGGGGAAACCACTTAGGACAGAGATGAGAAAAAATTTATTTACTCAGAGGGCTGTGAATCTTTGGAATTCTTTACCCCAAAGGGCTGTGGAAGCTCAGTCATTCTTTGGCCTCTTTGTCTCGAGAGACAATGGGTAAGCGGCTAGAGGTGGTCAGTGGTTTGTGAAGCAGCACCTGGAGTGGCTATAAAGGCCAATTCTAGAGTGACAGGCTCTTCCACAGGTGCTGCAGATAAAATTGGTTGTCGGGGCTGTTACACAGTTGGCTCTCTTCTTGCGCTTCTGTCTTTTTTCCTGCCAACTGCTAATTCTCTTTGACTCGCCACTCTTTAGCCCCACCTTTATGGCTGTCCACCAGCTCTGGCGATCACTGGCAACTGACTCCCACGACTTGTGATCAATGTCACAGAACTTCATGTCGCGTTTACAGACGTCTTTAAAGTGGAGACATGGACGGCCGGTGGGTCTGATACCAGTGGCGCGCTCGCTGTACAATGTGTCCTTGGGGATCCTGCCATCTTCCATGCGGCTCACATGGCCAAGCCATCTCAAGCACCGCTGGCTCAGTAGGGTGTATATGCTGGGGATGTTGGCCACCTCGAGGACTTCTGTGTTGGAGATACTGTCCTGCCACCTGATGCCAAGGATTATCCGGAGGCAGTGAAGATGGAATAAATTGAGACGCCGCTCTTGGCTGACATACGTTATCCAGGCCTCGCTGCCGTAGAGCAAGTTACTAAGGACACAGGCTTCATACACTCGGACTTTTGTGTTCCGTGTCAGTGCGCCATTTTCCCACACCCTCTTGGCCAGTCTGGACATAGCAGCGGACGCCTTTCTCATGCGCTTGTTGATTTCTGCATCGAGAGACAGGTTACTGGTGATAGTTGAGCCTAGGTAGGTGAACTCTTGAACCACTTCCAGAGCGTGGTCACCGATATTGACAGATGGAGTATTTCTGATGCCCCGTCCCATGATGTTCGTTTTCTTGAGGCTGATGGTTAGGCCACATTTGTTGCAGGCAACCGCAATCCTGTCGATGAGTCTCTGCAGACACTCTTCTGTGTGGGATGTTAATGCAGCATCGTCAGCAAAGAGGAGTTCCCTGATCAGGACCTTCCATACTTTGGTCTTCACTCGAAAATGGGCAAGGTTGAACAACCTGCCATCTGATCTTGTGTGGTGGAAAATTCCTTCTTCTGAAGACTTGAACGCATGTGAGAGCAGCAGGGAGAAGAAAATCCCAAATGGTGTAGGTGCGAGAACACAGCCCTGTTTCACGCCACTCAGGACAGGAAAGGGGTCTGATGAGGCAATGCTATGCTGAATTGTACCTTTCATATTGTCATGGAATGAGGTGATGATACTTAGTAGCTTTGGTGGACATCCAATCTTTGCTAGTCGTCTGAAGAGACCACATCTGCTGACGAGGTCAAAGGCTTTGGTGAGATTTATGAAAGCAACGTAGAGGGGCATCTGTTGTTCACGGCATTTCTCCTGTAGGTGGCGAAGGGAGAACAGCATGTCAATGGTGGATCTCTCGGCTCGAAAGCTGCACTGTGCCTCAGTGTAAGCACACTCAGCCAGCTCAGTCATTGAGTATGTTTAAAGCAGAGATTGACAGATTTCTAAGTAAAGGGATAACGACATAAAGGGATATGGGTATAGTGTGGGAAAAAGGCATTGAAATAGATGATCAGCCATGATCGTATTGAATGGCGGAGCAGGCTTTATGGACTGAGTGGCCTGCTCTTGCTCCTATGTCCCTATGTTCCTATGCCTGTTGACCTATAATTGCCTTGATTTAAAAATTCTCATCCTTGTATTGAAATGTCCCCATGGCGTTATCCCTTCCCTATCTCTGTAATCTCTTCCAGCCCTACAACCATCCATGATATCTGTGCTCCTCCAATTCTGGTCTCTTGCGTATTCTGATTTTCATCGCTCCACCATTGATGGCTGTGTCTTCAGTTACCTGAGCCCTAATCTTTAGAATTCCCTCCCTTAACCTCTCTGCCTCTCCAACTCGCTCTCCTTCTATAAGTCACTTCTATAAAATGTACCACTTTGGCCAAGCTTTTGGTCACCTGCCCTAATATATCTTTATATGGTTCGTTATCAGTTTGAGAACACTCCTGTGAAGAACCTTGGAATGATTTACTGTGTTAAAGGCACTATATAAATGCGAATTGCTGTTGAGTTTCATGATCTTGTTCTGCTTTATTTTGCTTAAGGATTTTCAATTTGGTTTTGGAAAGAAGCTTATTAAAAATTGATTTGGCAAGTCTTTTCATTTGCAAAACACATTTAAAGATGATGGTTATATGGTTTGCATAATATCACTTACACTTTCAAAAACAGTCCCTACTTCCACAAGTACCCCATATAATTATCTGTTTAGATGAAGTTCAAAATGGTGCATTACAATTGTATTTCCCTTGACACAGTCATGCTGTTTGAATAACTGTAAGTCTAATTATTTCTCTGTCTCACAGGGAAACTTCAATGAGATTACTCATTTGGGATCCACTTTGCATAATCTGTCTAACCTTCGCCATTATCAATCACCTTCAGTTCAGTGAATAACCTTTGAAAGATTTTAATCTGTCATAGGAAGAATTTTACACAACTTTGCCCTTATTTATTTTTTAATGCAGTTCATATTGGATTATCCCAGAGGAAGCAGGAAATTACTGATGCGATGATACTATTTTTTAAGGAAAGCTGTACAAAACTGAAATACCTTATTCATAAAATACTAATTTGCGAAATGCAAAGAGCTATGTGAAATTATTAGAGGAATACAGTAAAATATTATAAGTTACAAATAGTAATGAGTGCGACAACCTTCAGTTAAGAATGAAGACCGCTGTCAATGTTGTACTTTAAAAAAAATCAATCTCAGGATAAAAGCATCGCTAGCAAGCCTGTCATTTATTGCCCATTCTTCATTGCCCTTGAGGCGGTGGTCAGGAGTCGCCTTCTTGAACTGCTGCAGTTTGTGTCGGGCCACAGGGAATGAGTTCCAGAATTTTGATATGGCAACGATGAAGGAACAGTTGATATATTTCCAAGTCAGGGGGGCATGTGACTTGGAGGGGAATTTGCAGGTGGTGGTGTTCCTATGTATTTGCTGCCCTTGTCCTTCTAGCTGTTGCAGGTCATGGGTTTGGAAGGAGCTGTCGAAAAAGCTTTTTATTCACAGCCTAGTGTCAATGTCTATGATACACTCCAGTGTTTGTCGATCCAGCTCAACTCTGTAATAGATGCAAACTCAATTCAGCTGTAGCTATTCAGTGACTTGCCTCAGTAATCACATCCAAGTGAACTTTTTTTTCCATTTGGTTTTCAGTAACCCTTGGAGAGAACATTGACAACTGAAGTGGCAGTGACATCACTAGAAAATGGATCTCTTCATCAGCTCCAAATTGGAGTTAACATCCTTAATGGGAATTATAGCTTTAGGTTGGTCCAAACCTTGTTAAGGCCAATTAAAGTCTGTTTTAAGCATGTGGTTCTTTCAGCTCTATTGTCTGTCAATTCCTACTTAAATACTTGTTAATTTCAACTAGAGTGCAGTAAATAGAGCTAGTACATTAAGCCACGGTGACAGAGTTTGTATTTTAATACAGTCACAGGGTTGAATGGGAATACAGGCTGTATAGAACTCTATATTCTCCTGGCACCATGCACCCATGCTTCAGCACTGACTACCTGCATATAATTGCAGGACAATGTCAACAGTTTCCCAGGGAGGCGGTTACAGATTTGCAGTATCCCAGATGAAGGGGCAATACACCTGGGCACAGCCTCATCTGTGATTCTTAAAGCGACCACTGGCTGAAAGATGCTTCATGGCCTCTCTGCATTGCCATGGGAAATCTGACAGGGATAAGTCAATCCTTGGCCTCTTGTCATCTTGATGCATTTTGGCACCAAGCTACAATGGGTAACAAGGCTTCCTTGTGATTGAGCTTTGCAATGGTGCACAGTATCATCATTTAGGTTTCAAATGTTGCACTCTTGACTCAGAGTCAGAAAGTCATGGGTTTAAATCCCACTCCAGAAACTCGAGCAGTTAATCTAGGCTGACACAGTGCAGTACTGAGGGAGATTTGCAGTGGCGGAAGTGCCATCTTTCAGATGAAACATTAAACAGAAATGCTATCTGCCCTCACAGATGGCTGTAAAAGATCCCAAGGCACTAATCAAAGAAGAGCAGGGCAGTTCTCCCTGGTGTCCCAGCCAATATATATTCCTCAATCGACATCATTAAAGAAAACAAATTGCTGTTTGTGGAATCTTGCTGTGTACAAATTGACTGCCACGTTTCATGCATTACATCAGCAACTACACCTCATTAGTTATGAAATGCTTTGCAACATGCTGAGGGTGTGAAAGTATGATACAAATGCAAGCTTTTTATTTCTTTCATTGTTGGTATCACAGAATTACAGATTTGTTACAGTGCAGAGGGCGATCATTCGACCCATCATGTCCGCACTGTCTCTCTGAAAGAGCAACTCCCTCAGTTCCATTCCCCTGCCTTCTCCCCATAACCTTGCACATTCTTCCTTTTCATATAACTGCCTAATTCCCTTTTGAATGCTTCAATTGAACCTGCCTGCACCACACACTCAGGCAGCACATTCCAGACCCTAACCACTTGCTGCGTGAAAACGTTTTTCTTCATGTCACTTTTGCTTCTCTTACCCATTACTTTAAATCTGTCCCCTCTCGTTCTCGATCCTTTCATTAATGGGAACAGTTTCTCCCTATCTACTCTGTCCAGAACCCTCATGATTTTGAATACCTCTAGCAAATCACCTCTCAGCCTTCTCTTCTCCAAGGAAAACAGTCCTAACTTCTCCAATCTATCTTCATAACTGAAGTTCCTCATCCCTGGAACCATTCTTGTGAATCTTTTCTGTACTCTCTCCAATGCCTTTGCATCTTTCCTAAAGTGCTGAGCCCAGAACTGGACGCAATACTCCAGCTGAGGCCGAACAACTGTCTTATACAAGTTCAACATAACTTCCTTGCTCTTGTACTCTATGCCCCTATTAATAAAGCCCAGATACTATATGCTTTATTAACTGCTCTCTGAACCTGTCCTGCCACCTTCAATGACTTATGCACATATACACCCAGGTCCTTCTGCTCCTGCACCCCCTTTAGAATTGTACCCTTTAATTTATATTATCTTTCCATGTTCTTCCTACCAAAATAAATCCCTTCATATTTCTCTGAATTGAATTTTATCTGCCACCTGCCTGCACATTCCACCAACTTGTCTATGTCCTTTTGGAGTTCTAGACTGTCCTCCTTACAGTCCACAATGATTCCAAGTTTCGTATCATCTGCAAACTTTGAATTTGTGTCCTGTACACTGAGGTCTAGGTCATTAATGTATATCAGGAAAAGCAAGGGTCCCAACACTGATCGCTAGAGAACTCCACTACAAACCTTCTTCCAGCCTGAAAAGCATCCATTAACCATTACTCTCTGTTTCCTGTAACTCAGCTAATTCCGTATCCATGTTGCTAGTGACCCTTTTATTCCATGAGCTATAAGTTTTCTCACAAGTCTGTTGTGTGGCATTCAATTTCCTTTAGGCCAATTCAACACCTAAAGAATCAGAAGGACATTATTAAGATAGTGTGTGACTTCAGTCTGAGCATTCTTTATGTTGCTTTGCCTAGTTATCCTGCACATTCTCATCTGGTTCCACTTTCTCTCTTGAAGCTCTGCACCAGATATATAAATCACACATAGTTACACAAAGCTTTCAGTTGTGATACATTGCAGGATTGCAAGTACATTCATCAGTGTTACGCCCATCGCGATGTCATGGAGCTTACAATTTCTTTCTGTTAAGGCGTCCAATACATATTTGCAATGATTATAGCTACAGTACTTTATTAATCTTACTAGCTACCTAAAACAAATTGATTCCCTTGCACAATGTAGTACACCACAGAAAACTTTACTCAGTGATTTTCATGATGCCACCACATTTCATTTTGAAACCTCCTTTACAGTTTTTCCAATTACTGATGCAACACTGAACACACTGGGGTAGATTTTGACTTTTGGTCAGGCAGTGAGGAGCCCTGGTGACCCCCATGACTTTGAGGCCGCAACCCCATTTTTATTTGCTCGGGGAAATACAAGGCGCCAAACAGGTCTCCTGACATACTTCACTGGAATAAGCACAGGAAAACAAGCTAAAGACTCCATTTGACCTTGTTTCTTTGGTTCCATCACCCGTGAGACTGGTGGAAGTGAGCAAAGCACAAGCTGCAACCAGTCCGGATCTAACAATGTAATCAGAGTGCAATTTCATTGAGCTATGTCAAATCTGCATCACATTTGGCTTATGACAGTGTTTATACTCCACATAATCCTCCTCCCATCCCTCTTCATTTCACTCCACCAACATATCCCTCTATTCCTTTGACCTTCTTATGTTTATTTAGCTTTCCTTTAAATGTACTTATGCTATTTTCCTTAACTTCTCCCTATGGTAGTGAGTTTCACATTCTCACCACTCTCTGGATAAAGAAGTTTCTCCTGAATTCCCTATTGAGTTTTATTGACTGTCTTATATTTATGGCCCTTAGGCTGGGTTTGAATCCACAAATGGGAACAACTTCTTCACATTTACCATATCAATCTCTTGCATTATTTAAAGACCTCTTTTAAGTCACCCCTCAACCTTCTCTTTTTCTAGAGAAAAGAGCCCCAGCCTCTTCAGTCTATCCTGATAATTATAATCTCACAGATCTGATATTCTTCTGAACCTATTTTGCACATTTTAAAGTATTGTGCATTTTCTCCCTGTATTACCGAACACAGTGGACTTAGATTTACATTGTGCCGTTGACACATTATATGCCCCAGTGTGGCTGGCTCATGCAAAGTGCACTGGGTGACTGAGTGCAAGGCTCATTAAGGAACTGAAAGCAAATAAAATGGTGGCTTCCCCATCTTTCAGATGAGATGTTAAACTGAGGCTCTATTTGCCTGTTAATGTGGATGTAAATGATCTAATGCACTATTTGACGAAGAACAGGTGATGTTTTTAATGTCTTTGCCCATATTTAACACTCAACTAATCCCACTAAAGACAGACTATCTAATCATTTATCTCTGTGATGTTTGTGAGACCATGCTGTGTAAAAAAATGGGCGGCTGCATTTGCTTGTATTACGAAAGTCAATCAACTTTAAATGAAAAAAAAATTGGCCGTAAAGTCTTTCTGTGCATCCCACAAGCACCAGTGCCAACTTCACGATGCTTTGGTACTGAATGTTAAATCAGAATGGCAATCGAATTTAGCAAGAAATAAGCACAGATTAATTTAAACAAAGTTTATTTTTTGATATGCTCCAGGGGACAAGAATGATAAATGTACTTAACATTTCACCAGATGTCACTTGAAGAAATACTGTTTGGATGATTTCCCTCACATGTATACATCTTTATTGGAGTTGAACATTAGTAGGAAGACAACATGTAATTCAGGGAAGCTGGTTACTCATTGAAAAGAATAAAGGGCAATGCCAAACCAAGAGTTAAATAACACTCCAACCATCCACATTGCTGAATGAAAGTGGCAGATCGTGACAACTTGAAGAACACAATTTACTTCAGATGGTTCAGGGAATGAGAGCCTATTAATTATGCAGATTGTACATAAAGCACTTTATAGTCAAGTTCATAAAGAAAACAAGGCATTGTTATGATGACAAAAAAATGGTGAAGTAAAATTTCAACTGAAATGTTTGGTCTGAGGAAGAATCTGACTTTGCCTGAGATTTTCATTTATGGTATTCCATTGATGTGAGGACAAGGAGTGTACCTTTATACTTTTTTCTTTGGTACCGTGTTGTGTACTGCACTGAGTAAAGCTAACATGTGGACTCTCAGAAAACAGCCATTATTTAACAAACTTTATTTACACCATCCCAAACAGAGAGGGCAGCAGAGAGAGCAGTATTAACAAAACGTTCAGCTATTACAATATACTACACTTCCTCCCTGCTTAAAATAAATAACTTATGCATTAAAATGTAAAATGGTACATGTACATAATTTCCTGGAATATAATAACAACACCTGAAATTTACCAGGTTGGATTGCATGCTTGTTACTGTAATCACAATTAAAACATATATGACCAATATTTTCAGAGTAATTTACATATTAAAAAATTTTTTTTTCCTTAACACCAGTATGTCTTTAACAAAAATATCATCATTTGACAAGGGGTAAGGAAAAGAACGACTCATTTCCTTTTCCTTCATACATATTTTCAATTACCCTATCTGGCTTCTTTCTCTTTCTGTCTGGGTATCTCATTCACTTTCCATTAGCTTGACTCTGCTCTCTCAACACCTCAGACTATGTCAACCCTGAATTTTGACTTTGACTACCAACTCCACTTAATGGTTGGGACTGAAATTAATTGATTAGTCTGAAAGAAAGATCCTGATTCACTTGGCTCGACCGGTGGATTCTGCGATACCGGCAAACTTTCAGTTTCTACGTAACTTACACTTTCGTTCTGACTTTCTCTTGGGACTGTAGGAATTTGCACTACAGGAGGTTTCTCATGCTCTCCCTTTGTCAGATTTCCTCTTTCAAGAAAATGATCTACATGACACCGATGGAGTCTGTCTCCAATCTTCACTAGATATGTGAATGTACTTAGTCTTTTTAAATATCCAAACATAGGCTTACCCTTATCACCTAAGTGGTTTTTCAGCATGACCTTCTGACCAGCACTGACCTCTCTAAGTTTCATGCTTCATGTATCATGACTCATCTTCACTCTGTCTTGCTTTTCTCTTACTTCGCTATTGTCGTCAGGCTTAAGCAAACTATACCATGTCCTAGGCATGTGTTTAAACACAAGGTGAGAAACCTGTTGTTGACTGTGGGGTTATTCTGTAAGAGAACAGAAAATTGTCTAGCCTGTGTCGAAGAGAAACATGGAAATTACTGCCTAGTTTTCCACCTAGCAAATACTTCTGCAAAGACCTCTTCACAATTTGTACACTTTTTTTTGCAGCACCATTTGATACTGGGTGATATGATGGTATTAGAGTTTGTTTGACTCCATTCTTACTCAGAAATATTTCAAACTCTTCTGACATAAACTGTGCAACATTATCTGACAACAATACTTCTGGCAACACATAAATTGCAAACCAACTTCTCAAAACCTCAATAGTTTTTGCATATATGATATTGGGCATAGCCTGAATATTTATCCAGTTGCTGCAGCTATCAACCAAGTACTCTTTACCTTCCACTTTGAAGAAATCGACATGTACTCATTCTGACAGTTTTCTTGCATTCGACGATGGAATGAAAGGAATTTTGGTTGGATCAATTCTCATTCTGAGACCCTGTTATGACCTGGTGAGGAAGGCGTCTAGGGGTCCCTCTCAGCCTTCACTTGGTCTTACCGTAACAGGGTTTAATTTTAAACGTACTGTGTTTTTAGCTCCCCCATGGTGAATCCTTGTTCACCGCTTTTTAATTATAAGGCAAAGAAACCAGCACAAACAGGTTTCCTTAGGTTTAAAAAAGAAAAGTTGAAATTTAGTAAACTTGAACTTAAATTCTAATTTGGTTGATGCCTAAGGAGACACAATATGCCCACACTAGCATGCATATGCGATGCACACATGCAAATAGAGACAGAAAAGAGCAGAAGAAAAATAAAGTGGGAAAGTTTGAGGCAATATCTGAAGCGTTTTAGTTAGATTCCTTGATTGTAGGTAGATCTTGCTTTTCGTTGGGGCCCAGTATTCTTCTTAAACCTTGTTCGCTGTAGGAGACTTTTTTTTTGAGGTACATGTGCCTTCAGTAGATTCAGAGGCTTGTGAGAAAGAGATGGGAGCATACAGGAGAGGTTGTGCGAGCCAGCCAGAAGAGATCTTTTCAGTCCTGGAGCAAACAGACACTCTCAGTTCAAACTGTTTGTACAATTCAGACAAACTAGGTTGCCAAGTAGGCTAGTCATGTGACCAGCTGGTCTGACCACGTCTGTTTGTTTATTCGGCTATCCCAGCAGTCATCCTGAAATTTGAGCTCCCTCACCTTCAAAATCCGTTGCTCAAAGTCCATTGTGGGCTAATTTGGATCAGGGAAGTAACCTCTCGCCCCTATCGGTATGCAAATGTCCTCCATCCAAGTCTGGCAGCCCTTGTAACAAGTCTTATTTTCTTCCCAGCCACACTTTGAAATTTAATGTCCATATGTAAAAATTAATTAGCCTCATTCATGGCCCAGCATGACAGACACATTTCACAACTTTTCGTCAATTCTTCAATATCTCTATCTAGCTTATAATAGCAAAATTAGCTTCTTGCTATTGCTTTTATATGGACTATCACTCTGTGCTCTTGATGAAGTTCCTCTTACAATCTCTCTCTAAACCTTGGTGGAAACTCCATAGGAGACAGCCATGATCTACATTCAGTTCATTTCTATGTGTGAAATACTCCTGCAATTTCACATCATCACTCTCTTTCGGCCAGTCATTCATGACATACTTGAGCACCTTACTGAGCACCACATCCTTGTGAGTTTCTTCACCAATTTCTCTGGCAGACACTGGCATGTCATTTATCTATGTAAAGTAATTCACAGGTAACTCATTGGCTAAAATGAATCAGTCCTCACTTCCTCAATGTCAGATGTACTCTTACTGATCCCTACTGTAAATAACTCAGCCCAGTTTAACCAAATTTTCTTAAGCCAATTTCTTCCTATCAGGTAGTCTTTGTTCCCTCCTACTACTACCAATGGCACATAATAGGATGCATCATCGTATTCCACCCTAACACTAACTTCACCTAATACTGGAATACTGTTATTGGAATAACTAGTCAGTTTCACACCGGATTTATGTAAGATAACAGACACTGCTACAGCTTTATCAATGATGAAAGTAAGTTGTGAATCTCCGACTTTCATTTTTACTTGGGCGCTGGAATTATATCTTCAGCCTTTCACTGTCAACTTCCATGTGCTGTTTATCATGTTCTCCGACTGAGTGCAACTCTTGTTCTTCCTGCTCAATAATATCAATTTCTGTTTCCATATCGATCCTATGCGCATTCATAGGAACATGGGAACATAGGATTTAGGAGCAGGATTAGGCCATTTGGCCCTTTGAGCCTGCTCTGCCATTCGATGAGATCATGACTGATCTGGTTATGGTCCCAACTCCACCTTCCTGTCTGCCCCCCATAGCCCCTGACTCCCATGTCTATCAAAAATATAACTCAGCCTTGAATAAATTCAATGACCCAGCCTTCACTGCTTTCTGGGGAAAATAATTCCACAGACTAGTGCATCTTTCTCAAAGAATCTTTCTTTCTCACTGGGATAAACCTTTGCTGAGAGTTATGAGATATCTCCTTAAAAGTCTGCCACTGCAACTCTACTGTCCTACGTTTTAATCTAGTTCCCCAGTTCACTTTAGCTAGCTCTGCCTTCATACCCTTATAATTACCTTTATTTAGGTTTAAAACACTTAGACCCACACTTCTCCCCTTCCAACTGAATGTGAAATTCTATCATGCTATGATTGCTGTTGCTTAGAGGCTCCTTTAACGTAAAGTTATTGATTAATCCTATATCTTTGCACATTACCAGGTCCTAAGTAGCCTGCTCCCTAGGAGGTTCTAGAATGCACTGCTATAGGAAATTGTCCCAAATGCACTCTATGAACTCATTTTCCAGGCTACCTTTGCGAATCTGATTTGCCCAATCTACATGTAGATGAAAGTCACCTATGATTATTGTGGTACCTTTCTTACACGCTCCATTTATTTCTTCCCATATACTTTGTCCTACAATATAACAACTGTTAAGGGACCCATCAACTCGTCCCACAAGTGATCCCTTACCTTTCCCATTTTTTTTATCTCTACCCAAACTGATGCCATCTCTTGCTACTGTACTAATGACATCCTTAATTAACAGAGCTTACACTACCACCTTTTCCTAGCTTCCTATCCTAGCTTCAAATTGTCAAATACGCTTCAATATTCAGGTCCCCGCCTTGATCACCTTGCAACCATGTCTCCTTAATGGCTATCAGGTCATACATATTTATTTCTATCTGTGCTGACAATTCATCCATTATGTTATAAATACTGCGTGCATTCAGATACAGTGCCTTTAATTCTGTCTTTTTACCATTTTTGCAATCTGTGGCCTTGTCTGCTGGTGCATTCTTATGTTTGTACACTCTGTCCCTTACTCCTACATTTTGGTTATCATTACCCAAATTGCTACCTGGCTTTATGACTTCATTTTTTCCCTTTGATTTACCACATTTCCTCTCACATGATCCCTTCCCCCCACTATTTAGTTTAAAGCCCTCTCTACCACCCTAGTTATACGACTCACCAGAAAACCAGTCCCAGCACACTTCAGGTGAAGACCGTCCCAACAGTACCGCTCCCAATTTCCCCAGTACTGGTGCCAATGCCCCATGAATCAAAACCCATTTCTCCAACACCAGCTTTTGATCCATGCATTCATCTCTCTAATCTTATTTACCCTGTGCCAATTTGCTGGTGGCTCAGGTAATGAAGGACTTCCAGGCTGCTAAACTAGCTTTAGGTCTACCAGGACCTCGATCGCGCGCATTGTTGTGACCTGAAGCTTTACTGTGACCTGGAGCATTACTGTTTTCTTTACTCTTGCATGCTGGCTGAGATATGACCGATGATCCCACAAGCAGAGCACTTTGACTGGAAATGAGGGCAATTAGCTGGTTGGTGGCTACCATGGCAATGGTAGCATCTAAATTTCTGGCTCTGAGCCTGTGAACTTGGCTGCTGTGACCTGGTCCCCGCTGTAATCTGGTGGACATCCCCTACCGGCTCAGGAAAAGAACTTCCTTGCATTTTGCAACTATTTTTCTACCCATTCCATGGCTCTGGCCTCATTGTAGCTTCCTGCTACATGAGCTTATTGCCTTTACTCAAAAGCTTGGCCTGGATTTTACTGTTCTTTAGACCTCCAACGAATGTGTCTCCAAGGTTAACTTCTAAGTTCACGCCATACCCACAGTGATGAGAGAGTTTCTTCAATTCAAGAATATAATCTGTAACAGTCTCACTTGACAACTGCTTCCTTTCACGGAAAGTAACTTGCAGTGCAATTTCATTCTTAGTCATGCCATCATATGAGTCCAGAATCTCAATAATTTCAGAATTTACTTTATCCTCATCTCCTATTTTATGAACTTTCAGCCAAATGTGTAACATTTGTTTGTATTTACACCAGTCCTCTTTGTTAGGGTTGAATTCCCCCATTGTTCCAAAATATGTCGTCAGTGCTATATTTTTAAAATTACGTACCTTGGTGACTCACTGAGCTGAACCTGAACACATTGCGTACCCACACAGGGCAATCTTTCAAATCGCCCAAATATCCTCAAAATCAACTTTGGGCATTCCAATAAGTGTGTCACAATTTTCTTCAGCCGTAATTTCTCAAATGAAATGTAAAAAAAAATTAATCCCATCTCGTTGTCATCTTTCTTTTGTATATTTCACTGAACAAGATAAACATGTGGACTCACAAGCAGCCATTATTGAACAAACTTTATTTACACCACCCCAACAGAGAGGGCAGCAGAGAGGGCAGTGTAACAAAATGATCTGCTATTACAACATACTACATACTGTCATTCCACTAATTCGAAATGTACCCTTTATCTTTTTGGTCACTTTAGCAGAGAGAAGGAAAAAAATAGTTTCTTTACGCTGAAGAGCCCAGTATCATGCCAGACAGGATATTTCATGAATCAAACATTGAAATAATGCACATCGAACTGTAAATTGTTATAAAAGTGCTTCCATTTTTTAATATTTTTGAGGACTCATGTTTTATGGTTGTGGAAATGGATTCATTTGGGGCTGAAGAGATTCCATAGATGCTGGATTCATTTTTTTTTTAAAAGGTCACTGGAAGGACTTTGGGTCTTAGTTTAAAAACACACTTAGGAAGTCACATGTCTTCAGCTAAGCAAATGGTAGGAGTTGTTTAGAGAGAAGTGACATGTCAAGATTTATGGTGGTCAAAAGTTGGTTTTGTTTTTGTTTATTTTGAGTCAGTTGAGGGTCAGCCTGCTCAAAGAGAAGACAACAGTTCATCCTTTCTCTACCTTTCTGAGAAACCCTGAGAATTCATTATAATAGCTGAAACCCCTGATGCCTCATTTCTCCTGGAAAACCTGCCAGACTAATCCTCGACATAGCCTGAAGAGAACAGCTCCAAAATTATCCCAGTGACAGTGGTCTATTTCGGATGCCAGAAAAGGGACAACTAATATCATTGCATATCTTCTCTTTTTCCTTCAAGAATTAATGACTATTTGGCCAAAGATTTTTTGTGTTTTTTGTAAAGAGATCTCTACAGAGAAAACTTCTTTATTTTTTCTTTAACCGGTGTGTGTGTGTGTGTATGTGTGTGTGTTGGGCCAATTTAAGGGAACTTTCATATTTTAATCTGTGTGTTAATGTTTTGCATCTTTACTGAATAATTCTTGTTTTATATTTAATTGATAATTTTGCTGTTTATTAAAGAAACCTAGTCGGTGGATTTTATTCTGAAATAAAAATAGTGTATACAATTGGCTGTCTCGGTAACTGGGCAAACATTTAACTATATGTGTGACCGGTGGAGAAATGGAACTAGAGAACGACAGTGCACTCCTCCCACCTCAGTCACAACAAAATAGAAAGGACATGCCTCTAGATTCAAAACAATCATGACCCGAAGGAGGAAAGAGAGAGCTAAAGGAAACACTGATAGGAAATGATTCTTACCAATTGAGGAGCACAGAAAAGCAAAGCCCTGTAGCATTTCATTGTATCCAGCAACGTCTGCAGTCTGCTTAGAGAAAGGAGAAAGGAGTCTGTCATAAGGGTGAAAAGGGTGGGGAGCAATTGAGTCGGCCTGCTATCTCTCTGCAACAGGTCATCCAAGATCAGAGAATGAATTAAATATTGCCACAAGAAGCAGTGATAGTTCTGGGCTGGGCAGGCACCTTGTGAATTAGAGAGATCCCACTGTAAAATAATAGTCAACAAGAAAGAAGAAAGGGGGAAAGAATTCAGGCATGAGTGAGTCACAGAGAAGCTTAAGCAAAACATTGAGAGAAGTTATTCATATTCTGTTCCTTCTTGAGTAAGCGATCGAATTTTAGAAGTTTAACCTGAAGCACTCAACTAAGAAAGAAAGGAATACTGCATGTATAAAGAGCCTTTCATAACTTCAGGACTTCCCAAAGCACTTTACAGCCAATGAAGTACTTTTGAACTATAGTCAGTAATGAGGCCAATTCTTCGTCCTCAGCAGAATCAAAGATTACCAGGCAAAACCGTAATCGAATAATGGACTGCCTTTAAAGAGGAGATTATTCGGGTACAGTTGAGGTACATTCCCACGAGGGGGAAAGGCAAAACAACCAAACCTGGAGCTCCCTGGTTGATGAAAGAGATAGAGAATAAGATCTTTTTTTTGGGCCTCCTTATCTCGAGAGACAATGGATACGCGCCTGGAGGTGGTCAGTGGTTTGTGAAGCAGCGCCTGGAGTGGCTATAAAGGCCAATTCTGGAGTGACAGGCTCTTCCACAGGTGCTGCAGAGAAATTTGTTTGTTGGGGCTGTTGCACAGTTGGCTCTCCCCTTGCGCCTCTGTCTTTTTTCCTGCCAACTACTAAGTCTCTTCGACTCGCCACAATTTAGCCCTGTCTTTATGGCTGCCCGCCAGCTCTGGCGAATGCTGGCAACTGACTCCCACGACTTGTGATCAATGTCACACGATTTCATGTCGCGTTTGCAGACGTCTTTATAACGGAGACATGGACGGCCGGTGGGTCTGATACCAGTGGCGAGCTCGCTGTACAATGTGTCTTTGGGGATCCTGCCATCTTCCATGCGGCTCACATGGCCAAGCCATCTCAAGCGCCGCTGACTCAGTAGTGTGTATAAGCTGGGGGTGTTGGCCGCTTCAAGGACTTCTGTGTTGGAGATATAGTCCTGCCACCTGATGCCAAGTATTCTCCGAAGGCAGCGAAGATGGAATGAATTGAGACGTCGCTCTTGGCTGGCATACGTTGTCCAGGCCTCGCTGCCGTAGAGCAAGGTACTGAGGACACAGGCCTGATACACTCGGACTTTTGTGTTCCGTGTCAGTGCGCCATTTTCCCACACTCTCTTGGCCAGTCTGGACATAGCAGTGGAAGCCTTACCCATGCGCTTGTTGATTTCTGCATCTAGAGACAGGTTACTGGTGATAGTTGAGCCTAGGTAGGTGAACTCTTGAACCACTTCCAGAGCGTGGTCGCCAATATTGATGGATGGAGCATTTCTGACGTCCTGCCCCATGATGTTCGTTTTCTTGAGGCTGATGGTTAGGCCAAATTCATTGCAGGCAGACGCAAACCTGTCGATGAGACTCTGCAGGCATTCTTCAGTGTGAGATGTTAAAGCAGCATCGTCAGCAAAGAGGAGTTCTCTGAAGAGGACTTTCCGTACTTTGGACTTCGCTCTTAGACGGGCAAGGTTGAACAACCTGCCCCCTGATCTTGTGTGGAGGAAAATTCCTTCTTCAGAGGATTTGAACGCATGTGAAAGCAGCAGGGAGAAGAAAATCCCAAAAAGTGTGGGTGCGAGAACACAGCCCTGTTTCACACCACTCAGGATAGGAAAGGGCTCTGATGAGGAGCCACCATGTTGAATTGTGCCTTTCATATTGTCATGGAATGAGGTGATGATACTTAGTAGCTTTGGTGGACATCCGATCTTTTCTAGTAGTCTGAAGAGACCACGTCTGCTGACGAGGTCAAAGGCTTTGGTGAGATCAATGAAAGCAATGTAGAGGGGCATCTGTTGTTCACGGCATTTCTCCTGTATCTGACGAAGGGAGAACAGCATGTCAATAGTCGATCTCTCTGCACGAAAGCCACACTGTGCCTCAGGGTAGACGCGCTCGGCCAGCTTCTGGAGCCTGTTCAGAGCGACTCGAGCAAAGACTTTCCCCACTATGCTGAGCAGGGAGATTCCACGGTAGTTGTTGCAGTCACCGCGGTCACCTTTGTTTTTATAGAGGGTGATGATGTTGGCATCGCGCATGTCCTGGGGTACTGCTCCCTCGTCCCAGCACAGGCATAGCAGTTCATGTAGTGCTGAGAGTATAGCAGGCTTGGCACTCTTGATTATTTCAGGGGTAATGCTGTCCTTCCCAGGGGCTTTTCCGCTGGCTAGGGAATCAATGGCATCACTGAGTTCCGATTTGGTTGACTGTATGTCCAGCTCATCCATGACTGGTAGAGGCTGGGCTGCATTGAGGGCAGTCTCAGTGACAGCATTCTCCCTGGAGTACAGTTCTAGGTAGTGCTCAACCCAGCGGTCCATCTGTTTGCGTTGGTCAGTGATTATGTCCCCCGATTTAGATTTGAGGGGGGTGATCTTCTTGATGGTTGGCCCAAGAGCTCTCTTCATGCCATCATACGTTCCTCTGATGTTTCCGGTGTCTGAGGCCAGCTGAATATGACTGCATAGGTGTTGCCAGTAGTCGTTTGCGCAACGCCTAGCTGTTCTTTGTGCAGTACTTATGGCTGCTTTAAGTGCTGCGGATGTTAAATCGCTGGGGGCTTTCTTGTAGTTCAAAAGTGCAATGCGCTTAGCGGCTATGACAGGTTCCAGCTCTTCATTATGAGATTGAAACCAATCTGCATTTCTCTTCGCACTTTTGCCGTAGGTGGTCAAAGCTGACTCATAGATGGCGTCTCTGATGTGGGCCCACTTGGTCTTAGCATCCCCTGTGGGAGTGTTTTGAAGGGCTGTTACAAGTGAATTTAGAAATTTTTGTAACAGTTGTGGGTGAGAAATTCTGCTCGTGTTGATGCGCGGGTGGCCCTTCTGCTTGGAATGATGCAACTTCTTTGGTCTGAGTCTAACCTTGCTGCACACCAGGGAGTGGTCGGTGTCGCAGTCCGCACTGTGGAAGCTGCGTGTGATTTGAACACTGTTTAAGGCGGCTCGCCTTGTGACAATGAGGTCTAGCTGGTGCCAACGACGTGATCTTGGGTGCCTCCATGAAACCTGGTGACAGGGTTTAGTGTGAAAGAACGAGTTGGTGATGCAGAGGTTATGATAGGTACACAACTCAAGCAGTCTCTGCCCGTTCTCATTCATCCTTCCAACGCCATAGCGCCCAAGGCAGGAGGGCCATGAGTCATGGTCGGCCCCAACCCTGGCATTAAAGTCCCCCAGCAGGAATAGGTGTTCGGTGATGGGGATGCTGCTAATGATGTTATGGAGTTGTTCATAGAACTGGTCTTTAGCTTCAGGTGCGGAGCAGAGTGTTGGAGCATAGATGCTGAGTAGGTGTACTGGACCAGAGGTGGTGAGCAGTCGGATGGACAGTATGCGTTCCGAGCCATTTGAGGGAGGCTCTATCATGCTGAGCAAGGAGTTTCTGATGGCGAAGCCCACTCCATGCTGTCTTGGTTCTTCAGGATCCCTGCCCTGCCAGAAGAAGGTGTAGTCTTGCTCTGCTAGAGATCCACTCGCGGGGAGGCGAGTCTCCTGAAGTGCTGCAATGTCCACATTGAATCTACTGAGCTCGTTGTTAATGATGGCGGTCTTCCGAGAATCGTTGATTTGTGTAAGGTCTTCCGACAGGCCAGGACACATAGTTCTGACGTTCCAGCTTGCAAAGCGAAGGGCTGGTACCTTCTTTCCTTTTTTCATGTTGTTTGGTGCGGTGTATCAGTCCACCTTTCGGGCAATGACCCTGAGCTCCAAGCACCCATTGAAGCAGGCAGACTGTGGCGGGACAGAACCTTATTGACCGGGGGCTGCCCGGTTTGAGGCGGGCGGTAGCTGTCCAGTGAGGTGCAATGACCTCTCCCACCGACAAAGGCAACCCGTGGCGCCCAGTTTCTACGCCAATTTATCTGGACTTATAACCCGTAACTGCTGCCTTCCGTGTTGTTTTAGTCGCTGTGAGGCAACTATGGAGTGACCTCTCCATGGCGCATGCCTGGGCAAATTTATGGGGGTTGAGAGTTGCCCAGTCGTCAAAACCCCCCTCTCGGCCTTTCTGGTGGGGTCCAAAGGAGTGCAGGACACGACGTTTGGCACCAGTATGGCTGCAGGACTGCCGGAAACATGCCAAAGGTGACACATGACCGCCTACGGGGTTCCGCTCCGGATTTTCTGTTAGGGTTTACTCCCTTAGCCTTGGTCTCTCCCGAGACGCCCACAAGGCAGTGGGGTTGTTGGGGCCCCTACACAGGTGTAGGATGGTGCCGGTGGGAGGAGGGGATGCAAGGGGGAGGGGTAGAGGGAGGGGGTGGGGGGGGGGGTGCAGGGGAAGGGGGTGCGGGGTGAAGATGGTGCGAGGGGGGGGCGGGCTGGGACGGGGTTGTGAGGGGGTGAGCTGAGAGGGTGGAGCAGGGAAGGGGACGGGGGTGGGGGGGGTGGAAGGGGGGTAAAGGGGGGGGGGGAGGGGGGGTGGAATCTGGTGCAGGTAATAAGCCATTTCCTCAGTGCCCACCATCGACGTCCGGAAAGCTCATCCACGTCCTTCGGGAGGTGAAGCATCATTTGGCAGACTTAGAGGTGATTACATTTGCTAAGGGTTTTTTTTTGCAGTGGTTTAAATAAAGGCATGCAGCATTGCCGACAGTGCGCTGCAGATGCTCTCCGAGCCATCTCCCGCGGGCGCTTTGAAGTTGCGGCCGGGGGGGCCGTTCGTGGATGTTTTGGGTGTTCGGGGCACCTTTTCACAGGACTTCTCTCGGGTCCCGCAGCTCCTTCTTCACCTCAATGGACTTACCGCATGCCGTGGCTGCAGACACTCTGGACTGTGAAGACAGCAGGATCGGAGATTGAAGTATCGGCAGCTGTGCTCGTCAGTTTCATCCGGATCAATTTCATTGAGAAAACAAAGAGCAGGTGTGGCTGGGGGAGGGCAGTGGGCCCAGGTAACATACACTAAACTAACTGTTAACTTTTAGATAGGGCTAAAATGAACTGATTTAAAGAACCAGGGGAATTTAAACAATTTAAAGAGCCAGGGGAATTTAAACAGTTAAGAGAGTAAGATGAAGCAGCAAAAGAGGCCAGGATTTTACTGAGCTCCTGACGTCGGTCTCCATGGGTGGGGGGGGGGGGGCGCCGGAAGATTGTTCCAGCAGCGACCCAATACTGAGCCGGATGCCGGGAGTGCCAGGCCCGCTCTTCCCAGCAGTGGCGAGGCCCCGCGGCAACATCTTCCCCCCCGTCGCTGGGCGACGGGACCTGGATTAACATATTTCAATTAATGAAATGAATATATTTAAATAAAATCAACAGCGATCTTGTCTTTGGGCTGTGATCTTCCGAGCGGCAGCCGGCATTCACGCGCCTTCACTTTTCCGTCCAGGGAAAGCAGGTGACACTGTGGTGGGGAAGGGGGCACCTTATGATTTTTAGTACAGTGGGAGGGAGGGGAGAAATGGGCTCTAATGCAAATTACTAGTGTAGGGAGGCTGAGAAGGGGAGACTTCTGCACTTTGATTGGTTTGTTGGGGGAAGATGGTTAATTGTTGACGGTAAGTGTTTTGGGGGTGGGTTTAAATGACCTGGCTGGGATGGCTGCCCTTTACAAATGGCGGCAGCTCCTGTGCACAGGCAGTTGATGCCATTGCCGATGTCGGAGAGCCCGCCCCCTCCACGTGATTGAGGGGGGGGATGCTGCGGCCCACTGGCTCATTGTCCTGGGTTGCCACGAGGAAGATCACAGCGGCATGGCATCGTGTGGCCCGCATGGGTGGGCCACCATTTTTTTGCCTGCCGCTGCTCCCGGTGGCAGGAGAAGAAAATGCAGCCCAGGGTGTGTATGATAGATGTCAGATTGATAATGCAAGTGAGAACCAGGCTGAATATAGAAAGTTCAGAAGTGAAAAAGCAAATAAGAGAGGCAAAGAGAGAATTTAAGAGACAGGCAGCTCTCATAAAAGGGAATCAAAAAGTCTACTACGGGCATATAAATAGTAAAATGGTAGTAAGAGGAGAGGTGGGGCTGATTAGGAACCAACCAAGAGATCTATGCATGAAGAGAGAGCATGGCTGAGATACTAAATGAGTACTTTACATTACCAAGGAAGAAGTTGCTGCCAAAGTCATAGTGAAAGAGGAGCTGGTTGTGATACTGGATGAGCTAAAAATTGATAAAGAGTAGGAATTAGATAGGTTGGCTGTGCTTAAAATTAATAGGTCACCAGGACCTTTTTTAAACATTATTCCATGGGATGTGGGCATCACTGACAAGGCCAACATTTATTGCCCATCCCTAATTGTACTTGAACTGAATAGCTTGCTAGGCCATTTCAGAGGGCAGTTAAGAGTCAACCCAACCACATTGCTATGGGTCTGGAGTTGCATGTAGGTCAGCAGATTTCCTTCCCAAAAATATATTAGTGAATAAAATGGGATTCTGCAGTTTCATGGCACCATTACTGAGACTCGCTTTCAATTCCAGTTTTTTTTTTAAATTAATGAACTGAATTTATATTTCACTAGCTGCTATGGTGGGAGTCAAACCTATGCCCCCAGGGTATTAGCCTGGGTTTCTGGTTTACTAGCCCAGTGATCGTACCACTACATCACCATCTCCGCTTTGATGGTAAGTGAAGTAAGGGTGGAAATTGTGGAGGCACTGGCCATAATCTTCCAATCCTCCTTAGATACAGTGGTGGTGCCAGAGGACTGGAGAATTGCAAATGTTACACCCTTGTTCAAAATAGGTGTAAGGATAATCCCAGCAACTACAGGCCACCCAGTTTAACCTCAGTGGTGCAAAAGTTTTAGAAATGATAATACAAAACAAAATTAACAGTCACTTTGACAAGGGTGGATTATAAATAGAGGCATAGAGCACAAAATCAAGGAAGTTAGAATGAACCTTTATAAAACACTTGGTTCAGCCTCAACTGGAGTATTGTGTCCAATTCTGGGAACTACACTTTAGGAAGGATGTGAGGGGCTAAAGATGGTGAAGAAAATATTTGCAAGAATGTTTCTAGGGATGAGGGACATTCATTATGAAAATAGATGGGGGTTCCTCTCCTTAAAGAAGAGAAGGTTGAGAGGAAATTTGATAGAGATGTTCAAAATCATGAGAGACCTGGAGAAACTGTTCCTATTGGCAGATGGATCAAGAACCAAAGGACACTGATTTAAGGTGATAAAAAAGAACCAAAGGTGACATGAGGAAAAATCTTTTTTACGCAGCAAGTGGTTAGGATCTGGAATATACTGCCTAAGAGTGTGGTGGAACCAGATTGGTGGAATTGGATAAGCACCTGAAGATGAAAATTTGGAGGGATACAAGGAAAAGACGGAGTAATGGGATTAGCCGAATTTCTCTTGCAGAGAGCCAACATGGGCTCGATAGGCCAAATGGCCTCCTTCTGTGCTGTAACCATTCTATGATTCTGTGATTCTATGAAATTTGATGACCACTCTATAACGTCAAAACAATGATTCTTGATTGTGCCTAACCTTTTAGTAATTATTTCTAAGGATATTGTTGGTGCTGGCAAATCTCTCAATGCTCTTCAGAAGGCAGTGATGTACCTTCTTCTTGAACCACTGCAGCTCCTGTGGTGAAAGTGCTCCCACAGTGCTGTTATGTAGGGAGTTGCAGGATTTTGACCCAGTCACAAGGAAGGAATGGCAATATGTGTCCAAGTCAGGATAGTGTGTAATAGAATCATAGAGTTATACAGCACAAAAACAGGCCCTTCGGCCCATCGTGTCATTGCCGGCTATCAAGCACCTATCTATTCTAACCCAGCAATTGGCCCGTAGCCTTGTATGCTATGGCGTTTCAAGTGTTCATCTAAATGCTTCTTAAATGTTGTGAGGGTTCCTGCCTCTACCACCCCTTCAGGCAGTGCGTTCCAGATTCCAACCACCTTCTGGTTGAAAAAGATTTTCCTCAAATCCCCTCTGAACCTTTGCCCCTTACCTTAAATCTATGCCCCCTGGTTATTGACACCACTGCTAAGAGAAAATGTTTCCTCCTATCTACACTATCTATGCCCCTCATAATTTTGTATACCTCAATCAGGTCCCCCCTCAGCCTTCTCTGCTATGTTGTCTGATGCAACATAAATGAGATGCGTGGATTCCAGTAGGTTGAAGATCTCAAACAGATTTATTACAGTTCAACTATTATGTACAGTACAGAGCAAACTATTTATAGAACCTTACTCTTGATGTTACAGTTGCAAAGTGACTCTAGCTTGTAGTCACATGACTACATCCTGGTACTTTGCTCATTAGCATACTAAGCTCTTACAGGGACATCACTCTTAAAGGCAATCATACAACAGGTCATTATCACATTGCTGTTTGTAGGAGCTTGCTGTGCATAAATTGGCTGCCATGTTTCCTACATTACAACAGTGACTACACTTCAAAAGTATCTCATTGGCTAGAAAGCAGTTTGGGATGTTGTGGAAGTTCTTTCTTTTATCTCTTTTTAAAGGAAGATGCAGCAAGAGATTGAACAGTGAGCAAAAAATAAATGGGCCGGAATTTTACAGTGGGCAGATGGGAGCCTGCCACCGACGTAAAATTCGGTGGCGAACGCACTTCCCCCTTGTCTGCGGATCCGTTCCATATTTTACGAGTCCCCAGGCTTTAAGTGTTCTGAGGTGGGACTTTCACCCACTTGAGGAAGGAAGTCCCGCCTCATTGAGCTGCCTGCCAATCAGTGGGCCGGCAGCTCTTAGTCCCAGCAGCACCACAGAGAGCGTTGGCCACTGCTGGGACTGCAGCCCAGCCGAAGATAGAAGAAGACGTGGAGCCGGGAGGAAAGGTAAGTTTTGGTTGCCTTGCCGGTGGAAATCGGTCGGGCCCCAGCGAAGCAAGGCTGGTCAGTTGGGGGGGAAGGAGGGCATGTTGAGTGCTGTGGGTGACTGGGGTAGCAGGGGTGGCCCTCCATTGTGCACCCTGTGCCCGATTATTAGGGCCCCCCCCCCCCCCCCCGGGACAATTGGCAGTCTCCTGGTTTTCCCAGGTGGCTTTTCCCGGTTCCAGGACGCCCGCTTGCCACGCGTAAAGTCCACGTGGAGGCAGTTGAAGGCCCTTAAGTGGCCATTAAGAGCCTTGATTAGCCCCCAAACCCCTCCCCCCCTCCCTCGGCCACCCTACATAAAGGGCAGTGGAGGCGGGAGTGGGTTGGGAAAGCCTCCCGGAGCCTCCCGCTCCTTTTTATGCCATTCCCCACAATCACCCCGCTCGTTGGGGTGGCATAAATTTCTGGCCAAATGGTATCCTTCACAAGAGCTGCATTGTGGTAAAAAAAAGTTTAACGTGACATGTTTGTCAATCCCCGTCTGTAGAATTAAAAAACAAAATGAAAGGTTGAATTGACACCAATTACTAGAAGAGTTTATTGCATATTTTAATGGTTGTAATTTATAGTCATGGAGTCATTTATTCAATTTATTCAACAGTTGCAGTTTTACTAGCAATAAACTTTGTGTTGTCATCACCCAAATATCAAGGCTTTCCTTGCCAATAGTCAAAGTGAATGATTATATGACAAGATGGCAAAATGTGTGGATGCATTGGAGACTAACTGCTGTATGATTTAGCGAGAGTAAGATGCTGACTATGAACTGGGTCAAGCAATGGTTGAATGGCTGACTGGGTAGCAGATCGAATACGTGATTGAGGATAAAGGGCAAACTGCATGCTGGATGAAAAAACACGAGTAAAAATACGTGATTAAATGATAAACGGGATTAACTGCATGTATAACCATTCATAGAAACAGGCCATTCAGCCCCTCTAGCTTGCTCCACCATCCAGTTATATCATGGCTGAACTGCACCTCAACTCCATTTATCTTCTTTTGATCCACATCCCATGATATCCATACCTTATAAAAATTTATCGATCACAGTTTTTAATATGTTGGTTGCCCCCTTCCCCAGCAAACACAGCCTGTTAAGGCAGAGAATTCCAGATATTCACTATCCTTTGTGTGTTCTGGATTTCCCCCACCAGAGGAGATAGATTTTCTGTGTCCCCCCAGTTGAATCATCTTGCCATTATATACATCCCAAAAGATTAAATCAGTCATATTGTGATGGGGACTTACTGGGTGGTGAGGTGGTAGCTGGGTGTCTATATTGTGTCGGTAATTGGAACTATTGGATAAGACACTCGATGTGACAATGGGTGCTAAGGTGTGGATAAGGGACTAATTAGGAAACTGCATAATTGGATGTGTGCCTGGCAAAAGTTATGGGCGCGAAATTCGGATCCGTGGTGTTGCTGAAGATGGAAGCCGAATGCCTTCCTGGAGGTGTGTACTGTGCTGCTAGCACCTCTGGTGCAGCATGCGTGACGCTAAGATTGGTGATCACGTGGGCATCCCTTGCATGCACCAGAAGCAGCTGAAGTGGTCCTATCGTGACATCACTCAGCCCTACTGGCTGATATGATGCTCAACTTCTAAATTGGGACCACAGAGATCTCTTGGGTGAATTCACTTCTCACTCAGCAAAGATCAAGGGCTGGCTTTTAAGAGCTCACCGCCTATCTCGGTGGCCCGCCCATGCGGGGTGCACACCAAAAAGCCGTCACAATCTCAAGATAAGCACTTGAAACGCTACAGCATACAAGGCTACGGGCCAAGTGCTTGAAAAAGGGATTAGAATAGGTCGGCTTGATGGCCAGCACAGACACGATGGGCCAAAGGGCCTGTTTCTGTGCTGTATAACTCTATGAGTCTGTGACTCTCAGCACGGTGGCTCATTTAAATATCCGGGGCGGCCCGGCCCCCTCCCCCAGTCGCGTGAAGGGGACGGGCTGTCTGTCCCCGGCAATGGCGTGAGCTGCCACCCAATTTAAATTTTTATAGACCTCACCCCCAAAATTAAATGAATACATTTCTACCGCCCCTTTCCCAGCTCCCAATAACAATTACAATAACTATTTGCCCTTCGCCCCTCCCCCAAAACACTTAACCTTTGCATCTGGCCTTTCCCCACCCTCTCACTCCAAACCGCACAAAGTTTAAAAGTTTAAAGTTCAAAGGTTTAAACTTCCTACCATCCCCGACACCCATTACGTATATCTGACCCCAGTCCCCACTTCCAACTGTCCCGCCCCACCCCCCCGCACTGACAAACTTACCTCTTCCCCCCTCCCCACCAGTGTGGCGCCGCTTTTCTCCAGACAGGGATCTGTGGCGCGGGAGTGCCAGCCACCATGCCGAAGATCGCAGCGGTCCCTGAAGATCACAGGCAAGTCCATTTAAATGTAATAATTTTATTCATTTGAATATGGTAATTGTGGCCCTATTGCCCAGCGGTGGGGGCGGGGGGGGGAGGGTTGCCACGTGGCCTCACCACCACCGGGAGGATCAGGCTGGGCCTTCACAGCGTCGAGGTCCGTGGTGGGCCTCATCCGGAGCCATCTTCAGGCACCCCCCCACCCCCACCCCCATGGAACACAAAGCCTGGGGGTGGGTGGGGGGAACAAAATCCAGTCCCAAGCGTTCAGGTGCAAGAGGCCCCCACAGTAGTGCTATTTCAAGGGCCAGGTATCTAACCTGCAGACAACATCACTCTGAAAAGTCTCTGCAAGCACTGTGTAGTGTATTTGGAGCTGTTGTGGTGAGTTCCTGGATGTTGCTGCATTCTCACAAGGAGGACAGAGGATTTGGTGACCTCTCGCCACAAAGGTATGGGAGCGATAGTGGCAGTGTCTCTGGGTCTGTAACATAACAGGGAGATGGAGCAGAGGCTGCACAGAGGGAAAGCTCCACACAGTGCCCTCTGGCAAGTGGAGACAGACTCCTCCAACCTGCTGGATAGTGATGTTACTGAAGGCAGACTGTAAGGTTAGCCAATGTACCCATCACGCAGTGTGCATGTCCATCAGTGCTCTGCTGGATGATGTACCATCAAGGTCTCATCTGAGTCACCTGCTCCCACTCTCTTTTGATGTTGATGTTTGTGGGCCTCCGCAGGACCATGACTTCCCTCCTCCTGTGCACCTCCACCACTAAGGCCTCCAGCACTGCAACTGTGACCCTAAGTCCTATCTCCGCTCTGATGTTCAATTTCCTTGTTCACAATTACATCAATAGTGTTCAGCAGCAGTCTCCTGTAATCCACTGCAGCTTCCCTTTAAGAGGGAAAGACTGTCATTAAGAACAGAAGGTTGTGAGCAGCATACGCTATTAGCACATGTTGTGCGGCTCCTTGTTGAGCTTTCGGGGGGCTAGTAGTGCAGGAGACACTCAGCCCAACACGACAATCAGGCACCAGATTTGTGTGCTACCTACTTTGAACTCAATGGGCATGGGCAGGTTATGAATCATGACCTCCACACCCAAAAACGGGAGCAGACCAATTTGTGGCTCTGTCACTGTAAGTGTGTATAGAACATAGAACATAGAACAGTACAGCACAGTACAGGCCCTTCGGCCCACGATGTTGTGCCGAACCTTTAACCTACTCTAAGATCAAACTAACTACCTACCCTTCATTCTACTATCATCCATGGACCTATCCAAGAGTCGCTTAAATGCCCCTAATGTATCTGCTTCGACTACCACCGCTGGCAGCGCATTCCACGCATCCACCACTCTCTGTGTAAAGAACCTACCTCTGACATCTCCCCGAAACCTTCCTCCAATCACCTTAAAATTATGCCCCCTGATGATAGCCCTTTCCACCCTGGGAAAAAGTCTCTGGCTATCCACTCTATCTATGCCTCTCATCATCTTGTACACCTCTATCAAGTCACCTCTCATCCTTCTTCGCTCCAATGAGAAAAGCCCCAGCTCCCTCAATCTTTCTTCGTAAGACATGCCTTCCAGTCCAGGCAGCATCCTGGTAAATCTCCTCTGCACCCTCTCTAAAGCTTCCACATCCTTCCTATAACGAGGCGACCAGAACTGAACACAATATTCCAAGTGTGGTCCTACCAGGGCTTTATAGAGCTGCAGCATAACCTCGTGGCTCTTAAACTCAATCCCCCTGTTAATGAAAGCCAACACACCATATGCCTTCTTAACAACCCTATCAACTTGGGTGGGAACTTTGAGCGATCTATGGACATGGACCCCAAGATCCCTCTGTTCCTCCACACTACCAAGAATCCTGTCTTTAAGCCTGCATTCTGCATTCAAATTCAACCTTCCAAAATGAATCACTTCACACTTTTCCAGGTTGAACTCCATCTGCCACTTCTCAGCCCAGCTCTGCATCCTGTCAATGTCCCGTTGCAACCTACAACAGCCTTCCACACTATCCACAACTCCAGCAACCTTCGTGTCATCGGCAAACTTGCTAACCCAGCCTTCCACTTCCTCATCCAAGTCATTTGTAAAGATCACAAAGAGCAGAGGTCCCAGAACAGATCCCTGCGGAACACCACTGGTCACCGAGCTCCAGGCTGAATACTTTCCATCTACTACCACCCTCTGTCTTCTATGGGCCAGCCAATTTTGTATCCAGACAGCCAACTTTCCTTGTATCCCATGCCTCCTTACTTTCTGAATGAGCCGACCATGGGGAACCTTATCAAACGCCTTGCTAAAATCCATATACACCACATCCACTGCTCTTCCGTCATCAATGTGTTTTGTCACATCTTCAAAGAATTCAATAAGGCTTGTGAGGCATGACCTGCCCCTCACAAAGCCATGCTGACTGTCTCTAATCAAACCATGCTTTTCCAAATAATCATAAATCCTGTCTCTCAGAATCCTCTCCAATAATTTGCCCACTACCGACATAAGACTGACTGGTCTATAATTCCCAGGGTTATCCCTATTCCCTTTCTTGAACAAGGGAATAACATTTGCCACCCTCCAATCATCCGGTATTACTCCAGTGGACAGTGAGGACGCAAAGATCATCGCCAAAGGTGCGACAATCTCTTCCCTCGCTTCCCGTAATATCCTTGGGTATATCCTGCCTGGCCCCGGGGACTTATCTGTCCTCATATCATTCAAAATTTCCAGCACATCCTCCCTCTTAACCTCAACCTGTTCGAGCATATCAGCCTGTTTCACGCTGTCCTCACAAACGACCAGGTCCCTCTTACTAGTGAATACTGAAGCAAAGTATTCATTTAGGACCTCCCCTACCTCCTCCGACTCCAGGCACAAGTTCCCTCCACTATCCCTGATCGGCCCTACCCTCACTCTGGCCATCCTCTTGTTCCTCACATAAGTGTAGAACGCCTTGGGATTTTCCTTAATCCTACCCGCCAAGACTTTTTCATGTCCCCTTCTAGCTCTTCCTAAGTCCATTCTTCAGTTCCTTCCTGGCTACCTTGTAACCCTCCAGAGCCCTGTCTGATCCTTGCTTCCTCAACCTTAAGTAAGCTTCCTTCTTCCTCTTGACTAGCTGTTCCACATCTCTTGTCATCCCAGGTTCCTTCACCCTACCATCCCTTCCTTGCCTCATCGGGACAAACCTATCCAGCAGTCGCAGCAAGTGCTCCCTAAACAACCTCCACATTTCTGTCGTGCATTTCCCTGAGAACATCTGTTCCTAATTTATGCTCCCCAGTTCCTGCCTAATAGCATTGTAATTCCCCCTCCCCCAATTAAATATTTTCCCATCTTCAAAGTGAGAGGGGAAATGTTTTGGGGGGATATGCGTGGAAAGTTCTTTACGCAGAGGGTGGTGTGTGACTGGAACGCGTTGCCAACGGAGGTGGTAGACACGGGCACGATAGCGTCTTTTAAGATGTATCTAGACAGATACATGAATGGGCAGGAAGCAAAGAGATACAGACCCTTAGAAAATAGGCGACATATTTAGATAGAGGATCTGGATCGGCGTAGGCTTGGAGGGCTGAAGGGCCTGTTCCTGTGCTGTAATTTTCTTTGTTCTTTGTTCTTTGTTCATCCCGTCTGCTCCTGTCCCTCTCCATGATCATAGTAAAGGTCAGGGGGTTGTGATCACTATCACCAAAATGCTCTCCCACCGAGAGATCTGCCACCTGGCCTGGTTCGTTGCCAAGCACCAAGTCCAACATAGCCTCCCCTCTAGTCGGCCTATCTACATATTGAGTCAGGAAACCTTCCTGGACACACCTGAAAAAAACTGCTCCATCCAAACTATTTGCACTAAGGAGGTTCCAATAAATATTAGGGAAGTTGAAGTCACCCATGACAACAACCCTGTTACTTCTGCACCTTTCCAAAATCTGCCTCCCAATCTGTTCCTCCGTGACTCTGTTGCTATTGGGGGGTCTATAGAAAACTCCCAACAAAGTGACTGCTCCTTTCCTGTTTCTGACTTCCACCCATAATGACTCAATAGACAAACCCTCCTCGTCGACCTCCCTTTCTGCAGCTGTGATACTATCCCTGATTAGCAATGCCACTCCCCCACCTCTTTTCCCTCCCTCCCTATTCCTTTTGAAACATCTAAACCCTGGAACATCCAACATCCATTCCTGCCTCTGTGATATCCACGTCTCCGTAATGGTCACAACATCGCAGCTGATCCATGCTCTAAGTTCATCACCCTTATTCCTGACACTTCTTGCGTTAAAATAGACACACTTCAACCCATCATAATGGCTGCAACTTTGTCGTGTCAAATTGTCTAACCTTCCTCACAGACTCTCTGCACTCGGTATCTGCCTGTTCAACAGCTACCCCATGCAATGATCCGTAGCTCCGGTTCCCATCCCCCTGGCAAACAAGTTAAAACCCTCCCAAAGAGCTCTAGCAAACCTCCAGCCCAGGATATTGGTGCCCCTCCAGTTCAGATGCAACCCGTCCTTCTTGTACAGGTCCCACCTTCCCCAGAAGGTATCCCAATGATCCACATATCTGAATCCCTCCTTCCTGCACCAGTTCTGTAGCCACGTGTTCAGCTGCACTCGCTCTCTGTTTCTAGCCTCACTAGCACGTGGCCACGGTATCAATCCTGAGATTACTACTCTGCTCGTCCTGCCTTTTAGCTTCCAACCTAACTCCCTATATTCGCTTTTCAGGTCCTCATCCCTTTTCCTCGCTATGTCATTGGTACCGATATGTACCACGGCCTCTGGCTGCTCCCCCTCCCCCTTAAGAATCCTGTGGACTCGACCCGAGACATCCCTGACCCTGGCACCCGGGAGGCAACATACCATCCGCGAGTCTCGTTCGCGACCACAGAATCTCCTGTCTGTTCCTCTAACCATTGAATCTCCTATCACTATCGCTCTCCTATTCTCCCCCCATCCCTTCTGAGCCACTGAGCCAGGCTCAGTGCCAGAGACCTGGCCGCTGTGGCTTTCCCCTGGTAGGTCATTCCCTCCAACCGTATCCAAAACGGTATACTTATTATTGAGGGGAACAGCCACAGGGGATCCCTGCACTGTGCGCCTATTCCCTTTCCCTCCCCTGACAGTCACCCAGCTACTTTTATCCTGGAACTTAGGTGTCACTACTTCCCTATAACTGCTATCTTTCACCCCTCACCAACCTGAATGATCCGAAGTTCATCCAGCTCCAGCTCCAGTTCCCTAATGCGGTCTGCGAGGAGCTGGAGTTGGGTGCACTTCTCATAGGTGAAGTCAGCAGGGACACAAGTGGTGACCCTTACCTCCCACATCCTGCAAGAGGAGCATGCAACTCCCCTAGCTTCCATCCCATCCGCACTAAATTGACAACAGAGATTTAAAAAAAAGGAAAACCTTACCCTACCAAACCCTCCACACAAGAGTCCTTTTTTTTTGGTTGGAGGAGGAGGATGGGTGGGAGACACTACACGTGTAGTGTTTCGGGTTTAGCCACTGCCCGAATATATAAGTTTACTTACCCAGCAGTCCCTGTGTCCATCGAAACAAGAGCTAAGTACTTTATACTGAAACTTACCTTCCCAGCTGCCCCCTCGCTCGCACTATCGCTGATCCAAAAGGATCAGTATGAGTGTCTGTATGACAGAGAGAGAGATGGGCTGACTGACTTGGTAGTTTGATTTGCTTACAATGACAGTGCGAAAGATCAAATATATGAATTTGTGACTGCAGAGGTGATGATGTGGCTGTGGAGGTACCTGGTTAAAAGACTGCTCAAAAGTGAGACAGAAGAAACAGATTCCTTTACTATGCTCTGCATACCCAAACTTTGATAAGCTTTTGAAAGTGCTAAATACACATCAATGTGATTTTATGAATACTAATCTTTGTTCTCCAGGAGTACAGGTGGGATTAATATTTGAAAATGTGCTTTGAACTCCATAGGACAGAAATACTTGCTGAATATTTACTCTTGTAAAATGAGTAATCATGCAGGAAAAGCAATGAAATCTGCTGGTGGACTACTGCCTCTCATCATACCCACGTAAAATGTTTGGATTTATGGGGTAAGAAAATCTCTTTGAGTGGGAATAATTTAGATTCTAAACCTCTAGACTTTGTAGTGATGAAACAATTTTGGAGGAGAAGAAAACAGCATAAAGTTTTACTGAGGCTACATAAAAGTTGGCAAAAAATAACCCACAGCAGTGGGAGATATGGAAATGTTGGTGAAAGGTAGAATCTAGCCCATAGCTGAGCTGAAGAAGCATTTAAAAGTTGAAGGTGATATCAATGTCTATAAAATACCACTAACCCAGGCCAATGTGGCTCAGTTGGTATCATTCTTTTCTTTAGGTCAGAAGGTTGTGGGTTCAAGTTCCACGTCAGGACTTGAATGCAAAAATCTATGCCACTTCTCCAGTGCAGTACTGAGGGAGTACTGCATTGTCTAGAGGCACCATCTTTCAGATGAGATGTTAAACTGAGGCCCTGTCCACCTCTCAGGTGAAGGCAGCAGATCCTGTGCACTATTTAGTTTAGAGATACAGCACTGAAACAGGCCCTTCGGCCCACCGACTCTGTGCCGACCATCAACCACCCATTTATACTAATCCTACACTAATTCCATATTCCTACCACATCCCCACCTGTCCCTATATTTCCCTACCACCTACCTATACTAGGGGCAATTTATAATGGCCAATTAACCTATCAACCAGCAAGTCTTTGGCATGTGGGAGGAAACCAGAGCACCCGGAGGAAACCCATGCAGACACAGGGAGAACTTGCAAACTCCACACAGGCAGTACCCAGAATTGAACCCAGGTCGCTGGAGCTGTGAGGCTGCGGTGCTAACCACTGCACCACTGTGCCGCCCTAGGTTTTGTCAACGTTCAATTAATTTCTACTCCAAGGATTTGTGGAAAAGTAAGAGCAGGGGAACTATTCCTGGTGGCCCGGTCAATATTTATCTCACGATCAACAGTAACAGAAAATAGATTATCTGGTTGTTATTACATTGCTGTTTGTGGGAGCTTGCTGTGCACAAATTGGCTGCTGTGTTTCTGACATTGGAACTGTGACTGCACTTCAAAAAAAAGTACTATATTGGCTGTAACTGCTTTGGGATGTGCCAAGGTCAGGAAAGGTGCTATAGGAATACAAGTCTTTCTTTTCTTTATTATGTGCATATTAGCATAATTCAACTGCATCTCAGTTTTGCTGCAATATCTTCATTTTATTGGACCCTCCAGCTTAATTGTACAGTCTGGTCCATCTGCATAACAGCCTCACTGAAACCGTCTCATTCTGACATTGCAAGTTATTTTAGTTGTTAGGACCCAGCAGCAAAATTTATCTTTGCCTGGTGATTATGGAAGTGTAACTTTATAGACTCATATTATGAGCTAAAGAACATGGACCATATGTTTTGATGGTAATATAAGTACAACCTGCTACCTAGATGCTCAATTAGTGTTTTATTTTCACCTGTTTCAGTGAGCAATTCATTAAAAGTAATCAGAGACCCAGTGGATAACTTCAAGAAATGATGGGAAATACAACCATGTTAAAGAACTTCAGTTTCCCCACCATATGCTGTTGTGGCTTGAATGGAAATGGATAAAGGGTTCGACTCACCTACCTGTGACATAAGAGATGGCTGTCACTGCTGAATATTATAACAAGTATACAGAGGCGCTGCAGAAGATGCAAAAACACTCACAAGGGATGATACAAGGTATGAGGAGATATACTTAATCAGCAAAGACGGGACAGGCTGAGGCTCTTTGCTCCTGAAACAAGAAAGTTGAGAGGTCACTAGTAGAGGTCTTCAATAATATGAAGAGGTTTGATATGATAAATGTCGAGAAGAGACTTTTACTTGTGGGGAGTCCAAAACTAGGGGCCGTAAATAGAAGATAGTCACTAGTAAACATCTTTAGCTGGACAATGGTGAGAATGCGGAACTCACTACCACGAGGAGTAGTTGAGATGAATAGCATAGACGCATTTAAGGGAAAGCTAGATAAACACATGAACGAGAAAGGAATAGAAGGATATGCTGATAAGTTTAAATGAAGTAGGGTGGGAGGGAGCTTGTGTGGAGCATGTACCAGCTGGGCCTGTTTCTGTACTGTATGTTCTGTGTAATATTCTATGACTAATACCCATGGTGGATTTGGAAGGATGAAAACTGGAAAATACCAGTCACTTAGTCAAACCACCAGCAGATGAACGGAAAGGCCCACTGCCATCCTCTTAGGGCAACTAAGGGATGGATAATAAATACCAGCCTTGCCAGTGATGTTCTCACCCACATATACAAACATATGAAAAGGACGGTCAGGATAAATTAAACTGACCCATCAAGCCTTCCCCTACACACAGCCTTAAGCATCATGAATCACAGCACCAGCAACTAGGGAGAGGCAAACAATCAGAACAACAACTCACAGATAATTTCGGAGAAAACATGGAACCAGAACAATAGAATCATACCGCACAGAAAGAGGCCATTTGGTCCACCATGCCTGTGCTGGCTCTTTGAAAAAGCTATCCAGTTAGTCTTGCTCCCCCTGCTTTTTCCCCATAGCCCTGCACATTTTCAACAATTGATCCAGTTCCCTTTTGAAGATTATTATTGAACACAGGTTTTCCCACAGCCTTTCAGGCATTGCATTTCAGATCACAATGAACCTACTGTGTAAAAAGATTCTCCTCATTTACCTTTTGCTTCTTTTACCAATTATCTCCAATCGGTGTCCTCTAATTACTGACCCCCCTGCCAGTGGAAACAGTTTCTCCTTACTTGCTCTATTAAAACACACCATCATTTTGAACACCTCTATTAAATCTCCACTAAACTTTCTCTGCTCGAAGCAGATCAATCTCAGGTTCAAAATTGATGAGTCGATAGAATGAAAAGAAATAAATCAGTTACTTTTCACCCACCATATATCAATATACAAGATCCTTATTAGAAGAAGGAAAAGACTTTGCATTTATAGGTACTTTTCACGTCTCTAGTCTGAATGAGTCTGAGATCTATAATCATGGGGTTCATATAGCAGAGCTCCTCCTTTATCTAACTATCTGCTAGTTTATGCATCTTTCATCAAGTGGCCATCATCCAAAGTCCAACACTTGATCCTGCCTTTGATTTCCTCCAACTCCCTGAATTCAATGCTCAGCTTTAATTATGCATACATGTGCTACAGGATTTCAAGATGAAGTCAATAAATGATGACCTTCTTTCTTTTGAATAGATCTCATGAGTTTGAATGCTTTATTTAAGAGGCAACCTTCCAAAACAAAACATGAGCAAACTATTAATATTTGCAGTCAATTCTCATTTCCAACTATTTCTTGACTTGGGTAAGGTGTTACTGTGAGCAAGAGATGTATTTTTGTACTAAAATCTTAAAATTCTGTGTGTTGTAAAAAACTGAAAAAAAGGATTTTCATTGGACATGGACACCTGCAAATGGTTGAAATTTTGGGATGTTGGCTTCTTACACAAGAATAGGAAAACAAGCAGTTTCCAGGAAGCCAGTCAGGGGCTTTTGACCGGCTCAGAGAAACACTTTGAATGACAGGGGAGACGCTGTGTCTGGTCATGTTTACAAAGAACAAAGAACAGTACAGCACAGGAACAGGCCATTCGGCCCTCCAAGCCTGCGCCGATCTTGATGCCTACCTAAACTAAAACCTTCTGCACTTCCGGGGCCCATATCCCTCTATTCCCATCCTATTCATGTATTTGTCAAGATGTCTCTTAAATGTCGCTATCGTACCTGCTTCCACCACCTCCCCCGGCAGCAAGTTCCAGGCACTCACCACCCTCTTGCCTCGCACATCCCCTCTAAGCTTTGTCCCTCTCACCTTAAACCTATGTCCCCTAGTAGCTGACTCTTCCACCCTAGGAAAAAGCTTCTGACTATTCACTCTGTCCATGTCGCTCATAACTTTGTAAACCTCATAAGTAAACCTTTACTTTCACTTTGGACCCTTTAAAAAAACAGTGAGTTGGACAAAGAGCAGGCATTTGAAATTCGGTTTCTGAAGAGTAAAGTGGAAGACCCAGAAAAAGACTTATCTATGTAAAGGAAACTTGCATCTCTTAAAAAGAAACCCCATATTTGAAACGTGGAAGATTCCTATTGCCTCCTGTCTCTGAAGAATGTGCAGTGGTTAGCACCGCAGCCTCACAGCTCCAGTGACCCGGGTTCGATTCCAGGTACTGCCTGTGCAGAGTTTGCAAGTTCTCCCTGTGACTGTGTGGGTTTTCACCAGGTGCTCCAGTTTCCTCCCATAGCCAAAGACTTGCAGGTTGATAGGTAAATTGGCCATTGTAAATTGCCCCTAGTGTAGGTAGGTGGTAGGAGAATTGAGGGGATGTGGTAGGAATATGGGATTAATGTAGGACTAGTATAAATGGGTGGTTGATGGTTGGCACAGACTCGGTGGGCCGAAGGGCTTGTTTCAGTGCTGTATCTCTAAATAAATAAATTCCTGCTTCCAGGTGGTTCCTGTTTCCTCCTGTGTTTTGGGAGATCCTGGAACCTGAACAAAGCTTCTACTGCTATACTGCTGCTGTGAGTCCTAAGCAGACCTGTTGCTACACCCTTGCTGAAAGACCTATGTGACAACTGCTATAGCTGAATTGCCTTGATTGCCTACCCATCACAGACTGTTCATCAACCTCGCCTGGAGAGACTTCAAGTGGCTTCTGACTATTTGACTCTGGGGCACCTCGCCCAAATAAAGAATTTCCTACTAGAACATGACAAACTGATTTATTTAATTATCCCTTCTATTCCTAAGAAACAGCTCTAAACCAAAACCATTTTTTCCTAGTTATCTGTTTTTTTGTTTTGAATGTATATGTGTGTGCATGAAGGTTAGGGAAATAAGAAGCTTTCATAAACATAGATTTATCTCATTAGTGGTTAAGACTTACTATTTTTTTCTCCAATAACTAGTTAAAGTTGTTTAAAGAAACCTGATTGGTGTGCTTTATTCTGGGGGATAAATAGAGCTTTAATTGGCCATTCTTCGGTAGGTGGGAAAATTCATTGATATGTTGTGACCTGTGGAGAAGTGGGACTGAATTAACAATGCATTTCTCCCACCTTGGTCATAACATTACATAGAGTCTACAACACAGAAACAGGCCTTTGTCACTGTTCATGCTCCACACGAGTCTCCTCCCATCCACTTCATCTAACACCATCAACATATCCTTTTATCCTTTTGCCCTCATGTATCTATCTAACTTATACTTAAAAGCATCTATGCTATTAATCTCAATGACTCAATATCATAGCGAGTTCCACATTCTCACCACTCTCTGGGTAAAGACAGTTCTTTTGAATTCCCTATTGGATTAATTAATAACTATATTATTTTTATGGTCACTAGATTTGGTCTCTCCAACAAGTGGAAGTATCTTCTCTACATATCCTCTTAGTCTTCTTGTGTCTTGAGAAAAGAGTCTCAGCTTGTTCAGTCTTTCCTGATAACTATAGCCTCTCAACTCTGGTATCATCCTGGTAAATCTTTTCTGCATCTTCTCCAGTGCTGAATTCAGATAATTGGACTACATTCAAACAATAATAAGCTTTTATTTGGGTTTGCAGTAATTAACTAGATAATAAAATTGTATCCTTCTTATTTCCAGACAGCAGGCTTGTTGCTGCACAGGAAATAGCAAACTTTCTATCTACTTTTATATCATGCCTTTCGCAACCTTCAGACACCCCTAAAGCTCTTTACAATTAATTAATTACTTATGAAATTCAGTCATTTTTGTAATATAGGAAATGCGGCAGCTAATATGCACGCAACAAGGTTCCACAAACAGTAATGTTGTAATGACCAGATTTTCTGATTTAATGATGCTGGTTAAGAAGAAAAAAGCATTTTTATAGCACTTTTCATGATCACTGGACATCTCAAAATGCTTTACAGCCAATGAAGTACTTTTGAAGCATAGACACTGTTATCATTTTTTATTTTATTTATTTGTTTTCATGGTATGTGGACGTCACTGGCCAGGCCAGCATTTATTGCCCATCCCTAATTGCCCTTGAAAAGGTGAACTGCCTTCTTGCACTGCTGCAGTCCATGTGGGGTAGGTACACCCACAGTGATGTTAGGAAGGGAGTTCCAGGATTTTGACCCAACGATAGTGAAGGAACGGTGATATAGTTCCAAGTCAGGATGGTGTGTGGCTTGGAGGGGAACTTGCACGTTGTGGTGTTCCCATGTATCTGCTGCCCTTGTCCTTCCAGGTGGTCGAGCTCACAGCTTTGGAAGGTGCTGGCCGAGTAGCCTTGGTGCATTGCTGCAGTGCATCTTTTAGATGGTACACACTGCTGCCACTGTAGATCAGTGGCAGAGCGACTGAATTTTTGTGCACGGGGTTGCTTTGTCCTGGATGGTGTCGAGCATCTTGAGTGTTGTTGGAGCTGCACCCATCCAGGCAAGTGGAGAGTATTCCATCACATTCCTGACTTGTGCCTTGTAGATGGTGGATAGGCTTTGGGGAGTCAGGAGGTGAGTTACTCACCTCTAACCTGCTCTTGTAGCCCGGTATTTATATGGCTACTCCGGTTGAGTTTCTGGTCAATGGTAACCCCCAGGATGTTGATTATGCGGGATTCAGCGATTGTAATGCCGTTGAATGTCAAGGGGGGATGGATAGATTCTCTCTTGTTGGAGATGGTCATTGCCTGGCATTTGTGTGACGCGAATGTTACTTGCCACTTAACAGTCCAAGCCTGCATATTGTCCAGGTCTTGCTGCATTTCTACACAGACTACTTCAATCTCTGAGGAGTCACAAATGGTGCTGAACATTGTGCAATCATCAGTGAACATCCCCACTTCTGACCTTATGATTGAAGGAAGGTCATTGATGAAGCAGCTGAAGATGGTTGGGCCTAGGACACTACCCTGAGGAACTCGTGCAGTGATGTCCTGGAGCTCAGATGATTAACCTCCAACAACCACAACCATCTTCCTTTGCACTCGGTATGATTCCAACCAGCGGAGAGTTTTCCCCCAATTCCCATTGACTCCAATATAAAAGCAAAATACTGCGGATGCTGGAAATCTGAAATTAAAACAAGAAATGCGGGAAATACAGGTCTGGCAGCATCTGTGGAGAGAGAAGCAGAGTTAATGTTTCAGGTCAGTGACCCTTCTTCAGAGCCAAAGACTTGCAGGTTGATAGGTAAATTGGCCATTGTAAATTGCCCCGAGTGTAGGTAGGTGGTAGGAGAATTGAGGGATGGTGGGGATGTGGTAGGGAATATGGGATTAATGTAGGATTTGTATAAATGGGTGGTTGATGGTCGGCACAGACTCAGTGGGCCAAAGGGCCTGTTTCAATGTGTATCTCTCTATGACTCTATGACCTGCTGAGTATTTCCAGCATTTCTTGTTTTTATCCCATTGACTCCAGTTTTGCGAGGGCTCCTTGATGCCATAGTCGGTCAAATGCCGCCTTCATGTCAAGAGCAGTCACTTTCACCTCACCTCTTGAGTTCAGCTCTTTTGTCCATGTTTGAACCAAGGCTGTAATGAGGTCAGGAGATGAGTGGCCGTGACGGAACCCAAACTGAGTGTCACTGAGCAGGTTATTGCTAAGCAAGTGCTGCTTGATGGCACTGTTGATGACCCCTTCCATCACTTTACTGATGATAGAGAGTAGACTGATGGGGCGGTAATTGGCCAGGTTGGACTTGTCCTTTGAGTGTTGTCTCTTTATTTCTCATAATTCTTGTATCCAAACCATAGAGCAACCTGTCAAGGGGTAAAAGGTTATGTTTTACAATTGGTTCGCAATTAAGCAATGACTTGGTTTTAAAATTCTCATCTTTGTTTTTAGATCCTTCCATTGCCTGACCCCTCCCTATCTCTGTAACCTCCTCCAGCTCCACAATCCTCTGAAATATCTGCATGGATTTTAGTAAGGCATTCGACAAGGACCCACATGGCAGACTGGTCAGAAAAATAAAAGCCCAAGGGGTACAGGGGAATGTGGCAAGTCGGATCCAAAATTGGCTCAGTGACAGGAAACAAAGGGTATAGCTCGGCAGATGTTTTGACAAATGGAAAGGGATTTCTACTGGCATTCCACAGGGCTCAGTGTTGCGTCCCTTTCTGTTTGAGGTATATATTAATGATTTGGACTTAAATGTAGGAGTGGGAAGTTTGAAGATGACGCAAAAATTGGCTGTGTAGTTGATAGTGAAGAGGATAGCTGTAGACTCCTAAATGATATCAATGGTTTGGTTGAGTGGGTGGAAAAGTGGCAAATGGAATTCAATCCAGAGAAGTGTGAGGTAATGCATTTGGGGAGGCAAACAAAACAAGGGAATACACAATAAACAGTGGGACATTGGGAGGGGTAGAAGTGAGAGACCTTGGAGTGCATGTCCACAGGTCCCTGAAGGTGGCAGGACAGGTAGATAGAGTGGTGAAGAAGGCATATGGAATGTTTTCCTTTATTGGCCAAGGTATAGAATACAAAAGCAGGGATGTAATGCTGGAACTGTATAAAATGCTGGTTAGGCCACAGCTGGAGTATTGCATACAGTTCTCGTCACCACATTACAGGAAGGACATAATTGCTCTGGAGACATTACAGAGGAGATTTACAAGAATGCTGCCAAGGCTTGAAAATTTCAGCTATGAGAAAAGATTGGATCGGCTAGGGTTGTTTTCTTAGAACAGAGGAGGCTGAGGGGTGACATAATTGAGTTGTACAAAATTATGAGGGGCCTAGATAGAGTAGACAGGAAGGACCTGTTTCCCATGGCGGAGAGGTCAATTCCCAGGGGGCACAGATTTAAGGTGATTGGTCGAAGGATTAGAGGGGACATGAGGAAAAACCTTTTCACCCAGAGTGTGGTAGGTGTCTGGAATTCACTGCCTGGATCGATGGTGGAGGCGGAAACCCTCAACTCATTTAAAAGGTACCTGGACATGCACCTGAAATGCTGTAACCTGCAAGGCTACAGACTAGGTGCTGGAGGGTGGGATTAGATTGGGCAGCTAGTTTTTTCAGCCGATGGGCTGAATGGCCTCCTTCTGTGCTGTAGCTCTTCTATGGTTCTATCATTCTACACTCCTCCAATTCTGGCCTTTTGAGCATCCCAAATTTTAATTGCTTCACCATTGCTGTGCCTTCAGCTACCTGGGCCCTAAGCTCTTCCTCTCTCTCCTCCTTTAACACTCTCCTTAAAATCTATATCTTTAACCAAGCTTTTGGTCATCTGCCCTAATATCCTTATGTGGCTCGATGTCATACTTTGTTTTATAATGCCTCTGTGAAGTGCCTTGCAACATTTTATTGCATTCAAGGCACTATATAAATACAGACTGTGATTGTTGTTGTTCATATATCATGAACTCTGTGAGGCATAGATTGTTTACAGATGCCTCTTTAACAAACAGGTACCTATTATGATAAAGTACTAACACCTCACATGTGACGTTGCCGAAAATATAGTATCTCAAAATTCCCAGCTTTGGCAGCTGTTCCTTCTGCTGCTTCGGCCCTACAATTTGGAATTCCTTCCCTAAACTCCATTGGCTCCCTATCTCTTTTAAGATGCTCCTTAAGCAAGATCTCCCATCTATCTCTATAAACTTTTATGCAAAACTCTGTTGTCTGTATCCTAACTGGCACCCATCACCCTTGTGCTCGCTGACCTACATTGGCTCCCAGTCTGACAAATTCTGCAATTTTAAAATTCTCATCCTTGCTTTCAAATTGTTTCATGGCCTTTCCCTGCTCAGCTCTGTAACCACTTCCATCCCTACAACCTCCTGAGATATCTGTGCTCCTCCAATTCTGGCCTCTTGTGCATCCCTGATTTTAATCAGTCCACTGTAAAGGCCTTCAGTTGCCTGAGCCCCAGGACTTGGAATTCTCTCCCGAATCCTCCACTTCTCAGTCCTCCTTTAAAATGCTTCTTAAAAACTATCTCTTTGACCAAGCTTTTGGTCTCCTTATGTGCCTCGGTGTCAAATTTTATTTCCCAATGCTCCTGTGAAGCATCTTGAGACATTTTACTAGGTTAAGCACCTATCACAACCATCACCCCTGTGCTCGCTGAACAACGTTGGCTCCCCGTCAAGCAACGTGTTGATTTTAAAATTCTCATCCTTGTTTTCAAATCTCTCCATGGCCTCACACTTCTCTATCTCCATAATCTCCTCCAGCCCCACAATCCTCCAAGATATCGGCACTCATCTAATTCTGGCCTCTTGAGCATCCCAGATTTTAGTCACTCCATCATTGGGGGCTGTGTCGTCAGTTGCCTCAGACCTACGCTCTGGAATTCCTTCCCAAAACTTCTCTTCCTCGCCACCTCACTTTCTTCCTTTAAGTGTTAGGATCAGATGAGGAGGGGTCAAAAGGCTGCCCTCTTCTCCCTCTTCTTGTTTGACTGCAGCAGGGTTTATTTCTTTTAAACAGTGGATGTGCTTACCAATTCAGTGAGTGTTTAACCCTTTATGTGCTATGATCATAAAAGAACCAATCGGACAAGTTTTCTTGAGTTTAAACAAGAAAGAGATTAGTTTATTGTACTTAAAACCAAAACGCGATCTAAGTAAAAATAATAAACTCCGCTCCAACTTTCATGCACACGCACATATGAGAATCAACCCCCCCCCCCCCTGCCCCCACACTCACACAAATAGGTTACAAAGTGAAGAAGAATAAATTGGTCGGATTAGAATCCAGAACAAATAAAAGAATATAGAATCTGTGGAGTCTGGTAATTCAGTTGTCCTCCAGCTGAACTTGTGGTCCTGAAGTTTCTGGCTAGTCGAGGTGGCCACCTGGTTCAGGGTTTTCTTGGAGACAGTGATATAGATGGCTTCACTCCCCGGGGTCTCTGGGCTGGATTTTGCTTTCCCACTGCCTGGCAGCTCACTACCATATACAGGGCAGCCACCCCCTGTCACGTGACGGGGGTGACCTCGGTAGTGTCGTGAATGGCATCAATTGTCTCTGCGCAGGTGCTGGTGCCATTTTTAAAGGGTTGCCAGCCTGGCGTAGAGAATACAGAGTTGCTCCCTTCCCCCATCCCCCCCCACTGCACAAAAAATACATATTTCCCCATGCCCCGCACCACTAACAATGCAGAGTTCACCCCATCCCCACAACAAAAGGCTGAGTTCACTCCTTCCCCACCTCAGTGGCGCCAGCTTTCCCTGGACGGGAAAGTGAAGGCACATGAGTGCCACCCATCGCACTGAAGATCCGGAGCCAAAGGTAAGATTGTGGGGAATTCCATTTAAATGAATGCAGAAAGTTAATTTAAATATTTAAAGCAGGGCCCTGTCGCAGAGCAGTGGAGGGGCCGCCATGGAACTTCCCCGCCACCAGGTGGATCAGGCCCGGCAATCCGGCATTGGGTTCCATGGCGGTCGGTGCCACTCCGATCTTCCGGCCCCCGCCACCACCTCCCCAAACCACGGAGCCCAATGTCGGGAGATGAACAAAATCCAGCCCTCTGTCTGCAGCAATGATAGACTTGGAGGTTTTGTAGTCTGCAGGAAGGGTTCGAAACTTACAGTGCTACCTGAAGAGATAGAAAGAGAGACAGTCTCACTGGAGTCCTGCACTGGTTAAAACTCAGAAGTTTATCTGATGTGTCCAAAAGAAATTGCAAGTTTTCACCCAGATGGGGAGATTGTCACATGATTATCCCAATGTTTTCTCTTTTGCACTTGAATGAGATTCAAGTCTAAGAATTCCGATATCTCTCAGGTCTTATTGTTTCAATAATTACCCCTTGAGGTTCTTCTCCATTAGTGGTAATGTTCCAAGATGGCTTTGAATTTCTTGCTAATGAATGCTATACCAGGTAGCTCATTAACCGCACAAGCCATTGTTCTGGATGAGGGCTATTCAGACATGCGTCTCTACCTTGATACCTTGGATTGTGAGGTTATTTCAATGTAAATTGCGGTGGCCATTTTAGCTGCTTGCTTTGTAAAAGTTGAATTTAGAATTCCAGCTTTCCTTTTTAAAAGTTTAATTTAGGTCTCCAACCAATGAATTAAAAAACATCAACAAGAAATGCTGGAAATATTTAGCAAGTCTGGCAGCATCTGTGGAGAGAGAAGCAGAGTTAACGTTTCAGGTCAGTGACCCTTCATCAGAACAGACAAATATTAGAAATGTAAAAGGTTTCACACAAGTAAAGCAGAGGTGGGGCAAGTGATAACAAAAGAGAAAGTTTTGATCGGACAAGGTCACAGAGAATAACTGACCAGAAGGTTATGGGGCAAAGGTAAACGGTATGTTAATGCTGTGGTAAAAGACAAAGCATGAGTACAGAGAGGGTGTTAATGGACAGGAAACTGAGCAGTTTGGCCCCAAGCACAAACATGAAAAAAAAGTGGGTAGGCATAGTAGAAACAAACTGAACAAACTAGAACAAATAAACGCAAAAAATAAAAAAATAAAAAAATAACTAAAAGTAAAATTAAAACGGGGGGCCCGATATGCTCTGAAATTATTGAACTAAATGTTCAAATCCGGCAGGCTGTAGTGTGCCTAATCAATAAATGAAGTGCTGTCCCTCGAGCTTGCGTTGATGTTCACTGGAACACTGCAGCAATCCCAGGACAGAGATGTGAGCATGAGAGCAAGGTGGAGTGTTGAAATACTCAGGATCAAGCACGGGATCATGCTTTTGGACTGAGTGGAGGTGTTCAGCAAAGCTGTCACTCAATCTGCGTTTGGTCTCCCCAGTGTACAGGAGAACACATTGTGAGCAGCGAATACAGTATACTAAATTGAAAGAAGTACAAGTAAATCACTGCTTCACCTGAAAGGAGTGTTTGGGGCCTTGGATAGTGAGGAGAGAGGAGGTAAATAGGCAGGTATTACACCTCCTGCAATTGCAGGGGAAGCTGCCGTGGGTAGACAACGAGGTAGTGATGTAATGGAGGAGTGGACCAGGCTGTTGCGGAGGGAACGATCCCTTCAGAATGCTGACAGGGGAAGGGAGGGGAAGATGTGTTTGGTAGTGGCATCACGCTGGAGGTGGTGGAAATGGTGGAGGATGATCCTTTGGATATGGAGGCTGGTGGGGTGGAAAGTGAGGACAAGGGGAACCCTGTTGCGGTTCTGGGAGGGAGTGGAAGGGGTGAGGGTAGAGGTGCAGGAAATGGACCAGACACAGTTGAGGGCCCTGTCAACCACAATGGAGGGGAATCCTCGATTGAGGAAAAAGGAAGACATATCAGAAGCACTGTCATGGAAGGTAGCATCATCAGAGCAGATGCGTTGGAGACAGAGAAACTGGGAGAATGGAATGGATTCCTTACAGGAGGCAGGGTGTGAAGAAGTGTAGTCGAGGTAGCTGTGGGAGTCAGTGGGCTTATAATGAATATTAGTCGACAGTCTAAAAAACATCATTCTGCATAGCACCTTTTTATGATATAAGGCACTCCTTAAACCCTACCTCTTTGACCAAGCTTTTGGTCATCTGACCTCATATCTTCCTATGTGGCTCCATGTCACTTTTTTTTATATTGCTCCTGTGAAACACCTTGGGACATTTTATTATGTCAAAGGCACTACATAAATATAAGTTGTGTTGTTGTTTCAGTTGCGATATAAATGCTAGTTGCTCTTGTCTTATGTGCTTGCATCCTGAAATGGAGACTGGACCCAGAAACCTTCTGATTCAGAGGCCACAATGCAAATACACAGTCCTAATGTGACTCAATAAATCTCACCATGTCACATAAATATACCGCTTCAAATTTTATGACCAAACTGTTCTCGCTTGTAAATCAAATTGGGTTTTTTCCTTTTCTGCAGCAATGGTCTGAAGTGACCTTGCATCACTTTGTTCTGCAGTCTACATTATTAATTACTCATTAACAGCACGCAACTCAACGCCTTGGGATGTGTTCATTGCATCTTCTTAAAAATATGTTAATCTGTCATTACGCTAGGGTTCTGCGCAGAATTGCTTCAATTCTGTATGCTCTACTATGTAATTAAGACTTTTTTTTCAGAAATAAAATATTTTCTGTCGCATGAGATCAATAGACCAAGTTGTGAGTAATAGGACTAAAGGTGGGAAAACACACAACAGGTCTATCAAATCTTACAGAAAGCCAGAAGTTAAAGGCTTGTGGTATGCCTTTCATTAGAAATGAGATGAAAAACAGAAATCAGGTCTGATCTATGATTCAAACCAAAATATGAACCACTTACTCCCGGATTCTGACTAATTTGCTGTGAATTTCCAACATGTTCTGAGGTGTGGGTGACACTGGCATTTATTGCCCATCCCGAGCTGCCCTGAGATAGGGTGCTGGGCCTTCTCCTTGAACCATTGCAGTCCTTGTGTTGTTGTTGTGCTCCCACAATATGATTAGGCAGGGAAATTCACGGTACTGACCCCAGTGACCTCCAAGAAACATGTTCAAGGTTTTGATAGGATAGATAAAGAGAAACTTCTCTCTTTACTTGTTCTGAAGTCCAGGGGCATAATCTTAAAATTAGAGCTAGGCCAGGGCTCTGCCACCTATGGCTCCAGAGCCACATACAGCTTAATAAGGGCTCACATGCAGCTCCCAACCATGATGGATCAAACCCATTTTGATTGTAATTAAATGGCTTGTTTCATTTTTTTTAAACTTTGAATGAATATTTTACTTGTGAGAAATCAATGAACAACTTTTTTTGTAAAATCCTTTAAAATGTTGCTGAAATGAGTCTCTGTCCCCTTTTTCATGATTATTGTTATTTGAGTAACAGCAATGCAGCTCTTAAGATACTGTGTTTTTGACTATTTTTTTAAATGGCTCTTCTTGTTATTAAGGTTGCTGACCCCTGAGCTAGGCCTTTCAGGAAGCACATCTGCACTCAGCAAAATCTGGAACTCTCCCTTGCATTTATATAGAGCATTTCATTACCTCAGGAAGGATATACTTTCCTTAGATGGGGTGCAAGGAAGGTCCACTAGAGTGATTCCTGGAATGAGAGGGTTGACCTATGAGGAGACATTGAGTAGAATGAGCCTATAATCTCTAGAGTTTAGAAGAATGAGACATGATCTAATTGAAACATGCATGATTCTGAGAGGACTTGACCAGGTAGATGCTGATAGGCTGTTTCCCCTGGCTGGAGGTCTAGAACTAGGGGGCATTGCCTCAGGATAAGGCGTCTGCCTTTTAGGACTGAGATGAGGAGAAATTCCTTCACCTTTGAGGGTTGTGAATCTTTGGAATTCTCTACCCCATAGGGCTGTGGATGGTCCACGTTTGAATATATTCAAGGCTGAGATGGATCAGACAGGAAAGTAGTGTTGAGATTGGAGATCAATCATGATCTTATTGAATGGCTGAGAAAGCTCGAGGGGTCATATAGCCTTATATTTATTATATTCTTATGTTCTTAGAATGTTACAAAGTGTTTACAACCAACAAAGTACTTTTGAAGAGTAGTCACTGTTGTAATGCAGGAAACGTTACAACCAATTTTTTAGCGCAGCAAGCTCCCACGACTAGCAGTGTGAAAATAACCAGATAATCTGCCTTCGGTCATGTTGGTTGAGAGATAAATATTGGCCAGGACATCAGGGTGAACTCCCTTTTCTTCTTCAAACATTGCCATAGGATCCTTTATATTCACCTGAGAGGGCAGACGGTAAAGGCCTGCTACCTGACCCAAACCCGACGGGACCCAACGACATGTGTTGGGTTTGAGTCGGGTCTAGCTCATCTTCCGGGTCCGGCTTTCGGGCTCAGGTCGGGTCGGGTCGGGCCAAGACCAGGTCGGGCCAAGCCCGGGTTGGGTTGGACACACATGGTAAGGGATGGTGGGTCAGGCTCGGGTCGGCTCGAGTCGGGGTCGGGCTCGGGTCAGATCGGGCTCAGGCCACAATTGGAAGGACTCGGGCCGGGTCGGGCTCGGCTCCTCTGTGGTTCGGTCGGGTTCGGCTCGGGTTCTTTTTCCCGACCTGAGCAGGCCTTTAGCAGATGGGGCTTCGGTTTAACATCTCATCCAAAAGCTGGCACCTCCACCAAAGTATTTTTGAAGTGCAGTCCTTGTTGTAATATTGGAAAACATTTTAGAAAGAATCTTTACGCAAGTTTTAATAGAAATGCAAATTCTTGTGAGCAGCAATCTATTCTGGGTGAGAGGAAATACTTCACCAGCCCTTTGAAGAAGTTAAGAGCTGATAAAAAGTTTTATTGCTTTCCACCTACTTCTCTTTATAGAATAGGTTACAAACTGTACAATTTCCCACTGCATTTCTCATAAGGCACTGCTGCAAAACAAATTTAATAAACAGACCTGCACTGTTTTACACTTTGAAGTTTAACATTTAATATATTTCTTTTAAATTTCAATTTAAAATTTAATTTCTCATCTCTTAGACCATAAATCATACAGAAAATGCAAACTATTCCCTCAGATACCTACAATAGCTTGTATCCTGGAGTCAGTTCTGACATATTAATGACAACCTAAAGTGTGCAGAGGACCAGGAATCCCTTGCACACAGAATGTTTTGAAATTCCTTCTTTAACAGCAAAAACTTACAATGTCTTTAATGCAGCAAGATATCCCAAAGAGTGTAATTAGACAAAAATTGACACTGAGCAACGTAAGGAGATATTAGCAGAGTTAACCTAAGTTTGCTTACAGAGGTAGGCTTTAGGTACCACTTAAAGGAGGAGACAAAGGCAGAGTTGTGAAGATATTTAGGGAGAAAATTCCAGAGCTTAGGGTCTAGACAGCTGAAGACACAGTCGCCCATGGTGTAGCGATTAAAATCGGGGCTATACATGAAGGCAGAGTTGAGAATTGTATCAGTCTTTGACAATCTTCTTAATTTCATGGATTTACAGCAAAACTATGCATGAGTTAAACTGAGCTGCCACAGTTTCCTTGAAGAATTGCATTGTGTTTTGAAATATTGACGGCTGCCTGTATCTGTCACTGATTTGTCTCATGTTTCATAATAACAATCATTAAACATCAGCATTTTGAATTGTATAAAAGGAGGAGATCAAATAAAATCAAAGTTCAAAGTGGTGACTGTCAGGAAGCACCAAGAATATAATTAAGTTTGCTCTTTTAACAACTTATATATTCATTGACAGATTGACAGCGTTCTAGAAACAGAAGGCGATCAGCAAGTATGGAGTGTGTTCTTAGCAAATTCTTCTCTTGATTATTTTGAGGGAGGAATAGCTGTTTAAAAATGGGATAATACCTGCATTGAGATATTGGACAGTAGAATTTGATATTCAGTGGGTAACACTCAGCCTCTGAATCAGAAGCTGTGGTTTTCCAGAGAAGTGAGCATGTAATTTAGACCGAGACACTCAAGTGCAGTGCTGAGGGAGTGCTGCAATGTTGGAGATGCCGTTTTTCAGATGAGATATTAAATCGAGGCTCCCTCAGCCCTCTCAGTTGGATGTAAAATATCCTGTGGCACTATTTTGAAGAATAGCAGGGGAGACCTTCCTGGTGTTCTGGCCAGTATTTACTCCTCGATGAACACTGAAAACAAATGATCCGGTCATTTATTGTATTGCTGTTTATGTGAGGTATGAAAATTGCCTTCATTACAATAGTGACTACAATTCAATAAGTGTTTCATTGCCTGTGATGTGCTTTGGGATATCCTGAGACTATGAAAGGTGCCATATAAATACATGTACTTCCTTTCTACATTTTATAAAAGTTGTCAAAAATAGCTAATTTGAAACAGACAGAGCTAAGTGTTCCCACAACCAACGGATCAGATCAAAGCTCTGAAGTCCTGCCACATCCAATTATGAATGATGGTGGGCAATTAAACAACTAACAGGAGGAGGAGGCTCCACAAACATCCCCATTCTCACTGATGGCGGAGCCCAGGATGTCAGTGCAAAAGAAAAGGCTAAAACATTTGCTACCATCTTCAGCCAGAGGTTCTGAGTGGATGATCCATCTCAGCCTCCTCCAAAGGTCCCCAGCATCACAGATGCCAGCTTTCAGCTAATTTGATTTACTCCAAACATCAAGAAACTCCTGAAGGTACTGAATACTGCAAAGGTGATGGGCCTTGACAACATTCCGGCAATAGTACTGAAGACCTGTGCTCCAGAACTAGCTGTGCCCCTAGCCAAGCTGTTCCAGTACAGCTACAACACTGGCATCTATCCAACAATATGGAACATTACCCAGATATGTCATGCCTACAAAAAGCAGGACAAATCCAATCCGGCCAATTACCATTCCATCAGTCTACTCTCAATTATCAGAGAAGTGATGGAAGGTGTCTGTCATGCAGGCCCCCACCTGCCAAGAATGAGGCACATTAAATTCACCACATGGACATTATACTTCAAATTGTTGCTGGAAAAAAGAGAAGGCCTGATACAAGGAATTGCCAGGACTGGCCGGAAGGACATTTTTTGCATAGGAGCAGACACTGCTTGGAACAAAGGACCAGTCCCTGCTCCCAATGCACAGAACAGATGTCGTCAGACCAGTTTAGTCACATGACTAACTGGCTGTTACAGAGTTTTGGACTGAGAGTTAAATTGGAGAAACTGTGTTTGAAGACAGAAAGCTCCTGGCTCCTGGATTGAGACCATCTCTCTCCTGTCTGCTCCCATTTCTTTCTCACCAGCTTTGGAATCCATTGAAGACACATGAACCCCGATAGAGAAAACGCTCCTACAATGAACAAGGTTTAAGAAGAATACTGGGCCCCAACGAAAATCAAGAATTACCGACAAGGAAGGAATCTACAGTGAGTGCGAAAACCGTAACAATTCTTCAGATATTGCCTCAAACCTTTCCACCTATTTTTTCCATCTGCTGTTTTCTGTCCCGTCTGCATGTGTGTATCGCGTATGCATGCTTGCAAGGGCGTGTTGTGTATCCATAGGCGTTAACCGAATTAGAGTTTAAGTGTAATAAATTTCACCTTTCTTCTTTAAACCTAAGAAAGCCTGTTTGTGCTTGTTTCTTTGCCTTACAATTGAAAAGCAGTGAACAAGGATTCACCAAGAGGGAGATCAAAACACAGTGTGTTTAAAAATAAAACCCTGTTACAATAAGACCAGGTGAAGGCTGAGACGAAGCCCTGGACACTTCTCTCACCTGTTCCTAACATGTCATTAACAGTGCTATCAAGCAGCATGTACACAGCAATAACCTGTTTACCGATGTTCAGTTTGGTTTCCACCAGGGACACTTGGCTCCAAACCTCATTACACCCTTGGTTCAAACATGCATCAAAGAGCTGAACTCAAGAGGTGAGATAAGAGGTGACATCAAGGCTTAGCATTTGAGAGAGTGTAGCATCAAGGAGCCCTGGTGAAATTGAAGTCAATGGGAATTAGGGGAAAAACTCTAATTGAAGTTGAAGTCATACATATCACCAAGGAAGATGGTTGTGGTTGCTGGAGGCCAATCATCTCAGTCCCAGGACATCACTGCAGGAGTTCCTCAGGGTAGTGTCCTAGGCCCAACCATCTTCAGCTGCTTCATCAATGACCTTCCCTCCAACATAAGGTCAGAAATGGGGATGTTTGCTAATGATTGCACAGTGTTCAATTCCATTTGTGACTCCCCAAATACTGAAGCAGTTTGTGCCTGCATGCAGTAAGATCCAAACGACATCCAAGCTTGGGCTGATAAGTGGGAAATAACATTCGCAGCACACAAGTGCCAGGCAATGATCATCGGTAACAGGAGAGAATCTAACCATCACCCATTGAAGTTTAACGGCATTACTACCATTAAATTTCTCACCATCAACATCCTGGTTGTCACCATTGACCAGAAAGTTAATTGGGTAAGCTATATAAATACTGGGCTGGATTTTATAGAGGCCTTAACGTTGGGATCCGTGGCAGCGAGGGGGCATGAAATTGCCCCAGATGAGGCCCACCACGGTCCTCAACTCCAGCAGGGCCCGTCCCGATATTACCGGCGACAGCGAGGCCTTGTGACGGCCCTTCCCTCGCAGTCCCGCTGATCGGCAATGGGACCATAGTTTAAATATTTAAATAAATTAACTTACCTGCATTAATGACTTTCCCTGAAGTACCGCCGCGATGTTCACCCTGGCAGCCAGCACTGCCGCGCCTTTGCATCCCCGTCTTGGGAAACGAGGCACTACACTGGTGGGGAGGGCGGAGGTGGTAAGTTTCTTAGTACGGGGGGGCGGTGGGGGGAACCGGGTCAAATGAATGTCATGGGTGTAGGGGATGGTGGGAAGGGTTATAGTTTAAAGTTTGTGCAGTTGTCGAGGGGGGAAGGTCAGATTGTAAAGGTAAGTGTTTTGAAGGGGAACAGGCAAATAATTAATTTAATTGTCATTGAGAGTTGGGAGACGGGTAAAACAGTGATTTTTTTTAATGCCATTTCACTTTAAATATTTAAATTTGCTGGTAAGACTGACAGCCCTTTAAAAATGGCTTCAGTACCTGCACACACGCAGCTGACACATTGCCTGGTATGGCCGCCCGCCCCCTCCAAGTGATCGGGGGTTGAGGGGGGGGGGGGCAGCCCGCCCCAGCTATTTAAGTGAGCCATGCAACATGCGCATGTGGGCCTACATTTTTATCGCCCACCATCAATTTCAGTGGCGGGCTTATTGAATTCAGCCCACTGTGTCTACAAGAGCAGGTCAGAAGCTGGGAATTCTGCAGCAAGTAACTCATATCCGGACTCCCCACTTGCCTGGATGGGTGCAGCTCCAACAACACTCAAGAAGCTCGACTCCATCCAGGACAAGGCACCCCGCTTGATTGGCACCCCTTCTACAAACATTCACCCTGTCCACCACCAGAGCACAGTGGCAGCAGGTTGCAACATCAACAAGATGCATTCCTGAAACTTGCCAAAACACCTTCCAAACCCGTGACCTCTACCACCCAGAAGGACAATGGTAGTAGACGCATGAGAACATTACCACCTGCAAGTCCTTCACTGTCGCTGGGTCAAAATCCTGGAACTTCCCAGCAGCACTGTTGATGTACCTACACCACATGGATTGCAGCGGTTCAAGAAGGCAGCTCACCACCACCTTCTCAAGAGCAATTAGGGATGGGCAATAAATGCTGGCCTAGCCAGCGATGCCCATATCCCGTGAATGCATTAAAAAAACTATCAAGAAATGGTAAATATTCAGAGTTACGGATTTGAGAGATCAGCACATCAAGAATAAAGCTCTCATGAGCAAAATTGATTCAAGCATTTGTTGTACTCAATGATTTGTAACATCAAAGCACATCCAATGATTTCCCTGCTGCTGAAATGCCAAGGGTAAGTCCACAGAATTTGGCAAGTTTCGTGAATTTAAATTTAGTAAGTGAGTTCCTAAAGAAAAGGAACTGCTATCTGCTGCCTAAACCAGGAAGCATCAATAATCTGCAGCATGACTTCAAAAAGATAAGTTATTTATTTTACCAGTGACAAGATACCATTGATTTTAATCATTTTTTGTCAGACTAACTCTTCAAAACAACAACAACTTGCATTTTTATAGCGTCTTTAATGCAGTAAAATGTCCCAAGGCACTTTGTTGGAGCATTATCAAACAAAATTTGACACCCAACTGCATAGAGAAATATTAGGACAGGTGACCAAAATTTTAGTCTAAGAGGTAGGTTTTAAGGAGTTTCTTAAAGGAGGAGAGAGAAGTAGAGGGGCAGAAAAGTTTAGGTAAGGAATTGCAGAGCTTAGGGCCATCAATGATGAAGCAATATTGGTGGACGTGCAAGAGGTCAGAATTGGAGGAGCGTGGCTCAATGAGCTAAATACTATACCAAGCTTCCTCGACTTCACTGTCTCAATCTCCGGGGATAAGCTGTCCACTAATATTGATTATAAGCCCACCGACTTCCACAGCTACTTCGACTACACTTCCTCACACCTTGCCTCCTGGAAGAACTCCATTCCATTCTCCCAATTTCTCTGTCTCAAACGCATCTGCTCTGATGATGCAACCTGCCACAACAGCGCCTTCTGATATGTCTTCCTTTTTGCTCAACCGAGCTTTCCCTCCGCTATGGTTGACAGGGCCCTCAACCACGTCCGACTCAGTTCCCACACTTCTGCCCTCACCTCTTCCCCTCCCCCCAAAACCCTGGCAGGGTTCCCCTTCTCATCACTTTCTACCCCACCAGCCTCCACATCCAAAGGATCATCTTCCACCATTTCCACTACCTCCAGCATGACGCCAGCACCAAACACATCTTCCCCTCCCCTCCCCTGTCAGCATTCTAAAGGGACCATTCCCTCTGCGACACCCTGCTCCTCCATCACCCCTGACACATCGTCCCCTTCCCACGGCACCTTCCCATGCAATCGCAGGAGGTGTAATGCCTGACTTTTTACCTCCTCTCTCCTCACTATCCAAGGCCCCAAACATTCCTTCCAAGTAAAGCAGTGATTTACTTGTACTTCTTTCAATTTAGTATACTGTATTCACTGCTCACAATGCAGTCACCTCCATATTGGGGAGACCAAGCACAGATTGGGTGACCACTTTGCGGAACACCTCCACTCAGTCTGAAAGCATAACCCTGAGCTTCAGGCTGCTTACAATTTTAATTCACCACCCTGCTCTCACGCCCACATTTCAGTTCTTGGCCTGCTGCAGTGTTCCAGTGAACCTCAACACAAGCTTGAGGGGCAGCATCTTATCATCTGATAAGGCACTCTACACCCTTCTGGACTCAACATTGAGATCAACAAATTCAGAGCATGACTAACATTTTTTTTATTTGTTGATTTTATTTTATTTTTTCACCATGTGCCTGTCCTAAACTTGGTTTTCATGTTTTGCTTTTGGACAGAGCTATTCATTATTTTGCCATGAATACTCTGTCTGGACTAATTCTTTGTCTTTTACTAAAAATATTAGCACTCCCTTTGCCTTTTATTCCATGACATCTGTCATTTAATCTCTCCTGCCCTCCACCCTCACCCACACCTTCCCTTTTGTTCTTCTTCTTCCTTTCCCCCTCTCACTTGTTCGAAGCCTATTGCATTTCTAACTATTGCCAGTTCTGATGAAAGGTCACAGAACTGAAGTGTTGGGCTGAATTTTACCTTAGGCGGACGGGACTTCACCACCGACGTGAAAGTTGGTGGCGAGCTCGCTTCCGCCTAATCCGGGAATCCGACACGCATTTTACGGGTCCCCGGGCTTTAATTGTCCCGAGGTGGGACTTCCACCCGCTTGGGGAAGCAATGGCCACTGCTGGGATTGCAGCCCAGCCGACCGAGGAGGATGCCATGGAGCCGGAACTGCAGGTAAGTTGGGGTTGCCTATCCAGGGGAGGGTGATTGGTCGTGCCGGCGAAGCAAGGGTGGTCATTTGTGGGGGGGAGGGGGCGTCTTGGGTTCCGGGATGGGTTGGGAGGTGGGGGAAGCCCTCAATTGGGCACCCTGTACCTGCCTGCCATGGCATCATCCCCCCACTGGGGTGCAGAAAGTCTGGCAGCTATCGCTGGGCGGCCTTTCACGTCCCCAGCACGCCAGCTTACCATGGGTAAAATGCCCGTGGAGGTGGGCGGAGGCCCTTAATTGGACGTTAAGTGGCCACTTAAGGGTCTTGATTGGCCTGGGGCAGGCGGGCCGTTTCCCACCTCCCCCCCACCACCCCCCTCAACCCCAACCGCCGTTACGTTGGCCGGAGGCAGGAGTGGGGCAGGAAGGTTTCCCGGAGCCTCCCGCTCAATTTTACACCCCCCCCTCCCCCCACCCCACACCACCATCCGGCCTGCCAGATCGGCATAAAATGCTGCCCGTAAATTTTGTTTCTTTCTCCACAGATGCTGTCAGCCTTGCTGAGCATTTCCACGACTTTATGTTTTTATTTCAGATTTCCAGCATCTACAATATTTAACTTTTATGTGATCATACCAAGCTCATTCTAGATGAATATTGTTCAAAGATTAGGTCATGTCATTTGGAAGTGGCCAGATGGGAGTGTCTGACTGCCTCCTCTGGATATTTTGCTGTACTTGAGATTAAATAGCGCAGTACATTAAAAGGGCTGGAGACAATAATGGAACTTTTTCATATTCCATATGCACAGGGCAGATCAAGTGATGCCTGCCCAATATCACCATTCAGAGGCCCAAACCATTTAGATGGTTGAGTCTTAGTAAGTTATTTCAGGCGAGGTGCCTGTCTCCAGCATTGATATATTGCTTGCTATATATGAGTATGGCATCAAGGAACCCTTGCAAAACTGAGGTCAATGGGAATCAGGGGGAAAACCCTCTGCTGGTTGGAGTCATACTTAGTGCAAAGAAAGATGGTGTGGTTGTTGGAGGTCAATCATCTTAGCTCCAGGACATCACTGCAGGAGTTCCTCAGGGTAGTATCCTAGGCCCAACCATCTTCAGCTGCTTCATCAATGACCTTCCTTCAATCATAAGGTCAGAAGTGGGGATGTTCGCTGATGATTGCACAATGTTCAGCACCATTCGGGACTCCTCAGATACTGAAGCAGTCCGTGTAGAAATGCAGCAAGACCTGGACAATATCCAGGCTTGGGCTGATAAGTGGCAAGTAACATTCGCGCCACACAAGTGCCAGGCATTGACAAGTACCATCTCCCCTCGACACTCAATGGTATTACGATCACTGAATTCCCCAGTATCGACATCCTAGGGGCTACCATTGACCAGAAACTGAACTGGAGTAGCCATATAAATACCGTGGCTACAAGAGCAGGTCAGAGGCTAGGAATCCTGCGGCGAGTAACTCGCCTCCTGACTCCCCAAAGCCTGTCCACCATCTACAAGACATAAGTCAGGAGTGTGATGGAATACTCTTCACTTGCCTGGATGGGTGCAGCTCCAACAACACCATCCAGGACAAAGCAGCCCACTTGATTGGCACCCCATCTACAAACATTCACTCCCTCCACCATCGACGCACAGTGGCAGCAGTGTGTACCATTTAGAAGATGCACAGCAGCAACTCACCAAGGCTCCTTAGACAGCACCTTCCAAACCCGTGACCTCGACCAACTAGAAGGACAAGGGCAGCAAATGCATGGGAACACCACCACCCGTATGTTCCCCTCCAAGTCACACACCATCCTGACTTGGAACTATATCGCCGTTCCTTCACGGTCGCTGGGTCAAAATCCTGGAACTCCCTTCCTAACAGCACTGTGTGTGTCCCTCCCCCACATAGACTGCAACAGTTCAAGAAGGCAGCTCACCAGCACCTCAATAAGGGCAATTAGGGATGGGCAATAAATGCTGGCCTGGCCAGCGATGCCCACATTCCATGAATGAATTTTAAAAAAAGATGTGATATCAAGTAGTCTCCCCACAATGCATATTTAAAGTGAGCTGGTGTTGCTTAAAGCTGAACTGTTTTTTGACTGCTGCAGTTCATCAGGCATGAGTTTTGAATTTTTCTTCTTCACAACAGGGGCTACCCTTCAAAAAGTACTTCATTGGGTGTAAAGTGCATTAGGACGTCCTGAAGTCATGAAAGGCACTAGAGAAATGCAATGCAGTATCACAGGACATCTCAGACACTGGTCTATATTCCTGCCATACAAAATGGGCAGAATTAACTTTTGACCAAGCTTGTTTTAATTTGACAGGCAGCCTGTTCTGGCATGGTGTCCTACTTACTTTGTAACATTTAAAAAATTTATTTTGTTGCTTCTCCCAGCACGTTATGATTCCATTTACAATGCCAATAATGCAGGCTATTGATTTGATATTGTTTAGAAAATGAAAAACATATTTCTTTAAAAAAAAATCACTGCTTTTCAAGCAAAGATTTGAGGGGTGAATTTGGAGGTGCCATCGATTTAGCAGTAAATTCAGTTGCTGGCACACAATCACCTGACAGATTAATTTGCAACAGTTCCTGCCAGAAACACTGTGACATCCCATGTGTGGAAATTTACAACCATGATATTTAGAGTTCCACATCTTAACATGTCTGAAATGAGCCTCTGATGTCTATAAGAAACAAATCATAGGATAATTACAAATATTCTGGTTAAGAATCATTAAATTAATTAATTCCCTAGATTCAGGGAAGGTTCCGTTAGATTGGAAAATAGCGAATGTAACTCCTTTATTCAAAAGGGAGGGAGACAGAAAGCAAGAAACTACAGGCCAGTTAGCTTAACATCTATTTTAGGGAAAATGTTAGAAGCTATTATTAAAGATGATATAGCAGGGCATTTAGAAAAAATCAAGGTAATCAAGGTAATCAGGCAGAGTCAACATGGTTTTGTGAAAGGGAAATCATGTTTAACCAATTTATTGGAATTCTTTGAGGGAGTTTCATGTGCTGTGGATAAAGGGGAACTGGTGGATGTATTGTACTTAGATTTCCAGAAGGCATTTGATAACGAGCCACATCAAAGGTTATTGCAGAAAATAAAAGCTCATGGTATGGGGGGTAACATATTAAAATGGATAGAAGATTGGCTAGCTAACAGGAAACAGAGAGTTGGCATAAATGGGTCATTTTCTGGTTGGCAAAATGTAACGAGTGGTGTGCCACAGGGATCAGTGCAGGGGCCTCAACTTTTTACATTTTACATAAATGACTTAGATGAAGGGACTGAAGGTATGGTTGCTCAATTTGCTGATGACACAAAGATAGGTAGGAAAGTAACTTGTGAAGAGGACATAAGGAGGCTGCATAAGGAGGGAGATAGATAGGTTAAGTGAGTGGGCAAAGACCTATCAAATGGAGTATAATGTGGGAAAGTGTGAAATTGTCCACTTTGGCAGGAAGAATAGAAAAGCATATTATCTAAATGGTGAGTGATTGTAGAGCTCTGAGATGCAGAGGGATCTGGGTGTCCTAGTGCATGAATCGCAAAAGGTTAATATGCAGGTACAGCACGTAATTTGGAAAGCTAATAGAATGTTATTGTTTATCATGAGGGGAATCGAATACAAAAGTAGGGAGGTTATGCTTCAGCTATACAGGGCATTGGTGAGACCACATCTGGAGGACTGTGGACAGTACTGGTCTCCTTATTTAAGGAAGGATGTAAATGCACTGGAAACAGTTCAGAGAAGGTTTACTAGACTAATACCTGGAATGGGTGAGCTGTCTTATGAGGAAAATTTGGACAGGCTAAGCTTGTATCCACTGGAATTTAGAAGAGTAAAAGGCAACTTGATTGAAACATATAAGATCCTGAGGGGTCTTGACAGGGTGGATGTGGAAAGGATGTTTACCCTTATGGGAGAATCTAGAACTAGGGGTCACTGTTTAAAAATAAGGTGTCACCCATTTAAGACAGAGATGAGGAGAAAACTTTTCTCTCAGAGGGTCGTGAGTTTTAGAAATTCTCTTCCTCAAAAGGCTGTGGAAGCAGAGTTTTTGAATATTTTTCAGGCAGAGGTAGATAGATTCTTGATAAGCAAGGGGGTGAAAGGTTATCAGGGGTAGGCAGAAATGTGGAAAGCAGTTCAGCCATGAACTTATTGAATGGTGGAGCAGGCGCGAGGGGCCCAGTGGCCTACGCCTGCTCCTAATTCATATGTTCATATGTACGTTCGTATTATTGCTGGCGGAAGAGTAGAGAACCAGAGGACACAGATTTAAGGTGATTGGCAAATGCAGCAAAAGTGACATGAGGAAGATTTGTTTTACACAGCGATTGGTTCAGATCTGGAATGCACTGCCTCTAAGTGTGGTGGAGGCAGATTCAATCGTGGCTTTCAAAAGAGAATTGGATAAGCACCTGCTGATGACTTGTTTGTTTGGTTTGGTCATAAATTGAAAAAAAATACTCAGACTGTACACCCTCCAACCTATCTGGGCTTACCTTTTGTTTCTTCCTTAATTTTGAATCTTAGGAATATAGCCAATCCATCACCATTCCAAGCTCCATATATTCAGGCACCGGTCTTCCCTAATCCATACATGAGGCATTAGCATGTAAAATGCTACAAATAAGCTTTGCTGGCGATAATTGGCGATATCTACCCGCCTATTAATTATGACACAGGTGTGCAGTGTTGCTGGGTGAAAAAGTGTCCTGCAATTAAGTGCCTTCTCTTGTGCTGAATGAGCACAGATACTTTTCGAAAAGAAAAGAATTCAGCCAGTTTATTCCCATTCTTGGGATGTGAGCATTGCTGGCAAAGCCAGCATTTATTGCCCAGGGGTGGGCATTCTTCTTGAACCAGCTTAGTACAACTGAAGGGCTTGCCAGTGCACTTCAGAGGTCAATTAAGAGTCAACCACATCTGTGTGGGACTGGAGTCACTCTAGCCTAGACCATATAAGGATGGAAGAATTTCTTCCCTAAAGGGACATTGATAAACTAGTTGGGTTTTTACAACAATCTAATACCTTCATGGTCACTATTACTGGACCAATATTTTTAAGTCAAATTCTCAAACTGCAGTCGTAGAATTTGAGCTCACGCTCTCTCTCTCTAAAATACTAACCCAGTGATATAACCATTGTACCACCATACCTCTGTTCCCATCACAATATATGCTTCAGTAATGCATAAAAAAAATAAGCAATGAATATACGCCATTTCGATCAAACTTTCTAATTGTTTAAAACCATCATCTCCTTCATAGTCCTGGGTGTCTTCCCACCCTCCCAACTAACTATTCCTAGACCGGTTAAATAATAGCTAACCATTGTTTAAGGCAGTTGTCACACTATTTTTGTTGAACTGTTAACTCATTTAAAATAAATTAGGTGGATGGAGGACATTCAGATCAATGCAATGAGCATTTGCAACTATTAAACCACAACATACCATGCATTCCCATGCCGCAACATGTCAGGACTGCATGTAGAACTTATTACTCAAACCATAGGCTCAGAAACATCTAAGAGAACTAGTACAGGAAATCTTTGTGAACCCAATTCAGTTAATAATGTAAACTAAAAGAAGATCGTGGAATACTGGGGAGAAATATACAGTAGGTCATCCAGTGATTCTGAAGAGAAAAGAGGGAGTAATACTTCCTATATATGATCCTAACCCAAAGCTCAGAGCTTTGGTAATGTCAAACATAGATCAGTGGGTAACACTCTTTCCTGACTAAGTCAGAAGAGACATGACTTCAAGCCGATGCCAGAGTCTCTGATCACATAATCTCGGCTAATACTCCAGTAAAGTATTATAGTTGGGAAGAATTAAGCCATTGTTTTCAGTCCCCACTCCAAACTCCGTTCCCAACTACCAACTCCATCCCTCTCCCTGACAACAGTCTGAGACTAAACCAGTCTCTTCGCAACCTTGGTGTCATATTTGATCCCGAGATGAACTTCTGATCGCATATTGCACCATCTTTGACCACCCTTTTCCACCTTCATAACATTTCTTGACTTTGCCCCGTCTCAGTTCATCTGCTGCTGAAGCCCTCATTTATGCTGTTGTTACCTCTAGATTTGACTATTCCAATGCACTCCTTGCTTGTCGCCCACATTCTATCTTATGTAAACTTGAGGTCATCTAAAACTCTGATGCCCATGTCTTTACTCACTCCAAGTCCCATTCACCTATCACCCCTGTGCTGACTAACTCACATTGGACCCCTGTCAAGTAACACCTTGATTTTAAAATTCTCAACCTTGTTTTCAAATTCTTCTATGGCCTCATCCTTCCCTATCGCTGTAATCTCCTCCAGCCCCACAACCTTCAGAGATATCTGTGTTGCTCTAATTATAGCCTCCAGAGCATCCCCAATTTTAATCACTTCACCATTGGTGGCCGTGCCTTCAGTTGCCTGGGCCCTAAGCTCGAAATTCCATCCCTACACCTCTCTTCCCTCCTTTAAGACACCCCTTAAAACCTACCTCTTTGACCAAACTTTTGCTCAACTGACCAAATATCTCCTTATGTGACTCAGTGTCGTATTTTGTTTTATAATGCTCCTGTGAAGTGATTTGGGACATTTTATTATGTTAAAGGTGCCATACAAACATAAATTGTTGTTGGCACTGAAGGAGTGCTGCAGTGTCAGAGGCACTGTATTTCAGGTGGGTTGTTAAAACAAGGACTTGTCTGCCCTCAGGTGGAGGTAAAAGATCCCAGGATCACTGTTTGAAAAAGTACAGGGGAGTTTTGCCTAATATCCTGGACAATATTTATCCCTCAACCAGTGTCACTAAAACCAATAATCAAGTCAGTATTTCACTGATGTTTGTGGGACATTGTTCTGTACAATTTGGTTGCCATGTTCGCTACACTACAACAATGACTACACTTCATTGGCTGTAATGCACTTTGGAACATACAGAATCTATTGTTATGAAGTTGCTCAATTCTTAAAATGTTTTGAGGACTTATGTTAAAGATTATGATAGTGATCACAATTCGGTTAGGTTTACCTTAGCGATGGGCAGGGACAGGTATATACCGCAGGGCAAAAGTTATAGCTGGGGGAAAGGAAATTATGATGCGATTAGGCAAGATTTAGGATGCATAGGATGGGGAAGGAAACTGCAGGGGATGGGAACAATCGAAATGTGGAGCTTATTCAAGGAGCAGCTACTGCGTGTCCTTAATAAGTATGTACCTGTGAGGCAGGGAGGAAGTTGTCGAGCGAGGGAGCCGTGGTTTACTAAAGAAGTTGAAGTGCTTGTCAAGAGGAAGAAGAAGGCTTATGTTAGGATGAGACGTGAAGGCTCAGTTAGGGCGCTTGAGAGTTACAAGCTACCCAGGAAGGATCTAAAGGCAGAGCTAAGACGAGCAAGGAGAGGACACGAGAAGTCATTGGCGGATAGGATCAGGGAAAACCCTAAGGCTTTCTATAGGTATATCAGGAATAAAAGAATGACTAGAGTTAGATTAGGGCCAATCAAGGATAGTAGTGGGAAGTTGTGTGTGGAATCAGAGGAGGTAGGGGAAGTGTTAAATGAATATTTTGTGTCAGTATTTACAGTAGAGAAAGAAAATGTTGTCAAGGAGAATACTGAGATTCAGGCTACTAGACTAGATGGGATTGAGGTTCACAAGGAGGAGGTGTTAGCAATTTTGGAAAGTGTGAAAATAGATAAGTCCCCTGGGCCAGATGGGATTTATCCTAGGATTCTCTGGGAAGCTAGGGAGGAGATTGCAGAACCTTTGTCCTTGATCTTTATGTCGTCATTGTCGACAGGAATAGTGCCGGAAGACTGGAGGATAGCAAATGTTGTCCCCTTGTTCAAGAAGGGGAGTAGAGACAGCCCTGGTAATTATAGACCTGTGAGCCTTACTTCGGTTGTGGGTAAAATGTTGGAAAAGGTTATAAGAGACAGGATTTATAATCATCTTGAAAAGAATAAGTTCATTAGCGATAGTCAGCACGGTTTTGTGACGGGTAGGTCGTGCCTCACAAACCTTATTAAGTTTTTCGAGAAGGTGACCAAACAGGTGGATGAGGGTAAAGCAGTGGATGTGGTGTATATGGATTTCAGTAAGGCGTTTGATAAGGTTCCCCATGGTAGGCTATTGCAGAAAATACGGAAGTATGGGGTTGAAGGTGATTTAGAGCTTTGGATCAGAAATTGGCTAGCTGAAAGAAGACAGAGCGTGGTGGTTGATGGCAAATGTTCATCCTGGAGTTTAGTTACTAGTGGTGTACCGCAAGGATCTGTTTTGGGGCCACTGCTGTTTGTCATTTTTACAAATGACCTGGAAGAGGGTGTAGAAGGGTAGGTTAGTAAATTTGCGGATGACACTAAGGTCGGTGGAGTTGTGGATAGTGCCGAAGGATGTTGTAGGGTACAGAGGGACATAGATAGGCTGCAGAGCTGGGCTGAGAGATGGCAAATGGAGTTTAATGCGGAAAAGTGTGAGGTGATTCACTTTGGAAGGAGTAACAGGAATGCAGAGTACTGGGCTAATGGGAAGATTCTTGGTAGTGTTGATGAACAGAGAGATCTTGGTGTCCAGGTGCATAAATCCCTGAAGGTTGCTACCCAGGTTAATAGGGCTGTTAAGAAGGCATATGGTGTGTTAGCTTTTATTAGTAGGGGGATCGAGTTTCGGAGCCATGAGGTCATGCTGCAGCTGTACAAAACTCTGGTGAGACCGCACCTGGAGTATTGCGTGCAGTTCTGGTCACCGCATTATAGGAAGGATGTGGAAGCTATGGAAAGGGTGCTGAGGAGATTTACTAGGATGTTGCCTGGTATGGAGGGAACGTCTTACGAGGAAAGGCTGAGGGACTTGAGGTTGTTTTCGTTGGAGAGAAGGAGGAGGAGAGGTGACTTAATAGAGACATATAAGATAATCAGAGGGTTAGATAGGGTGGATAGTGAGAGTCTTTTTCCTCGGATGGTGATGGCAAACACGAGGGGACATAGCTTTAAGTTGAGGGGTGATAGATATAGGACAGATGTCAGAGGTAGTTTCTTTACTCAGAGAGTAGTAGGGGCGTGGAACGCCCTGCCTGCAACAGTAGTAGACTCGCCAACTTTAAGGGCATTTAAGTGGTCATTGGATAGACATATGGATGAAAAGGGAATAGTGTAGGTCAGATGGTTTCACAGGTCGGCGCAACATCGAGGGCCGAAGGGCCTGTATTGCGCTGTAATGTTCTAATTCTAATTCTAATTCTAATTATGGACATTGGTTCATTTGGAAAACTGAAAAGATCCAATGGATTTTTTTTTTATAAGGGTCACTAGGAAGACACTTGAGGTTTTGTTTGAAAAACCTTTGCTGGATATCATATGCCTTAAGCTAAATAAACAACAGAAGCCTTGGTGACTCAGGAGAGTTGTTTACAGAAAAGAGACATGTCAGGATTTATGATGGTCAAGAGTTGGTTTCGCTTTTGGGATATTGTTTTGGTTCAGTTGATGTGTGGGCTGTTTTGAAGGCAGTTGGAGGTCAGCCTGCCAAGAGAGAAGCACCCAGCTCACCTCTTTCCTCCTGTCTCTGAGAAACCCTGTGTATCCAGTGTGAAATCTGAAACCCCGATGCTGTATTTCTCCTGGAAATCCTACCAGGCTAATTCTTGACATCTCCAGAATGAACTGCTTCTGAAAAGATCACAGTGACCCATCTCCATGTACCCAGATGCCAGACCAAAGGGACAACTGATATCCTTCCATATCTTCTCTTTTTCCTTCAGGAATTAACAAGTATTTGGCCAAATATTCTTTTTGTCTTTCTGTAAAGTGAATCTCTGCAGAGAAAACTTCTTTATTTTTTCTTTAACCTGTGTGTGTGTTTTTTTTATTTGTCCATGGAAAAAAGTGGTATACAGTCTGTGGAGTTTAGTGATTCGGCTGGCTTCTAGCTGAATTCAGTGGTCCTGAGGCTTTAAGTTTGAAGGAATAGATGACTGATTAGGTGGGTGTCTTGGAGACAGAAATGCAGATGATTTCCACCAATGGGATTTTTGATTGTAGCCAGAGTATGCAAAGGTGGTCAGTCAACAAGCAGGATTTGAAACTTGCAAGCTGGAATGGAGATAGAAAGAGAGGAACCCCCACTTGGGTCTGCACGTGTCAGAGCCCAGATGCTTCTCCTTGCTGCTGCAGAGAAACACAAGTTTACAAACCACAGATGGGGAAGGACTTGTCAATGACAGTCACTCAGTTATTCAAGCATAGTAGTTAGCAATGTATTTCTTCTTGCTAAAATAAAAACAGTTCCTTTAAAATTCCTGGGTTTTGATTCTTGCTGGGATAAGCAGATATTTAGTCTCCCTCCTCACAGGCCTCGCAAGGTAGGATATAGTGTGACAAATTAGGTGGCCATCTTAAGCTGCTAGCAAAGTCATCTTTTATCTGTTCCATTTAAAATTTCTTTCAAAAAATGTAAATTCAGATCTCCAGTCAGTGGATTAAAAAAAAAGCATTCAGCAAAGCACATTGGCATGACAATAGGTTAAGTGCATGGGAAAAAAGTTGGCAGATTGAGTATAATGTGGGAAAATGTGAGGTCGCCCACTTTGGTGGGAAGAATAGAAAAGCAGCATATTATTTACATGGAGAGAGACTGCAGAATGCTGCGGTGCAGAAGGATCTGGGTGTCCTTATACATGAATCACAAAAAGTTAGCATGCAGGTACAGCAAATAATTAAGAAAGCAAACGGAACATTGGAATTTATTGCAAGGGGGAATGGAGTGTAAAAGTAGGGAAGTCTTGCTACAACTGTACAGGACTTTGGTGAGACTGCAACTAGAGTACTGTGTATAGTTTTGGTCTCCTTACTTAAGGAGGGATATACTTGCATTGAAACAGTTCAGAGAAAGTTTACTAGGCTGACTCCTGGGATGAGAAAGGGTTGAGCAGGTTGGACCGATACTCATTGGAGTTTAGAAGAATGAGAGGTGATTTTATTGAAACATATAACATTCCAAGGGGGCTTGACAAGGTAGATGCTGAGAGGATTTTCCCCTCGTGGGAGAATCTAGAACTAGGGGGCACAGTTTCAAATTAAGGGGTCTCCCTTTTAAGATGGAGATGAGGAGAAATGTTCTCTCTCAGAGGATTGTTAATCTTTGGAATTCTCTTCCCCAGACAGCAGTGGAGGCTGCATCATTGAATATATTCAAGGCTGAGTTAGACAGATTTTTGATCTACAAGTGAGTCAGGGTTATGGGGGGCAGGCAGAAAAGTGGAATTAAGGCCACAATCAGATCAGCCTTGATCTTATTAAATGACAGAGCAGGCTAAAGGACCCAAATGGCCTTCTCCTGCATGCATTATTAATTGGATGCAAGGCAATTTTGAAATAATTTGTGCCTGAAGCTAATTTTGTGTGGGAACCTTTTAATGAAAATAAACTTCACCTTGGAAGAGATTTCTAATGTTCTTATATTCCAACTAGTACGATAGATTTGTAGAATTGCCGAAATATTGTCCAGAATTTGACGTGTATCTTTGGTAACAAATCTGAAATGAAGAATCTGCTGTCGTAATTATAAAGTCTAGATTTTTGACATTTAGATGACAAGGTATGTAGCTCCCCCTGGTAGCTTTAAATATTTATGTACCTTGTCTCTTTTGATCAGGATCCTAGATTGAAAGATTCATTATCAATCAACACAGGACTTGTGAGCAATTTGGAGTGCTGAGCACAAATTTATCAGGGCATTTCACTTACTGTCAGATGGAAAAGTAACCCATCTATCTCACTCATTGTATCTTCACTCTCTGTCTCTCTTTATGCCTTTAAATAGCCATACTGGGCACAGAAAGTAACATACCTATTGCCAATCAACACCCCTTCCTACCCAATTAAAACTGTGAAACTCAAAATATCAAACTTTATTTTCTTGCATGACCTGAACACAAAGAGCTGGGACTTGAGCATATAATATAGGCTGACACTTCACCGCTGTACTGAGGGAATGCAGCCTTATTGGAGGGACTGTCATTCAGATGAGATGTCAGACTGAGACCCTGTGAATACAAAAGATCCCTTGGAACTATTGTTCTTCAGAACAGGATAGTCCTCCTGGTGAACTGTACGACAGTTGCCCTTCACATCAGCCCCACCAAAATAGATTAACTGGCCCGTTATCTCAGTGACTATTATTTGTGGGAACTTACTTTGCAATAAATAGACTGCTGCCTCTGCCTGTGAACTGCACTGCAGCAATGATTGTGAAACACTTTGAGATGTCTTGGGGATGTGAAAGGTGCTAAATAAATGCAAATCATTTATTTTTGTTTATTAACAGAGAGCATGTTCAGAGAATAAAATCCATTCTGTTGTTCAAAGAAGAAGAAAATAATGAACCATCAGAGTCAATTACATAGCAGAGAGAATGTTGCGCATTATCTATTCAATAGGTACAATAAACACAGCAGGTGCATAGGACAAACAAGTGACATTATAACACAACACTGGAAGTTAGAATACAGTACTGTATAAGTCAAAACAATCTAATTTATTTTTGTGGTGGTGTAACCTGGAATAAAATAAACATTAATTACCTTAAGAGTCACTTTGCAATGCATAATCATGACCAGAGACAGAAGCCTGGAGAATGCTGTTCTTGATTTTAGTTGGTGAATGTTTAATACAGTCACATATCATTCCTCCAGCCACCAGTTTAGTTCAGGCAGCAAGTTCTTTGTCATAAATGGATTACAGGCACAGGATTGTGAACACATGAAGCATTTGCCTGCTAAATGCTACTAACAACCGATTCCAGACTCTAGTCCACACGAAACACAAGCATGGGTTGTAAAATTCATTTGGAAGTTGTAGATTATAAAACCTGAAACAGCTCCCTCTCCCCTCCAGAAAGGTGAATGTTTTCTTCACCACATGATTGTTACTGCAGGGCATGATGTTCAACTCTAGTCTACTGTAAGTGAAGCTAATTCTGTCTGGGTGTTGCTTTACTGGCCTCTTAGATCTACAATAATTCTGGGTCTTGCTATTGGTTATATCTCAGGCAGTATCCTTACTCCTATCACTCCTGGTGTCCTCTTTATCATCTTTTGATATAATCATCTCAGATGACAGAAAATTATTTTCCTATACAAATATATTCAAGTGAAAATTCTCCTAGGAGCAAGGACTCATCAGCCTCATGCTCAAGAATGGCAATTTCACTAACAACACAGATGGCTTTATAGCTAGCACCACAAATGTGTGTTTGGGAGATTGTAAACTGTTGATTTCTCCATGGTAATGGCAAAAAATATGATTTGTCCTTGTAAACATATCATTCATTTTCTGGTGTATATCGAAGCAGTGGTTGACACAATATCTATTTAAAATAAAGACAGAAAATGCAGGAGCGACACAACTGGTCAGTCAACACCTGCAGAGAGGAAAGACAGGTTAATATTTTAGGTTGAAAGGAAAAACCTTTCATTTATCTGATGCCATTTGAATGAGTTACAACAGAGGTGGGAGAAGTGCACTGTCTTTCTCTAGTTCCATTTCTCCACAGGTTACAAGATATATTTACATTTTTACCCAATTACTGATACAGCCAATCACATACTCTATTTTTTTTATTTCAGAATAAAAGACACCAACCAGGTTTCTTTAATAAACAACAAAATTATCAGTTTATTATAAAACAAGATTTATCAAGTAAAGATACAAAGCATTAATACACAGTTTGAAATATGAATGTAAATATATATATTCCCTTCTAGATCCAACACACACACACACAAACTTCTCAAGGGCAATTAGGGATGAGCAATAAATGCTGGCCTTGCCAGTGATGTTCACATCCCATGAATGAATAAAAAAAGTCACGAAATGCAGGGTTTGACCAATCCTCATGGCATTTTTAAAAATTCATTCCTGGGATGTGAGCTCCCAATATTTCGTTGGAGGATAGTTCTGCTCATCCAGCACTGGATGTTGGACAATTTAGAACAATCTGGCAAAAAGATTCATGGGCGACATGAGGATATTTTTTTTAATAGATCAAGTTGTTGTGATCTCTAATGCACTGCCTGAAAGGGCAGTGGAAGCAGATTCAATAGTGACTTTCAAAAGGGAATGCGGTAAATACTTGAAGGGAAAAAATTACAGGGCTTTGGGGAAAGAACTGGAGAGAGGAATTCATTAAAAAGCTCTACTAAAGAGCCAGCATGGGCCCGATGGGGCAAACAGCCTCATTCTGTGCTCTATCATTCTATGATTCTATGATTTCATAGAAAGGCAATTGGAACCAAAGAATTACAATATGCTCCAAGGCACAATTACACATTGCTCCTCAAAGAATTCATCAAAAGGAAAGGTACAGTGGTTAGCAAAAATTACGAATATAAAACACTAAGGGTCATTAAAAAAGTCGACTGTTACAATCCACATAAGGAATCGTAATTCTGAAGCCGTCTACCATGAGAGAATGCATTAGCAACCTTGAACGCGCAATGTTAATTAAAGTGCCACCTGATAAAGAGTGAGTGGCACTGGCAAACAGCAGCAACAAGTGTCAGTACGAACCAGCTCCATCAGATAGCTAACAGGCAGCCAAGATTCACAACCCTTCTTGCTAGCAAGCCCTTTGAATCTGAGTATTTATAAATCCATGTGACAACTTGACTCTTGCACCCACAAGTTAGAAGGCTCTGAATTCAAGTCCAACTTCAGGACTAAAGCCTCCAATTGTATTATCTAGTCTTCAGTTTAGTACCAGAGGGCTGCACTGTTGGAATAATTAAACCAAGGTCCTGTTTAAGTAGATTTGAATAGCCCATGAAACTTTTTGAAAGAAGTGAAGGAGGTTCTTCGACCCAAGATTCATCTTGACAGAGGATTATATAGAACTTATAACACGGAAGCAGGGCTGTTTGCCCCAATTCGCTCTGTGCAGGTGTTTATGCTCCACACAAAACATCTCCCACATTCTTTCATCTAATCCTTTCATTATAACCTTTTATTCTTTTCTTCGTCATGTAGTTATATTGCTCCCATGTAAATGCATCTACACTGTTGGCCTCAACTACTCCCTGTGGTAGTGAGTTCCACATTCTCACCACTCTCTGGGGAAATATGTTTCTCCTGACTTCCTTATTGAATTGCTAAAACACCATCGCTGAAGCAAAAGAATTGGCCACTCAACTTAGTGCAGTTTTGTGGGGCCTCATTGTGTACAAATTGGCTGCTGCATTTGCTTACAAAACATCAGTGGCTACTCTTCAAAAGTAATTAAACGAAGGACCCAAGAACATTCCGAGAATGTGCAAGCCAGATTTACTGGGCTTGTGCAAGATTGTTTGTTTGTCCAAAGCCTCTAACAACACTTACCCTAAATGGACAGTGGAAAAACATGTCATCATATACAAAGTAAAATTAATTTTTGTCAATATTGTATAATTTTGAAAGTATGGAAACATTTTTGTTATTCATTCCAAAGATGTGGGCATTTATTGCCAATCCCTAGTAGCACTTGAGAAGATAGAGGTGGGCCTTCTTGAACCATTACTGATGAAGTAAGATTCGGGGAGCATGCCTTATTGCCATAAAGCTCGAGGGTTGCTCAATGTTGAGACTGGCAGTTCTAGGGTGCCTGGGATTCTACAAGGGGGCTCTTTTGGAATCCTTTAATTTTTCTCCTGAAATTCAGTCTGTTGTTAGGATCATTTGCTTCCCCAGGGGCAGCTGGGTACTGAGGGCGAGGGGGGGTGTTGCGTGGCATGCACGCTGATCCATGGTGCGCCCACTGACGAAAACCCACAAGCTTATTGAAACCATCTGTGCTGCACCTCACTTACCACTTCATAATGACATGTTCAACACACCTACTACCGCCTTCCATCTCGGCGCCTCATATGGAGCAATCGTCCTGATCAAGATCTACCAGGAGACATCCTTTGGATCATGGAATGGGTAACATGGGAAGTTATTAATAAATTCCTTGTGACAAACCACTTCTGTCAAATAGCAGGCTTTGAACTACCACGGCGAGAGTGGTCCTCGCTAAACAGGTTCCAGACAAACCAGGGCCCCTGCGCAGTCATCCTCCATTGCTGGGGCCTCAGTACAAACCCCTTATGCATTTGTAGAGAGACACAACCGTGCTGCACATTACTGAGGAGTGTCCCCTCTACAAACTAAGTGGCGGACGAATCACCTTAAACACAGCAAATGAGGAGGCTATCGCTTAACTCTGGGGATTTACATTCACCAAATAAATAAGTTATAACTGATGAAGTATCAGCATTTACTCCCATCATGCTTTGAAACCACCCAGGATCACAGGTATCTCCGAGAAATACAACGTTCCTCAGACTGCTACTCTCGCCGCATCCTGAGATCCACACTCAGTGCGATGTGCCGCCACATGCACACACTGGACCTCTCTCTCCAGCAGCACCGTCTCACCTTATCTCAAAGCTGTTCTACTCCGCAGTTTCATCTCATCTTACGTCTCATCCGACGCATTAACAAAAAACTTTTTTTCTTCCTTTCAGGTGTTAAGGAACGCAAGCTCCAGCAGCTGATGGGGACTAATGCCCCTCCAGATCCTCCGTCCGCTTCACTTCCCTCTGACCCCACCCCTTCTGATCTGACCCCTTGCCGTGTATTCACTATACCCTCTGACCTCCCCCTCTCTGATGCTGAGCGTTCTGTACTCAGCAAAGGTCTCAGTTTTATCCCCTTATGCCCCCACCTCAATGAATTTCGCGCTCGGCATGATGTTGAGCTCTTCTTCCGTCGACTCCGCCTCCGGGCTCACTTCTTCGACCAGGAGTCCTCCCCCCGACCAGCAGACCCATTCACCCGCCTCCAGCATTCTCCCTCTACCTGGACCCCTCCCCCTGGCCTCTTACCCGCTCTTGATCTCTTCATTGAAAACTGTCGGCGAGACATTGGTCGTCTCAATTTCTCTGCCCCCCTCACTCACTCTAACCTGTCCCCCTCTGAACTTGAGGCACTCCGTTCTCTCAGGTCTAACCCCGACATGGTCATCAAACCTGCAGACAAGGGTGGTGCTGTTGTTGTATGGCGTACCGACCTCTACCTAGCAGAAGCTCAACGCCAACTCACGGACACTTCTTCCCACCTCCCTCTGGACCATGACCCCACCACCGAACATCAAGCCACCGTCCAAAGGACTGTCACTGACCTCATCTCCTCTGGAGATCTTCCCTCTATGGCTTCCAACCTCATAGTCCCACAACCCCGGACATCCCGCTTCTACCTCCTTCCCAAAATCCACAAACGGGACTGTCCCGGCAGACCCATTGTGTCAGCCTGCTCCTGCCCCACTGAACTTATTTCTTCCTATCTAGACTCTATCTTTTCTCCGCTGGTCCAGTCTCTTCCCACCTACATCCATGACTCTTCTGACGCCCTACGTCATTTTGACAATTTCCAGTTTCCTGGTCCCAACCGCCTCCTCTTCACTATGGACGTCCAATCGCTCTACACCTCCATCCCCCACCAGGATGGTTTGAGGGCTCTCCGCTTCTTCCTGGAACAGAGGCCCAACCAGTCCCCATCCACCACCACCCTCCTCCGCCTGGCTGAACTTGTTCTCACATTGAACAACTTCTCCTTCAACTCCATGCACTTCCTTCAAGTAAAAGGTATCGCTATGGGTACCCGCATGGGTCCTAGTTATGCCTTTCTTTTTGTGGGATATGTCGAGCATTCTTTGTTCCAGTCCTACTCAGGCCCCCTCCCCCAACTCTTTTTCCGGTACATTGATGACTGTATCGGTGCCGTTTCCTGCTCCCGCCCCGAACTAGAAAACTTTATCAACTTTGCTTCCAATTTCCACCCTTCTCTCACCTTTACATGGTCCATCTCTGACACTTCCCTTCCCTTCCTCGACTTCTCTGTCTCCATCTCTGGGGATAGGTTGTCTACCAATATCCATTATAAGCCCACTGACTCCCACAGCTACCTCGACTACACTTCTTCACACCCTACCTCCTGTAAGGACTCCATTCCATTCTCCCAGTTTCTCCGTCTCCGACGCATCTTCTGTGATGATGCTACCTTCCATGACGGTGCTTCTGATATGACCTCCTTTTTCCTCAACCGAGGATTTCCCCCCACTGTGGTTGACAGGGCCCTGAACCGTGTCCGACCCATTCCCCGCACCTCTACCCTCACCCCTTCCCCTCCCTCCCAGAACCGTGACAGGGTTCCCCTTGTCCTCACTTTTCATCCCACCAGCCTCCATATCCAAAGGATCATCCTCCGCCATTTTCGCCACCTCCAGCGTGATGCCACTACCAGTCGCATCTTCCCCTCCCTTCTCCTGTCAGCATTCCGAAGGGATCGTTCCCTCCGCGACACCCTGGTCCACTCCTCCATTACCCCATCACCTCGTCCCCATCCCAGGGCACCTTCCCCTGCAATCGCAGGAGGTGTAATACCTGCCCATTTACCTCCTCTCTCCTCACTATCCCAGGCCCCAAACACTCCTTTCAGGTGAAGCAGCGATTTACTTGTACTTCTTTCAATGTAGTATACTGTATTCGCTGCTCACAGTGTGGTCTCCTCTACATTGGGGAGACCAAGCGCAGACTGGGTGACCGCTTTGCGGAACATCTCCGCTCAGTCCGCAAGCAGGACCCTGAGCTTCCGGTTGCTTGCCATTTCAACACTCCCCCCTGCTCTCATGCTCACATCTCTGTCCTGGGATTGCTGCAGTGTTCCAGTGAACATCAACGCAAGCTCGAGGAACAGCATCTCATCTACCGATTAGGCACACTACAGCCTGCCGGACTGAACATTGAGTTCAATAATTTCAGAGCATGACAGACCCCCATTTTACTTTCATTTTTAGTTATTTTTTCTTCCTTTTTTTCTTACATTCTTTTTTACATTTTTTACAATCTTTTTTTGCATTTATTTCATTTCATCTTAGTTTGTTCAGTTTGCTTACCCAGTGTTTTTTTCAGGTTGTTTTTCTTCAGGTTTGCACTTGCTGCTGTTCAATATTCAGTGTATTCACACCTAATCTGTACTAATGCTTTGTCTTTCAACACACCATTAACATATTGTTTGCCTTTTCTCCGTGACCTTTTGGTCAGCTTTGTGGCCTGGTCCAAACTGCACCTTCTCCTTTGTTATCTCTTGCCCCACCCCCACCTCACTTGTTTATAATCTGTGACTTTTCTAATATTTGTCAGTTCCGAAGAAGGGTCACTGACCCGAAACGTTAACTCTGCTTCTCTTTCCACAGATGCTGCCAGACCTGCTGAGTGATTCCAGCATTTCTTGTTTTTGTATCAGCATTTACTCATTGCTTAACCCAATGAGTAACGGCCAAAACATATCTCACATGTTAACCAATATATTCATGCTCAGTGATTGGCAGATCAAGAACAGGAGCATTCAAGAAGACCATCAAGTATATGTTTGAACCATCAATGCTAATTAAGGTATTTTTGGCCATTAAAATCTCACAGTTGAAGGGCTCAGACCATCCCTCATCTGTTGAGTACCCGAGACACACCCTCAGGAACATCTCTGATTTGTGCCCAGTTTACAAAGAATAACATGGAATATACAGCACAGAAACAAGCTATTTGGTCCAATTAGTATCACTGTGCTTGTTCATTGGTGTCATCTTCTTCCCAGAAGGTTGACTGCCATGGATCTTCACCTGTCTGTCCTGTGCTGCCCTAACACTTTCCGCATAAGTCAACTGCATTCTGTCCATTATGTTCATCATCCGTTTTCTCCTCTGTTTCCCTCTCCTATGTTTTGTTGAGTTTTCCTTCCAATAATTATTTCTATCTACCTCCTACTCTAATGATGTGACCAAAACATTGTATCTTTCTCTCTTTGATGTTATGCACTATTTTTTTTCTTTTCTCCAGTCATTTCCAGCACTTCCTCATTAGTCTTTCTGTCTGTGTAGGATATGCAGAACATCCTACTTTCTGTCCACATCTCGAATGCATTCAGCTTATCAGTAGTCCCTTTGTTTGTTGTCCATGTCTCCAAGGCATATAACATAGATGAAAAAATGTAGCACCTCAGAATTCTTTGGCTAAGATTCAGGGTCTATTTCTTTGATTTATCAGCAACTATCTTTTATTTCTGGCCTCTGGTTCTGGATTCTCCCACAGTGGAAACATTCTCTGCACATCTACCCTGCCTAACATATTCATCATTTTAAAGACCTCTATCAGGCTAAATTTAAATCTTCTCTTTGTTAAAGAAACAGCCCCAACCTGTTCAAGTTTTCATGAAGTTGCAATCTTTCAGTTCTAGTACCACCCTGGCAAATCTTTTTACTTTCTGTGTTTTTATACAGTGTGAAGACCAGCACTGTAAACAGTTCTCCAAGTGCAGTCTAACCAAGGTCCTATACAAGTTTAACATAAATTAAGTAGTTTAACATAGCTCTCAGCTGGGGTAGCAGGTCAGGGTACTATGATCAGCATCTGTGCCTAGGGCAAGGAAGAGGAAATCATTCAGGCAAGAGTCCCTTTTTGGTCACTGATCACAGAGCTATACTGGAGTGGTGTAAATGACTGTTAGATAAGAACATAATCATGTTCAGTTGTCATGTCCAAATGGGTGGCTGGCATTCATCATGTAAGGAAAGAATTTGCATTTATACAGCTCCTTTCATGACCTCAGGACATCTCGAAGTGTGTTACAGCCAATTAAGCACTTTTGAAGTGTCGCTACTGTTGTAATGTAGGAAATGTAGCAGCCCATTTTGTGTTGCAAGATCCCACAGAGAGCAATGTGATAATGGCCAGATAATCTGTTTCAGTGGTAAATATTAGTCAGGATACCAGGAAGAACTAAAATAAATTCAAAATACTGCAGATGCTGGAAATCTGAAATAAAAACAGAAAATGCTTTCATCAGGTTCTGATAAAAAGGTCATTGACCTGAAACATTAACTCTGTTTCTCTCTCCACAGATGCTGCCTGACCTGTTGAATATTTCCAGCACTTTCTGACTTTATACCAGGAAGAACTCTTTTGTTCTTGTTTAAAATAGTGCTATATGATCTTTTATATCCACCTGAGATGACAGACAGAGCTTTGGTTTAATGCCTCATTGAAAACACAGCACTCACCTCAATATCAGCATTAAATTGTCAGCCTGCATTATGTGCTCAAGCACATTTCATTAAAAGGGTCGAGTCAAAATATAAGTTACAAAAAAAAACATGTATTTATCTCATTCATTCCCATTCATTCATAAATCCTAAAACTTATTACAGCCTGGCTTTTCTTAGTGGCAGTGCTGCTTTAATTGCTCCTTTTTTGGCATCCCAATAAACATGCATTTTTTGGGGGAAGTTTTTCTTCAGTTTGCCCATTTCCATGGCTGCCTAGGGTCTTTGAGATGGTTAGGTTTAATTAGCCCTGAGTTGGAATTTTTTTTCAGAAGAGTCAGTAGTGGGCGGGTCTATCCTGAACTCTCGTTCAGTGCTTTGCTGAGTCGTGCAAAGGCTTTTGACTTCAGGGGATGCGTGGCTCTCTTTTTCTGACTGGGGGTGCGGATTCTTTGCTAATCTCCCCTTTGTCCTCTGGGACACTGCTGCCTGCAGGTATTTGTGCAGACTCTACTGCATGCCCCGTGTGGCACTTCGACTAGGTGAAGCATCACCCTCACAGTTTCACTGCCCCCTAGAGGTCTTTCTTTGTATCTGCAGGTTCCTGAAAATGTTGTTAGCAACTCTGGTGGTGTGCTTCTAGTGTCTGCATTTACATAGGAGGATGTGGGGTCTAACTTTTCACTTTTTTTGGGGTTGCCTGACCAGACAGTAGGGGTTTTCATCTGGAATTCCTCCCAGCCTTCCTTTAACCTGCTCTCTTGGTCACTTTTTCCCCTTCCCTGTCTAACCTTTTGCCAGCTTTGTACCTGCCTGTCCCTTTTTGTTCTCAGCGGGGTCCCTTACAGTTCACCAGTCCTCTCCTGGAGGGGCCTCCTAGCACTGGTACAGGACTTAGGGGTGCAGGTTTCACTGTAGGTTGGGGTTTCCCTTCAATCTGGCACTTGTGGTAATTCCTATAGTACTCCACCACATCTTTGTGGAGTTTTGGCCAGTCAAACTGCTGTCTTATGCAGGCCTTGATCTTTCATATACCGGCAAGTACAGCCACTGTAGACTCGGGGCCCTTCTTAATATTTCTCTCCGGTACCTCTGCGACATCACTAACTGGTGAACCACTGTCCACTTCTTGCTCTCAGGCTGTGAGGAGAACTCCATTTCCTCATCAGTAGCTCATTCTTTAAATAGTAGAAATCAGAGACTCCCTCTGCTTCACTTTCAGACTGGGCAGCCTGTGCTCACTCTCGCAATACTGGGTTGGCTCGCTGAGCTTCAGTTAGGGAAAATCTATTTAATTCATTCCTTGGGTCTCCTAACTTTCCAAAGAAAGTCTCGGGCAGACAGACCTGGTCATCTGCCTGCAGTGCTAATTCAGTCTCCTCCAGGGGAGCTGGTTTGATCATGGCCTGATCCACGACATACTCAGGGAAACTGCAGGGGTCCGTCTCCTGCCTCTGCCCTGTCTCTCTGACCTCCTGTGGTCTTTCTTTCAACACTGGGAGGGGGCTACCACCTCCACCCCCGCCAGATCATTACCTAGGAGCAGGTCAACCCCGTCCACAGGCAAACTAGGGACAATTCCTACAGTCACCGGTTCTGAAACTAGGTGGCACTGCAAGTGCACCCAGTGTGTAGGTATAGGCGTACACTGCCCTCCAATACTATTCACCACCATTCTGGTGTTCACTGCACTCTCTGGGGGAAAGGTCAGGCCTTTTCCCAGTAGAAGGGATCGAGTGTCCCCTGTGTCCCTGAGAATTACTATGGGCTTGCTTGCCCCACTCAGGGGTTATAGGGTTACTTTTTCTTCCAACACAAAACCCTGGTAATGTTCAAATCCTATTAAATTTTCTTGTACATGCAGTAGTAAGCTTCCTGGGTCTCACTCTTACTACAGGTAAAGCCACAGCTTGTTCTGCTCTGCTTTCCATCAGGCTCTCATCTTCACTGAGAGGGTGTGCCCTGATTAACCCTACAGGTTTTCCCTTTAGTTTCCAGCAGTCAGCTTTTAAATGCCCTGTTTTATTAGAATGGAAGAACACAGGTCTCCGTGTCTCACACTTGCTCACAGCACCTTCCTTCTTGGCTAGAGGAGGACCCTCTGTGTCTCCTGCTTTTTTTTCTCTCCCAGGACTGCTTGGGCTCCTATCACCTTCCCACCCTTTGTCCTTTTCGGAGTTTTGGGGGTGATGAGGAAAAGTTCTCCCTTAGGAAACCGACTTATAAATTAAAGCAAACTCAACGGCCAGAACGGCTGCATGCTGGGCTTTCTGAACCCGCTGCTCCTCTACATGTGTCCTTATGGAGTGTGGGAGAGAGTGTTTAAATTCCTCTAACAGAATTACTTCTCTGAGATTCTCATAGCTGAGCTGTACTTTAAGAGCCTTCAGCTACTGGTTAAAAGCCAGCTGCTTACTTCTTTCAAACTCCAGATAAGTTTGATTAGCTTGCTTCTTGAGGGTTCTAAACTTTTAGCGATAGCCTTCAGGTACTAATTCGTATGCTCCGAGGAAAGCATTTTTTTGTCAGTTCATAATGTGATGAACTCTCATCTGGCAACAGGGAATAAACTTCATGGGCTTTTCCAGTTCGCTTGCTTTGTAATAAAAGAGGCCAGGTCTCAGCTGGCCATTTTAGCTGCCTTGCCAGTTTTTCAAAGGACAAAAAATCCTTCTACACCTTCCTCTTTGAAGTTTGGGATTAGTTGAGCTAGCTTGAACAATTTTGGACCCAGTCCTAAATTATGCTCCTCCATATTGGCCATGCTTTTACTGAGGTCACTCTGTCGCCCCCTAGTTAATTCAAGCTGCTTCAGCTCTCTCTCTCTTCACATTCCTTCTGGAATATTCTTTCTCTCTCCCTTTCCTGCCTTTCGTTTTCTTCACGTTCCTTCTGGAAAGCTCTTTAATTCAAGTTTCCTCTGCTCCAATTGTCGCTTTTCTAGCAATACCCTGTCTGGGTCTGCTTCTAATCCTATTTCTGCTTCCTCAGTTCAAGGGAAAAATGGTTGGCCACTGGTCTCCGGGGTTCAAACTTCTTAGCCTTGCCACGTACACTGATCCCTCACTGCTCAGCCATTTTTCTCAGCTCCTTCATAGACAGTGCTTCTAACTTATCCCAAGTTCGTTCACCCTGGCTAGGGGAGCTACTAGCTTCAGTTGCAGACATGTTAGTATTCAATCACACACAACCACAAGAAAACCTGTATTTAAATCTTGCTCTTTTTTGATTGGGAAAAATTTGGATTCCCACTTCCAATTTCTTTCGTTTGTCTATGGGTAAAATCCAGAACGGTAGCCCCCAAAGTTCTGTTATGACTAGATGAGAAAGGGGTCTAGGGTTCCTTCTCAGCCTTCACCTGGTCTTACCGTAACAGGGTTTTATTGTTAAACACACCGTGTTTTTAACTCACCCTTGCTGAATCCTTGTTCATTGCTTTCCAATTATAAGACAAAGAAACCAGCACAAACAGGTTCTCTTAGGTTTAAACAAAAAAAGGTAGAACTTTATTAAACTTAAACTCTAATTCAGTTGACGCCTATGGATATGTGACGTGCTCACACTAGTACGTGATACACACACGCAGATAGAGACAGAAAAGAGCAGAAGAAATAAAGTGGAAAAGTTTGAGGCAATCTCTGAAGAGGGTTTTTGCTACGGTTCTTCGAGCTCACTGTAGAGTCCTTGATTGCAGATAGATCTTGCTTTTTGTTGGGGCCCAGTATTCTTCTTAAACCTTGTTCACTGTAGGAGACTTTTTCCTTTTGTGGTTCATGTGTCTTCAGTGGATTTGGAGTTCCGTGAGAAAGAGATGGGAGCAGATAGACAGAAGTCTTCTTCAGTCCAGGAGCATTTTGCAGTCTCTGAGTTCAAACTGTTTGTACAATTCAGAAAATCCAGGTTGCCAAGCAGGCTAGTCACATGACCAGCTGGTCTGACCATGCCTGTTTGTGGTTTCGGCCATCCCAGCAGTCATCCTGACATTTGAGCTTCCTCACCTTCGATGTCTGGTGCTCAAAGTCCATGGTGAGTTAAATTGGATAAAGGAAGTAGCCCCTTTGTCTCCACAAGCACTGTCTGTTAATATGCAAATGTCTTTCTAGACAAGGGCCTGGGGAGTTTTTAAAACAAGTCCTTTCTTCACTTCAGCAACAGTTTTCAAATCAATATTCATATGACAACATTCATATGCCTCATTCTTGGCAGGTGCGGGGGGTCTGCATAACAGTATAATATTAATAATTCCAGAATTTTGTTTTGATTAATGATCATTATTATGATGCACCTGAGTAACAGTCCAATAATAACAGCTTTCAGCCATTTCTTTCACTAATTGCCATATCGACATGCGAAATTGATTCGCAAGAAAACACCATCTGCTCCGTCAAGACAGCCTCACACTCATTGTCCCTATCTCTAATCTTCTCCAGCCCTACATTCCCAATTTTAATTGCTCCAGTAATGATGGCCAAGACTTTACGTTCTGGAATTTCCTCCCTAAACCTCACCGCCTCCCTACTTCTCTCACTTCCTTTAAGAAGCTCCTTAAAACTCACCTGTTTCACCAAGCTTTTGGCCATCTGCCCTAATACCCCATTATGTGGCTCATTGTCTAATTTTCCTTTATAATGCTCCTGTGAAGCGCCTGGGACATTTTATTACATTAAAGGCACCATATAATATCAGATATTGAGTATCAGGAGTCGGACAAAACACTTTAGGGGGAATTTTATGGGGCCTGCAAAAGCATCGTTGGTGATGGGCGGGGTGATTTAATTAGGTGTGATGTTTTTTGGATTTTCGACTGTGGGTTTTTGTATCGCAATTAGGTCAGCAGCGCGTTTGTGGTGGTCTGGGACTCCCCCGCACAGTGGTGGATTGCAGCTTTGCCTTCATTTCCAGACCACAAATACTCATTACCCTACACTTAGGTCAAATTAAGTCCTACCTGCCAGATCAAGTTAGCGAAGAACGGTATTCCCGTGCCGCTCAGTTCACATTCGTGTAAAGGTGGCATACCAGTTGGCTTTGTGCAGTTGTGTCTAGGTCAGTGGTTTCATGCCTCATCAGCATCAGGAAGGCCAACACTGTGATGAATTTTTAGCTTCAGGTTCAGCACCAGCAGGGGCAATTCTCCTCAGGCCATGGCAGGGAAGGCATGGGGATGGGGAATGAATGAAGGCATAGGGGAGGGTAGCCGGTGAGGACAGAGGGTGGGGTTATTGGGTGCATAGAGGAGCATGGGAGGGCACTCGGGCAGGTCAGGATGGGTGGAGGAACCGACGAGGGAGAAGGGCAGCATTCAGGGTGTGTAGTGGTTGTTATTGATATTGAAGCTGGTTGTGGGTGGCTGCAGGGGATGGTGGGTTGATGTGTGCATGATAGTAAACAAATAGTTATGAGAGGTGTAAAGGGAGGGATGTGTCCTGTCGACGTCGGAATTCTGTGGGGCGAAATCAGGGTGCTGGCTTGCAGAGGGAATGGTCACGGTCACAGTCACAGGGCAATTGGATTTCGTAGGGGGAATGGTCGAGACTTAGGGATGGGTATTCTATGGTGTCATCGGGAGAGGAACGAGACTCGGCACCTACATTATTGTAGATTTTAGGAAGGTTAAGAGTGAGAGTAGATAGTTGGATGTGGGAGTAGGGACAGGGGGAGGAATGGCATGAATAAATTGATGATGATCCGGTCCAAGAAAATGGAGGGAGGTGTAAAGTTGCATTGGGTGCAAGCTGGAAGGTGGGAGGATGATGTTGGAAGGTGGGGAAACTTGCCTGGTCGTGCAAATGCAACATTTTCATGAAGAGTAACGTGGCCACTCAAGGATTGTAAATCGAATGGGAGGAGACCAATGATGGGTGGGGGAGGTGGTGTTTTCGTGCAAACTGAAAATGAAGGTAAACCAAGTCCAAATTATAGTAAGCATATTCTGTAGCTGCAATCAGCATTTACTTCCGAAGGCTGCTGATTCTTGTGGCTTGTAACACAGAATGATTATTGACATGTGGTGATCATGGTGCTTCATAGAGTGACGATGGGTTCCAATAATAAAAATCCATCCAGGCTACATGATCGCACGTGTCTCCCATGCCCAGCGCCATACCATTAATTTGCACGTAAAGTTGCGCGTGAAACAGGAGAAAGGATGGAAGCAGAAGTTCTGCCAACTTCCAGTTCCTCCGTCAGAAATGCCGCGGGACTTATAAAATTCCAGTCGTTGTCCCCTCCTCTCCCCGGTCCCTGCAGCCATTCTATTTCCCCTCTCCCAGGAAGTTACAAAACAAAAAAGGGCCAATAAGGGAAATAAGACTCTGGAACATTAGGCTCCTGTCCCTTCAGGAGATCAAAACCAGTCCTTGAGATTACATGGATCAAGCGTTATCTATTAATCCACTTACCTTCTGCATGATACAATATTTGCCTCAGCCAAGGTAACATTCTACTTCATTTTCAGTATGGATGTATAAACCTAATATTGACATTATGTCTCAATGTTAAAAAAAAAAGTTCAGTTTGAACCTTTAAACATTGAAAATTATAATTCTATTTCAAATGTGATGTGATTTATCAATTTTGAACCAATAATAGCCCTTACTGCAGTATAAGGTGGTGCAAAAAGAAAGACTTGCACTTATATAGCACCTTTCATGACCACTGGATGTCCCAAAGTGTTTTACAGCTAATGAAGTACTTATGAGGTGTAGTCACTTTTGTAATGTTGGAAACATGGCAGCTAATTTGCACACAGCAAGCTCCCACAAACAGCAATGCGATAATGATCACATAATCTCTTTTTTTTTAATGTTGACTGAGAGATAAATATTGTCCAGGACACCAAGGAGAACTCTGCTGCTCTTCTTTGAAATAGCAGCCTGGGATCTTTTATATCCACTTGAGAGGGCAGACAGGTCCTCAGTTTACCATCTCATCTGAAAGATAGCACCTCTGACAGTGCAGCAATCCCTCAGTAGTGCACTGGAGTGTTAGCATAGACTTTTGTCTCTGCAGTGGGATTTAAACCTATAAATTTCTGACGCCACCAACTGAGCCATGGCTAACACCTATTGAATGTCCCAGCTTTAACACCACCTCCATCGCCATCTCCCAAATCAGATACAACTTCACCTCTCCACGTTTCCTTACATTTCACTCATCCTCAGATAGGCATTTGTTTGCTACAGGGGTTTTTCTCTTCCATGAAACTTTTATAAAGTAATTAATTAATGAGCATGATGACAATCCCCCATAAAAATGTCTATTTAAAGTGTGTTAAAATGAGTAGTAACAGTGAACAGCAGGTTTTAATCTCTTGCAATTGAGATTCATAATATAATGAGGTATAATTACAAATTGGTCATTGTGTAATGACAATTATTGCAGCTGTATTTGCTAATAAAATTATGTTTTATTTTGCAGGTATCATATAATTAGCATAATTAAATCAGACAAGAAGCTACCGAAGCATGTGATGAAATGGAAGTATCAATAATTGCAAGTTTTAACATGCAAGATTTCCATAATTTAAGTTCTTTTTTAATGAGCGACATTTCTGTGATACCATCCATTGTTATTTAGAGCTGTTTTCAGGGAGTTCTGTAGCTTTACCTTTTAAAGGATGAATCGAAAGCATATAGCTGATTCTGCAGTTTGAATCTATCCATGTGTTCGCTGTGTAATCTTGAAAAGGATAGCTCACATTAAATCATTCTAAAATTATGCAAGGTTTCCCATCCCATCCATTTTTAAAATTATATATTACTGTTGCGCGCTCGATTGAGCATCACGGCTAGTTTGTGCTCCTCAGAGCAATGAGGCAGCCTTATTCGAATCGGTATTAATTTTAATTTGGTATTTTGAGTTAGATGGTTGTGCATTCAGGTACCACGCCAGATACTTCAGCACAATCTAGACTGATAGTCTGATAAAGCAGTATTGAGGGAGTGTTGTCTTACGAATTAGGCCGATCTGCCCTCTCAGGTGGATTTAAAAGATCCGATAGCACTATTTTGAAGAAGAGCAGGGGGGTTATCCCCAGTGTTCGGTCCAATATTTCGTTCTCAATCAGAAAAATGCAGATTATCTGGTCATTATCACATTGCTGTTTGTGGGAGCTTGCTGTGCACAAATTGGCTGCTGTATTTCTGACATTACAACAGTGACCACAGTTCAAAAATACTTCATTGGCTGTAAAGTGCTTTGGAACATCCTGAGGTTGTGAAAGGTGCTATATAAATGAAAATCTTTCTTTTCTTTTAGAGATGCAAAGTGGCGTGGGGAGGAAATTCCAGGCTTATCCCCAGTGTCTTGGCTAATATTTATTCCTCAATCAACATCACCAAAACAGATTATCTGGTATTATCACATCACTCGTTGTGGGACCTTGCTTTGTGCAAATTGGTTGCCACATTACCCACATTACAACAGTGACAACACTTCAAAAAGTATTTCATTGGTTGCAAAGCACTTTGGGACATCTTGAGGGTTTGAAAGGTGCTATATAAATGCAATTTCTTTCTTATTCTTTCCAATGTAAAACTTGGAGGATATCGCCTTTGACGGCTTTGGCAACAGGATTTATTAATACAATTGCTAAAAAGAAACATTGCAATTGATATCTGTACAATCATCCATTCTCAGTGAGCACAGCGGCAGTCTGCTACCTCCTTATCACTTTTTCAATTGAAAACACAAACACTACCGTTCTATTAAAAACTCAGCTGGATCCAAACACATCGGTATGGACAATGTCCACGAACAAAATAACATGAGATGTCGGCAAAGTTGATTTCATCTCCAGCATGTCTAAGTTTTGGAGTGAAATTCTCAACAGGGGCCCCATTAGCCTCGGAAGAACTGATTCACCAGCCCTTCTTGTCGTAGCAGAAAGCCATGAGCATGCACTGATTATCACACAGTCATGTCACAGAAAACACTGCAATGCAGATGTTCAAGGTTTCCTTTTTAACCTTTATCTTCTGCATCAGGGAGAGCTATTCTTTCCTGAATAGTGATCTCTCAACACTTCAAACAACCTGAAATTTCCCCGAAGCATACAGCATACAGTTGGGCATATTTAATGTCCAGACTGTTCACACATTCCGCTTTCCACTCTTCGGATGTTGTTGTTAACCCACTGAAAATTAGGTCTTTAACAATCAGCATTCAACATTAGGGGGACGGTCATATGACTGTGTTAAGTGGTCAGTCACGAAAATCCTACATTACAACAGTAACTACACTTCAAAAAAGTATTTCATTGGCTGTGATGTGCTTTCGGAATTCCTGAGGTTGTGCATGATGCAATAGAAATGCACATCTTTCTTCTTTTTTAATCAGTGACAGTAAATTCCAAGCTTTTGTATATTTGGTAGCCCTTTCTAAAACCTTTTATTTAATGCTGCTTTTATCATTTTTTTAAGTTACTTTACAGTTTTAAGCTCCATAAAAGCTGATTTCAACCCAACCCACTCACAAAACCATGGGGGCAGTTCTAACGGCTGCAACAATTTATCCCCTCTGATTCAAATCCCTTTATTGGGAGTTGCAATTTTAACCTGCTCTGGTCAGTAAACGAGAGAGACAAACGGCGAAAAGGCAGCGGGCTCTGCTTTTAGATATGCAGGTTGGGCTCAACTGATGACATAGCAGCCTGAGTGCATCTTTAGCCCAAGGCCAGTATTGGGAATCTACCATACCTTCCCGCTATACAAAATTATGAGGGGCGTTGATAGGTTAGATAGTAAGACACTTTTTCCCTCAGCGGAAGGGTCAATAATCAGGGGGGCATAGATTTAATGTAAGAGGCAGGAGGTTTAGAGGGATTTGAGGAAAAATGTTTTCACTCAGAGGGTGGTTGAAATCTGGAACGCACTACCTGAAGGGATGTTAGAGGCAGGAACCCTCACAATATTTAAGAAGTATTTAGATGAGCACTTGAAATGCCATAGCATACAATGCTATGGGCCAAGTGCTGGAAAATGGGATTAGATTATACTATAGGTCCCCCAATAGTCAGAGGGAAGTGGAGGAGCATATATGTAGTGAAATCACAGATAGGTGTAGGAATTATAGGGTTGTAATAGTAGGTGATTTTAACTTCCCTAATATTGACTGGGACTGCCTTAGTGTTAAGGGATCAGTTGGGGAAGAATTTGTTAAGCCTGTCAAGGATAGTTTTCTGAAGCAATATGTGGATAGCCCTACTAGAGAAGGGGCTACACTCGACCTCCTCTTAGGAAATGAGGATGGGCAGGTGGTTGATGTGTCAGTGGGGGAGCACTTTGGGACCAGTGACCATAACTCTATTAGCTTCAGGATAGTTATGGAAAAGGATAGGACTGGTCCTCAAGTTGAAGTCCTAAATTGGGGGAAGGCTAATTTTGATGGCATCAGACAGGAACTCTCAAAAGTTGAATGGGAAAGGCTGTTTACAGATAAGAAACGTCTGGTAAGTGGGAGGCTTTTAAAAGTGAGATAGGAAGAGTTCAGGGCCGGCATGTTCCTGTTAGATGGAAGGGCAAGGCTGGCAAGCTTAGGGAACCTTGTTTGACGAGGGATATTGAGGGTCTGGTCAGGACAAAGAAGGAGGCATATGTCAGGTATAGGCAGCTGGGATCAAGTGAGTCCCTCGAGGAGTATAGGGGATGTAGGAGTACACTTAAGAAGGAAATTAGGAGGGCGTAAAGGGGCCATGAGATTTCTCTGGCAGATAAGATAAAGGAGAATCCTAAAAGAATCCTAAAATATAGGGCGGCACAGTGGCTCAGTGGTTAGCACCGCAGCCTCACAGCTCCAGGGACCCGGGTTCGATTCCGGGTACTGCCTGTGTGGAGTTTGCAAGTTCTCCCTGTGTCTGCGTGGGTTTTCTCCGGGTGCTCCGGTTTCCTCCCACAAGCCAAAAGACTTGCAGGTTGATAGGTAAATTGGCCATTATAAATTGTCACTAGTATAGGTAGGTGGTAGGGAAATATAGGGACAGGTGGGGATGTTTGGTAGGAATATGGGATTAGTGTAGGATTAGTATAAATGGGTGGTTGATGTTCGGCACAGACTCGGTGGGCCGAAGGGCCTGTTTCAGTGCTGTATCTCTAATCATAATCATTCTATAAGTATATTAAGAGTAAAAGGGTAGGTAGGGAGAGAGTAGGTCCCCTTACAGATCAGTGTGGCAGTCCATGCGTGGAATCACTGGAAATGGGCAAGGTCTTAAATGAATATTTCTCATCCGTATTTACCATGGAGAAGGTCATGGAAGCTAATGAGTTCAAAAGAGGGAACAGTGATATCGTGGAGCATATCAACATTACAAAGGAGGAGGTGTTGGAGGTTTTGAAGTGCATTAAGGAGGATAAATCCACAGGGCCTGACCAGGTGTATCCTAGGATGCTATGGGAAGCAAGAGAGGCGATTTCTGGGGCCCTGGCAGAGATTTTTGTATCATCGTTAGCCACAGGTGAGGTACTGGAAGACTGGAGGATAGCTAATGTTGTGCCTTTATTTAAGAAGGGCAACAGGGATAAACCAGGGAACTACAGGCCGGTGAGCCTTACATCAGTGGTGGGAACATTATTGGAAGGGATTCCGAGAGACAGGATTTATATGCATCTGGAAAGGCATGGTCTGATTAGGAATAGTCAGCATGGCTTTGTGCATGGGGAATCATGTCTCACAAATTTGAGTGAGTTTTTCGAGGAGGTGACCAAGAGGATTGACGAAGGCAGGGCGATGGACGTTGTCTACATGGACTTTAGCAAGGCCTTTGACAAGGTCCCGCATGGTAGACTGGTCCTGAAGGTTTGAACACATGGGATCCAGGGTGAACTAGTCAATTGGATACAAAATTGGCTTGGTGATAGGAGGCAGAGGGTGGTAGTAGAGGGTTGTTTTTCAGATTGGAGGCCGGTGACCAGTGGTTTGCCGCAGGGATCGGTGCTGGGACCTCTGTTGTTTGTCATATATATTAATGACCTGGATGTGAATGTAAGGGGCATGATTAGTAAGTTTGCAGATGACACCAAAATTGGTGGTATACTGGACAGTGAAGCAGGTTGTCTAAGGTTACAACAGGATATAGATCAACTGAGAAAGTGGGCAAGGGATTGGCAAATGGAATTTAACGTAGACAAGTGTGAATGGCAGGGCCATGGGGAGTGTTGTTGAGCAGAGAGACCTTGGGGTGCAAGTACATAGTTCCCTGAAAGTGGCACAGGTAGACAGGGTGGTGAAGAAAGCGTATGGCATGCTTGCCTTCATTGGCCGAGGCATTGAGTACAAGAGTTGAGTCATCATGTTTCAGTAGTACATAACGTTGGTTGGGCCGCATTTGGAGTACTGTGTGCAGTTCTGGTCACCGCACTACAGGAAAGATGTGATTAAGCTCGAGAGGGTGCTGAAAAGATTCACAAGGATGTTGCCTGGTTTGGAGGGCTTGAGTTATACAGAGAGATTGGATAGGCTGGGTCTGTTTTCCCTGGAGTGAAGGACGCTGAGAGGGGACTTGATAGAGGTATATAAAATTATGAAAGGCATAGATATGGTAGATAGCCAGAGTCTGTTTCCCATGGTAGGGGTGACTAAAACTAGAGGGCATAGATTTAAGGTGAGAGGGAGGAGGTTTAAAGGGGATCAAATGGGTAAATTTATCACACAAAGAATAGTGGGTATCTGGAATGAGCTGCCAGAGGAGGTGGTGGAGGCAGGAACAGTAGCAACATTTAAGAGGCATCTGCACAGGTATTTGAATGAGCAAGGCATAGAGGGATATGGAATTAATGCAGGCAGGTGGGATTAGTATAGATAGGCATATTGGTCAGCATGGGCGCAGTGGGCCGAAGGGCCTGTTTCTATGCTGTATAACTCTATGACTCTATGACTCCCCATCACCCACACTCTCCTCATGTCCATCTCCACCCCACTCTCTCCAGATCAATGAGATAACTCATGAATCTGAGGACAGAAGATGCTCAAAATGGTAAATAATTCTCATTTTTATTCTGTTTCCTTGTCAACCAGAAGGAGCAGGAGTGCCCCTCTCATCCACACAAGGAATTCTTCAATCTTTCCTTGACAAGGGCTTCCTTCCCCCTCTGTCCCAATCTTGATGACCTCCCTCCCTCCCTCCCAAGCACTTACCTGACTAACTGAGGCCATTCCCTTGGTCCTTCTGCTGCTGGAGTACTGGAGATCCTGCTCCAGTCTGCCGGATAGTTGGTGCTGCCAACTCTGATCGAATGTATTCCTGGAGGTGTCATCATATGACCTTCAACTGCCCCGCCCCCACACGCCCGCTGTTGATGGCCAAACATGTCCATCACTGCCTTCCTATGGCCAATCAGAAAGTGAACAGACATTTCAGTACCCGATTTGACGAAACTTGACTGACAGTCAAACAGCCATTTTTTCCCTGATATTTTAAGAACTAATAAACAAAAGCTGTTCAAAAAATTTGAAAAAAACACAATTTTTAAGGATCGCAGGTTTGTTTGCAACAGGAGGTGAATCTTTACTTCCTGCAGTGTTGTCAACGCTACACAGAGTCCGGATGAGAGATTGACGGGGCCTATGCAGATGAGGCCCGGGAATCCTCGGGCCCGATTTTAACTCACTCAAAACCCATTCACTTACACTGAGTTAAAATTGGACCCAATTTTGAAGTCAGCTGCTGCAGGGGACTAAAACATTTCCTATTAGCCACAGTCTTCACAACCTCCATTCTGACCTCCGGGAGTTAAAAATCCAAGCTCATATCTTTTCTCTTTTCGCTAGTTCTGAATGGAAAGAGGCAAAAATGATTAACGAGATTGGTGCATTCTGTCAGCAGACTCCTTATTCGTTACCAGAAGTGCTGGGAGCATTGCTGCTGAACTAAAGTGTACCTAAAGCACAAGGTAAACACTCAACTGCTGTGAAATTCTTGTTAAAGGGGAAATAAAAAGATTATTGCGTGGGATGGAGAGCAAATGGTTTAAGAGCAAATATGTGACTTCATTATGCACAATCAGACTTGACCCCTCGCTATTACAAGGAAAAGCAAAATTACAAAGTACTGGGTGATGCAATGCTGGCTTCATAATGTGGGGAATGTGGGCATACCCTCCCCCCTCCAACCCTTTAATGAAATAGGTGCCACTGGCAATTCAGATCCAACTCCAAATGACTTTTAAGTGTATTGACCTGTAATAATGGGATAGATTTTCCTACGAATCTCTTTAACCTCCCTAGCCCCACAACCCTCCAAGATCTCTGCACTCCTCCACTTCTGGCCTCTTGAGCATCCCCAATTTTAATCGCTCCACCATTGGTAGCCATGCCTTTAGATGCCTGGGCTCTAAGCTCTGGAATTCCCTCCCTAAACATCTCCACCTCTCTACCATTCTCTCCTCCTTTCAGACACTCCTTAAAATCTACCTCTTGGAGAAGACCTTTGGATACCTGTCTTAATTGAATGGCGAATCAGACACAGCAGGCTGAATGGTCTACTCCTGTTCCAACTTTCCTATATTTCCATCTGTCTAATACACATCTTGATATTCATTCTTGGGATATGGGTGTCACTGGCAAAGCTACCATTTACTGTCCATCCTCGAGTTGCCTTTGAGTTTGTGATGGTGGGCCTTCTTCTTGAACAGCTGCAGTCCACGTTGTGGAGGTGCTCCCACAGAGATGTTAGAAAGAGATTTCCAGGATTGACAATATATGCCCAAATTGGAGGTGAACTTGGAGGTGATGGTGTTCCCATGCATCTGCTGCCCCTGTCCTTCACGTCCATTACTGCTACACTTGCACAACTGAACAACTACCGACAACCTCTAAAAGTACCACAACTGCGAGGTTGATTATTTATGTGTTGGGAAACCACCATTACTAGAAACCAATTATTTTCTCCCAGAAATACTGAACTTTTATAGTTCAGCACAGAGTGAGCTCGACATTAGTAATTCAGATGTTAATCAATCCAGCTAGCATTTCCAGCCACAGGAAAGCTTTATCATTTTGAGTCATGGCAATAAATAGATTTATTACCATCACAGTAAGCCTCCCTGACTTTATACCGTCCCACTTATTACATTAACAATGATCTAAATCATATGAAGTTGTGCACACATCAGAAAATATTTAATTGTTTATAAAACATCTGTTTCAAAATGCTGGGAAATGCACCAAATAAAGATTCAAAATTAAAGGTTGAGGGAGAGTGGGTCAATTTCTTTGGTGTTTTTCCCGCTCTGGTGGAGCAGAGAACCCCGAGGAAATTTACCCCCCAAAAATTCTGGGTGGCCAAAGTACATTATTTCGCCTTTTGACTCATATCCTACTTTAAAAATGTTGGAGTCTGCTGCTTGCTTCAGTAAATAGTATAATATCAGTATCACCCACACTATGGATAGAATTTTACGCCACCCCAGCGAGCCAGATGGTGGCAGCGGGCGAGAAATTGGACCCCTGCCCCAGGCCAATCAAGGCCCTTAAGTGGTCACTAAATGGCCACTTGAGGGCCTTCGCCTGCCTCGATGGGCATTTTATCCGTTGCAAGTGGGCATCCAGATGATGTGAAAGGCCGCCCAGTGAAACTTGGTGGTCTGTCAGTGCACCGGGGGGGTGGTGGCCCGGACAAACGTGCACAGGGTGTCCGATTGAGGGCTGCCCCTGCTTTCCCAACTGCCCCTAGGTCCTGAGACGCACACCCCCCGCCATCCCCCTCACACAACCATCCTTGCCTAGCCGGGATGCAACCGATCACACCGGCGAGGCAAACCAAGCTTACCTTTAGAACTTTAGTTAGGCCACACTTAGAATATTGCGTGCAATTCTGGTCGCCACACTACCAGAAGGACGTGGAGGCTTTGGAGAGGGTACAGAGGAGGTTTACCAGAATGTTGCCTGGTCTGGAGGGCATTCTCTATGAGGAGAGGTTGGATAAACTCGGACTGTTTTCACTGGAACAACGGAGGTGGAGGGGCGACATGATAGAGGTTTACAAAGTTATGAGCGGCATGGACAGAGTGGATAGTCAGAAGCTTTTTCCCAGGGTGGAAGAGTCAGTTACTAGGGGGCATAGGTTTAAGGTGCGAGGGGCAAAGTTTAGATGGAATGTGCGAGGCAAGTTCTTTACACAGAGTGTGGTGAGTGCCTGGAACTTGCTGCCAAAGGAGGTGGTGGAAGCAGGTACGATAGTGACGTTTAAGAGGCATCTTGACAAATACATGAATAGGATGGGAATAGATGGATATGGAACCCGGAAGTGCAGAAGGTTTTAGTTTAGGCAGGCATCAAGATTGGTGCAGGCTTGGAGGGCAGAATGGCCTGTTCCTGTGCTGTATTGTTCTTTGTTCTTTACCTGTCATCCTGGCTCCTTCCCAGCAATGGCCAGTGCTCCCGGTGGCACTGCTGGGACTGAGAGCTGCCGGCCCAATGATTGGCCGGCAGCTCAATGAGGCAGAACTTTCCCCTCAAGCGGGTGGAAGTCCCACCTCAGAACAATTAAATCCCAAGGACCTGTTAAATGCGGGTCGGATCCCCAGACTTTTACGTCGGTGGCTAGCTCCCGTCTGCCCGACGTAAAATCCAGCCCTACATGGGTGTGTAACAGCCTACAGGTGTCACTTGTTTTCTAATGGGTAGCACTCTTACCTGTGGGACAAAGCATTGTGGGCTCAAATCCCACTCCAGAGTCTATAAAGAAATGGGAATCCCACAGGGCTCAAAATTAGGATGAGGGTTGTAGGAGAGGCTAATAAACTACTGATTAACTTAATGTTAGATTTGTGCAACAAAGGGATACTCTGTTTTATAAGGGGAAGAAAATAAACCTCAAAGCATATTTTAAGAATTGGCTACAAAGATCATTACGATCATCAATGGGTGTGTTATTCATGAAGGAATTTAAGGATGGCATTTTTGATCAAATAAAGTAGAAAAGATTAATATATATCATGGGAGACAAAGTAAACTTTAGTTTTTGATACATGATGGAGGACGAACTGTTGCGAATGTTGAATGGTCATGTTTTAGTGATGGCTTTATTTCTGATGTTGGAAACCGGTGAAGGGTGATTGTATGGTACAATAGAATTATCAAAATTCTTGCTAGAAGCTACCTATATTCATACGCAGTGACCTGTCATCTCCAGGCAAACGGAACATGTATAAGCATTGCGCATTTTTTGAATTAAACAAAAGCATGGGGGACAATCATCCCCTGGTGCATTCTCCCTGGCAATGCCTTGACCCATCAGAGTCTATTTGCCAACCAATCAGCACCCTTTTCTCATGCAGTGTAACTTGTTTCTCGCTTTGAAATTTGGCATTCTTGCATCTGTCCTGATGAATGCCAGATGAAAAGCTTCGACAGCATGTCTCTTTTTCCAGAAATTATCAAAATGCTGTATAAGTTTTTAATGTTGAATAAATTGAATAAAAAATAGCTCCACCTCTGGGTCAGAAGGTTATGGGTTCTCATGGCACTCCAGTGACTTGAGAACCAAATCTATGTGGTTTGTGGAAGGAAGGTTTTGCAGGCATTCTGGAGACTTGTTTTAATTCTTTCATGGGATGTGGGTGGCACTGGTAAGGCCAGCATTTGTTGCCCATCCCTAATTGCCCTTGACTGAGTGGCTTGCTAGGCCATTTCGGGGGCAGTTAAGAGTCAACCACATTGCTGTGGGTCTGGAGTCACATGAAGGCCAAACCAGTAAGGATGGCAGATTTCCTTCCCCAAAGGACATTAGTGAACCAGCTGGGTTTTTACGACCGTCAATGATAGTTTCATGGCACCATTACTGAGACTAGCTTTCATTTCCAGATTTTTTAATTAATTAATTGAATTTATTAATTAATTGAATTTAAATTCCCTTAGCTACCATATTGGGATTTGAACCTGTGTCCCCAGGGTTTAGCCTGGTCCTCTGGATTATTTCGTTCAGTGACATTCCAATATGCCATCATTCCCCAAAGATGGTTTGTTTTTTCACCTCTCGAACAACCTTGGCCTTGCTCACTACTGTCCTGATGGCATGGCTCCACTGATAACTTTTCAGTCGCTGAAGACAGCTGTCGTAAGTCATTCATCAATGATCAGCCCTCAGTCCAGGCTCCTTTTCCTGTAGTCAAACTGCTTCAACCAGCTGCTTTCTAGTCTGATTCTCTAGAAGTCCAGAAACCTCAGCTCTCAGCCTGTCTCTTTAAGACAATATGGCTGATTTGCCATCCACTGCAGAGTCCTTCACAACTCCCCAAAAATCTTTTGTTTACAAAACACACACAGTCTTTAGCGAGCTTAACACTGAAGCTACCTGAAACTATAACCTCCAGTCACATGTCCTTGATAAAAAAAACTGCTCGTTTGTTCTCAATCACAGGACTGTTCGTTTGTCTAACCTGGGTTTGACACTGAGACCTGGAAATCCGCAGCCTCAAATCAGGGACCATGTCAAAAATACAAACATAAACTGTGCAGAACTCAGTTTACACATGGAGATTCCATTACAGTAAGAAACACAGCAGCTAATTTGTGCACTGCACGATCCCCCTAACAGCAATGCGGTAACATGCAGGTAATCTGTTATAGTGATGTTGGTAGAGGGATAAATATTGGCCAGAACACTAGGGAGGACTCCCCTGATCTTCTTTGAATCGTGCCATGGGATCTTTTGCATTCATCGGAGAGAGCAGACAGAGCCTCAGTCAAAAGTCCCATATAACAGAAAGCACCTCTGACAGAACAGCTCTTCCTCAGCACTGAACTGGAGTGTCAGTCTGCAGTATGCGCTCATGGGTCGGTGAACCCACATCATCTCATTTAAAGGTGAAATTGCTGCTCACTAAGCATTACACAGAATGTGCAACATAGAAACAGACCATTCGGCCAGGACCAGATGAGCTTCCTGAGCACTGGGACTAGTTCTTTCTCGGATTAGGGAAAATATATCATATTAATGACATGGACCTACGTATACAAGGCAAATTTTCAAAGTTGGCAGATGTTATGAAACTTATTAACGTAGTAAACAGTGAGGAGGATAGTAACAGACTTCAGGAGGACATAGACAGACTCGTGAAATAGACAGGCACATGACAGATGAAATTTAACATACAGAAGTGAAGTGATACACTTTGGGAAAGAATGAGGAGAGACAATACAATACAAATTAATTGGTACAATTTTAGATAGGATGCGAGAACAGAGACCTGGGGGTGTATGTATACAAATCTTTGAAGGTGGCAGGGCAAGTTGAGAGGCTGTTAAAAAAAGGCATCCTTGACTTTATTAATAAAAGAATGGAGTATAAAAACAGGAAAGTTATGCTAAACTTTTATAAAACAGTTGTTAGCCCACATGCGGAATATTGTTGAATTCTGGGCACCAGACTTTAGGAAGAATGTCAAGCCAATAGAAAGGATGCAGAGGAGATTTACTAGAATGCTACCAGCGATGAGAGACTTCAGTTATGTGGAGAACCAGGAGCAGTTTTTGTTGCTCTCCTTACAGCATAGAAGATTACAAGGAGATTTAAGAGAGGCGCTCAAATTCATGAACGGTTTTGATAGTGCACATAAGGAGAAATTGTTTGCAGTGGCAGAAGGGTTAGAAACCAGAAGACACAAACGTAAGGTGATTAACAAAAGGATCAGAGGATATGTGAGGAAACATTATTTAAGACAGGGAATTGTTATGATCTGGAATGCAGTGCCTGAAAGGGTGGTGGAGGCAGATTCAATTGTAACTTTCAAAAGGGAATTGGATAAGCGCTTGAAGGGGGAAAAAAAAACATTATAGGGATATGGGGAATGCGCTGGGGAGAGGAATTAATTGGATAGCTCCGCCAAATAGCCAGCACAGACACGATGGGCGGAATGGGCTTCTTCTGTGCTGTTTTTGTCTATGATTCTATGATTGCATAAAAGGTACAAAAAGAAACAACAAGGTAATAAAGAATAGATCAAGAAGAGGAAGTATTCAAACTAGTAAGATTGGTAAACAGACAGAAACATGTGTCATTGTACATGATTGCACAATGTATTCCAAATAAAATATTCCTAAATAAAACCTATTGGGAGGTAACACAATATATTAACCTTAACAGAGATGTAGCTCAAGGCTAGGATGCGGTGGGAAAATAAACATTCCTGGTTACAAATAGTCAGGAGGGGTCGAGTCGGATAAAAAGACTGGTGGCAGTATTCGTCAATGTTTCCATTTGTGTGTTAGACCTGCGTTAATTAAGGATTGCCAGCATGGATTTGTAAAAAGCAAGTCATATCTGATAAACTTAACAGAGTCCTTTTAGAAAATAACAGAAGGTATCTCTGAAGAAAATGCAGTTAATACTGCACCTATAAATTTTCAAAATAAGCTGCCACATAACAGTGCTTTTTAGAAAATTACGTTGTACAGTATTAAAAGGAATGTGGCAGCATGGCTGGGACATTAGCTAAAGAAGTGAAAATAGAGATGGGTTAATGGATGTTTCTCAGACGGGGGGATATAAACAATGGCATTTCACACCCAACCCCTGCCAGGGATCTGTGTTAGGATCACTAACCTTGACAATAGACATACATGTTTCCCGCAGCCCTCTTTTTGTAAGAGCAACAGTAATGTACACTCCTCATTGTTTGTTGGATTCCGCACTCTTCCTGCGCATCACCATTGGTTGCCATGCCTTCAACTGCCTAGGGCCCAAGCTCTGGAATTCCCTCACTAACCCTCTTCAGCCCTCTCTCCTGCTTTATGACAGTCCACAAAACCTTCCTTTTTGGCCAAGCATTTGATCACCTGTCTTAAAAACTCCTTATGTGGTTCAGTGTTAAATTTTGTTTGATAATGCTCCTATGAAGCATCTTGGAATGTTTTATGACATTAAAGGCACTGTATAAATGTAAGTTGTTGTTGTTGAATGCATGACTGAGTATTTTAACTTTTGACAATCATTCAATATTACGACCGTAGCATGGATTAAATCTTAATTCTGACGAAAAGTCACAGACCTGAAACGTTAACTCTGTTTCTCTCTCCACATTGATAGCACAAATAGGAATAAATGAGTATGACAAGATAGCCATTACACAGACATGGTTGCAAGGTGACCAATGCTGGGACCTGAATATTTAAGAGCATTTGGCATTTCAGGAAGAAAGGGAAAGGAGGTGGGGTAGCTCTGTTAATAAAGGATGAGATCAGTACAATAGTGAGAAATGATTTTGGTTCAGAAGATCAAGATGTAGAATAGGTTTGGGTAGAGATATGAAACAACAAAGGAAACAAGTCACTGGTGGGAGTAGTTTATAGGCCCCTTAACAGCAGCTACAAAGTTAGACAGAGTATATATCAGGAAATGTTGGGGGCTTGCAAGAAAGGTATGGCAATAATCGTGGGTGATTTTAATCTTCACATTGATTAGACAAATCAAATTGGCAAAGGTAGCCTGGAAGAGGAGCTCATAGAGTGTAATCGAGACAGTTTCTTGGAACGATACATTCTAGAACATACCAGGGATCTGGTAATGTGTAATGCGACAGGATCAATTAATGACCTCATCATAAAGGATCCTCTAGGCAGGAGTGATCATAACATGACAGAATTTCCCATTCAGCTTGAGGGAAAGAAATATTCTTCCTCCTATTTCTTACGTTCTTATGTTCACAGATACTGCCCAGACCTGCTGAGTATTTCCAGCATTTTGTGCTTTTATTTATGTATAAATCATAGTCATTAATTGATTAGAGTTGCAAGCTTCGGCCTGTTCCCTGTTACATTTCACCAGAAGTGATGTTGTATATATAATATGTCTGCCCAAATATGAATAGACATTTTATAACCAGATGCGAGTAGCAGGATTGTGTCACTCGAAATACATCACCTTATTTGTGTTTCGTAAATTCTGGGAGCAAGGGACTCCAGTATATTCCTGATATTCAGAGGGACCATGTTAACCTCACCTGCTAGGTGTGGAACTGCTACCATCAGTTTGACTGCACGTTTTTAACACTGTTCAATTTGACTTTCTACGAACTTCAGTGGACAGAAAATTTGAATGGGGTTCATTTATAATTCCCCTCTCCCCCTTCCCAATGGATACAATCAATCATAGCATCATAGAATAGTACAGCGCAGAAGGAGCTCATTTGACCCATCCAATCCAGTTAGTTCTACTCCCCTGCTCTTTTCCCAGATTCCCTCAACTTTTTTCTCCTTCAAGTATTTATCCAATTCCCCTTTGAAGGCTGCTATTATATCGATATCCATCACCCCATCAGGCAACGCATTCCAAATCCGAATCACTTGTTGCATAAAATAGGTTTCCTCCTGTCACCTCTGGTTCTTTTGCCAATCACCTTAAATCTGTGCCCTCTGGTTACCAACCCTTCAGCCATTGGAAACAGTTTTTCTTTTTTTATTCTATCGATACCCTTCACAATATTGAACTCCTCCATCAAATCTCCTCTTAGCCTTCTCGGCCCCAAGGCGAACAACCCCAGCTTCTCCAGTCTATTCATGTAACTGTAATCCCTCATTTCTAGAACCGTTGTAGAAAATCTCTTCTGTACCAGAAGTCTTCTTTCCAAAGCTGCACGACATTCTTACATTTGCAGAACTGGACGCATTAGTCCATCTGGTGACAAACTAATGTCTTATAGAGGTTTAGAACAAAGAACAAAGAACAAAAAAAATTACAGCACAGGAACAGGCCCTTCGGCCCTCCAAGCCTGCACCGATCCAGATCCTCTATCTAAACATGTCGCCTATTTTCTAAGGGTCTGTATCTCTTTGCTTCCTGCCCATTCATGTATCTGTCTAGATACATCTTAAAAGACGCTATCGTGCCCGCGTCTACCACCTCCGCTGGCAACGCGTTCCAGGCACCCACCACTCTCTGCGTAAAGAACTTTCCACGCATATCCCCCCTAAACTTTTCCCCTCTCACTTTGAAGTCGTGACCCCTAGTAATTGAATCCCCCACTCTGGGAAAAAAATTCTTGCTATCCACCCTGTCTATACCTCTCATGATTTTGTACATCTCAATCAGGTCCCCCCTCAACCTCCGTCTTTCTAATGAAAATAATCCTAATCTACTCAACCTCTCTTCATAGCTAGCGCCCTCCATACCAGGCAACATCCTGGTGAACCTCCTCTGCACCCTCTCCAAAGCATCTATATCCTTTTGGTAATGTGGCGACCAGAACTGCACGCAGTATTCCAAATGTGGCCAAACCAAAGTCTTATGCAACTGTAACATGACCTGCCAACCCTTGTTTTCAATACCCCGTCCGATGAAGGAAAGCATGCCGTATGCCTTCTTGACCACTCTATTGACCTGCATTGCCACCTTCAGGGAACAATGGACCTGAACACCCAAATCTCTCTGTACATCAATTTTCCCCAGGACTTTTCCATTTACTGTATAATTCACTCTTGAATTGGATCTTCCAAAATGCATCACCTCGCATTTGCCCTGATTGAACTCCATCTGCCATTTCTCTGCCCAACTCTCCAATCTATCTATATTCTGCTGTATTCTCTGACAGTCCCCTTCACTATCTGCTACTCCACCAATCTTAGTGTCGTCTGCAAACTTGCTAATCAGACCACCTATACTTTCCTCCAAATCATTTATGTATATCACAAACAACAGTGGTCCCAGCACGGATCCCTGTGGAACACCACTGGTCACACGTCTCCATTTTGAGAAACTCCCTTCCACTGCTACTCTCTGTCTCCTGTTGCCCAGCCAGTTCTTTATCCATCTAGCTAGTACACCCTGGACCCCATGCGACTTCACTTTCTCCATCAGCCCACCATGGGGAACCTTATCAAACGCCTTACTGAAGTCCATGTATATGACATCTACAGCCCTTCCCTCATCAATCAACTTTGTCACTTCCTCAAAGAATTCTATTAAGTTAGTAAGACATGACCTTCCCTGCACAAAACCATGTTGCCTATCACTGATAAGCCCATTTTCTTCCAAATGGGAATAGATCCTATCCCTCAGTATCTTCTCCAGCAGCTTCCCTACCACTGACGTCAGGCTCACCGGTCTATAATTACCTGGATTATCCCTGCTACCCTTCTTAAACAAGGGGACAACATTAGCAATTCTCCAGTCCTCCGGGACCTCACCCGTGTTTAAGGATGCTGCAAAGATATCTGTTAAGGCCCCAGCTATTTCCTCTCTCGCTTCCCACAGTAACCTGGGATAGATCCCATCTGGACCTGGGGACTTGTCCACCTTAATGCCTTTTAGAATACCCAACACTTCCTCCCTCCTTATGCCGACTTGACCTAGAGTAATCAAACATCTATCCCTAACCTCAACATCCGTCATGTCCCTCTCCTCGGTGAATACCGATGCAAAGTACTCGTTTAGAATCTCACCCATTTTCTCTGACTCCACGCATAACTTTCCTCCTTTGTCCTTGAGTGGGCCAATCCTTTCTCTCGTTACCCTCTTGCTCCTTATATATAAATAAAAGGCTTTGGGATTTTCCTTAACCCTGTTTGCTCAAGATATTTCATGACCCCTTTTAGCCCTCCTAATTCCTCGTTTCAGATTGGTCCTACATTCCCGATATTCTTTCAAAGTTTCGTCTTTCTTCAGCCTCCTAGACCTTATGTATGCTTCCTTTTTCCTCTTAGCTAGTCTCACAATTTCACCTGTCATCCATGGTTCCCTAATCTTGCCATTTCTACCCCTCATTTTCACAGGAACATGTCTCTCCTGTACGCTAATCAACCTCTCTTTAAAAGCTTCCCACATATCAACTGTGGATTTACCTTCAAACAGCTGCTCCCAATCTACATTCCCCAGCTCCTGCTGAATTTTGGTATGGTTGGCCTTCCTCCAATTTAGCACTCTTCCTTTAGGACCACTCTCGTCTTTGTCCATGAGTATTCTAAAACTTACGGAATTGTGATCACTATTCCCAAAGTAGTCCCCGACTGAAACTTCAACCACCTGGCCGAGCTCATTCCCCAACACCAGGTCCAGTATGGCACCTTCCCGAGTTGGACTATTTACATACTGCTCAAGAAAACCCTCCGGGATGCTCCTTACAAATTCTGCTCCATCTAGACCTCTAACACTAAGTGAATCCCAGTCAATGTTGGGAAAATTAAAATCTCCTATCACCACCACCCTGTTGCTCCTACATCTTTCCATAATCTGTTTACATATTTGTACCTCTATCTCACACTCGCTGTTGGGAGGCCTGTAGTACAGCCCCAACATTGTTATCGCACCCTTCCTATTTCTGAGTTCTGCCCATATTGCCTCACTGCTCGAGTCCTCCATCGTGCCCTCCTTCAGCACAGCTGTGATATCCTCTTTGACCATTAATGCAACTCCTCCACCCCTTTTACCTCCCTCTCTATCCCACCTGAAGCATCGATATCCTGGGATATTTAGTTGCCAATCATGCCCTTCCCTCAACCAAGTCTCAGTAATAGCAATAACATCATACTCCCAGGTACTAATCCAAGCCCTAAGTTCATCTGCCTTACCTACTACACTTCTTGCATTAAAACAAATGCACCTCAGACCACCAGTCCCTTTGCGTTCATCATCTGCTCCCTGTCTACTCTTTCCCTTAGTCATGCTGACTTCATTATCTAGTTCCTTACAGGCTTTAGTTACTGCCTCCTTACTGTCCACTGACCTCCTCATTTGGTTCCCATCCCCCTGCCACATTAGTTTAAACCCTCCCCAACAGCGTTAGCAAAAGCACCCCCAGGACATTGGTTCCAGTCCGGCCCAGGTGTAGACCGTCCAATTTGTAATAGTCCCACCTCCCCCAGAACCGGTCCCAATGTCCCAAAAATCTGAACCCCTCCCTCCTGCACCATCTCTCAAGCCACGCATTCATCCTGACTATTCCTTCATTTCTACTCTGACTATCACATGGCACTGGTAGCAATCCTGAGATTACTACCTCTGAGGTCCTACTTTTTAACTTGGCTCCTATCTCCCTAAATTCTGCTTGTAGGACCTCATCCCGTTTTTTTACCTATATCATTGGTGCCTATGTGCACAATGACAACTGGCTGTTCACCCTCCCCTTTCAGAATGTTCTGCAGCCGATCTGAGACATCCCTGACCCATGCACCTGGGAGGCAACATACCATTCGGGAGTCTCGTTTTCGACCACAGAACTGCCTATCTACTCCCCTTACAATCGAATCCCCTATGACTATAGCCCTTCCACTCTTTTTCCCGCCCTTCTGAACAGCAGAGCCAGCCACGGTGCCATGAACCTGGCTACTGCCGCCTTCCCCTGGTGAGCCATCTCCCCCAACAGTATCCAAAACGGTATACCTGTTTTGGAGGGAGATGACCGCAGGGGACACCTGCGCTGCCTTCCTGCTCTTTCTCTGCCTTTTGGTCACCCACTCCCTTTCTCCCTCAGCAATCCTAATCTGCGGTGTGACCAATTCGCTAAACGTGCTATCCACGACCTCCTCAGCATCGCGGATGCTCCAAAGTGAGTCCATCCGCAGCTCCAGAGCCGTCATGCGGTCTAACAAGAGCTGCAGCTGGACACACTTCCAGCACGTGAAGGATTCAGGGACATCAGCCGTGTCCCTGAGCTCCCACCTTGAGCAAGAAGAGCATAACACGGGTCTGAGATCTCCTGCCATTTTTAATCTTAAGCTTAACTTAGTCTTAACTTAGATAAATGAAAAAGGAACGAAAAGTTTTTACCAATCACACGAAAAAAAATAAATCGAAAATGCCTTACCTTATCTGCACACCACCGAGTCCTTTTTTTTTGGTTAGAGGAGGAGGGCGGGTGGGAGACACTACAGGTGTAGTGTCTCGGGTTCAGCCGCTGCCCAAATATATAGGACTCACTTACCCAGCTGCCACCTCGCTCTCCCTGTCGCCGCTGCAAAAAGAAACTTAGCATAAGTTCCTGGCTATTGTCCCCTCTGCCTCTATTTCTAAAGCCCACAATCCCATATGCTTTATCACCTGCTTTGTTAACTTGTCATGACATCTTCAAAGATTTGTGCACAAGTACCTCTCTCTTCTTGCAACCTTTTAAAATTGTACCAATTAGCATGTATTGTTTTGCCTTATTCTTCCTATTAATAATGCATCACCTCACACCTCTGTTCATCTACCACACATTCACCCATATTACCAGCCTGTCCATGACCTCTTGAAGTCTATACTATCCTCATCACTGTTTACTACATTTCCAAATTTTGAGCCACCGGCAAATTTAAATATTGTGTCCTGTCGCCCCAAATCTAAGTCATTGATGCATATCAAAATCAGCAGTTGCTCTAGTGCTGAACCCTATTTACCTCCCTCCAGTCATTCAGTACAAGATAGTTTGGAAAGAGGTTTAACAATAAAAGGATGGACAACCTAAGTGCATCCTGGTAGCAGGGGGAATATCCCCCCTCCTGTAGTTGCAGTTCTGCGGAAATACAGCAAACATCAATATGACCTCAACTGGAGGGCAAAGTCAAGGATGGGAACAAAAGAGTGATAATTTAAAAGCAGCAACATCAGATGTTCCAAAAAGTATTCTGTGTATCAGAAATATGACATCAGCAACACAATCTCATGCAGCAATAATGAGACTACACATTCTAGATATCTCTGAGGCATGCTTGGGCACTAATGATGGACAGGAGGACCAATTAGTTTTTTTATTCATGCCTGGGCTGTGAACATCGCTGGCTAGGCCAACATTTATTGCCCATCCCTAATTGCCCTTGAGAAGGTGGTGGTGAGCTGCCTCTTGAACCACTGCAGTCCGTGTGGGGTAGGTACACACACAGTGCTATTAGGGAGGGAGTTCCAAGATTTCCAAGGGGAGGCGGTGGTCATGAAACCATTGTCGATTGTTGTAAAAACCCATATGGTTCACGAATGTTCTTTTGGGAAGGAAATCTGCTGTCCTTACCTGGTCTGGCCTACATGTGACTCCAGACCCACAGCAATGTGGTTAACTCTTACATGCCCTCTGAAATGGCCTTGCAAGCCACTCAGTTGTACCTAACCACTACGAAGTTGATAAAAAATGGAATGAAAATGGATGGACTGCCCGGCATCGACCCAGGCACCGGAAACGACAACGGCAAACCCAGCCCTGTCGACCCTGCAAAGTCCTCCTTACTAACATCTGAGGGCTTGAGCCAAAGTTGGGAGAGCTGTCCCACAGACTAGTCAAGCAACAGCCTGACCTAGTCATACTCACAGAATCATACCTTACAGACAATGTCCCAGACACTGCAATCACTATCCCTGGGTATGTTCTGTCCCACTGGCAGGACAGATCCAACAGAGGTGGTGGCACAGTGGTATACAGTAGGGAGGGAGGTGCCCTGGGAGTCCTCAACATCGACTCTGGACCCCATGAAGTCTCATGGCATCAGGTCAAACACGGACAAGGGAACCTCCTGCTGATTACCACCTACCGCCCTCCCTCAGCTGATGAGTCAGTACTCCTCCATGTTGAACACCACTTGGAGGAAGCACTGAGGGTGGCAAGGGCACAAAATGTACTCTGGGTGGGGGACTTCAATGTCCATCACCAAGAGTGGCTTGGTAGCACCACTACTCTCTGAGCTGGTCAAGTCATAAAGGACATAGCTGCTAGACTGGGTCTGCGGCAGATGGTGAGAGAACCAACAAGAGGGAAAAACATACTTGACATTGTTCTCACCGATCTACCTGCGGCAGATGCTTCTGTCCATGACTGTATTGGTAGGAGTGACTACCACTCAGTCCTTGTGAAGACGAAGACCTGCCTTCACATTGAGGATATGCTCCATCGTGTTGTGTGGCACTATCACCGTGCTAAATGGTATAGATTTCGAACAGATCTAGCAATGCAAAACTGGGCATCCATGAGGCGCTGTGGGCCATCAGCAGCAGCAGAATTGTACACAACCACAATCTGTAACCTCATGGCCCAGCATATCCCTCACTCTACCATTACCATCAAGCCAGGAGACCAACCCTGGTTCAATGAAGAGTGCAGGAGGGCATGCCAGGAGCAGCACCTGGCATACCTCAAAATGAGGTGTCAATCTGGTGAAGCTACAACCCAGGACTACTTGCATGCAATAGACAGAGCTAAGCGATCCCATAACCAACAGATCTGATCTGAGCTCTGCAGTCCTGCCACATCCAGCCGTGAATGGTGGTGGACAATTAAACAACTAACTGGAGGAGGTGGCTCCACAAATATCCCCATCCTCAATGATGAGGGAGCCCAGCATATCAGTGCGAAAGATAAAGCAGAAGCATTTGCAACAATCTTCAGCCAGAAGTGCCGAGTTGATGATCCATCTTGGCCCCCTCCTGAAGTCCCCAGCATTAGAGATGCCAGACTTCAGCCAATTCGATGCACTCCGCGTGATATCAAGAAATGACAAAAGGCACTGGATACTGCAAAGGCTACGAGGCTTGACAATATTCCGGCAATAGAACTGAAGACCTGTGCTCCAGAACCTGCCGCACCACTAGCCAAGCTGTTCCAGTACAGCTACAATACTGGCATCTACCCGGCAATGTGGAAAATTGCCCAGATATGTCCTGTACACAAAAAGCAGGACTAGTCCAACCCAGCAAATTACCGCCCCATCAGTCTACTCTCAATCATCAGTAAAGTGATGGAAGGTGTCATCAACAGTGCCATCAAGCAGCACTTGCTTAGCAATAACCTGCTCAGTGATACCCAGTTTGGGTTCCGACAGGGCCACTCAGCACCTGACCTCATTACAACCTTGGTTCAAACATGGACAAAAGAGCTGAACTCAACAGGTGAGGTGAGAGTGACTGCCCTTGACATCAAGGCAGCATTTGACAGCAGATTTCCTTTCCAAAAGGACATTAGTGAACCCGATGGGCTTTTACAAATAAAAGGGTTAATCACCATCATTAGACTAGCTTTTTAATACCACATTTTCATTAGTGCATCCAAATTTCCCCTTCTGCTATGATGGGATTTGAACCCATGGCTCTTGAGCAATACCCCAACTCTTTAATCCAGTGACAACACCATTACGCCACCACCTCCCCAAATTGAGGGCTCGACAGGGTTCAGAAAAGGTTGAATAGGACAAGAAGGAGGGGGATATATTTGTGAAAACCAAAGTGAAATACTGCAGATGCTGGAAATCTGAAATAAAAGCAGGAAATACTCAGCAGGACCTCACATCAGTATATATTAACAAGTGAGAATCTATTTTTTCTAGAAAGAGGTATGTTTGTTTCACAGTGTTAAGGACATTTGAGTCAGGTAATGGTGTGTCAGCTGTGATTTAGTTGGTTGCACTCTTGCCTCTAAGCCAGAAGGTTCCAAGACTTAACCACAAAAATCAAGGCTACTATTCCAGTGAATTACTGAGGGACTGCTGCACTATATTGAAGGTGTTGACTTTTGGGTGAGATGTTAAACCAAGGCTCTTTCTGTCCTCTCAGGTGGATGCAAAAGAGCCTGCAGTGCTATTTTGAAGAAGAGCAGGGGTTTATCACAGGTGTCCTGGACAATATTTATCCCTCAATCAATATCACCAAAACAGATTTTCTGGTCATTATCACATTGCTGATTATGGGAGCTTGCTGTGCATAAATTATGCATTCAATGATCTAATAGTGAGCCATCTAGAATTGAGCACTGCACAGTTGAATGATGTATAGACAAAATAAATGATTATATTCTTCCACAACATATTAGTTAGGAAACATGGTAATCGGGCACAGGGTTTGGTAAAATAAAAGCAAAATACTGCGGATGCTGGAAATCTGAAATAAAAATAGAAAGTGTTGAAGATACTCAGCAGGTCTGGCAGTATCTGTGGAGAAAGAAACACAGTTAACGTTTCAGGTCAGTGACCTTTCACCAGAACTGACTTTGATATTTAATAATAATCCAGGGAAACATCTGGGAAATAATGACTCATAACATCATTGGATTTAATTTGATTGGGCAAATCAAAGTCACTGAGAATATAATGCTAGTTCTGGAATTCTAGAGGGTTAGATTTGCAAACATCAGGTCAATTGGGAGGCCAATTCTGTAAGGACATTCCAACAAAGTGGAAAAATAGAATAGCTTTTAAACCATCCGAATGCAAAAGGAAGCAAGTCCTCAGAGTTAATAAAAAGACGACGTCAAAATGGCTAACGGATCAGGCACAAGTACACATCAGAGTCAAGAATAAATACTTTCACAGACTTAAAGAAAATAGCTCAAAGGAGAACAGAGATAGTTTAGATTACATCTAAAAGAAATGGAAGTTATTATTGGATGGTTCTGGTAGCAAAAGCAAGATCCGTTTTTTCGCTGTGCCAGGATTTAGAGAATCAGTAAAGATTGTATAGATCTGTAAAAGGATTCCGCAGGGTAAATGGAGGTAGACTTACAAAATAAGGCTGAGGTTGTCATGGCAACCTTGTTACAGTTTTCACAACAGAAGATGATGCAAAGTTGTCAATAATAACATTGTGTGGTTGACGTTAATGTAATATGGATATGGCCCTGAGTAGAATAGATCAGGAAGGTGCTTGATCGGGTAAACTGTGAGAGGTTGTTTGCCCTGACTGGGGAATCTAGAACATGGGGGCATAGTCTTAGGATAAAGGGTGGATCATTTAGGACCTAAGATGAGCAGACTTTATTCAGAAGGTTGTGAATCTTTGGCATTCTCTGCTCCAGATGGCCGTGGACGTTCCATTGTTGAATATATTCAAGGCTGGAATAGACAGATTTTTTTGGGTCTTTCAGAGAAACATGGGACATAGGGAGCGGGTGCGGAAGTGGAGTTGAGGTAGAAGATTAGAGTAAATGGTGGAGCAGGCTTGAGGGGCTACGTTTTTTACTCCTGCTGCTATTTCTGATGTTTTTATTTTATGTTCTTAATACGATGAGTGGGCAAGCAAGCAATTTTCCAGAGTTTTTCTTTCGCTATTGACCTCCTTTTTTCTTTTTTTTCGCCTCTCCCAGGAATTTGAGCAGCTGAGGTGGACGAGGTGGGGTGGGAGCGGGTGGGGGTGGAGAGAATGGAGGACGGAGGAAATGCTTAACCATGATGCTGCAGCAATCATGAGTGTGGGGCAGCCTCGATGGGCCAGCTGGTCATTTCCAACCTGCAAATTTAGTGCATTCGTAATAAAGACTTTCCACTCATAAAATCTTAGGGCTGAATCTGAACTCTCGAAAATGGGTGGGTTGGGTTCAGGTCAGAGGTCAAGGTTAAAAGTTCAAGCTCTGTGTGCATATGATTGACTGCTTATTGTGGTCTGGGCCTGTCCCTGTAGGTCAAATCGAAGTCCCATTGGTTCTAACATTCAGGAATGGGCATCAATTCTACATTGTGAATTTTCAGGCCAATTAGCTTGGCTTTGTTTTTGGGCAAGTTGCTCGAAGGGATGGCTGTAAGACCACCCACGTAGACTTGATGGGCCAAATAGCCTGCTTCTGTGCCGTAATAACTCTATGACCTCATCAGAGAGGGGTTAATCAGAGACTCTCAGCATAGCTGCAGAATAAAAAGGCCATGTATCTCCCAGTCTTATATTAAAGACCAGTTTTCTACAACTAACATGACATCTAAGGGCATATATTAAAAGGTAGCTCACCACAGCCTTCTCAAGGGCAATTAAGGATGGGCAACAAACACTGGCCTTGCCAGCAACACCCACATCCCATGAAAGAATAAAAAAAAATCCGACTGAATGTTTGGAGGATGTTATAAGTTGGTGGATTTCGTCACCCAGTTGCCATTATATAACCTGACCTTTTGACTGGGAACCACTGAGATAAGCTATTTCATTAAATAGAGCTCTGTGCATTTAGTGGGCAGACTTTGTGTTGGACAAGGAATAGGATGTCTGCTGTTAGGCAGAGGTTATTGTTAATATCAGAGTTTATGTGTGGGATGTGGTTACTGTGGAGTGCCACAAGGATTGGTGTTAGGGCCACTTGCTTTTCACCATCTTCATCAATGATGAGACTGAGGGCGTACAGGAAGTGTGGGGATAAAAGGACTTCTGATGAGAATAATCGATTATGCCAGATTTATACACGATGGGGAAATAGGCCCACGGCATTTAATATGAGATAAATGTAGCATTAATGTATGGGTAGGGCTAATAGCAAGCAGGTCTACACCATGCAGGGCTGTGAATTTAAGGCTGTTATGCAGGAGAAAGACAGGAAGGCTATTGTGAAAGCACGGAGAGTGTTGCCAGAATGATCAAATTCCAAAGAAAAAATACAATACTGTCCTTGTGTAGGAGCTTGATTCGACCTCAAGTAGAATATATTGTGTGCAGTTTTGTTCCCCTGATATGGTGGGTGATAGAGAAACTCTGGGAATGATTCAGAGGAAGTCCACTAATCTAGTACCAAGGTTAAACGCCCTTAGTTGTCATGTTAGGTGTAGAGAATCAGGTCTTTATACCCTGGCAAAGCATAGACTTTGAGAAAAAAAATTCAGGTCTTTAAAATATTAGAAGGATTGGATTTGATCTGTACAGACATGTTATTTGAGTTAAATAGGTTAGGGAGCACTGGGAAATAAGCATAGATCGAATAGATGGAGTAGTGAGTGATGCGTCTCTTGGAATTTGTTTGATCACTTTCAGGGTCCAGAAAGGAATTTCCCTAAATTGATATCATATTTATTTTTCTATTTCCTTTTGTCTTTTGGGAGATTGAGTGGCTGGATGGTGGGAGGGAGCAATGGATTTCCGAGTGAGCTTAAGTTGCACCATGAAAATGTTGGATAGGCTTGATGGGTCAGTTGATCTTTACAAGTCCATCATTTTCATATATATTTAACAGCTGACTGGAAAAATGAAGCAACAATCTACAATTTAAGAGCAGAGGACTTTGAATTTTCAAGGTTCATTCATTTCAGATCATCCGATCCTCCATTCAACAAATGACATTATTTTCTTAAATTTTAATTTTTTGGTTAAACCAGCTGAAGCATTCATTAATGGGATTGGGGAATGTTAGTCACCCATTAAATTGCTGGAGTAAATCGCATCGTATAATGAGCTGTAATGTTATTAAAGGATATTTCAGTAATTCCTCAAATACATTTCTGAATTCCAGAAAAGCCATATTGTCAATTTAAAGTAGCTGGAAGACTGACTCAACCAAATGCGCACTACTGCGCATGCTGAAAGTCTGAAATAAAACAGGAAATGTTGGAAATACTCAGCAGGTCAGGCACCATTTGTGGAGAGAGAAACAGAGTTCATGAGCTGAATTTTCCAGTGGGCTATGTCAGGACCAGAACATTGGGATGATATGGGGGTCCCGAGCACAATCATGTCACCAGAGTGCCCGCAGGCACAATTTTCCGGGAAACAGCCTCCTAAATGGATGCCTCCGCTTTCATGTCCAGCGGTTTTCCAAGGCAGAAGGCCCAATCAGAAGGCCTGCAGCATAGGATGGCTGGTGGCCCCAACTGGGGCATTGGGTGTTCCTGAGGCAGAAAGACAAGTGTGAAGTTCCCTTGGACTGCATCTGCAAATTTGAGAATGAAGAAGCCCACAGCTGGTAGAGCCATCGACGTGGAGGGGGATTCCTTCCACAGGATTGGTTTTAGCCACAGCTGCATCCTTTCCTCCTGGTGACTACTTCAATGGAGCATGGACTGGTGCTGGGAGGTTGCCTCCAAGGAGCTGTCAGGCTCCGCAATCTGTGGGAGTCCACCCCGACGGCGGAAAACTGCTGTCACCTTCGGAAAATATCCCTTAAGAGGGGCCTTAATTGTCCTAACTAGCTGCCTGCCTCTGTCGAGCAGGCTGCTGACTTTGTTCCCAGCCCGGCACCGGGAAATTCCCCTGGAGGTGGGAAGGCCCTGGGCAGCCGTCCCAATGCAGTTTCCCACTATTTTCCCAGCACCCTGCCCTTCCCCACCTCCAAAGCTGTCTCCATGGGGCTGGGAAATTCAGCCTAATGTTTCAGGTTGGTGAACTTTCACCAGTATCCTGCTGTGTTGGGTGGAGTTTCCCCACAATAAAGGTTTCTTTCTGCTTTTGGTCTGCTGCCTCTTCCTTCCCAGAGCATTTATCCTGGAGATCAGAGTATCAGTGACCTGCTCGATGGTTCTGTGCCCTGCAGATTGACTGATGTTCCATGTTGCCCCAGATGAACCATGGCATAACATTTCAGCACTGTGGAAGGTAAGGGATGTTCATTTACTCACAGACTGACTGGGGAGGTGTGAGGCTAAGGATAAATAAGAGACTTGATTCTTGTACGTTAAACCTGCTTACATCCCACCATAGATCCTCCTTCATATAAATCAAATATGCCAAAAAGAGAGGAATATCTATTGGGAATCCCCTATCCAGGGTTTAGACAAGAAATTCTGCCAGAAAATCTGGGACAAAACCTCCCAAAATAAGTAAGCTGACAAAATACAAATCATTGAATGAATTGCAGTGTCTCAAAGCCAGAGTTAAAGTCTACTTAACAATATGCTGAAACAAAAATACAAAATAAACCAGCTTCATCGGGAAACATTGACTTCCTGTGGGTCCTGACAGAATGTAGAGGTTAAAGTTCAGCTCAGGGTCAAATAGAAGACTGAAGTTACAGCATTTATGCCTAACAATTCTTTGTGTCATTGATTGTTATCATTTGGAAATTATGTCAGTCTTACAGATGAGGGTTTCACAGGACAGATGTTTTCTCTGGTTGGAGAGTCCAGAGCACGAGGTCAGAGTCTCAGGATAAGGGGTCATCCATTTCGGACTGAGATGAGGAGATATTTCTTCATTCAGAGGGTTGCAGACTTCTGGAATTCTCTACTGCAGAGAACTGTGGATGTTCCGCTATTGAGCGTATTCAAGACTAAGATTGATGGACTTTGGGATACTAAGGGACTCAAGGAATATAGAGATTGGGTACGAAAGTGGAGTTGATGTAGAAGATTAGCCATGACCTTATTGAAAGAGGCCCAATGGTCTACTCCTGCTCCTGTTTCTTATGTTCTTAGGAGTGCAAAATTTGCATGTTGGTTTATGTGGATGCCTTGGGTATCCATTGTTGACCTGGGTCTGGGCCGATGGCTGTTGCTGGTTAGAGGGAGAAACCCTAACTAGAATATTGTATCAAATTCTGGGCACCACAATTTAGGATGGATGTCAAAGTCTTGGGGAGGGTGCAGAGAAGATTTATTAAAATGGTACCAGGGATGAGGGATTTCAGTTCTGTGAAGAGACTGGAGAAGCTGGGATTGTTCTCCTTAGAGCAGAGAAGGTTAGGAAGACCTTTGATACAGGTGTTCAAAATCATGAAGGGATTTGATAAATTAAAAAAGGAGGAATTATTTCCAGTGGCAGGGATGTCAGTAAGCAGAGGATAAAGATTTAAGGTAATCGGCACCACAACCAATGGGGGAGATGAGCAGAATTCTTTTTATGAAATGAGTTATGATCTGGGATGAACTGCCTGAAAGGGTGGAGGAAGCAAATTCAATAGTAAATTAAATAGTTAGGAAATATTTGCAGGGCTACGGCAGGGGGAGTGGGATGAATTGGAGAGCTCTTTCACTGAGCTATCACAGACACGATGGGCAGAATGGCCTCTTTTTGGGCATTAAGCTTCATTGGCCCTGAAATTTCAGGGCAGTGGGAGAGAGCAGAGGAGCATGGTGGCATAGAATAGACACTGTGAGGCTGCGATGTTTATTGTCAGGGCATCAGCAAAAACAAAAATACTTACATTTCCTGGACAGCAGCCGGCCAAATTGACATTGTGCTTGTCTTTTGGGGAAAGGCCAATGAAAGGAGGTCACAACGGGGACAGTCCTGGGCAGTCGGGAGGGAGAAAGGCCAGAGATCAGGGCTTGATGGGGGCAGGGTTAGAGAGAGGCTATCGCAGGAGAGGGTAAGGCTCAAGATTGGGGCTGGAGGCAGGAAAGGAACCATCCATGATGGCGGTACACAGGTGACATCAGTACCTGGAGAAGGGAGATATGTGAACACGGCAGGATGAGGAGAGAGAGACTGCAATCAGCAGAGGGAAAGACAAAGTCTTCTTTGAGGCACCGAGGGAGTACTCCTGCTCTTCCTGACCCACAAGGAGTGATAGAAAAGGCACTTACCTTCTTGAGCAGTCATCTTGTGCCTCCCTTTCACTCTTGGGTTTCCCGACCTGGGAAACCTGGCCATCATCTGATAGATTCAAATCAGTCTCCCAATTGCGCTGTGGGGGCCCACATTAAATAGTTAAACGAGTGTTCCACCTCTCCAACACGGTGGAAAGGCATGCCTCACAACCCACCACTGGGAAAATGGCAATGTACCCAGTGGATTGGGGTTACATTTGTTATATTCCTGAAAACCAGTTGGTTAAGGATAGTACTGGAGCCAATCTTTACTTTGTGTAACATTTATTTACAGAGTGAAGCATTACCAGCGTACACTGCCTAACTCAACTACACCATTGTTTCAGTAAGTGTCTCTTTATATGTGTTCCAATGAATTCCCAATTAATGGCGTCCATCTGCATATAATTAAACACAATCGATACGCAATTAACAGCTTTCCCCGTTTTTTTCATTTTAAACCCTACCCATCAACCCTCTCCCACACGTCATTAGGCAGATGGTGGGGTTAATATTGAGGCTCAAGATTCTAACCCCTTTTTTTAACCAAAGTTATGGAAACAGCTACATTTAAGAAATGCTAAGAGCAGACTTTCGGAACAATGCCATGGTATTGATTAACTGTGCTGCTACAGTGCCATGCTGACCAGTACAAGGTCAACTGAAGTAGTTGGGGAATTAGATGGCAGTGAGCAGAAACAAGGGTCATCCTTCATCCTAAAGAACTATTCTGAAACTTGAGTTATTAATATCAGGCTGGTGAGCGATAGGCAGTTGCAATGCAAATACATCTGAAGGTCTAACAAAAATTGGAACATAAAGCTGTAAAAACCAAGAGAGCTTGGGCGCTACATATAATTGAAGATTAAGTGAAAGAGTAAATTTTTGTTTGCAGAGTGTGAGATCCACATCCTAATGGAGCACCAATGTTTTGTGTGATAGACAGGTTGCAGCAAACAGAGACCAAGCACATCTCCACCAGGATAGAGTGAGTCACACCAGATGCCTGCCACATGTCTGATTCCATCAAGACTGTGCTGAACACCTGAGACCAGGAGCCCGTCCTGACATCCTCTTGCCCAGAGTGCAGGCTCGGCAGTTTCAGCCAGGATTCACTTGGTTGAATCCTCACCTCCACATCAGAAATCATGGGACTAAATCCCACTCCAGTGACTTGATCCAGCTGATACCCTAGTGCAGCACTGTGGGACGGCTACATTGTTGGACGCGCTGTCTTTTTAAAAATTCATTCATGAGATGTAGACCAGCATATATAAACCATCCCTAATTGCCCTTGAGAAGGTGGTGGTGAGCTGCCTTCTTGAACCACTGCAGTCCATGTGGGGTAAGTACACCCACAGTGCTGTTAGGAAGGGAGTTCCAGGATTTTGACCCAACAACAGTGAAGGAATGGCGATATAGTTCCAAGTCAGGATGGTGTGTGACTTGGAGGGGAACTTGCAGGTGGTGGTGTTTCCATGTATTTGCTGTCCATGTCCTTCTAGGTGGGAGAGGTCGCGGGTTTGGAAGGTGCTGTCGAAGAAGTCTTGGTGCATTGTTGCAGTGCATCTTGTAGATGGTACACACTGCTGCCACTGTGCGTTGGTGGTGGAGGGAGTGAATGTTTGTGGATGGGGTGCCGATAAAGTGGGCTGTTTTGTCCTGGATGGTGTCAAGCTTCTTCAATGTTGTTGGAGCTGCAGCCATCCAGGCAAGTGGAGAGTATTCCATCACCCCCCTGACATGTGCCTTGTAGATGCTGGACAGGCTTTGGGGAGTCAGGAGGTGAGTTACTCACCGCAGAATTCTGATCTGCTTTTGTAGCCATGGTATTTATATGGGTACTCCAGTTCAGTTTCTGGTCAATGGTATCCCCCAGGGTGTTGATAGTTGGGAATTCAGTGAAGATAATGCCATTGAATGTCAAGGGGAGATGGTTAGATTCTCTCTTGTTAGAGCTGTTCATTGCCTGGCACTTGTGTGGCATGAATGTTACTTGCCAATTATCAGCACAGCCTAGATATTATCCAGGTCTTGCTGCATTTCATACAGACTGCTTCAGTATCTGAGGAGTCACGAATGGTGCTGAACATTGTGCAATCATCAACGACGTTATGATTGAAGGAAGATCATTGATGAAGCAGATGAAGATGGTTCAGCCTAGGACACTAGCATGAGGAACTCCTGCAGTGATGTCCTGGAGCTGAGATGATTGACCTCCAACAATCACAACCATCTTGCTTTGCACTAGGTACGACAGCTCTACCTGGGTCCCAGCCAGGTAGAGCTTTTGAATGAGATGTGAATGAGATGTGAAACTGAGGCCTCATCTGCTCTCTCAGGTGGACGTAAAAGATCCCACAGCCTACAAAGAAGAGCAGGGGAGTTCTCCCCGGTGACCTGGCCCAATATTTAGCCCTCAATGAACATCACTGGAAAAGAAAAATATCTTTCTGTTTATGGGAGCTTGCTGTGTGCAAATTAGCTGTCATACTTCGTACATTAAAGTAACTCACTTTAAAATTGTACTTCATTGGTTGTAAAACACTTTGGGACATCCTCAGATTGTGAAAGGTGCTATAGAAACGCAAGATCTTTCTTTCATTGGCAAAACTGGTGACACTGAATTGACTTCAATGAGAATGAAATCCACGTGAGCTGTGTAATATGTAAATGACTGTTTAATGCCCATTCCATACCTCTGACATGCGTTGAATTTCACTCCATTGTACATTACAGGGATACCAAGGAAAGAGCAAAAATGTCCTTGAAAATATAAACCCTCGGGAAAGAAATTATAAAAGTGTAGGCATAAACAACGTTCACAGTTAATAATAATAACATACAGAAGCATGTTGAAGCAAGTTCCATTTATACAGCTCGATAGTTTTCACATAACTCCTGAAGTAACTCCATTTCTATTTATTCTGTTACACAATCTTTAGTGATATCATGCCCAAGCTCTCTCAGACTTCGCAGCTTTACATTTCAATTCTTACGTAAGGACTTAAGAAATAGGGGCAGGAGTAGCCTCTGCCATACAATAAGATCATGGGTGATCTTCTTCCTCACTCCACTTTCTTGCCTGATTTCCACATCCCTTTATTCCCTTTGAGTTCAAAAGTCTATTAATTTCAGCCCTGAATATACTCAACGACTGAACATCCACAGCCCTCTGGGATAGAGAATTCCAAAGATTCACAACCCTCTGAGTGAAGAAATTTCTCCTCAACTCAGTCCTAAATGGCCGACACCTTATCCTGAGACTATGCCCTCTTGTTTTGGACTCTTCAGCCAGGGGAAACAGGCACTCAGCATCTACCCTGTCAAGCCCTCTTAAAATTTTACAATTTCAGTGAGATCACCTCTCGCTCTTCTAACCCCCAGGGAATATAGGCCCATTCTACTCAATCTTTCCTCATAGGACAATCCCCTCATCCCAGGCATCAATCGAGTAAATTTTCATTTCATCCCCTTGAAGGCAAGTTACACCTTCAGATGCATTTACAATGCAGCTCTCTACCTCATACGAGACTGACATTAGTGTTGCAGTTTAGGTTCCAGCTAGGCAGAGCTGAGGTCACATTTCTTGGCTGGTGCCTGTGTTATAGACGGGTGAGAGATGATAGGGATGGTTCCTCCTTTTTCACCTCTCCACTGACTGAAGACAGCGAGCTGGATTTTAAGAGGCCCTCAATGTCTTGATCTGTGGCGGCGGGGCAGGGGGGGCCTGAAGGTGGCTCTGGATGAAGCCCGCCATGGACCTCGACACCAGCAGGGCTGGGCCCGATCCTCCCAGCAGCGGCAAGGCTCCGGGAAGGTCCCCCCACCGCTGGGTGACAGGATCACGATTAACATATTCAAATCAATAAAATGAATACATTTAAATTCACTTACCGGAGATCGCAAGGGCCCACCATGACCTTTGGCGTGGCGGCTGGCGCTCCCAAGCCTTCAGATCCCCAGCCGAGGAAACGAGGCATGATACTGGTGGAGAGGGGGGAAGAAGTAAGTTTTATCAGTGCAGAGGATCGGGGGTGCGGGGTAGCGGGGTCAAATATTTGTACTGGGTGTAGGGAATGGTGGGAAGGATTGAACCTTAGACTTTGTGCAGATGGCGGGGGAAGCCCAGATGTAAAAGGACAGTGTTTGTTTTTGGGGGGGCGAAGGGCAAATACTTACTGTGTAATTGTTGTTGGGGGGGTGGGAAAGGGGCATAAGAAATTTATATATTTACTTTTGGGGGAATCTTTCTTTAAAAATTTAAATATGCGATAAGGGCGTTGGATGCCCTTTAATAATGGTGCCAGCACCTGCGCACAGGCAACTAATGCATTGCCAGTGACGGACAGCCCGCCTCTTCATGTGATTGGGGGGGTGGGGGGTGGCCACCCCAGCTATTTAAATGAGATTGTGACAGCTCTTTGGTGTGCGGCCCGTACGGCCGGGTGGCCATTTTTTTGAATTTGCTGCCTCGATCGGTAGCGGGCTCATAAAATCCATCCCAGTGTCTTGTTTTAAAAAAGGTGCTTTTTTGACCCCTGCATGCTTTAATGGTCAAGAACAGGTTTTCTCGTAAGTTTTTAAAAAGTTAAATGCTTATTATACAACACCCAAAATATATGCAACAACTCCTACGCTCATACAGATACACACATACTCAAGAAAAGATAAAGATTGTAAAGATAACATGCTTTCCGTCTGATGATTTGTAAAGAGTCATCTATTAAACTTGATTTTCCCTGGGGTGAAGACTTGAAATGGTGTGGACTAGTAATCTTTTCCATTGTTCACTGAAGAAAGACTTGGGAGGTTCAGGAAGATGGATGCACTGTTGCAGACTGCTCTTGTTATATTTCAGCCAATGGTGAAGTCCTGGTACGATTTCGCAGGTAGGGAGGTCAAGGCCAAACTGCCTACATGTAGTTTAAAGCTGGTAATCTTAGGCAGGGTTCTTTCTCTTCAATGCCATAGATGTCTGGCCAGAATATATTTTTATCAAAGTTCCTTATCAGAAATGTAGTTTCTGTCATGTGACCATAATTTCTCTTTCCATTGTCCTCATAAATAGTGTCTGATGGTGAGGCCATTGTTAGATAATGGAGTCCGGGTGCCATTCATTGCCTTGATAAAGTAAGGTTTTTCAAACCCATTCCTTGGATTTTGTGTTTGGGCCAAAACGTCAGCAACATCATTGTTAACCCAATCAGTTGGAGAGAAGCAGTCATTTCCACAGAAAAAGGTAATTTTCATTTTAATGATTTTTCAGAGATGTGTCCAGAAAAGTCATTTGTATTTTAATGACTTCTCCAAGACTTGACCAGACATGAAAATTAGCTCAGGGTTCTTGTAGCTCCATGTGTAGTGGCAGGAAAGAAAGGGTCACCTGACCTCTTACGCCATTTTGTTTACAAGAAAAGTGTCCATTTCGGGTTTACATCATAAGTTCATTTTATAGTTCACAAGTTTGAATTGCGTGGGCGTAACAACTGGCCGGAACTTTGTCCACTCAGCAGATAGCTATGCATAGCTATAGATACATAGAGCTATCTCCAAAAAGATAGAAATTTAAATCCCAGTCTCTAACCATTCAAATTAAGATCAGGTAAGTTTGCACACCCCTCTGGATGTTTGGCAAACCAGGTTTGGTACCTCACTGGATTTACATTTCATCACATGTCAATCAGCAGTGATGAGTAACTCCTGGGAGAGTAGTGAGTTTAGATTTACACTGCCACCAGAAACAACTTCATACAGACACGCAGCGTAAGTGCAACCTTAGACTGAAGGAATCTTATTTCAAAGAATTGAAAGTGATATGTTGAAAACAAAAAGAGAAACTTGACATGGACGCAGAGAGGGAGCACCAAGACAGATTAGCTTTGAAAGTGGGAGAAAGATGATTCATCCATGACTGACCCAACACCTTTAGCTAACAAATCTGATGTATTTATGATCATTTACATGCTTTTCTGGCAAACTGATGGCTTATCTATCTTTGATCTTCTAATTTTAAGAACATAGAATCATCGACTGATATAGCGCTGAAGGAGATTATTCAAGTCATCAGATCTGTGCTGCCTCTTTAAAAGAGCAATCCAATTAATTTCACACTGCTTGCTCCTTCCTCAAAGCCCGACAAATTACTTTAGCGTCTGAGTTGTTTGATCATTGAAAGAATAAAAATGACAAAGAAAAGAAAGACTTTCACTTTTTCATTCATTCACAGGATTTGGGTGTTACTAGCAAGGCCAGCATTTATTGTCTATCCCTAATTGCCCTTGAGAAGGTGATAGTGAGCTGCCTTCTTGAACCGCTCCAATGTGTCATAGTGGCTTTGGCAGAACTGAGTGGCTTACTCGACCATTTCAGTTGGCCATTAAGAGTGAATGACATGTGGCTGTGGGTCTGGAGTCACATGTCGACCAGATGTTGTAAGGACGGCAGATTGCCTTCCCTAAAGGACGTTGTTGAACCAGATGAGTTATTGAAACAATCTTGTAGTTTCATGGTCACCATTACTGAGAATAGCTTTTTATGCCAGATTTATTTAATTAACTGAATATAAATTCCTCAACTTCTGTGGTGGGATTTGAACTCATGTCTTTAGATTACTAGTCCAGGTATCTGGATTACTGCACCAATAACATAACCATAATCCTACCGTACCTACTGTATACCATCTTGCACCACCTCAGGATGTTCCAAAGCATTTAGCAGCTAAAGGGACGCTACAACCAATTTGGGGACAGTAAGCTCCCACAATCAGCAATGCAATAAATGATTTTGTACAGAGATTAAATCCACTACCTCTCCCTCTATGAACAAAGAGCAGCAGCCTCAGGTGAGGGTCAGAATGTAGCATATGGAGCATGTAGGACAGGTTATGATAGGTACCTTGCTTTGTGGAATAGCTAAATGTATCTAATTGGGTCTGGGACTTTAAGTCTTGTAGATCATACCAAAGATTTGACTAAATTTGAATTTGGATTAACTCTGACAATCTTACATAAATTATCCCATTATTCTGAAGGTTTATTTGAAGTGAAAGCCTTGAGATTTAATAAATATGAATTTGTATGTGCTTAGTTGGCTGTTCAGCAGTAAACAGAAAGTTCTTTATCTACAACATTGGAGAAATCTTGTCTTTATTTGAACAGCCTGAGGCAAACAACCAGGATCATCCAAACATGCAAAAACTAAATTCATCTTTAGAAATCATCGACATGAAGTTGAACAGATCTGAGACAGCAGGCTAGAAATTCATCTCGAGCAGCAGCACAAAGTAGGCGCTATCACAACGGCCATTTGTTATATGCCCTGCCTGATATATATTGACAGCAATGAAGCTGATTACCTGGCAGAATGGATACAGGGAGGCCACTATAATAAACTCGTTTTACGCTCCCACTCCAGGTAAATTTCAATCCCAGAGTTCATTCAATTAGATTTGATCTTTCTTTATAATAGCAACAACTTAACTTTATATAAGATCACTGCCTCTAAAGTGCTTGGGACATCCAGAAGTCTTGAAAGACTCTATATAAATGCAGGTTCTTTCTTTTTCGTTCCTTTGAAGCATCTTATCATGCTGCATAGGGCTGGATTGGCAGACAGCAAGCACGGGCCATGTGCCTCGATGCTGATGCTATCTAGAGCCTTGTGGCTCATTAGAATATGCAGGGTGGCCGCCCCCACAATCATGTGGTGGGAGCAGCCTCGGTGATGCCATGAACGGTGTCAACTGTCTCTGCGCAGGCACGGGCACCATTTTTTAAAGGATTGTCAGCCTTGCGTAGAGAATGTAGAGTTTCCCCCCATCAACCCCACTACACTGAAAATAAATGCTTGCCCCGTTCCCTCCCCCACTACACTACAATTGCAGAGTTAACCCCTCCACCCCCCCCCGCCCCACTACGCTAAAAACGCGGAGTTGACCACCTCCCCCACCCCCCCCCCCCCCACCCCCACGCCGCCGCTCCACTACAATAAAAATGCTGGGCTTCCCCCCTCCCCCACCTTGGTGGCGCCATCTTTCCCTAGACGGGAAAGCAAAGGCCCTAATGCTGCCCGTCACACTGAAGATACGGAACTGCCAGTAGGATTGCTGTGGCTTTGGTTTTAATGCATGCAGACACCCTATTTAAATATTTAAAGTCGGGTCCCATTGCCAAGTGGCGGAGGGGCCGCCACCGGGAAGATTGGGCCCGGCAATCCTGGCGTCGGGCTCCGTGGCAGGCCACTGCCACTCCAATCTTACGGCCCCCACCCCGCCCCTGGCACGGAGCCCGATGTTGGGAGCTGAATAAAATTCAGCCCATCATGAGGGGTGACAGACAGCTTGGTCACAGAGGTGGGTTTTAATGAGGGGTTTAAAGGAGGAGACAGTGACAGAGGAACAGAGGGATTTAGGAAGGGAATTACAGAGATTGGGACCTAGGCAGCTGAAGGCATGACCGCCAATGGCGGATCAAAGAGAGGAGGAAATACACAAGAGGTTTTAGGGTTCGACAAGGTTACAAAGGTAGGGAGTGTTGTGGCCATGGGGAGTCTCAATAAAGAGAACTACAATTTTAAACTATTGGGAACAGGGAGCTGGCAGGGACAAGGTGACGGGTGAGGGGAACTTGGTGTGGTATTGCACACAAATAGTAGAGTTTTGGAGAAGAGCATTAGCACTCATTTAAACATGATTCTCTCTATTCAGTTGCATTACTGTACATGACAGAGATAAGCAGAGAGGGCGGAGATCATTCAGCCCATCTTGCCCTTAGAAATCCATGGTCCTGTGTCTGTCTTTTGAAAGACTTCATATTTGCTGCTTTTACACTGATCTATCACTAGCAGTTGGTCGCACTGTCTCCTCTGAGCCAGAAGGTTGTGGATACAAGTCCCACTCCAGAAACTTGAGCACAAAAATCAAGGCTGACACTGCAGTGCAGTACTGAGGGAGTGCTGCACTGTTGGAGGTGCTGTCTTTCAGATTAGATGTTAAACTGAGGTCCTGTCGACCCTCTTAGGTGGACGTTAAATGATCCGATGGCATTATTTTAGAGAAGAGCAGGGGAGTTCAACCAGTTAATAAGAGAGTGAGCACTGAATTGGGATTTTTAAAAATTTTAATGTATTAAAACTCTGAAATTAAAAACTGAACATAATAGGATCATGTCAGTAGTGTTTAATACAGCTTTAGTAAATGTACAGTTATACCATGGAAATCATGTTGTAACAAGAGTGCTTTTAAAATCTGCAGTACCCCGTTGTAAATTAGTTTAGTTTTACAGATTGAGCATGCCTCTCATTTTGCTGCAGAACAAATTCCCATTACACAATTAAACAAAATCCATTTTATGATCTTTTACAAAGGGTTCCTGTAGTTTTTAGAAATAATAGCTTTTTTTAAAAGCTGTAAATGCTGAAAAGCTGCAATAAAAAAAGACATTGTGGAAAAAAAAACACATTTTGTAATTTCTGAGCTGCTGCTTATGATTCCATTGATTCCATTACTGTTGAAACAACAATTTGCATTTATATAGTGTCTTTAATATACTAAAACATCCCAAGATGCTTCACAGGAGCAATCATCAAACAAATTTTACATCTAAATAAAAAAAGCAAAATACTGCAGATGCTGGAAATCTGAAATAAAAACAAGAAATGCTGGAACCACTCAGCAGGTCTGGCAGCATCTGTGGAAAGAGAAGCAGAGTTAACGTTTCGGGTCAGTGACCCTTCTTTGGAACTTTTACATCTAACCTTCCTTTGTTGGCAACATCTGAAACTTGAGGCTAAATTTTTCTGCGTGGGTTGCAATCTTGACGTCAGTCTTAATTCTGGGTCAGGAAGCCCGAAGAGGCCGTGGCAGGACGTCACTCATGATTGTCCCAGATACGACCAATTAAGAAGCCGCTTCCAACAGCCCTGTCCAATTAAGGATGGCGGGCGGACCAGGGAAGCACGAGGCCCAAGGCCGCAACGATGTCTGGCCGGCAGCCCCACCGGGAGAGGTGGATGTTTCTGAGGCAGGTAGGGGAGCACAAAAGTACATCACCATGGATGCATGCTCCAACACCTTCTACAAATGATTGAAGAGGTCTGCAGTAGGCAGGGCCATTGGTGTGGAGGGTGCATCCCGCTACAGGACTGGTTTTGACCTTCTGTCTTGGCAGTGCATTTATTGGGGCATGGAGCTGTTCGCTTCAATGTCCCCCAGGCCTGCCACTAGGAGGCAGGCGCCGCGCATGGTGGTGGGTGGGGGGGGTGGGCGGTCATTCTGATGGCGGGAAGATCCCATCTCCATCGGAAAACGGCACCTAAAAAGGAGCTTAAGTTATTGGCTGTTAGGAGAGGACTGCTGACTTTCTTCCCCACCCACCCTGGGAAGCGGGAACGTGTTGAGGAACGCCACCTCGTGGCTTCCCCCCTGCTATTTTCCTGGCTCACCCACCTCCAGCCCAGTCTGTACAGAACCGGGAAAATTCAGCCCTTTGACTGATTTGCATTGAATTTCTGAATCCGGTGCATTTGGTGTGAGTTAGAGGTAGCAGAGATCCTAATGACATATCCTGGAGCAATCCCACCCGGTCATACCTCCTCTAACAAGTACCCATTGTTGTCTACACTTTGGACAACTCCTTATCCATTCTCAAGATTTATGCAAGATCACAAAGCTTTGAAATTAACCAGTTGGCTCTCATGTAGAAGTTCAGCAAATGCCTCAATCTTCATGCACAGAAGGACAGAAATTGAACTATATAGAATCTTACAGTGTGGAAGGAGACCATTTGGCCCATCATGCTTGTGAAGGAAAATTGCTGAAGAATTGTCCTCCAATTGCTTTCCTCTCTTCTGATCTTCCTAGCTTGTGCACATGAATTACATTATTATAACAAAGCCTCCTAATAAGATATGCCATTTTATACATTCATTACTCCACCATTAGCAGCCATATCTTCAGCTGTCTAGACCCTAAACTCTGGAATTCCTTGACTGAACCTCTTTGCCTCTCCTCCTTTCAGACTCACCAAGCTTTTAGTCACCTGTCCTAATATCATCCTTACAGTGTCAAATTTTGTCTGCCCACATTCCTATCAAGTGCCTTGGGACATTTTTAACTACATTAAAAGCACTGAATAAATGCAATTAGTTGCAGTTCACACAGTTATTATTTACAGCAGATGTTCCATTGCTCTGTTTAATCTGATGACAAAGTTAACCAGGGAGCTGGCTGAGGGCCAGTTACAATGGCTGAGCCAAATGCGGAGCCCATGTTACAATCTACTTATCCCAGTTCATTTCTGCTTTTCAACGTTGAATGACGTGAGGGGGGGGGGGGGGGGGGTGGGGGGGGGGGAATGGGGACATCACTGGGAAGATGACAATGCTGCCTGAATCTTTCAGCCGTGAATTTTATGTCTAGAGGCAAAAAACAGCAGCATGCTTGCTCTGAAATAACACAGGAAAGTCACTTGTAAAATTAGCCTTCTGTATGTAATGAGAATCAAAGAAGTTGAAAGCAATGTGCATAACAGCATGGCCTTTTCTACTGTACTGTGTATAAATGACACAACTAACAGTTGGAATTCAAAAGATCAGCATTAAAGCATCCAGCATTAAATGTGGTTACTTATTATAGTTAAGCCGATTTTAAAGTTCATGCTTCAACTGCTACGTAGAATTGCCACTCATTCGAAATCCCAGAACTATCTTCCTAACAGCACTGTATCTGCACCATACAGACTGTAGCGGTTCATGAAGAACATCCATCACCACCTTCTCAAGGGCAACTAAAGATGAACAATACATGCTGGTCTTGCCATCTCAAGTACGAATTGAAGAAAAAGATTTTACAGCTCACAAAGAACTATCCTTTTACCACCACTTCTATATTGCTGCAGCTTCGTTAAGATGTTTTCTGTGATGTAAGTTGCTCGACGTACATCTGGTTAGATGGGGAGTGTGTGTAGCATGATGCACAAGAGCACAAGGCATCCCATTTGTGTGGGACAGGCTGAATGAACCATTAGATATTTTCCTGGTTGTTATTCCTCCTGGCTTGGAATTTGTGTTTTTTTTTATGGTGAATTTTTAGCGTTCACTGTCATTACCCGTCTGAATCAGACTGCAATTTCAGGATTTAGCACAGGCTCAAATTAAGGAGGAAATCCCGATGTTGCGGTCAGTCGCTCACTGCTCCATCTCGGGTTGCTCTGTGGAGCCCTCCTTGAGCTGGCAATCAGCGAAATCAATTGATGTAGTGAGAACTTCCCCTTTTCTGTGCCCACATCACTGTTCAAAACCCCATAAAAAGGTACACTTTGTTCAATCAGGTGTAACTGTGTTTTTACCAGCAATCTGAGTAATAACATCTGCTGGACAACAGAGCTGGCCCTAAAAAAAATAATTTTCTAATTGTGGACTACTGTTAAATATCTCTATCACTGATTACTAGATCTTTTTAAACTAGATTTTATATAATTGTTTTTAAATTAAGTTCATGACATTTCAGCTTCTGCCTTAACCCCATGTGTATGCCCCAATCTTTATTTCTCTCTCAGTAAAGCTTTTAAAAAGCGATTTGATTTCTGTGCTTTTCATTTCCTGGTTGGCTGCCTGTGTGAATTCTTTAATGTGATTGGCTGCGTGGACAGCTTGCTGCCATCACTGTATCTCCACACTGGGAATCCCCATTAAACATAGAAACATAGAAAATAGGAGCAGGAGTAGGCCATTTGGCCCTTTCAGCCTGCTCCGCCATTCATTATGATCATGGCTGATCATCCAACTCAGTAACTTGTTCCCGCTTTCGCCCCATACCCTTTGATCCCTTTCGCCCTAAGAGCTATATCTAACTCCTTCTTGAAAACATACAATGTTTTGGCCTCAACTGCTTTCTGTGGTAGCGAATTCCACAGGCACACCACTCTGTGGATGAAGTAATTTCTCCTCTTCTCAGTCCTTAAAGGTTAACCCCGTATCCTCAGACCAGGACCTATGGTTCTGGACTCCCCCAGGATCGGGAACATCCTTCCTGCCTCCACCCTGTCAAGTCCTGTTCGAATTTTATAGGTTTCTATGAGATCCTCCCTCAGTCTTCTGAACTCCAGCGAATATAATCCTAACCGCCTCAATCTCTCCTCATACGTCAGTCCCGCCATCCCAGGAATCAGTCTGGTAAACCTTCGCTGCACTCCCTCCATAGCAAGAACATCCTTCCTCAGATAAGGAGACCAAACTGCACACAATATTCCAGGTGTGGCCTCACCAAGGCCCTGTATAATTGCAGCAAGACATCCCTGCTCCTGTACTCAAATCCTCTCGCTATGAAGGCCAACACACCATTTGCCTTTTTTACCGCCTATTGCAGCTGCATGCTTACCTTCAGTGACTTGTGTATAAGAACACCCAGGTCTCGTTGCATATTCCCCTCTCTCAGTTTATAGCCATTCAGATAATAATCTGCCTTCCTGTTTTTGCTACCAAAGTGGATAACCTCATATTTATCCACATTATACTGCATCTGCCATGCATTTGCCCACTCACTCAACTTGTCCAAATCACCCTGAAGCTTCTCTGTATCCTCCTCACAACTCACCCTCCCAAGCAGTTTTGTGTCATCTGCAAATTTGGAGATATTACATTTAGTTCCCTCATCTAAATCATTAATATATATTGTGAATAGCTGGGGTCCTAGCACCAATCCCTGCGGTACCTCACTAGTCAGTGCCTGTCATTCGGAAAAAGACCCGTTTAGCCCTACTCTTTGTTTCCCGCCTGCCAACCAATTTTCTATCCATCGCAATACACTACCCCCAATCCCTGCACTTTAATTTTACACACTAATCTCTTATGTGGGATTTTGTCGAAAGCCTTCTTAAAGTCCAAATAAACCACATCCACTAGCTGTCCTTCATCAACTCTACTAGTTACATCCTCAAAGAATTCTAATAGATTTGTCAAGCACCATTTCCCTTTCATAAATCCATGCTGACTCAGTCCGATTCTGTTCTCCAAGTGCTCCGCTATAAAATCTTTGATAATGGACTCTAGAATTTTCCCCACTACCGACGTCAGGCTGACTGGTCTATAATTCCCTGTTTTCTCTCTACCTCCCTCTTTAAATAGTGGGGTTACATTAGCTCCCCTCCAATCTGTAGGAACTGTTCCAGAGTCTATAGAATCTTGGAAGATGCATCCACTCTTTCTAAGGCCACTTCCTTAAGTACTCTGGGATGCATACCATCAACCCCTGGGGATTTATCGGCCTTCAATCCCATCAATTTCCCCAACACCATTTCTCTACTAATACTGATTTCCTTCAGTTCCTCCCTTTCACCATACCCTGTGTTCCCCAACATTTCTTGTATGATATTTGTGTCCTCCTTTGTGAAGACAGAACCAAAGTATGCATTTAGTTGGTCAGCCATTTCTTTGTTTCCCATAATAAATTCCCCTGTTTCTGACTGTAAGGGACCTACATTTGTCTTCACCAATCTTTTTCTCTTCAAATACCTATAGAAACTTTTACAGTCAGTTTTTATGTTCCCCGCAAGCTTACTCTCGTACGCTATTTTCCCCTTCTTAATCAATCCCTTGGTCCTCCTTTGCTGAATTCTAAACTGCTCCCAATCCTTGGGTCTGTTGTTTTTTCTGGAAAATGTGTATGCCTCTTCCTTGGATCTAATGCTCTCTCTAATTTCCCTTGTAAGCCATCGTTTAGCTACCTTTCCCTTTTTACTTCTGCGCCAGACAGGAATAAACAATTGTTGCGGTTCATCCATGCGTTCTTTGAATGTTTGCCATTGCATATCCACCGTCATCCCTTTAAGTAGCATTTCCCAATCCATCATAAGATTCAGGACCCTAGTCTCAGAATGAACTACATCACTCTCCATCTTGATGAAGAATTCTGTCATATTATGGTCGCTCATCCCCAATGGGTCTCGCACCACTAGATTGTCAATTATTCCTCTCTCATTACACAATACTCAGTCTAGGATGGTCTGTTCTCTAATCGGTTCCTCAGCGTATTGGTCCAGAAAACCATCCCATATACACTCCATGAATTCCTCCTCTACGGTATTGTGACTAATTTGATTAAAGAACACTACAATCCACAGCATGGTGAGAGAGGTGAAGTTCTCACCACTCGTTAGGTCCCTCATGTTTCTTCGAGGTCAGCTGAGAGTGCTCTTGCTTTGCCGCTGAATGTAAAATTCCGGCCCATGTGTTTGTATACAGTGGAGCTGAACTTGACCTTGTGTAATAATGTAAGATTGCTGACAGCGAGACTGCAGCAGGTTTTACAGCTCTCCTGTTGAAATCAGTGGAAATGATAATGAGATGTAAAAGGAGCCGGTGACTTGCTGTCACCTGTTTTACACTATCACGCAATGTCGAGGTCAACCCCCAGTGTGCATTGCAAACTGTTAGAATATCAGACACACTACACCTAAGCCTGGACCTGTCCTGGGCAATGTCCAAGAATGCACATCCAGGTTTCACTGAATAGCAATCAGGAGCAAGAAAACTGGCAAAGTCTGCAGCCTTCACTTGCTCAGGTACAGTGAGGCTACTTATTGTATGTTGGCTTGGCTCAGTTTGATAAACTCTTGCTCCAAAGCAGGAGGTAATGGGTTCAATCCCCATTAGAGTCTGGAATACATAAAGGCTGATATTGGACCTCATTGCACCTTGTTTTCTGGTTGAAAAATGGGTGCAAAGAGGTACAATTTAGCAGGCCAAACTCCTATGCTGCAACAGTGTTAGAAGCATGACCAATGCCACATTTGTTTCAGGCACTATAGAGACCTCCATATCGACCACTTGGAATAGGCATTAGGTTCCTTGAATATACCAATAAGTGGCCTAATGTCTATTACAGACTGCAATGGGAAATTGAATTGCCTTAAACACAGCTTGGATTACTAGATAAACATGTAGCCTCATGGTGGTCATTAAAGGTGCCAACACCAAAACGGTTTGTTTTTAATAAAGTGTTTACCTGAATGTGAAGCCTGGAAAGATCAGGATTGACCCGCCCAACCCCACATTAAAGTTGCAGGCCAGTTCTCATGAAAGGTCATCGACCTGAAATGTTAACTTGTTAATTCTGTCCAATCTAGAGTCAGGCAGGGCTGTCCTCTCTCCCCTGCCTTGTTTGTATGCAACATAAATGAGATGTATGGAGTCCAGTTGGTTGAAGCTCTCAAACAGGTTTATTAACAGTTGACTAGTATAGACAGAACAGAGCAAACTATTTACAGAACCTTCCTCTATGTGTTACAGTTGCCGGGTGAATGGCAAAAGAACCAAAGGCAACATGAGGAAAAAAGATTTTTCATGCAGCGAGTGGCTGCATAGCTTTCATAGCTTTCTAAAGCGAATTGGATAATTATCTCTGCTCCAGATCAAATTAATAACTATTGCAGGCTTTCGCTTATTGTGCCTGTTTGCAGACATTCAAGAAGGCTTTTTAAAATTAAGCTGGCTCTTATGGGGGAAGGATACTTATGCGCATTTTAAAAGCTTTTTTTTTATTTACTAAGAAACTGACTACTGTACCTCAATCAAACTAACAAATAGTTCTGCATAATTTTTTAAAGTGATTTTCAGTTATTAAACGTTAACATACACACAGGTGGCAGATTGAACTGCTTAAAAGTGCTTATCTTCTGTGATCGTCCCATTTCCAGCTGAAACGGTACAATGTCACTGCGCTTAAATATATCAAGGAATATTTTTAAAGCAATTTTTATTACATTGCATTCTAAACTGCTGCCGATTGCGCTAGATCATGGCAGATTTTACGTCTGGTGATCTACAAATGAGTTTGAGCATAAACTTGGGGTAAAAAAGCACTATTCAAAACAAGTGCAAATTACACCTGAATCACCGATTGCTCCCCCTGTCCCCCACTGCCCCACCCACCCCACCCCACCCCACCCCCACTGCCCCACCCACCACTCTCCCCCCCCCCCGTGCCCCACCCACCACCACCAGAAGCAGTCATTCATCTATTTCCTGTTTGTGAGAACTTACTTTTTGCAAACTGGCTCCCATGTTTTCCTGCAAAACAGTGAAAATAATCCATTGGTTGTGAAGACACAAAAGGTGCTATAATAATGCAAATTTCTTTTCTTTCCTGTCACACTATAGAAATCAGCTCTCTCAGCACAGAGTTGAAATTGATCCTGTGATATTTCTAGTTTGCATTCATCAGTTTCAGACTGGGTTCACTAACTGAGCTACATCCTCCTTGTTATTTTATAGGATAAGGAAGAGATAATGGGTAAAACCTACTTCCTGCCATTTAATTTTGTTAGTGCCCATATAAATGCAAGTATTATACATCATCCCAGGAGAGTGCTTTGGATTGAAAGTTAATCAGCATCGTAGAAGGACATGTTGATAGAGAGAGATGAAGTAGAGGTGACGGGAGGTTAGTGTGCACCATTAACAGCACATAGACTAGTTGGGCCAAATGGCCTGTTTCTCTGCTGTGAATTTGATGTTTTAACCAATATAATTATTTTATATAAATGCCTAAAATGCACTGAAATAGCTAGAGATACAGTGCAGTACTGAAATCCAGGGAATTATGCAGAATGCTTTCCTTGCATATCTAAGACATGAACAGATACAGCTAAGTCTAAAATGTACATGGAAGTGGAGATAACAGCATTAATTGACGCATGAGGCATCAAGTTTAAAGACAAAGGAAAATACTTCAGTGACTTGTACACAAAGCAACATTACAATGAGCTGCCTGGAGGCAAAGACTTGTGGGCTATAAATGTCTATTTCTGTAACCTAGCATGACTTCAATCATGCCTTGTGATTGTTCATTAGTTCATAGGTCAAAGGTCCCTCCATCAATGTGACACAGAAAGCTAACATCTTCATCTTATTACCAAAGAATAATCAGCATCCGTTAAAAGGGTTACTTATTCCTAATGTCTGATCCCATGAGGTTAGTTAATCCAACAGATCACCTGATAGAGTGAACTTATTTAATGTCATATGATTCAAGTTTCACGTCAAGCATAAAAATGTTTCATAATGTGTTATAAGTCATACATTAATAAAGTGTTGTTTGTGGCGGATGGAGGAAATATTACCAGCCTTCATGGTACACAATAACGGAAAGAAAGAGCTCCCTGTATTAAAACTGTTCAAGCACAGTTCCCCTTTTGTACTGATGGCCTTTGATCTGCCTCTATTCTGTGCACTAATGAGACTCTTCCTTGGTTTAGTTAAAAACTTAATCCTTAGCGTCTTCATATTTTGACTTTTTAACAAATGTTTGGCAATCTGTACAGTGGAACAGTTTCACTTACAACTCCTCCTGTGTCACATTTATCCTACAGTAAAGAAAGAAGGATTTGCTTTTATATGGTACCTTTCACAAACTGAGATGTCCCAAAGCACTTTACACCCAGCAAAGTGCTTTATAAACTATAATCACTGTTGTAATGTATTAACATTTTTCAGAATATCAGCAATAATATGCAATGCTCCTCACATCCTGTGAAAATTGTAGGACCAAGGAAAACACGATTAATGCTAGCTTGATGGTTATATTTTTTTAAATGCCATGTATATAGCATCATTCATGTTCTCAGGATGTCCCAAGATGCTTTACAACAAATGGATTACTTTAAGTGCAATTATTGAAGCAATTCAGGTAAATATGGCCACCAAGTGTCACAAGAAGCATATGGATGGATCAATGACCAGAAAAGGTGGTTTTAGAGTTACTGGTTAAGGGAAAGGTGTTGGCAAAGACTCTGTGAGGGCTGACTTCTCTTCATCAAAGGGTGTCTTGGAACCTTCTGTTGTGGGATGACCTTAAGTGGACCATCTGAAGAAGCTGTAAGTGATGGTCACCAGAGGAAGTGATATTGCATCATACACAACCAGGGAGTTGCAGGTGCAGCCCGACAGAGTGAGGTGTGTGTCGGTGTTGCGCTTGAAGTAGTTGTATGTATATATATGTTCCAGATAAGTTATAATAAAATCCCATGTTTTCTTTGGATGTGACTTGTAGTCCTGTGAGTCTTATAATAGTTCACATACCAAAGGAACAAGTAATATTATATGGTGGCAACATACGGGATTTTTTTTTCTGAAGACCAACAAATATTAGATCTTTGCAATGTTTCATTTTTTCTGAAGAACACACCAAGAGAGAACAAGGAACAGAAGGTTACTTATGTGGAGTGGCTGAAGATTCAGGTGAAGAGCAGAGAAAGGATCCTGGGAGATGTTGAAACTCTGTGCGTACTGTAGGCAATTTGCGAGGAGATCAGAGCTCTCAAGTAATCTTTCAGTGGCACTAAAAATTTAAGAAGAAGTAGTACATACATTGCTGCTTTAGTTTTCACATTTTGTTATGCATCATGAGCAGGGCCTAAGATGAAAATCATGGGAAGTGCTCAACAGCACCACTGGAGGTCCAGCAAAAAGTAAAAGGCTGGTTGTGGCAGCTGCCAGTACTGCAAGCTGCAGCTTTCTTAAGAAAAACTGCTGTGACTTTTAAAAAGAATCAATCAAGCTGTATAAACAAGGAATTGCTCTCTCAGTTTTTTAAAACAAAAACACAAGCTGTGTAAACAAAGCAGCCAATAGTCTTTTACTCTTAAAAGGACAGGCCTACAAAAAAAAACTGTTAAAAAAGGAAACAGAATGAAGTTTGCCAGTGAAAAAGAAAACCTGTGAAAATGCTGTATTTGTGAAACAGCAGGATCATCCAGAAAATGGCTTTCAAGTATCCAGTTATGGACTGGAAGGCTTTGGAGATAGCATCTGAATTTAAACTGTTTCGACAATGGATGGAACTGTGTTTCATGGAACAAGAAGTGAGCAAACCAGAGAAACAAGCAATAAAAATTAAGATCGCACTGGGCAACGAGGGCCTGTAATGAATCAATACATCAGGATTGTCAGCTGAGGATCTGAAGGACCCTAGCTAGCTATGGACATTTCTGAAGCAGCAACTCAAGGCAAAAGTCAATTTCTGAGTACATAGGCTTGAGCTTATGACCTACCGGCATAAGCAAAATTAGTCCATTGACCTGTTTATTGCAAGGTGCTGAGACAAAGCTCAAGAATGCGACTTTGCAGATATCGAATTGTTGGACCGGGTTATAGTAATCGGGTTATAGTAACCAATAGAGGCCTTTCAAAAACACCTTCTAGAAAAGGATAAAGGGCACACCATAGATGCACTACTCAATGATGGAAGGAAATTTGAAGCCATCAGAGCTGAGCATCAGCAGTTACAAGCGTTGGGGGCGGCTACGACAATTGTTATGGTAACCAAGGCTCAGACGTCTGCTAAGCCTATTGGCAAATGTGGTCTGACACCCAATTCACCGTTGTCCAGCATAGCAGGACCAATGCAAAGCTTGTGGCGTGTGAGTTCATTGGGCATTGGGCAAGGCAGTGCAGAAGGCCGAGCTCAGATTCTGAACACAGGAATAGTAGCAGATCACATGCAGAGAAAGAGTCTGCAAAACAGGATGGCAAATGCAACGAGAGCATGCCAACACCCAACAAAAACTCAAGCAAGTACATCAGGTCATCAGGGAGACAGATGGCCAGGAGGACACGGATGAAGAATGACTCATGTGAACAGCGAACATGCATTTCACATAGTCAATTTGGATCAACATGTTGATGCTAGTGCACAATCTGAGGCATTCACCATGATCAAGAATGTATGTCTGCAGAAGAGTGACAAGCATATACTCTGAGTAAAAATTGACACTGGAGCAAGTGCAAATATTCTGCCCATCCATATACTGAAGGACATGGACTTAAAGAAATGGCAATCTCTGCTACAACCCACCACAGCTAGGCTGACTGCCCACAATGGTTTTCAAATCAAGTGCATTGGAATGATAAAATTGCAGTACAGCGATGGGAGCTCTGAATGGCTATTACAAATGTTTTATATTGTAGACACAACTGGTCCAGCTGTCACAGGACTTCCAGTATGCCAAGGTTTCCAAGGTGTAACAATACATGAAGCCAGTAATGCACGGAAGATGTTAGAAAATATCCAGGTCGAGTGTATCAGGTCGGTCCATGTAAAGGATGACACAAAGGCTGGGAGTCTTGACAAGAAGAGATGATATGACTGGGAGTCTCTCCAGTGTCCTTGACGACCATGTGTGCAGGAAGTGTATCCATCTGCAACTACTGGCTACCCGCGTTACGGAGCTGGAGCTGTGGGTGGATTCACTGTGGAGCATCCGCGATGCTGAGGACATCATGGTTAGCACGTTTAGTGAGGTGGTCTCACCGCAGGTAATGGCTGCACAGGCAGAAAAGGGATGGGTGACCACCAGACAGAGTAGTAGGTGCAGGCAGGTAGTGCAGGAGTCCCCTGTGGCCATCCCCCTCTCAAACAGATGTATCGCTTTGGATACTGTTGGGGGAGATGACTTCCCAGGGAAAAGCAGCAACAGCCAGGTCCATGGCACCATGGAGGGCACAGCAGGGGAGGAAACGGGGTGGAAGAGCTATAGTGATAGGGGATTCTATCGTAAGGGGTGCAGATAGGCATTTCTGTGGCCACAAACAAGACTCTAGGATGATATATTGCCTCCCTGGTGCTAGGGTCAAGGATGTCTCGGAGTGGCTGCAGGGCATTCTGAAAGGGGAGGGTGAGCAGCCAGAGGTTGTGGTCCATATTGGTACTAATGACATAGGCAGGAAGAGAGATGAGGTCCTGCAAAATGAATATAGGGAGTTAGGCAGAAGATTAAAAAGCAGGACCTCTAGGGTTGTAATTTCAGGATTACTCCCTATGCCACGTGCTAGTGAGGTTAGGAATAGGAGGATTAGGCAAATGAGTGCATGACTGAAGAGCTGGTATAGGCGGGAGGGCTTCAGCTAGTTGGGTCACTGGGATCTCTTCTGGTGCAGAGGTAACCTGTACAAGAGGGACGTGTTGCATCTGAACTGGAAGGGGACAATATCCTTGCAGGGAGGTTTGCTAGTAATACTCGGGAGGGTTTAAACTAGTCCTGCAGGGGGGTGGGATCCAAAGTAATACTCTCTCAGATGAGATAGTTGAGGCAAATGTAGAGGTTAAAGCAAGCAAGTCCAGTAGGCAGGCCGGGCAGGGGTAGGACAGGGAGCGTGGAAGGTTTGGTAGGCTAAACTGCATTTACTTTAATGCAAGAAGCCTTACAGGTAAGGCAGATGAACTCAGAGCATGGATCGGTACATGGGATTGTGATATTATAGCTATTACAGAAATGTGGTTGAGGAATGGGCAGGACTGGCAGCTCAATGTTCCGGGGTACCGATGCTTCCGGCGTGACAGAGGTGGAGGTAAGAGAGGAGGGGGAGTTGCACTATTGATTAGGGAGGACATCATGGCAGTACTTAGAGAGGATATCCCGGGGGGAATGTCCAGTGAGGCCATATGGGCGGAATTTAGAAATAGGAAAGGGGTGACCATTTTGACGGGATTATACTATAGGCCCCCCAATAGTCAGAGGGAATTGGAGGAGCATATATGTATGGAAATCACAGATAGGTGTAGGAATTATAGGATTGTAATAGTAGGTGATTTTAACTTCCCTAATATTGACTGGGACTGCCTTAATGCTAAGGGATCAGATGGGGAAGAATTTGGTAAGTGTGTCCAAGATAGTTTTCTGAAGCAGTATGTGGATGGCCCTACTAGAGAAGGGGCTACACATGACCTCCCCTTGAGAAATGAGGCTGGACAGGTGGTTGATGTGTCAGTGGGGGAGCACTTTGGGACCAGTGACCATAACTCTATTCGCTTCAAGATAGTTATGGAAAAGGATTGGACTGGTCCTCAGGTTGAAGTCCTAAATTGGGGGAAGGCTAATTTCGATGGCATCAGACAGGTTCTCTCAAAAGTTGAATGGGAGAGGCTGTTTACAGGTAAAGGGACGTCTGGCAAGTGGGAGGCGTTTAAAAGTGAGATAGGAAGAGATCAGGGCTGGCATGTTCCTGTAGATTGAAGGGCAAGACTGGCAAGTTTAGGGAACCTTGGTTGACGAGGGATATTGAGGGTCTGGTCAGGACAAAGAAGGAGGCATATGTCAGGTTTAGGCAGCTGGGATCAAGCGACTCCCTCGAGGAGTTCAGGGGATGTAGGAGTACACTTAAGAAGGAGGGCGAAAAGGGGCCATGAGATTTCCCTGGCAGATAAGATAAAGGAGAATCCTAAAAGGTTCTATAAGTATATTAAGAGTAAAAGGGTAGCTAGGGAGAGAGTAGGTCCCGTTAACGATCAGTGTAGTAATCTATGTGTGGAGCCACGGGAAATGGGTGAGGACTTAATTGGGGGAAGGCTAATTATAACATATTAGGCAGGAACTGAAGAATTTAGATTGGGGGCGGCTGTTTGAGGGTAAATCAACATCTGACATGTGGGAGTCTTTCAAATGTCAGTTGATTAGAATCCAGGACCAGCATGTTCCTGTGAGGAAGAAGAATAAGTTTGGCAAGTTTCGGGAACCTTGGATAACGCGGGATATCGTGAGCCTCGTCAAAAAGAAAAAGGAAGCATTCGTAAGGGCTGGAAGGCTAGGAACATCCGAACCCCTTGAGGAATATAAAGACAGTAGGAAGGAACTTAAGCAAGGAGTCAGGAGGGCTAAAAGGGGTCATGAAAAGTCATTGGCAAACAGGATTAAGGAAAATCCCAAGGATTTTTATACATATATAAAGAGCAAGAGGCTAACGAGGGAAAGGGTTGGCCCACTCAAGGACAGAGGAGGGAATCTATGCGTGGAGCCAGAGGAAATGGGCGAGGTGCTAAATGAGTACTTTGCTTCAGTATTCACCAAACAGAAGGACTTGGTGGATGATGAGCCTAGGGAAGGGAGTGCAGATAGTCTCAGTCATCTCATTATCAAAAAGGAGGAGGTGTTGGGCGTCTTGCAAAGTATTAAGGTAGATAAGTCCCCAGGGCCTGATGGGATCTACCCCAGAATACTGAGGGAGGCAAGGGAAGAAATTGCTGGGGCCTTGACAGAAATCTTTGCATCCTCATTGGCCACAGGTGAGGTCCCAGAGGACTGGAGAATAGCCAATGTTGTTCCTTTGTTTAGGAAGGGTAGCAAGGATAATCCAGGAAATTATAGGCCGGTGAGCCTTACGTCAGTGGTAGGGAAATTATTAGAGAGGAATCTTCGGGACAGGATTTACTCCCATTTGGAAACAAACAAACTTATTAGCGAGAGGCAGCATGGTTTTGTGAAGGGGAGGTTGTGTCTTACTAATTTGATTGAGTTTTTTGAGGAAGTGACGAAGATGATTGATGAAGGAAGGGCAGTGGATGTTATCGAGATGGACTTCAGTAAAGCCTTTGACAAGGTCCCGCATGGCAGACTGGTGCAAAAGGTGAAGTCACACGGGATCAGAGGTGAGCTGGCAAGATGGATACAGAACTGGCTCAGTCATAGAAGACAGAGGATATCAGTGGATGGGTGTTTTTCTGAATGGAGGAATGTGACTAGTGGTGTTCCGCAGGGATCAATGCTGGGAACTTTGCTGTTTGTAGTATATATAAATGATTTGGAGGAAAATGTAGCTGGTCTGATTAGTAAGTTTGCAGACGACACAAAGGTTGGTGGAGTTGCGGATAATGATGAGGATTGTCAGAGGATACAGCAGGATATAGATCGGTTGGAGACTTGGGTAGAGAAATGGCAGATGGAGTTTAATCTGGACAAATGTGAGGTAATGCATTTTGGAAGGTCTAATGCAGGTGGGAAGTATACATTAAATGGCAGAACCCTTAGGAGTATTGACAGGCAGAGAAATCTGGGCGTACAGGTCCACAGGTCACTGAAAGTGGCAACGCAGGTGGATAAGGTAGTCAAGAAGGCATACGGCATGCATGAAGGACGTGGAGGCTTTGGAGAGGGTGCAGAAGAGGTTTACCAGGATGTTGCCTGCTCTGGAGGGCATTATCTATGAGGAGAGGTTGGATAAACTCGGATTGTTTTCCCTGGAACCACACAGGTGGAGGGGCGACATGATCGAGGTTTACAAAGTTATGAGCGGCATGGACAGAGTGGATAGTCAATAGCTTTTTCCCATGGTGGAAGAGTCAGTTACTAGGGGGGCATAGATTTAAGGTGCGAGGGGCAAAGTATAGAGGGTATGTGCGAGGCAAGTTCTTTACACAGAGGGTGGTGAGTGGCTGGAACTTGCCGGGGGAGGTGGTGGAAGCAGGTACAAGAAATACATGAATAGGATGGGAATAGAGGGATATGGTCCCCGGAAGTGCAGAAGGTTTTAGTTTAGGCAGGCATCAAGATCGGCGCAGACTTGGAGGGCCGAATGGCCTGTTCCTGCGCTGGACTGTTCTTTGTTCTTTGTTCTTTTAATGAATATTTCTCGTCTGCATTTACTGTGGAGAAGGTCATGGAAGCTAATGAGTTCAAGGGAGGGAACAGCGATATCCTGGAGCGTATCAACATTACAAAGGAGGAGGTGTTGGAGGTTTTGAAGTGCATTAAGGTGGATAATTCCCAGGGCCTGACCAGGTGTATCCTAGGTTGCTCTGGGAAGCAAGGGAGGAGATTGCTGGGACCCTGGCAGAGATTTTTGTATCATCGTTAGCCATGGGTGAGGTACTGGAAGACTGGAGGATAGCTAATGTTCTGCCTTTATTTAAGAAGGGCAGCAGGGATAAGCCAGGGAATTACAGGCCGGTGAGCCTCTCATCAGTGGTGGGAAAGTTATTGGAAGGGATTCTGAGAGATAGGATTTATATGCATTTAGAAAGGCAAGGTCTGATTAGGAATAGTCAGCATAGCTTTGTGCATGGGAAATCATGTCTCACGAATTTGATTGAGTTTTTTGAGGAGGTAACCAAGAGGATTGATGAGGGCAGGGCGATGGACGTTGTCTACATGGACTTTAGCAAGGCCTTTGACAAGGTCCCGCATGGTAGGCTGGTCCAGAAGGTTCGAACACATGGGATCCAGGGTGAGCTAGTCAATTGGATATAAAATTGCCTTGATGACAGGAGGCAGAGGGTGGTAGTGGAGGGTTGTTTTTCAGATTGGAGGCCGTGACCAGTGGTGTGCCACAGGGATCGGTACTCGGCCCTCTGTTGTTTGTCATATAAATGACTTAGATGTGAATGTAGGGGGCATGATTAGTAAGTTTGCAGATGACACCAAAATTGGTGGTATAGTGGACAGTGAAGAAGGTTGTCTAAGGTTACAACAGGATATCGATCAACTGGGAAAGTGGGCAAGGGATTGGCAAATGGAATTTAATGCAGACAAGTGCGAAGTGATGCATTTTGGGAAGTTAAACCAGGGCAGGACATATATAGTCAATGGCAGGGCCCTGGGGAACGTTCTTGAGCACAGGGACCTTGGGGTGCAAGTACATAGCTCCCTGAAAGTGGCAACACAGGTGGACAGGGTGGTGAAGAAGGCGTATGGCATGCTTGCCTTCATCGGCCAAGGCACTGAGTACAAGAGTTGGGACGTCATGTTACAGTTGCACATAACGTTGGTTAGGCCGCACTTGGAGTACTGTGTGCAGTTCTGGTCGCCGCACTACAGGAAAGATGTGATTAAGCTAGAGAGGGTGCAGAAAAGAGTCACAAGGATGTTACCTGGTTTGGAGGGCTTGAGTTATAAAGAAAGATTGGATAGGCTGGGTCTGTTTTCCCTGGAGCAAAGGAGGCTGAGAGGGGACATGATAGAGGTATATAAAATTATGAGAGGCATAGATAGGGTAGATAGCCAGAGTCTGTTTCCCATGGTAGGGGTGACTAAAACTAGAGGGCATAGATTTAAGGTGAGAGGGAGGAGGTTTAAAGGGGATCAAAGGGGTAAATTTTTCACACAAAGAATAGTGAGTATCTGGAATGAGCTGCCGGAGGAGGTGGTGGAGGCAGGAACAGTAGCAACATTTAAGAGGCATCTGGACAGGTACTTGAATGAGAAAGGCATAGAGGGATATGGAATTAATGCAGGCAGGTGGGATTAGTTTAGATTGGCCTTAAAGTCGGCATGGATGCTGTGGGCCGAAGGGCCTGTTTCTATGCTGTATGACTCTATGACTCTGTGACTCTAAGTGTCTTAAAGGAGGAAAGAGAGGTAGAGAGGCAGAGAGATTTAGGGAGGCAATTCCATAGCTTAGTACCCAGGCATCTGAAGGTCTGGCCACTGTTATGGAGAAAATAACTTGTCTCGAGTCCATGGGATTAAAGTAAATAAAGGATTATTTAAACACTGTGGAGTGGGAGAAACTCTCTGATCAGTCAAACAGTCTCTTCCTAAATCAAGTTTGAAACATACATTTATAGAACACAATCACCATTACTCCTTAGTCCACACTACCCCCCACCCCGTCCCGACACATTCCAAAGCTGCAGCTTGATCAATAAACTGAAGTGTATTGTCTCACTAATTGTCCCCCCCATGTCATCTCCTCCCCATTCCGAAGGCTTGCTGTTTTCACAGTTTATAATATCCTGTGCCTCCTGCAGTCACAGTCTTATCTCAAGGACAACATGTTTACACAGATGTAAAGGCAATTAGATTTCTAAGTTGTACAGCTTCCCATCATGTCCTGGTTCCCCACAACTACAACTACATCTTCCTTCTAAGACTGTTAATGTATTCTAATGCTGAATAATCTACTAATATTGCTCTACTGGTCCCACTTCGCCACCAATGGTCAGGCTAAGGAAACTGGGGATGCTCAAATGCCAGATTTGGAGGAGTGCAGAGAGGTTGGAGGATTGTAGAGCTGGAGGAGATTACAAAGATCAGGAGGGGTGAAGCCATGGAGGAATTTGAAAATGATGAGGGGAATTGTAAAATCAGGGTGAGATAGAAAGATCCTATTGATGTAATGACACTCTGATTCATTTAAATTCATGAGGAAGTCCCTGTTTCAGACCAGAGCCTCATCCACATGCAGCTTAACATCACACCCTGCTGAACACGAACAAGTTCTGAGTAGGTAAGTAATCTGCTCATTTTTAAATGGCCACCCACCTGGTTTCCTCAGGAGTTGGGTGTGGGGAGGGGGTGGTTGGTAGACAAGTGTTTACTCCAGCTAGATGAGTGCCAATTCTGGGAGGTCACAGGGCTGGGATTCTGGGAAGGTGTCAAATTTGGGAAGTGGGGTGGGAGCCCAGGACAGGGAAATGCAAACATCATCATCCTCCTGCTTCTCCACCTCCCCTCTCCTCCCCTCTCCATTTTTACTCCTCTCTCTGTACTCCCTTCCCTCTCTTCCTCCTCCCTTCCCTCACCTCTTCTTTTCTTCCTTCTGCCCCTCCTCTGCCCCTCCTCTTGCCCCTCCCTTCCACCTTCTTCTCCAACTCTTCTTTTCCTTTTACTTATCTTCCCATCCTCTTTTCCACTTCCTCTCATCCCTCCCATCTTCCTCCCCTCATCTCATGCTTTTGTCCCCCCCTCCTTCTATTCCTTCTTCCTCATCCCCTCCATCTGCTCGTCCCTGCTTCCTCCTCTCCTCTCCTGCTCCTTCTCCTCCTCCCTTTCTTTCCCTTCCCCTTCTTCACCACTGCCCCACCTCCTTTTCCCCTCCTCCACCCCTCCAGCTCCTCTTGCCCCTCCACCTGCTCCTCCTCATCCCTCTTCTCATCTTTTTTCCCTCCCCTCCTTTCTTTCCTGCTCCTTCTCCTCCTCTTCCTCCTCCATCTTGCCCTCCACCCTTCCCCTCTCCTCCCTCCTCGTTCAAACCCTTTTGACTGGATTCATCCAGCAGGAAGCTAGAAGGGTCGATTTTAATCCTAAACCCGCCCCCTCCCCCTAATGAAAGGAGGTGGACAATTAAAAATGAGTAGGTTACTGACGCACTCGGACCCTACTCATGTTCAGCAGTGTGCAACGTTAAGTTGTGGGTGGATGAGGCTTCTGTCTGAAACAGGGTCGTCCTCATGAATTTAAACAAATCAAAGTACAATTTCATCAATAGGATCTCAATGTAATATTAATGAGGACCTGAGCGGGGAAGTTACTGAGGCTTGATATGTTCACAAGACATTTACTTGCATTATAACAACAGTATTAACCAGTTTGTTTCAAATGCCTCTGCTAAAATATTGCACAGAGAAATGTCATTCTGTGTTCATCCCGTCACATTACCAGACTTACATCTTGAAGTATTTGATGTGAGGGATTTTAGACTGAGCACAGGTTGAGATCTTCGACCGCCATCCTTGTGTTTTCAACTGATACCTCGATGAATCAAATTGACACATTAACCCCTGAGACTTGTGTAGCTTTGATTTCATATTATCATCTGTGGGAATTTCTGCTGCAGGACAGCAAAAGGATTGACAACAATTTGCAAACTGATTGCCTTATCATCCATTGCAATAAATGAGGGATTGAAGCAATCGTGTTTCGCAAACTTGTGGTTAGTGAGCCCTGGTGATAAAGGACATGTTAATGCAATGCTACAATACACTAGTGCTCTAACACACCCTAAGCTGGCTCATGTCATTTGCAGCTCAATGGATAGAACTCTGACTCATAAAGGTTGTGGGTTCAAGCTCCCCTCTGGAGATATGAGCAGAAAAGTCTAGGCTGATACTGCCAGTACAATATAGAAGGAGTGCTACACTGTCAGAAGTGCCTTCTTTCAATAAACTATGTCAGTTGTGCTTGCTCCTCCTCCTGGATCAGCTTGGCCAATCAGGACATGGGCCAATTTGCTCCCATCTGCATTGTACAGTCTCACTATGTTTGTTCTCTAATCTATACTGGGCACAGAGAGTTTATCATAATGTTCTGAAAAATATTTGTCCCTCAATAACATGAATAAAACTGATTAACTGGTCATTATGTCTATGCTGTTTGTGGGAGCTTGCTGTACGTAAGTTGGCTACCGCATTTCCTATATTTCCTATAGCAGTGACTACACTTCAAAATATCTCAATCACCTAGGGTTGGCATGAAAGGTGCCATATAAATGAAAGTTTTCCTTCTTTAGAATTTCTCTGGCCACTTTTTTGGTGTCATTTTAACTGCATCATGAAGGCTTCCTCTGCTCAGTATTTGTAACAGAATTGTAAAGGCAGTTAAGAAATTCTGAATCCAACATGCAGTAGGACTCATTACAGCGACTCTCCAGACAGTGAGTTCCTGATCTCGGCTGTGCCCTAAGGGAGGGTGTTTCCTCACAGTTAGTGATGAAGACAAGTGATCCCTTGGTGTTCATTTGCTATGACTGAGGTGCATTGGTGGTTGGTTGTTTTTCCTACCCTTCAGTCACGTAAGGGAAGAAACTAAAGAGAGAATAAAATCTAAAAAACCAACATAGTATGTTCAAGATATTGTCAATACACCTTAAGAAATTTGGATGAAAAGCTGCCTGGAATCCTTAAGCTAACTGCCTTAATAAATGCAACCATAAACAGGCTCATCCATTGTTTCCTAGATAGTAGTTAGAGGGAGTTGTACACCCTGGTTCAGGATTGTTACCTGGCCCCTTTGGTGCTTGGAACCTAAGAACAGGAGGAGGCCATTTGGCCCCTTTAGCCTGTTGCGTCATTCAATGAGGTCATGGCTTATTGGTATCTCATCGTATCTCAACTTCATCTACTCACCTTAATAACCCTTAACAACATTGCCTCACCAAAGTTAGCTAGGGTCGTCAACCTTTCCAGATTGTCCTGGAGTTTCCCGGAGTTAAAGATTAATATCCTCCGGACCCAAGGAAAACAAAAGTCATAGAGATATTTTCTTCTCCTGATCCATTCTGGCCGTAATGGCAATCAACAGCAGCACAATAACATGCAATGCAGCCCTGAAAAAATCGGAAAATGGAGCCGAAACAGCATTACAGGAGTGGACTGCATCCTGCGCCCACAGCAACAGCAGCAGCTTAGATTTATATAGAAAGCATCATCTGATTGTGGAGATGGTATCAAGGTGGGCATATTGATGTTCAACAGATGGTTTCAGCCAGCCAGCACAGTTCTCAAAACACATTCACACTCAAGAACAGAGCCGTAGAGAGCACTGGCCAGACCTCATCTGGAGCAGTGTGTTCAGTTCTGCACACTGTACCTCAGGAAGGATATATTGGCACTGGCGGAGGTACGACGCAGATTCACCAGAATGACACTGGGGCTGAAAGTGTTAAATAATGAGGACACGTTGCATTGACTAGGCTTGCATTCCCTCAAGTATAGAATATTAGGGTGTGATCTTTATTGAGGTGATTAAGATGATTAAAGGAGTTGATAGGGTAGATAGAGAGAAACCATTTCCTCTAGTGGGGTGGAGTCCAGAACAATGGGGCATAACCTTAAAATTAGAGCTAGGCCATTCAGGGTTGATGTCAGGAAGCAGTTCTTCACACAAAGGGTAGTGGAAATCTGGAACACTACTGAGGATGGAGGTCAATTGAAAATTTCACTTCCGAGACCGTTCGAGTTTTGTTCGGCAAGGGTATCAAGTGATTTTTATTTTATTCGTTCTTGGGATGTGAGTGTCAGCCAGCATTTATTGCCCGTCCCTAATTGCCCTTGAGAAGTGGTGGTGAACCACCTTCTTGAACCGCTGCAAACCACGTGGTATAGGTACACCCACAGTGCTTTTTTCTGTAGTGGTTTGATACAACTGAATGATTTGCTAGGCCATTTCAGAGGGCAGTTAAGAGTCAACCTCATTGCTGTGGGTCTGGAGACACATGTAGGCCAGACCAGGTTGGGGTGGCAAATTTCCTTCCCTAAAAGACATTAATGAACCAGATGGGTTTTTGCAACAATCTGGCAGTTTCATGAATTTTATGTTCATTATTATTGAAAGGAACATTTTATTCCAAGTTTATTACTGAATTTAATTTAAATTTCCCCCAGTTGCCATGGTGGGATTTGAACTTGTGTATGCAGCATTAGTCTGGAGCTCTGGATTACAAGCCTAGTAACATTATCACAATTTTATCATCCTCTGTACCAAGGGATATGTAAGCAAGATGAGTGGATGGAGTTAACATATGGATCAGCCATGATCTAACTGAATGGTGGAACAAGCTCCAGTAGCTGAATGGTCTATTCCTGTTCCTGTAAAAACTCTCTGAGAGGTTGAGGTTTATTTGACACATATTGTTACAACTGAGGTGGGAGGAATGAGCTGTTGATTCTCGTTCCACTTCTCCATGGGTCACAACATATATTTAAAATTTTTGCCATTTACCAATACGCTCAGTCATAGGCCTGGATTTTAAGCAGCCCTCAATGTTGGGATCCATGGCGGGGGTGGGGTGGTGGTGGGTGAAGGGCCTGAAGATGGCCCCGGATGAGGCCCACCAAGCATCTTGACACCGGCAGGGCCCGGCCCGATTCTTCACGTGGTAGCACGGCATGATGGCGCCCACGCCCACCAATCCCCCCCCACCGCCCCCCCGCCCCCCCCAACCCGCTGCTCGGTGATGGGACCACAATCACCATATGCAAATAAAGTAAATTAATAGATCTGCATGTACTTATCATTAATCCTGATGTCCCACTATGATCTTCGGCCCAGTGGTCGGCACTCTTGCACCTTCGGATCCCCGTGCGGGGAAACAAGGCGTAACACTGGTGGGGGGAGGAGGTGCTGGGCAGGGGAATATGGTCAAATAAACCTTGCGTGTGCAGCGAATGGTGAAAAGGGTTGTAATTTAAAGTTTGTGCAGTTTGGGGGGGGGGGTGAGAGGGAAGGTCGGATGATAATTGTTAAGTGTTTTTGGGGGAAGGCAAATAATTACTTTGTTATTGAGGGGGTAGGAGAAGGGCAATATTTAAATATTTAAATATGCCAGTAGAACTGTCAGCCCTTTAAAAATGGAGTTAGTGCCTGCGCATAGGCAGCTGACGCTGCTGCCGGGAATGGAGATCCTGCCCCTCCACGTGATCAGGGGGGGGGGTGGGGCCTGTCCTGGCTATTTAAATGAGCCGCCACGCTTGGAAATGTGGCGGCTCTTTGGCATGCAGCCCGCACAAGCAGTCTGCCATTTTCTTCGCTGGGGCAGACGATAAAATTCAGCCCATAGACTCTATTTTTATCCCAGAATAAAACACACCAACCAGGTTTCTTTAAAAAACAATAAAATCATTAGTTGATTATAAAACTAGTCTTAACCAATAATGAAGGAAAGTATAAATACACAAATTGAAATATTAAAGTTCCCTTTTAACCTTAGCCCCTTATACACACGCACACCGGTTAACCAGAAAAATGAAAGGGAATATTGCTTTAGAGCTCTGTTACAACAAAAACAGACAAAAAAAACTCCACTTAGGCTGAATACTTGCCTATTCTTGAGGAATAAAAGAGACAGTATGGAAAGATGTCCTTTGTTTTGATTTGGCACCCCAAATGCATATAGACGGCTGTCACTGGGATCTTCCCAGAACAGTTCTTTCCAGGCGATGTTGAAGATCAGTTTGGGTAGGCTTTCCAAGAAATGCAGCTCCAGTGGCTTCAGATAGGCCTTACAGAAATGAGGCAACAGAGGTTTCAGTTCCCAAACAGTCGATACACAGGGTTTCTTGAACTGCAGGAGGAAAGAGGAGACTGACACACTGGATACGCAGGGTTTCTTTTCAAGGGAGAGAGATAGCGATGAGCTGGGTATTCTTTGGAAGGCAAAAGCCAACTGACTTTTTTAACTATCAAAGTGAAACCAAAAACATTCCAGAAGTCAAGCCTCCCGACCTCTATAAATCTTGACCTGCCACTTCTTTGTAAACATCTCCCCAAGTCAAAACAACAAGTTCACTATCTGAAAACAGATATCTTTCAGTAAGGGCCTGTTTACAAGCCACGTTCAGGAAGCTGTTGGTGACTTCTTCGAAAAAAAACACAAAGTTCAGCATCTCGTCAAGCTTCCAGATGGACCAATGTCCATAATTCAACTATAAGTCCTTAAAAACATATTTTACAAAAGAAAAGAAGCACTCTCGTAACAATTGAATCCCAGATGTACAAGCTCCTTAGAAGTCCCATCTCCATAACTTCTATACTGAAGCGTTTTAAAACTCTGTTGCCTTTCTTCACAGGAACAGCTGCCAGACTAACAATCTGATTGGCTGCAGTACAGAATGGAATGAAAGAAACATTTCCATCCAATAAATGAGGTAATTATTTACTTCTGAGTGCGAAACAAATATTTCATCCAATTATCCTGAAGAGTCGACCTTTGCTATTGTATAGGGAGCAGGTGCTTCTGTAGCTTTCAAGTGGATGCCTAATAGAAACAATATTTTTTTGGCGTTGAAAGGTATAATTAATGCTTTGTAAAGCTGTGGTTCTTTTAATTATGAAAACGATGTTGCACGTTGTGAATTAATTCTCAGCAGGAATATTTCCATTTTCACACAGTGATGGGACCTCTATAGAATTCAGAGTGAGTGCATTTTCTGTTACTTAAACGAAGACATTAGTGGCTCTCAACAAGCACTGTGAGATACTATTGTAACAGAATCGTAGCAACATCAGCTAGAATTCATCCCTCTGGTATTTTGGTTGAGTTGTTAAGGCACTTAAAAGAGATACCACCACCTTCTCAAGGGCAAATAGGGATGGGTAACAAATGCTGGCCTTGCCAGTGACGCCCACATCTCATGAAAGGATAAAAAAAAAGTTCAACATCTAGGGTAAAATAGCGACAGAGGTATTTCTGATGAATATAGTTTGAATGCTCGTTTCCCACCATCGTTTCAGAGCCAACATTCCAGCACTCCAGTTTTAAATTCGTTTTAACAGATTAATCACTTTTATGTTCGTGAATATAATTATAACGGAATAATGCAAAATATTGAACAAGAAATTAACACAGCGTGCATCTTTAATTTCATGGTATCCATTTTACAATTGTTTTGCTGTTTTTCAAAACTTGATTGGCTTGCAGGGAAAATTTCATAAAATAATTTAATATTACTGCTAAATCTTTAATAGAGTTCAAGATAACAACAACAACTTGCATTTTTATGGTGCCTTTAATGTAGCAAAACATCCCAAGGCACTTCACAGGAGTGTTACCCAACAAAGTTTCACATTGAACCAAATAAGGAAATATTAGAATAGGTGTTGAGTGGAGTTGAAGTCTAAGACCAGCCAAGACCATATTGAATGATGGAGCAGGCTCAACGGGCCATATGGTCCACTCATCCCATTTCTTGTGTTCTTCTTATCAAAACCTTGGTCAAAGAGGCAGGTTTAAAGCAGCGTCTTAAAAGAGAAGAGAGAGGTAGAGAGGCGGGGATGTTGAGGAAGGGAGTTCCAGAGCTTAGGGCCCAGGCAGATGAGGGCACAGCCGCCAATGGTGGAGCAATTAAAATCAGAGATGCTGAACAGGTCAGAATTGGAGGTGTGCAGAGATCCCAGAGAGTTGTAGGAAAGGAACGAGACAGTAGAGAGACTTGAAAAGAAGGATGAGAATTTTAAAATCAAGTCATAGCCAAATTGGGTGCCAATGTAAGCTGACAAGTACAGGTTAAAGTCTAAAGCAGAGAACAGGAAGAAATAGAGCAAGGTTGATAACCTCACAGAAAAGTGAACAGAATGTTTGTGACATTCACAAGTATTAAATCAAAAATATATTAAAGTATGATTGGAGAACATAAGTCATTTGTCAATTGATTCTAGTTCACCTCCTTGCAATACATTGAAGCCCTTGTATGAAATGTTACGCAATGTGTTTTGTTGAATGATAATTTTCTTTTGTTCACTGACTGGAGATCTGAATTTATATTTTTTTGAAGAAATTTTAAAAGAACATTTTAAAAAGGATGAGTGCTGGCATCTTAAGATGATCACCTAGTTTGCAACACTGTATCCTACATTGCAAAGGACTGTGAGGAGGGAGACACAATGACTGCATTTCCCAGCAAGAACCAAGACCTAGGAAGTTTAAAGGAACTACCTGTTCTTTCAGCAAGCGGAGAAATACTGCTAACTGCTATGTTTGAATCACTGAGTGATTGTCATGTGACAAGCCCCTCCCCATCTGTGGTTTTCAGCTGGTGTTTTTCTCTGCAGCAGAGGAGAAGCAACTGGACTCTGACATGGGTGGACCCTATGTAGGGATCCCTCCTCTCTCCCTCTCTCTCCATTCCAGCTTGAAAGCATCAAATCCTGCTTGTTGACTGACCACTTCTGCATACTCCAACTACAATCAGAAACCCCATTCTAGGAATTCATCTGCATCGCAGTCTACAAGAGACTCACCAAGTCAGTCATCTACCTCTTCAAACTAAAGCATCAGGACTACTGAATTCAGCTAGAAACCAGCCGAATCATCAAACTCCACAGACAGTATACCTTTTTTATGGACTGTAACTCAACCAATCAACCTTTCCCCACTCTGTATCCTATTTGTGTGTGTGAACCTCTAGTGTATGTGTGAGTGAAAGTTGGTACATAGCTTATTACTTCAATAGTTTGGTTTAAGTACAATAAAGTTAATCCCTTTCTTGTTAAACTCAAGAAAACCTGTCTGATTGGTTCTTGTAATGATCATATCAAGTAAGTAATCAAATACCTACTGAATTGGCCACACAGGCAGTACTCAGAACCTAACCCGGGTCGCTGGAGCTGTGAGGCTGCGGTACATCTACTTTAATAAAGAATTAAACTTGTTGAGGTCCATCAAAGAGAGGGAAACCCTTCGACCCCTCCTCCCTTGAATGTAACATGAGGTTTGCCTTGGCAGAATTCAGGTGAACATTTTGACTTTAGTGAGTGACTGAAACACACGCAACATATCCAATCTCAAGCCTGTGTTGATCTCAGTCTGATGTCAGGTACGCTCACCTCTCCTGAGTTAGTGAGGGGGGAAATTGGCCAGGATTCTGAAACTTATTCATTGTAACGTGATCCTTGGTGAAAGCGCCTGTGTGTGAATTGTAACTGAGGACAAGATTTGGCCGAGCTATGATGCCCTATGCAGTTTAACAGCCAGTTAGAACTCATGCACCAGTAACGTCCACTTAAAGAAGGTGGCTAATTCCTAGCTGGGGATAAGAGTCATAGATAGATACAACACTGAAACAGGTCCTTCAGCCCACCAAGTCTGTGCTGACCATCAACCACCCATTTATACTAATCCTACATTAATCCCATATTCCCTACTACATTCCCACACTTCTCCTACCACCTACCTACACTAGGGACAATTTACAATGGCCAATTTACCTATCAACCTGCAAGTCTTTAGCTGTGGGAGGAAACCGGAGTACCTGGCAGAAACCCATGCAGTCACAGAGAGAACTTGCAAACTCCACACTGGCAGTACTCAGAACCGAACCCGGGTCGCTGGAGCTGTGAGGCTGCGGTACTAACCACTGCTCCACTGTGCCGCCCAGAGGAGCACAGAAGTGCATGAACTCAGTGTCTTCAAGAGAAAAGAAGCCAGAACTTGTCACAAATGTCTTATGACAGCAGTATGGTAAATCTTTTATGCCAATTCAGACAATTTTTGAGGGCAAATGCAATCACTGGCCCTTTGTTGATATTCTGAGTCAGAATCAGAGAAGGCCAAAACTCACAGCTAAGAACTGTAGCCAGTATTTCTGGAGTAGTGATCCAGAATGTATGAAGTGAAACAAATGAATCAGCCACTCTAAAACCAGAAAATTATGATTACCGAACAGAAGGAGAAAAACCACAACTTCTTCAATCAATCCACATAACTGAACTCTCTCATCTTGTAATCATTCTCGTAAATCTTTCCTGCACCTTCTCTAATGCCTTCGTATCCTTCCTAAAATGTGGTGCCCAGAATTAGACATGATACTCCAGTTAAGGCCAAACCAGTGTTTTATGAAAGTTTCCCCTTGCTTTTGTACTCTATGCCTCTATTTATAAAGCCCAGGATCCTGTATGGCTTATTAACGACATTCTCAGCCTATCCTGCCACCTTCAGTGACTTATGCACATATAACCCCAGCTTCCTCTTCTCCTGCACTCTTTTAGAATTGTATATTTTAGTTTATATTGCCTCTCCTCATTCTTCCTCCCAAAATGTATCATTTCATATTTCTCTGCATTAAATTTCATCCGTCATGTGGCCACCCTTTCCACCAGCCTGTCTACGTTCTTTTGATGTCTTGATCACCATCTGCCTCACAGTTCATAATACTTCCAAGCTTTGTGTCATCCACACATTTTGAAATTGTGCCCTGTACACCCAAGTCAAGGTCATTAATATAGATCAAGAAAAGCAGGGTCCTAACGCCGACCCCTGGGGAACCCCACTATATACCTTCCTCCAGTCCGAAAAACAATTGTTCGCCACTACTGTCTGCTTTCTGTCACTCAGCCAACTTTGTATCCATGCTGCCACTATCCCTTTTATTCTATGGGCTTTAATTTGGTTGTGTGGCACTTTATCAAATACCTTTCGGAAGTCCATGTACACCATATTCACATATTCACCATAATCCACATCCCAGGCCAATGCCCTGGGGACATGGGTTCAAATCCCACCATGGCAGCTAGTGGAATTTAAATTCAATTAATTAATAATAATCTGCAATTGAAAGCTAGTCTCAGTAATGCTGCCAGGAAACTATCATCAATTGTCATAAAAACCCATCTGGTTCATTGATGTCCTTCAGGGAAGGAAATCTGCTGTCCTTACCTGGTCTGGCCTACATGTGACTCCAGACCCACAGCAATGTGGTTGACTCAATACTGCCCTCTGAAATGGCCTAACAAGCCACTCAGTTCAAGGGCAATTAGGGATGGGCAACAAATGCTGGCCTTGCCAGCCATGCCCACATTCCATGAAAGAATTTTTAAAAATCAGCCACGTTACCCTCATCAGCCCTCTCTGTCACCTCATCAAAAAGACCATGCAAGTTAGTTCAATATGATTTGCCCATAACAAATCTGTGTTGGTTTTCCTTAATTAATCCACATTTGTCCAAGTGACTGTTAATTTTGTCCCGGATTATTGTTTCTAAAAGCTTTCCCACTGAGGTTAAACTGACTGGCCTGTAGTTGCTGGGCTTGTCCTTTTTGAACAAAGGTATAACATTTGCAATTCTCCAGTTTTCTGGCACCACCCCTGTATCTAAGGAGGACTGGAAGATTATGGCCAGTGCCTCCACAATTTTCACTCTTACTTCCCTCAGTATTCTTGGATGAATCTAATCTGGTGCTGGAAACTTATTATCTTTAAGCAGGCCAGCCTTTCTAATATCCCCCTTTTATTAATTTTAGCCCAGCCACTGTCTGGCTTTGTATTTCCTACCTTTCCCCCTTGTGGAAATGTACCTTGACCGTACCCAAACTATCTCCTCTTTAAAGGCAGCCCATTGTTTTGTTACAGTTTTGCCTGCCAATCTTTCATTCTAATTTACATGGGCCAGATCTGTTCTCACCTCATTGAAATTAGCCCTCCCCCAATTATTATTTTTTACTCTGGATTGCTTCTTGTCCTTTTCCGTACCCAACCTAAACCTTATGATCACTGATCCCTAAATGTTCCCTTACTGGCACTTGAGCCACTTGTCCCACCTCAATCCCTAGAACTGGATCCAGCAATGCCTCTTCCTTTGTTGGACTGGAAACATATAGATCTAGAAAATTCTTCTGAAAATGTTGGAGACATTCGGCAGGTCAGGCAGCATTTTCGGAGAAACTGAGTTAATATCTCAGGTTGATGACTTTTCATCAGACCTGGAAGATGTCGGAGACTTAAACGGTTGTTAGCTAATAAAGAGCCAGAAACAAAAAAGGCGGCTGTGGAGAACAAAAGGGGTTTGTGATAGGGTGAAGAGCAGAAGGGATTAAATGACAAAGCGACAATGGTGCAAGACAATAGTGTGTGATAATGGGACAAGTAAAGAAACTGCAGATGTGTCTAGAGGAGCTCTGAATGGCAAAAGCAGAACAGCAGAGGGGAAAGAAAGCATGGACAATATTGCAATGCAAAGAGGGTTGCCCATGCCTGGGAATATGTACTGATCTGATGTATATGGAGGCTTCATTCACTAATACTGAGGAGTTTGACTTACAGACTACACACATTAATTAGCTCTCTTCACACTGTACTATACTGAGCACGTGACACTTTATTACAAAGACCTATTTATATAACACCTTTAATGTAATAAAATGTTCCAAGGTGCTTCACAGGAACAATATAAAACAAAATATGACATACAGTCACATCAGGAGATATCATGCAGATGGTCAAAAACTTGTTTAAACAGATAGGTTTTAAGGAGTGTCTTAAAGGAGGAGAGAGAGGTGGAGAGGTGTAGGGAAGATATTCCAGAGCTTAGGGCCTAGGCAGTTGAAAGCATGGCCATGACTGATGGTGCGATTAAAACCAGGGATGCTAATCAATGCAAATGATACTTGAATATATTAATGACAGAGAGCACAATCATGTGCTGGGAAACATTTGCCCAGTAGACTATTGTTTCACTTAGAGCCCAAATTTGAATTTACATCAGGTTACAAGTAAAAGGCTGGAATCTAATATTGGCATCTATTCATACAGCAACTATTTTGTTTAATCCTCAACTCCTCAGATCAGTCAATAGTAATTACACATATATCTTTTTCTTTTTAAAGCAACAAAGCAACAATGGTTTGTGGGCTTGGAGTAGTTGGCTGTCCACAACCAAGTGTATAGTTCATTGATGTGTCCTAAATTTAGCCAAATTCCTTCCACAAACCAAAGTGACCTTTTTCGCTATCCCGGGTCATATGTGGATGAATACTGCCTATATTTTTCTGCTGTTTAACCCCTGAACACTGTGAAAGAAAGCAAAGCTTGCATTTCTATATCACCTTTCACCACCTCAGGGCATTCCAAAGAACTTTACATCCAATGAAGTACTTTTGAAGTGCAGTTACTGTTGTAGGAAACATAACAGCCAATTTGCACAGAGAAAGCTCCCACAGGCTTGAATAAACATCTGATAAACAACCAGACAATCTGTTTTTAGTGATGGATAAATATTGGTCTGAACACCAGGGAGAACTCCCCTGTTCTTTTTCAAAATAGTGCCATTGGATATTTTATGCCCACCTGAGAGAGTAGACGGGGCCTCAGTTTAATGTCTCAGCCAAAAGGCAGCACCACTCCCTCAGTACTGTACTGGGACTCTGAGCCTGGATTAAATGCTCAAGTCCTAGAGTGGAACATGACCCCACAACCTTTCGCACTCAGAGGTAAGAGCACTACCCACTCAGCCATGGCTGACACCGTTGACTGTTTTAGTGCAGAACTAAGCCCTCTGCTAAATTAATTGATGGCGAACTGTAGCGCAACTGTGTTAAGGATTTGCCCACCAACACATTCAATTGTAAAGTTTAGTTATTTCCTCCTTAAGACTGTATCGTGTGTTCAGGTTAATGTAATGTGAAAAGAGAGAATTGATATATTATAGATTGGAAATTGATTTGTACACTTAAATTAATAAAATAGAGAATCATCTATATTAACAGAACAATTAACATCAAGATCTGGACAACAGAGGAAATAAGAACAGTAACTAAATTAAATCCAGAACCGTTTTCTCTTTTGATATTGGACAGGACTTTCAAATTCAGTGGGGGCGTAAAACTGGTGGCATTGGATCAGCCGTCTGTTATACACCCTGACTGATTTGCCATCAATCTCCCAGCATGCTTGAAAGTTCTGCCCATTGGGCTGAATTTTTGGGTCCCGCCAACATGGGGGAAGAGAGGCAGATGGGGCCCAAAAACTACAAGGCCAGCCGGTGTGCTGCCTTCCCGAACCCATTCCTGAAATGGCCCACACGTGTTCAGGGCCTGGGAAGGCTGCCCACCTCCACAGGATGGGCAGGCAATTAGGCTCATTAAGTTAAAGGTAGGTAACGGAGGCCAAATGGAATTTTCCAGTCGGCCTCCAGGTTCCTGACAAGATGTGGGTGGGGAAGGAAGATCAACTGCCTGGTGATGCGCACTCAGTGACAGGCTGGGGCTCCAGCCCTCCATGCAGGCCTACAGGCCCTCTCTGCCTGCCTGGGTGGGGATGCAGCTGATGGCCACTCCATAGAGGGGCTCCATCGCAACCCCCACCACCCAAATTAGTGGCCTGGCTGATTTTTGTGTTTTGTTAGTAAAGTTTTTTAAAAGTGTCTGAGAGGCCACTTCTTCTTGTGAAAGTTCGTGCTGCCAAATGCTTCTCTGAAGTTGGAAGGCCTCTGATTGGCCATCTAGCTCGGAGACACTGCCCGCTGCCCTTCATTGGACAGAGAACCTGTCTTCATGCCAATTAACCCACGTGAAAATCTTGACTTTAATCAGTTTCCCACCAGAGACAGGTTTGGGATGCGAAAACAGTCCCAACTCTTGTTTCCTGCCTTCGTAAGGAAAATTCAGCCCTTTGTGTCTGATTGGTATAATGAGAACGACCTTTCAGAATGATAAACTCTTTGCTGTATTATACTGTGGTTTGCTGAGGGGTGTACTTTTGAACCTCATGGTGCTCACGTAAAGTTCAAATTAATGCTCCCACTAATCTGCTTGTCTCTCAACTCTGGATATTCGACCCTCTTAAAGTTTTGGTTTATGTGGTGGGTTAAGATTTAGAAAAAAATAATCAGGGACAAAAAAATCAACAGGCACTTGGAGACGTTAATTAAGGGGGGCCAGCACGGATTTGTAAAAGGCAGATTGCGCTTGACTAATTGAATATTTTGATGAAGGAGCAGAGAAAGTTGATGAAGGGAAAGCAATGGATGTTGCTTATATGGATTTTAAGAAAGCCTTTGACAAAATGCCACATAAAAGGCTGATTAACAAAATTGAGGCTCATGGAATAGGAGGGTCAGTGTCAGCTTGGATAAAATATAGAAAACAGCACGTCGCGGTCAATGGTTGTTTGTCAGACTGGAAGATGGTAGTCAGTGCTGCTCCCCAAGGTTCAGTGCTAGGACCACTGCTTTTTTTGATATATATACATTACTTAGATATTAGAATATAGAGCAAAATTTCAAAATTTGCCAATGATTGGAGGTGTGGCAGCCATGATACCAATCAACTGTAACAGGACACAGATAGGTGAGCACAATGGGCAGACAAGTGACAGATGGAATCTAATACAGAGAAGTGTGAGGTGATGCATTTTGGCAGAAGGAATGGGGAGACACAATAGACTAAATGGCACAGTTCTAAAGAGTGTACAGGGAGGGAACTAGGGGCTCATGTGAACAGATCTTTGAAGGCAAGGCATATTGCAAGTGTAGTTAACAAAGTGTTATGTCCAGGTGAGAAGGGGTCTAGGGGTTCCCTCTCAGCCTTTGCCTGGTCTAACTATAAAAAGGTTTAATTTTAGAAACACAGTGTGTTCGCTCCCCCTCAGTGAATCCTTGTTCATCGCTTTCTAATTGTAAGGCAAAGAAATCAGACAGTTTTTCTTATATTAAACAAGAAAGGTGGAAGTTTCTTAATCTTAAACTCTAACTCGGGTAACAGCTGCGAATACACGACGCGACCACGCGAGCATGCTTACACGATAAACACACACGCAGATAGAGACAGAAAAAGTAGAAGGAATAAAGGGGAAAAGTTTGAGGCAACATCTGGTAGTTATTTATGGTCCTTTAAGTTCAATGTGGAGTCTTTGTTTGCCGGTAAGTCTTGTTTGTTGGGGCACGCTTCAATCTGTTTTGATGTAGGAGTATTTTCTCTCTTGAGGTTTACTGTCTTCAGTGGGTCCAGAGGCTTGTGAGAAAGCGAGAGAGAGCCAGCCAGGAGAGAGCTCTGTTGTTCCAGGTTCAGTTGCAATTTACAGTCTGAATTTAAACTGTACTGTGTCTAGTTCAAAAAGCCTGGACCAGCCAATTAGTTATGTGACCAGCTGGCTTAACCACTCCTGCGTTTGTGGATTTCAAAGCTCTCAGTCGGGGGGTGTAGCGCTGTCTCTTACCCCGACAAGATGTGGATCACCATTGTCCAGGCAATCTCTGTTAATTGAATCAATCTCCAAGCACAGTCTCTTAGTATGCAAATGTTTTTCGAGCCAAATGTCTGGTGATCTCTTGTAAAACAAGTCATTTCTTCACTCCAGTTTAAAATTAATGTTCATGACAAAATTAATATGCCTCATTCTTGGCAGGTGGGGTCTTCATAACAATATAGACTGTAAATAGCTGAGACCCCAGCACTGATCCTTGCAGCACTCTGCTAGCCACTAAATGCCAATTTGAAAATGCTTGGTTGATCCCTACTCTCTGTTTGTTAACCAATTCTCTGTCCATGCTAATATATTACCCTAACCCCATGAGCTTTTATCTTGTGCATTAACCTTTTGTGTGGCACCTTATCGAATACCTTTTGGAAACCCAGGTATACTACATCTATTGGTTTCCCTTTATCTACCCTACTAGTTCCATCCTGAAAAAACTCTAATAAATTTGTCAAACACGATTTTCTTTCATAAAACCAGACTTTGTCTGATCGTATTATGATTTTCAAGGTGCATTGTTAAGATTTCCTTAATAATGGACTCCAGCATTTTCTCGATGACTGATGTCAGGCTAACTGACCAGTAATTTTCTGATTTATCTCTCCTTCCTTTATGGAATAGCAGAGCTATATTTGCTAAGTTCCGATCTGCTGGGACCATTCTAGAGTCTAGGGAATGTTGTGAAATCATATTCCATGCATCCACTATCTCTGCAGCTACCTCTTTTAGAACCCTAGGATGTAGCTCACCAATGAAGCAACAGTATTCAAAGAAGAAACAGGGTCCCCAATATTCAAACAGGGCCAGGTTTTAGAATAAGGAGTGAAAGTGGAAATAAAACTGAGCTGCCAGGCTTCAGAGAAAAGTTGTGTTGGAGCACAGATTACATAAAGCCCAGGGATCATCGTTCAGACTTCCCTAAACTATGGTTTGAATAAGTCATAAGCCAGGCATAAAAACATGTGATTCCCTCATGAATCTCTATGTTTCTGCACCTCATATGGACAGAAGAGTCATAATTGTTTAATGGTTTTGCTTGTCATAGATCTTGACATAAAGCTTGTTATTTACTGAGAGTCCTTGGACGAGGAAGAATAAAACATATGGGCACAATTATTATTACGTTCGATTGAAAAAGCTACAATCATAAAATATGAATGTTGGCCTTTCACATTGCTGCAAAATGCTATGAAATCTTTGAAGTCTTTTAATGGATTTCTTAGTTATCTTGTTAACTCTTTCATCACTGAATTTCATCTCAGACTGTTGGGCACAATTAGATAAAAAAGACATTCAAAAAAAGACAGAACTTGCACTTATATAGCACCTTTCATGACCTCAAGATGTCCAAAAGCATTTTACATTTCATGAAGTATTTTTTGAAGTGTACTTACTGTCGTAATTTGGGAAAGGTGGCAGCTAATTTGCACACAGCAAGGTCCCACAAACAACAATGTGATAAATGATCTGATAATCTGTTTTGAAGAATTTGGTTGAGGGATAAATATTGGCCAGGATATTACACCACATTCTCTCTGTCCAGTGTAGATTAGATTAGATTAGAGGACTAATGCAATGAGACTTCAACATCTGCTGAGGGGAAGTTGGCCCATGTCCTGTACTCATTGGCCAGGCTGATCCAGTTGGAGGAGCAAGCACAGCTAACACATTTAGTTTACTGCAACAAATGTGTAGAGGCGCTACTTGTGAAATTGTTGATGAAAATACCTTCATGACTATATGTCAATAACTTTGAGTCTGTTATTGTACCTACTTTATAAATTCAATACTTATCTGCTGCCAGAATCCTAACTCAAAGCAAATCTCGTTTATCCTCTCCCCTGTACTCGCTGACCATTGTTGGTTCCTGGTATAGCAATTGCTGAAAGATAAAATTCTCATCCTTGTGTTCAAATCCCTCCATGCCCTCTCCCTTTCCTATCCCTGTATACACCTCCAGCCCTACAACCTTCCGAGATATCTGCGCTCCTCTAATTTTGGCTTATTGCACATCCCCGATTTTCATCGTGCCACTATTGGCAGTCGTGCCTTCAGCTGCCTGGGCCCTACGTTCTGGAATTCCCTCCCTAAATGTCTCCACCTCTCTACCTCTCTCTCCTCCTTTAAGACTCTCCTTAAAACCTACCTCTTTGACCAAGCTTTTGGCCATCTGAATTAACATCATCAACTTATGTGGCTTGGTGTCAAACTTTGCTTTATAACGCTTCTATGAAGCACTATGAGATGGTTTATTACCTGAAAGGTGCTGTATAATGCAAGTTGTTGTTGTTATTGTGAGGTGTAAAAGGACATGCAGTAAGTTATTTCTTGACAGGACATAGAAACAACATCAATCACTGAACCACAATCCCAATACACAGCTTCATGATTTGACTACATTACTAGGAACAAGCCTTTGGCATAGTGGTAGCATTCTCACCTCTAAATTAGCAGGACCCGGGCGGCACAGTGGCGCAGTGGTTAGCACCGCAGCCTCACAGCTCCAGTGACCCGGGTTCAATTCTGGGTACTGCCTGTGTGGAGTTTGCAAGTTCTCCCTGTGTCTGCGTGGGTTTTCTCCGGGTGCTCCGGTTTCCTCCCACAAGCCAAAAGACTTGCAGGTTGATAGGTAAATTGGCCATTAGCAATTGCCCCTAGTTTAGGTAGGTGGTAGGGAAATATAGGGGCAGGTGGGAATGTCGTAGGAATATGGGATTAGTGTAGGATTAGTATAAATGGGTGGTTGATGGTCGGCACAGACTCGGTGGGCCGAAGGGCCTGTTTCAGTGCTGTATCTCTAAACTAAACTAAACTCTAGTCAATCTCATTGAGTGCTGAGCTTTGGCTCAGAATAGCAGTTGATAGCCAATGGAGTTCTGGCTTATGGTTACTGTTGGACTGTGGAAGCCCATAATACTCTCCTGCTGTGCAGGACTAACCAACCTCTATTTGCTGGGTTAAAGATGATTATGGTCATTGAAAGAGTATTTACATTGTGGCCTGTCAGACTGTTCATCAGCCCATGAATCCATGGACTACTTCACATTGTTCTCCAAGAGAAGAGCATGAAGATATGAAAACAACAAAATCAATTAAATTGTGAACAAAATACAGAATGTTATTGTGGATTATGAAATGTTTAATCTTATATATGTTAAAAAATCACTGTGGCATGTTAAAATTTGATTTTTTTTTACCAAAATGGTAAATATAAAGCCATTAAATAATTTGAGTTTCTCTACACACATCTTATTTTTCATTAACTATGAGAAATAATTATTGTCAGTATATATTGAAAACATAGGATGCAAAATTTTAACTAATTAGGGTTTGAAGAGACAAAGGGTATTAATGTTTAATAAAAACACAAAGTGCTGGAAATACTCAGCAGGTCTGGCAGCATCTGTGGAGAGAGAAGCAGAGTTAATGTTTCAGGTCAGTGCCTTTCATCAAAACTGGCAAAGGTTAGACAAGAAATAGGTTTTAAGCAAGTGAAGATGGTGGGGTGGGGGGAAGGGTGGTGTTGGTGGGGAAGAGAACAAAAGGAGAGGTGTGTGATAGGGCAGAGGGCAGGCGAGATTAAATAACAAAGCAGTCATGGGACAAAGGCAAAGAGAGTGTTATTGCTTGTGGTGAAAGACAAAGCACTAGTCCATAGAGAACGTTAATAGGAACATAGGAACATAGGAGCAGGAGCAGGCCATTCAGCCCATCGAGCCTGCCCTGCCATTCAATATGATTATGGCTGATCATCCAGTTCAATGCCTTTTCCCCACACTATCCACATATCCCCTTATGTCATTTGTATTTAGAAATCTGTCAATCTCTGCTTTAAACATACTCAACAACTAAGCCTCCACAGCCCTCTGGAGTAGAGAATTCCAAAGATTCACAACCCTCTGAGTAAAGAAATTTCTCCTCATCTCTGTCCTAAGTGGCTTCCCTTCTTTTATTATTTTTATAACCTCTAACCTTGTCTGCTGATTTACTTTTAGATTTCTACTCACTGTCCCTTCCTGTCGCAGTCTGTTTATCTTTTCCATATTAATACCTTTCTCTCTTTCCTTGTCTCTACTCTTTGATTTACCACATCTTCCCAAATTTAATCCCTTGTGCCCATTATTTATTTAAAAACCCTCTCTACTTCCCTAGTTAAGCAACTCACTAGAACACAGGTCCCAGTACAGATCATATGTAAACCGTCTCAACAGTACAGCCCCCACTTTCCCCAGTACTGATGCCAGTGCCCCACGAATCTGAACCCACTATTACCACACCAGTCTTTGAGTCATGCATTGATTTCTCTAATCTTATTTTCCCTACTCCAAATTGCACGTGGCTCAAGTAATAATTCAGAGATTATTACCTTTGACGTTCTGCTTCATAATTTTGGTGTCTAGCTCCTTGTACTGAGTTTGCAGAATCTCTTTCCTTGTCCTGCCTATGTCGTTGGTACCCACATGGACCACGACAACCGGATCCTCCCCCTCCCACTGTAAGTTCATCTCCAAACCTGAGGAGATGTCCCAAACCCTGGCACTAGACAGGCAACACAGCCGTCTGGACTCTTGTTCTTTGCTGCAGAGAACAGTGTCAATCCCCCTCACTGTCCCCTACTAACATTACTTTCCTTTTTGCTTCCCCTGCTTGAACGGCTTCCTGTACCATGGTGCCATCGTCAGTCTGTTCATTCACACTACAGCCCTCGCTCTCATCCATACAAGCTGCAAGAACTTCAAACTTGTTGCTCAATTGCAAGGCTGAGGCTCCTCCACTCTTCCTCTGTGATCCCCTTACCTTACTCACAGTCACACACTCCTGTCCCTGAACAATGACCAAAACAGATGACCCCATCCTCAGGGGTGTGTCTGCCTTCTTGTACAAAGCGTCCAGGTAGCTTTCCCCCTCCCTGATGCATCGCAATGTCTGCAGCTTGGCCTCCAGTTCATCTACTCTGAGCCGAAGCTCCTCAAGCCACAGACACTTACTGCAACATGGTTGCCATGGAGTTCTGTGGCATCCAGGAGCTCCCACATCACCTATCCTGTGACACATCACCTGTCCTGCCTTCTTTATTGTGTTAATTAAATTAAATTGATTTTCCTTAATTAATCTATACTTCCCCTCCTCACCAAACTCCCTCACTTTACCCAACTCCCTTCTTCACACACTGTGCACTCCAGCAGCACTCAGTTCAGATTTGAAAATGTCTATTTATTTGAGTTATTTTCTCAAGAATCACCAAAGAAGGATGCGTTGTACAATTATCTTTCTCTCTTGTTCAGAATGCAAAAGGCCAGGAAATCAAGTGAGACATTATAGTTACTTTCCAACTTTAAGAATTTACTTGGAAATGCAACATGACAGTTTGGACCAGAAAGAAAGCAGTAACTTTTCATACAACCATTTTCTTACTAGCAAGTAAGAAAGACAAAGATCAATTCTCAAGAAAAAGAACAACAATTTGTATTTATATAGTGCCTTTAATGTAATAAAATGACCCAAGGCACTTCACAGGAGCATTATTAAGCAAAATTTGACACCGCGCTACATAAGACGATATTTGGGCAGGTGACTAAAAGCTTGGACAAAGAGGTAGGCTTTAAAGAATTGATTAGTTTTTCATCTTGGGATGAAAACGAGGCTCCTTTTCTACATCATCTTGTTCTGATGTTGCCTGTACTTCTCCTCCAAACCCTCGTAGAACAAACTGCTTTATAGGCTTTCCTCCCCAAAAGTGCTGTGGAGGATGATGACAAAGATGACAGCGAGACTGAGGACAATAGATAAAAGTGGGTGAACTAGAGGCAGAGACACTAGTGCGAGCAGAGCGAGCGAGCCTGAGGGGAAACAGCACGAGAGTCAGTGTGAGCAATAAGTCAGAGTCAGAATGTGGAAATCTGAGAAAGAAATGCAAAAGTGGTGTCACTGTCACAGAACAAGCAGATTGGGGGGGAAACAGGGTGGTGTTAACTTGCCGGTTTGCTTGCTGAAATTGTTTTTCAATGTTGAAATTAACTTGACTGTTTTAACCATGTTTTAGATGGATAGATATCATTGCCAGTGCCTTTAGTTAACTTTTTGCTATTTCAGTCTCAATCTTTCAGTGGTCAGTTTGTTGGAACTTTATAGGACTGTGTCTCAGGTTTTTATTAGATTTTTAGAGCTCGGTGTTAAATGTTTTAGTAGTCAGGGTCTCAGAGATTTAGAGGTCAATGGATTGACTAATATTGCACGTCACCTGAGACCATTGCATGTACATCTTGTTCTTTGTTGGAACTCCAGGACACTTCATGTGTCCTGGTTAATCATGTGTGTAGGAAGTGCTGCCAGTTGCTCGAGCTCAAGCTCCAAGTTTCGAAGCTTGAGGAGTGGCTGGAGTCACCTGTAGTGCATCAGGGAGTTTGAGAGTTTCCTCGAACATAGGTTCCAGGAAGTGTTCAGTCCACAGCTACAGAAAGGTGCAGGAGATGAGGGTGTGGGTGACCACCAGACAGGGTAGGAGGAAGGCACAGATAGTGCAGGAATCCCCCGAGCCAGTGGCACTCGCTAACTGGTTTTCGGTTTTGAATACTGGCGACGGTAGCAACCCCTCGGAGGAATGCAATAATAATCAGACCCACAACACCATGGGAGATTTGACTGCATACAGGGGAAACAGAAGAGTAAAAATGCAGTAGTCATAAAGGGTCACAGGCATAGACAGGCATTTCTGTAACTTCAAACGTGACCCTGAATGGTATGTTGCCTCCCTCATGCCTGGATAAAGGATTTCACTGAATGGGTACAGAATATTCAGCGAGGGAAAGGGGCACAGGCAGAAGTCATGGTCCATAGTTGAACCCTGTGATTGTAGGACACATCTCAGCTTTTGTTAGGACTTATAAAGTATCTTTACTGGGATGAAATGCCCCAAGGTGTTTTACGAAGAGGAGAGGTAAATATTTGAAGGAAGAAAATTGCAGGGATATGGGATGAGGATGGGGGAACAGGACTAACTGGATTCCTCTTCGAAAGAGCCGATGGTGACTCAATGCGCTGAATGGCCTCCATCTGTGCTGTACTATTCGAAGGCTCCATGATTTCTTTTTCTGTATTTGAGTTGAATCTATTCACATTATTTCCTCCCCCGACCTTCCTTTCTATCCTCCCTTTCTCTCTTTTTCCTCTTTCTTTATCCGTCTTTTTTTCTCTTTCTTTCTCGCTTATTTCTTTGTGTTCTTCATTAGAGTCATCGGCTGGATTTTATGCATTCGCCACCGGCAGTGGGCAAAAAAAAATGGCCTGCACGTGCATGCTGCATGCAGCCACGATCTTCCTCGTGGCGGCCCACAAAAATATACCAGTCAGGCTTCTCCCCGCATCAATCACTTGGAGGGGGCAGGTTCTCTGATGCCGGCAAAGGCGTCAGCTACCTGTACACAGGTGCTGGTGCTATTTTTAAAGCCCTGTTGGCTAATTTAAATTTTTAAAGTTATACCCCCCCACCCCCTCCACACAGTACTGATTAAACATCTTGGCTTGGTGATAGGAGGCAGAGGATGGTAGTGGAGGGTTGTTTTTCAGATTGGAGGCCGGTGACCAGTGGTGTGCCGCAGGGATCGGTGCTGGGCCCTCTGTTGTTTGTCATATATATTAATGACTTGGATGTGAATGTAAGGGGCATAATTAGTAAGTTTGCAGATGACACCAAAATTGGTGGTATAGTGGACAGTGAAGAAGGTTGTCTAAGGTTGCAACAGGATATTGATCAACTGGGAAAGTGGGCAAGGGAGTGGCAATTGGAATTTAACGCCGACAAGTGCGAAGTGATGCATTTTGGGAAGTTAAACCAGGGCAGGACATATGCAGTGAATGGCAGGGCCCTGGGGAGTGTTGTTGAGCAGAGAGACCTTGGGGTGCAAGTACATAGTTCCCTGAAAGTGGCAACACAGGTAGACAGGGTGGTGAAGAAGGCGTATGGCATGCTTGCCTTCATCAGCCGAGGCATTGAGTACAAGAGTTGGGACGTCATGTTACAGTTGTACATAACGTTGGTTAGGCCGCATTTGGAGTACTGTGTGCAGTTCTGGTCGCCGCACTGCAGGAAAGATGTGATTAAGCTAGAGAGGGTGCAGAAAAGATTCACAAGGATGTTGCCTGGTTTGGAGGGCTTGAGTTATAAAGAGAGATTGGATAGGCTGGGTCTGTTTTCCCTGGAGTGAAGGAGGCTGAGAGGGGACATGATAGAGGTATATAAAATTATGAGAGGCATAGATAGGGTAGATAGCCAGAGTCTGTTTCCCATGGTAGGGGTGGCTAAAACTAGAGGGCATAGATTTAAGGTGAGAGGGAGGAGATTTAAAGAGGATCAAAGAGGTGAATTTTTCGCACAAAGAATAGTGGGTATCTGGAATGAGCTGCCTGAGGAGGTGGTGGAGGCAGGAACAGTAGCGACATTTAAGAGGCATCTGGACAGGTACTTGAATGAGCAAGGCATAGAGGGATATGGAATTAATGCGGGGAGGTGGGATTAGTATAGATAGGCATTATGGTCGGCATGGAAGCGGTGGACCGTAGGGCCTGTTTCTATGCTGTACGACTCTATGACTCTATCTGCTGCCCCTTTCCCACCCCCCAATAACAATAAGATTCATTATTTGCCCTCTCCCCCACAAAGCACTTACCTTCTACACTTGACCTTCCCCCTGCAAAATGAACAAAGTGCACAGGTCACACCTTCCCACCATTCCCGACACTCATGTAAATTTGACCCCATCCCTCACCCCCTTCCACACCACTGCAGCGCCTGCTTTCCCCAGACGGGAAAGTGAAGGCACGTGAGTGCTGGCCGCCGCTCAGAAGATCACGGCCCAACAGTAAGAGGGAGACAATTTTATTTAAATGGATGCCTTCTGCTAATTTGAATATTTTAACTGGGTCCCGTCGGCCAGTGGCGGGGGACTGCCATGGAGCCTTGCCACTGCTGGGAAGGTCGGACCCGGCCCTCCCAGCATCGGGCTCCATGGTGGGCCACTTCCTGTGCACTTTCTAATAGATTTGCTGAGATTTTAATTGTTGAATGTGGAATTTATCCTACATCATTCTGAAGGTTTATACCTCGCTCTTATGGTTTTTGTCAACAAAGTAATGTGGTCCCTTTCACTCATTGGTATTCAGCTGTCTCTCACCCGCTAGCTGTGATGGACATTCTGAGGCAAAGGAAAGATGGCTATGGAATTAAAGCACCAATGAAGCCAACAGTAACTCACAACATGTTGTGCTAACTTATGGGGTATACCTCACCCAGGCTGCAAATCACTCTTTGACAAGACCTTAAAAATGCCAACAAAATAAAACCAATATGATCTGATGCAATTCTTTATAGCATCTGTTAGAATTTACAATAAAAATGCACGTAGCATACTGATAAATGCAATGGCAGCATGCAATAAAACTAGTGATTGTCTCCATGTGAGGAACTATGAATCCTCTCTGTGGTGTGTTATATTTTATTCTGAAGAAATCATCCCAGTGTGATATCGAAGTGAAGCAAATAATATTTCTGTGTCAGTAGCACGAGTTATGCATCCTCCATATGAGCTCCAGTTATTCATCTCGTAAAACTATTGAGATGTGCTAATATCAAAGGCAGAAAGTATATGTTATTAAATGTGTATTCAGTATAGCGGAACTAACAAGAGCAAAGAACATCACACACCATTGAACATTCCAGAAATGTTAGCAGCTCGACACAAGAGAATAAATAGGCAAGATCATTAAAGGTTCAAATTTAACCATGAATGGAAGCAGAAAAGAAGACACTTGAGGAAGGAAGGAAGGAAGGGAGAATAACCCCAATTAGTTCAAGGCTAAAGGAGAATAAGCCTCATAATTTGTAAACAGGCTTCATTAATTCAAGGTCAGATATGTATAGGGCTGGATCTTGCTGGAGTGAGACAGTTAGATAGACACTTTGCTACTCAAAAAAAAATTGTGCCTTAAATAGCGGAGAGGGTGAGCTGATGATATTGCAAATAACAGAGCATCGGGAGCTTAGTAAAGGGTGGGTCCAACTGTCTATCTTCTTAACCAAAGAGATTTAAGGATAGAGAAATAAACAGAGGAATGACAGAGGGGAAAATAGTGTGAATTAGAGCCAATTCTGATACAGAAAGAGAAATCATGGAGCCATAAAATAGTACAGCACAGGAGGAGGTCGTTCAGCCCACTGAGGCATCATCAGCTCTTTTGAAGAGCAATCTAGTTAGTCCTACTCCCTCACTCTTATCCCATATCCCTGCAATTTTTATTCTCCTTCAAATATTTATCTAATTCTCTTTTGAAAGTTAATATTCAATCTGTACCCACCAACACACAAGGCTGTGCATTCCACATTCTAATCACTCATTGCATAAAACAAAGTTTTTCCTCATGTCGCCTCTGGTTCTTTTGTCAAACACATTAAATCGATGCCCTCGTGTAATCAACTCTTCAGCCACTGGAAACAGTTTCTCTTTATTACCTCTAGCTAAATCCTTCATGATTTTAAACACCCTCTATAAAATCTCCTCTTAGCCTTCTCTTATCCAAGGAGAACAACCCCAACTTCTCCCAGTCTATCCATCTAACAGTAATCTCTCATTCCTGGTATCATTCTAGTAAATCACTTCCGTACCCTCTCCAAAATCATCACATCCTTTCTAAAGTATGATGCACAGAATTGAACACGGTGGGCTGAATTTATCCAGCCCTGTGGTGACAGGCTGGGAGGTGCGAGGGCTGGTAATGTGGTAAGGGTAGGCATCAGGTGGGGAGCATGACGTATTCCCGCTGTCATGGCAAATTACCAGCAGTGGGAAACTCAGTGGCACGGCCATCCACTGGGGGGGGGGGGGTGGGGGGGAGCCAATTGTGCCACTTAAGTCCCCAATTGAGGGCCACTTTGCGACCCTGCCGTCATTTTTCCTGTGACGGGAGGGCCCGCTGCCACATGGGAGACCACCAAGTAAACACTGGCGGCCTCGCAGTGGGTTCCCAGGGAGGGGGCCGCCCTCTTTTATGGCCGCTCTAAGGCCCATGGAAGGACCCCTCAGTTGCAAAGGCCGCCCCCCACCCCCTCGCAGCTAAGGTGCTGCCGGCTGGCATCTGGCTCCACCTCCCCCACCCCACCCCGATTGCCAGGGCCAGCTGCCTGACCCCAGCTTGTTGAAAGAAACCTACCCGTCTTGGAGGGTGCCTCAGCATCGAGGATTTCCTCTCCTTCATGCTGCAGCCTCAGCAGTGGACACCGCTAGTGGTGGCATGCCAAGGCTGCCAAGCTGCCAGCCCTCTGAATTGCACCGGCAGCTCTGGTAGGCGAGCTGCCATCCCATGGCAGCCTGTTAATTGGCTGCTGCCTGTAAAATGCCATCCCAGAGTCCCGCCACTCACCAAGCCGGGGTCGGCTCCTGCTTTCAGTGCTGGCGGCGGCACTCGATGATCACTGGCAAAATTCAGCCCAGTATCCCAGTAAAGCGAGGGAAAGATAAATCAGATTAAGTGTGTAAGTTATAATAGACAGAAAGGTAAAGTAAGAAAAAAATTGAAGAATTAAAATTTGACTTTTTAAAAATCTCTTGCAACAATTGACAATATACAGGAATGAGATTGAACAGACTAAATTTTCCCATTTCTGAGCCAGAGTTTGATTCGCATTGCATTGATGACAGATGCTTGCACTGTTACCTTCCAGACCTAAAATTCAGTGGTGAGTTTAGTGGGCAATTAAGGTGCAAATCTGGCAAGTTGTTAAAAATTATGGGGGAGGCTGAGGGCATGATGCTGTTCATGTGAAGAGAGGCGTAAATTGTTCTGGAGATTCACAACTCACTGCTGAATGTGCTCCCTAATTTAAGGGGCTGATTAACAATTACACACCCTTTCATTTCAGCCTCTCCATTTAAAAAACAGAGCTTTAAATATCTCTGAGTATTGTTACTTTGTTTTTAAATTGCATGAATTCCCATCCTGAACCTGAGTTCTAAACAACATACTGTACAATGCCAGTCAGCACTTAAAACAGTTAAATTACTCTTCAGCAACAGTGCTACTGGCTCTGTCAAAAGATAGCAAAACAGCTGCTTTCCATGAAAATCTGCTTTTATACTGATCAGTCATCTGAGGTGAAAAGAATTGAGTTTTGACATATCTGCATCGTCAATAAGACCACCTATTTCCACCTCCGTAACATCGCCTCAGCTCATCAGCTGTAATCCACATTGATGCCTTTGTTACCTCCAGACTTAACTATTCCAATTCACTCCTGGCTGCTCTCTTCCATTCTACCTTCCATAACTTGAGGTCATCCAAAACTCTGCTGCCCGTGTTTTAACTTGCACCAAGTCCCATTCCCCTATCACCCCTGTGTTCGCTGACCCACATTGGCTCCCGTTTAAGCAATGCCTCAATTATAAAATTCCCATCCTTGTTTTCAAATCCCTCCATGGCTTCCCCCCTCCTTACCTTTGAAATCTCCTCCAGTCCTACAACTCTCCGAGATACGTGCTCTTCCTCAATCCCTGGTCACTTTGCAAACCTACCCGAGGTTAATTTGAATATATGGAGAGGAAACGATTCTCCTGGACCTGTATTTGACTTGGGATGTTTTTTCTAAGTTCAAGGCACTATATAAAAACTTCTTGTGGTCGTTGTAGTAGTAAAAGTAGTTGTAATAGTAATGGTATATCCAAGTATACACTGAGCCCTCTCTTATACAGTTAAGGCTCCAGCCAGGCAGGATCGAAGCAAGGTAAACAGGGCTCTCCTGATGTGGAATCTGAACAATATTTACCGATTTCAGACTGGTAGCTGCAGTGTAAATGCACCATCACAAGCCAACTAGGTTTCGATTGTTTGGTCTGTACTCTGTGATAAGTTGTCTGATCTCAGCCATTGCAGCCGTGCATGATTGATAAAGCCTTGTTAAAGCATCAAAGCAAATCTGAAGTGTCTTAAAGATAAGTCAACCATACCAAATCAATGCTTTGTTACCTCAACTTTGTTCTGGGGATGACGTTTGCTTGAAATGAGTCACATTCTTCTAGGCACTCTTCGAAAGTATCAATTAGCTTGGGTAATTCCCTAGAGTCTCCTAATTCAAAATAAGACAGTCATGTCATTGAAATCCTGCAGAAATTACCATCTTCTCTTCTCCTCCTTGACAGAAATGAGCAGTTCAGCTCACTTCCTACAGGAGGAACCATGTTCTGTCTGCTCTTTGATTGGAATAATTGCCTGACTAACTGAACTACAGAATGAAGAAATATGCTTCCATCACTTTTCCCAGGAGAAATGAGGAGATATTAACAAGAAATAAAGAATCCTTACATGCCACTTAAATAGAGCAACGTAAATTCTCAGGACTGGAAAATTAACATAATTCCAGCCAGATTAATCTAGCCAGAGATAAGGATGCAGAATCAGAGCTCCTTAGCACTAAAGTGAACGGACCATCTTGTTTTGAGATATTGGTGAGCAGCAATAGCTGAAAACAATATCCTGGCTGAGTACAGTGCATTAGCAGAACCAAAGAGCTACAGGAGTTAGACCAAAAGGAACTAAAAGAAGGAAAATATACGTGGCTTGACAGAGTGAGAACATTTAAACATTAGCCTTTGGCCTGCTCCAGTTTTCCAGTGAACATCAACGCAAGCTCGAGGAGCAGCACCTGATCTTTTGATTAGGCACTCTACAGCCTTGCGGACTGAATATTGAGTTCAATAACTTGATGAGCATGACTGGCCTTTTTTTATATTCTTATATTTTGCATTTTATCTTATTTTCTAACTATTTGCCTGTTTTTCATGTGGACAGAGCTGCTCATTATTCCCCAGGATCTGATATTCTACATCCCAGAGTGTTGAAAGAGGTAGCTATGGAGATAGTGGATGCATTGGTGATCATCTTCCAAAATTCTATAGATTCTGGAGCGGTTCCTGCAGATTGGAAGGTCGCAAATGTCACACCACTATTTAAGAAGGGAGGGAGAGAGAAAATAGGGAATTACAGCCCTACATCAGTCATTGGGAAAATGCTAAAATCTGTTCTAAAGGATGTGATAAATGGACACTTGGATAATAATGATCTGATTGGGCCTAGTCAACATGGATTAATGAATGGAAAATCATGTTTGACGAACATGTTGGAGTTTTTTGAGGATGTTACTAACAGAATTGATAAAGGGGAGTTGGTGAGCTTGGAATGCTTTTATTTTCAAAATGCTTTTGATAAAGTCCCCCACAGGAGTTTGGTTAGCAAAATTAAAGCACATGGGATAGGAGGTAATGTACTGGCACAGATTAAGGTTTGGTTAACAAGCAGAAAGCAGAGAATAGGAATAAATAGGGCATTAAGGTGGACAAGTCCCCAGGTCCGGATGGGATCTATCCTAGGTTACTGAGGGAAGCGAGAGAGGAAATAGCTGGGGCCTTAACAGATATCTTTGCAGCATCCTTAAACACGGGTGAGGTCCCGGAGGACTGGAGAATTGCTAATGTTGTCCCCTTGTTTAAGAAGGGTAGCAGGGATAATCCAGGTAATTATAGACCGGTGAGCCTGACGTCAGTGGTAGGGAAGCTGCTGGAGAAGATACTGAGGGATAGGATCTATTCCCATTTGGAAGAAAATGGGCTTATCAGTGATAGGCAACATGGTTTTGTGCAGGGAAGGTCATGTCTTACCAACTTAATAGAATTCTTTGAGGAAGTGACAAAGTTGATTGATGAGGGAAGGGCTGTCGATGTCATATACATGGACTTCAGTAAGGCGTTTGATAAGGTTCCCCATGGCCGGCTGATGGAGAAAGTGAAGGCGCATGGGGTCCAAGGTGTACTAGCTAGATGGATAAAGAACTGGCTGGGCAACAGGAGACAGAGAGTAGCAGTAGAAAGGAGTTTCTCAAAATGGAGACGTGTGACCAGTGGTGTTCCACAGGGATCCGTGCTGGGACCACTGTTGTTTGTGATATACATTAATGATTTGGAGGAAAGTATAGGTGGACTGATTAGCAAGTTTGCAGACGACACTAAGATTGGTGGAGTAGCAGATAGTGAAGGGGACTGTCAGAGAATACAGCAGAATATAGATAGATTGGAGAGTTGGGCAGAGAAATGGCAGATGGAGTTCAATCAGGGCAAATGCGAGGTGATGCATTTTGGAAGATCCAATTCAAGAGTGAACTATACAGTAAATGGAAAAGTCCTGGGGAAAATTGATGTCCAGAGAGATTTGGGTGTTCAGGTCCACTGTTCCCTGAAGGTGGCAACGCAGGTAAATAGAGTGGTCAAGAAGGCATACGGCATGCTTTCCTTCATCGGACGGGGTATTGAGTACAAGAGTTGGCAGGTCATGTTACAGTTGTATAGGACTTTGGTTCGGCCACATTTGGAATACTGCGTGCAGTTCTGGTCGCCACATTACCAAAAGGATGTGGATGCTTTGGAGAGGGTGCAGAAGAGGTTCACCAGGATGTTGCCTGGTATGGAGGGCGCTAACTATGAAGAGAGGTTGAGTAGATTAGGATTATTTTCATTAGAAAGACGGAGGTTGAGGGGGGACCTGATTGAGGTGTACAAAATCATGAGAGGTATAGACAGGGTGGATAGCAAGAGGCTTTTTCCCAGAGTGAGGGATTTAATTACTAGAGGGCACGAGTTCAAAGTGAAAGGGGAAAAGTTTAGGGGGGATATGCGTGGAAAGTTCTTTACGCAGAGGGTGGTGGGTGCCTGGAATGCGTTGCCAGTGGAGGTGGTAGATGCGGGCACGATGGCGTCTTTTAAGATGTATCTAGACAGATACATGAATGGGCAGGAAGAAAAGAGATACATACCCTTAGAAAATAGGCGACATGTTTAGATAGAGGATCTGGATCGGCGCAGGCTTGGAGGGCCGAAGGGCCTGTTCCTGTGCTGTAATTTTCTTTGTTCTTTGTTCTTTAAATGGGTGATTCTCACATTGGCAGGCTGTGACTTGTGGGATATTGCAGGGATCAGTGCTTAGGCCTCAGCTGTTCACAATGATTTGGATGTGGGAACCAAATGTAGTATTTCCAAGTTTGTGGATGACACAAAACTAAGAGGGAATGTGTGTTGTGAGAAAAATGCAAAGCGACTTCAAGGGGATTTAGACAGACTTAGTGAGTGGGCAAGAATGTGGCAGATGGAATATAATGTGGAAAAATGTGTGGTTATCCACTTTGGTAGGAGGAATAGGTGTGCAGAGTATATCTTAAATGGTAAGAAATTGGAAAGTGTAGATATGCAAAGGGACCTGGGTGTCCTTGTCAATAAGTTACTGAAAGCTAACATGCAGGTGCAGCAAACAATTAAGAAGCCTCATGGTATGTTAGCCTTTATTGCAAGAGGATTTGAATAAAAGAGTAGTGAAGTCTTGCTTCAATTGTTTAGAACCTTGGTTAGACCACACCTGGAGTACTGTGTGCAGTTTTGGTCCTCTTACCTCAGGAAGGATATTATTGCCATAGAGGGAGTGCAACGAAGGTTCCTCAAACTTGTTCCTGGGATGGTGGAACTGTCCTATGAAGAGAGATTGAGAAAACTGGGCCTGTATTCTCTCGAGTTTCGAAAAAGGAGAGGTGATCTCATTGAAACCTACTGTTGGCCAGGGGCTGCAAGAAATACAGAATCAGTTACAAACTGCTGGATTGTTTGTGACCTGTAGTAACCTGGAGCTCAGACACTGGCCTGTGCTGGTAAAAACCAGTTTGAACTAATTAATTTATGGGACAAGACAAAGGAGCGATCACAGGAAAGGAGCCTTATTTGGACATGGTGTGATACCAGGTCTTTGGGCCTGGGCCAATTAGGAGAAGATATGAACAAGGTGAGCAGGCTTAAACCAACCGGAAAGAGGCAGCTCAGTTCTGGAGAGATAGAGAAGGAAAATAAGAATAGAGCTTTTGGGCATAGAGCCAGCAATAAACTTCGGAGATCAACCATCGTGGAAGTGGAAGACCCTGCGCGAGCAACGTGGCGATGACGTAAAAGAGAGAGAGAACGGAACGCCGGCCAGTGTCAGCTCTCCCCTTTTTCGGGTATTATCCTTTGTTTTCTGTGACTAGATCAGGGAAAGGTCAGAGGAACCTAGTGGGTGTGCTAATCAATTCTAGCTAGCTTTGTTATTAACTGTATAACTCAGTTTGAGTTGCATGCTTTTGTCTAACTAAGTGTATAAGCCTCATTCTTACATTGTACAACATCGAGAATAAAGTAAATTGATAGTTAAAGAAAGGACTGATTTTCCTCCTCTTTGTACTAAGCCATTAACTGTAGCTGTGGATTAAGTGGAGGGTGGCTCTCCTGTAACCCGATATCCCAAACACCCAGCCTGAACCTGAATTAAGAGGACTTAGTCCCACGTGACGGCCAGGATCAAGTTTGTGCAGGGAATAAAGGGGCCAAGGGGGAGTTGACTCCGAGCCACGGCTAACACTACAAAATACTAAAAGGAATAGACAGGGTCGATGCAGCTAAGATGTTTCCCCTAGTTGGGGAGTCTACAACCAGGGGAAACACAATTTCAAAATAAGGGGGAAACCACTTAGCACAGAGATGAGGAGAAATTTTCTTTACTCAGAGGGTTGTGAATCTTTGGAATTCTCTACCCCAGAGGGCTGTGGAAGCTCAGTCATTGAGTATGCTTAAAGTAGAGATTGACAGATTTCTAAATACAAATGATATAAAGGGATATGAGGATAGTGTGGGAAAAAGGCATTAAAGTGGATGATTAACCATAATCGTATTGAATGGCAGGGCAGGCTCGATGGGCTGAATAGCCTACTCCTGCTCCAATGTTCCTATGCTCCTATCACACTGAAAACACTGGCATTTCCTTCACAATGTCCTCTCTCCTGCTACATGTTTCCTCACTTTCAAAAGCCTCCACAAACTTATTTTATCCAGTCGCATTGTCAGTCAGCTCTCCTAACATCTGCCACCCCTCACCTATCAACCTCTTACTCGGTGTCTGTTTTCCCCTTTGGAAAGTATCTTGGGATATTTCATCCCAGTAAAGATACTTTATAAGTTCTAACAAAAGCTGAGATTTTTCCTCCAATCACTGTCCGTGCTCATCAGTAGCTCTGCTCTTTACAGGGAGGTTCCACAAGATGTCAACTAAAAAATGGTCTAAAATCAGAGCAGAAAGTATATTGCTGCAGCCTGATTATCACTAATTCAGTCATCCCTAAGGTAAAGTTGATCCTCATTTTTTGCTTCCTCAATGACTAGCATAGTACAACATCATCAATCTTACATATGTAGCGATGTGGTGTATTAATTCTACAAGTCTAATAGTGCCCCAAATACGCTTAGTGATTCAATATCGGAGCAGAGGTAGGATAAATACTGGCCATTCTTTTTTTGGGTCTCAGTCAGAAAATATCGCAGGGGCATGGGGGGATGGGTGGGAGAAAAATTGTTTTTCACCAGTAGCACAAAATACACCACGCCCGATTTTCTATTCCATTGTGATGATAGTGGGTGCGGTGCGTAAAATGGATTGCCAATTCACTATGAGACGACCACCTTCACAGAGTGTGGAACGCGCTACCACAGGGAGTGATTGAAGCAAATAGTATAGATGCATTTAAGGGAAGGCTGGATAAACATATGAGGGAGAAAGGAATAGAGGGTTATTCTGATCGAGTTAGATGAGGAAAGATGGAAGAAGGCTTGAGTGGAGCATAAATGGACTGGTTGGGCTGTATCTGTGTTGTATATCCTATGTAATCCAATGTAATCCTTTCATACTGAATTTCAAAATCATGAGGAGTCTAGACAGAGTGGGTCGACAGAAACTGTTTGCATTGGCAGAAGGGTAGAGAACTAGAGGATATAGATATAGACTGATTGACAAAAGAATCAAAGGTGAGATGAGGAAAAACTTTTCTATCCAGTGACTGGTTAGGATCTGGAATGCACTAACTGAAAGGGTGGAGGAGGCAAATTCAATCATGGCTTTCAAAACAGAATTGGATAAGCACCCAAAGGGAAAAAGATTTCAGGGCTAGGGGGGGGATAGAGCAGGGGAGTGAGACTAGTTCAATTGCTCTTGCAGAGAGTCAGCATAGGCATGATAGGCTGAATGGCCTCCTCTGGACTGTTACCATTCTATGATTCTACATTCTATGAATCACCATGTTTCATGTTCATTAGGAAAGCCTTGTGTCTCACTTTGAGAATGTTAGGATCCCTGACAAGCTCTTACACCAACAGGATGCAGCTGGTTCATGATTGTGACAGATTGCTCAAGCTACTTTTCTCGTTCTTGTACCCTATTTAAATATGCATGTGGTGATCACAGCCTTGATAATGAAAAATAAACAAAACAAATAGAATGGCATAAAGCACTAATCTTCTGTCAGAACGCCTGTAAAATTTAGTAGAATCAAAAATGATGTAGAATGCTTTTTTCACATTACTGATATAATTTATGCAACTGCAAAGTATGCAATGATTTGATCAGCGACTTATACCCATGACGTGAAGGTGCATACATTACCTGCAAGGCTAATGGAAATATGTATATTTGATTCATGTATTTTTGCAAAACACAAGAAAGTACAAACTTGCATTTATATAGCATCTTTCATGAACTCAAGATGTCCAAAAACGCTTCACAGCCAATGAAGTGTGGTCACTGCTGTAATGTAAAGAAAGGCAGCAGCCAATTTGTGCACAGCAAGCTCCCACAAACAGCAGTGAGATTTAGCTTAGGGATAACTATTGCCCAGGAGACTGGGAAGAACAAAAGCAAAATACTGCAAATCTAAAATCAATATCAGGAAATGCTGAAAATACTCAGCTGGTCAGAGAGAAAAAGAGTTAATGATTCATCAGAACTGGAAAAATGTTAGAGAAGTACCAGGTTTGAAGCAAAAGGGAAGGTCTGTGATAGGGTGGAAGGCAGGAGAGATTGAATGACAAAAGGGATAATGGTGCAAGACAGAAGGAGAGAGTAATGGGATAAGTAAAGAAACAAAAGATGTGTGTAGAGGAGATGTAAATGAGGAAAGCAGAATAGTCATCAACAGCTACCATCCAGAAAAATTGGGGCAAAGGTTACGATCTGAAATTGTTTAACTCAAATAGTGCCATGTGATCGTTTGCATCCACTTGAAAAGATTATTATATCTTTTGAAAAACAACACCTCTGACAGTGCTGCACCCCTTTAGTATTGCACTGGAATGCCAACCAGGATTAGACACTCAAGTATCTGGAGTGGGACTATGATCCCACTAACTCTTATCTCACTGTTGAGAGTCCTACCTCCTGAGCCATAGCTGCCATTTCCAAACTCCAAAATATATTAAATGCATTGGATTGATGAATTGCAGGTTTCTTGGTTTTTCTGAATTCATGCTCCCAGCTGGACCCTCATCCAGCCAGAATGAAAACTGGGAATTTCAAACATTTGCACACGTGGGGCTGAATTTAGTCACACCGGCCGGGCTCCCAGCACCAGGCTGAAAAGGCAAGGGGAAGCTCGTCTCGGCCTTTTGGAGCCCCCTCCCCTGGCACAATTCAACAATGCGCAGGAAATTAACAGCCTAGCACTTGGATCCCCACCCCTTTAAGGGCAGGGATCCCACATCCAATCGCTGCCCGTCAATCAGAGGGCTGGGAGCTGAGTAATATTGGCAGCGCTACTGGGAGCAGAGGCCACTGCTGGTACTACAAGAGTCCCAGGACCAGGACCAGCGCTGGAGCCTGGACCAAAGGTGAGTGAAGCAGGGTCGCTAGGGCCAGTCTGGCAGACCCCAGCAATGGGAGAATGAGAGTGGGCAATAAGGGCGGGGGGCTGTTACCAGAGGGGTGGCCCTTTGCCACCGAGGGGGTCCTCCATGGACCATAGATTTCCCACGGAGGAGGCTTTCTATGCCAAGGCCTCAGGGAGTTGATCTTGTTTCACTGGGCATCCTCCCTGCGTGGCGGAGGACCCCCTCCCCACTGCTAGTTTAATTCCAGCGGCAGCAGGAAGAAGCCCTTAAGTGGCTACTGATTGGTCACTTAAGGGCCTCAAGTGGCCTCTGGGAGGGAAGGCCATCTTCAGTCTTTCCTGCTCCCAAATTAATTGTGGTGCGATGGGAAGGCGACAGGCCCTCCGCACCCTGCCTTCTGTCACGATTCTATGGGGCCCCGCTCGCCTCCGAGGCAGTGTCTAGGGGGCTCATTAAATTCCACTCTAGTACCCTGCAAGTCAATTTCACTTCTGATAAGCGAAATAAGCAAAAGAAAAAGCAATGTCTCAATTTTAAATTTCCCATTCGTGTTTTAAAATCCCTGCATGACTTCACCCCTCCCCAACTCTGTAATTTCCTCCTGCTCTACGACTCTCTGAAATATCTACATTCCCTCAATTCGGCCCACTTGCACGTCTCCAATTTTCATCTCTCCCCCATTGTCGGCCGTGCTTTCAGCTGCCGAGGCCCTAAGCTCTGGAATTCCATCTCTAAATCTCTCACCTCTCTTAAAACCTATCTCTTTGACCAACATTTTGGCCATCTCTCCTTATATTATCTTAAGTTGCTCAGTGTCAAATTTTGTCTGATAACATTCCTATGAAGAGCCTTGGGATGTTTTTACTACATTAAAGGTGTTATATACATGCATAAAGTTGCTGCTGTGATGGAGATAAATATAATGAGAAGTCAAATTTTGAATAAAAATTGTGACATATGGGTCAAATGCACTCATATGAAGTTCCCCTTTCAGCAATTTTAATGGGTTATACTAACCCACTTACCTTAAATGGTTTAATGGCTCCCTGTAAAATTGTAAATGTAGCAATTTCATAGAAAGTCGTTAAGCCCTGGTACACTAATATTGCACAGCATGGTTTTACCCTAAGGGTACTGCAATATGTTGCAAAGTAGAAATTATGTGATTAAAGGAGTTGCTTAAGGATGAAAGTTGTTACCATCAATCAATGCATAATAAGGCTTGGTATACAAAGGTTAGATTTTTCATATTGAGCTCCAGTTGTTCTGACTAGCTGAGGTGTTTATCTTCAATAAAATGTCTAATAGTCTGTTTCATGTTGGAACCCGAATGAAAGAGAAATAAACCAGTTCAGTTGTTTGAGTGCTAAGAGGATTTCACTTGCAATAAGAAGACCTCAGTTAAAATTCCAGTCTTGATTGACTTTCATACTTGAATTCACTCGAAGACAAGTTCCACCAGTTCCCAGCAGGGAAATTAGAAATAACATTTTGCATTTCATTGAACGAAGAACTATTAAGGAAAACCCATATCACAAAACTGCATGAATTGGTCACAGAGCAGTTGTGATAATGGCCTTGAGCCAAGTTTGCAATTAGATCGACAAGCCCTGACATTTGAAAGTTGGAAAAAGACAAAGTTGGAAGAAGGCAGAGAGGAACAGAAGCAGTCGACTGCAAGACAAAACGAGAATGGGTCTGTTCATACCTTATTCAAGAAAATAAAGCAAGTGCATGGTTGTATGTGCATCTGTGTGTGTGCAAATACAGGCACATAAATGTGAAACCTCATAGTTTTTTTAATTATGCATTCATGGGATGTGAGCATCACTGGCAAGGCCAGCATTTGTTGCCCATCCCTAATTGCCCTTGACAAGCTGGTGGTGAGATGCCTTCTCGAACTGCTGCAGTCCATGTCATCTTCCAAAATTCTATAGATTCTGGAATGCTTCCTGCAGATTGGTAAGTAGCAAATGAAACCCTACTATTTCAGAAAGGCGAGAAAGAGAAAACAAGGAACTACAGGCCTGTTAGCCTTATATCAGTAATAGGGAAAATGCCAGAATCTGTCACAAAGGATGTGATAACTGGACACTTAGAAAATAATGGTAGTATTGGGCAGAGTCAACATGGATTTATGAAAGGGAAATCATGTTTGACAAACCTGTTAGAAATGTTTGAGGATGAAACTAGCAGAATAGATAAAAGGGGGACCAGTGAATGCGGTGCATTTGGATTTGCAGAAGGCTTTCAATAAGGTCCCATGCAGGTTAGTAAACAAAATTAAAGCACATAGGATTGGGGGTAATATACTGGCATAGATTGAGAATTGGTTGATGGACAGAAAACAGGGAGTTGGAATAAATGGGTCATTCTCAGGTTGGCAGGCTGTGATTAATGGGGTATTGCAAGGATCAGTGCTTGGGCCCCAGCTATTCACAATCTATATCAATGATTTGGATGTGGGGACTAAATGTGAAATTTCCACGTTTGCTGATGACTAGATGGGAATGTGAGTCATGAGGATGATGCAAAGAGGCTTCAAAGGGATTTAGACTGCCTAAGTGAGTGGTCAAGAACATAGCAGATGGAACACAATGTGGAAAAATGTGAAGTTATCCACTTGGGTAGGAAAAGGAGAAATGATGAGTATTTCTTAAATGGTGAGATTGGGAAGTGTTGCTATCTAAAGGGACCTGGGTGTCTGTGTTCAAAAGTCACTTAAAACTAGCATGCAGGTGCAACAAGCAAATTAGGAAGGCAAATGGTATGTTGGCCTTTATTGCAAGAGGATTTGAGTACAGGAGTAAATAAGCCTTGCTGCAATTGCATAGAGTCTTGGTGAGACCACACCTGGAGTATTGTGTGCAGTTTTGGTCTCCTAACCTAAGGAAGGTGTCATGCTAGGGCCCTACCTGCCAAGAATGAGGCACATTAATTTTGTCATGAACATTGATTTTAAACTGTTACTGGAGTGAAGAAAGGACTTGTTAAACAGATCAGCTGTGCCTAGAAAAGGCATTTGCATATTAACAGACGATGCTTGGAAGGACAAACGACCATTCCCTGACACATTCAACCCACAATGGACCTTGATCACCAGGTATTGTGGGTAAGAGGAGCATTCCAGAGACTGCTCAGGCAATACAATCCAAGACATGGTCAGACCTGTTAGTCACATAACTAACTTGCTTGGCAACCTGAGTTTTTCTGAATTGTACAAACAGTTTGAACTCAGAGAAAGTCTGTTTGCTGCTGAACTGAGAAGATCTCTCCTGTCTGCTTCCATCTCATTCTCACAAGCCTCTGAATCCACTGAAGAGACATTCACCCCAAGAGAGAAAAGTCTCCTACAGCGTTTAAGAAGAATACTGGGCCCCAATGAAAAACAAGATCTATCTACAATCAAGGACTCTACAGTGAGCTTGAAGAACCATAACAAAAACTCTTCAGATATTGCCTCAAACTTTTACACTTTATATTTTGTCTGCTCTTTTCTGTCATATTTGCATGTATGTATCGCGTATGCATTCTCGCGTGGGTGTATCGTGTATCTGTAGGTGTGAACCGAATTAGAGTTGAAGTTTAAGTTTAATAAATGTCAACTTTTCTTCTTTAAACCTAAGAAAGCCTGTTTGTACTGGTTTCTTTGCCTTATAATTGGAAAGTGGTGAACAAGGATTCACCAAGGGGGAGCTAAAAACAGTATGTTTAAAATTAAATCCTGTTATGGTAAAACCAGGTGAAGGCTGAGAGGGACCCCTAGACACCTTCCTCACCAGGTCATAACAAAGGATATACTTGCCATCAAGGTCGTGCAAAGAAGGTTCACCAGACTGATTTCTGGGGTGGCAGGATTGTCCTATGAGGAGAGATTGAGGAGACTGGGCCTGTATCCTCTAGAGTTTAGAAAATGAGAGGTGATCTCATTGAAACATACAAAATTCTGACAGGGCATGACAGGGTGGATGCAGGAAGGATGTTTCCCCTGGCTGGGGGTCTAGAACCAGGGGACACAGTTCAGAAAAAGAGGTAGACCATTTAGTACTGAGATGAGGAAGAATTTCTTCACTCATAAGGTGGCGAATCTTTGGAATTCTCTATTCTAGAGGGCCATGGAGACTCAGTCATTGAGTATATTCAAGACAGAGAACAATAGATTTCTAGAATAAAAACAAGAAATGCTGGAAATACTCAGCAGGTCTGGCAGCATCTGTGGAGAGAGAAGCAGAGTTAACGTTTCAGGTCAGTGACCCTTCTTCGGAACTGGCAAATAATAGAAATGTCAAAGGTTTTAAGCAAGTAAAGCGGGGTGGGGCAAGAGATGACAAAGGAAAAGGTGTAGATAGGACAAGGCCACAGGATAGCTGACCAAAAGGTCATGGAGCAAAGGCAAACAATATGTTAATGGTGTGTTGAAAGACAAAGCGTTAGTACAGATAGGGTGTTAACGGACTGAAGATTGAACAGCAGCAAGTACAAACATGAAAAGAAAAGTGGGTAAGCAAACTGAACAAACTAAGATGAAATGAAATAAACATACAAAAAAAATGTAAAAATGTAAAAAAGAAAAAGTAACTAAAAATAAAAGTAAAATGGGGGGCTGTCATGCTCTGAAATTATTGAACTCAATGTTCAGTCTGACAGGCTGGAGTGTGCCTAATCGGTAAATGAGATGCTGTTCCTCGAGCTTGCGTTGATGTTCACTGGAACACCGCAGCAAGCCCAGGATAGAGATGTGAGCATGAGAGCAGGGTGGAGTGTTGAAATGGCAAGCAACCGGAAGCTCAGGGTCCTGCTTGCGGACTGAGCGAAGGTGTTCCGCAAAGCGGTCACCCAGTCTGCGTTTGGTCTCCCCAATGTAGAGGAGACCACATTGTGAGCAGCAAATACAGTATACTACATTGAAAGAAGTACAAGTAAATCGCTGCTTCACTTGAAAGGAGTGTTTGGGGCCTGGGATAGTGAGGAGAGAGGAGGTAAATGGAATAGATTTCTAGATATTGAAGGTATCTAGTGTTGGCTGCTCGAGGAACTTCGGCTCAGAGTTGATGAGCTGGAGTCCAAGCTGTGGACACTGCGACACATCAGGGAGGGGGAGAGTTAACTGGACAATGCGTTTCGAGAGACAGTCACACCCCTTAGATTAATTACAGAAAATTTGGACTGTGGTTAGGGACAGGAGTGTGTGACTGCTAGTGACGGAGGTCTGGGGATCCAGAATTTAGCTTTGGGGGAGCCTCAGCCAGTGCCCTTATCCAATAGGTATGAGGTTCTTGCTCCCGGTGTGGACGAGGGCACAGACCGCAGGGAGGATGAGTGAACTGACCACAGCACCATGGTTCAGGGTGCCATTCAAGTAGGGGAGAGAAAAGAGAAATGTTGTAGTAATAGGGGATAGCATAGTTACGGGAATAGATACTGTTCTCAGCAGCAAAGATAGAGAGTCCTGAAGGCTGTGTTGTCTACCTGGTGCCAAGGTGAAGGACATCTCTTCTGGGCTGGAGAGGAACTTGGAGTGGGAGGGGAAGGATCCAGTTGTCGTGGTCCACGTAGGTACCAACGACATCGATAGGACTAGGAAAGAGGTTCTGGTGAAGGACTATGAACACCTCAGGGCTAAATTAAAAAGCAGAACCACAAAGATAATAATCTCCAGATTACTACCTAAGCCACGTTCAAATTGGCGCAGGGTAAATAAGATTAGAGAGGTAAAGGTTGGTGTGGGAGAAATGGGTTCCAATTCATAGGGCACTGGCACCAGTACTGGGGAAAGAGAGAACTGTTCCATTGGGATGGGCTCCATTTAAACCATGCTGGAACCAGTGTCCTAGCAAATCACGTAACAAGGGTTGTAGATAGGACTTTAAACTAATTAGTGGGGGAGAGGGTTCAATTGAAGGGAAGTTTAAAAAATCAAAACGAAATGAGAGAGCAGAGGTGCTGGGTAATGAAGAGGCGAACGGTAATCAAAGTGCGACAGGAAGGGGCAGAAAATATAAGCAGAAGAGTGCAGCAAAAATTAGAACCAAAATGAGTAATAATGGTAAAAAGCCAAAGCTTAAGGCTCTTTATCTGAATGCACGCAGCATTTGTAACAAGATAGATGAGTTGACGGCACAAATAGAAATAAATGAATATGACTTGATAGCTATTACAGAGACGTGGTTGCAGGATGACCAAGAATGGGAATTCAATATTCAAGGGTATTTGACTTTCTGGAAAAGTAGGCAAAAAGGAAAAGGAGGTGGAGTACCTTTGTTAGTAAAGGAAGGTATCAGTGTGGTGGTGAGTAATGATATATGTGCAATAGATCATGATGAGGAATTAGTTTGGGTGGAAATAATGAATAACAAGGGGAAGAAGTCACAGACAGGAGTTGTCTATAGGCTCTCGAAGAGTTGCCTCACTGTAGGACAAAGTATAAATTGGGAAATAACAGAGACGTGTAAGAAGGGTGCTACAATTGTCATGGGTGATTTTAATCTGCATATTGACTGGACAAATTAGACTGGCAGAGGTAACATGGAAGATGAATCTGTAGAGTGCATCAGGGATTGTTACTTCGAGCAATAAGTTGCAGAACTTACCCAGGAACAGACTATTTTAGATCTAGTAATGTGTAACGTGGTAAGATTAATAAGAGATAACATAGTTAAGGATCCTCTAGGGGGCAGTGATCACAACATGATTGAATTTCAAATTCAGTTTGAGGTGAGCAACTCGGGTCTCAAACCAGTGTCCTCAACTTAAACAAGGGCAATTACAGGGGTATGAAGAAAGAGTTGTCTAAAGCGGGCTGGGAAAATAGATTGAGGGGAAGGTCAGTGGATGAGCAGTGGTAGACATTTAAGCAGATATTTCATAACGTTCAGCAAAAATTTATCCCAGTCAAAAAGAAGTACTCGATGAGAAGGATGAACCACCCGTGGTTAACAAAGGCGGACAAGGAGAGTATCCAAGGCTTACAAAATGGCGAAAACTAGTGGTAGGCCAGAGGATTGGGAATTTTTTAGAAATCAGTACGAGATGACTAAAAAGCTAATAAAGAGTGAGCAAATTGATTATGAAAGTAAATTGGCAATAAATACAATAACAAACAGCAAGAGCTTCTACGGGTCTATAAAAAGAGTGTAGCTAAAGTTAGCATGGGACCTACGGAGGATGCAACTGGAGAATCAATAATGGGGAACAGGGAAATGGCAGATAATTTAAACCAATATTTTGCATTGGTCTTCATGGTGGAGGACACTATAAACATCCCACAGATATCAGATAAGCAAGGAGCTAATGGGAGGAAAGATCCTGTAACAGTCTCTATCACGAGGGGCAAAGTATTTGACAAACTAATGGGACTAAAGGCAAACAAGTCGCCAGGACCTGATGTCCAACATCCAAGGGTTTTAAAGCAAATGGTTGCAGAGATAGTGGAGGCATTAGTCGAAATATTCCAGAACTCACGGGAGGGTCTCAGCAGATTGGAAAACCATTAATATGATGCCCTTGTTCAAGAAAGGAGGGAGACAAAAAGCAGGAAACTCTAGGCCAGTCATCCTAACATCAGTCATTGGGAAAATGCTAGAGTCCATTATTAAGGAAGAAATAGCAGGACTTTTAGAAAAGCTTAACGCAATCAAACAGAGTCATAGAAACATAGAAACAGAGACAATAGGAGCAGGAGTAGGCCATTCGGCCCTTAGAGCCTGCTTCACCATTCATTATGATCATGGCTGATCACCCAACTCAGTAACCTGTTCGGGCTTTCGCCCCATACCCTTTGATCCCTTAAGACACAAGAGCTATATCTAACTCCTTCTTGAACGCATACAATGTTTTTGCCTCAACTGCTTTCTGTGGTAATGAATTCCATAGGCTCACCGCTCTCTGGGTGAAGAAATTTCTCCTCATTTCAGTCCTGAAAGGTTTACTCCGTATCCTTAGACTATGACCCTGGTTCTGGACTCCCCCACCAACGGGAACATCCTTCCTGCATCTACCCTGTCAAGTCCTGTTAGAATTTTATAGGTTTCTATGAGATCCTCCCTCACTCTTCTGAACTCCAGCGAATATAATCCCAACCGACTCAATCTCTCCTCATACGTTGGACCCGCCATCCCAGGAATCAGTCTGGTAAACCTTAGCTGCACTCCCTCTATAGCAAGAACATCCTTCCTCAGATAAGGAGACCAAAACTGCACACAATATTCCAGGTGTGGCCTCACCAAGGCCCTGTATAATTGCAGCAAGACATCCCTGCTCCTGTACTCGAATCATCTCGCTATGAAGGCCAAAATACCATTTGCCTTTTTTTCCGCCTATTGCACCTGCATGTTTACCTTCAGCGACTGGTGTACAAGAACACGCAGGTCTCACTGCATATTCCCCTCTCTCAGTTTATAGCCGGTCAGTTAATAATCTACCTTCCTGTTTTTGCTATCAAAGTGGATAACCTCATATTTATCCACATTATACTGCATCTGCCATGCATTTGCCCACTCACTCAACTTGTCCAAATCACCTTGAAGCCTCTCTGCATCCTCCTCACAACTCACCTTCCCACTAAGTTTTGTGTCATCTGCAAATCTGGAAATATTACATTTAGTTCCCTCATCTAACTCATTAATGTATATTGTGAATAACTGGGGTCCTAGTACCAATCCCTGCGGTACCTCACTAGTCACTGCCTGCCATTCGGAAAAAGACCCATTTATCCCTACCCTTTGTTTCCTGTCTGCCAACCAATTTTCTATCCATCGCAATACACTACCCCTAATCCCATGCACTTTAATTTTACACGCTAATCTCTTATGTGGGACTTTTTCGAAAGCCTTCTGAAAGTCCAAATAAACCACATCCACTGGCTCCCCCTCATCAACTCTACTAGTTACATCCTCGAAGAATTCGAGTAGATTTGTCAAGCATGATTTCCCTTTCGCAGATCCATGCTGACTCTGCCCGATTCTACCACTGTTTTCCAAGTGCTCTGCTATAAAATCTTTGATAATGGACTCTAGAATTTTCCCCACTACTGACGTCAGGCTGACTGGTCTCTAATTCCTTGCTTTCTCTCTACCTCCCTTTTTAAATAGTGGGGTTACATTAGCTACCCTCCAATCTGTTGGAACAGTTCCAGAGTCGATAGCATCTTGGAAGATGACCACCAATGCATCCATTATTTCTCGGGCCACTTCCTTAAGTCCTCTAGGCTGCATATCAACAGGCCCTGGGGATTTATCGGCCTTCAATCCCATCAGTTTTCCCAACACCATTTCTCTACTAATACTGATTTCCTTCAGTTCCTCTCTCTCACTAAGCCATGTGTTCCCCAACATTTCTGGTATGATATTTGTGTCTTCCTTTGTGAAGACAGAACCAAAGTATGCATTTAGTTGGTCAGCCATTTCCTTGTTCCCTATAATAAATTCCCCTGTTTCTGACTGTAAGGGATCTACATTTGACTTCACCAATCATTTTTTCTTCACATACCTATAGAAAGTTACAGTCAGTTTTTATGTTCCCTGCAAGCTTGCTCTCGTATTCTATTTTCCCCTTCTTAATCAATCCCTTGGTCCTCCTTTGCTGAATTCTAAACTGCTCCCAATCCTCAGGTCTGTTGTTTTTCCTCGCAAATTTATATGCCTCTTCCTTGGATTTAATGCTATCTCTAACTTCCCTTGTAAGCCTTGGTTTGGCTACCTTAATTAAAAGCAAAATACTGCGGATGCTGGAAATCTGAAATAAAAAGAAGAAATGTTGGAAATACTCAGCAGGTCTGGAAGCATCTGTGGAGAGAGAAGCAGAGTTAACGTTTCAGGTTAGTGACCCTTCTTTAAAACTGGCAAATATTAGAAATGTAAAAGGTTATAAGCAAGTAAAGTGGGGGTGGGGCAAGAGATAACAAAGGAGAAGGTGTAGATAGGACAAGGTCACAGAATAGCTGACCATAAGGTCATGGAGCAAAGATATGTTAATGGTGTGTTGAAAGACAAAGTATTAGTACAGAAAGGGTGTTAACTGACTGAAAATTGAACAGCCGCAAGTACAAACATGATAAAAACAGTGGGTAAGCAAACTGAACAAACCAAGATGAAATAAAATAAAATAAACACAAAAGAATATATATAAAAAAGGAAAAAGAAAAATATAACTAAAAATAAAAGTAAAGTGGGGGGCCCGTCATGCTCTGAAATTATTGAACTCAATGTTCATTCCGGCAGGCTGTAGTTTGCCTAATCGATAAATCAGATGCTGTTCCTCGAGCTTGCGTTGATGTTCACTGGAATACTACAGCAATCCCAGGACAGAGATGTGAGCATGAGAGCATGAGAGCAGGGTGGAGTGTTGAAATAGCAACCTTTCCCATTTTACTTTTGCGCCAGACAGGGATAAACAATTGTTGCAGTTCATTGATGCGCTCTTTAAATGTTTACTATTGTCTATCCACCGTCATCCCTTTAAGTAACATTTCCCAATCCATCATAGCCAACTCACGCCTCATACCTTCGTAGTTTCCTTTACTAAGATTCAGGACCCTAGTCTCTCTCCAGCTTGATGAAGAATTCTATCATATTATGGTCGCTCATCCCCAAGGGGTCTCGCACCACTAGATTGTCAATTATTCCTCTCTCACTACACAATACCCAATCTAGGATGGCCTGTTCTCTAGTTGGTTCCTCAATGTATTGGTCCAGAAAACCATCCTGTATACACTCTAAGAATTCCTCCTCTACGGTATTGTGACTAATTTGATTTGCCCAATCTATATGCAGATTAACGTCACCCATACTTACAGATGTTCCTTTATTGCATGCCGCTCTAATTTCCTGTTTAATGCCATTCCCAACATCACCACTACAGTTTGGGGATCTATATACAACCCCCACTAACGTTTTTTGCCCCTTAGTGTTTCTCAGCTCTACCCATACAGATTCCACATCGTCAGAGCTAATATCTTTCCTCACTATTGTGTTAATTTCCTCTTTAACCAGCAATGCAACTCCACCACCTTTTTCTTTTTGTCTGTCCTTCCTAAATACTGAATACCCCGGATGTTCATTTCCCATCCCTGGTCACCTTGCAGCCATGTCTCCGTAATCCCGACTATATCATCCCCGTTTACATCTATTTGCACGATTAATTCATCCACTTTATTGCGAATGCCTCGCACGTTAAGGCACTAAGCCTTAAGGCTTGTCTTTTTAACATTACTTGTCCCCTTCCCACTATTTTTCACTGTGGCCCTGTTTGATTCTGGCCCTTGATTTCTCTGCCTATCACTTTTCTTATTCCCCTTACTGTCTTTTGTTCTTGTCTTTGATCCCCCCTCCTCTGACTCCTGGCAAAGGTTCCCATCCCCCTGCCGTTTTAGTTTAAACCCTCCCCAACCACTCTAGCAAATACTCCCCCAGGACATCAGTCCAGGTCCTGCCCAGATGTAACCTGTCCAGTTTGTACTGGTCTCACTTCCCTCAGAACTGGTCCCAATGTCCGAGGAATCTAAAACCCTCCCCCTCACATCATCTCTTCAGCCACGTGTTTATCCGATATATCCTGCTATTTCTACTTTGACTAGCACGTGGCACTGGTAGTAATCCTGAGATCACTACCTCTGAGATCCTACTTTTCAACTTACTTCCGAGCTCCCAACATTCTGCTTTTAGGACCTCATCCTTTTTTTTACCTATGTTGTTTGTACCAATGTGTACCACGACCACTGGCTGTTCACCCTCCCCCTTCAGAATGTCCTGTAACCACTCTGAGACATCCTTGACCCTAGCACCAGGGAGGCAACATACCATCCTGGAGTCTCTTTTGCAGCCACAGAAATGCCTATCTATTCCCCTTACAATTGAATCCCCTATAGCTGTTGCATTCCCACATTTTTTACTCCTCCCCTGTGCAGCAGAGCCAACCGTAGTACAACGAATTGGGCTGTTGCTGCTTTCCCCTGAGAGGCCATTCGCCCCAACAGTATCCAGAGCAGTATATCTGTTTTGCAGGGGAATAGCCACAGGAGATTCCTGAACTGCCTGCTTAGTCCTCTTGTTCTGCCTGGTGGTCACCCCTCCCCTTCCTGCCTGTGGAGTCTGAGCCTGCGGTCTGACCACCTCTCTATATGTGCTATTCACAATACTCTCCACCTCGTGGATGCTCCACCATGTCCCCAGCTGCCGTCCAGTTCTGAAACCCGGGCTTCCAGGAGCTGCAGCTGGAGACACTTCCTGCACACATGCTGGTCCCGGGCACTGGAAATGTTCCCGGCTTCCGACATGGAGCACGAGGAGCACACCATGGCCTTGAGCACTCTTACCATGACTTAACTCTTTTAATTACCCTTTTGGAAGATCTTAATGTCAAATAATATCAGTTACTCTAGGGCTCTTCTTCCCTGGTCCTCATTACTACAGAACTCCCTAAAAAAAACTACTTATTATATATGAAAAAAAAACTGTAAACCTTTCTTACCTTAGATACTTACTCAGCTATTTAGAGCTATTCCCTAACAGCAGTGATTCACCAACCAATCACCTTGCAGCTTTCCTGTGACGTCACTGTTGGCTTTTTTTTTTTCAAAGCTCCGCCGCTGGTAGAGATCCAACTGCTCTCCGCTCCTGAAGGTAAGTGAAGGCCCCAAGCCTCGCGTTGGATTTATCTGCTCCCGGTTCTGGTTGTTTCCACACAGATCCGACTGCTCTCCGCTCCTGAAGGTAAGTCAACATGGTTTTGTGAAAGGGAAATCAAGTTTGGCAAATTTGCTAGAGTTCTTTGAGGATAGAACAAGCAGAGTTGATAAAGGGAAACTGGTAGATGTAGTGTATTTAGATTTCCAGAAGGAATTCAATAAGCAGCTATATAAAAGATTATTGCACAAGATAAGAGCTCACGGTATTGGGGATAATATATTCGCATGGATTGAGGATTGGTTAACTCACAGAAGACAGAGAGTCAGGATTAATGGGTCTTTTTCAGGTTGGAAAGACGTAACTAGTGGAGTGCAACAAGGATCAGTCCTAGGGCCTCAATTTTTTACTGTCTATATTAATGACTTAGAGGAGGGGGTAGATACAAATTTGCTGACGTACAAAGATAGGTGGGAGGGCATGTTGTGATGAGGACATAAGGAATCTGCAAGGTGATATAGATAGGTTGAGTGAGTGGGCAAAAACTTGGCAGATGGAGTTTAATGTAGAAAAGTGTGAGGTCATGCACTTTAGTTGGAAGAATCAAAAGGCAGACTATTATTTAAATGGAGAGGGACTTCAAAAAAAGTGCAGCACAGAGGGATTTGGGTGTTCTTGTGCACGAAACACAAAAAGTTAACATGCAGGTGCAGCAAGTAATTAAGAAGGCAAATGGAATTTTGGCCTTTATTGCTGGGGGTTGGAGTTTAAAAATAGGGAAGTATTTGTACAACTGTACAGGATGTTGGTGATGCCGCACCTGGAGTACTGTGTACAGTTTTGGTCCCCATATTTAAGAAAAGATTTATTGGCATTGGAGGCAGTTCAAAAGAGATTCACTAGGCTGATTCCTGGGATGAAGGAGTTGTCTTATCAAGAACGGCTAAACAGGTTAGGCCTTCATTCATTAGACTTTAGAAGAATGAGAGTGAACTTATTGAAACATACAAGATTCTGACGGTAGATGTTGAGAAGATGTTTCCACTAGTGGGATAGAATAAGGGGACACTTATTTAAAACTGAGATGCGACGGAATTTCTTCTCTCAGAGGGTAGCGAATGTCTGGAATTCTCTACCCCAGAAAGTTGTGGAGGCTAGATCACTGAAAGTATTTAAAGAGGAGATAGATAGATTTTTGAAATATCGGGGAGTGGAGGGCTATGAGGAGCTGGCACGAAAGAGGAGTTGAGGTCTGGGGCAGATTAGCCATGATCTTATTGAATGGTGAGGCAGGCTTGAGGGGCTGAATGGCCTACTCCTGCTCCTATTTCGTATGTTCTTATGTTCTTCTATCAAGGGATACGAGGTTAGTGAGGGAAAATGCCGTGGAGGTAGAAGATCAACCATGATCTATTTGCAAGGTAGAGTGGGCTTGAGGGTTTCGAATGCCCTACTCCTGCTCTTATTTCCTATGTGTCTACGTTCTTATGGTGTATATAGACCCAGAGTGCTGTTAAGAAGGGAGTTCATGTTTTTGATCCAGCGGCAATGAAGGAACGGCGATATGTTTACAAGTCAGGATGGTGTGTGGCTTGGAAGGAAACTTGCAGGTGGTGGTGTTCCCATGCATCAGCTGCCCTTGTCCTTCTAGGTGGTGGAGGTTGTGGGTTTGTAAGGTGATGCCGAAGGAGGTTTGGTGAATCGTTCCAGTATATCTTGTATATGGTACATACTGCTGCCACTATGCGCCAGTGGTGGAGGGAGTGACTGCGAAGGTGGTGGATTGGGTGCCGATAAAGTGGGTTGCTTTGTCCTGGATGGTGTTTAGCTTCTTGAGTGTTTTTGGAGTTGCACTCATCCAGGCAAGTGGAGAGTATTCCAACACACTTGATATGGTCAAGTGAGGATGTGTCAAAGAGATTGTCTCTTTTCCCTCTCCTTGTTTGACCATAACAGGTTTAATGCTTTCTTAAAGTGGATGTACTGGACAATTCAGTAGGTGTTTGATTATTTACTTGCTATCATCGTAATAAGAACCAATCGGACAGATTTTCTTGAGTTGAACAAAGAAAGAGGTTAACTTTATTGTACCTAAACTGAACTAATAAAAATAATAAACAACGTGCCAACTTTCACTCACACACACACATTAGAAGTTTACACACATACAAATGGGTCACAGAGTGGGGAAAGGTAGATTGGTTGAGTTAGAGTCCACAGAAAATAAAAAAGGGGTTTGGTGATTCTGCTGGCTTCTAGCTGAATTTGGTGGTCCTGAGGCTTTTAGTTTGAAGTGGTAGATGACTGGTTCAGTGGGTGTCTTGGAAACAGCTATGCGGATGATTTCCTCAACGGGGTTTCTGATTGTAGCCCGAATATGTAAAAGTGGTCAGTCAACATGCAGGATTTGAAAGCTTTCAAGCTGGAATGCAGAGAGAGTGAGAGAGACCCCCATTTGAGTCAGCATGTGTCAGAGTCCAGTTGCTTCTCCTCTCTCTGCCTGTGAAAAACACAAGCTTAAAACCACAGATGAGGAGTGGCTTGTCACATGACAGTCACTTAGTGATTCAAGCATAGCAGTTAACAGTATTTCTCTCTTGCTAAAAAGAACAGGTAGTTCCTTTAAACATCCTGGGTCTTGGTTCTTGCTCGGGCATAAGCAGACATTTTGTCTCCCTCCTCATAAGCATTGCAGTGTAGGATACAGTGTTGCAAATTAGGTGTCCATCCAAAGCTGTCAGCAAAGTCATCTTGAAGATTTTCTTTTTTAAATGTCTTTTTAAAAAAAAAATATAAATTCAGATCTCCAATCAGTGGACCAAAGAAAATTGTCATTCAACAAAGCACATTGGTGTAAGAAACTCCTGACTTGTGCCTTGTAGATGGTGGATAGGCTTTGTTGAGTCAGGAGGTGAGATACTTGCCGCAGACTTCACAGCCTCTGACCTAGTCTTGTAGCCACAGCATTTATATAGTTGGTTCAGTTAAGTTTATGGTTAATGGTAATCCCCAGGATGTTGATGCTGGGGGTTTCAGTGTTAGCAATGCTGTTGAATGACAAGAGGAGTTGGTTTGTTTCTTTCTCATTGGAGATGGTCATTGTCTGGCACTTGTGTGGTGTGAATGTTACTTGCCATTGTAAGATTTAGATTCAGGAGTTACAGACACCCAAAGAAGTGGGGGGGGGGGGTGTCAAAGTCATAGACATTTTTAAAGTAGTTTATTAAGAAGCAGCAGTTTAAATATAATGATGCATAAGCTAAATAGACAGAAAAGGCATATGACTCATGACAGGTTGAACAGATTACCGATCCCAGATCATACAGTGGGGCAATACAATGTTGGCAGTCTCCCCAACGGATGAGGCAGGCAATGTGTTGGTTGTCACTTTGGTTCTCGGGTTCTTCAGTCTTCTCAAGTTAACCAAAGTGTTAGGCCGAAGCCCAACACTCAGCCGAAGCCGAACTTTGGGAAGTTCTCCTCCTGTACAAAGAAGACTGAAAACTTCTCTCCCAAGCACCTGTTTATATATTTTATTTCTAAGGGCTGGTGAGTGTTCCATGCTAATCACTTGTTTGATTCCAATTGCCCAATCATCAAGGGACAGGTACTCAAAGTAAACCTCTCCAATACCATCACTCTGAGCCCCAAAGTCAGCTTGTGGCTTATCGCTGGCTATGTACCATTTGTAAACTTCTGCCAGAGACTTGTCTAGAGAGTGTATGAGGCTCCATCTTATCAACTTTAGGAATGCCTTGTTTCAGAGCCTGTGCTGGTGTTATGTTCTTCGCAGAGATAACCGGCCCACGCTGTCCTTACTGCCTACTATAGAATCTATCTTAAGAGAGAGAGAGAGAACTATTTCTAAAAGATAGAATTAATTTATTAAGCTTGTATAAGGTTATTAGACAGCCATTTCTTACAGATCTCCCTACCTTGAGAAGGAAATATTCTTATTGACTTTTCACAATTGGTCCCTGACTAACCTAGCTATTTCTCAGCTGCCACGTAGAATAAATGTAAAAACGTTTCCAGTAAAATGTGATTACTATTGATTTAGATTGGTGCTCCCCAACTAGAGGTCATTTCATTCAATTCTAAATTATTGGCTTGTCATAAATACAAATGGTTCAAAGAAAAGATCATGCAGAGACTTAAAAGATTCTCGAGCTCTGTTCACCTGTATCCACCTTGTGGATAATTCTTACTAAATACTCGACCTTGCCCTCAATTGTCTTAATCCATATTCCATATCCCTCTTTACATTAAGTGCCCAACAATTTTACTCCCTCTGTCTTATTTTAAAGTCAGTTTCTCTATGGAGTATATATCAATGCCTTAATGATCTAAAATGTTATCTCACTCTACCAGCCACAATAACCATCCCATGATGTGTTGTTGTCAAGTAACTGAGCATGTCTGAGACCTGTTCTTCTGTGCAGGTTCACCATGCATTTCTGCAAGTTAGTTGCTTCACATCTGCACACTCACACCATTATCCCGATATCATGCCATATGTTCCATCCAATACAAGCCATTCTTGGACTTTCAGATGATCTTATCAAAGGATCAAGGTGGGGGTGGGGGGGTTTGGTGGGGGGGTGATGTTGTCTCTCTGAAGACCTTTGCATGTCTCCCCCTGCATGGACCCAATGTCTCGGGTAGTGGCGAGATAATCAAATGCAGTTTTCTTTAAAAGTTTGTCGGCAAGGACACAGATCTCCAAGAGAAAGCTATCAATTACAAGGATGATTTTTCCAATTCCCATTTGGTCGTGTGATTTTTTTTCTGTCTCTATCACTTACCTTCAATCACTCACTCAATCCAATCCAGTTTTACACACATCATTAGTTACCATTCTATCTCATTGATGAGCCCTGAAGGAACTTTACAGTCCAAAACAATATTCTCATAATATCTTTAAAACCGAATCAAACATTTCCATTTGATTCCAGGCATTAACACATTATTTTTGTCTTGCATCTGATGTTTTGGGATAATTCACAATTATCCCAAATTTAAATAACAGTGCCAGGTTTTGTCAACGTTCAATTAATTTCTCCCCAAAAACAATTTTATTTCTTAATATTCAGGAACTACCTAGACTGTTTTTCAATCTTTTTTTTTGTTAAATGAAAATTTGATTTTCCCCTTAAATTTCAGGGTTTTTTTTTCTTTGAGTGCTTGAAATAACTACTTATATCAATTTTATTTTATCAATTCAAATCTCAGACATAATTAAGGTCAGGTTTGGAGGTTTAACATTTCTAGTTGGCTTCCATATCTCCCCTTCTGAAGCACTTTCTCTTGGAAGATAACAAATGGGTCATAGGCTATAGCCAAATCTTGAAAAGGCAAAGGCCAGAATTTTACACCCCCTAAAAGAGTGAGCTGGTGACTGCGGGGGTGGGGTGGGCGGTATAAAATGGAGTGGGAGGCTGGGCGGGGGGACTTCCCGACCCGGTCCCGCCTCAGCTGCAAATTATGCGGGGCGGCGGAGGCGAAGAACGACCCATCCGTGTCAAGCCAATCAAAGCCCTTACGTGGCCTATTAACTGCCACTTAAGGGTTCTGCCCACCACCATGGGTATTTTACCCTTGGCAGGCAGGTGGCTGAGACCTCAGAAAGCCTGCCTGATGAAACTAGGTGGCCTTCTTGCAGGCTGAGGGTCCCTCCTGATTGGGCACCCTGTGCCCCTCAGAGGGCCACCCCCGAAGCCTCAACCGGCCACAATGCACAAAACACCTCCCGGCCCCCCCCAACCGACCTCCCTTGCCTCGCTGGAGCCCAGCCGATTGTCCCCGGCAAAGCCCTAAAAAACCTACCTTTTTTCTGGAGCTGTCCTTCATCTTCATCTTGAAACTGGGCTGCAGTCCCAGCAGTGGCCACCAGTCCCGGTGGCACTGCTGGGCCTAAGAGTTGCCGGCTTGCTGATTGGCCAGCAGCTCTATTTGGCAGGACTTCCTGCCTCAAGGAGGTGGAAATCCTGCCCAAGACAATTAAGGGCCCGGGGAGTGTAAGATCCGGTCTGGATCCCCTTTTCGGCTGGTGGACGGGGCCCCACACCCAACAAAAAATTTCCGGCCAAAGTCTTTAGTTCAAATCATCACCATGCTGTGACGTTCTATCTCTGCAGATAAGTTCTTAAATTCTGAAAGCTGCTAAATCTTTTGCTATGTATCACTACTCATGTCCCTCCATGGATTGCCACCTTGACATAGCGGAGCGACTTGTGCGCTCCAACAATTACTTGAGCAATGTGGTCAGGAGATCCATGCTCCTGGTGGACCGCCCGTGGTGACAAAGGTCGGGGGGAGGTGCCAGACAAAGTCAGGACCAAAACGTCCTCAACAACAGAACAGGTGAAGGAAGACTATGCGTCTCACCGGCTGCACCAAGGCAGAAGAAGACTGCAGTGGCAATGTTATCTTGGTCATTGTGGTTCGACTCAACACTGCAATCTGACCACCAACCCGTCAAGATTGTGTGGGCAATCACAGCGCCCCAAGGTCCCCACGTTAAACAAAGTCACGCGTGGGCTTCTACCAGAGTCCCATGATCTACAGTTTGTGGATGACTGCTGTGTTGTTGGTCACTCTGCACCAGATTTGTAAGCCACTCTCGATCTCTTCAATTCTGCATGCAGGAGACTCAGCCTGTCCTTGAATGTGACCAAAACAAAACTCATATATCAGCCCACATCTGGTCAGCCAAATATTCCATTTGGGCCCCACCCAGGAAGCAGTGTGTTGGCACAAACGGCACCACGCTACCCCAAATAGCTGTATTGGTTGTGTTGGCTTTTTATCAGTCTTTTTCAAGCCTGCCTTTAAATCAACCTGCACTGGCCTGATCCGAATCGACTGATTGCACCCCTTTGCTACAGTTACTCACTGTTTTCAACAGAGTGCTGCCTGCAGATAGTGCTTTACCTCTCAGAGCTCTGTTGGCAGCTTCTGCTTCCCGTGTAAATTGCTGGTGTCATCCCAAGCTGAATCTGATGCTCTCCCGATGTGCCTTAAAACCTCAAAATCTTTGAACATCCATTTGCTGTCGCTATATTGTGTTGCCTTCTATCCTTCAAACACAAACTCATCAATCACTCAGGTAGGATTAGTAAACTAAACTGTGAGTTCTTTATTCAAAGATTACAGTAGTTTATACATATTGCTGGAGAGCTCTTATTAGTACGTCTTGCTTGGTCAACTAACATATTCCAACAACTGTGTCGTATGAAAGATGATATCATATCCTGTCTGATGATATATACAAATTATGGACATACCCACTTAAAGATCTGCTACAATACTCGGTACCATTTGTAAACTTCTGCCAGATACTTGTCTAGAGAGGGTATGAGGCTCTGTCCTATCAGCTTTAGGAATCTCTCGCTTCAGAGTCTGTGCTGGTGTTATGTCCTTGGCAGTGATAACAAGCCTTTGCTGTCCTAGCTGCTTGCTATAGAATTTTTCTTAATGAGAGGGAGAGAACTATTTCTAACAGATGCAATTAATTTCTTAAGATTTTATAAGGTTAATAGACAGCCATTTCTGACACCACTTATCAGCCCAAGTCCAGGTCTTGCTGCATGCAGGTACGGACTGCTTCAGTAACTGAGGAGTTGTGAATTGAACTGAACACTATGCAAGCATCAGTAAATATCCCCACTTCTGACATTATGATGAAGGGAAGTTCATTGATGAAGCAGCTGAAGATGGTTGGACCTAGGTTACTACCCTGAGGAACTCCTGCAGTGATATCCTGGTACTGAGATGATTGGCCTCCAAAAACCACAACCATCTTCTTTTGTGTTAGGTATGGCTCCAACCCTGAGCTGAACATCAAACGTCATGTCCTATCCACCAACAAGACTGCTTCCCGCCATCTCCACAATATTGGCCATCTCTGTCTTTCCTCACTGCCTCATGATTTGACTTTTCCAATGCTCAGCTGCCACCCTCCCGATCTCCATTCAAAACAAAATAATTTCATCGAAGGATCTGCTGCCCGCTTCACCTCCCAAATTAAGGTCCATTTTCTCATTGTTCCAGTTCTCACCAACCTCTACTGGAATCCTGACTTTCATATATCTCTCCATGACCTTGCTGACTTCCTCCTAGAACTCAGCTATGCATGGCTGCTCTTCAAGCCTCTGATTCCATCCAGCTGACCATTCTTTCAGCCATCTGTCTCTAACTCTAACTGCTGCTTGGTGTCCAAAGCTCCTGTATCAAGTACCTTGTAGTATTTTCTACATAGTAAAAGTAAGTTGTTCTTCTTGCTCTACATCATTTGCTTAACATTTATATTTTATTTTGGATTTGGAAATGAACAATAACAGTCTAAGCGTGAAAACAGTGGGCCGCCCCTCCGAGCCCTTGGACTCTGCAGATCGTTGGATGCATCAGGGCTAACGTGCGTCATTCCTGACCCTGCTATAAAATTGCAGTTGACCTGTCCAATAGTTTTGTAATACTACTTATGATGTTATAGTAAATGTAGACTTGTAAGATTGTTATTTTTATTGGACTGTCTCATAGCAAGTTAGTTACCGGCACATTAGATTTTTTTTTCTACTTTCTTCCATTTACCTGTGGGGAGGGGGACTGGGGAGAGTTCAAACCTACAGGCCATAAATAAAAGATAGTCACAATAAGGAATTCCAGAGAAACTTCTTTACCCAGAGAGTGGTTAGAATGTTGAACTCACTACCACATGGAATAACTGACGTGTACACTATAGATGCCTTTAAGAGGAAGCCAGATAATTGCAGGAGAAAGGTATAGAAGGATGTGTTGATGGAGTAAGATGAATTAGCGTGGGGGGAGGCTCATATGGAGCATAAACACTGCCAAGGATATGTTGGACTGAATGGCCTGTTTCTGTGCTGTACATTCTATGTAATTCTATGTAGTTTTGTTTCCATGTTACAATTTTCTATTAATTTTTCTCCAGCCGCAGAGGGGAGATCCTCTTGATCAGTTTTGAGGCCTCATGCACTCCCTCTTGGCCTGCATTTGTCTGTTTTGTTGCATTCACTATTCTTCCCTCAAAGCGTCAGCCATGGCTCAGTGGCTAACACTCAAGTCAGAAGGTTGGGTTCAAGTCCCACTTCAGAATCCAGGCTGACACTCCAGTGCAGTGCTGACAGAGTGCTGTACTGTCAGAGGTGTCGTCTTTCAGATGAGATGTTAAACCGAGGCCCTGTCTGCCCTCTCAGATGGATGTGAAAGATCCCTTGGCACTATTTTGAAGAAGTGTAACAGAGTTCTCCCCAGATTCCTGGCCCTCACTATCAGTCCCTCAACCAAAATCACTGAAACAGATTATCTGATCATTTATCTCATTGCTTTGGGAGCTTGCTGAGTGCAAAATGACTGCTGTGTTTCCTACATTCCAACAGTGACTACACTGTATTGGCTGTAATTTGCTTTGGAATATCCTGAGGTTGTGAAAGGTGTTATACAAATGCCTGAATTACTCTTTCAATGCCTTTGCTTCACTATTACAAACCAAACTTCTTATTAATCTCTCTTGTTTACTGGTTAAGTGGTTTGTCTTATCGCTCTACATACGAAAATTTATCATGGATTTTTGGCGTGATACTTCATAAGATTTAGGAACCTGTCAGTAGCTTACACAAAGCAGCTGTTTAAATCTATCATAGGCTGTATTTGCTGCCTGTATTGTGATGCATCTTTGTCCTTCTTGCATTGACAACTCTAATCTTTCCTTATTGATGTTGGGATAATGCAGAATTAATTTATCTGTGTGCTTAAGCAACTGTTATTGTTCATTTGGGCATTGGAATCATGAAGCCATTAATAGAAATTGTTTTGTTTCATGTTGAGTTTATTGGTGGATTAACATTTCCTTCTATAGCATTGATTGTAAAATTGGTCGTGTTCTAATTTTGTCACAGATTTGTCTCATTGTAGTTCATCATTTTAGGCCCCAATATAATGAAGTGCATCTTATTTATGCTGTGATTTTAAAAAGGAAGGAAAAAACTGCAGATGCTGGAAATTTGGAAACAAAAATAGGAAGTATTGGAAACAGTCAGCAGGTCAGTCAGCATCTGTGGAGACAAGAAGTGAGTTGATCTTTCAGGTATGGATGCTTCATCAGAACTGAGGGATGTACATCGGAGCAGCATTTTGAAAAGTTCAAGGTCCTGTTGGAAACCCCTGTCTTCCACTTGTTTTTTCTTTAAAATAAACATGACAAAAGGCAATAAAACATACATTTGCAAAGACAGACACAAACGCACATCCGCAAACATAAAATCGCAAACACGCACACAAACACATGCACCCACAAGTACATCCAAATACACACAGACCCAAACATGCACAGAAGCACAGACATGAACACAAACACATACACACCCAAACAAACACACACACCCAAATGCAAGCACAAAGACAGGCACATACACCCGCCCCCCCTCCAAACACATACACACACATGCGCAGATACACACACTCAGACATGAACATACACACACAAATACACAGACATGCTCACAAACACAGACCAAATACACACAGACCCAAATATAAACACACATACTCAAACACAAATACACATACAGCCATAAACACCCAAACACATACAGACGTAAACAAACACACAGACACAAATACAGAGACATGCTCACAAACACAGACCAAATACACACAGACCCAAACATACACACCTACTCAAACACAAAAACATACACACATACAGACATAAATACCCAAACACATGCAAACATAAATACACACATACACACACAGATACACATAGAAACACAGTCGCAGGGGTACACAGACTCACAAGAAATAGAATGACGGATAAAGTGGACATAAGGAGATTGTTAAGAAACTGAACTGATTTTCACATGAGGCAATTACACATAATGAGAGAAATTAAAGATATTTATTGTTCTCCCCTGACTCCCTTTGCCCCACCATTGGCGGCTGCCCTGTCAGCTGTCCAGCCCCCCAAGCTTTGGAATTCCTTCCTGAAACATTGCTGCATCTCCATCTCACTTTTAAGCTGTTCCTTAAAACGTACCTCTTCACAGAATCATAGAAACTTGTAGCACAGAAGGAGACCATTTGGCCCTTCACACCTGTGCTGGCTCTTTGAAAGAGCAGTCCTTCTTCATCCCACATACCCACCTTTTGTCAGTAACCCTGTGAGTTTCTCAACCTTAAGTACCTGTCCAACTCCCTTTTAAAATAACTTATTGAATCAGCTTCCACCACCTCTTCAGGCAGAGCTTTTCAGATCCTGATAAATCCCCTCTTGATCTTTTACCAACGCTTTTAAATCTATGACCTCTGGTTATCTAGTCTATCAAAACCTTCATCATCTTGCAAACCTCTATTCGGTCAGCTCTTAACCTTCTCTGCTCCAAGGAGAGCAGTCCTAACTTTTCCAACCTCTCCTCATAACTGAAGTCCCTCATCCCTGGTAAACCTCCTCTGTACGCTTTCTTTAAGGCCTTTACATCTTTCCTGCCACAGATTGTCCAAGCAGGAGAGCCACCCTCAGTCTCCCAAGCTCAGCTTGTAGGGAGGCCACCTGGTTTTCCAGGTCAACCTCCCCACGTGGTAGAGCTCCCACCAGCCGCTGGTAAAATGCTAGCATTGATGGGAAGAGATGACCTCCGGGCAGGAAAGCCATCCCTAGCCTTCCCTGCCCCTGACAAAATTCAATGGTGTCGGTAAGGCGACAGGCACTCCATTTCACCGCCTTCCCTCGATATTTTCTGGGCTCCCCCACCACACTGCCCATCCCGAGACGGGTGATAAAATTCAGCCCTTTAATGTTCCTCTCTGTGTCTGAGTATCACCACCTCACTTTTGTATTCGAATCCCCTTGAGATAATGCGAGCAGTCTATTAGCCTTTTTGATTATGTTTTGCACCAGTGCAGTAGCTTTTAATGAATTGTGCACATGGTCACCCAAATTGCTTTGCTCCTCCACAGCTCCTAATCGCTCATCATTAAGAAAAAATTAAGGAAAGTAAATCACCCTCTTCTAATTGAACTGATTTATGTAGGAACTCCTTCCAAATAGGGCATTACACAGAAAAGTCCGAGGGAAAATTCTCAATCCCTATCAGCAACACTAAGGATTGTTCCTCTAACATACTCACATGACAAAGTTGACAGAAAATCCAACTAGTCACCTAAGGTTTCAATTTGTGATACTGGGTATTTAAAAGGATAGTCCCTTTCTCAAGTACTATTTTTACCCAGCTGTGCTCTTCACATATGGAAATTTCAGTAAGTTATCTCATCCTCCTGCCCAGCAACCCTCCGAGATCTCTGCGCTCTTTCAATTCTGGCCTCTTTCACATCCTTTGGGCTGGATTTTACAACCCTCCCGATGTTGGGCGTTGTGGCGGGGGGGGGGGGGGGGGGGGTGGCTGGAAAATGCCTCTGGTAGAGGCTCACCACGGGCCTTAACGCCGGGAAGGCCCGGCCCGATATTGCTGGCGGCGGTGAGGCCTCATGGTGGCGATGGGGCAGAATTTACATATTTACAAAATGCAAATTGACAAATTAGTTACTTACCCACTCCCACCATCTATCCTGCTCTGACAATGGTGCCGGTGGCCGGCACTTCCGCGCCTTCATTCTCCATCTGGAGATCCGATGCGGGTCGCTGGTGAGGAGGGGGGAGCGGGTGGGGGAGCAGGGTCAAGCTAATCTGATTGATGTAGGGGATGGTGGGAAGGGGTGAAGTTAAAAGTTTATGAACTTTGGGGAGGGAAAGGTCAGGTACACAAGGTAAGTATTTTGTAGGGATGAGCAGAGGGCAAAGAATGAACTATATGGTTATTGTGGGGTTGGGAGAGGGGCTGGAAACATTTATTTGATTTTTTAAAAAATAAATTTTAAATACCTATATCTTTAAATATTTAAACTAAATGGAAGGGCTCGAAGCCCTTGAAAAATGGCGTAGACGCCTGCACAGTGGCGCCTGACGCCATTGTCGGGGACGGACCGCCCGCCCCCTCCATGTCATCGGGGTGGGGGTGGGGGGGGTACAATCCGTCGCGGCCATTCAAATGAGCCTCCTTGTTTAATAACGCGATGGCTCCGCAATGTGTGGACCGCACGGGCAGACCGCCATTTTTGAAGCTCGCTGCCGAGATCGGCAGTGAGCTTATAAAATCCAGCCCTTTATTTTCATCACTCCATCTTTGGTGGTCATGCCTTCAGCTGCCAAGGCCCTAAACGTTGGAATCCCCTTCCTAAACCTCTCCACCTCTCTACCTCGCAGTAGAGGCACAGTGGCGCAGTGGTTAGCACCGCAGCCTCACAGCTCCAGGGACCCGGGTTCAATTCCGGGTACTGCCTGTCTGGAGTTTGCAAGTTCTCCCTGTGTCTGCGTGGGTTTCCTCCGGGTGCTCCGGTTTCCTCCCACAAGCCAAAAGACTTGCAGGTTGGTAGGTAAAATTGACCATTATAAATTGTCACTAGTATAGGTAGGTGGTAGGGAAATATAGGGACAGGTGGGGATGGTTGGTAGGAATATGGGATTAGTGTAGGATTAGTATAAATGGGTGGTTGATGGTCGGTACAGACTCGGTGGGCCGAAGGGCCTGTTTCAGTGCTGTATCTCTAAATCTAAAAAAATCTAAATCTCCACCCCTCTATTTTTAAGACACTCCTTAAGACTCATCTGCTTGACCAAGCTTCTGGCCACTTATCCTATATCTCCTGATGTGCCTCAGCATCAATGTTATTCTGATGGTACTCCTGTGAAGCACCTTGGGATGTTTCATGACTTTAAAAGTACTGTATAAATGCAAGTTGTTGCTAACTTCTTTAGGCCTCAAATTGATTGTAAGATCTGCCTAAGACCACCGTAAGGCAAGTAATTAGATCTTATGGCTTTCAAAGAGCACACCATATTACACACTTCTCTGTCTGAGCAGCAGGATAATACACGATATGTTGCATGGTAGAATGTTGCTAAGCTTCTAACCTCTGACTTAGCATGAGCAATGCCACATCTGCTAGGATTATTAAGTGGGAAAATGTTGCTGTTTGTTATGATCATTATCATTTTCTAAGGAATTTCCTAGCCATAAACGGCCTCCCATGATTCTCATTATGCGACCTCACCTCAACTGCATTTGTAGAAACTTCATGCACAATGACTCCGCTTAAAGAAAGAAAATGAGGCTTTATCACGACAAATGATATAAGGAGCATTGCTGTGTTTTCTTTGCTCATTCTTGGGATATGTGCACCACTGACAAGGCCAGAATTTGTCTTAAAGCCTTACTTCATTACAGCATGAAGAGTTCCTTTACAAAAAGGTTCAAATTACAATATCCTGTATTGCCAGCTCTCTCCCAGTTCCTTTTAATAGGATCAAAAGCCTAGAAATGACTCTTGGATGGAAAACTTACTGATTCTACCTTTCTATACTACCTTGCTCCTTGTAGTAATAAGGTCATACCTCTTTCCAATGTTACTTCTGGTTCTTCCATGTGAACTCTTCCACTACAGGAACAAGTTGTTAGCTCACGGCAGATGAAATTTAATGCAGAGTAGCGTGAAGTGATGCATTTTGGTAGGAAGATGCGGAGAGACAATATAAAATAAAGGATACAATTCTTCAGGGTATGCAGGAACAGAGAGACCCTGGGGGCATATTTGTACAAATCATTAAATGTGGCAGGGTAGGTTGTGAAAGTGGTTAATAAGGCATATGGGATTCTGGGCTTTATAAATAGAGGCATAAAGTACAAAAGTAAAGAAAATATGGTGAACTTTTATAAAACACTCGTTTGGTCTCAACTGGAGTATTGTGTCGAATTCTGGGCACCACACTTTCAGAAGGATGTGAAGGCTTTGGATTTGTTGCAGAAATGATTTACGAGAATGGTTCCGGGGATGTGAGACTTCAGTTATGTGGATAGATTAGAGAAACTGGGGCTATTCCTCATTGAGATGAGAAGGTTGAGAGGAAATTTGATGGGGATGTTCAAAATCATGAGTGGTCTGAACAGTATTGATAGGGGGAAACTGTTCCCATTGGAGGAAGGGCCAAGAACCAGAGGACACCGATTTAAGGTGAATGGCAAAAGAACCAACAACAACATGAGGAAAAACTTTTTTACGCAGTGCATGGTAGAATCTGGAATGTACTGCCTAAGAATGTGGTGGAGGAAGATTTAATTGTGGTTTTCAAAAGGGAATTTGATAATTATTTGAATAGAAAAAATTTTGCAGTGCTGCAGGGAAAAGGCAGGGGAGTGGGATTAGCTGAGTTGCTCTTGCAGAGGGCCAGAATATACATGACAGGCAGAGTGTCCTTCTGTGCTGTAACCACTATGATTCTATGCTTCTATGTGTAGCCTGCGCATACTCAAGTGTGACAAAAACCACACCTACCAAAAGTAGGACATATTAATTTGTTATATTGAACATTTTTAACTGTGGCTGGATTTGAAATAACTTGTTTGAGCAGACCACTGCAGTGACTGAAAACATGGCTGCACATTTGCATTCTAAAAGACAGTTGAAAAAGAGAGACAATGAAACTGCTCCCTGATTCAATTAACCAGATGGATTTTGATTAAGAGACATTGAATGTGTAAAAGGCCAGCATTTGTGTGCATGTTTATTGCGTATGCATGCTAGCATGGTCACATCAGGTATTTTCAGTAGTTTTAACTGAATTAGAAATTTAAGGTTAATAAACTTACACTTTTCTCATTTAAATCTAAGAAAACCCATCTGGTTGATTTCTTTGCCATTAAATTGGAGAGCAGCGAACCAGGATTCACTGAGGTGAATTTAAAAGCGTGGTGTTTTAAAAATTAAGCCCTGTTACGGCCAGACCAGGAACAGGCTGAGAGGGGAGCCCCAGACCCCGTCCTCACCTGGTTGTAACACAAGAAATTCAGAACTGAATTGGATGAGTTCCTGGCTATGACTGATATAACAGCATACAGTGGTTAGCTGGGCTGTTGGGCATTCTGCCCCAAGGTCACTGTGGTCTATTGGAACTCAATTTCATCACCTTTGAGAAGTCGGAGAGGAAAGTCCTAGATTTTTCATCACAAATTAGCCAACTCTTACTTTTTGTCTCTTCCAGGAGGGTAAAAGAAAGAAAGAACTTGCATGTATATGCCTGAGGAGGAAAACAATACCATTCAACTGGAAATAAAAAGCTGGCATTAGCAGAAGCGACAATTAAACTGTTGGAGTGTCGTAAACACCCAACTGATTAACCAATCTCCCTTTAGAGAAGGAAAGATGAGGTCCTTACCCGTTGAGTAAGGACCTCTCCCTCACCAGCATGGTTGACTCTTAACTGCCTGCTGAAGTGGCCAGTCAGCTTTTATCAAACCACTGAAAGGAATGTCCTGCAGATGATCTAGAAGAATGACCACCATCCCCTTCTCAGAACAACTTTGGATGAGCAATAAATGCCAGGCTTTCCGAAGAATGAAGCATGGCAGCTAAGAGCCAGCGGCGGATTGCATGCTTCTCAGATGAAGCTTTTCTGACCTTGTTAGTGAAGCGTGCAGTCAATATATTCAGCATGACTGGCAGGATGACAATACTGCAGTAAAGTCAGCAAAGCCTATGAGGCTGTCATTGCTAGTGTCAATGCCATGTCTGGGAGCTGTCACACAGATAACTTTAGAAACTAATGCAGCAAGGCAAGAGATCAGCATTCATTTACCATAAATGGCATCTATGGCTCATGTGATCTATTAGAGGGTCAAAAATTATTTTCCAAATGCAGAACAAGTACCCAGCGCAGGAATATTTCTTATAGAGGCTTAATCAAGAAATCTCATTACGAGCACCAAACTGGAAGCTGTAAGTAAAGCGAAGTTGCTCGGTGACCCACTGACACGCAGCTCTTATTATCAAACATGCAAACAGTGTGATCCTTGCTAAGCTATGTGCCTGACTTCCAGAATACAGCAAGGCTGCTAAGCAGAGGATATCAAACAAGATCTTGTTGCTAATGAAGATGGTGAGGTAAGAATGAGGGCACAAAGTATACGTTGTTAGCAGAGACACAAAGCTGGAGTTGTCAATGCCTGTGACATGGTGGCTGCTTAATATGTCTTCCTTTTGTTGCAAAAGTTGGATCTCAAAAGGAAAAGGTAGTAGTGGACTGAAGGTGACTCATAGGAATTGGAGGAGGCCATTGAGCCCCTCGAGTCTGTCCCACTGACCAATTAGATCATGGCTGATTGATCTGTACCTCAACTCCATTCACCCACATATTCCTTGATACTCTAACCCAACAAATATCTATTGGTCTCAGTCTGAAAATGTTCAATTGTCCTTCAGCATCCACAGCCTTTTGGTGTTGGGGAGGTTGAGTGAGTTCCAGATTTGTACAGCCATGGGCTGAATTTTATCAGCCCTCAAGGGACAGGCAAGATAATGGGGAGGCCCATAAAATAGTGAGGAAAGGCAGGGGGTGGAGTCTTCGCAACGCCATTGAATTTTGTCAGGGCTGGGGGAAGGCTGAGGACGGCCTCCTACCCTGAGGCCAATTGAGATCTTGGAGTGGCGTATTAATGGCCACTTAAGGGCCTTTTCCCGCCGCTGGTGAATTTACCAGCAGCTGGTGGGAGCCCCAACAGGTAGGAAGGCCGCCCAGTAAAACCAGGCAGACTCCCACAGTGCTGGGGCAATCTGTGGCCCATGGAAGGCTCCACTTGCGGCAAAAGCCACCCCTGCACCAACACCCCATCCTCTGCCTCAACAACCACCACCACCCCTCCACCCCTTGCCGGGGGCTGCCTGACTGACCCCAATGAGCCCGCCCCACTTACCTGCTGCTCCTGGTCCCCGCCCTCCTGCAGTCCCAGCAGTGGTCACTGATCCCAGTAGCACTGGTGGGACTGCTGAACTGGCAGCCCTTTCATTGGCTAGCAGATCCAGGAGGCGGGATCCCCGTCCTTTAAGTGTCAGGGACCGCGGCACCAGGCAGTTAACAGCATCCCTATAACGGCCGAGCTCGGGTTCCATTCGCCTTTCTGGCCCGGTGTCAGGGCCCCCTGCTGCCTGCATAAAATTCAGCCCATCATATGTGTGAAAAAGTGCTTCCTGAATTCATTTCTCAACGGCAGAACTCTAGTTTTAAGATTGTGCCCTCCATATTTTGGATTCCTCCACCAGTGGAAATCATTTTGTGTCACAGAATCACAGAATCACAGAATAATACAGTGGAGAAGAGGCCCTTCGGCCCACCGAGTCTGCACCGATGCATTAAAACACCTGACCTGTCTACCTAATCACATTTGCCAGCACTTGGCCCATAGCCTTGAATGTTATGACGTGCCAAGTGCTCATCCAGGTACTTTTTAAAGGATGTGAGGCAACCTGCATCTACCACCCTCCCAGGCAGTGCATTCCAGACCGTCACCACCCTCTGGGTAAAAAAGTTCCTCCTCAAATCCCCCTTAAACCTCCCACCCCTCACTTTAAACTTGTGACCCCTCGTAACTGACCCTTCAACTAAGGGGAACAGCTGCTCCCTATCCACCCTGTCCATGCCCCTCATAATCTTGTACACCTCGATCAGGTCACCCCTCAATCTTCTCTGCCCCAGCAAAAACAACCCAAGCCTATCCAACCTCTCTTCATAGCTTAAATGTTCCATCCCAGGCACCATCCTGGTGAATCGCCTCTGCACCCCTTCCAATGCAATCGCATCCTTCCTATAATGTGGCAACCAGAATTGCACACAGTACTCCAGCTGTGACCTTACCAAAGTTCTGTACAACTCCAACATAACCTCCCTGCTTTTGTTGACCCTATTGAATCACTTTATCAGTTTAAACACCTCGATTAGATCATCTCTCAACTTTATAAACTCAAAGCAACAGCATTCAGTAACTGTCTTCAAGGCTGAGATTAATAGGTTTTTGGACACAAAGGGATATGGTAATAGTGGGGAGTGGAGTTGAGGTGGAGGATCAGTCATGATCTTATTGAATAGTGGAGCAGGCTTGAGGGTCCATATGGCTTGCTCCTGCTCCTATTTCTTAAGTTCTTAGGTTTTATGTAAGCCCTGCTAAGAGGTAATAGATGTTCTAGATGTCAAAACCTTGGAAGTAGTGGATGAGGCAGAAATTGGATGACAACTTACAGTCTCTGGTTAGGGCCATTGCAATGAGAAGCTTTTTATGCTGTCTGATGCAACATAAATGAGATGCATGGAGTTCAGTTTGTTGAAGATCTCAAACAGGTTTATTAACAGCTAACAATAGAAGAGCTACCTATTTACAGAACTTGCCTCTTGGTGTTACAGTTACAGAGAGAGTCTGGCTCTGAGTCATTTGACTGCATCCTGGCATGTAGCTCATTGACACACTAAGATCTTAAAGGGATATCACTCTTAAAGGCAATCACACAACAGCCATGTTTTGTATATTTTGAGGTTTCTTTCTTATAAATGTTGGAAGACATAGTGCCTTATATTGCTAGGGCCTTCTGATGTCAAGGTAGCAAAATATTCTGTTGCATGTTGGAAGTATGATGACAGTGACACATACCCAGAGGCTGCACATTGTGATATTGAGATGGGAGTCACTACTTAATAACGGGCAAGGAGAGGGAAGAGTTGGAGTCAGTGGAAAGCTTAGATTGGAATGGTCCCTATTGTAACCTTTCCATCCTCATGGTCAATGAGAATGGGGAGTGTTGGGGGAGTGGGGTCTTCTTGTTGACCCCATGCCATGCGCCATTTCAACAGGTGCATTTTTGGACAGGCGAGAACTTCATTGAGATGCGAAACTGGGGTCTAGTGATGCCATTCAGAGCCACTGCTATTTTTTGTTTCATGGAATACGTTCCACGTCCAGTACTAGCCTTACTAGGAACACTGAGCCCCAAGGAGCAGAGGGCCTAGAAGGTAAGTGATTTTTTTTTAAGGTGTCCTTGTGGGCCAGAAAAAGCAGGAGCGCTCCTCCTCCAGGCCCCACGTGGAAACTTTGGGCTTCTCTTACCCTGATCTTTCTGCCTCACCCGCAACTGCGACCAAACAGACCACCACCTGATCCAGTCACCTGACCATTTGGGACAGTGGCCTCCTGCCTCACTCGCCTCGCTCCTGCCTCACTCGCCTCGCTCCTGCCTCACTCGCCTCATTCCTGCCTCACTCGCCTCGCTCCTGCCTCACTCGCCTCATTTCTGCCTTACTCGCCTCGCTCCTGCCTCACTCGCCTCATTCCTGCCTCACTCGCCTCGCTCCTGCCTCACTCGCCTCATTCCTGCCTCACTCGCCTCATTCCTGCCTTACTCGTCTCGCTCCTGCCTCACTCGCCTCATTCCTGCCTCACTCGCCTCGCTCCTGCCTCACTCGCCTCATTCCTGCCTTACTCGCCTCGCTCCTGCACACTGGCCTGTATGCCAGGGTGTCCCACCTGAGCTATGACAATGAGATTCAGGAGTTAAAATAGCCCAGCCCTCACATCAGAACTCCCACTCCATTTCCTCCACCCACCCCTCACCCACTCTCATGCCATACTGACCTCTTATGCTGAGTTAAAACTGGGGCTAATATTCCTGTTGCAGCTGAACTAACAACTTGTCTCTGTTTATACTTCTCCGATTTGATTTTGCACTCTAAGCCCCCCCATTTACAAAATATTTTCCTTTACAACATGTCACCCCACTTTAAAAAAAACAAGTGTTGAACCCCTAACTCTCCCTTCTTCTTTCTATTATTTCCCATTTAGTGTACACATCTTCTCTTTCTTCACCTGTCAAATCTATCTGCCCAATCTACCACCCTTTCATGTACTCCTGAAGTCACTTACAGTCCTCTTCAGAACCAACAATGCTGTTTATTTGTGTGTCAGCTGCAAATGTTGATATTGTGCTGCTTAAAGTGCAGGCAATCATCTCTTGTATCAAGTGAAAAGCAGTTCTGAGGCAAGCTGACTTTGCTCTTTCTATTGCCGCTGTAAAGTGAATTGGATGTAGTTGACCATACATAAAAGAAATCAACACGTTTCATTTCTTTGAAGACAGAGTGGGTGCAAATTGGCTGAGATATTCCCCAGTGAACATTGGGAAGCTCCTGCAATGTTGCATTGTCAGAATTTTAACTGCTATTGAGACTGGACTAGTCATAGTCGAGTGTGTTTGCAGGTCCTGATGTAAGAATTGGTGAAATATGTTACTGGTGATCTTCATACTTTACATGAGCTTCCTCAAATACTTTTCCACTGAAAATGAAAAGAAAAATAACAAAGACTTGCATTTCTATAGTGCCTTTCACAGCCTCTGGATTTCTCAAAGTGCTTTACAGCCAATGAAATATTTTTGTAGTGTAGTCACTGTTATAATGTAGGAAATACAGCAGCCAATTTGCACACAGCAAGATTTCACGAAAGGCAATGTGATACTGACAGATCATCTATTTTTGTGATGTTGGTTGAGGGATAAATATTGGTCCAGGACACCAGCGATATCTCACCTGCTCTTCTTCAAAAAAGTGCCATGAAATCTGTTACATCTTCCGAGAGGAAAGACAGGGTCTTGGTGTACCATCTGTCCAAAATGGCAGTGTTTCTGACAGTGTAGTGCTCCCTCAGTACAGCAGTGGCAGGATCACCCTCACTTTTCTGCTCAGCTTTCTGCAGTGAGACTATGAACATGTGAGCATCTGACCCAGAGGCAAGAGTGTTCGCAATTGTGCCACCAAGCTAACACCAAGCCCTTTCTCTCTGTCTCTTACACAATACACTGATCCATCTTATTTCTGTATGGTTGGTATACTTCCATAAGCCAATTTTCGCGATATTCCATTTTCAGTCGTTTGCCTCTTTGGATTATGTCGCTATTCCATAGCAGACTGTATTTGTGTCAATATTTCAGCTGAGAAGCCCAATTTGCAGCATTTACTAAAAAGTAAATTCATTCATTACCTTTCTTCCCTTTTCAGAGCCCACCGCAAACAGTTTCCGACTGAGAATTCATTCAAGAAATCCATTTCCAGCTGAATTGCTGTGCTAATCTTGTAATAGCCACAAGGGGGTGGAAGAGAGCACGATGAGCTGACACTATCCTTTGGTCGTGAATTCCTCCTTGTGGAGAACGACATTTCTGAGTCTGGGCGTTGGAGAGTAATGAAGGCCAACACATGTCCTGTTATGATGTTTCAGGACAAATTAACAGATCAATATCTGTTAGCCCTGTTGGAGCTCCCCCTTGGTCAATCATTGTTCACCGCTTTCCAATTATAAGGCAAAGAAATGAGCACAAACAGGCTTTCTTCGGTTTAAAGAAGAAAAGTGAAATTTATGAAAACTTCAACTTAAACTCTGATCTGGTTAACGCCTACGGATACACAATGCGCTCACACTAGCATGCATACATGATACACACATGCAGATAGGGACAGAAAAGAGCAGAAGAAAAAAATTAGGTCGAAAGATTTGAGGCAATATCTGAAGAGTTGTTACGGATCTTCGAGTTCACTATGAGACCTTGCTTGCAGGTAATTCTTGCTTTTCATTGGGGCTCAGGATTCTTCTTAAACCTTGTTCACTGTTGGAGACTTTTCTCTCTTGAGGTTCTAGCTCCTTTTTTTCCAACACTTCTTCAGATCTGAAATAGTGTTGGAGAGTGAGATGCACTCAGGGGTCTCCTGCACTACCTGCCTGTTCTTCTTGACTGTCTGATGGTCACTGTCATGCAGGCCCCCACCTGCCAAGAATGAGGCACATTAATTTTGCCACGTGGACATTAGATTTCACATTGTTGCTGGGAAGAAGCGAAGGCCTGTGACACGGAATTGCCAGGCCCCTGGCCAGAAAGACATTTTTGCATATTAGCAGATGGTGTTGGAAAAAAAGGAGCTATCCCCTGCTCCCATACAATACACAGAAAAGACCTGGTCAAGCCAGTCAGTCATGTGACCACCCTGCTGGCCAACTTGGGAGTTTTAAATTCTCGAGACAGTGTTTGAACTGGTAATGAAGTTCTTTGCTCTTAGATAGAAAAGATCTCTCCTGGCTGGCTCGCAGCAGCCTCTCTTGTCTGCTCCCATCTCTTTCTCACCAGCTTCAGAATCCATTGAAGAGACATGAACCTCAAGAGAGAAAAGTCTCCGACAGTGAACAAGGTTTAAGAAGAATCCTGAGCCCCAATGAAAAGCAAGAATCACCTGCAAGCAAGGTCTCATAGTGAACTCGAAGATCCGTAACAACTTTTCAGATATTCCCTCAAATCTTTCTACTTTATTTTTTTCTTCTGCTCTTTTCTGTCCCTATCTGCATGTGTGTATCATGTATGCATGCTAGTGTGAGCGCATCGTGTATCCGTAGGCGTTAACCAGATCAGAGTTTAAGTTGAAGTTTTCATAAATTTCACTTTTCTTTTTTAAACCAAAGAAAGCCTGTTTGTGCTCATTTCTTTGCCTTATAATTGGAAAGCAGTGAACAAGGATTGACCAAGGGCGAGCTCAAAACATGGTGTGTTTAAAATTAAATGCTGCTACAGGACACTTTTCACACCTGGTTCTAACAGTCACCCATTCTCTCTCTCCTTGCATATTCTTAAGCTGGGGGGTGACCACATCTATAAACATGCTATCCACGAAACTCTCATCGTTTCCTGTTTAACCTCACATTTATCCACATTATACTGCATCTGCCATGCATTAGCTCACTCACTCAACTTGTCCAAATCACCCTGAAGCCTCTCTGCATCTTCCTCACAACTCACCCTCCCACCCAGTTTTGTGTCATCTGCAAATTTGGCGATATTACATTTAGTTCCCTCATCTAAATCATTAATATATATTGTGAATAGCTGGGGTCCTAGCACCGATCCCTGCGGTACCCCACTAGTCACTCACTACCTGCCATTCAGAAAAAGACCCATTAATCCCGACTCTTTGTTTCCCGCCTGCCAAACAATTTTCTATCCATCGCAATACACTACCCCCAATCCCATGCGCTTTAATTTTACACGCTAATCTTTTTATATGGGAGTTTGTCGAAAGCCTTCTTAAAGTCCAAATAAACCACATCCACTGGCTCCCCCTCATCAACTCTACTAGTTACATCCTCGAAGAATTCGAGTAGATTTGTCAAGCATGATTTCCCTTTCGTAAATCCATGCTGACTCCATCCGATTCTACCACTGTTCTCCAAGTGCTCTGCTAGAAAATCTTTGATAATGGACTCTAGAATTTTCCCCACTACCGACATCAGACTGACTGGTCTATAATTCCCTGCTTTCTCTTTACCTCCCTTTTTAAAAGAGTGGGGTTACATTAGCTACCCTCCAATCTGTAGGAACTGTTTCAGAGTCTATAGAATCTTGGAAGATGACCACCGATGCATTCATTATTTCTAGGGCCACTTCCTTAAGTACTCTGGGATGCATACCATCAGGCCCTGGGGATTTATTGGCCTTCAATCCCATCAATTTCCCCAACGCCATTTCTCTACTAATACTGATTTCCAGTTTGATACAACTGAGTGGTTTGCTAGGCCATTTCAGAAGTCAGTTATGAAGCAACCACATTGCTGTGTGTTTGGAGTCACATATATGCCAAACTAGGTGAGGACATCAGATTTCTATCCCTAAAGGACATTAGTGAACCAGATGGGTTTTTACTTCAGTATGATAGCTTCATGTTTGCCTTTACAGAGACAAGTGTTTTATTCTAGAATTATTTAACTAATTGATTTAAATTCCCCAAAGCTCCTATAGTGGGATCTGAAGCATTAGTGCAGGCCTCTAGATTAGTCGATCAGTCACTGGCAGCATTATTGCTCTGCTACCATCCCCTAAATTGCAGGGGTAGGGGGCTAAGAGCAGGGCTAATTGAATACCTCTTTCTGTGAGCTGGCACAGGCAGGGTAGGCCAAATGGTCTCCGACTGGTCTGTAAAGTTTCATGTGTTTTCAAGTGCCAGGCATCGAGGTACTTTGGACAGATTGGGAGTGATAAGCATGCATGTTTATCTTTCAGCCTCTGATATCTAGTGTAGCGAGGCGTGTGGGGCTAACCACTAGCTCGGAAGGAGATTCCTCATACAGCAGTATGTGGTGTTCAGGCTCAGCAACTAGTTGTACATTTATGTATACAGTGTCAGTCCTTGTCAGAAGTTAATATAGTCCTTGAGCCTGAAAAGGGATTTGTAAATAGACTGTTCTTTGCTTGGAATTGTTCTACCATGGTATAAGGAACCAGAGTTAAAAGCAACATCTTACCATTGGCAGTAAATCAAATAATTAATTTTAAAAAACATTATCGGGGGAGATCTTAACATTGTGCGATAGTAGGTGCTAGCAATAATAACCTCTATTTATACAGCACTGTTAGCATAGATAAATGTCCCAACTGGCTTCACAGAAGCAATTATCAACCAAGATTTGGCACTGAGCCAGATAAGCAGATCTTGGGACAGATGACCAGTAGGTCAAAGAGGTCGGTTTTAAGGAGCTTCTTGATGCAAAAGAGAAAGGTAGAGAGGAGGAGAGGTTTAGGGAGGAGATTCCAGGGTTTAGGTTTTAGGCAGCTGAATTGTGGAGGTTTATAATCCCAGCCCCTTTGGAACTATCCTGGATCAGGTGTACATCTCAGATGTTCATCCTCAACTTAAGGTTAAGGTAGCCAAATCCTAAAGACACTTCAATGAGTCGAAAGGTCTGGTCTAACTCTCCCCAAAGGAAAGGAACAAACCAAGAATTTTACTGTCCTCCAGATAGCTGTTTTTAGCAAGTTCCAGCCAGATTATAATGGTCCGGATATTTTAAGGGTCTACGGTTACTCCTCAGTAATATACCTCTTCACCAAAGAGTGTACGGAAATGTGGTTCATTAGTTAGCAATACAAAAGACTATGTGAGACAATATAAGTTCTAAACTATATAGAAATTCATCAAAGAACTAACATGCAATTTACAGCTGGTGAGATACGGCGTGAAACAGCTAGCTTTACCTGTTACTCAGATATTGTTGGGCTTTCAATACCTTATCAATTAGTTAGCGTATGGTGGGCCCCCTTGGTTCAGGAAGTATGGTTGTTATTCAGTCAGTACTCTTCAACAGGTGCCATAGAATAAATATTGTTGGGCTTTTAGCAAAGAACCCCTTATCAATTGGTTAGTATGTTGTGAGTCCCTTTTGTTTAGGAGCAATGATTATTATACATTGCCGCTCTTCAATATGTGTGTCACGAAAGCGTGGTAGGCCAAATGATGCTTTTTTTTTTATTCCACCCGCTGGAAACCTAAGTTAAATTTTTTAAAAAGGTAAAAAGGAAAAGATAAAAAGTGACTGCTAGCAGCTAAAATGGCTGCCACAATTTGCATCACTATATCCTACATTCCAATGCAACAAGGTGGAGATGTAGTGTCTGCTCAGTCCCCAGCAAGAACAATGACCCTGGAATTTTGAGTGAACTACCTATCCCATCCCCATAAACAAGACATTAAGGCAATCACTTGGGACATTAAACTGATGGAGCCGAACCATTCAAACCTAATCACTTGAACAATGGGAACCTCATTGAGAGAAGGGAATTCCTAGACATGAGCTGATTAAGTTGTAAGAGGAAATACACACTGGGTGACAGTCATGTGACAGGCCTACCATCTGTGTGTTTAAGCTGTTTTTCTTTTTCTCTCTGCAGACCAGACAAGCAGCTAGACACTGACCACAGAAGTACCAAGTGAGGTCCCTCTCTCTCTCTCTCTCTTCAGTCCACCTTATAAACTTCAAATCCTGCCTGCTGGCTACAACTTCCAAGGCCTATCACTGCTGCAGACAGAAGGAAATCATCTGCATCGCTGTTCTCCAGGGAAATCCCCAATCAGCTGAACACATCTGCAAGCCAGAAGTCTCAGGACCACTGAGTTCAGCGGGAAGCCGGCCGAGTCACCAAACTCCAGAGACTGTATACCCCTTTTTATTGTTCCGGAGTCTAATGTGATCAATCTATCCTTCCCCACTCTGTAACCTATTTATGTGCATATATGAACCTCATGTGTGTGTGTGTGTGCGTGAAAGCTGGAGTATAATTTATTATTTTACTTAGATTGGTTTAAATAGAATAGAGCTAACCTCTTTCTTTGTTAAACTCAAGACAATCTGTCTGATGGTTCTTTCATGATCATAGCATGTAAATAGTTAAACACTCACTGAATTGGCAAGCACATCCACTTTAAAAAAGAAATAAACCCTGTTGAGGTCAAACAAGGAGAGGGACAAGAGGCAGCCCTTCGACCCCCTCCTCACCTGATTGTAACATGTGTCTTAGAGTAGTTTAGGTATTGTTGGGCTTCCAGAAAATAAAACATCTCCTCAAGCAATTATCTTCCTGTGCATACTGTTTGCTTGGGAGATGTGCTTGTCACAGAGTTTGGTGCCCTTTACTTCGAAAGATGAAGTAAGCAGTAGGCCCCCTTTAGTTAGAAGGCAGTAGGGCTTCTTTGCTTCGAAAGCAGTAGTTTAATCCTTTGAGTCCTCAGGACTCAATTCCTTCACAGATAGTGGGGTGATAAGCAAGAGATCAGAACTGGAGGAGTGCAGGCCATGTCTTCCCTCTCAGGTGGATGTAAACAATCCCATGGCACTATTTAGAAAAAGAGCAGTGAGTTATCCCTATCGTCCTGGCCAATATTCATCCCTCAAGCAACATTGCTAAAACAGATTATCTGGTGATTATGTGATTGCTCTTTGTGGGATCTTGCTGTGCGTAACTCGGCTGCCATGTTTACTAAAATACAACAGTGACTACACTTCAAAAAGTACATCATTGGCTGTAAAGGACTTTGGGGTATCCTGAGGTCATGAAAGGCGCTATATAAATGCAAATCCTTTCCTTTTTGAATATTGTCCTATTTGCACATGCAAGCACACTCAACGATAAGACGGGGAACCTTCATCATTTCTACATGCATACTCCACAGAGCGCAGCATTGAATGCATTCTCTGCAGTATTGATTAAGATGGTAGCCATTACACAAATGATTTGAAACATATTGATATATCTGTTCGTGGTAATAAGAGCCAGTCTAGACCTGACTTGCAGTGCTGATGGTATACACCATTTCAAATTTAGAAGTAAACTGCAGTACTTAAGTTAATTGAATCTGCTTTCTTCCATGCATTACCGCTTAAGTTGTTTTTCAGTCCATCAATGTTCAACATTTGTCAATATATTAAGCCAAAATCAGTAAACACAATCTGCCACTGAGACCACCTGAAGTGCCTTTAATAGCTGGGCTGCTATTTTCCATGTAATAGAATGGCAAAGTAAGAATTCAACCTGTTGTTCAGCTTTGCATGCCTTTGTGCTTGTGAAGTATCCTTCTGACAGAGAAAGTATCACTGGAGCAAAATAATTTTACGCTTCATCCTTTTTCTCTAGCAGTTACTGAATTTGTGTTTTTTTAATTTAAGATGTTGGATCTTCAGTTACGTGGATAGATTGGAGAAGCTGGGGTTGTTCTCCTTAGAGAAGAGAAGGTTGAGAGGAGATTTGATCGAGGTGTTCAAAATCATGAGGGGTCTGGACAGAGTAGATAGGGAGAAATTGTTCCAATTGGTGGAAGGGTTGAGAACCAGAGGGCACAGATTTATGGTGAATGGCAAAAGAATCAAAGGTGACATGAGGGAAAACTTTCCTACACAGCGAGTGGTTAGAATCTGGAATGCATTGCCTGAGAGTGTGGTGAAGGCAGATTCAATCGTGGCTTTTAAAAGGGAATTGGATAAGCACATGAAGGGAAGAAAAAATGGCAGGCTATTATGTTCGCGCTAGGTTGATAGATATATTATGTATATCTGATTTATCTCAGAGTAATGCAGATATCACAGTTGTATTAAATCACCAACTGGTTTATTTACAGCACTTTAAAATATATCAGTTCTTGCAAGATCTCAGTACAATGTCTTCTTTGAGCAGTCAGTGTGTTTTCTGCAGAAGATTCTAGTTCTGCCTTTTAGTTTCAGTTTTAACTCTTAAGCTCCACCCATATGTTTAAGCAATTAAGCACAGTGAACACATATAAGAGGACAGACTAATACAATCAAATCCAAATAGCGTTGGGGGGTAATATATTAGCTTGGATGGGGGATTGGTTAACAGACAGGAAACAAAGAATAGGGATAAACAAAGCATTTTCAATTTGGCAAAAAGTAACTAATGGAGTTCTGCAAGGATCAGTGCTCAGGCCTCAGCTATTTACAAATATGAAGAGACTGAGAATAATGTATCCAAGTTTGTTAATGATGCAAAGTTAGGTGGGAATGTACATTGTGGGGAAGACACAAAGAAGCTGCAAAGAGATATAGACAGGCTAAGTGAATGGTAACAAGGTGGCAAATGAAATATAATATGGGGAAGTGGTAGTATGAAAGTACGAATAGAAAAAGAAAGAATAGGAAAAGAAAATAGAAAGAAAAAGAATAGAAAAGCAGAATATTGTTTAAAAGGTGTGGAACTTGTAAATGTTGATGTTCAGAGGGACTTGGGTGTACTTGTACAAAGAACACAGAAAGTTAGCATTCTGGTACAGCAAGCAATTAGGAAGGCTAATGGCATTTTGGCCTTTATTGCAAGGGAATTGGAGTACAAGAATAAGGAGGTCTTGCTACAATTGTACAGGGCTTTGGTGAGACCACGCCTGGAGTGCTTTGTGTAGTTTTGGTCTCCATATCTAAGGAAAGATATACTTGCATTGGAGGCAGTACAGCGAATGTTCCCTAGATTGGTTCCTGGGATGACAGGGTTGTCCTGTGATAAGCGACTAAGTAAATTGGGCCTATGCTCACTTGAGTTTAGAAGAATGCGAGGTGATCTCATTGAAATATACAAGATTTGGAAGGGGCTGGACAGGGTAGACACTGAGGTTGTTTCCTCTGGTTGGGGAATCTAGAACATGGGAGCACAGCCTCAGGATAAGGGACCAGTTATTTATGACTGAGATAAGGAGAAACTGCTTCACTTAGAGGGTTGTGGACCTTTGAAATTCTCTATCCTAGAGGGTTGTGGATGCTCCAATGCTGAGTATATTTCTTCTTTCTTTCTTCTTTCTTCTTTTGGGCCTCCTTATCTCGAGAGACAATGGATACGCGCCTGGAGGTGGTCAGTGGTTTGTGAAGCAGCGCCTGGAGTGGCTATAAGGCTGAGATAAACAGGTTTTTGTTCTCTCAGGAAATCAAAGGATGTGAGGAGCGAGTGGGGAAGTGGAATTGAGGCAGAAGATCAGCCATGGTTATATTGAGTGGTGGAGCTGGCTCGAAGGGCGATATGGTCTACCCCTGCTCCAATTTCTTATGTTCTTATCTTCTCACCTCTGGGTCAAAGGATTGTGGGTTCGTGCCACACCCCAGAGACTCGAGCATATAATCTAAGCTGACACATCAGTGACATACTGAAGGAGTGCTATACTATTGGAGGTGCCCTCTTTCAGATGAAATGTTAAAGCAAGGCCCTGTCTGCCCTTTCAGGTGGATATAAAGGTCCCATGGCACAATTTGAAGAGGAGCAGAGGAGTTATCCTTAGTATCCTGAGCCAATATTTATCCCTCAACTGACATCCCTAAAACAGATTATCTGGTCAGTATCACAATGCTGTTTGTGGGCACTTGCTGTGCGATAATTGGCTGTTACATTATAACAGTGACTATACTGCAAGAGTATTTTATTGGCTGTTAAACACTTTGGGACATCCTAGAGAATCACAGAATGCTTACAGCACAGAAGGAGGCCATTTGGCCTGCTGCGTCTGTGCTGGCTCTCTGCAAGAACAACTCACCTACTCCCACTCCCCCTTTCCCTGTAGCCTTGTATTTTTTTTTGTCTTCAATTGTTTATTCAATTCCTTTTTGAAGGCCACAATTGAATCTGCCTCCAACACACTCTCAGGCAGTGTATTCCAGATTCGAACCACTCGCCGCGTAAAAATGTTTTTCCTCATGTTGTCCTTGGTTCTTTTTCCAATCACCTTAAATTGGTGTCCTCTGGTTCTCGACCCTTCTGCCAATGGTAACATCTACTCGATCTGTCTAGACACCTCACGATTTTGAACACCTCCTATCAAATCTCCTCTCAAGCTTCTTTTTTCAAAGGAGAACAACCCAAACTTCTCCAATCTATCCACATAACTAAAGTCCCTCGATCCTGAAACCATTCTTATCAATCTCTTCTGCATTGTAAGGAAAGGTTTAATTGACTGTGTTATGCCAATGTGCTTTGTTGAATGATAATTTTCTTTAAGAAAGTTTAAAGGAACTACCTATTCTTTCAGCAAGCAGAGAAATACTGCTAACTGCTATGTTTGAATCACTGAGTGACTGTCATGTGACAAGCCCCTCCACATCTGTGGTTTTAAGCTGGTGTTTTCTCTGCAGCAGAGGAGAAGCACCTGGACTTTGACATGAGCAGACCTAAATGGAGGTCCCTCCCTCTCTCTTTCTTTCTCCATTCCAGCTTGAAAGCTTTCAAATCCTGCCTGTTGACTGACCACCTTTGCTACAATCAGAAACACCGTTGGAGGAAATTATCTGCATCACTGTCTCCAAGAGACCCACTGAACCAGTCATCTACCTCTTCAAAGTAAAAGCCTCAGGACTGCTGAATTCAGCTCGAAGCCAGCTAAATCACCAAAGTCCACAGACTGCATACACTTTTCTCTATGGACTCCAACTCAACCAATCTACCTTTCCCCAATCTGTAACCTATTTGTGTGTGTGTGTGTGTGTGTGTGTGAAAGTTGATGCATAGTTTATTATTTTATTAGTTTGGTTTAGGCATAATAGAGTTTCTTTTTTAACTCAAGAAAACTTGTCCGATTGTTTCTTGTTATGATCATAGCAAGTAAGTAATCAAAAACCTACTGAATTGGCCAGTCCATCCACTTTAAGAAACCTGTTATAGTTAAACAAAGAGAGCGAAAAGAGGGAAGCCCTTCGACCTCTCCTCACTTGACCATAACTGGCTACGAGCTCAGAGTAGTGCTTGTTAGCACTGTTAGCTTGTTAACAGGAAGGGTGCGGTGCAGTGATGTGTGCTGAATTGAATAGGACAATTTGAATTGAATAGAAGAGTTAATCACAGCAGACTGATCAAAACCAGACAGTTAATCACAGCAGGACAGGGAGAAGTCTGGATATTGCTAAGCCAATGGAAGACAACTTGGGAATACACTAACCAACCAACAGCTGCTCACACACCCAACTAACCAATACACATCCAGAAAAGGATCATACATGAGCTTTTTCACAAACTGTATTCCGTATGTAAACCCCTGAAAAAGTCCTTAATGGCAGGGCTCAAGAAAGAAGACAGAGAATACATATTCACAGGAAGAGTCCCATTGAACCAAACAGGAAGATGTTGGTCAAAGATCACTCCTAAGTGACTTGCTGACATCTCAGATTGACCACATTAGGGATAATGGTTATGATTTAGTTTAGTTTAGTTTAGTTTCGAGATACAGCACTGAAACAGGCCCTTCGGCCCACTGAGTCTGTGCCGACCATCAACCACCAATTTATACTAATCCTACACTTATCCCATATTCCTACCACATCCCCACCTGTCCCTATATTTCCCTACCACCTACCTATACTAGGGGCAATTTATAATGGCCAATTTACCTACCAACCTGCAAGTCTTTTGGCTGTGGGAGGAAACCCACGCAGACACAGGGAGAACTTGCAAACTCCAAATTGAAACTGTTTATTTAAAATTCTCATTAAATGTGTTGGATTTAGTGTGAGATTGTGTCAATCGTAATTCCCGGTCTCCGAATTTAAGAAAGAGATAAAATCGCCTACAGCATCCTCTCTAAAGCCTTCACAGTCCTTCATAAAAGGCGATGCCCAGAATTGGACACAATACACTAGCTGAGGCCAAACCAGTGTTTTATAAAAGTTCATCATAACTTTCTTGCTTTTGTACTCAATGGCTCTATCCATAAAGCCCAGGATCACATATGCTTTATTAACTGCTTTCTCAACCTACCCTGCTACCTTCACTGATTTGTGCACAAATACCTCCAGATCTCTCTGTTCCTGTTGTCATTTTGTTTTGGTGTAAAATGTCCTTGCTTTCCTCACATGGATAATTTATAAATCAATGAGAGGTGAACAGTGAATTGCCAATAAGTAACCTTTAGTCCTTCATGTCTGACAATCAACTACGCAATCCAGCTCAACTAAAATTTCGATCCATCATTTCCTGGATTAGATCTTTTATGGTTGAACAATGCTTTGATTTAAAAACTAATTTGGCATGTACAAATATGTGACAAATGCAATAATCTTGTCCAAACATTAAATGAGTGAGATGTCATATTCAATAGTTGGGTCAGATCAATACCAACAGTGCATTACAGACTTGAGTTTTGGTTTATCTAATGGTTTAGTAAACAGTTGGGCTGTAACAGAAACGGGATAAGAAGTAACTTTTGTTACCTTTTGTGGCAGCAGCTTTTTCTGAAGCAGCGATAGTGCGAGTGAGGTGTCAGCTGGGAAGGTGAGTTTCAGTTTAAAATAACTTACCTCTTGTTTCGGCAGACACGGGGACTGCTGGGTAAGTAAACCTATATATTCGGGCAGTGGCTAAACCCGAAACACTACACGTGTAGTGTCTCCCACCCATCCTCCTCCTCTAATCAAAAAAAAAGGACTCTTGTGTGGAGGGTTTGGTAGGGTAAGGTTTTCCTTTTTTTTATAAAATCTCTGTTGTCTATTTAGTGCGGAGGGGATGGAAGCTAGGGCAGTTGCATGCTCCTCTTGCAGGATGTGGGAGGGAGGTGAACTTGTGTCCCTGCTGACGTCACCTGTGAGAAGTGCACCCAACTCCAGCTCCTCGCAGACCGCGTTAGGGAACTGGAGCTGGAGCTGGATGAACTTCGGATCATTCAGGATGCTGAGGGGGTGATAGCGAGCAGTTATAGGGAAGTAGTGACACCTAAGTTACAGGATAAAGGTAGCTGGGTAACCGTCAGGGGAGGGAAAGAGAATAGGCGCACAGTGCAGGGATCCCCTGTAGCCGTTCCACTCAATAATACGGATACCGTTTTAGATACGGTTGGGGGGGGCCGACCTACCAGAGGAAAGCCACAGTGGCCAGGTCTCTGGCACTGAGCCTGGCTCAGTGGCTCAGAAGGGAAGGGGGAGAATAGGAGAGCGATAGTGATAGGAGATTCAATGGTTAGAGGAACAGACAGGAGATTCTGTGGTCGCGAACGAGACTCCCGGATTTTAATGGTGCCTCCCGAGTGCCAGGGTCAGGGATGTCTCGGATCGAGTCCACAGGATTCTTAAGGGGGAGGGGGAGCAGCCAGAGGTCGTGGTACATATATGTACCAATGACATAGCGAGGAAAAGGGATGAGGACCTGAAAAGTGAATAGAGGGAGTTAGGTTGGAAGCTGAAAGGCAGGACGAGCAGAGTAGTAATCTCAGGATTATTACCGGTGCCACGTGCTAGTGAGGCTAGAAACAGGGAGCGAGTGCAGCTGAACACGTGGCTACCGAACTGGTGTAGGAGGGAGGGATTCAGATATGTGGATCATTGGGATACCTTCTGGGGAAGGTGGGACCTGTACAAGAAGGATAGGTTGCATCTGAACTGGAGGGGCACCAATATCCTGGGCGGGAGGTTTGCTAGAGCTCTTCGGGAGGGTTTAAACTAGTTTGGCAGGGGGATGGGAACCGGAGCCACGGATTAGTGGATGGGGTAGCTGTTGAACAGGCAGATACTGAGTGCAGAGAGTCTGTGAGCAAGGTTAGACAGTTGACAGGGCAAAGTTGCAGCCAGTATGATTGGTTGAAGTGTGTCTATTTTAACGCAAGAAGTGTCAGGAATAAGGGTGATGAACTTAGAGCATGGATCAGTACTTGGAGCCAGGATGTTGTGGCCATTACGGAGATGTGGATATCTCAGGGGCAGGAATGGATGTTGGATGTTCCGGGGTTTAGATGTTTCAAAAGGAATAGGGAGGGAGGTAAAAGAGGTGGGGGAGTGGCATTGATAATCAGGGATAGTATCACAGCTGCAGAAAGGGAGGTCGTCGAGGAGGGTTTGTCGACTGAGTCATTCTGGGTGGAAGTCAGAAACAGGAAAGGAGCAGTCACTTTGTTGGGAGTTTTCTATAGAGCCTCCAATAGCAACAGAGACATGGAGGAACAGATTGGGAGGCAGATTTTGGAAAGGTGCAGAAGTAACAGGGTTGTTGTCATGGGTGACTTCAACTTCCCTAATATTGATTGGAACCTCCTTAGTTCAAGTAGTTTGGATGGAGCAGTTTTTGTCAGGTGTGTCCAGGAAGGTTTCCTGACTCAATATGTAGATAGGCCGACTAGAGGGGAGGCTATGTTGGACTTGGTGCCTGGCAACGAACCAGGCCAGGTGGCAGATCTCTCGGTGGGAGAGCATTTCGGTGATAGTGATCACAACTCCCTGACCTTTACTATAGTCATGGAGAGGGACAGGAGCAGACGGATGGGAAAATATTTAATTGGGGGAGGGGGAATTACAATGCTATTAGGCAGGAACTAGGGAGCATAAATTGGGAACAGATGTTCTCAGGGAAATGCATGACAGAAATGTGGAGCTTGTTTAGGGAGCACTTGCTGCGACTGCTGGATAGGTTTGTCCCGATGAGGCAGGGAAGGGATGGTAGGGTGAAGGAACCTTGGATGACAAGAGATGTGGAACAGCTAGTCAAGAGGAAGAAGGAAGCTTACTTAAGGTTGAGGAAGAAAGGATCAAACAGGGCTCTAGAGGGTTACAAGGTAGCCAGGAAGGAACTGAAGAATGGACTTTGGAGAGCTGGAAGGGGACATGAAAAAGTCTTGGCGGGTAGGATTAAGGAAAATCCCAAAGCGTTCTACACTTATGTGAGGAACAAGAGGATGGCCAGAGTGAGGGTAGGGCCGATCAGGGATAGTGGAGGGAACTTGTGCCTGGAGTCGGAGGAGGTAGGGGAGGTCCTAAATGAATACTTTGCTTCAGTATTCACTAGTGAGAGGGACCTGGTCGTTTGTGAGGACAGCGTGGAACAGGCTGATATGCTCGAACAGGTTGAGGTTAAGAGGGAGGATGTGCTGGAAATTTTGAATGATATGAGTACAGATAAGTCCCCGGGGCCAGACGGGATATACCCAAGGATATTACGGGAAGCGAGGGAAGAGATTGCTGCTCCTTTGTTTAGTTTAGTTTAGAGATACAGCACTGAAACAGGCCCTTCGGCCCACCGAGTCTGTGCCGACCATCAACCACCCATTTATACTAATCCTACACTAATTCCATATACCGACCAAATCCCCACCTGTCCCTATATTTCCCTACCACCTACCTATACTAGGGGCAATTTATAATGGCCAATTTACCTATCAACCTGCAAGTCTTTGGCATGTGGGAGGAAACCGGAGCACCCGGAGGAAACCCACGCAGTCACAGGGAGAACTTGCAAACTCCACACAGGCAGTACCCAGAATTGAACCCGGGTCGCTGGAGCTGTGAGGCATCGGTGCTAACCACTGGCGATGATCTTTGCGTCTTTACTGTCCACTGGAGTAGTACCGGATGATTGGAGGGTGGCAAATGTTGTTCCCTTGTTCAAGAAAGGGAATAGGGATAATCCTGGGAATTATAGACCAGTCAGTCTTACGTCGGTAGTGGGCAAATTATTGGAGAGGATTCTGAGAGACAGGATTTATGATTATTTGAAAAAGCATGGTTTGATTAGAGACAGTCAGTATGGCTTTGTGAGGGGCAGGTCATGCCTCACAAGCCTTATTGAATTCTTTGAAGATGTGACAAAACACATTGATGAAGGAAGAGCAGTGGATGTGGTGTATATGGATTTTAGCAAGGAGTTTGATAAGGTTCCCCATGGTCGGCTCATTCAGAAAGTAAGGAGGCATGGGATACAGGGAAAGTTGGCTGTCTGAATACAAAATTGGCTGGCCCATAGAAGTCAGAGGGTGGTAGTAGATGGAAAGTATTCAGCATGGAGCTCGGTGACCAGTGGTGTTCCACAAGGATCTGTTCTGGGACCTCTGCTCTTTGTGATTTTTATAAATGACTTGGATGAGGAAGTGAAAGGCTGGGTTAGCAAGTTTGCCGATGACACGAAGGTTGCTGGAGTTGTGGATAGTGTGGAAGGCTGTTGTAGGTTGCAACGGGACATTGACAGGATGCAGAGCTGGGCTGAGAAGTGGCAGATGGAGTTCAACCTGGAAAAGTGTGAAGTGATTCATTTTGGAAGGTCGAATTTGAATGCGGAATACAGGCTTAAAGACAAGATTCTTGGTAGTGTGGAGGAACAGAGGGATCTTGGGGTCCATGTCCATAGATCGCTCAAAGTTGCCACCCAGGTTGATAGGGTTGTTAAGAAGGCATATGGTGTGTTGGCTTTCATTAACAGGGGGATTGAGTTTAAGAGCCGCGAGGTTATGCTGCAGCTCTATAAGGCCCTGGTTCGACCACACTTGGAATATTGTGTTCAGTTCTGGTCGCCTCATTATAGGAAGGATGTGGAAGCTTTAGAGAGGGTGCAGAGGAGATTTACCAGGATGCTGCCTGGACTGGAGGGCATGTCCTACGAAGAAAGATTGAGGGAGCTAAGGCTTTTCTCATTGGAGCGAAGAAGGATGAGAGGTGACTTGATAGAGGGGTACAAGATGATGAGAGGCATAGATTGAGTGGATAGCCAGAGACTTTTTCCCAGGGCGGAAAGGGCTATCACCAGGGGGCATAATTTTAAGGTGATTGGAGGAAGGTTTCGGGGAGATGGCAGAGGTAGGTTTTTTACACAGAGAGTGGTGGGTGCGTGGAATGCGCTGCCAGCGGTGGTAGTAGAAGCAGATACATTAGGGGCATTTAAGCGACTCTTGGATAGGTACATGGATGATAGTAGAATGAAGGGTAGGTAGTTAGTTTGATCTTAGAGTAGGTTAAAGGTTCGGCACAACATCGTGGGCCGAAGGGCCTGTACTGTGCTGTACTGTTCTATGTTCTATGTTCTATGTCCAAGGGAAAAAGACAATCTGCTTCCCCAGATAGTGGCTTGAACCTTCTCTACTGCTTGGAGATCTCTCTATAAATGCCATGGCACAACCACATCTCACCCTACCTTCCAATGTCCCCTCAATACTTCTCTCTTTGACCACCTTTCCATTTCCACATCCCTCTCCATGTCATTGACTAGTGGGGTAAATTATGAGGCGTTTTTAGATAAACCTGGCTTACATTCCATTGAGTTTAGTCGATTGAGGTATTGATCTTATTGAGGTGTTGAAAATGCTAGTTGCATAGATACAGAGAAGTTTTTCCTGGTGAGGGAGTCAAGAACAAGCGGACATGATCATAAAATTAAAGACAGGATGTTTAGAAGTGAAATCAGGAGTCACTTTTTGACACAAAGTGTAGTAGAAATCTGGAACTCTCTCCAAAAGGTCCTGGATACCAGAGGACAATTGGGGCTTTCAAGGCTTTCGAGATAGAATGATGTTTATTAGATCAGGCTATCAATGGATATGGAGCTTAAGGTGGGAAAATGAAGTTATGAATACAGATCAGTCATGATCTAATTGAATGGTGGAGCAGGCTTGAGGGTCTGAAAAGCCTACTCCTGTGGGTTTGATAAAACATCCCAAAGCGCTTCACAGGATTGTAATCAAATAAAATGTGACTCTGAGCCACACAAGGCGATATTAGGCTAGATAACTAGACCATAAAGGGAGGTTTTAACAGGTGTCTTAAAGGAGTAGAAGGAGGTGGAGAGGCAGAATGCTTTAGGGAGTGAATTCCAGGGCTTAGGCCCTAAGCAACGAAGGCATGGCCACCAGTGGTGCAACTATTATACATGATTTTCACAGAAAAAAAAGTCAAGGGCCGTGTGTGCTGGGGGCATGAAGTACCCCTATGATGTGGCAGCAACTTTAATGTCAGACCTCAAACAAGTACCTTCAGGCCTAACAAAGTGTCAAAATTTGGGACCTGTGGAGACGGATGTCCATATTCCCCACCTACCCGTATTGTGGAAGTACCTTCCCTTCATAGCAGTTCAGAATGAAGGTCCACCACTACCTTCACAAGGGGCTACAAGTGATGGGCAATAAATGTCAACCTTGCCAGCAATATCCACATCCCAAGAATGAATGTTAAACAAAACACATTTATTTATAAACTGCTCAATGGAATAACAGAACAATGGTTAGGATACTGAGCTATTGACTCAGTAATTGATGACTTCAAAACTCACCATGGCAACTTTTTGTGAAAATAAACACTGGTAATTTGCACGAGGAAAAATAAAGCTTCTAAACTGTTGCATAAGCACAGCTGGTTCATAATTGTCCTTCAGGGATGGCGATCTGTCACTCCTACCTGATCGCACACGTGATTCCAATCCCACACTATATAATTGATTCTTAATGTCATTCCAAAGTGACTTAGCAATGCAGGCAAGGACAATGCCCACTATCAACGTCCCAGGGCAATTACAAATGGGCGGTGAGTGGCTTGCTGTCATCCCGAGAATAATACAAAGAGAAAAGGCCTTGGCTAAAATGATGGACAGGAGAAATACAAATGAATGCATATCATTATAGACTGCTGCAACTTGCCAAACCTCCTTCAACAGCATCTTCAAAACTTGTGACTTCTACCACCTAGAAGGACACATGGGAATGCCACCAGCTGTATGTTTGCCTCCAAGTTACACACCATCCTGACTTGGAAATATATCACTGTCACTGGGTCAAAACCCTGGAATCCGCTCCCTAACAGCACTGTGGGGGTACTTACACCACATGGACTGCAGTGACTCAAGAAAATGATTCTCCAGCACCTTCTCAAGGGCAATTAGGGATGGGCAACAATTGCTGAATTTGCCAGCGAAGATCACATCCCATTAATAAATAAAAAAATATTGTTTGTTTTGTAAAAATCATTCACTAATCTCCCACAGCTTCATTATTAGGCCTTCAGCTGATTCCATTGTCTAAAAAAAAGACATAAACATATAAAGTGTCCTGGATCTAAGTCATATCATCCATTAGGAAGACATATGAACTGAGATTTTTAAAAATGTGAATATGACACAAGAGCACAGTAGAACATTTTTATTCGAATTCTTAATCTTGCATTGAAGCAAATGAGAGTATCAAAAGTTCAAAATTCATTAACAGTTGGAAAACCTAAAGGAAATGATCAGAGAGACGGGAGCATAAATGCAGCATTGAGAGCTGTGAAGGCAAATTGCTGTCAGTATGTAATTATTTTATGTCAAACTGAATTAATGGTTTATTTGAATAGTGTCAAATTAAATTTTGAAGCATTACTGTCAGTTCATAAAGGCTTGAGAAAAAAAAAGTGCTAATGGCCTTTATCTTGCTGCTTTAGCAACAGGAGTTTTATATATATTAAAATAAAGGGTATTTGCACACTACACCCTTATTCAAACTGATAAATCTTCTGTACCATTGTTCACAAGTCGTCTAGGGCTCGGGCGACACATTCTGAGCTTCCACTGCAGTCTGAATATGACCTCACACTTCCCCATATTCAATTACATCTGCTGCAGTTTTGCCCACTCACTGAATATATCAATGTATGTCTCTTTGCAACTTTCCGCTCCCACCTACCTTACTTTCTGTGGCACCTAACTTTGTGTCACCAACAAACTTGGATAACTGTTCTCTACTCTGGCATCTAACTCATTTTAAATATAGGAAAAACTTAAAGCTTCAATATATCCTGATTGTGAGAGGAAAAGAACTATACACCTTGTTAGAACAGGGATTAAATTCTGTGTGTTCTTATTTATAACATATTCCCTAAATCAGTAGGGTTTGCAATAGTGAGTGTTAGATGTCATAGATTTATTAAGTACACAGTAATTAAACATATATTTCAAAGCAGTAATTACAACAAAAGCCTTGTGGGTTTAGTCAAGGACTTAAACGTGTTACATTTTGGAGCTCAGTTTAAAGGTTGATTGGACCTTAATTGAATTCCTAAGCATGTGTTCTAATAGTCATTTTTTCTACCATTTTCTTACGCTTTCCATGGGAAAATTTACATGTTTCTACATTACCTACTCCAACTCCTTATAAGGTGTATTTTAATAAGTTGGTCCCTTATCAATAATTTTAAGTCTTTCCTTTATTCATTCACTGGATGTGAACAAGGCCAGCATTTATTGCCCATCCATATAGAATTGAGTGGCTTGCTAGGACATTTCAGAGGGCAGTGAGAAGTCAAACACATTGCTGTGGGGCTGGATTCACTTACAGTCCAGACCACGTAAGGACAGCAGATTCCCTTCCTGAAAGGACATTAGTGAGCCAGATGGGGTTGTGCAGCAAACCAGTAGTAGTTTCATGGTCATCATTACTGGGACTAGCCTTTTTTTTAAATTAAATTTTGAATTTATTTAATTAACTCAATTTAAATGCCTCAGCTGCCATGGTGGAATTTGAACTCATGCACCTGGATCATTAGTCCAGACCTCTGGTCTACAGATCCAGTAGCATAGCCACTATGCTGTTGTTGCTGTAGTCCCAAAGGGCCATAGGCATCTCGCTCCATTAGAAAGAGACAGTTAGTAATGTATAGCTTGAGGATCTGTCCTCTGTAAACATGGGACAAGGCAGGCCTCCACAAACTATCACAGGTGGTATGGGGATTGAAACCACAAAGTTAGTGTATTTCTGCATCACACTCTAGCTGTCTAGCCAACTGAGCTAACCAAACCCCACCCACTCCCCCTCATGATGTTACTGCGCCCCTTTTCCATAAAGCAGCAGAACTCCCCACCCCCTTGTTATCTTATTGATGGATTCAATCTTGTTCAATTCTATCAAAGGGAACTTCTAACTATAAATCTGTACTATTTTGTACCAATCTACTGCTTCTAAAAAGGATGATGTATTTGCAGATGTTTCCACCTGCAGAATCTGTTATCGACTAATTTAAGTAGTCTGAAGTATATGCATCAGTGCCCACTGGGAAATTAGGTATGAAGCTGACCATTGCTTTAAAGTGATTCTTAATCCAACAGTTCAGTAGTCATTGTATCTAAAATGACTTTTAATTTCTCGCTTAAGAGGCAAAAACTAAATGTTACTGTTACTTCAATATGAGGAGAAATCAATAGCAATATAACATTGGTCAGATACCAAGGGACACAGATTTAAGGTGACTGGTAGAAGGATTAGAGGGGACATGAGGAGAAACGTTTTCACCCAGAGGGTGGTGGGGGTCTAAAATTGGCTGCTAGGAATGGTGGTAGAGGCAAAAACCCTCAATTCTTTTAAAAGGTACCTGGACATGTACCTGAAGTGCTGTAACCTGCAAGGCTATGGACCAGGTGCTGGAAGGTGGGATTAGTTTGGGAGACTAGCTTTTTCGTCCGGCGTGGACACGATGGGCACGATGGGCTGAATGGTCTCCTTCTGTGCCGTATTTTTTCTATGGTATTATTAACAGACTTCAGGACAGTCTGATTAACCTTTCCTTATTTCCTTATGGCACTGAATGACACAGGGGCTCAAAGGAATAATATTTGTCCTATTATTTGCCAAATATGTTATAAAACCTGCTTAAGATGCAAGTTACTGTGTTTTTCTGTCACTCAGTTATTTATATAAAAACAGTTGTATTTATATAGCTCCTTTAACATAGCAAAACGTCCCAAAGCGCTACACAGGAGCATCATAAAACAAAATTTGACACCAAGTTACTTAAGGACAGGTTACCAAAAGCTTGGCCAAAGTTGCAGGTTTTAAAGAGCATCTTAAAGGAAGAGAGACGGGAGAGGTTTAGAGATGGAATTCCAGAGCTTAGGGCCTAGACAACAGAAAGCATAACCGTTAATGGTGGATCATTTAAAATCGGATATCGTCAACAGGCCAGAATTCAAGGAGTGTTGCTGATATTTTGGAGGGTTGTGGGGCTGGAGGAGATTACAGAGATGGTGGAGGTGCAAGGTCATGGAGGGATTTGAAAAGAAGGATGAGAATTTTTAAATCTTGGCATTGCATAGCTGAGAGCCAATGTAGGTCAGCGAAGTGATGAGTGAACAGGATTTGGAATGAGTTAGGACATGTGCAACAGAATTTTGGATCTCTAAACATTTGAGGGAAGGCCAGGGAAGTTGACAAAGGATCTGGCACTTTGCAAACCCTGATCTGCACTCTTTGCATTGTTCAAAGTAAGTGGTGCAGGACTCCTCCCTTCAGAGAATCTCAGTCCACTTCACTTGGGAGTCAGTTGGAACACTGATTCCAGAGTTACACTTGCCCATTCAATGTCATTAGAGAGTAGAAATGACTCAGTACCAGTGCTAAACTTGCCGTGCAAATGCACCTTAAGATGCAAATGCTTGATTTCTTTGTCTATTCTTTCTTCCTCCTTTCTTGACTTCTCAATTACAAAAGATAATTTTTCTCTCATTCAGTTCCATATTTGGAGCTATAACTCTCACCATGAGTATTGTTATGATTCTATAATTTTTTGGGGGGGGTTTCGGGAAGAATGCGGTATGCCTTTCAGGCTGGAAAAGGAACCATACTGCTTTAAGAACTAGCAAGCCTCAGGGGTTAGAGAAAGTGCATTCTAGTTGCTGCTGGATATAAGCATATGAAGAGGGAACCAACCAGCTTCAAAGAATGCATCCTGGTTACCCGGTAACAGGCATTCAGGGACCATTGACTGGATATACAATGTTGCAATTATCTTTTGAACAGGCTTTTTTAGTTGAAACAGCCTGTTCCAACAGAGGAAACAGGCAGGCAGCTGTGTGTTAGCACCTGAAAGGAGGGCTCTCAGACCATTTAAACTGAAGGAAGAGAATTTAGTCTGTTTATTTATTATTCTCAAAATTCTAAAAAGTCAAGTCAAAATAGAGATCTATGATAATTTAAACTGAAGGAAGGGAAGTTAGACTGTGACAATGTTTTATCCCTCAAAAAATTCTAAAGCTAAATTGATTCATTAAAAGTGTTTGCAAGTTGTTAATTGTTGAAATTCATCGCTGGAGAGGGACCAACAATTTTGACTTCTGAATTAGACTACGGACTGTTCTACTGTTGAAAAACCTTCAAGAAACCTTGGACTCTTCCACATCTGGCAGGAACATAAATCTGCTAGGATTCTAATTTTTTTCTATTTTAAATGTTGTTTAGATCTTCATAGTGTTTAAGAATGTAGTTTTTCTAATTAAACAGTTAATTTGTTGATTTAAAGACACCTGGTTTGTTTAGCCTCTTTCAGGGGTTAATAGATGGTACAATTTGGCTGGGTCTTTCTTTAATTTAGAAAGTTTAAAATATGTTAGGTGATCTGTGGAGGGACGGGATTGAATTAACAGTGTGTTTCTCCTGCCACAATTAGAATTGTATATTTTGATTAGGGGCTTTGACTGGAGCAGTCGGTTATAACAGTATATTGTTGCATCTGGGATGCTTTCACTACGGTTGAGTCTGAAATGACCAGCATCTCAACCAGGTACCCATTTGCCATGCCCCATGGCTGAGCAGTTGACTGATTCAGGATTCAATGCCCAAGTTCAGTAGCAAAGCATCTCAGGAACATTCCTCTCTGGCCCTCATACAGATATCATTCTCCTTCAGGGGCACAAGAATAAAACTCTTGTCACCAATGGCACCACTAGCTCAGAATCTTTGTGTCATGTTTTGCGTTATATAAAACCAGCACGCACTGTCATCTTTGTACCAGAAGATTCTGAGATCAAGCCCCACAGAGCAGCACTGAGGGAGTGATGCACCATCTGAACGTCTGGCTTTCACCAAAGATATCAAACTGAAGCCTTATCTGCCTGTTCAGGTGGCTGCAAGTTTGCCAACATTCCCAGATTGGCCAGGAGTCTCCTGGAACTGAGGATCAATCAGCCTCAGTTACGTTCCATTAGTAGTTCATGCCTCTAAAGACTGGAGCTGCACTCAATCACCAATAACTCCGAGTTCAAGGAGGTAAAGTCAATGCAGCGAGAAGTAGCAGGCAGCTGGATAGTACATTGTGTCAGAGGCAAGTACTGGCCAATAGGATAAGCAAGAGTAGCTCCTTTTCTAAAATTGTTTCGGCCTCAGCTCCTGTAGCTTTGATTTGCCAGAGAATGGTACTGCTTTAATTTTGTGGAGAAATGACTTTTATAGTTGTGCCTTGCATTAATTACAATCCACTCTGATGCAGAAGGGTTGTAGCTCATGTGCAGTGCTGTCAGCTTGGACTGGGGGTTAGTGGCACCTCTACTGGGCAGGTGAATTTTATTTACAGTTGTCAGGGCTAGTGTGTCATTTTTCAGCTTGTATTCAGCACAACCTGTGTTCAGTTGTGACATATAGTGTGGTATCTTTATAACATGTCTTAGAACAATGTGATCCTCCTTACAACGGTGCATATTGTTCCTTGGCAAGAGCGTGAAAACATTTCTTTTTGTTTTACGTGCGGTTACTTATTTCCACAAGAAACATTTAAGGAGATTGCAAGGAAAATCAGAGTGGGAAAGAAAATCACTGATCATTATGTATAACTGAATCTGAAAAAGGTTCAGAAAAATTTCCTCTGCTGTTTTGTTCAAGATTGTAAGAATGCTATGAAAGAGCCACAAAGCAAAGATTTACTCAAGTACTTGCATTGAAGTAAAAGAGTGACCCAAAATTGGGACAGGAGAAAGTAAAATTTGGGAGAAGGTAGCATGCATTTTGCAGAAGATTTTTTTAATATAAATAACGTGGGCCTGGAGGCGGTCACATGATCAACTGTAACACATTGGGTACAACCATTATTCATTAGGCTTTACTGGAAGAAGGGATCTATCCTATATCTGGTTTCTTTGTTTTGCTCTTCATGTTTTATTTGCTTTAATATTGTCTATCTCTGCATCTCCAACTCCCTTCCCCCCCCCACCATTGACAGTCGTGCCTTTAACCATTTGGCCCTAAGTTCAGGAATTCTGTCCCTAAAACTCTCCCGCTTTCTCCTCCTTAAAAATGCTCTTTAAAGCCAATCCCTGAGAGCAAGCTTTTAGTCAACTCTCTGACTATTTATTTCTGTGGCTCAGCGTCAATTTATTTTGTTTGATTACACTCCCGTGAAGTGCCCTGGAACACTCTAATGCATTAAAGGTGTGATACAAATGTAAGTTGTTGTTGTTAAAAGGACTTTCATGCAGATGTATTTTTATTATTAATATCTCACCTCGGAACTTGAGTCCGATAATTGCTGCTTTGAAACAGACAGAAAGACATTAGTGCTGGCCACACGCAAATCCCAAAGGATGGAGAGGCAATGTCATGTATCGGTTTGCTTAGTCAGTAAGCTAGTGAGATCTTTGCATCTTAAAAATAGATGCACCATTAACCTGTTCATATGCCAGAATACATTCTTGCTGAATTCGGTGATATATTGATGGCATTTTTTTTTTAATTGCACAACAGAGACACCGTAAGCTTTAAAACACCAGGTGCACAGTCATTAACCCGAGGAGTTTTAACATCAATTGAAAATGCTAATTCATCTCGCTCACACTGATAAATTCAGCAATACGTCCAAGCCAGTACCCACAAGGCTCACCAGCACTCACAGTTCAAGCACAAATACCTCAATCACTAAGTCAAACAGACAGAACCAAACTGAAGGCACCATCTCCCAATTGTGCTTCCTTCACAGAGTGGGACAGTGCATATTGTGGAAGAAAAAAGCGAATGACAGCATTCCATAATTTGCACGTCAGAGAAAAGAGGGTCAGCATGAGGCACAAATATATGATTACCACCTGCAATAAAACAAAAGGGCTCAGAGAAACTTAGTACTAGCTAATTAGGCTACTTAAGAGAGCAATGCTGACTTGACAGCGTATCATGTAGGGTGTTCTCATTTGTCCAAAACCCATGAATATATGGGTTTTCTGGAATGTGCTCTATGTACGTTATATAAGAATGCAAATATTTGTGACATGGCACAGTAGGTATCACTCTCATCTTTGCTTCAAAAGGTTGTTTTTTTCAAGTTCCACTCTACCGACATGAACACATTACCCAGGCGAACACTCTGAGGGAAGGAGTGGTTCTCTGTCAGAGGTGTTGTCTTTTGGGTGATACATTAAAAGGAGACCTCATCTGTCCTCTCAGGTGGACATAAAAGACTCCATGGCCACCATTTTGAAGAATAACAGGGGAGTTCTCCCTGGTGTCCTGGTCAATATTAATCCCCCCCATCAGCATCACTAGAACAGATTATCTGATCTCATTGCTTTCTGGGAGCTTGCTGTGTGCAAATTGGCTGCCAGTTTTCCTACATACGAACATATGAATTAGGAGCTGGAGTAGACCATTCGGCCCCTCGAGCCTGCTTGACCATTTGATAAGATCATGGCTGATCTGATTGTGGCCTCAACCCCACTTTCCTGTCTACCTGCGATAACCTTTGACTCCCTTGTTAATCAATAATCTATCTAACTCAGCCTTAAAAATACTCAATGACCCTGCCTCCACTGTTCTCTGGGGCAGAGATTTCCACAGACTGACAATCCTCTGAGAGAATTGTTTTTTATTCATTCATGGGACGAGAACATCGCTGGCCAGGCCAGCATTTATTGCCCATCCCTAATTGCCCTTGAGAAGGTGGTGGTGAGCTGCCTTCTTGAACCGCTGCAGTCCATTTGGGGTAGGTATACCCACAATACTGTTAGGAAGGGAGTTCCAGGATTTTGACCCAGCGACAGTGAAGGAACGGCAATATAGTTCCAAGTCAGGATGGTGTGTCTGTCTTGGAGGGGAACATGCAGGTGGTGATATTCCCATGCATTTGCTGCCCCTTTCTAGTTAGTAGAGGTTGTGGGTTTGGAAGGTGCTGTCTGAGGAGCCTTGGTGCGTTGCTACAGTGAATCTTGCAAATGGTACACACTGCTGCCACTGTTTGTCGGTGGTGGAGGGAGTCAATGTTTGTAGATGGGGTGTCAATCAAGTGGGCTGCTTTGTCCTGAATAGTGTCAAGCTTCTTCAGTGTTGTTGGAGCTGCACCCATCCAGGCAAGTGGAGAGTATTCCAACATACTCCTGACTTGTGCCTTGTAGATGGTGGACAGGCTTTGGAGTAAAGGTCTGGAAAGGAAACCTGACCCGAGCCCGAATACAGGACCTGGAAGTTTGACCCAACCAGACCCGCATCCGACACATGTCGTCGGGTCCCGTCGGGATCGGGTCAGGTAGCAGGCCTTTACCCATGTACGCCTGCTACCTGATCTGACCCCGACAGATCCCAATAACATGTGTCAGGTTCGGGTCGGGTTGGGTCGGACTTCCGGGTCCTGCATTCGGGCTCGGGTCGGGTTTCCTTTCCAGACCTTTACTTTGGAGAGTCAGGAGGTGAGTTACTTGCCGTAGGATTCCTAGCCTCTGATCTGCTCTTGTAACCACGGTATTAAATGGCTACTCCAGTTCAGTTTCTGGTCAATGGTAACCCCTTGGATGTTGAAAGTGGGGGATTCAGCGATGGTAATGCCATTGAATGTCAAGGGGAGATGGTTAGATTCTCTCTTGTTGGAGATGGTCATTGCCCGCCACTTGTGTGGCGCGAATGTTACTTGCTACTTATCAGCACAAGCCTGGATATTGTCCAGGTCTTGCTGCATTTCTAATAGGCTGCTTCAGTATCTAAAGAGTCGTGAATCGGGCTGAACATTGTGCAATCATCAGCGAACATCTCCACTTCTGACCTTATGACTGAACAAAGGTAATTGATGAATCAGCTGAAGATGGTTGGGCCTAGGACATTACTCTGAGGAAATCCTGCAGTGATGTCCTGGCGCTGAGATGATTGACCTCCAACAACCACAACCATCTTTCTTTGCGCTAGGTATGACTCCAACCAGCGGAGAGTTTTCCCCCTGATTCCCATTGATTTCAGTTTTGCTAAGGCTCCTTGATGCCATACTCGGTCAAATGCTGCCTTGATGTCAAGGGCAGTCACTCTCACCTCACCTCTTCAGTTCAGCTCTTTTGTCCATGTTTGAACCAAGGCTGTAATGAAGTCAGGAGCTGAGTGGCCCTGGCGGAAGCCAAACTGAGCATCAGTGAGCAGTTTATTGCTAAGCAAGTGCCACTTGATGGTACTGTCGATGACACCTTCCATCTCTTTACAGATGATTGTGAGTAGACTGATGGGGCGGTAATTGGCTGGGTTGGAGTTGTCCTGCCTTTTGTGTACAGGACATACATGAGCAATGTTCCACACTTGTTAGGTAGATGTCAGTGTTGTAGCTATACTGGAACAGCTTGACTAGGGCCGTGGCAAGTTCTGGAGCACAGGTCTTCCATACTATTGCCGAAATATTGTCAGGGCCCATAGCCTTTATAGTATCTGGTGCCTTCAGTCGTTTCTTGAAATCACGTGGAATGAATCACATTAGCTGAAGTCTGGCATCTGTGATGCTGGGAACTTCAGGAGGGGGCTGAGGTGGATCATCAACTGAGCACTTCTGGCTGAAGATTGTTGCAAATGCTTCAGCCTTGTCTTTTGCACTGATGTTCTGGGCTCCCCCATCATTGAGGTTGGGGATATTTGTGGAGCCACCTCCTCCAGTTAGTTGTTTAATTGTCCACCACCATTCATGGCTGGATGTGGCAGGACTGCAAAGCTTAAATCTGATCCATTGTTTATGGGATTGCTTAGCTCTGTCTATCACATGCTGCTTATGCAGTTTGGCACGCAGGTAGTCCTGTGTTGTAGCTTCACCAGGTTGACACCTCATTTTTAGGTGTGCTTGGTGCTGCTCCAGGCATGCCCTTCTGCACTCTTCATTGAATCAGGGATGGTCTCCTGGCTTGATTGTAATGGTAGAATGGGGGATATGCCGGGCCATGAGGTTACAGATTGTGGTTGAATACAATTCTGCTGCGACAGTAAGTACACTTCCTTGGCTGTAAAGAGCTTTGGAATGCCCTGAAGTCATTAAAGGCACTGTAGAAATGTAAGTCCTTCATTTTAATGCAGCATTATAAATAATTAAAGTAGGGAAACTAGTTTAACAATGGTGTAATGCCTAAAATGTGGCAGTAAAGCATACAGACTAGAAGGTCAAGGTCAGGCCCTTTTCTGTACTACACTCGGCTGATCTCAACCAGAACAGAAGTCATAACAGGTATTATTATTTATCATTATTAATCAAGAGAGTTCCCTGCTCCTAACTACGACCCAAATGACTCCCTCTTGAAACATTGGGAAGAATATTGGTCTTGGGTGTGATGCACTCTGTGGTTGAGGAGCTTGATGACACTCAGTTTGAGGCTTTATAATATGGTGGAGGCTAGCTGGTGCTCTTCCCTGTCCATTGAAAGAAATGGATGAATATCACTAAGAATTTCCAGGCTGCATAGTCCACGATTGGCAGTACCTGTAAAAACAGACCCCAGCTAAGAGCATGGCATTGTTTACTCTGAAGAAGAGAAGGCTCACAGCAAATACAGTCCAAGCATCCACAATCCCAAAGGGAACAGATCAGCTGAACTCCAATATTAAAAAAAATCACCTTTTATAAACTTTGGACATCCCAAAACCAATGGAGTACAGTCACTATTGTAATGTAGGAACCAGGGAAGCCAATTTACACACAGCAAGCTCCTACAAAGAGCAATGTGATAATAAGAAGATCATCTATTTCAGTGATGTTGATTGAGGGGTAAATGTTGGCCAGTGTACTGGGGAAAATTCCCCTGTGCTTCTGTAAAACAGTGACATGGGATCTTTTACTTCCACCCAACAAGGCAGATGGGTCCTCAGTTTAACACTTGATCAGAAAAATGGCACTTCAACAGGGCAGCACTAATTCAGTCCTGCACGGAAACATTATCCTGGATTACACATCCAAGTCTCTAGGGTAGGACTTGAACCCATGACCTTGCACTTCAGAGGGGCATGTGCTGCCCATGAGCTACAACTGACACGCATGTACAATTAGCACAAGCTGACATGAGTAAATTAAGCAGATAGAAGTTGTTAAAGTTTTATGTCTGTGTCAAAGACATGTAAATCAGAAAAGTTAAGGCGTACAAGCAGTTTAGAACTATCGGGACATAGATTTGGGGTGCGCCCATTTTAGGGCATGATACCTGCATCTGAATGGTAAGGATGGAAATGTGCTTGGTTTCGGGCCACATGCATCATTAAAATGCACTGGGCATGGTGTGAATAGCCAGACAGTGAAGAGATCAAGTTTGGATAAGTGAAGCTAGGAAGATAGGAGATGGGGAGCAATTGGAGGTGGTGGGGGATGGGACGGTTGGGAATTATAAGAACGTAAGAAATAGGAGCAAGAGTAGGCCATTCAGCCCTTCAAGCCCACTCTGCTGTTCAATGAGATCATGCTGATCTTCTACTTCAACACCATTTTCCTGCAGTATCCCTGTAACCCTTGATGTTTTTAATATGTAAAAATCTATCGATCTCAGTTTTGAACATATTCAATGACTGAGCCTCCCCAGCCCTTGGGCAGAGAATTCCAAAGATTCACCAGCGTTTGAGTGCAGAAATTCCTCCTCATCTCGGTCCTCAATAGCCTGTCCCGTATTTTGATTCTGGGATTGCTTAGTTTCCTTTGACAGTGCACCAGGGTTTTGAAACTTCTAAATGCAAAGATATTTCAGCAATCGGCACAAGATGTGGGAGAATTTCAAAGCATAGCATTTTTGTGATTGATCTCTATTTATTTTCAATGCTCCTGGTACAGCTACAATAAGCCCCTGGCAAATCATGAGTTACAAATCTATTCAGTATCAATATTTCAACCAATGGAACTCCAAAAGACATATATGTCTGAAAAGTCTTCATGATGAGTTTTATTAAATGAAATGAGAGGAATCAGTAGGACTACATTACTCCAACATTTTTCTACATTGGAGAAGAAACCACAATCCCCAAATCTCTTGATATGCATATGTTTTAATTGCTATTTTAAGCTCTTTACTCTTATAATAGCTTACATGCTATGACCCCCTTCTACCTTAAACAAGGAGATAATTTCACAGATGCACAAACACCATAATGAATCTTTTACCCAACACCCCTCAATAATCTATGTAAATGTTACATGAACCCTGTTATCTGCCTTTTTTTTTGTTCATTCACAGGACGTGGGTGTCACCAGCATTTGTTACCCATCCCTAATTGACCTTGAGAAGGTGGTGGTGAGTCGCCTTCTTGAACTGCTGTAGTCCATGGGGTGTAATCACACCCACAGTGCTGTTAGGGAGGGAGAGCTGGGGGAAATGGTTGCATTATTATAATGTTACTGCACTAATTCAGAGGAATTGACTAATACACTGCAGACACGAGATCAGATCTGACCATGGCAGCTGGGGGAGTTTTAAATTTAATTTATCAATCAATTAATAAAATGCTAGTCTCATTATTAATGATCATGAAACTACCAGATTGTTGTAAAAACCTATCTGGTTCACTAATGCCCCTTAGGGGAGGAAATCTGCTGGTCTACATGTGACTCCCAAACTACAGCAATGTGGTTGACTCTGAGTTGCTCTCTGAAATGGCCTAGCAAGGCACTCATTGGATCAAACCTCTGGAGAAAAGTTGAATAATGAGTAAAACCGAATGGACCTAGGCACTGAAATGTCAAAGGCACACCCTGCCCAATCGACTCTGCAAAGTGCTCCTCACTAACATTTGGGGACTTGTGTCAAAATTGAGAGAATTATCACATAGACGACTCAAGCAATAGCCTGACATACTACAGACAAAGTCCCAGATTCCTCCATCACCATCCGTGGCTAGGTCCTGTCCCACTGACAGAACAAACGCGCCAGACTAACAGCACAGTGGTATACAGTCAGGAGAGAGTGGTCCTGGAAGTCCTCAACATTGACGTCAGACCCCATGCAGTCTCACACATCCAGTCAAAGATAAGCAAGGAAACCTCCTGCTGATTACCACCTACCACCCACCTCGACTGATGAATCAGTGCTTCTCCATGTTGAACACCACTTAGAAGAAGCACTGAGGGTAGCAGGGGCACAGAATGTACTCTGGGAGTGGAACTTCAATGTCCATCACCAAGAGTGGCTTGGTAGCACTACTACTACTGGTCGAAACCTGAAGGATCCTGATAGCAAGTCCTTGTGGAGACAGAGGCTGCTTTTGTACAGAGGACACCCTCTTTCGTGTTGGGCTTAGACTCAGAAAAAATCTAGCAGCTCAAAACTGGGCAATCATGAGGTGCTATGGGCCTTCAGCAGCAGGAGAATTGTACTCAACCACAATCTGTAACCCAATGGTCCGGCATATCCCCCACTCTACCATTCCCATCAAGCCGGGGGATCAACCCTGGTTCAACAAGGAATATAGGACAGCATGCCTAAAAATGAGATACCAACCTGCTTCTCCATGTTGAACACCGATTGGAAGAAGCATTGAGGGTAGCAAGGGAACAGAATGCACTCTGGGTGGGGGACCTCAATGTCCATCACCAAGAGTGGCTCGGTCGCGCCACTACTGACCAAGCTAGCCTAGTCCTAAAGGACATAGCTGCTAGACTGGGTCTGCGGCAGGTGGTGCGGCAACCACCAAGAGGGAAAAACCTACTTGACCTCATCCTCACCAATCTACCTGTCGCAGATGCATCAGTCCATGACAGTATTAGTAGGAGTGATCACTGCACAGTCCTTGTGGAGACAAAATCTTGTCTTCACATTGAGGATACGCACTATTGTGTTGTGTGGCACTACCACCATGCTAAATGCAATAGATTTCAAACAGATCTAGCAACTCAAAACTGGGCATCCATAGGCACTGTCGGCCATCAGCAGCAGCAGAACTTTACTCGACCATAATCTGTAACCACATGGCCCGGCAAATCCCCCAATCACCATTACCATCAAGCAGGGGACCAACCCTGGTTCAATGAAGCCTCCAGTAGGGCATGCCAGGAGCAACACCAGGCATACCTCAAAATGAGGTTTCAACCTGGTGAAGCTACAATCCAGGACTACTTGCATGCCAAACTGCATAAGCAACATGCAATAAACAGAGCTAAGCGATCCCATAAACAACAGATCAGATCTAAGCTCTGCAGTCCTACCACACCCAGTCATGAATAGCAGTGGACAATTAAACAACTAACAGGAGGAGGTGGCTCCACAAATATCCTCATCCTCAATGATGGAGGAGCCAAGCACATCAGTGCGAAAGACAAGGCTGAAGCATTTGCATCCACCGTCAGCCAGAAGTGCCGAGTGGATGATCCATCTCGGCCTCCTCCTGAGGTTCCCAGCATCACAGATGCCTGTCTTCAGCCAATCCAATTCACTCTACATGATATCAAGAAACGGCTGAAGGCACTAGATACTGCAAAGGTTATGTGCCCTGACAACAGTCCAGCCATGGTGCTACAGACCTGTGCTCCAGTACCAGCCACGGCCCTAGCCAAACTGTTCCAGTACAGCTACAACACTGGCATCTACCCAGCAATGTGGAAAATTGCCTAGGTATATCCTGTGCAAAAACAGCAGGACAAATCTAACTGGGCCAATTACAGCCCTATCAGTGTACTTCCGCTCATCAGCAATGCGATGGAAGGGGTCGTTGACAATGCTATCAAACAGCACATGCTCAGCAATAACCTGCTCAGTGACACTCAGTTTGGTTTCCGCCAGGACCACTCAGCTACTGACCTCATTACAGCCTTGGTCCAAACATGGACAAAAGAGCTGAACTCCAGAGGTGAGATGAGAGTGACTGTCCTTGACATCAAGGCTGTATTTGATCGAGTACGGCATCAAGGAACCCTAGAGAAACTGGAGTCAATGGGAATCAGGGGGAAAGCTCTCCACTGGTTCCAGTCATACTTAGCATAAAGGAAGATGGTTGTGGTTGTTGGAGGTCAATCATCTCAGTCCCAGGACATCACTGCAGGAGTTTCTCAGGGTAGTGTCCCAGGCCCAGCCATCTTCAGCTGTTTCATCAATTAATTTCCCTCCAGCATAAGCTCAGAAGTGGGGATGTTCGCTGATGATTGCACAATGTTCAGCACCATTCCACGACTCCTCAGATACTGAAGCAGCTCATCTCGAAATGCAGCAAGACCTGAACAATATCCAGGCTTGGGCTGATAAGTGGCAAGTAACATTCATGCCACACAATCTAACCATCTCCCCTTGATGTTCAATGGCATTACCATTACTGAATTTCCCACATTGGCCAGAAACTGAACTGAGCCAGCCCATAAATCCTGTGGCTACAAGAGCAGGTTAGAGGCTGGGAATTCTGCAGAGAGTAACTCACATCCTGGATCCCCAAAGCCTGTCCACCATTTACAACGCACAAGTCAGGAGTGTGATGGAACACTTGGCTGGTTGGGTGCAGCTCCGACAGCACTCAGGAAGCTCGACACCATCCAGGACAAAGCAGCCCATTCACCACCTTCAACATTCACTCTCACCACCACCGACGCACAGTGGCAGCACTGTGTACCATCTACAAGATGCACTTCAGCAACTCACCAAGCTTCTCTAGACAGCACCTTCCAAACCCGTGAACTTTATGACCTAAATGAATAAGGGCAGCAGATGCATGGGAACACCACCACCTGCAAGTTCCTCTACAAGTCACAAACCATCCTGACTTGGAACTATATCACCATTCCTACACTGTTATTGGGTCAAAATCCTGGAACTCCCTTCCTAACTGCACTGTGGGTGTACCTACGCTAGATAGACTGCAGTGCTTCAAGAAGGCGACTCACCACAATCTTCTCTAGGGCAATTAGGGATGTACAATAATTAATTGCCTTGCCAGCAATGCCCACATTCCAAGAACCAATATAAATAAAATTGTCCCAGTGACAATGAAGGAATGGAGATTGCCATTGAATGTCAAGGGGAGATGGTTAGGCTTTATCTTGTTACAGATGGTCATTAGCTGACACTATGTGTTGTGAATGTCATTTGCCACTTATCAGCCCAAGCCTGAATGTTGTCCAGGTCTTGCTGCGTGGAGGCAAGCACTGCTTCAGTAACTGAGGAGTAAATGGTACTGAGCACTGCAATAATCAGCGAACATCCCCACTTCTGAAGTGATGATGCAGGGACGGTCATTGATGAAGCAGCTGAAGATGGTTGGGCCACATCACTACCCTGAAGAACTTCTGTGGTGATAATACAATATATATTTTATTTAATGCACTTCTGATCGTTCTTGTGAATGTGATTGGTACTCGGATGGTTGCTATTCTTCATTGTTTACATGATTACAGCTGTCCCATGGAAGTCATAGGACTAGTTTGCAAGAGGTTACTTGAAACTTCAGGCTGATGTTCCTTAATTGCTTTTATATTGGAACAAGCTACTTCAACCAAGTTAGAAGTTTTACTGTCAAAACCTCTCAACATGCTCACGTTTTAATTGCTGAGGAGAAGGGAACAGAGGCTTATGCTGATAGGGTTAGATGAGGAAAGATGGGAGGAGGCTCAAATGGAACCGGTATGGACTGGTTGGGACAGAGGTCCTGCTTCTGTGTGGTATATTCTATGCAATTCTTGGAGAGGTTGAATGTCAAGAGCCATCCTAGATTCACTGAAGGTCAGCACAGTGGCGCAGTGGTTCGCACCGCAGCCTCACAGCTCCAGCGACCCGTGTTCAATTCTGGGTACTGCCTGTGTGGAGTTTGCAAGTTCTCCCTGTGTCTGTGTGGGTTTCCTCTGGTTGCTCCGGTTTCCTCCCACAGCCAAAAGACTTGCAGGTTGATAGGTGAATTGGCCATGATAAATTACCCCTAGTATAGATAGGTGGTAGGGGAATATAGGGACAGATGAGGATGTGGTAGGAATATGGGATTAGTGTAGGATTAGTATAAATGGGTGGTTGATGGTCGGCACAGACTCGGTGGGCCGAAGGGCCTGTTTCAGTGCTGTATCTCCAAATCAAATCAGACTTGTCAGATACAAACCATTTGTCTGTATTGACTTCGAGTTCTTTTTTTCATTTCGATCTGAACTAGCCTAGTTTATTCTTATCATTCCCCTTAGTCAGAAAGACAGGGGTGGAGGGGGGCTTCAACTTGTAGATATTGCACAGAATCTTTTTTTTTATGTTCACCTGTGAGTTCAATCGAGGCCTCGATTGATGTTTTTGTACGTCATTGATGTGTCAGGATAGACGATGTGCCCGAGTTTCTGGAGTGAGGCTTGAACTTGCAAACGCTTGCCTCAGAGGCTGAAGTAGTAACACTAGCCAAGCTGTTACTAATACCTACACTGGGGTGTAGCTCCAGTGTTGCAGATGCCCCTTTGTTACTGCACCCAAGTTGGCTGTGTGTGAGACTAGTCAAGAAGGATTTACAGGCTATTCAACTGCACAGGCATCACTGACGCTGTTCCCACCTAATGTCTTTGTCAAGCAGTGATCATTGGATAGCAGTCATCAGTGAGAAAAATATCCAGCGTCCCCTATCCTAACCATGGCCAGTTGGAGTCAACCGTACTGATGTCCTTGGTCATTGGCAAGGAGCCAGTACAAGTGCGATGGTGTCCTTCTGTACTATGAACTATTATTGTAACTCAACACAGATCAAGATCAAACCTGGCTATTTCTTGGTCTTGTTTAGTGACATGATTCTTCAGGATTGACAAAGGAAATAATAATAGTCATTCTTTCAGTGAGTAACAGGAAGGGACTAGAAGACGTGACAATGACTTGCAAAATATGAATAATTCCTCATGTTTGATGAGATATTTATGTAGAGGTAATACTGCAAATTTTGTACAAACTGCACCAGAGCATGGTATGAACATGACATGGGTAGCACGATTAAAAAAACAAATAAGAATGAAATGTTTTTCTCAATTCTTGACTGAGCCAATCTATTGTTTGCTGCAGACACAAAGCTTGCCATGCATGAGGGAAACAATGTACCCAGTGCCAATCAAACCAGTTGCAGTGCTGACATTGAGGGTTGTAAACTCAAACCATTCTATGTACTAATAAGCAACCTGAATACTGGAGGAATGAAGACTAGAAATAAAGAAATAACTGCATGGGTCAAGATTAAGGTGCAATTCATTGTATCTTTAAACTCGAATCCTTTTCATCACAATGTTTCTGCTTCACTATTTGGATAATATAGAGGTCTGAAAGAGCCAACTCACATCTTAGGGGACAGTTTAAATCCCAGGTGAGAATGTGGCCTAGGGAGGGGCCAGTCTACCTGGGTTTTGTCAGCAGGGAAGGCCCAGACAACGCTAAAGGCTGAGACTCGTTTGTATGACACTGGCCCACTGTTCAATTGGGCGACAGGAGTAGGGCTGCCAAATCTGGTTGGATGCATTCCGGGAGGTTTCATCGCATGATGTCCCATGTCCAATGGCTCCATGCCCCCATTCTTCCACCATTGGTCGCCTGACACGTTCATCTTCACGGTGCCCCGCCTTCTCGTGCCAACTGGAAAGCGAACAGACTCTTTCGCGACCCACTTGGATGGTTCTTGACTGTCACTCAGTCTTTTTTTCCAACCTATGATATTTTTTAAATCATTAAACAAAAACCTTCCAAGAAATTGAAAGCAAAATACACAATTTTTTTTTTTACTGCCCTGTGACTTTTCTCCCATAGTTTCTTGCAACAGTGTCAGGGAGATGAATCTTTCATTTCTGGAGGTGCCAAGATGATTCTGAAAAGTTGACAACTCTAGTCTGGAGGGCACCACCAGAGATCAAGAGGAATGATCCCAGTCACTAAGCTCATGAGGGAACATAGGACTCGGAGCAAGCCAGTACACAGAGGTGTCATCAGACAATAAATTGACAGCAAGGCACAGAAGGAGATATTTGAGGGGTAACTGAAAACTTGGCCAAAGAGTTGGGGTTATAAGGAGGATCTATGATATTGGACAGGTAAATTCCATGCCTCTTTCAAGTTTGTAACCATGGCTTTCAAATTTTGAACAGTATACTAACATTTCAATTCTTAATGTGTTCTCTCCGCTATTGTATGCAAATACTAATTCATATATTTAACTAACTGCGGACATTTGAATACTAGGGTTCCAGAGTGGAAGGTTGCATCATCAGACCAGATGCGTCGGAGACGGAGAAACTGGGAAAATGAAATGGAGTCCTTACAGGAAACCGGGTGTGAGGTAGTGTAGTCAAGGTACCCGTGGGAGTCGGGCTTATTGCAACCTTCCACAACAGCGCTTCTGATATGTCTCCCTTTTTCCTCAACCGAGGATTCCCCCCAACTGTGATTGATAGGGCCCTCAACTGTGTCCGGCCCATTTCCCACACTTCTGCCCTCACCTCTTCTCCTCCCTCCCAGAATTGCGACATGGTTCCACTCGTCCTTATTTTCCACACCACCAGCCTCCTCATCCAAAGGATCATCCTCTGCCATTTCTGCCACATCCAGTGTGATGCCACCACCAAACACATCTTCCCTTCCCCTCCCCTGTCAGCATTCTGAAGGGATCGTTTCCTCTGCGACACCCTGGTCCACTCCTCCATCACCCCTGACACCTCGTCTCCTTCCCACGGCACCTTCCCATGCAATCGCAGGAGGTGTAATGCCTGCTCTTTTACTTCCTCTCTCTTCACCATCCAAGACCCCGAACACACCTTTTAGGTGAAGCAGCGATTTACTTGTACTTCTTTCAATGTAGTATACTGTATTTGCTGCTCACAATGCGGTCTCCTCTATATTGGGGAGACCAAACGCAGACTGGGTGACCGCTTTGTGGAACACCTCCACTTAGTTCGAAAGCATGACCCCGAGCTTCCGGTTGCTTGCCATTTCAATACACCCCCCTGTTCTCATGCCTACATTTCTGTCCTTGGCCTGCTGCAGTGTTCCACTGAACATCAAAGCAAGCTCGAGGAGCAGCAACTCATCTTTCGATTAGGCACTCTACAGCCTTGCAGACTCAACTTTGAGTTCAATAATTTCACAGCATTACTGGCTTTTTAAAATAATTTTCTATTCCTTTTCATTATTTTATTTCATTTCATTCTGTAACCATGAACCTGTTTTTTTTTCCAGATGGACAGAGCTGCTCATTATTCTGCCATAACACTCTCTCTGGACAAATGCTTTTTCTTTCACCACAAGCATTAACACACTTTGTGCCTTTATCCCATGATAACTTTGTTATTTAATCTCTCCTGCCCTCTGCCCCATCACACACCTTCCCTTTTGTTCTCTTCCCCACCAAACCACCTCCCCCCTTCACTTCACTTGCTTATAACCTAATTCTTTTCTAACCTTTGCCAGTTCTGATGAGAGGTGACAGACATGAAACGTTAACTCTGCTTGTATCTCCACAGATGCTGCCTGACCTGCTGAGTATTTCCAGCACTTCCAGTTTTTATTTCTGATTTCCAGCATCTGCAGTATTTTGGTTTTATTCAAGGTCTAGTAGTTGTGGACATGCAGCCCTTAATGATTCTCCCTCTGATAGGCCCTCCTTTCTTTTGTTAACAAGCCAGACTCCAATTCAACACCTCCCAGGCACCAGCCCCCCACCCGCCAAAGGTCCCTGTGTTGGTGTGTGACAGGTAAAACAAATTGCTTGTCAAATACAAAACTGATCCAAATAAGCTGATGAAGTCTTGGAGTAATATCATCTGGATGAAAGCATAATGTACTTCTTATTTTGTTGAAAAATTAATTAAAATATGCATGCCAAATGTCGTATGCTTATTACATTTCGAAAGCCAAATGGTGAACTTGCAGAGGCTGTATCCAACAAAGCGGAATATATAAATAGTTAAAATAAAGCATATCCCTTGATCACTTCCCTCAAATATGAAAGACTAAAAGCTGTGTTACAAGGCAAAACATTTGTTCTAACACCATGCTGAATGTTTGTATGTCGACACAAATATTCTTCTGGTTGAAAAACAAAATGAATTGGATGCTGCCTAATGTGAGCATGCAAAATAAATGAATTGTTCACGTTAGGCTAACTAACTGCAGCAAAATTCAATCAATGCTGGAACAACTGATCTGTTTACAGCCATTATGAGATTTTTGGCATGGAATAATCTCTTCTTAGTGTAATAATGACATCAGCGCAATCTGAATTGGCCGAACCAGTGCAAAAGATCGAGGAAATGTTAAATATAAGTGAGTTACATCCAATAGCACTTACATTCGTGTTTTCCATGATCTTTTACATTGGTTCTGTTGTATGACGCTGCCACCATATTATGTTATTAATTTCTCAGCACAAATGTACCAAACAATCTGAGGCTGAATGGTAAGTTGAATGAAGGGTCCTTTATTACAAAATAACAGACTTACAAGAGAGCTCTAAGATACACGTGCTTACTGATGATTAACAACTGCTATATCACATGTTGGTTTACATCACTTTCTGTGATGATGTATACTAAACTATTTACATATTCAACAGTATGTTAATTAATATTCAAACAGTTAAAGCAATATCACAACATCACCCTTTCCTTAAATGGAAATGTCGTAAATCATAAGCTATGTACATAATGAAATAGGATAGTTGTGAACAATTTTAACACATGTATTGACTCTCTTGTTCATTATTATTGTTATTATTATTGGTTATCCCTCGCAGATGAGGATGATTGTCTTCCGTGAATCCGAAGGTGACTGATGAGGCTGATTCGAGATCTACAGATTTTATGGTCCGGAGGGCATTTGTTGTCATGTGGGATGTCTGGTTGTGTATTATTAGTTCAGGTCATGGCTTGTTCTTTTCGTTGTTCTCACTTTTCGTCTTCATTTTGTCATCGTTGGGTCTCAAAATGCTGGGATCGTTCCCACAGACTCTGCCTCCAACTGGTTCAGTTCAGGGCGATGGTCTCCCAGGAGTTGATGTCAATGTTGCATTTCTTCATGTTGGCTTTCAACACATCCTTGAAGTTCTTCATTTGTCCTCCTCTGGTGCGTCTGCCCTGACTGAGCTGGGAGCTTTGGGAGCCTGGTATCCGACATTCGCACTATATAACCAACCCAACAAAGCTGATGGTGGATAATCATAGCCTCGATGCTTGTGGTGCCTGCTTGTGAGAAGCCACTGATCTTGGTGCGCCTGTCCTCCCATTTGATATGTAGGATCTTCAGCAGGCAGCATTGTTGATACAACTCTAGTGCTTTGAGATGCCTTCTATATATTGTTAATGTTTCAGCCCTGTACTATAAGGTAAGGATCACGACCGCATGGTAATCCATGAGCTTGTTTTCAGTTTTGATGGTGCGATCTTCAAACACTCACTTCCTCAGGTGGCCAAAGCTGCACCAGCAGATTTCAGGCAATGTTGGATTTCTTTGTCAAAATCATCCTTCTATCAGCTATATACAGAATGAAATAGGATAGTTGTGAACAATATTTACACATGTATTGACTCTCATGTTCATTAATTAAGTGTCTCTGACATGTATAAGTGGCCTGGAGACTCAACCTGACCTTGTAATTGTGCAACTTTATTGAGATCTGGCATTGTCAATTCTTTTCTCTTGATTGGTTGGTTTGGACAGACAATTATCTTGTACTTAAGTGTTGCATGTGTCACGTTTCTTGGTTCCATTCTTAGGACTTGAATGTGAACGTGTTCTCGGCGCGACAGGAGTATCAGGCATGATGTTGGTAGATAATTCTCTCAGCTGACATCTGTTCCTTCTCAGCATCGCTCCATTCGGGATGCTTACCTTGCATGATCGTGGCCTGGTACAGATCTATGACACTTCCGCAGGGAACCATGCCTTCTCTTGTGGATGGATCTCTGTAACCTTTTGTCTGATCTGTAGAGGAGGTAATTCCGAGCCTGCACGCTTGTCAAGTGTGATGTTCATTTTTTCCTGTCGCCCCAACAGTTTGTCTTGGATTGATGATGGTCTTGTCAAGTTATGACTTGGGTGGCGCAGTGATTAGCACCGCAGCCTCACAGCTCCAGCAACCCAGGTTCAGTTCTGGGTACTGCCTGTGTGGAGTTTGCAAGTTCTCCCTGTGTCTGCGTGGGTTACCGCCAGGTGCTCCGGTTTTCTCCCACAGCCAAAGACTTGCAGGTTGTTAGGTAAATTGGCCATTATAAATTGCCCGTAGTGTAGGTAGGTGGTAGGGGAATGGTGGGGATGTGGTAGGCAATATGGGATTAATGTAGGATTAGCATAAAAAATGGTTGATGGTTAGCCCAGATTCAGTGGGCTGAAGGGCCTGTTTCAGTGTTGTATCTAAAAAAAAAGAGTCGTCTTGACTTGCATTCTCAACATGATCTCTGCTGGAGTCAGCAATCCTTTGTTTAGAGGTGTTGCTCACAAGTGTAACACCGCAATGTGGAGATCTTGATTAGTTTTTCTGTATGTCAGAAATAATGATTTTACTGTATACACCATCCTTTCTCCCAGGCCGTTTGAACTTGGATAATGCGCGGATAATGTAGCATAATTTATAGCCCACTTTGCACACATGTCTTGAAGTGACTTACCAGTATATTGTGGACCATTATCCATTATCCGATACTATCACCTCTGAGGAACCAAAGAGACTAAAGATTGCACGCATTGTGTTTGCTACCGATGCATTTCATGTATCTCTCAATTGGCAGATAATTGGAAATTTTGAGAAGTAAGTTTGTGATCAATAGAAAATCGTCACTTTTGATGGTAAATAAATCAGTGGCTATTCTTAGCCATGGATGAGATGGAACATCATGAGATGAAGTGGCTCTGTGTTGGCTCAATTGATGCTCTTGGCATGCATCGCACACCCTCACTGCTTGCTCTATGTCACCATTGATCCCCAGCCAACAAACTGTTTTCTGTGCAAGTCGTCATGATCATTCAATGCCCACGTGCCTTGATGTAATTGTGTAAGCGTATCTTGACAAAGCATTTTTGAAATCAACACTTATCTTCCTTTAAAAATAACACCAATGTATATTCCTAACTCATCACAGTATTCCCAAAAGGTTCTGTGATCTGTAGAAACCTCTTGCACTAAAGATAGACTGCCACAGTGCCTTTAGAACAGCATCTCTGGAAGTCTCTTCTTGGAGCTCTTCACAATTCTTCTGTCCAAATCACACTAGGCCAATGTTGTACAAATCTTCTAGTTCCACATCTATTTTGTCTACTTGGACATCTAGTGGTATGTTGTCTCATTTCTTGGGTTTGGGTAATCTGCTCAGTAAATCAGACGACACCATGAAGTTTCCAGGTTTATATCAAACCTCACAGTCGCACCCTTGTACCTTAATGAATAGTCTTTGTAGTTGAGATGGTGTGCTGGTGAGTGTTTTTTTGCCAAACCATTGCCAACGGCTTGTGATCAGTCTTGACAACAAAACGTTTGCCAAAAAGGTATGTACGAAACCTTGAAATATCAAATACTAGTGCTAGCATTTCCCGTTTAATGCTCGAATAGTTTGCCTGAGTAGGTGACAAACTTCTGGAACCAAATGCAATTGGTCTAACTTCTTGTAATAGACATGCTTCAAGACCGTTTTGTGAAGCATCTACCTCAAGTGCCATTTCTTTACTTGGGTCGTAATACTGCAAACATGCTTCTGTAGTAAAAGACAGTTTCAGCAAATCAAATGTGTACTGATGATCTTCTTACCACAAAAATGGCATATCCTTCTTGAGAAGCTCACACAATGAGGATGCTTTCTCAGAAAAATTCAAGATATACTGTGCCCAAAAAATGAATAAGCCTAAACATCTCTGCAAATCTTCCTTGTCTTAAGGAGTAGGCATTGATTGTATATCTTCAACCTTACTGGGCTTAGGTCTTATGAGAGTAGATTGAGCTAAAAAAGTTGATGTGGCTCACATTAATAGCACATTTTTTTGCAATTAAACATGAAGCCTTCATTTCTGGCTGTTTCCATTAAAATGTGAAGATTCTTGTCAAGCTCTTCTTTAGTATTTCCCATGACTGCTATTTCATCTGTTATGCAAACACATCCAGGAACATTTTCAGTGATACGATCCATATGCTGATGGAACAGGTTTTGACTTACTGACAAGCCAAATGGCAAGCATAGAAAGCAATATCTTCCGAATGGTGTTCTGAAAGCTGCTAGTTCCTGTGAATCTTTAGAAAGGTGGACCAACCAGTATTCTTGTTTTGTGTCCAACTTCAAGAAAGACATGGTTCTCGCAAATCTTGGATTTAAGTCTTCCAAATTTTGTAAGGACATCTTTTGAGTGCTCGGTTTAGCCTCCTAGGATCTAGACATACTCTGATGATGCCAACTTTCTTGATCACGATGGTTGTGGAGCTGCACCTATCAGTGTTTTGCCGAACATGGTGAATAATCACTTGCCATTCCAGCGTGTCAAGCTCTGCTTTTAGCTTGTCTTTGAAGTGAACACTGCACTTCCACGGTGGATCTATGGAGGGAACAGCATCATCTTTCAAATGAAGAACAGCATCTCCTCTAAAACTGCCCACGGTATCAAATCTGTCCGGGTACTTCTGTTGTAAATCCTGAAAGACTAAATGAGGTCACATTTACCTTGGTTATGTAGCATTGGCACATTACTGATCTTGTGAATCATCATGATCTGGAGTTCACTGCATACTGGTAACCCTGCTACTGCTGGACCATTGGTGTCAACTACATAAAAGACTTGTGGTGATCATGCATAATTTGCACTCCAGCATCAGTGCTCCTACGCAGCATATTGGTGAATCATTATATGCAGCGAGTCTAGCTCTTTATCTGTACCATAGGTTAAAGGCCAGCTCGGGTCTGCCAAAGAAACCTGACCCGAGCCCGACAGAACCGCATCCGACCCTGAGCCTGACCCGGTCTGAGTCCTTCCATTTTTTCCCGTGCCCGACCCGATCCGACCCGACCATTAGTTAACCTGCCTTCCGTTTTTCACTTAGTTGCTTTTCTGCACAAGCTTAAAATAACTGTAAAATAAAAACACCTTTCTAGTCCACAAATGACATTAACATTGGAGCCACTTACCGGAGATTGTGATAGAGCATGTCTGACCCAGACCAAATGCTGGACCCAGAGGTGCGACTTGACCCGACCCGAGCCCGACACCTGTCGTCGGGTCCCGTCGGGTTCGGGTCGGGTGGCTGGCCTTTACCATAGATTCCCATTTCATCAGGCACATATCCTTTAGTATCTGAAGTGGTAAAATGTTGACGCTTGCCCCTGTATCAATCTTTAGCCATTGCTTGTGCTTGTCATTCGTGTTTAGGCATATGAGTTTGATTGTAGTGAAGGCTTCCAACTGTGTAACTGCATCCATGTGGTGTGCAGCTGTCACCGTATGAAAAGCTTGTTAACTTTCAGCGCCTTCTTTGTTGTCTAGGTCCTTACCTACCTCATGGACATGCTTGTGTTTAGACTGGTATTTGACAAACTCTTATCTGCCTTTGCCACTAGGCGTTGTCTGTTTCTTATTGAGCTGTGGCTTCTGACTGCTTCTTAATTGCCAGACTTTCCGCACAGTTTTGTCCAGTGGCCCTTTAGACCACATGCCTTGCAGGTATCCCTGAATGCAGGGATTCTTGGCTGGTGCATCAGATTGCACTTGCTGCATGCGTTGCCCTGTCATGGTGTCCTGGCTACCTCGCCTATGGTTGTTGCTGCTCCACACACTTGTAGGTCCTGCATGCTTGCAGCTGTGGTTTTGTACTTCCTACCTACTTTAAAAAGACTTTTGGCATTCTATCCTTCTTTCTTTATCCAACGGGTATTTTTACAATGCCTCTATTGGGATTGATGCAATAACTAGCTCCATTATCCTCTTGGACAATTCCGCATCTGAAAAATCACAGTCTTTCCCTTTTTCCTGGCATTTGCTGCCAAATTGATTATGGTTTCTTTGGGCAGTTGCCTATATGACATCAGCTCCAGTTGATGGATCCTGAAATTAACTTTGGCCTTCAATTGGTCTTCTAACATCATCCATAGTTTCGATGGGTCCTTCGTGTCTGCGTCTGACAGTCCAGAAGTGTTGATGCGATGGAGTCCTTCATTGCCAATTGCAATTTTTATCTTTTTTGCTTGTTTGCCAAGCTCTGTAACTGCAAGATCCAAAAATTATAACTACATGCGCTGTTTGAGGAGTTGAAACTCATGGAGGAGCTCTTAAACCTTCCAGTTCATCACTGGACATTTTGGGATCATGATGCCAAATTTCTTGTTCACAAGAATTCTCTGCTGAAGCCCTTCCTCTTTAGTTGCTTTCTCTTTTTAAAAGCTTCTCTTGAAGGAAGAAAAATAGTGCTGGCCTGTCATGCCTGCAGATATGGACCTCTGCCACACCCTGAGCTCTGTGCCTGCAGTGTTGGACCTCTGCCACACCCTGAGCTCTGTGCCTGCAGCGTTGGACCTCTGCCACACCCTGAGCTCTGTGCCTGCAGTGTTGAACCTCTGCCACACCCTGAACTCCGTGCCTGCAGTGTTGGACCTCTGCCACACCCTGAACTCCATGCCTGCAGCGTTGGACCTCTGCCACACCCTGAGCTCTGTGCCTGCAGCGTTGGACCTCTGCCACACCCTGAGCTCTGTGCCTGCAGTGTTGGACCTCTGCCACACCCTGAACTCCATGCCTGCAGCGTTGGACCTCTGCTACACCCTGAGCTCTGTGCCTGCAGCGTTGGACCTCTGCCACACCCTGAACTCCGTGCCTGCAGTGTTGGACCTCTGCCACACCTTGAGCTCTGTGCCTGCAGCGTTGGACCTCTGCCACACCCTGAACTCCGTGCCTGCAGCGTTGGAGCTCTGCCACACCCTGAGCTCTGTGCCTGCAGTGTTGGACCTCTGCCACACCCTGAACTCCATGCCTGCAGCGTTGGACCTCTGCCACACCCTGAGCTCTGTGCCTGCAGCGTTGGACCTCTGCCACACCCTGAGCTCTGTGCCTGCAGTATGGTCTTTCAGTCTGTGATTGGGGAGACTCCACCCATGATGCTTTTTTGGCAGAAAAAAATGATGGTGCTGTATCACAGCCCCCACTCGAACCAACTCTCTTTAAGTTTTGCCAGCCCGATTCTGCCCAATTTCTGCCTTTCCTGTAGCTACCATTTGAACAAACAATACCCCTTGTGTACTCACACTTTCCTGAAGTACCGATTTTTTGAGGATGCTCTTCGCATCTGACCTATGTCGGGCCATTGCCGTTTTGTCCAACAATCTGCAGTGTTGTCCCAAGCTTTATCACTTTCCATGGGAGAAGCCATCATCATCGATGTCACACTGGTGTCCTCTGCCTCATGTCAAACACTGTTACTGGCAAGCTGAGCACCTCTGCGACGCGGCTCCTCTGTTGTGTCCCACTGCCACCATATTGTGTTTTTAATTTCTCAACACAAATGTCCCAAACAATCTGAGGCTGAACGGTCAGTTGAATGAACGGTTCCTTATTACAAAATAACAGACTAACAGGAGAGCTCTAATTTACATGTGCTGACTGCTAACAGTGCTCCAACTGCTATATCTCATGTTTGCTTACATCACTTTCTGTGATGATGTAAACTGAACTATTTACATATTCAACAGTATGTTAACTAATACACAAACAGTTAAAGCAGTATCACAACAGGTTCAACATTCAATTCACCTGGATTACGCCCCTCCCACAAAACTGGCCACCCCCACCCCCCCAGCTGAAATTACAAGATTCCACCAATTGCGTTGTTTTGGGAAGGCTTTTCAAATTGTGCTCATTTTCTTAGGTGTACAGGCACTAGTCGGCACCGTATAAAATCTTTTCATATCAAAAAATATTTACTATGAAAATGATTAGTGTACACCAATTAAACTACTGGCTAGGATAGCTTTTTTTTTAGGTCATTTTCAGCAATTTTAAATCAGTTTACTCACGGATATACAACTGGGTACCCTTATTAAAAATGCTTCTTTTTGCTGAAAACCCATTATTAATAAAACTGCACCAGGGTACAGCAAGCAATTAAATAGGTATGTTAGCTTCTATTGCAAGGCGGTTGGAGTATAAGTGTAAGGAAATCTTACTGCAATGATGTAGGGCTTTGGTGAGACCACACCAGGTGTACTCTGTACAGTGTTGGTCTCCTTGTTTAAGGGAGGATATACTTGCCTTAGAGGGGGTGCAAAGCAGGTTCACTAGATTGATTCCTGGAATGAGAGGGCTGTCCTATCAGGAGATTAGAATGGGCCTATTTTCTCTGGAACTTAGAAAAATAAGAGGTGATCGAATTGAAATAGAAAATACATTCTCGGAGAGCTTGACAGGGTAGATACTGTGGCCGTTTACCCTGACTGCAGAATCTGGAACTTAGGGGTCAATCATTTAGACCTGACATAAGGATACATTTCTTCACTCAGATGGCTGTGAATCTTTGCAACTGTCTGATCCAGAGGGCTATGGATGCTCAGTTGTTGAGTTTATTGAAGACAGAGGTCAATAGATTTCCGGGCTCTAAGGAAATCAAGAGATTTGGGAATAGTGCAGGAAGGTGCAGTTGCTGTAGAAGATCAGCCATGATCTTACTGAACAGCAGAGAAGGCTCAAGGGGCCAAATGGCCTTCTCCTAATCCTATTTCTTATGTTCTCATGTTTAAATTGTTACCGCTCTTAATTATCAAGGACTACTTTTTAATGCAAAGAAAAAAACTGATTACATTCGACTATGCTGTCTGATTGCACTGGTTCATTGAAGATTTTGCTTTTGTGATTATGCAAATGAATTTTAGTGGAAAATTGAACTATAACCTAACCAGCACAATTTCGAGAGCACACGTTGGGTGCTATTTCCGGATGATGCACGGAAACTCTACACCAATATCTTTTTTTTAATAAAGCTTATTACCACAGTAACTTGGATGCCTATCATTTCAGTCTGAAATACAGCAGAGCTCCAGGCATTCACTGAGTGTTTCCGTAGAGGCTTCTAGTGATTGGCATCTCGTTTGGTTCAAGATATTGATTGAGAGGCGTCGGAGATTTAAAAATTGACTGTAGGTTCCTTATCTGTTTAGTACAATTAGCACAAATCTACCTAAATGGTTCGAAGGGAGAAAAAGATAAACTGAATCTCCTCACAAATGAACCTTGCAGCAGATTTCCTGCAGTATTTGAATAAAACATGCTGCCACTTCTGTCCCCAGCAATTGGCCAACAGATTGGATATCATCCAGAAATGACTCAGAGTGATGTTATCACACAAACGCTTGACACACCCAATCCAAACTTCCTTTTCTACCATTTAGGCAGACGAGCAAACTGACTTAAAATTACATAGAATACATGGAATTTAACACAATAACAGGTTATTCCCCCCATGCTGGTGTTTATGCTCTTCATGAACCTCCTCCCACCCCACTTCGTCTCACCCCATCAGCATATCCTTTTATTTCCTTCTCCCTCATGTGGTTATCTAACTTGCCCTTAAATGCATCAAAATATTCGCCTCAACTACTCCATATGGCAACAAATTCCACATTATAAACTCTCTGCATAAAAATGTTTCTCCTGAATTGCCTGTTGGATTTATTAATGATTATCTGCTATTTATGACCCATAGTTTGGTCTCCCCCACAAGTGAAAACATCTTCCCTATGTCTACCCTATCAAATCCCTTCATAATTTTAAATACCTCTGTAAGGTTTTCTCGAGATAAGAAACCCAGCCTGTTCAAGATTTCCTAATAATTATAACCTCCTATAGCACCAATGGGGCAACTGGCAGCATCAAGTTTGCAACCTCCATAAAATTGAAGCTATTGTCACGAACACGTGCTATGTCACATGATTAATTTTTTTTAATCCATCTATTGGAAACCTGAATTAAAGTTTCAAAAGAAAGCATGATACAAAGAATTTGGATTAAACTTTTAAAAGAAAGCAGGAGACAGAGAACTGATAAAAGGTCACTGCCAGCAGCTAAAATGGCCACTGCAGTTTGCATTTAAATACCCTACATACCAATGTATTGAGGTGGAGACGTGGGTTTGGTAAGTCTCCCACCAGAACAATGGTTTGCAAATTTTGAATGAGCTACCTGCCTTGCCTTCAATAAAAAGACAAAAAGGACAATGGTGGAACATTAACACTGGTGGAGACAAGCCACTCAAAGGGTAATCCTGGATCAATGAGACCTGACAGAGATTAGGAATTCTTAGACCTGATCTAATTGAATTACAAAAGAGAGAATACACTGGACAATCATGTTACAGACTCTCCATCTGTGTGAAAACTTGCAGCTCCTTCTGTCTACAGGAGTTAAGCACCTAAGTTTGACCAGTGAAGGACCCAAGTGGGGTCTCCCTCTCCCTCTCTGTCTTTCCAGGTGACCTTGCAAGTTTGAACCCTGCTTGCTGGCTGAAAAACATCCAAGTCTATCATTGCTGCAGACAGAGACCCTGGGAAGAAAACATTTACATCACTGTCTCCAAGAAAACCCTGAACCAGATGGCCACATCTACCAGCCAGAAACTTCAGCACAAGTTCAGCCAGAAGACAACTGATGGGGAGGAAGTGGCATAATGGTAATGTCACTGGACTAGCAATTTAAAGCCTAGGCTAATTCTCTGATGACATGGATATGAATACCACCACAGCAGATGGTGAAATTTTAATTCAATTAATAAATCTGGAATTAAAAGCAAGTTTAATAGCGCCCATGAAACCATTGTCGATTGTTACAAAAACCCATCTGGTTCACTGATGTCCTTTAGGGAAGGAAATCTGCTTTCCTTACCTGGTCTGGCCTACATGTGACTCCAGACCCACAACAATATGGTTGACTCTTAAATGCCTTCTGAAATGACCTAGCAAGCCACTCAGTCCAACAGCAGGGGGAGGCCGTGGTATAGTGACAATGTCACTAGACTAGTAATTGAGACCCCCAGGCTAATGCTCTGGGGACATGGTTTCGAATCTCACCATGGCAGATGGTGAAATTTGAACTCAATTAATAAATCTGGAATTAAAAGCTAGTCTAATGATGGCCATGAAACCATTGTCAATTGTTGTAAAAACCCATCTGGTTCCCTAATGTCCTTCAGGGAAGGAAATCTGTCATCCTCACTTGGTCTGGCCGACGTGTGACTCCAAACCCACAGGAATGTGGCTGACTCTTAAATGGCCTAGCAAGCCGCTCCGTCAAGGGCAATTAGGGATGGGCAACAAATGCTGTCCTAGCCAGCGACGCCCACGTCCCATGAATGAATAAAAAAAAAAATTAGGGATGGGTAATATGCTGGCCTATCCAATGATTCCCACAAACCAATTTTAAAAATTACCAGATTACACAGACTGTATGTTTTTTTTTAATTGTTTCAGACTCTAATCCAACCAATCTATTCTTCTTCACTGTGTAACCTATTTCTGTGTGTGTGATTCTCATGTTTATGCATGCGTGCGTGTGTGTGTGTGTGAAAGTTGGAGCATAGTTTATTGTTTTACTTAGATCATGTTTTGGTTTTAAGTACAATAAACTAACCTCCTTGTTTAAACTCAAGAAAATCTGTCCGATTTGGTTCTATTATGATCATAGCACATTAAGAGTTAAACACTCATTGAATTGGCAAGCACATACACAGTTTAAAAGAAATAGACCCTGTTGTGGTCAAAAAAGGAGAGGAACAAGAAGGGAGCCTATCGACCCCTTCTCACCTGATCATAACACCATAATATCTACGTTTGGGGTTAATGTTGCAAGGCTCCACTTGCTCCACTGAGGGGGGTGCATGTTAGCAAAGATCATGAGGTGTTTGAGATGATTAAAAGATTTGGTAGGGGTAGGTAGCAAGATAATTATTTCCTCTGGTGGGAGGCATCCAGAAGAAGGGAACATAACCTAAAAATTGGTGCTAGGCTATTCAGGGGTGACGTCAGGAAGCACCTCTTCACATAAAAGGTAGCGGGGAATCTGGAACTGTCTCTCCCAAAAAGCTGTTGAGACTGGCGATCAATTGAAAATTTCAAAAATTGAGATTGGTAGACTTCAGATAGACAAGTATATTAAGGGTTGTGGAGCCAAGGCAGATGAATGAAGTTAAGAAAAGATGAAATAAAAACAAGAAATGCTGGAATCACTCAGCAGGTCTGGCAGCATCTGTGGAAAGAGAAGCAGAGTTAACGTTTCGGGTCAGTGACCCTTCTTCGGAACTGACAAATATTAGAAAAGTCACAGGTTATAAGCAAGTGAGGTGGGGGTGGGGCAAGAGATAACAAAGGAGGTCTAGATTGGACCAGGCCACATAGCTGACCAAAAGGTCACGGAGCAAAGGCAAACAATATGTTAATGGTGTGTTGAAAGACAAAGTATTAGTACAGATTAGGTGTTAATACACTGAATATTGAACAGCAGCAAGTGCAAACCTGAAAAAAACAGTGGGTAAGCAAACTGAACAAACTAAGATGAAATGAAATAAATGCAAAAAAAAAAATTGTAAAAAATGTAAAAAAGAATGTAAAAAAAAGGAAGAAAAAAATAACTAAAAATGAAAGTAAAATGGGGGGCTGTCATGCTCTGAAATTATTGAACTCAATGTTCAGTCCAGCAGGCTGTAGTGTGCCTAATCGGTAGATGAGATGCTGTTCCTCGAGCTTGCATTGATGTTCACTGGAACACTGCAGCAATCCCAGGACTGAGATGTGAGCATGAGAGCAGGGGGAAGTGTTGAAATGGCAAGCAACCAGAAGCTCAGGGTCCTGCTTGCGGACTGAGCGGAGATGTTTCGCACAGCGGTCACCCAGTCGGCGCTTGGTCTCCCCAATGTAGAGGAGATCACACTGTGAGCAGCGAATACAGTATACTACATTGAAAGAAGTACAAGTAAATCACTGCTTCAGCGAGGGATAATGGAGGAGTGGACCAGGGTGTCGCGGAGCGAACGATCCCTTCGGAATGCTGACAGGGGAAGGGAGGGGAAGATGCGACTGGTAGTGGCATCACGCTGGAGGTGGCGGAAATGGCGGAGGATGATCCTTTGGATATGGAGGCTGATGGGGTGAAAAGTGAGGACAAGGGGAACCCTGTCACGGTTCTGGGAGGGAGGGGAAGGGGTGAGGGTAGAGGTGCGGGGAATGGGCCAGACACGGTTGAGGGCCCTGTCAACCACAGTGGGGGGAAATCCTCGGTTGAGGAAAAAAGGAGGTCATACCAGAAGCACCGTCATGGAAGGTAGCATCATCAGAGCAGATGCGTCGGAGACGGAGAAACTGGGAGAATGGAATAGAGTCCTTACAGGAGGTAGGGTGTGAAGAAGTGTAGTCGAGGTAGCTGTGGGAGTTGGTGGGCTTATAATGGATATTAGTAGACAACCTCTCCCCAGAGATGGAGACAGAGAAGTCGAGGAAGGGAAGGGAAGTGTCAGAGATGGACCATGTAAAGGTGAGAGAAGGGTGGAAATTGGAAGCAAAGTTGATAAAGTTTTCCAGTTCGGGGCGGGAGCAGGAAACGGCACCGATACAGTCATCAATGTACCGGAAAAAGAGTTGGGGGAGGGGGCCTGAGTAGGACTGGAACAAAGAATGCTCGACATATCCCACAAAAAGACAGGCATAACTAGGACCCATGCGGGTACCCATAGCGACACCTTTTACTTGAAGGAAGTGCGTGGAGTTGAAGGAGAAGTTGTTCAATGTGAGAACAAGTTCAGCCAGGCGGAGGAGGGTGGTGGTGGATGGGGACTGGTTGGGCCTCTGTTCCAGGAAGAAGCGGAGAGCCCTCAAACCATCCTGGTGGGGGATGGAGGTGTAGAGCGATTGGACGTCCATAGTGAAGAGGAGAAAATGTGAAGTTAAGAAAAGGATCAGCAATGAACCAATTGAATGACAGAACAGGCTCATGGTGCTGGATGTCCTCCTCCAGTTGCTATTTTCCTGTGTTCTAACATAGGCTACAAGGTATTAGGCCCAATTTCCCAATCTGCACCAAGCAATAGCTAGGTTCTTTGCTGGAAGCAGTGTTTAGTTAACAACATTAACTGCCTGATGTCTAATGCATCTTGCACTTAAAAAGCTACTGATCAGCATTAGTTGTTCAGATCTTTTATTATCATTGTTGAACTACAAGTGTTTGCAAAATGAGAAAGCCCTTGTTTATGTAAAATTAGTCAACTAATAAGAGGTTTTATGTACAATCATATTTTAAGGTGTTTCTTCTATTAGTCATATTTATTTAAATTACCATCATTAACCATAGTGGAATTGCAATTGGAAAAGAATGAGGGAACAATCTGCTGATTAAATAATAATGGGATTGATTGCAGGAATTATTCAGGCAATAAATACACTTTAAGGGGTCTTCATCATTGCTACTGAAAGGCAAAGTTAAACAGTCGGAGAGATTGACCCCTGACCCTATAGGTTCGAAAGAGCTTCCAAGATGGAAGACATGGAATTTTAAGCTGCAATACTCATTTAACCCAGGAACAACCACCCGGAAAATTTTTAAGGGGCTGATTGACAATTTAATTGCATACTTGCTCTGATTAAAGAGGCTGCATGGTACTATGGTGGGTAACACTTCATTTAACAAACTCTCCGAACAGCAGCCAGCTGAGCAGGAGTAAACAAGTCTTTGCAAAGTATTTCCAGCACTACTTAAAGCCATGATCAGATTTTACTGTTCACTTGCTGCTTGAGATCAACTGACAATACTGCATTTGTAGAAGAATTTTGAGATACATTGGGAGACTTTCTGGGATAATTTGTTAAGACTTCACCAACACTCATCAACATTTTTACCTGAATTGTCACAGGACATCACCTGAGAAGAATAACTGCTCTGCGACTCTACCTTATTGGACATCTTATAGGAGTTGTCATATTATTTGTTCCTTTGGTACATGAGCTATTGTAAGATCCGCAGGACTCCAAGTAATATGCAAAGAATAGGTGGGATTTTAATTATAACTTAAAGTGCAACAAATATATACAGAGCTACTATAGGAGTACATTTACAGATGGCTCACTCTGTCAGACTACACCCACAACTCCCTGGTCACATGTGACGTGATATCACTTCCTCCAGTGTCCCTCATTTACAGCTCCTTATGGTGATCCCGCAACAGAAGTCACCATGAGAAAGGGAGTGCTTGGTCTGAGGGAACCCCCTTGTTCTGCATGAGGAATTGGAGTAGGAGATGAGACCAGGTAGAGCACCAGCAGCTGCTGCTGGAAAGAGCGACTAGAGGGCAAGGCGGACTCTCAGAAGGGGGCCCTATCAACCCAGGGTCTGCAGAGAGCCCTACTCCTACATTCATAGGACCGATGATGAGGGTAATCTTTACCAAGAAGGTCAGCACAGAAATCTATGACCTCATGGAATGAAGTCTTAGGTGTCACAGCATAGCCAGGACTGCATTTCCTGTGGCAGTCAAGGTCTCAGTAGCACTTAGTTTTAATGCTACTGGAACATTCCAAGCTGTTGTAAATGTTATCAGTCAGATAGCGCAATCCTCTGTGCATTTCTGCATTACGTGGTGGGGGTGGCGGTGGGGAGGTGGCGGTCGCTGAGGCTCTGTATGCTTTGAGGAATGACTATATATCACTCCACATGGCCAGTGTTATGACCCCCGTGGAGCTCAACAAATTAAAAGAACCAAATTTTCCTATTAAAAAAAAGTAGACAAGATTTAACTTTTATAACTTTTACTTTAAAATTCAAACTAAAATCAACATAAATCAAACATGAATTACCAGACAAATCATAGTCAACATATTTTAAATATATTATTAGATACAGCAAAGATGGATCTCATGGATTTACTGGATAGTCTATTCAGCAGATAGGGCACTAATTACAGCCAAAAAGTTCCTGAAAGCTCTGAACTTCCTCAGGCAGATTTCCAGCTCCTTTCTTCAGAGAGTTAGCCATTCATTCTTATCCGACAGCAGTTCCCCTTCAGCCTGAACTCCATAGGTACAGTCTTCACCAAAAAAGCAGCACACCTCTCCAGAATCTTCTTAGCTCTTCTCACCAAAGGTTTGATGATGTGGATTCACCAGTATTACCTTTACACGAGCCCTTCAGTAACAACTCTGTGCATTGTATAACCAGCTCTGCTTAATCAGTTATTCTAAGTAAGAGAAGCAGCTCCTGGATCCAATCTTTACTTTCTTGAACCTGCTTGCACTGCACCCTCCTGCCATCTGAGCCCCAATAGCTCTGTGTCTCTTATTTGGTTCCAACCAGTTTCAGTTTCCCCAGAAATCTAAAGTTTTTGTTTCAGTTTCTGTTAGAACAGTCTGTCCTGGTTCCTCACAGTCTGTTCCATTACCTCATATACTGTCATTAAAAAAAACAAGCTTTGAAACCAGGGTCTGTGCACCTAACAGAATGTTCAACAAGTCATCTGTCAGACAAGAGCTTGCACACACTCCCCCACAGGTCCTGGAAACCACAGATTCCATGACAGCAGAGAAGACCAGAGGCAGAGAGCTCTAGGACTTGACAGGATTACAGGATTACCCATGATCCAGGGAACCATTTTGCAGACATTTGGCCAAGCAAACAATTCTTTTAAACTTGGAGGTGTTCAGGAACAGGAATTTCCAATCCCTCAATGTACAGCTTGTCTGGGACCACCAGCAGTGCATCATGCAGGGGGATGCCTGCTACTCAGGGAGCTCTCATGGTACTTTTTTAATGAGGCAGTCATTTGTCCCACAGATCTTTGAACCCCAATACAATATACATGGCTGGCTACTATTTGACGCGCCTCTGATGCCATGGCTCATGGTTCCTCTGAGAAAGCCCAAAAACCAGCTGAGCATTCAAACAATGAGAACCACTCAGCCATCAGGAGTATCACTGAGTATCACAGGGTCCTCAAACAGACATTTAGATGCCTTGACTGGTCAGGAGGTGCCTTGCAGTTCTCAACCAAGAAGGTCTCTAGATTATTGATGACTTGCTTCATGCTCCACAGTCTGACAATCATGCGAGACTAGCCGTTACCACCAGTAATTGTGACAGAGGGTCAAGCTCAGGAGTCACAAGAGGAAGAGGAGAGGAAGAACATGAGGAGGAAGAGGAAAAGGAGGGGATCCAAGGGGAGAGGCTTCCAGGTAGAGGGCTCATACCTGGGAGAGATTCTCGCCGCATCTAATTGAAGGGCGCTTTTGAGAGACGTCCTCCAACATCAGACTCTGGTGCACATCAGCACTCAATCCTTTCAACTCCTTCCCCATGAAGAACACAATAAAAAGAACACTGATTCCACTACTACCCAGTTACCATCATCTTTCTGTATCTACATCAAAAACAAACAATGGAGGCATAACACAAACAACAGCAATTACAACTATTAAACTATTGACCCTAGTTCTTAAACTTGGGGTCTATCTATAAGTGCTGTTGCCTACTCTGGTGCTTTTATGAAGTGCAGCCCCTGAGGCAGCACTTAGATGCTGCTGACAATCTGAAGAGGGCAGCTCATATGTCCTCCTGCGATGTGCTCGAGAGGCTGTGGGTCGTGATGGCCCTGCCTCATACTGCACCATCTCAGCAAGGGCTTGAGCAATCTGGGTCACCTGGCTGATGGATAACTGTAAGGGCAATGGTGGAGTGGCAAGGGGAGGGAGCAGGAATGCTGCCATCCAGAGTGAGGCCAGTAGGTTCCTACTCCATGATTCCCACTTCACTGCCCTGGGAGCTCTGTTCAGCCAGCCTAGTGATTCGCTAGTAGACAGATGCAAGCTGGATCTTGATCCGGGGATCCTGTAACGATAAATCTGGAAGGGTGAGGGTACTGTGCATGTGGCCACTATAGGAGCCTGTGTGTGTGAGTGGAGATAGGTTTGGGAGATTTGGGATCAGGAATAGGTGTGGAAAGTAAGGAAGCTGGAATGGCCACATGCCTCTAGTGATATGTCTGAGGCTCTGCCTGTGGTCACGGTGTCTTCCACTGCCCTCCTGATTCCCACCAGCATTGTTTCCTCAAGGGGCGGTGTGCTTCCCATCCCCGGTCAGTTTCTGCTGCATGTAATTGTTTTGTCCTTCAAGCGAAAGAGTAATGATTGTGAATGAATGTACTGGCAGGTGTGTTTGTGTGTGTATGATGCCTTCATTGGATGATGAGGTGTGAGATGTAGACTGAGATGTGAGTCGTGCTTGTGAAGGCTGCAATAGTGTGGTTTTGAGAGAGTCAGTGTCTAGTTAGATGGTGGATGCAGCGTGTTGAGGTTGTGATAGTGGTGGTGGTGCAGTTTTTGATCAGTGTGTTTGCAAGATGGGATCTTACCTCAGCCACTTGTGTCAAGTCATTAAATTTCTTGCTGCACTGAAGCCATTAGCGGGAACCAGGTTGTGACCTTCCGAGTGATCTCTTCTCACATCCACTGCATTAGCTGTCTCTGTAGCCTTCTTCCTCCTTGCGGGTAGAGGACATCCTTTCTCCTCTCCCCCTCCCCCACTACGATCTCCAATGGTAAGTCACAGAGCCTGGGCACCCTGTCTCTCTCGGTCCCTAAATCATCCTCTCACATTGATTTCTCTCCCTGCTAGTGTGCTCCGCACATTCAGTGGAAGTGGGTGAATGCAGACTACAAAGATAGCATCAGGAAAATTAGGCTGGATTTTACGAGCCCTCTAGGACAGGCTGGGTGGCAGGTGGGGGCATAAAATGGTGAGGAAAGGTGGGGGAGGCGTGCCTGTTGCCTGCCTAATGCCATGGTATTTTACCAGGATGGAGACGTTCAAGGACAGCCTTCCTACCCAGAGGCCAATTGAGGCTCTTAAGTGGCCAATTAAGGGCCACTTAAGGGCCTCTTCCCAACAACCCTTCATCAGAAGAGTGGGGTTGGCCCTTTGCCATGTGGGGAGGCCAGTCTGGCTGCCTCCCTGTGGGCTTGGGTGGGTGGGGCCCCTCCTGATCGGGCACCCTGTCGCCCAGGGAGTGTTGCCCCCACTGAAAGACAACCCCTGCCTTCACTAATGACCCAGCCCCACCCGCCAGTCGCCGAGGCCTGCCTAAGTGGCCCTGGTGAGTCTGAACTCGCTCACCTGTCTTCGGGGCCTGTTCCATGGCTGCTGCTCCAGACCTCCTGCAGTACCAGCAGTGGCCTCTGCTCCCTCTGATTGGCCGACAGCACTGGAGCAAGATCTTGTCCCTTAAAGGGACGGTATCCCCGACAGCGGGATGTTAATTGCCTTACTGGCGTTGAATTCAGCCGGGGTTCAACAAATGGCTGTAGCGAGGTCACCCCACCCCACCATCCCAGCTTTCCAGCCTGTCGCCAAGACACCTGTGCCGAAATAAAATTCAGCCCATTGCGTCTAATCAGTGTTTGAGCGCTAAATCTGCAATTGCTGGTTTCAGTGACCGTGATAATTGTTGCAAGCTCACAGGACAACAGTCTTGCTTGTACTGTGTCTTTATTGAACTGGCCTTGTGATGGCTGCCTGCAGCAGGTGCCTCATGGTAAAGGTCACATGACTACAGCAAGCCAGGAGGCACCTTAGTACAATATTGCATTTCTATCCCAAACAATAATCATCGATTTGCCCGAAAAGTGCGTGCTAAATCCACACATTCAAACAGATATTTCTTATTAGCACAGCACCCATTTACTGCCTGCTTTCTCCCTTTACCCCCTAAATCACTAACAATGGCTACTCCTTAAGCTGCCAAAGCCAAGGAACTCATTCTTGGGCAGGACCAGATTTCCTAATCCTTTTCTGTTTTAAAGTTACATCTCAATTACAGACATGAATCTATTTTAATGGAGCCAATTTTCACACAGCAAGATGCCACATGTACCAAATGAATGAATAGCCAGTTAATCTGCTTTTGGTCATGTTGATATCACATTGCTTTTTGTGGGAGCTTGCTGTGCTTAAATTGGCTGCTCCATTTCCCACATTACAACAATGAGTACACTTCAAACATACTTCCTTGGCTATAAAGCACTTTGAGATGTCCAGTAGTCGTGAAACGTGTGATATAAATGCAAATCTTTCTTTTCTTTAATCCAAAAGGCAGCACTCCCTCTGTACCGCACTGGAGTGTCAGCCTTGATTTTTGTGCTAATGCTTCTGGAGTAGGACTCAAAACAACAACCTTGCAACTCAGAGGTGAGAGTGCTGCCCACTGAGCCGCAGCTGACACTATCAATGTGGTGGGTCAATTTCCCAACTCTGATCAAACACTTTAAATGTTAATCTCCATATACCCAGAGCACGTTGACATGATTTTTACCATTGGATACATGCAAGCAAAACAAAAAAATAAGAATTATCACATTCTTATTCATGAATATTTTAAATTAAAAAAAGCAACAAGAGCAGTTAATAGTTCAAAATGAATGCTCGAGCAGAGTGATCACACAAGGCGGTTTGAATTCTGATAGGCAGTCATATCGGGACTTGTTTTGTCAGCTACATCATTAAAATCTTGCAGAAATCCAGGGACCAAATTCCTGAAATAAACTGCCTCTCGATTACTTTTGTCAATTATTAAATGCACAACTGCTCTATCTGTACAGTAAAATTTCACACAATACAAAAATGTTATCCATCACTATGTGGGGACTTCCTGTAAACACACTCATACTCCCGGGGCCCTTCTGTAAACACTGACACACTCCACGGACCCATTGTAAATACTGACACAATCCCAGGGACTGTCTGTAAACACCAACGCATTCCCAGGGATCCTTTATAAATACTGATATAATCCCAGGAACCCACTCTAAATACTGACACACACCCGGGAACCCTCTGTAAACACTGATACACCCCAGGGACCCTCTGTAAATACTGACACAATCCTGGGGACCCTCTGCAAACACTAAAATACTCCTGGTGACCCTCTTTAAACACTGAAACACTCCCAGAATTCCTCTACAAAAACTGACACACTCCTGGGGACGCTCTGTAAACACTGACACACTCCCTGGGGAGCTTCACACTGACACACTCCTGGGGACGGTCTGTTATCAATGATGTGGAATATTGAGCAAACCGTAAATTTAGTTGTCCACCCTATTCACAGACACATAAGGCTGAATTTTATAGCCCCCTCCCAATGTCAGGGTTGGTGGAGGGGTGGGGCTGGAAAATGCCTCAGGGAGAGGCCCGCCACAGGCCTCGATGCCGGTCAGGCCCGGCCCCATATTGCCGGCGATGGCACGGCCTGGTCACGGGAGCAAAATGTGCATATGTTAATTTATTTAAATAAATGAATTAGTCACTTACCCGCTCCCACCATCCGTCCCGGAGCGATATTGCTGCCGGTGGCTGGCACTCCCACGCCTTCGGATACCCGTCCGGGGATCTGAGGTGGAACGCTGGTGGAGAGGGAGGAGCAGGTAAGTGTTTCAGTGCGGGGCCAAACTCATCTGATTGGTGTAGGGAATGGTGGGAAGGATTAAAGTTCACAGTTTATGAACTGTGGGGCGGGAAAGTTCAGGTGCACTGGTCAAGTATTTTCGGCGGGGGGTGGGGGGGAGAGGGCAAGGAATGAATTGTATGGTTATTGGAGGGGGTTGGGAGAGGGGCTAGAAATATTTATTAAAGTTTTCCTATTAAATTTTAATTCACTGTCTCCTTAAATATTTAAGTTAAATGGAACGGCTCAAAGTCCTTTAAAAATGGCGTCAACGGCTGCACAATGGCGCCTGGCGCCTTTGCCGTGAATAGAGAGCCTGCCCCTTGACGTCATCGGGGTGGGTTGTCCGTCCCATCCATTTAAATGAGGCGCCGCACTGAACATCGCTGCGGCTCCACGACGTGCGGTCCACACAGGCGGCCGTCATAGTTTACGTCCGCTGCCGATTTCAGTGGTGGACATGTAAAATGCAGCCCATAATCTTCCTTCCATGTAAATTACAATGTACTAAAGATGAATATTCACCTCATTTGCACAATTTTGGTCTCCGAGAGCACTCAAGACTGAGCTGGGTAGATTCTTGTTGGATAAGGGTATCATGGGATCTGGAGCAGGTAAATTAAACTGAGGTGCAAGTTGAGGTGGAAGTAGAGATTTTTAAGGCACAGGTAGATAGATTCTTGATAAGCAAAAGGGTGAAAGGTTATTAGGCGTAGACGAGAATGTGGAGCTGATGTTACAATCAGATCAGCAATGATCTTGCTGAATGGTGGAGCAGGCTTGAGGGGCTGAGTGGCCTACTCCTGCTCCTGATTAGTATGTTCATAAGTCAGCCATGATCTGACTGAATAGTGGAGTAGGCTCAAAGGTCTGAGTGGTCTCCTCCTGTTCCTACGTTGCTCAAATAGAGAACCATTATATTAAGCTCGTTGGAAAGGGAAAAGAGCCTTGAATTATTTTAACAATAATAGGAGCCTTTGAACCTGACATGGGAATGATTTGGACATCTGTCATAGCTTTGTGAGATAACAGACTGAAAATAGCTTGTTGCTTTTTAATAGGGAGATGGTTTTAATAAAGAGTGTATGGAAGGAGCTGAAGGGTTAGGAACGGAGGAGCAGGAGTAGGCCATTCAGCCCATTGAGCCTGCCCCACCATTCAATATGATCATGGCTGATCATCCACTTCCACGCCTTTTTCCCACACTATCCTCATATCCCCTCATGCCATTTGTATTTAGAAATCTGTCAATCTCTGCTTCAAACATACTCAATGTCTGAGCTTCCACAGCCCTCTGGGGTAGAGAATTCCAAAGATTCACAACCCTCTGAGTAAAGACATTTCTCCTCATCTCTGTCCTAAGTGGCTTGCCCCTTGTTTTGAAATTGTGTTCCCTGGTTCTACACTCCCCAACCAGGGGAAATGTCTTAGCTGCATCTACCCTGTCTATTGCTTTAAGTATTTTGTAGGTTTCAATGAGATCACCTCTCATTCTTTGAAACCCCAGAGAATACAGGCCCAGTTTCCCCAATCTCTCTTCATAGGAAAGTCCCTTCATCCAGGGAACAAGTCTGGTGAACCTTAGCTGCATTCCCTCTACGGCAATAATATCCTTCCTACGGTAACGGGACCAAACTGCACACAGTACTCCAAGTTCCGTCTAACCAAGATTCTATACAATTGAAGCAAGAAATCACTACTCCTGTACTCAAATCCTCTTGCAATAAAGGCTAACATACCATTAGCCTTCCTAATCGCTTGCTGGACTTGCATGTTAGCTTTCAGTGACTTATTGACAAGGACACCCAGGTCCCTTTGTACACCTACACTTTCTAATCTCTTACCATTTAAGAAATACTCTGCACATCTATTCCTCCTACCAAAGTCGATAACCTCACATTTTTTCACATTATATTCCATCTGCCATGTTCTTGCCCACTCACTAGGTTTGTTCAAATTCCCTTGAAGCCGCTTTGCATCTTCCTCACAACACACATTCCCACCTACTTTTGCGTCATCCGTGAACTTGAAAATACTACATCTGGTCCCTACATCCAAATCATTGATATACACTATGAGCAGCTGGGGCCCAAGCACTGATCCCTGTGTTACCCCACTAGTCACAGCCTGCCAATGCGAGAATGACCTGTTCATTCCTATTCTCTGCTTTCTGCCTGTTAACCAATCCTTAATCCATGCCAGTATATTACCTCCTATCCTATGTGTTTTAATTTTGCTAACCAACCTCCTGTGGTGGTCTTTATCAAAAGCCTTCTGAAAATCCCAGTATACCACATCCACCGACTCCCCTTTATTAATTCTGTTCATAACATCCTCAAAAAACTCCAACAGGTTCGTCAAACATGATTTCGCATTTATAAATCCATGTTGACTATGCCCAATCAGATCATTATTATCCAAGTGTCCATTTATCACATCCTTTAGAATAGATTCTAGCATTTTCCCAACGACTGATGTAAGGCTGTAGTTCCCTGTTTTCTCTCTCCCTCCCTTCTTAAATAGTGGGGTGACATTTGCAACCTTCCAATCTGCAGGAACTGCTCCAGAATCTACAGAATTTTGGAAGATTATCACCAATGTATCTACTATCTCCATAACTACCTCTTTCAACACTCTGGGATGTAGAATATCAGGTCCTGGGGACTTATCGACTTTCAGGCCCATTAATTTTGCCAGTACAACCTTCTAATAGTAATACTAATTTCCTTCAATTCCTCAGTCTCCCTAATCCCTTAGATCTCTAATTCTGGGAGATTTCTTGTATCTTCCTCAGTGAAGACAGACACAAAGTAATCATTTAGCTTCTCTGCCATTTCTCTATTCCCCATTATAAATTCTTCTGACTTTGCCTGTAATGGACCCACATTTGTCTTAGCCAAATGTTTCCTTTTTACATACCTGTAGAAGCTTTTACAGTTATTTTTAAAATATTTTTTGCTAGCTTACATTCATATTCTATTCTCCCTTTCTTTATCAGTTTCTTTGTCCTCCTTTGCTGCATTCCAAAACCCTCCCAATCCTCAGATTTACTGCTACTTCTGGCAACTTTTTAGGCCTTTACTTTTAATCTTATACAATCCTTACCTTCCTTTGTTATCCACAGTTGACTGCCTTTACTTCTGGGGGTTTTGTGCCTTGAAGGAATGTATAGTTGCTGTAAACTATGTAATATTTCTTTAAAGGCCATTGCCTATGTACTGTCATACCTTTTAATGCATTTTCCCAATACACCTCAGCCAATTTGCCCCTCATACCTTCATAATTTCCTTTGTTCAAATTTAACACCCTGGCTTCAGATTGAACTACCTCACTTTCAAACATAATGTAAAATTCTATCATATTATGGTCACTCATCCCTAAAGGTTCTTTTACAACAAGGTTATTAATTAGCCCTTTCTCATTACATAATACTAGATCTAAAATAGCCTGTTCTCTAGTTGGTTCCTCAACATACTGCTCTAGAAAACCATCCCGAACACACTCAAGAAGCTCATCCTCCACAGCATTAGTGCTCATTAGGTTTACCCAATCTGTATGCAAATTGAAGTCACCCATGATTACTCTATTATCCATGCTACATGCTTCTCTAATCTCCTGATTAATACCATGCCCCACACTACCACTGTTTGGTGGCCTATAAACAACTCCTACCAATGTTTGCTGCCCCTTGCTGTTTCTTAGCTCCACCCAAACAGATTCTACATTTTGTTCTTCCGATCTGAGATCCTTCCTTACTAATGCACTGATCCCATCCCTTATTATCAGTGCAACAACACCTCCTTTTCCTTTTAGTCTGTCCTTCCTAAATGTCAAATATCCTTGAATATTCAGTTCCCAGTCTTGGTCACCCTGTAGCCACATTTCCGTTATGGTAATTAGATCATACCCATTTGCCTCCATTTGGGCCTTTAAATCATCTACCTTGTTGTGAATGCTGTGTGCATTCAGGTAGAGTGCCCTTAACCTTGTTTTCTTGACATTCTGCATTGTAAGCCTAGTTGATGCTCGCCTTTGTTTCACCTGCCTTCTAATGTCAATTGATACTTTTCTACCTCCTGTTACCAGCTTTACTTCCTTCCAATTTGAGCTACGCCTCAGGTTCTCAAGCTAGTTTAAATCCTCCCAACAGCACTAGCAAATCTCCCTGCGAGGATATTAGTTCCAATGCTGCTAAGGTGTAGCCCGTCCATCTTGTACAGGTCCCACCTGCCCCAGAACCAGTCCCAATGACTCAGAAATCTGATGCCCTCACTCCTACACCAATTCTCCAGCCACGTGTTCAATCGATCAATTCTCTTATTCCTATGCTCACTAATAAAGGCCTGCTACCCGACCTGAACCAGACGGGACCCGATGACATGTGTTGGGTTCGGGTTGGGTCGGGCCCCTCTTCTGGGTCAGGCTTTTGGGCTCGGCTCAGGTCGGGCCGAGTCTGGGTCGGGCTGGGTCCAGGTCAGGCAGGACACACACGGTAATTGCTCTGCCGGTAAGTTTTGAAATTTAAAAACTTACCTGAGCTGGGAGTCCGGGACGAAACTGAGTTGGTGCAGTGAGCGAGTGATGTCACTATGACATCATCACGCATGCACTGCAGCTTCCTGCAGGTTCGGTGTCAGGAAGGTAAGTAAAGGGATGGTCGGGTCAGACTCGGCTCAGGTCGAGTCGGGGTCGGGCTCGGGTCAGGTCAGGCTCGGGGCAAAATCGGAGGGACTCGGGCGGGGTTGGGCTCGGGTCCTCTGTGGTTCGGTCGGGTTCGGGTCAGGTTCTTTTTCCTGACATCAGCAGACCTTTACTCACTAGCACATGGCACTGGGAGTAATCCTGAGATTACTGTTTTTGAGGTCCTTTCTTTCCTAACTCCCTAAAATCTGCTTTCAGGACCTCATCCCTCTTCCTACCTATGTCATTGCTACCAATGTGGACCACAACCTCTGGCTGTTCACCGTCCCCCAGAAGGATGCCCTGCAGCCACTCTGTGAGATCCTTGACCAGAGAGGCAACACACCATCCTGGAGTCAAGTTTACTGCCACAGAAATGCCTATCTGATCCCATGACTATTGAATCCCCTATCACTATTGCTCTTCCACTCTTCTTCCTCCCTTCTTATGTAGCTGAGCCACCCGAGGTGCCACAGACATTGCTCTGGCTGCATTCCCCCAAGGTACCATCGCTCTCACAAGTATCCAAAATGGAAAACTGATTAGCAAGCAAGATAGACTCAGGGGATTCCTGCACCAACAGCCTGGCGGTCACCCATTCCTTCTCTGCCTGCATGGTCCTAACCTGCAGTGCGACCACCTCCCTAAATGTGCTATCCGCGTAGTCCTCTGCCTTGTGGATGCATAACAGTGGCTCCAGCCACCGCTCGAGTTTCAAAACCCGGAGCTCAACCTTCTGCAGCTGATGACACTTCCTGCAGATGTGTTCATCTAGGACACATGGTGCATCCATGACTTCCCACATACCGCAGGATGTACATTCCACTTGGCCAAAATGATCTGCCATACTGTAACTTTAAAAACTTTTTATTGCAATGAGAAGTAAAATAACTTACTCATTACTAACTAATCAACTTCTTCCCCTGTACCAAACAGATAGGCAGCTACTGGAGGCTGAAAAAAGGTAGAAGAAAGAAAGAAAGAAAGGAGCCCCTTCCTTAGGTACCAAACTCCCACTTTATACTCTGCGCACTCAAATTTATTTTCTTCTTAATTTATAGTTCCCCTCCTTACTGAACTCCCTCAATTACCAAACTCCCTTCACACTCCGTGCCTTCCAGCAGCACTCAGTTCTGTATACATGACCAGACACTGCCTGAGGCACCATAGCCTCGAAATGTCTGCTTGAGATATTTGTGTATGGGTACTTAACATGTTGATATGCCAATCCTTCCTTTCTCTGTAACTTTAATGATGCAGCTGAAAGTAACTGATAAGGGAATGTTATAAGTATTCCTAGGCTAATGCTATAACAACAATTGATAGGTTTATATCTTTAGGCCTGTATTGACCGTCATAATGGTAACTATGTGATGGAACAAGTCAAGGCCGGCTCATGTTATTGTGAAATCTTGGAGACTATTCTTCAATTGACCTTGGAACAAAGCAGTTTCTCTGATTGGAAAATATGCTATTAGTGGTCATTCACTGTCTCAGGAATCCATGGTAGAATAAATTATGCAGAATTAAATAAAATATACAGCACAGAAACAGGCCATTAAACCCACTTAGTTCATGCTGACATTTATGCTCCACTTGAGCGCTCTCCCGTTCTGCCTCATCTATCGCTAACTTTCTGTTCCCTTCTCCCTCATCGAGCTTACCCTTAAATGCAGCTATACTATTGACCTTAATCACTCTCATTGTAGCGCATTTCGCATTCTCACCACTCTCTGGATAAAGAAATTTCTTCTGAGTTCCCTATTTTATTTTTTGGTGAGTATCTTATATTAATGACCTCTAGTTTTGCCCTTCCTCACAAGTGGAAACACCCTGGGCTGGATTTCACCTTAGGTAGACGGGAAAGTCGGTGGCGAACCCGCTTCTGCCTAGCCCAGGGATCCGTCCCACATTTTACGGGTCCCCGGGCTTTAATTGTCCCGAGGTGGGACTTCCACCAATTGAGGGAGGAGGTCCCACCTCAGTGAGCTGCCGGCCAATCAGCGGGCCAGCAGCTCTTAGTCGCCGGGAGCGGTGGCCACAGCAGCCCAGCTGACGCCAGAGAGCCAGGAGTGAAGCTAATTTGGGGTTACCTCACCGGGAGACCAGTCCTTCCTTGGTGAGGCTGGAGTGGTAATTTGGGGGGAAGGGGGCGTCCTGGGTCCCAGGGGTGGATTGGGAGGCAGGGACAGCCCTCAATCGGCCACGTTGTGCCTGACTGTCATGGACCACCGCACCCCCCCCTCCAACCCAGGGCACGGAAAGGCCAGCAGCTATAGCTGGGCAACCTTTCACGTCCCCAGCACGCCCACTTGCCACGGGTAAAATACCTGTGGAGGCGGGAGAGGGCCCTTAAGTGGCCGTTAAGTGGCTACTTAAGGGCCTTGATTGGTCTCAGGTGGGCGGGCCATTTCCCACCCCCCGCCCGATGCTGTAAACTTGGCCAGAGGCAGAAGCGGGGCAGGTAGTCCTCCCAGAGCCTCCTGCTCAACTTTACACCGCCCTCATGCCACCATCCAACCCGCCGGGGCGGCGTATGATTCAGTCCCCTGTGTCTTCTCTATCAAAACCTTGCATCATTTTAAATACCTTTATTTGGTCACCCCTCAGTCGTCTCTTTTCAAGAGAAAAGGGACCCAGCCTGTTCATCTTTTCCTGATTATCCCCTTATTTCTCATATCAGAATTGCACATGTTCTTCATTGCTTTCTCTTGTTCTTCACTTAAGACTTTATGCAATGCCAGAAAAAGATATAATTTGCAGTGCCTCCGATATGGCTAAGTAACATATTTCTTTAGCCTTCCGGGTACTGGTAAACACCACTGTCATTTTGAAAGGCAAGTGTTAGCAAGTATACACAGACGTAACTTTAAATTCTTGAAACTCCTTCTCTAAAGTTCAGTGTCTCTCCTTGCCTCTAAAAAACCTTCTCAACGTTTATCTCCTTAATCAAGAGTTTAAGAATTTCTAATAAAAACAGAAAATGCCAAAAAAACTCAGCAGGTCTGGCAACATCTGTGGAGAGAGCAACATAGTAATTATTTTAGGTTGATGACTTTTCATCAGAACTTTAATGATCCTTTCTCGTTTCAACATCCGATTTTCATATACCGAATCGTGAAGCATTTTATGATGTTTCTTTCCTTTTTAAAAGATGTTATATCAATGTATGTTGCCATTCTTGTTAACTTTAAAGTAATTTCAAATTTATCGAAAACCTTATTTTGACCACAGTTGGAGTATTTTGCAGTTTTGGGACATGGATCAAAGGCAGGTGAGCAGAGTTGAGATATGGATCAGCCATGATCTAATTGAATCATGGCGGAACAAGCTTAAGGGGCTGAATGGCCTCCACCTATTCCTATCTTCCTATTTTTTGACTAGAGGTTTCAAGGTTAAGACGCAATCTGATGGAGGCTCAAACATATGAAGGGTTACAATGAAATAAATAATAATAGGTTGTTTTCACTGTCTGGCAACAGAGTGTTGCTAAGCAAAGCCCACGCATTCTCTTACATCTCTGCTAGTAAAAGGAATACTACAGGGTATGGGGAGCAAACAGGACAGTGGGATCAATCTGAATGGCTCTGTTGCAGAAAGAAATATCAGCAAAGACTTGAAAGGCTGACGAGCCTGTTTCTGTCCTGAAACATTCTATAGTTCAAAGTAAGTTGTATTGAAATGACTTATTTTAACTTAGCAGGAAAATGTGGTTGAGATGGATTTCAGAACCTGTTGGCCAGGGGCTGCAAGAAACACAGAATCAGTTACAAACGGCTGGAATTGTTTGACCTGTCGTAACCTGGAGCTCGGACATTGGCCTGTGCTGGTAAAAACCAGTTTGAACTAATTACTTTATGGGACAAGACAAAGAACAGGACACAGGAAAAGGGCCTTATTTGGACACGGTGTGATACCGGGGTCTTTGGGCCTGGGCCAATTAAGAGAAGCTGTGAACGAAGTGAGCAAGCTTAAGGCAACCGGAAAGACACAGCTCAGATTTGCAGAGATAAGCAACAGGATAAGAATAGAGCTTTTTGGGCATAGAGCCAGCGAAAACTCCGGAGATCAACCATCGTGGAAGCGGAAGACCCTGTGTGAGCGACGCGGCGATGACGTAGAAGAGAGAGAGAGAACGGAACGCCTGGCCAGCGTTAACTCTTCCTTTTTCGGGTAATATCCTTTGTATTCTGCGACTAGGACAGGGAAAGGTCAGAGGAACCTAGTGGGTGTGCTTATGAATTCTAGCTAGTTTTGTTATTAACTGTATAACTCAGTGGAGTTGTATGTTTTTGTCTAACTAAGTGTATAAGCCTTATTCTTACATTGTACAACAAGGTGAATAGAGTAAATGGATAGTTAAAGAAAGGACTGAGTTCCCCCTCTTTGTACTAAGCCAGTAACTGTAGCTGTGGACAAGGGGGTTGCCTGCAATGAATTTGGCCTAACCATCAGCCTCAAGAAAACGAACATCATGGGGTAGGACGTCAGAAATGCTCCATCCATCAATATTGGCGACCACGCTCTGGAAGTGGTTCAAGAGTTCACCTACCTAGGCTCAACTATCACCAGTAACCTGTCTCTAGATGCAGAAATCAACAAGCGCATGGGAAAGGCTTCCACTGCTATGTCCAGACTGGCCAAGAGAGTGTGGGAAAATGGCGCACTGACACGGAACACAAAAGTCCGAGTGTATCAAGCCTGTGTCCTCAGTACCTTTCTCTATGGCAGCGAGGCCTGGACAACATATGTCAGCCAAGAGCGACGTCTCAATTCATTCCATCTTCGCTGCCTCCGGAGAATACTTGGCATCAGGTGGCAGGACCGTATCTCCAACACAGAAGTCCTCGAGGCGGCCAACATCCCCAACTTATACACACTACTGAGTCAGCGGCGCTTGAGATGGCTTGGCCATGTGAGCCGCATGGAAGATGGCAGGATCCCCAAAGACACATTGTACAGCGAGCTCGCCACTGGTATCAGACCCATCGGCCGTCCATGTCTCCACTTTAAAGACATCTGCAAACGCGACATGAAATCCTGTGACATTGATCACAAGTCGTGGGAGTCAGTTGCCAGTGTTCGCCAGAGCTGGCGGACAGCCATAAAGGCGGGGCTAAAATGTGGCGAGTCGAAGAGACTTAGCGGTAGGCAGGAAAAAAGACAGAGGCGCAAGGGGAGAGCCAACTGTGTAACAGCCCCAACAATCAAATTTTTCTGCAGCACCTGTGGAAGAGCCTGTCACTCTAGAATTGGCCTTTATAGCCACTCCAGGCACTACTCCACAAACCACTGACCACCTCCAGGCGCTTATCCATTGTCTCTCGAGATAAGGAGGCCAAAGAAGTAGACAAGGGGGAGTTGACTCCGCTCCACGGTTAACAAACCTAAAGCACTTTGTACATAAGTCTCTCACTCTCACAAATTGACTTCACAGTGTTTCCTTACATAGCAACAGTGTCTGCACTTCAAAAGTACATCATTGATTGTAAAGTGCTTTGGAAGGTCTTGAGGTCAAGGAAGACGCTAAATACATAAAAGCTGTTAATTTTTTTCTAAATATTTCTACTAAATTGTTATAAGCCAAATGGTTTTCATGCTCAGTTCTTGCTTATGGAAGATTCTGTATTGCCCACTTGCTTTGGATTCCTGTTTCCAATGTGTATTGCCTTATTATCATGCACATTAAACCATTCTATCTCTTCCTATTGATTGCGCATCAATTATCCTGAACACTTTGAACCTTATGAAATTTCCGAACACTGGACATGTGACCAGTAAACCTGCAGACATCACAAAGTAATTTCCTCTGTATTGGTTGTGAATGGTTTGGACAGGAAGGAGTCCGCTCGGAATTTATGCAGAATTACACCATTCAGAGGCAGGAATTCTGCCTCCATAATATCACCCATCCCCACCTCTGCCTCATTTGATCTTCTGAAACCTTCATCTATACCTTTGTTACCTCCATACTTGACTACTTCAATGTTCTCCTTGCCATAAACTTGAGCTCATCCAAAACTATGCTGCCCATATACTAACTCACGCTAAGTATGAGGGGAGAGCTGGCTAAGGTTGATTGGGTAAATAGACTATAAAAGGTATGGTTGCAAATAAACAGTGGCAAACATTTAAAAATATTATTCACAGTTTTCAACAAAATACGCTCCACTAAAAAACAAAATCTCAGTGAGAAAGATCCACCCGTGTCTTACTAGCGTATTTAAGGATATTATTAAATTAAAGGAAGAGGCTTATAATGTTGCGGATAGTAGTAAACCTAAGGATTGGTAGAGTTTTAGTAACTGGATAAGGGTGACCAAAAAATTTGATAAAAATGGAAAACAATAGAATAAGAGTAAACTAGCCAGGAATCTAAAAACAGATTACAAGTATATAAAAAGAGGAGTAGCTAAAGTAAACAGGAGAAATTATCTTGGGGAAAGAGGAAATAGCAGAGATATTGAACAAATATTTTGTGTCTGTCTTCACAGTAGAAGACGCAAATTACAGACAGAAATAAAGAGTAACTAAGGGGCTAATAAGAGTGACGAACTTAAGGTATTTAATATCAGCAGAAAACAAATATTAGAGAAGCTTAAGGGACTAAAAGCCAACAAATCCCCAGGACCAGATGGCCTACATCCCAGGATTCTAAAAGGTAGCTGCAGAGATAGTGGATGCACTGGATTTGATTTTCTAAAATTCTACAGATTCTAGAACTGTCCCAGCAGATTGGAAGCTAACAAATATAACTCTGCTCTTTCAGAAAGGAGGAAGAAAGAAAAAGGAAATTACAGGCCAGTTAGCCTGACATCAATTGTCAGAAAACACTGAAATCTATTATTAAGGAAGTCTTAACAATGCACTTCGAAAATCATAGCATGATCAGACAAAGTCAACATAATTTTAAGAAAGGGAAATTGTGTTTGACAAATGTATTACATTTTTTTTTTACTATGTAACTGGTAGGGTAGTTAGAGGGAGCCAGTAGGTATAGCATACTTGCATTTCCAAAAAGCATTTGATAAGATGCCACACAAAAGATTAATGTGCAAAATAAGTGCTCATAGAGTTGGGGTAATAGAACATAGAGAACATAGAACAGTACAGCGCAGTACAGGCCCTTCGGCCCACGATGTTGTCCGGAACCTTTAACCTACTCTAAGATCAAACTAACTACCTACCCTTCATTCTACTATCATCCATGTACCTATCCAAGAGTCGCTTAAATGCCCCTAACGTATCTGCTTCTACTACCACCGCTGGCAGCGCATTCCACGCACCCACCACTCTCTGTGTAAAGAACCTACCTCTGACATCTCCCCGAAACCTTCCTCCAATCACCTTAAAATTATGCCCCCTGGTGATAGTCCTTTCCACCCTGGGAAAAAGTCTCTGACTCTATCTATGCCTCTCATCATCTTGTACCCCTCTATCAAGTCACCTCTCATCCTTCTTCGCTCCAATGAGAAAAGCCTTAGCTCCCTCAATCTTTCTTCGTAGGACATGCCCTCCAGTCCAGGCAGCATCCTGGTAAATCTCCTCTGCACCCTCTCTAAAGCTTCCACATCCTTCCTATAATGAGGCGACCAGAACTGAACACAATATTCCAAGTGTGGTCGAACCAGGGCCTTATAGAGCTGCAGCATAACCTCGTGGCTCTTAAACTCAATCCCCCTGTTAATGAAAGCCAACACACCATACGCCTTCTTAACAACCCTATCAACTTGGGTGGCAACTTTGAGCGATCTATGGACATGGACCCCAAGATCCCTCTGTTCCTCCACACTACCAAGAATCCTGTCTTTAAGCTTGTATTCCGCATTCAAATTCGACCTTCCAAAATGAATCACTTCACACTTTTCCAGGTTGAACTCCATCTGCCACTTCTCAGCTCAGCTCTGCATCCTGTCAATGTCTTGTTGCAACCTACAACAGCATGGATGGAGGATTGGGTAACGGACAGAAAAGACAGAGTAGGCATAAATGGGGCATTTGCAGGTTGGCTGGCTGTAACTAGTGGAGTACCACAATGACTAGTGTTGGGGCCTCTAGCTATTTGCAATCTATATTAATGACTTAGACAAAGAGACTGAGAGGCTGATAATACAAAGCTAGGTGGAAATGTAATCTGTGAGGAGGATACAAAGAGGCTGCAAAAATATATAGAACGGTTAAGTGAGTGGCCAACAAGATGGTAGATGGAGTATATAATGTCGGTAAATGTGAGGTTATTCACTTTGGTTGTAAGAATAGAAAAGCAGAATATTTTTTAAAAGGCATGAAACTTGTAAATGCTGATCTTCAAAGGGACTTGGGTGTGCTTGTACAAGTGTTACAAAAGTACTTCCTATTTTTGTTAAGTTTTGAGGACTCGTGTTTTAAAACTGAAAAAAGGATCCATAGATGCTAGAATTTGTGTTGATTTTAAAAAAGATGTCATCAGATGGTCTATGTCCACAACGACTACAGGGAGACACTGGTATATGCTAATCATAACCCCCTAGCCTTTGCGGAAAAATTCAAAAACCAGAATACCAGACTATTCCGATAGAGCTTACTATTATAACCATATCACTTAAAGATTGTCCACATTGTGGGAAAATATAATGTAATTGTGGATGCTTTGTCTAGGATTTAACTTTACTTTGAGTTATCTGAGTACAAAGATGGTACAAAGCAGAACTGTATTAGCTACAGATAAAAAGTGAATGAGAATGAGTGTTCAAATGTGTTTTAATATTTTTCATCTTCTATTTCTTCCACACTTTGTAAGGAAGCACATTTAAAAATAGTTGTTTCATTCCTCCAAGGATGGAAGTGTTACAAAAGTACTTCAATTTTTTGTTCAATTTTGAGGACTTCTGTTTTAAACTGATAAAAAGGATTCCATAGATGCTGGAATTTGTGGGGTTTCTAAAAAAGAAAAGGTCAACAGAAGGTCTTTTGGACTTGGTTTGCAAACAACATGTTCTGGAAGTCATCTGTCTTCAGATAAAGATGTTTACAGAGAAGTTCTGGGTCAAGATTTATAGGGGTCAGGTGGTTTGACTCTTGAGAGATTGTTTTTGGTTTCACTTTGGACAGGGTGTGGGAGTTCAAAAAGAACAGCCAAGAGAGCGGTCATTCCTGCTCAGCCTGTTCCATCTCTTTGAAAAGCCTGCCAGTTTTTCATCACTTTGAGAAGCTCTTTGATACAAGTGTAAGAAATAAAGAAATTGATGCTACATTCATCCTGAAAGGCCTGCTTGAAATCCCTGTTGTCGCATTTCTCCTGAGACGCTGGAAAAACCTGCCAGATAAATCCTCGACGTCACCTGAGTGAATTGTTCTGGAAAAGGATCCAAGTGACAGCTGTCTACGTTTATTTGGGACGCAAAACCAAAAATGGGACAACTGATATCTTACCATATCTTCTCTTTTTTCTTCAAGAATTAGCAAGTATTTGGCCAAAGTATTCTTTTTTGTCTTTTTTTTGTAACAGAGCTCTAAAAAGAAAATCTATTTTTGTGTGTGTGTGTGTGTGTGTGTGGCTAAGGTGAAAAGGGAACTTTCATATTTCAATCTGTGTGTTAATGCATTCCTTCATTATTTGTTTTGTAATAAACTGATAATTTTGTTGTTTATTAAAGAAACCTGGTTGTTGTATTTTATTCTGGGATTAAGAGTAGAGTCTATGCTTGACCAATTCAGTAACTGGGTAAACATTTAAATATATGTTGTGACCTGTGGAGAAGTGAAACTAGAAAGGCAGTGCACTCCTCCCGCCTCGGTCGCAACACAAGGAACACAGAAAGTTAGCGTGCAGGTACAGCAAGAAACTAGGAAGGCAAATGGCATGTTCACTTTTATTGCAAGAGGATTGGAGTACAAGAATAAGGAAGTCTTGCTACAATTTTGTAGGGTTTTGGACTTGGACAGATTTGGTCTCCATATGTAAGGAAGGATATGCTTGCCTTGGAGACATTACAGCGAAGGTTTCACTAGTTTGGTTCTTGGGATGAAAAGATTTTCCTATGAGAGGCTGAGTAAATTGGGTCTGTACTCTCTGGAGTTTAGAAGAATGAGAGGCGATCTCATTGAAACATACAAGATTCTGAAGGGGCTGGATAGAGTAGACACTGAGAGATTGTTTCCCATAGCTGGGAATCTACAACATGGGGGCACAGTCTCAGGATAAGGGGCTGATCATTTAGGATTGAGATGAAGAGAAATTTATTCACTCAGGGCGTTGTGAATCTTTGGAATTCTCGAACATAGAAGGTTGTGGATGTTCCATTGTTGAGTATATCAAAGGCTGAGATAAATTTTTGGTCTCTTAGGAGATCAAGGGATATTGGTAGCAGTTGGGAAAGTGGAATTGAGGCAGAAGGTCAGCCATGATCGCACTGAATTGCGGAGCAGGCTTGAGGGGCCGAATGGTCTACTCCTGCTCCTAGTTCTTATATTTTTATGTACTATTCACCCATCACCCCTTTGCTTGCTGACTTACATTGCCTCCCAGTCCAACAATGCCATGAATTAAAAATTTTCATCCTTAAATATATAAGTGAGTTGGATATTGGAAGACAAAGTAAAATTACAAAATTTGCTGATGATACCAAACTTGAAGCTATGGTAAACAGTGAGGCTGATACAACATCGACTTCAACAGGACATAGATAGGCTAGCAGAATGGTCTGACAAATGGCAGATGGAATTTAATACAGAGAAGTGTGAGGTGATGTATTTTGCCAGAAGGGATAGGGAGAGGCAATACAGTCTTAATGGAACAGTTCTAAAGAGAGTACAGTGACAGAGGGACCTTGGGGTTCATGTGCACAGATCCTTGAAGGTGGCAGGACATATTGAGAGAGTGGTTAGCAAAGTATATGGGATCTTGAGCTTCATAAATAGAGGCATTGAGTACAAAAGCAGGGAAGTTATGCGGAACCTTTATAAAGCTCTGCTTAGGCACAACTAGACTATTGCGTCCAGTTCTGGTCACCACACTTTAGGAAGGATATGAGGGTCCTTGAGAGCGTGCAGAGGAGATTTACCAGAATAGCTCCAAGGATGAGGGATTTTAATTACAAGGTTAGTTTGGAGAACCTGGTCTTGTTCTCCTTAGAATAAAGGAGATTGAGGGGAGATTTGACAGAGGTGCACAAGATTATGGAAGGTTTAGATGAGGTAGACAAAGAAAAGCTGTTCCCATTAGCTGACGGTACAAGGACTAGGGAACACAGATTTAAGGTTTCAGGCAAGGGATACATAGGAGATGTGAGGAAGAACCTTTTTATACAGCGAGTGGCAATGACCTGGAACTTGCTGCCTATGAGGGTGGTGGAAGTGGAGACGATGAACGATTTCAAAAGAAAATTGGATGGGAACATGAGGGAAATAAATATGCAGGTCTATGGGACAGATTGGGGCAATGGGATTGACTAGATTGTTCTATAGCGTGCCAGCATGTGCTTGATGGGCTAAATAGCCTCGTTCTGTTCCATAATTGTATAACTTTATGACTTATGTTCAAAACCCTCCATGACCTTGTCCCTCCCTATCTTTGTAACCTCCTCCAATCCTAGAACCCTCTGAGACCTCAGCATTGCTCCAGTTCTGACCTCTTGCACATTTTCATCACTCCACCTTTGCCAGCTGTGCCTTCAGCTGCCTGGGCCTTAAGTTCTAGAATTCCCTTCCTGAACCTCTCTGCTCCTCTATCTCTCTCTCTTCCTTTCAGATAAACTCCTTAAAACCTGCCTCTTTGACCAAACATTTTGTCATCTGCCCTAATATTTTCCAATGTGGCTTAGTGTCAAATTTGGATTGATGGTACTCCTGCAAAGTGTCTTGGGATGTTTTACTATGAAATGGGTTCAATAGAAATGCATGATGTTGTTGGAATACTACCACCTAAACAAGTCTTACACCTGTTCAAGCTACTAAAAACAAGTTTGTGACTGGTGTCAAGACATTATCTACACAAAGAGTGATCATCACACGGAATGGAACTCTTGTTAGCGCCATGGAGGCATTTGTGGAAATGTTTAAGGAGCAGTTGGAATTCCTAAAGATACAATAGAGGTTTTCTTGGAGCTTTAACTAAGATGGGTCATGTGGTCTTTCCCATCTGTATCAATTTTGTGAGGGTCTCTACAGTTGACTTGTGACAGTTTTCCTTTTTATCACAGTACCAATTTTCCGCTCATGAATTTTAAACACAATTTTATTCCTTGTCTGATTGTTCACTTTCACCTTACGTTTTTTTTTTCTCTTTATCCCGCTTGTCCTTTACTTCCTCCCATTGCTTCCTTTACAATTGCTCAAAGACTAAACATGATTTCTGTAAAAAGGAAATGTTTTAAGGACAGCTCGAGAGTTTGAGAGTGAAATGAAGATTCAGTGATCTATGAAGAACACAAGAAGATGGCTTAAGTGAAGTGTGGACAGAGAGAGACTAAGCACGGTGCTGTGAATTCATGTCAGCTCAGTGGCTGCACAGATAACAGCTGCAATTGAATTCACATTCAGGACTGATTTTGGTGGATAATACAGTCAGCGATGACAGTTTGAGCTTGATATGAGTAATCCTAATATAATGCATTGACCCGTGAATATAAATGCCTCCATTGCTTGGCCCCAACCTATTTCTGCAAGCTTTTACAGCCTTTAACTTTGCCAAACCAGTATATTCAAAGAAAGGTGGGGGGTGGGGGGGGGGGTGGAATAAGGAGGAGCTCTGGACAGGAAATCCAGGAGTACGGATACCCAGATGTCATGCAGGAACTATCTATGGGATCTCATTTAATTATTTTCGATCGGTTTACTGTTCAACAGCCAGGCTGGAAAGCAGCTGATAAGATGGGAAGACAGTGGTCCTGGGAGGGGATGGGAGGGTTGGTGATCAGGCCAGGGTGGTTGTGGATTGCAGGGGGGTGGAGGTTGAGGGATGAGGGTTGGAGATTGCGGTGGATGGTGTGGGGGGTGGCAGGTCAGCTGACCACAGGTTGTGTGGCATCTTGGTTCAGGGGGACACATTCCTGCCCTTCCTGCCCCATTAGCAGCACTGTAAAGGCACTTACCCGATGGATCCTGCCCTTCTCACCTCCTTTTACCTGGTGAGATTCCCAAACCTCAATAAACCCAGCCGACAATCGCTAAAGATAAAGAAAGTGTATTAATGGAGGCATGCAACCTCCTTGTAAGATTTCACTGACAAACCCATCTACTGATTGTGGTTAGGTGGCCCATCTCTCCACCTGCCTCAGTTCAAACTGGAAGTGGACAGTTTTGAGGGGGGTCTGAAATGTTTAAATATTTACTTCCTACTGCCCTAAACCCACTGTTCTTAATGGTTAAAATGATCCCCTCTGTTCCTCTCATTGAGACATTCTGCTTATTTTGTACTTCCATTATTCCACTCAGTATGTTGTTACTTTCTTTTCATGAAGAAGTTCATTGTTTCGTGCAGATGTCCCAATTGTACCTGATGGTGGTAAGATCATTAACAAAAAATGTGCATTTCTGTTTATAAAGCAATCTGAGCTGTATGTTTGCTTCTTCCGTTCCTATTCTCATATTCCCCTATCCTTTCTCTTTAGTCCATCTGTATGGAGAGAGAGACAGAGCTCAGTGAATCGAAAATAAAAACAGAAGGGAATAATGGGACTCTGAAAGAAAGTAAGGACTAACAATCTTGCTGCAGCCTAAAATGCTTCCAAATCTGCAAGCACCTGCTCTCTTGTTGTTTCTTGCATCTACGTTGCTTTAGGTGTTAGCCGTGACTTAATTGGTAGCACGCTTGCCCCTGGGTTAGAAGGTTATGGGTTTAATGATCCCACTCCAGAGGCACACCCAGAACAGGACTGAGGGAGTGCCACACTGCTGGAGATGTAGTCTTGTTGGATGAAAGGTTAAACCGAGACTCCGTCTGGCCTCTCAGGAAGATGTGAAACAGCCCATGGCACTATTCAAAGAAAAGCAGGGGAGTTCTCCTCAGTGTCCTGGCCAGTATTTCCCTTTCAACCAACTTCATTAAAAAAAATCTGGTATTACATTGTTCTTTTTGGGATCGTACTGTGTGCAAATTGACTTCTACGTTTCCTACATGACAACAGTGACTACACTTCAAAAGTATTTCATTGGCTGTCAAGCTCTTTGTGAAGTTACTGTGGTTCAGTTGGTAGCACTCTTACCTATGAACTAATAAAGCTCTGGATTCAAATCCCATTCCAGAACTTGAGTAAAAAAATCAAAGCTGACACTGCACTACAGTACTGCATTGTCAGAGGTGCTATCTTTAGGACGAAACGTTAAACCGAGGCCTCATCTGCTGGCTTGGGTGGATGTAAAAAATCCCATGGCACTATTTTGAAGAAGCGAAGGGAGTTCTTCCTGGTATCCTGGCCAATATTTATCCCTCAATCAACATCACTAAAGTAGATTATCTGGTTATTATCACATTGCTGGTTGTGGGAGCTTGCTGTGTGCAAATTGGCTGCTGCTTTTTTTTACATTTCGAAAGTACTTCGTTGACTGTAAAGTACTTTGAGACTTCTGTTGGTCATGAAAACGCACTATATAAATGCAAGTCTTCTTTTAAGATCTGAGGTTGTGAAAGACACTCAATTATTCTTATTCATTCATAGGATATTGGTATCACAAGCAAGGCCAGCATTTATTGCCTGCACCTAATTTCCCTTGGGAAGGCAATGGTGACAACATGAGTAGCTTACTTGCCATTTGAGAGTCAACCATATTGCTGTGGGTCAGCAAAAACCCAGCGCATAAATGATGGGCTGACTAGCTCCATTGGTGCTGTCAACGCCTGTGGTTTCTCTGCCTTCCCTTTACTTTATTTCCCTCTCTTTACCATATTATTTCTCTAGTGCACACAGCTTTCCTCCCAATTTCATCAAATGCTGAAACCGCTATTGATTCCCAGCTTTGCCAACACGTGCCCTTGTATATATTCTGCGGATGTATCTGAATCGGACAGACTGTCAGGCGAAGTGGCTTAGAAGCTGGGCGTTAATCTCTGGACTTGGGTTTAAATCCAGCCCAGAGAGATGAGAGGACGATCTCCTCTGCTGGTTGTAAGGGTGCTATACTGAATGAGTTTGGACAGTTATTAATCCAGTTCCTACTGGACATAGGCCAATAGCACAGCAGTGTTTTAATGTGACACTAATAGGCACCCTCACTCAGAAAGGCCACACAATAACTGGGGTGGGAAATAGGAAAGATGCAGTTAGCATAATATTTACAATTGGAGCAGAATAGAGTGCTAATTTAACAACGCTTCATTGCCCCATAGCCTTTCCAATGCTTGCTTACTCTAGCCATAGTCCCAAAGAAATCTCTCCCATTAGAGAGACAGTTGATGATGTATAGCTTGAGGGTCACCACTCCTCAAGCGTGGGGCAAGGCGAGGAGGCAAGCCTCCATGAACTACTACAGCCAATACAGGGATTGAGCCCACGCTGTTGACATTTTTCTGCTAGCTATCTAACCAACTGAGCAAACCGACCCCTGCCTTTCTAATGAGAAGCAGAAGATTAAAAATATCATGTAAGTATTATCACATTGCAAGTTATACATGATCCTGACTTGGGTATATGTTGCCTTTCTATCATAATTGCTGGTCAATATCCTGGAATTGTCTACCTAACACCATCATTGGAGCAACATTATCGCAAGGACTCCAACAGTTCACAAAATCATAGTAACACACGGCAGAAAAAGAGGCCATTCAGCCCATCGCGTCTGTGCCGGCTCTTTGAAAGAGTTAACCAATTAGTTCCACTCCCCTGCTCTTTCCACATAGCCTTGCAATCTGTTTTCCTTTCCAAGTATCCATCCAATTCCCTTTTGCAATTAAGTTTGAACCTGTTTCCAGCACCCTTTCAGGCAGTGCATTCCAGATCACAACAGCTCACTGCATTAAAAAAAATCTCCTCATCTCCCCTTTGCTCCTTTTACCAATTATCTCAAATCTGGTCCTCTGGTTACTGATCATCCTGCCACTGGAAACAGTTTCACCTTATTTAGTCTTTCAAAACCCTCCTACCTGTTTAGGGAGAAGGCCGACCAACTTTTAAGGCAACTAGTGATAGACAGTAAATGTGGCCTTGTCAGTGTCGTCAACAGCCTGTGAGCCAATAAAAAAGAGGGAGCTTTGCTCTGCATCTGGCTGGATTATACATGACCAGGGAATGTTTGATGCAGTTACAGGATGATTGACATAGAAAGAATTTCATTCCTCAGCACTAATATGTTTCACCTTGGTGATGAACATGCACACAAAAAGGTTAGTAATATGTCTTAGCAGCCATCAAGATTAATTTGCTGCAACACCTGGCCTTGATAATGTTGCCATACCAAACAAAATGAAGAAAAATAACAACCACAAATGAGCAAACAGCTCAAAGTGACTCTTCAACCAATTCTCTCTCCCCCTGGAAAGCAACTGAACCTTTTTTTAAATGTAATCTCCTGATGGCAAGGTTCAAACTGAAAGATTGCTGTGTGAGAAATAATCAGTGTGAACCCATTCTGTCACTTGATGGAGGCCTGTATCTGGAATGGCCTTTCAGAGGCAATATCTATGCAATGATGCAAGAGGCAGTTGGATGCTGCAATGGGTGAATTGTAAGTTGTTTTTTTCAATTCATTCACGTGGGCATCACCAGCAAGACCAGCATTTATTGCCCATCCCTGATTGCCCTGAGAAGGTGGTGCTGGACCTGTGTCTTGAACTGCTGCAGTCAATGTGGTCAGTCTTTGTGATGGGTTGATACAACTCAATGGTTTCCGAGGCCACTTCAGGGATCAGTTTGGTGTGGTAGTGGAGTCACATAGAAGCCAGACTGGATGATAACAGTAGTTTACTTCCCAAAAGGACATTAGTGAACCATTGAGGTGAGGGGTGGTGGGGGGGGCGGTGGGGGGAACGGTGGGGGGGGGAGGGGTGGTGGGGACAGGCAGGATTTTTCCCCGCAGTCTTCAGGTCCCAACATCAGGGTCAAATGGGGCCAGAGGGTGGATTCGTTGTCCTATTAAGAAGGTTGGGGTGGGGGGCTCTCAAAGTTGGAGGGTTGATAGGAGGCCTGTCAACACTGAAGAAGCAGCATGCTGCCTTTTCAGGTAAGTGAGAGAGAGGGCACCACCATTTTAATGTGCCCTCTCTCCAACTTTTTAAAGTTTTAAATAAAATATAGAATCAGCAGCCAGGCCACTTTTGTGGAGATGGAGCCCCTCCCCAGGGCGGCCTGTGGCTACAGCTGAAGCCAGACAAGCGGGGAGGATTCTAAGCCTGCCTGGAGTGTTGGTTCCCCCTGGTCTGCCACAGGAAGGCCGTCTCCAGGCAGTTACATTGTTCCCCGATGCTTCCAAGTGCCTGGAGGCTGACTGGAAAATTCCAGTCAGCCTCTGACAATAGGCCTTAACAGGCCTTTAAGCAGGCTGAATTGGCTACTTGCCTATTCCAGGTGGGTAGTCCTGCCACTTCCCCCATCCTGCCTCCAGGAAAATGGCCTGAGGGTGGGATGGTACCAGGGAACAGGTATGCTGACCGGCATGAAATGCCGTGCCTGCACACCTTTGTTCTCACCCTCATTGCGGCCTAAAAATTCAACCCGGATTTTTATGACAATCTGATAGGTTCATGGTCACTCCTATTGAGGCTATCCTTTGATTTTCCTATTCCAATGCTCACGGTGCCATCGTGTGATTTGAACTAATTTCCTATAGATTGCTAATACAGTGACATAAAATCTACATGGTTGTATCTCTCTACGACAGATGCCTTAGATTGGTCAAACAGCCTCGCTCATCTTTGCTTAGCATCTTGACCTTTGAATGAGTGCAAGGTGCCACTGTTTAGAGCGAGGGCAGAGCATCATACTGTGTAGGTCTGCTGGTGTGCTGCCTCTTCAATTAAATGGTTAGATGACTAAAATTGAATAAGAGGGAGGTTATTAACACTGCTGGTATTATTCTTCTGTAGAAAATCCAGATTTTCTCAGTAAATCAGCTGAAAAAATAGACAAGTCAGCAATCACTTCCAGGATGCACCATTAACAATCTTCCCATTGCTTGTGCCCAGTTTTTATTTCAATGTATCACAGGCCTCATTATTGTTGCATTGCTCAGAGCTACTGCAGTTGTGCAATCAATACATGCCTATAACATGATGCTCACGTTCAGAGACATGGTGGCGCATGTCAAGAATTATAGTTAAACTAAGTTTTTGCATGTACGTACCGTCATTAACAACATCACAGCCAATGAAGTACTTTTGAAGTGTTGTCACTGTTGTAATGTGGGAAAGCATTGCAGCCCATTTGCGCACAGCAAGATCCCACAAACTACAGTGAGATGAATGACCAATAAAACTGCTTACTTGTGTTGGCAGAGGGACAAATGTTGACCAGAACACTGGGAGAGCTCCCCTGCTCTTCTCCAAACACTTAATAGGACTGACAGGTCCTCAGCCTGACAGCTCATCTAAAAGGCCGAACCTCCAACAGTGCAGTTCTCTCTCTGTACTGACACTGCAACATCAGCCTGGATTATGTGCTTAAGACACTGGAGTGGGACTTGAGCCCACAACCAACTGACTCAGGGGCTCTAAGCCATGGCTAACAGACAGCTATTAAAATATGATGCCTAGTTTTGCAAGGTGAGGGTTCCAGAATAGAGCCATACCATGTTAGACAGGAATGTGAGCTGGAAAATCAACCTTATGATGTTCCTGTCCTATGTCCAACCTGCAGTCTCATCTACTGAGAAATTTGCACAAGAAATGTAGCTTCGAAAAGATTACCCTACATTGTCTACTTTAAGTACTGTTTTCTCCATATTCTTAGCAGATACTGCCTCAGATTCCTGCTTTTCATGTATAATTACTGCCTTCTCTCCAGCTTCTTCCATTGTGGATTAGCTGTATTGCATCCAATGATAGTTAATTTCCATAAAACATTTCAATGTTGAATTGGAATGGGAGTTCTGCACAGAGAGGGGTGGATGGTGTTGGCCAAACAAAGGAGAATGCTTCCTAGGGTCAAATTGTCTTGGGCTAATAATGATACACTGATTGATGAGTACAATAGCATAGTGGTTATATTACTAGACTACTAATCCAGTAGCTTCAACCAATGATCTTGAAGCATGAGTTCAAATCCCCCCAGGGAGCTGATAAGTTCAAGTTCAGTTAATTGAATAAATCTGGAATTAAAAAGCTAGTATGAGTAATAATCACCATGAAACTACTGGATTGTTGTAAAATCCCATCTGGTTCACGAATGACCTTCAGGGAAGGAAACCAGTTGCCCTGACACAGTCTAGTATATATGTGACTCCAAACCCACAGCAATGTGAGTGATTTTGAAATGGCCTAGCAAGCCTGTCAGTTGTACCAAACTGCACCACCTTCTCAAAGATTATTAGGAGGTGCAATCAATTCTGGCCTTGCCAATATCCTATCAATAAATTTTTAAAAAGATTTGATGTTTAAGGCAATGTGTTGTTAGATATCTCCAGCAGTTATCCAGACAGCAATCATTCTTACTAAACTCCAACATACTGAAAACACTGGTGCAAGGTTTTATACAGAAAAATTAAACTTGACAGTTACAATTTTTAAGATACATTTAGGAGGCGAATTTCTTGAAAATGAATTGAATCTGCATCCAGCACTCATCCAGATCACAACAACTTGCTACGTAAATCTCTTCCCTCTTTTGCCCTCACCCCAATTCTTCTGCTAATTCTCTTAAATCGATTAACAGGAGTAAACACCATAATCCAACTCACAAATGCCTGTTTCTTGATATCTAAGTTGAGCATGTCAGGGGTTGGGGGTGGGGGGAGCAGAGGGGGGGAGTTTTAACCCCCAAGGACAAATAGAATAGTGGAAGATGGGTCGGTTAAAAATATCAAATATGGAAAAACTGACCCCAATGCGCCCACTACCGGTTTTAACGGAAACTGGTTTGGGTGATGCAGAATAATCTGACATCAAGAGGCCGGTCCGTCATTAGAATATGTTCATGAGAGTATTTCCCTCCAATTTTGACATCAGTTTACATTTAACGCCTTCTGCACTCGTTTCTCTGAACTTGAAAAACTCGACAGTAAAACCAAGGTGAGATTGAGTGGCATTTCATGGCGATAGTTAAAGGTCAGGTGTCCTTATAAGAATAAATTGGCTCAGTGCTCACAACTGCTTTCTCAGTTCTCTCTGGTAAACACTTTGGTGAGAGTATTTGCTGTGACAGAATTATTGGTAAAGATTGGAGGACTGCACACAAGGAAACCAGAATGGGGACAGCTCTGCCATAGCCCTGAACTCACATCTTTCTCTTCTATCTCCCTCATGCCGTATCCAAGCTCATCTTGTCCAAGAGACTTGCCTCCTGCTCCCTCAACCAGAATCCCACCAAACTGCTGACCATCCAACTTCCCTTCCTGGCCCCCTTATTAGCTGATATTGTTAATGGTTCTGACTCCTCAGCTGGTCCCTCTCCTATTCAAATCTGCTGTCATCAACCCTCTCCTCAAGAAACCCACCCCTCTGTTCTAGCAACTTCTGCACCATCTCTAACTTCTGTTTCTTCTCCAAAGTCCTTGAATGTGTTGACGCCTCCCAAATCTGTGCCCATCTTTCCCAGAACTCCATGTTTAAATCCCTCCAATCCGGTTTCTGTCTCGGTCACAGTGCTGAAACAGCTCTTATCAAACGCCTATGTGATTGTGACAAAGGTAGACTATCCCTCCTCATCCTTCTCAATCTGTCCACAGCCTTTGACACAGTTGACCACATCATCCTCCTCCAACGCCTCTCCATTGTCGTCCAGCAAGGTGGGACTGCACTCGCCTGGTTCCATTCTTACTTATCTAATCATAGCCAGGGAATCATCTGCAATGTCTTTTGTTCTAGCTCCTGCATTGTTACATCTGGTGTCCCCCAAGGGTCTATCCTTGATTAGCTCCTATTTCTCATCGACAAGCTGCCCCTCGGCGACATCATCTAGAAACACCATGTCAGGATGCACAAGCATGCTGCCTCACCATCACCTCTCTCAACTCCTCCACTATCTCTGATTTGTCATACTTCTTGTCTGACATCCAATACTATATGAACAGAAATCTCTTCCAGATACATTTTGGAAGACCATTGCTTTCTAGCTACTGTTTCCATTCTTCTCCTTGGCAGCTGTCTGACGCTGAATCAGACTGTTCACAACCTTGGTGTCGTAGTTGCGATGAGCTTCAATCACATAGCAGAACCAAGATTGCCTACTTTGAAGTCCGTAACATTGCCTGACTCTGCCCCTGCCTTAGTTCATCTGCTGCTGAAATCCTTTTGTTACCTTTAGATTTGGCTATTCCAAAGCTCTCGAGGCCAGCCTCTCATCTATCGTTCCACAAAAACTTGAGCTCATCCAAAACTCTGGTGCCTGTGTCCTAACTCGCACCAAGCCCATCACCTCTATTCTCACTGACCTACATAGGCTCCAGCAATGCATTGATTTTAAAATTGTTGTCCTTGTTTTTAAATCCCACCCCCACCTCCCCCCCCCCCCCCCCCCCTCATGGCCTGAACCATTCCCATCTCTCTTACCTCCTCCAACTTTAAAATCCTTTGAGATTTCTGTGGTTTTCCAATTCTGGCCTCTTGAGTTGACCTGATTTTAATCGCTCCGCTATTGGAGGTTGTGCCTTTAGCTGCCAAGATAATAAGCTCTGGAATTCACTCCCTAAACCTATCCTTCTCACTACTTCTATTTCCTCCTTTTAAATGCTCCTTAAAACCAACCTCTTCGTCCAAGCTTTTGATCATCTGTCCTGATATCTCCTTACGTGGCTAAGTGTCAAATTGTGTTCAATATCACTCCTGTGAAGCACCTTGGGACATTTTACTATGTTAAAGGTGCTATATAAATACAAATTGTTGGTTGTGGTATGAGGTAGAAAGTCAGTTTCAGCAGCAGCAAAGTTATGCTGTGGTGGGAGCTGCTGATGGACAACAGAGAGGGGAGCTACAGCGGGTCCGAGGTGACAGGAGGCACTATCCACCCAACAGGGTCTACAGACAGAGGCTCAGCTTCCTTGACCTCTCGGAGGGCAGTGCCTCTGCAGACTCAGATTGACGTGGGAGGAGGTCACAGACATCTGCAGCCTCCAAGAAGAACAGTTGCTCCCTGCTGGCTGCTAAAGTCGCTCAGAAAGTCACCAACCCCCTCAATTTCTTTGCCTGTGGTTCCTTCCAGCATCCCATCAGAGACATAGTGAGGATCTCTCAGGGGGCTGATAGTAGACGTAAGATAGACAATAGATTGTATGCCAACTTCCCCTCAGACAACAATAGCCAGAATAAGCAGACATTCTTTGGTTGGCTTTGCAGGGTACCACATTCATGGCAATTCAAGCATCTACACAGCAATCAGGAACAGGGTACCAGGCTCATCACCACCTGCTCAAGGGCAATTAAGGATGGGCAATAAATACTGGCCTAGCCAGTGATGCACACATCCCAAGGACGAATAAAAAAGGAAAATAAAACATTTGTCACCCTCAAAGGATTTTATTCCATCTGCATTCAGCTGTTGTACAGTCACAAGAGGACGTTCATGTACTAGATTCCCTGGGATGATTTCATTCTGCAGCTCTCCAAGATCCCTGACCTCTTTCTACTTGGAGTTGGCAACTTGAACTCCCAACCTTCAAACTCAGCAGCAAACACTACCAGTGATCCATGGCTGAACCTGATTTTTAAAAATATTTGTTTGTAGGAATTGGGCATCGCTGGCTAGGCCAGCATTTGTTGCCCATCCCTAATTGCCCTTGAATTGAATGGCTTGCTAGGCCATTTCAGAGGGCAGTTTAAGAGTCAATCACATTGCTGTGGGTCTGGAGTCACATGTAGGCCAGACCATGTAAGGATGGTTGATTTCCTTCCCTAAAGGACATCAGTGAACCAAATGGGTTTTCATGACAATCGATAATGGTTTCATGGTCACCATTAGACTAGTTTTTAATTGCAAGATTAATTAAGTTCAAATTTCACCATCTGCCGTGGTGGGATTCAAACCCATGTCACCAGAGCTGTAGCCTGGGTCTCTGAGTTACTAGTCCAGTGATATTACCACTACGCCACCACCTCCCCCATTGTGGAAATCTTCAAGGACACTTGCCAGCATTTGTGACAAGCATAGAACATTCAATGTTCAAAAGCGTATTGATGAATAATAGACTGTCCAGGTGAGTGAAACAAGGCTGAATTCAGAACAACACATTTTTAGTTCCAGAGAGTCACATTTTGATGGGGGTTGAGGGGAGGTGGAGTGTCAAGATTTAAGAGAAAACACATTTCTTGTCTTCAACTAGTGAAAGAAATGGATAATGTTATTGGTAGAATTTTTTTGCTTGATTTGTGAGCACGGGATGAAAAGATATTAACAAAGATTAACCAGTTTAAACAAGATTTGGGACTAGAAAAATGTGTTTTTTCACAGAGGAATTTTTATGTAGAATAGAAACCTAAGGAAAGCAGTTATTCAGTTTAAAAAGTGGTGGATGACGATCTTACCAAGAATGGGATTGAGGTTTGTAGCTATAAATTGCGGGGAATCCAGAACTAGGGCTCACCAACATGAGATAGCCACGAATAAATCCAAAAAGGAATTCAGGACAAACTTCTTTACCCAGTGAGAGTTGAGAATATGAAACTCACTACCCCAAGGTGTAGTTGAGGCAAATAGCATAGATACATCTAAAGGGAAGCTAGTTGATCATGCACATAGGGTGAGATTTTGTAATTTTGCTTCAGAAGTACAGCACAGAAACAAGTCATTCTGTCCACCAGATTTATGACAGTGTTTATGCTCCACACAATCCTCCTCTCATCCTTCTTCCTCTAAAGCCATCAATAGTGAACCCATTTTAATTGTCGTCTCTGGAAGCTTGATGTATGCAAATTAGCTGCAACATTTTCTGCATTAAAACACTGACTACAACCCCAAATACTTAATTGGCAGTGAATCGCTCTTGGACATCCTGAGGATATGAAAGGTGATATATAAATGCAAGTTCTTTCTTTCTTACAGCAGATTACACTTTCAAAGACAATAGTCTGGAGGCTAATTAGATGATGACCAGCGATACAATTGTCAATAGGATTTCTCATTGGGAGCAGCTATTATAATAATTCCTACTGTTATACTTTGAAGTATTTTTAATTATAGACTGGAGGATGGTAGGCATTGGTGTTTCCCAAGGGTCAGTGCCAGGGCCACTGCTTTTTGCCCTATATATAAATAACTTGGAACTTGGAATACAAAGTATCATTTCAAAATTTGCCGATGATACTAAATTTGGAGGAGTGGCAAACTGTGAGGATGATATGAACTGCCTGCAAAAGGACGCAGATAGGCTAGCAGAATGGGTACACACTTGACCTCATCCTCACCAATCTACCTGTCACAGATGCATCTGTCCATGGCAGTATTGGTAGGAGAGACCACCACACACTCCTTGTGGAGATGAAGTCCCAGCTTCACATTGAGGATATCCTCCATCGTAGGGCTGGATATTATGCACTGGCGACGGGCAAAACAATGTGCGGGTGGCGTGCTGCCACTATTCCGCTGTGATCTTTCTCGCAGTGGTCCACAATAATATGCTGGTGATTGCACTGGAAAGGGTGCAGAGGGGATTCACCAGGATGTTGCCTGGGCTGGAGCATTTCAGCTATGAAGAGAGACTGAAAAGGTTAGGGTTGTTTTTCTTGGAGCAGAGAAGGCTGAGGGGGGACCTGATTGAGGTATACAAAATTATGAGGGGCATAGATAGGGTAGATAGGAAGACATTTTCTCCCTTAGCCGAGGGGTCAATAACCAGGGGGCATAGATTTAAGGTAAGGGGCAGGAGGCTTAGAGGGTATTTGAGGAAAAAATTTTCACCCAGTGGGTGGTTGGAATCTGGAACGCACTGTTTGAAGAGGTGGTAGAGGCAGGAACCATCACAACATTTAAGAAGTATTTAGATGAGCATTTGAAACACCATAGCATACAAGGTTACGGGCCAAATGCTGGAAAATGGGATTAGAATAGGTAGGTGCTTAATGGCCAGCACAGACACGATCAGCTGAAGGGCCTGTTTCTGTGTTATATCACTCTATGACCTTTGCCCCTCCGCTCCCACAATTCACAAACTTTAATCTTTACCCCTTCCCACCATCCCCTGCACCAGTCGGAGGAGTTTGACTTTGCTCCCCTGCCTCTCGCAGTGAGATATGTACCTGCTCCCCCCTCTCCACCAGTGTCCTGCATCGGATCCCCGGACGGGTATCTGAAGGTTTGGGAGTGCCGGTCACCGGCACCAATATGGCACCGGAACGGATGGCGGGAGCGGATAAGTATTTTATTCATTGATTAAAATTAATTAACATAGTTAAACTTTTGTCCTGTCACCGAGCAGTGGGTGGGCCGCCATGGGGCCTCGCTGCCGCCAGCAATATCAGGCTGGGCCTTCCCAATGTCGAGGCCCATGGTGGGCCTCTGCCGGAAATATTTTTCGCCCACGCACCACCCCCCCACCCCCCCCAACCCCCGTCATGACCCCGGACGTCAGTGGGGTGGGGGGCTGTAAAATCCAGCCCTCTGCTTCCTGTTAGCTAACCAATCCTCTATCCATGCTAATATGTTGCTCTTATCTTGTGTAGTAAACTTTTATGTGACACCTTATCAAATGTCTTTTGGAAATCCAAATACACTACATCTACTGGTTCCCTATTATCCACCCTGCTAGTTACTTCTTCAAAGAATTCTAATAAATTAGTCAAACACCATTTCTCTTTCACAAAACCATGTGGAAACATAGAAACATAGAAAATAGGAGCAGGAGTAGGCCATTCAGCCCTTCGGGCCTACTCCGCCATTCAAAAACGATCATGGCTGATTGTCTAATTCAGTACCCCATTCCCGCCTTCTCGCCATATCCCTTGATCCCTTTGGAATTAAGAAATATATCTATCTCCTTCTTGAATATATTTAATGCCTTCTGCCTGATTGTATTATGATTTTCTAAATGTCCTGCTGTTCCCTCCTTATTATTAGATTCAAGCATTTTCCCTATGACAGATGTTAGGGTAACTGGCCTATAGTTTCCTGCTTTCTGTCTCCCTGCCTTCTTGAATAGAACTTGCAGTTTTCCAAACTGCTGGGACCTTTCCAGAATCTAGGGAATTTTGGAAGATTACAGTCAATGCCTCCACGATCTCTGCGGCCACTTCTTTTAAGACCCTAAGTTGCGGGCTATCAAATCCAGGGGACTTGTCAGCCTATAGTCCCAGTACTTTCCCAGTACCTTTTTCTCAGTGATCGTGATTGTCTTAAGTTCCTCTCTCCCTTTGCTTTCTTGATTTTCAACTATTCTTGGGATGCTTGTTTGTGTTTTCTACAGTGAAGACTGATACAAAATAGATTTTCAACGCTTCCGCCATTTCCTTGTTTCCCATTATTCATTTCCCAGTCTCACCTCTAAGAGACCAATGTTCACTTTAGCTACTCTTTTCCTTTTTATATACTTGTAGAAACTCTTACTGGCTGTTTTTATATTTCTAGCCAGCTTTCCCTCATAGTCAATTTCTTCCCCCTTCCTTATTATTTTTTCGGTTATTTTTTGCTTGTTTTTAAAAATTTCCAATCTTTTGATTTACCACTCTTCTTCGCAGTATTGTACATGTTTTCCTTCAACTTGGCACCATCCTTAACTTCCTTTGACATGGATGGTGCATCCTTCGCATAGGGTCTTTCTTTCTCAATGGAATATATCTTTGTTGAGCGTTATGAGATATCTCCTTAAATGTCTGCCACTGCTTCCCTACCCTAATACCTTTTAACTTATGTTCCCAGTCCACTTTAGCTAACTCTGTCTTCATACCCTTGTAATTGCCTTTATTTAAGTTTAAAACACTAGTCTTAGACCCACATTTCTCACCCTGAAATTCAGTTCACTCTCATCATCCAAAGTCACGTCTGCCTGGTCTGTTTCTCTGGTAAATACAGAAACAAAATAATCATTTAATATTTCTGCCATCTCTCTGTCGTTACTTGTGGTATTACTCTGTCTATCCCTTAACCTTACTATTCCCATCCCATCCCATCCTTCCTTTTTTATTGATGTGTCTGTAAAATATTTTAGTATTTTGTTTTATGTTCCTTGATAATTTAAATCAAGGGATATGGGATTAGGGCAAGAAAGTAGAGTAGGTGTAGAAGATCAGCCATGATCTTATTGAATGGCAGAGCAAGTTCGGGGGTAATAGGGCCTCCTCCTGCTCCTATTTCCAGTGTTCTTAAGTTCTTATATATTCTTTATTTTTATTTAGAGATAAAGCACTGAAATAGGCCCTTCGGCCCACCAAGTCTGTGCCAACCATCAACCACCCATTTATACTAATCCTGCTTCCTATGTAAGTGCAAAATGACCAGTTCTGATTTCTTCACTCAATGATTTAGACCCAGTACATGAGCAGGAAGCCTTGTATGTTTGATCCTGTAATTTTCTGGTTAGAGAACATCTATTTAGTAGCAATGCTAGCTCAAAAAAAAATTGCAAGACAAATTGAACAGATTTTCAGATTTGCAAGTGTTTTGTATGTTCAGTAACAGTTGGAGAATTAACACATTGGTGTCAATTTACTGACAAGCATTTATTTCAGTATTGATAATATTTACAAATGACTGAGAATGTAGCCTACTTGAAAATTGCATCTGCAGAGGAACTTCAGAGGTCAAACACATTAGAATGTTTATGTTCTTTTTTAATCAATCTTGCGATGTGGGCATCATTGACAAGGCCAGCATTTATTACCCATCACTAATTGCCCTTGAGAAGGTGGTGGTGAACTGCCTTCTTGAACCGCTGAAGTCCATGTGGTGTAGGCACACACACAGTGCTGTTCCAGGATTTTGACCTCGTAGCAGTGAAGGAATGGTGATATTGTTCCAAGTCAGGATGGTGTGTGACTTGGAGGGATCTAATAGCTGGTGGTGTTCCCATTTGCCTGCTACCCTTGTTCTTCTAGGTGGTAGAGGTCACATGTTTGAAAGGTATTGTATCTTGTAGATGGTTCATACTGCTGTCACTGTGTGCTGATAATAGAGGATGTATATTTAAAAGAATGAATGTTTAAGGTGGTTGATTGGGTGCCAATGGGTTGCTTTGTCCTGGATGGTGTCCAGAAAGTCTAAGTGAAATCATTCAGTATTAAACTCTGCAGGTCTACAATTTACAGATAATTTACACTATGTTGGTAAATGTGGCTCCAATTTACAGACAAATTTACTCCTTTCTGCAGTGAAGGGGGAAATGCAAATTACATGCAAATGTGTGCTGACTGCTCAGTAAAGCAAAAGCATGAGTATAATTTCACAACTTGAGTAGAACACAGCATATGGGTTAATCAGCAGAGTATCTCGAAACAGTCCTGCTGCTCAAATACAGGCTTGTCATGTTTAATGAATCAGTGAGCTAGTTGACACAGTCGGCTAAGACAGCCTCAGTTATTGGGATACATTTTGCTGGTAAAAAACAAAATGTTAATGATGTACACCATTAGTAATGTGTAAATTGGTCAACAAGCTCAGGGGGTGAAGAGATACTCGGTGAGTTACGGATCTCCAGAACTTGCTGATCGATTTATGCTGCTCTACTGTTTGCTTCTCAGAAAATGGTATCTCACACTTTGACTCCTTGTTATTTTTTAAGAATTTTTAAGAACACATTAATTGTCCATTAAGCATGTCACAGAAAGCTATGTCTGGTAATTAACAGCGCAAGTACCCCTTTAGCAATGTGATAATTGTTAATACAATGCCAATCAACCTCTCCAGACCAGGAAGTGGACATTTTAAACTGTTCAATCTCATTCCCGCAATTGTTGAGAGATTTTTAAGAAGTTAAATGCAAAAGTTTTATTTTTTATTCTTTTATTTCCTGCTGCCTCTTTTTTTTAATCGACTCTTTCTTTCAATCTCTTTATTTCTCTTTCTGTACTGGATTTGACTCTAATTTGTGCTATTTCCTTCTTCATCGTTCCTCTGTTTCTTTCTCAGTCCTCAAATCTCACTAGTTAAGGAGATATACTGTTGGCCCTGCCATTCACTAAAGTCCATGATGCCCCTTTGCCCTTACCATGTCAGTATCAATTCGCACTTCCAGCAAGTTACAGCAGAAAATATTTTTTAGCTGAAGGGTGTAGATAAAAGTCTAACTAACAGGGCATGTGGCGAGGTGTGCTACTCCAGCAAGGTTCAGCCCAATATCAAATAAAAACAGAAAGTGCTGGAAATACTCAGCAGGTCAGGCAGAATCTGAGGAGAGAGAAGCAGAGTTAACGGGCTGGATTTTACCTTAGGCGACGGGAATTCGCCACCGATGTAAAGGTTGGTGGCGAACCCGCTTCCGCCTAGCCCAGGGATTCGTCCCGCAATTTACGGGTCCCCGGACTTTACTGTACAGAGGCGGGACTTCCACCCCCCTTGGGGGAGGTAGTCCCGTCTCATTGAGCTGCCGGCCGGGAGCGGTGGCCACTGCTGGGACTGCAGCCCAGCTGACCAGATGCATCCAGGAGTGAAGATAAGTAGGGCATGGCTCACCAGGCAGATAGGACCTTCCCTGGTGAAGCTGGAGTTGTCGTTTGGGGGGAGGGGGAGGCGTCATGGGTCCCAGGGGTGGGTTGGGAGGCAGGGGCGGCCCTCAATCAGGCACCCTGTGCCTGACTGCCATGGTCCCCCCCACCATCGGTGCGTGGAAAGGCCAGCAGCTATCGCTGGGCGGCCTTTCACGTCCCCATCATGCCCGCTTGCCTCAGGTGAAATAACCGTGGAGGCAGGCGAGGGCCCGTAAGTGGCCGTTAAGTGGCCACTTAAGGGCCTTGATTGGCCTCGGGCGGGTGGGCCGTTTTCCACCACCCCCCCCCCCCCCCCCCCCAGCCCGACTGACATAAAGTTGACCGGAGTTGGGAGTGGGGCGAGTCGGCCTCCCGGAGTCTCTCCCTTAATTTTACGCTGCCCCTACGCCATCATCCGACCCATTGCGGGGGGCGTAAAATTCAGCCCAACGTTTCAGGTCTGTGACCTTTCATCAGAACTCTGTTTCTCTCTCCACAGATGCTGCCTGACCTGCTGACGATTTCCAGCACTTTCTGTTTTTATTTCAGATTTCCAGCATCTGCAGTATTTTGCTTTTATTCCGGCCCAATATCTGTAATTTCTCGAGCTCATTGTATGAACCTCTTTCTATATTGATAGCTTAGGCTTACGTACATACAGTCTCAGCTCATTCAATATTTCTGAAATCTTCGCTTGATAGTGTCTCAAATTTAGCAATAGTTTAATAGGCAAAAGCTTAGAGAGCCAGAATACATAGAGTGAAAAAGAAAAGTTGAATGCTGGATCACCAGGCAGAGATGTATTATTTAACAGTGTACACCAGGCCAGATCATTGAGTTGATATTACCATATCCAATCTGGTTGCTGTCACTGACTGTAATGAGGATAAACACTCGAGACTATATTACTGCTATCCTTCACCTTAATAAGCACAAGATAACTTCCTCCGATCAGTAATGCTGTCAGACAATTTAAAAAACAGCACAGGAAACTTTAAAATGACTCTTTACATGAGAAAGTCATTTAGAAAAAAAAACTTTAAAAGCATTAACTTGCTGTGAGTGTTCATTTACAGATTTTCTACATCATTGCTGACCTCCAGCTTTCCGAATTGGTAGATTTTACTTGCTGAATTTAGTCAACCACCAGATAAAGCACACTTAATCTAGTTCCAGAATGACAGGGCCAAAACCAAAAATAACATTGCCTGTCAAACTTTCTAAAAAGCAGCTTTCTATTTTTTTTTTAACTAAAATGACTGTAGCAAGGATTATAAAATGAAAGCAGATAGTCTCTATCTTTACTGACGATTGAATCTCATGTTGGACAAATCTGTATTATTTATGTATCATGGGCTATGGAATGAGCAACATGGAGCAGAGCCAAGGTAATTATACTGAGTCATGTGAAACCTGGCAGCAAACATATTAATTGAGGAATTATCGGTGGTGAGGCTGATTGGCGAACATTTCATGTGTTGATGTGACGTTCTTCAGTCCAGTTTTTAATGGGACATAAATCCATAGAAACAAGGAAGAATTTGCATTTATATCGTGCTTTTCACATCCTCAGGATGTCCAAAAGCACTTCCCAGCCACTGAATTGGCTTTGAAGTGCAGTCCTTGATGTTTTGTAGACAAATGTTGCAGTCGAATTGCACATAGCAAGATCCCATAATAAGAAAATAGGAATTCCGGGGGGGAACCTTTTTCCTGAAAAGGTTTTTAGTATATGGAACAGATTACCAGCGATGGTGGAACAAGAAAGAAAGAAAGAAGAAAGAAAATTACAGCACAGGAACAGGCCCTTCGGCCCTCCAAGCCTGCGCCGATCCAGATCCTCTATCTAAACATGTCGCCTATTTTCTAAAGGTCTGTATCTCTTTGCTTCCTGCCCATTCATGTATCTGTCCAGATACATCTTAAAAGATGCTATCGTGCCCGCGTCTACCACCTCCGCTGGCAACGCGTTCCAGGCACCCACCACCCTCTGCGTAAAGAACTTTCCACGCATATCCCACGCAAGAAACTTTAATGGGTTTCACGAAGGAACAATATGCGTTCTTATTGACATATCAGCTGGAGTGTTGTGTCCATTTGTGAAGTTTGGGAAGGATGTGAAAGCTTTCGAGACGGTGCAGAAAAGATTTACAGGGCAAGGCCATGGAGGGATAGCTACGTGGATAGATTGGAGAAGCTTCTTCTTAGAGAGAGAAGGTTGAGAGGAGATTTGACAGAGATGTTCAAAATCTTGAGGCATCTTGATCGGGTAGATGGAAATTGTTCCCATTGGTGGAAGGGTTGAGAAACAGAGGACACAAATTTAAGGTGATTGGCAAAAGAACTAACTTTTTTTACACGGTGAGTGGTTTCTGGACCTGGAAAGCATTGCCTTACAGCTTACTGAAGGTAGATTTAATTGTGGCCTTTGAAAAGCAATTGGATAAGCACCTGAGGAGAAAGAATTAGTAGGGCTATGCGGAAAGGGCAGGGGAATGGGACTAGCTGAGTTGCTCTTGCAGAGAGCCAGCACAGACAAAACTGACTGAATGGCCTCCACCTCTGCTGTAACCATTCTATGGTTCAATGTTTCTACGAAACAGGATTCAAGGTTATTAGAAGTGCACCAAGAGAAGAGAGTGAAAAGGTGGGATAGATAGACTAAAGATCATCTTCTGCCAGAAATTGTTGGTAGATGACAATGAGATAAATAAACAGATAATCTGTTTTAACTGATGTCAATTGAGAGATGATTCCTGGCCAAGACTCTGACAATACTGCAGTGGGAACTTCTGATCGTGAAATGGGATACTTTAGTAGGTGGGGCTTTAATTTAACATCTCAACTGACAGACAATTTAATGTTTTATCCGAATAAATGGGTTAAAGCCTTTGACAGCACCTTCCAAACCCGCAACCCCCACCGACTAGAAGGACAAGGGCAGTAAATGCATGGGAACACCATCATCTGCAAGTTCCCCTCCAAGTCACACACCATTCTGACTTGGAACGATATTGCTGTACCTTCACTGTCGCTGGGTCAAAATCCTGGAACTCCCTTCCTAACAGCGCTGTGGGTGTACCTACCCCACATGGACTGCAGCGGTTCAAGAAGGCAGCTCACCACCACCTTCTCAAGGGCAATTAGGGATGGGCGGTAAATGCTGGCCTAGCCAGTGACGCCCACATCCCATGAATGAATAAAAACAAATTAAAACAGCAAACTGTAATTTCTTGGCTGTTGTTTACTCTGTGTTTTCATAAACTGAAGCCTCATGATATTTAATGTTTTTAGGTCCAAAACACAAGTAAATTCAAATCTCTATCTTGTGGAGCTGGAGAAGGTTGCAGAGATAGGGAGGAGCAAGGCCATGGAGGGATTTAAAAATAAAGATAAGAATTTTAAAATCGAGTCGTTGCTGGATTGGGAGCTAATTTAGGTCAGTGACCCCAGGGCTGATGGGTGAATGGGACAGAATTTGACACCGAGACAAATAAATTGGTAGTAGGATTGATGACCAGGAGCTTATTCAAAGAGTTAGGATCTAATGAGCATCATAAAGGAGGAAAGATAGGCAGAGAGGTGGAGAGGTTTAAAATTCAAGATCAGAGCCACGACTGCTGAAGGCACAGCCACCACTGGTAGAGCAATGGAAATCAAGGATGCTCAACAGGCCAGAATTGGAGGATTGTAAAGATCTCAGAGGATTGTAGGGGCTGGAGGATGTGAAAATAAGGATAATCATTTTTAAATCAAGGCGTGGCTGGACCAGGAGCCAATATAGGTCAGCGAGCACAGGGGTGATGGGTGGACAGGACTTGGTGCGAGTTGGGATACAGGCAGCAGAGTTTTGGATGAGCTCAAGTTTATGGAGGGTGGGAAATGGGAGGCCAGACAGGGGATTTGGGAATTAGAACAATCACAGAAATAAATGGGGAGCTACAGCTTTCCTGCTCAGCCATTCTCTTTCAACATTGTATCATAAATTCTCTAATTAAGATTTCTTTGAATCCAATATTTAATACAGTTGTTGCAATAATTTTACACATTTCTATACTACAAGAACTACTGTTTAATTACTGTCATTATAATCCATTTAGTATTGCTTGCAGAAATCTCCACAAGCTCTCCAAAAGATTTGTTAAGCAGCTGTGTTTTTGAACAAACAGTGGTTTGCAAGAGACCAGCAGAAAAATTCAACGGCAGATGTTTTTGAAATATAATAGGATGTACACTCAGTATGAGGAGGGAATACAGATAACTAGAGAAGGAAACGAGGCATCTTGTCTTTAGAAGAAGTCTGTGTGATAACCCTCAGGCAACAGCAAAATATGGACTGTGATAGTATCAAAACGGTAAAACAACAACATTTTGTAACTCAGGGAAAAATAAGGAGCCACTGCATATATATGTACACTTGGGAGCAGGGGGAGGCCATTCAGCCCCTCAAGCCTATTCCAACATTCTATCAGATCAGACTACAGAATGCAGCGAACAGAGGGATCCGCGTGTCCTCATACATGTATCACAAAAGGTTAGTATGCAGGCACAGCAGGTAGTTAAGAAGGCAAATGGAACATTGGCCTTTATTACAAGGGAGCTAAGGCATAAAAGTAGGGAAGTCTTGCTACAACTGTACATGATGTTGGTGAGACCACACCTAGAGTACTGTGCACAGTTTTGGTCTCCTTATTTAAGGAGTGATATACTTGCATTGGAAGCGGTTCAGAGAAGGTTCACTAGGCTGATTCCTGGATGAAGGGATTGTCATGAGGAAAAGTTGAGCAGGTTGGGCTGATATTCATTGGAGTTTAGGAGAATGAGAGGTGGCCTTATTGAAATCTATAGGGCTGGATTTTAAGCGCCACGCAGTGGCTCATTTAAATACCTGGGTCGGACCGCCCCCCTCCCCAACACACGGAGGGGGTGGGCTCTACGGCACTGGCAATGGTGTCAGCTGCCTGTGCACAGGCGCTGCTGCCATTTTTAAAGGGTAGCCAGCCCTGCCAGTTAATGTAATTTTTTAAAGAGATACCCGCCCCCCCCACATTGTACCAAATAAAATTAAAATGCCCCTTTCCCACCTCCCAATAATGATAAAATTAAGTATCTGCCCTTCCCACCCGCCCCCCCAAAAACACTTAGCTTACAAATATGACCGTTCCCCCCCCCCCCCACCCACAGACTGTACAAAGTTCACAGTTCAGCCCTTCTTACCATCCCCGACACCAATGTCGCGAATTGGATCCCATCCCTACATCCCCAGCATGAAAAATCTTATGTTCTCCCCTTCCCCACCAGTGTCGCGCCTGCTTTCCCCAGACGGGGAAGCAGAGATCAGCAACATGTCCGTACATGGACACCAGTGTCTGTGGTAAAAGATTTTGGGGTCTGTGACTGGTAACTTCAGGTATGAGATATTTCCCATTGACTTCTTCCAGCCAGTCTATTTCAAAGAAAATCACAGCTGTCACTTTCACAGCTGACATGTGCTCAGAGCGGGAACAATGCTTCCAATTCAGACAAGTCCAGGGTTTTCCGCTGGGTTCTAATTTTTTTTTAAAAGCCTGCCAAACTTTTCCGAATTGGAAGCGTTGTTCCCACTCTGAGCACTTCAGCTGTGAGAGTGATGGCTGCAATTTGAAAAAAAAACTGACCAACCACAAAGCTGCTCTTCTGAGAGTTCCTGCTCTCTACAGCTGTCAGAGAGAGAAAGAGAAAGAGAGCCAGACAGGGAGAGAAAGAGAGAAACAGGGAGAGAGAGGGGGACAGGGAGAGAGAGGAGAACAGGGAAAGAGAGATAGAGAGGTGGGGGGGGGGGAACAGGGAGAGAAAGAAAGGGGGGAGAGAGAGGGGGACAGGGAGAAATAAAGAGCGAGGGGACAGTGGGGGAGAGAGAGAGAGACAGGGAGAGAGGGAGAGAGACAGAGAGGGACAGGGAGAGAGAGAGGGACCAGGAGACAGAGAGAGAGACAGGGCGAGAAAGATGTAATGCATTCTTTATATTGTCTGATGCAACATAAATGAAATGTGTGGAGTCCAGTTGGTTGATGATCTTAAACAGATTTATTACAGCTAAACTATTATGTACAATACAGAGCAAACTATTTACAGAACCCTCCTCTAGGTGTTACAGTGGCAGAGTGACTCTGGCTTGTAGTCACATGATTGCATCCTGGTACTTAGCTCATTAACATACTAAGATCTTAAAGGGGCATCACTCTTAAAGGCAATCATACAATATCGCCTTTCTTTCCAAAGATGAGGCTCGTATGCAACAAGTAAAAATACATAACATTAGATATCAAAATTAGTTATATGGGATATAGATTATAAAATTTTCAAGTACGAAGATGGGGATTGCGTAATTTACAAGTGCAGAGGCTTAAAAGTCCATATATCGTTTCAGTGGTTTGACAACTCTTGCTTGGGGAATTTGCGACTCATCTACTGCAGTTTTTTTCTGAAGTTTCTCCCTCTTTGCATTCAGTTTCTGCTGCTCTGCCTTCAGCCTGCTGATATACTCTGTTGCTTTACTCAAGATGACCACTTTTGAGGCCTTGTCATTCTTGCAAAGTTCTCGCACCTCATTTCAAAGAGCCAACAGACAATGCTTCAACTCATTCCTCCTCTGCCTCTTCAGGACATTGCATGTCTTTTGCCTCTCCTCATGCCCGGCATCTGAAGGCCTGGAGTTCAAGGTCGAGGACTTGTTGGGGTGAAGTACTTGGCCTCATGGAGGTACCTGTCCGTTCTGGCTCGTTTGGGTGATGGTGGTTTTCTGGAGAGCAGAAGTGAAGGTGCAGTGCAGTTGTGCTGTTCTTGGATTTCCAGATGGCACCATTTGATGCTGGCCAGAGTCTGCGAGCGGGTTTCGGTCCTTGGTGATTTCCTCTTGGCAATGCTCCCGCTGCCAGCATTTGCTTCTCAGTAGTAACAACATCAATCTCTTCTTCTGAGTCACTGGAGCGGGAGGAAACACTGCCTGTTGACAAAAAACTTTCACCATCTGAGTTTGGATCTTCGTTCTCTTGGTGTGGCATCTCTGAGAAGGGGCTGATAATTTCCAAACCAGAACCACAGATCCTAGAGTAACTGTGACTCAATGCGGTTACACATTGTCTCTTCTACTCTAATTGGTACCTTGATGAACTCGGGTGTAGTTATGATATTGAGGTCCTTACACGCTGGTAGTCCTGCCACTGCTGGTCCACTCATGTCTACCAGGTAAAATATTTACGGTTTCCATGCCGACTGGCCATAGCTGAATTGCATTGTTAGTGTGCCACTGCAAGGGATGGGTGACCCATTGTATGCAGATAACTTTGCAGTTGTTGGTTGTATCATTGATTTCCAACGACTCGGGCACATATCCTTCAGGATTCGGATTGGTCAGATATTTGCACGAGCTCCAGCGTCAATCTTAACCTGAGTGTGAGTTTGCCAGCTTTCTTTGGACACATGATGTTAATGGCAGCAAAAGCTTCCAGTTGTTTGACTTCATCAACATGACGTGTCAGGTCACAAAGTGAAACACTTGATCGTCTTCTGGCTGAGAATCACTTCTCTCTGAGTTTTGTCTCAGATCTGTTTCGCTGTGGACTTTGTGTGTTGGCTTGCATTTATGCAGATCATTGGCGCTCTCCTTGCCGTTGTTGCCTGTTGCTGCACCTGTCGTCTGTTTGTTTGTGTGCTACTGTGACTTTTGGCTGCATCTTTGAGGTCAGATTTGTTGCATAGGCGGGCCCAGTGTCCTTTTGCACTGCACACCTTTCACAGGTCTTGAAATGCAGGACAACATCGTCGTGAGTGGGACCAACCACACTTAGCAGACAGCTTGCTTGCCCTTTTCAACCTGGTTATTGTTCCAATACTGTTGGCTTCACCTAATGCTTGCAGATGCTACAATGGCTTTGTACTTCCTGCCATCTTCTCGCAGCACATCAATGCTGTGACCTTTCTTTTTCCCCAAGAGGTGTTTCTGAAATGCTTCAATGGGTGCTGAGGCAATCACCAGCTCCATTAGTTGCTCTGACATCTCAGTTTCTGAGAAGTCACATTTGTTGCCCTTACTATGGTGTCTACTGATGAACAGGACTATTGATGACTATTGCCTGCAGGATATCAATTCCAGGCGGTGAATTCCAAAATTCACTCGTAACCAGAGCTGACCTTCCAGCACTTTCCATATCTTTGTGGGATCTTTCTGGACCTTTTCAGATAAGCCAGAACTATTGATTCTGTATAACCCCTAATTTCCAACTGCTATTAGTATTTTCACAGCCTGCTTCTCTGGTTCTGCAATCACTTGGTCTGTGAAGCATGACTGCAAAAGTTCAAACTCAGTTAAGTTCTAAAGAAGGGTCACTGACCTGAAACGTTAACTCTGTTTCTCTCTCCACAGATTCTGCCAGACCTGCTGAGTATTTCCAGCATTTCTTGTTTTTATTTCAGATAAGATATCCATGGCCTTCCAGTTTATGCTGGGAAGTTTGATATTCATCGCCCTGCTGTTCCTTTGCTTCAAACTTGCTTTAAGACTTGTTCTATGACTCTGCACTGTTTCCCCTGTAAGAAACTCTGTTGCCTGGATTGAGAGGAACAGGTGTTTGATCATCCTTTGCATTTATGTTGCTTGCAGCACTTAAGCCTGTCTGTTTACACAGTTATTCAACAGGTAGTTCAATTTTTTTTTTTGCTTGGGTTTGTTTATTTACTTCATGCTCGAGTGGTTTAATGTTTTTTAACTGTGGCTGCGTGACTAGAAGCTCATCTTTATGCTCGAGTGATTTAATGATTTCTTTAAACTTTGGCTGCATGAGGCGCTGCAGCATTCGGGATTTTCCTATGATGTTTGCAATTAGACGCCTCCTGTAATGGCACTGGCTTTGATCAGCCTGGGAGAGGAGTCGGGTCTTCCCCGTTTTTTTAATGAAGGCTTTTTAAGGACTTCAAAGTTTGTTTTTTTTAAACCAGTGTCCCTCGACTGTCGGCACAATGACTCACCCGATTTACTTGCAGCCTGTCGTTCACTTCTCTGTCTTCTACAGTCGGAGGCAAGTCCTTTCTTCTTTCCACTGTTTGGGCCCATATTTCTTTTCAACTTTCTCTCTAGTGGCTGTAGGATGTGTTGTTTTCACAGCTGCTTTACCCGTGTTCTTCAGCTTAGACTTTGTCTTTTCACCACCATTGCCACCATATAATGAGTTCTTTATGCTGTCTGATGCAACATAAATGAGATGCCTGGAGTCCAGTTGGTTGAAGATCTCAAACAGGTTTATTACAACTAAACTGTTATGTACAGAGCAAACTATTTACAGAACCTTCCTCTCGATGTGACGCTGTCTTGTAGTCACATGACTGCATCCTTATATTTAGCTCATTAACATATTAAGATCTTAAAGGGACATCACTCTTAAAGGCAATCATACAAGAGCGGGACAGGGACAGACAGCGAGAAAGATAGAGAGAGGCAGGCAGAGAGAGAAAGGGGAATGGAGAGAGACAGAGAGGACAGACAGGGAGAGGGGACAGAAGGACAGATGACAAAGAGGGAGAGAGGACAAAGAGGGAGAGGGGGCAGAGAGGGAGAGGTGGGCAGAGAGGGAGAGGGTGGGCAGAAAGAGAAGGGAACCACAGAGAATGGGAACACAGACAGGGGAACACAGAGAGTGCAGGGGAGAGAGAGAGACAGATAGACAGAGAAAAACAGATAGACAGAGAGAGATAGGAGGGAGAGAGAGCAATCAAAATCACTCCTGACAGATAGACATCTATCCGGAATGCTCCACATCACCATAATTGTGCGGGCAAAGGCAAACATTGACTACTTGTGCAAGCATAAAGCTGCCACTTATTCCACTAAATCAGTGTCCAACATTGTGAAGAGAAAGTAAGTCAATAAATTAGTCTTTCATTTAAAGCTTCTTGACAAAAATGTTGTTGTTTTGATGAATAGTAAGATACATTTTTGATGCCTTTATCTTTCTTAAATTGTCTCACTGGCCCCTATGTAAGACAAACATTGTAATGTGGCCCCCACATAAAAAGTTGGACACCCCTGCTTCACACCTTTAAACTTGCGTTTTAAAATAACCTAGCAGTTATGTAGCAGGTACCTAGCAGCTAAGTATGTCAAAGATCAGTAACTGCAATGTGCATCATTTACTATCCAGTTTGAAGGCAGATAAGCTGAGTGGCCAATGTCATTTGAAAATTGCCTGTATCATATAATTATATTATGTTAAAAGTGCACTTTTGCTAACAGGTGATAGATTTGACTTGGACATAAATTGGTTAGTCCAGAGTATAATCTTACCGATAGTGACTAAACATTTTGTATCTGAATAATACATGCAGTAACAACTGTTTAACCTTTTTCAGAAAAGCTTTTTGTTAATAATTATCAGAGCTGAATCGGAATCAACAGTGATAGAATGATATAAAGATATAAGTGAAGTTAAGTGAATCACTTTATTAGAGGAATTGAAGGACACTCTTTATTTCTAATTGTGTTTATCTAATTTTGTCACTAGCTTCAGTGAGCAAAGGACATTTTATCCATGAGAGATGCTATTGTTTCTGTATTTTAAAATCCAGGAGCTGGTTTAACAGCCTGTCAAGATGAATACACTAATCTTGGCTCCCTTCCTATTCCACTCTGCTGTTCTGTTTTACATAACTGTTCTGAAGCACTACCTGCTTCACTGTATAAAATTCTCCTAATTTGGAGATCACTGCCCTTTTGTTGGGTGTCCTGCCTTCAGACACATATTACAAGCAGGTGGAGAGATTGCACAAATAGAGACCATCCCGGGTTAAATTGTCTTGTGACAACAGCAGTGTGAGAAATGGTCCATCTTCCTATTGCTGAATTTTTTTCTACTGCCTCACCTCAATGACCACGATTACAATCCTCTCTTTGCATTTCATGGTTTATTGGATGAATTTGTACTCCTGACACAGTGTGAATCCACAGAGGTCATCCGATAAGGTGCATCTACCACCCTGTGAAATGATGTAGCTAGCTCTAGTCTGTCAACAAAAGTAATTCTCATTGGCATTGCATACTATTTTGCTTGCTAGCTAGCTAATACAGTTGTGCTGCTGTCCGTTGATGTTTGTATGCTTAGCTACTTTATTTGTAGGGAGAAATATGTTTTAAATCAGACTGTGTTTTAATGGCATTAGATTGGCTATAACTTTATATACAGCTTAATTGCCCCCATGTCCATGGCTGAGTCAATAATTTGTTAAATATCCATGGTGCAACATGTTGGTGCTGATTGTTGTGGGGAAGTAAACGCGTGGGAGTGCTCTGAAGATCACGGCGGCCCGTAAGATGGTAGGTAAGTGTATTTTAATATATTCATTTTATTCATTTTCATATTTAAATGCAGATCCCGTCGCTTAACGGCGGGGAAGCTGCCACAAAGCCTCACCACCGCTGAGAGGATCAAGCACGGCCCTCCCGGCGTCAGGCTCCATGGCGGGCCTCTGCCACGGAGTCTGACATCAGGGCCCCTGTAAAGTCCAGCCCACAGATTCTGAGGGGCCTGGCCAGGGAAGATGCTGAGAGGATGTGTGGAAGTCTAAAACTAGGGAGCACAGTTTAAAAATAAGGGGCCTCACCTTTAAGATAGAAATGAGGAGAATTATTTTCTCTCAGAGGATTATTAATCTTTGGAATTCTCTACCCCAGAGAGCAGCGGAGGCTGGGTCATTGAATATATTCAAAGCTGAGTTAGACAGATGTTTTATGTGCAAGGAAGTTTGGGATAATAGGGGACAAGCAGGAAAGTGGAGTAAAGGCCATAATCAGAATAGCCATGATCTTGTTGAATGTCAGAGTAAGTGCAAGGGGCCGAATGGCCCACTCCCACCCCTATTTCTAATGTTCTTTATGGCAGATCTGTACCCCAAGACCATTTTCTCCATATTCCTTGATACCCTTGCCAAACAAGTCTCTGCCGCCGAAATTGGCAGCAGGCGCAAAAAATGACGGCCCACCTGTGTGGGCCGCCGCCAAAGAACTGTCATGACCCATCCTCCCCCCCACCTCCCATTCCCCCCAACAAGTGTCGCCCCCTCGTTTCCTCGGACGTGGATCTGAAGGCACGGCAGTGCTGGTCGCCGGGGTAAAGGTAGTAGTGGGACATCAGGCGGGCGATAGGAGAGTAATTAATGCAGGGATTTTAATTCATTTAAATATTTAATTTGCGGTCCTGTCGCATGAGCCAGGGCGCTGCCAGGAGGTTTTGCCACTGCTGGCAATATCGGGCTGGGCCCTGTTGCTGTCAAGGTCCGTGGCGGGCCTCGTTGGGAGCCATCTTCAGGCGCCGCGCATCCCTCCCCCCCATCCACCCCCCACCCCTCAACACACCCACCCCACACCCCCTCCCCGCTCCACCACCCCTCCCACCCCCCCACCATTGTTCCTGACGTCGAGGGCTCCATAGAATCCAGCCCTCTGTCTTGAAAATTTCAATTGACCTAGTGTCAATAACCTTTTGGTGGAGAAAGTTCTAGATTTTTACTATCCTTCGTGTGAAAAATGCTTCCTGATTTTATTTTGAAAACCTCTCTTAGATCACACAACAAGGCGGTATTACTTTAGCTAGCAAGTGTATAATATAGAATTTTTTTTAAGCATTAAGGAATATGCTTTCCAATAATTGTTACCAGAAAAACACACAGAAACAAGCATGCTGGAAATGTACAGCCAGTCCAGAGGTATCTGAGAAAGGAAAGGACATGATACTTTTTTTCATAAGTCAACACCCAAAACAAAAACCTGCTGTTTCATAGACTTATATAGCACAGGAGGAGGCTGTCCAACCTATTGTGCCTATGCTGGCCCTTTGAAGGAGCTATCTGATTAGTCCCACTCCTCTGCTCTTTCACCTTAACCCTGCAATGTTTTTCCTTTTGAAGTATTTATCCACTTTCCCTTTGAAAGTTACTATTGAATTTGCTTCCACCGCCCTTTCAGGCCATGCATTCCAGTTCATAACTTGTTACATTAAAAACACCTCCTCATTTTCACTCTCGTTCTTTAGCCAATGTTTCTCTTTACTTGGGCTGCAGTACCTGCTGTAAAGTTCCAGCACTTTCTGCCTTTTGGTTCAGATTCCCAGCCATTTATTCTATCTTTTCAATTGGCACCATTTTGCTTGCCTTAAAATATTACAAATGGGTACTGCATTCCCCAAGTCATGAAATGATCATCTATTTATTTCCAGCATTCTTTTCAACAGCATTCAGCCCCATCCTTTGCTTTTCAGTTCATCCCATTTAATTAATGAACTTTGTCTCCTACAATCAAACAGGTCGATGCACAGTGTCTACCTCAACTGTCAAATTAAATTGAGTCCATTACAATCATTAATTCTGCATCCAATTGAAGGAAAAGCACTTGCTATATAGTACAATTTACGAACAGCAGATGTGAAGGGTTAAATGCAGAATAAACCCTTTAAGAGAAGGACGGCAGGTGCACAGTTCAGCAAAGGAAAAATAAATATACACAAATGCGGAAAGCAAGTTTGTTGCTGTAGACATCAGGCATCTGATTTTCCAAAAGTACACTCCTGAGCATCACCTACTGGGAATGCATATAAACAAAAGGACTTGTACTATATATAGTGCTTTTTTATGACTTCAGGACGTCCCAAAGTGCTTTACATACAATTAAGTACTTTTGAAGCAGCTATGAGGAAAGATTGGATAGGCTGGGGTTGTTCTCCTTGGAACAGAGAAGGCAGAGGGAAGATCTGATTGAAATGTACAAAAGTTTGAGGGGCCTGGATAGAGTGGAGGTGAAGGGTCTACTTACCTTAGCAGAGAAGTCGGTGACGAGGGACATAGATTTAAAGTGATTGGTAGAAAAATCAGAGGGGAGGTGAGGAAAAACATTTTCACCCAGAGGGTGGTGGGGGTCTGGAACTCACTGCCTGGAAGGGTAGTAGAGGCAGAAACCCTCAACTCATTTAAAAGGAGTCTGGATATGCACCTCAAGTGCCGCAATCTGCTGGGCTACGGACTAAATGCTGGAAGGTAGGATTAGAATAGGTGGATTGTTTTTCGGCCGACACAGTCATGTGTCAGCCAAGTGGCTTCTTTCTGTGCCTTAAACTTTTCTATGTTTCTATGATTCGAAGTGTAGTCAGCCAATTTTGTATGCAGCAAGATCCCACAAATGGCAATGAAATGCTTCACCAGATAGAGGGAGTATTTCTAAATTTGGGCGATTATGTAAAGCGGGCGCTATCAAATCAGACATTACACGTCGGATGACTTTTGCTCCCATTGAAGAGGGAAGAAGATACCAAGCAACTCCTCTTATCATACAGAAACTGGAATCAAACAATGGCTCAGTGGGTAGCACTCTTGTCTCTACATTAGAAGATTGTGGGTTCAAGTCCTACTCCAGGAGTTGAGCAGCAAAATCAAGCTGATACTGGAGTGCTGTGCTATCTTTCAGATGAGATGTTAAACCAAAGCCCCATCTGCCCTCTTATGGAGCTGGTCTCATAGCACTATTTCAAAGAAGAGCAGAAAAGTTATCTTTGGTGCCCTGGTCAATATTTATCCTGTGATCTGCATCACAAGAACAGATTATCTGGCCGTTAACACATTGTGGTTTGTGGGAGCTTGCTGTGTACAAATTGACTGCTGCATTTGATTTTGATTTTTTGATACAGCACTGAAACAGGCCCTTCAGCCCACCGAGTCTGTGCCGACCATTAACCACCCATTTATACTAATCCTACATTCCTACCACATCCCCACCTGTCCCTATATTCCCCTATAACCTACCTATACTAGGGGCAATTTAGAATGGCCAATTTACCTATCAACCTGCAAGTCTTTTGGCTGTGGGAGGAAACCGGAGCACCCGGAGAAAACCCACGCAGACACAGGGAGAACTTGCAAACTCCACACAGGCAGTACCCAGAATTGAACCCGGGTTGCTGGAGCTGTGAGGCTGCGGTGCTCACCACTGCGCCACTGAGTAAACACTTCAAAAAGTTTTTCATTGGCTGTAAAGTGCTTTGAGATGCCCTGTATTTGTGAAAGATGTTATAAAAAGTCTTTCTTTTTTTTAATGGTTGAAATACAAAGAGAAATAGCTACAATAGAAGAGGACTTGAACATAAACCTGTCTTGATTCCATTGGTTGCATAAGAGGAAAAAAACTTTCAACTACACAAAGAGGCAATTATTTTAGCAATGTGGGATTTAGAAACTTTTGAAGAGAGGAAGTGTTCTCAGATAATGTAAAATACAAAAGCACTTGGTGGTATGCGCCTTCTCCTGGAAATTCAGACTTTTAAAATTTCTTTGATGTTTTCTCCAGCATTATGAAGTGTGCTGTGATTGTATTTTATATATATTTTATTTTATTATCATATATTTTAGAATATGCGCACTCTCCAAGCTGCATCATGCTTTGAGTCCCAATGTCTTAATGATGAGGCTGATCGATGGCAGAGAAGAAAGGAAAAGGAAGCAAATGGGGAGGTAGCGGTATAATGGTAATATCACTACACTAGTAACCCAGAGTCCCAGGTTAATGCTCTGGGGAAATGAGTTCGAATCTCACCACGGCAGATGGTGGGATTAGAATTCAATTAATAAATCTGGAATTTAAAAAAAGCTAGTCTAGTGGTGATCATGAAATCTTTGTTGATTGTTGTAAAAACCCATCTGATTCACTAATGTCACTGAGGGGAAAGAAATCTGCCACCCTTACCTGGTCTGGCCTACATGTGTCTCCAGACCCACAGCAATGTGGTTGACTCTTAAGTGCCCTCTGAAATGACCTACCAAGCCACTCAGTTGTACAAACCGCTACACAGTCTAAGAAAAGGAATGAAATTGAACAGATCACCCGGCATTGGCTTAGGCACTGGAAATGGCAACGGCAAACCCAGCCCTGTTGATCCTGCAAAGATCTCCTTACTAACATGTGGGGGCTTGTGCCAAAGTTGGGAGAGCTGTACCATAGACTAGTCAAGCAACAGCCTGACATAGTCATACTCACCAAATCATACCTTGCAGTGTCCCAGAGACCAGCATCACCATCACGGGGTATGTCCTGTCCCACCGGCAGGACAGACCCACCAGAGGTGGTGGCACAGTGGTATACAGTTGGGAGGGAGTTGACCTGGGAGTCCTCAACATTGACTCCGGACCCAATGAAGTCTCATGTCATCAGGTCAAACATAGGCAAGGAAACCTCCTGCTGATTGCTACCTATTGTCCTCACCCACCCACCCACACCCCACCCCCCGCCCCTCAACTAATGAATCATTGCTTCTCAGGTTGAACACCAACTGGAAGAAGCACTGATGGTGGCAAGGGCACAAAATGTACTCTGGGTGGGGGACTTCAATGCCCATCACCAAGAGTGGCTTGGTACCATTACTGACCGAGCTGGCCTAGTCCTAAAGGACATAGTTGCCAGACTGGGACTGCGGCAGGTGGTGAAGGAACCAACAAGAGGGAAAAAGCTAATTGACCTCGTCCTCACCGATCTACCTGTCGCAGATGCATCTGTGCATGACAGTATTGATAGGAGTAACCGCTGCACAATCCTTGAGGCGACAACATCCTGTCTTCACACTGAGCGTACCCACCATCGTCTTGTATGGCACTACTGCCATGCTAAATGGAATATATATTGAACTGGGCATCAATGAAGCACTGTGGGCCATCAGCAGCAGCAAAATTGTATTCAACCACAATCTGTAACCTCATGGCCCGGCATATCCCCAACTCTACCATTACCATCAAGCTGGGGGACCAACCCTAGTTCAATGATGAGTGAAGGAGGACATGCCAGGAGCAGCACCAGGCATATCTAAAAATGAGGTGACAGCCTGGTGAAGCTACGACCCAGGACTACTTGCATGCCAAGCAGCGGAAGCAGCATGCAATCGACAAGGTTAAGCGATCCCACAACCAATAGATCAGATCTAAGCTCTGCAGTCCTGCCACATCCAGTCGGGAATGATGGTGGACAATTAAACAACCAACAGGAGGAGGTGGCTCCACAAAACATATCCCCATCCTCAATGATGGGGGAGCCCAGCACATCAGTGCGAAAGGTAAGGCTGAAGCATTTGCAACAATCTTCAGCCAGAAGTGCTGAGTTGATGATCCATCTCAGCCTCCTCTTGAAGTCCCCAGCATCACAAAAGCCAGTCTTCAGCCAATCTGAATCACTCCACGTGATATCAAGGAACAGCTGAAGGTACTGGATATTGCAAAGGCTTAGGGCCCTGACAACATTCCGGCAATAGTATTGAAGACTTCTACTCCAGAATTAGCCACGCCATTAGCCAAGTTGTTCCAGTAGAGCAACAACTCTGACATCTATCCAGCAATGTGGAAAATTGCGCAGGATGTCCTGGCCACAAAAAGCAGGACATTTCTGACCCAGCCAATTACCGCCCCAGCAGTCTACTCTTGATCATCAGTAAAGTGATGGAAGATGTCATCGACAGTGCTATCAAACAGCACTTACTCAGCAATAACCTGCTCACTGACGGTCAGTTTTGGTTCTGTCAGGGCCACTCAGCTCCTGACCTCATTATACCTTGATCCAAACATGGACTAAAGAGCTGAACTCAAGAGTTGAGATAAGAGTGACTGCCCTTAACATCTAGGCAGCATTTGACCGAGTATGGCATCAAGGAGCCGTAACAAAACTGAAATCAATGGGAATCAGGGGGAAAACTCCCTGCTGGTTGGAGTCATACCTAGCAGAAAGGAAGATGGTTGTGGTTGTTGTGGGTCAAACATCTCAGTCCCAGGACATCATTGCAGGAGTTCCTCAGGGTAGTGTCCTAGGCTTAACCAAGCTGCTTCATCAATCACCTTCCCTCCATCAGAAGATCAGAAGTGGGGATTCGCTGATCATTGCACAAAGTTTAGCACCATTTGCGACTCCTTTGGTACTGAAGCAGCCCGTGTCCATATGCAGCAAGACCTGGCTGGACAACATCCAGGCTTGGGCTGATAAGTGGCAAGTAACATTCATGCCACACAAGTGCCAGACAATGACCATCTCCAACAAGAGGGCATCTAACCATCTCTCCTTGACATTCAATGACATTACCATTGCTGAACCCACACTATCAACATCCTAGGGGTTACCATTGACCAGAAACTGAACTGGGCCAGCCACTTAAATGCTGTGGCTACAAGAGCAAGTCAGAGGCTAGGAATTCTGCGGCAAGTAACTCACTTCATGACTCGCCAATACCTGTCCACCATCTACAAGGCACAAGTCAAGAGTGTGATGGAATACTCTCCATTTGCCTGGATGGCTGCAGCTCCAACAACACTTAAGAAGCTCGACCCTATCCAGGACAAAGCAGCCCGCTTGATTAGCACCTCATCCAACACCTCAACATTCACTCCCTCCACCACCGATACACAGAAGCAGCAGTGTGTACCATCTCCAAGATGTACTGCAACAACTCACCAAAGTTTTTTAACAGCATCTTTCAGACCTGCGACCTCTACCATCTAGAAGGACAAGGGCAGCAAATGCATGGGAACACCATCACCTCCAAGCCACCCTCCAAGCCACATACCATCTGACCTGGTGTCAGATCACCGTTCCTTCACTGTCACTGGGTCAAAATCCTGAAACTTCCATCCTAACAGCACAGTTGGTGCACCTGCACCCCAAGAACTGCAGCGGTTCAAGAAGACAGCTCACCACCACCTTCTCAATGGAAATTAGCAATTAGCAATAAATGCTGGCCTAGCCAGTAACGCCAACATTCCTCGAATGAAGAAAAAACAATATCCTGCACTCCAGATCCCACTATCTCCTGGGACGTCCTGTCCCATGTGCCTGAAGATCTACGGGTTGAAAATTGGCTTGTTCAGTCACATGAAGACTCATGGCAGAAACTTGTGACCCTGTGTAGACATGGTCCTTGAATTGACGGACAGCCACCACAAACAATGATACATCTATATAATACAGTGTCAGGCAAGCACCCCCCCTCCACCTGCCCAGACTGAGGCACACATTATTTCATCACATGAACATTAGAACTTAAAATTGCAAGCCCTGACTGGAAGGACATTTGCATAGTACCAGACAGTGGTCAAACAAAGGAAGCAGTCCCCGCCCAAATACACAGAAGAGACCTGGTCAAACCAGTCGATCACGTGACCACCTGCTGGCCAACCAGGGGAGTTTAAACTGCAAAAACAGAATTTGAACGCAGAAAGATCCTGGCTCCTGGTTTGATAAAGACCTCTCTCCTGTCTGCTCTCATCTCGCACTCACCAGCTTCGGAGACCATTGAAAACATGCAAACTCAAAGAGAGAAAAGTCTCCTCTGTGAACAAGGTTTAAACAGAGCACTGGGCTCCAACGAAACGTAAGACCATATCTTCAATCAAGGACTAAAGCTAACTCGAAGCACAGTAACAAGATATTGCCTCAAACTGTTCTACTTATCTTTTCTTCTCTTTTCTGTCCTTATCTGCATGAGTATATTCCGTGCTCATGCTAGCGTGGGCACATCGTATATCCTTAGGCGTGAACCATATTAGAACTTAAGTAAGTTTAACGAATTTCACTTTTCTTCTTTAAACCAAAGAAAGCCTGTTTGTGCTCATTTCTTTGCGTTATAATTGGAAAGTTGTGAACAAGAATTCACAAAGTGGGGGGCTCAAAACACAATGTGTTTAAAATTAAACACTGTTACAATAAGACCAGGTGAAGACAGTAAAAGACCCCTGGACATCTTTCTCACCTGGTCGTAACAACTGTAATAATAAGTTTATATTATATACATATATATATATATATATAGTTTTAAAATAAATGTTCTTATGATGAATTGTAATTCATTCTCAAAAAGTAACGATCAAGCTGACCCAAATCACTGACACCAATAAAAAATAAATACAGCATCTCTTCAAATTGGCAGAAAGCTCCAAGTCAGCGGGCTATAAATTGGTTAGTCACCGCCCCCCCGCACCACCCCCTCACCCCATCCCGGGAATGGTGATGTGCACTTAACTTCCATCAAGCAGAATGGAGGCAAATTGCCTACTTTGTCCCTGCAGCCAGCACTCCCCACAATATTCATTGGCTGCACACTGCAGCAGGGCTCAATAGTGTTACTAACTTGCATTGCTTAAAGCTATCCAGTGCCTCTTAAAGGGAACTGCACTATGGCTGTAGCAGCTGCTGGGAGTCATTCTACAACTGAATCTGACCAGGGAACAAGAGAAGAATGGCTGACCATGGGAAAGAGCAGGCTCCCAGGTTTTCAGACGCTGTGCTAGAGGCCTTGATGGAGGAGATGGAAAGGAGAAAGTCCTGTATCCTCAGGGGACAGGATGTCCTGCCGAAACACAATGAGAAAGTAGTGGAAGAGATTGCCACAGAATTTAACGCAAGTCCTGAGAACATGAATGCAGTTCCGGAAGAAGTTTAATGATTTCACACGAGTGGTCAAGGTCAGCAAATTCATCTTCAGATGCCATATTGCACTAACTGCACCACTAACCTCAGCCACTGCTCAATGCACCACACCCCCATCACTCACCTACCATTAATCTCCATCATCAGAACTCATACCTTACATTCATATGCTTCACCTCACCCTCGCACACTTAGCACTGCTGCAAGCCTCACACCCACATCTCACAGCTTGTACACACAACCAGCTATTCAACCATGACAGCCACATCATCCAAGCAGATTGCAACAGACACACTGACGCACTTCCCTCTCTCTGGCAGGACAAGGTGGCTCATAACCGGAGGTAGCAGGAGCTAACAGAAGGGACAGAGATGCTCGAACCCACATGGTGGAGACGGCGCTGGCCATTATAGGAAGGACAATTGCTAAGGCTGTGGTCACTGGCTGGGTTGAAGCCATTGAAGATGACGGTATCCTCATACTTAATCCTTGTTCTCACATCCCACTTTCCCCTCGTCCCTAACTCTCCTGACTTGCAAGCTTTGGAGGGTATAAATGTGCACTTCTTACTTTCTTCTCTCCCCTTATCACAATGCAAACCTTGTCTCCTGTTCATTTCAGTTTCCCAAGAATTTCAAAGTGCCCAGGCAGTGGAGGAAGAGCAAGAAGACAATGACGACACACCATCATTCAATTTCACAGTTGCAGCCACCAGCTCAGATACTGATACTGCATGTAATTTAGAGAAGAGGATAAAGGCAGGATTTGGAAGTGGTGAGATACCACGCACAAGTGCGCTGCAGCCTGGGGCAAAGGATAACATTGGTCCCAATTCACCAGAGGATGCGGTTGCACCTTAGTTCTGCTGCAGAAAACTCAGATGATAACTTTGATGGGGCAGGTAACAGAAGAAGGCTGATCAGTGTACACACTCAAATGCTTGGTGCATTGGAAAGTGTTACGACCGAGGCGGGAGGAGTGCACTGTTTATTTTAGTCCCATTTCTCCGCAGGTCACAACATACATGTATTTTCCCATTCAATGATACGGTCAATCATATACTCTGTTTTTCCCAGAATTAAACACACCAACCAGGTTTCTTTAATAAACAATAACATTATCACTTTATTATAAAACAAGTCTTAACCAATAATGACGTAAAACATACACATGCAAATCGAAATATCAAAGCCCCTTATCTATCTTAGTCCCTCACACAGACACATATACATGTACCAGTTAACTGGAAAAATAAAAAGGATTGTTGTTTACAACACTGTCACAAAGAAAACAAAAACAAACTTAGGCAGAATACCTGTCCTTTGTTTTGGTTAGGCGCCCAAATGCATATAGACGGCTGTCACGAGTATCTTCCTGGACCAGTTCTTTCCAGGTGATGTTGAAGATCAGTGTGGGTAGGGTTTCCAAGAAATGCAGCAACAGAGGCTTCAGATAGGTCTTACAGCAGAAATGCAGCAGCAAGGACTTTCAGTTCCCATACCTTCAGATATGCATGGGTTTCTTGAAATTCTTTTGGTATTGGGAAACTAGTACATTGGAAATGCAGGGTTTCATTTTCAAGAGAGAGAGATGAGATGGGATGATATGGGTCTTCATGACAGGCAAAAACTAACTATCCTTTCTTAACAGTTCAAATTGAAATCAAAACTTTCCAGAAGTCCAGTCTCCTAACGTCTATAAATCTTGGCTTGTCAATTCTTGGTAAACATCTCTCCACGTCAAAAACAACACCTGCTGGGTTTTTACCTGAAAACGGGTGCCTTCCAGTAACTGTTTACAGTATAACCTCAGCCCAAACCTGCCAGTGACCTCCCTTTTTTAAAAACACCCAAAGTTCCAGCATCTATGGAATCCTTTTCAGTTTTAAAACACAAATTCTCAAAATGTAATGAAAAAATGGAAACAACTGAATTTTAAAGGGAGCATTGCCCATAAGTAGTTAATGATAACTTTAAATAGCACTGGTTGGGGGGTCCTTCATGTTGTCATGCTAGGATCCCACCTGCCAAGCATGAAGCACATTAATTTTGTCATGAATATTGATTTTAAACTGTTACTGGAGTGAGGGGGAGTGCTTTTTGAACAGATCAGCTGTGGCTAGAAAAGATATTTGCATATTAACAGATGGTGTTTGGAAGGACAAAGCAGCCATTCCCTGACATTCAACCCGCAATGGAATTTTGATCACCAGACTTTGAAAGTGGGGGAGCTCGCATTCCAGGTTGACTGCTAAGATGGCCGAATATACCAACAGACATGGTCAAACTAGCTAGTCACATGACTAAGCTGCTGGGCAACCAGAGTTTTCTGAATTTGTACAAACAGTTTGGGCAGAAAGCTGTTTGCTCCTGGACTCAGAAGATCTCTCTCCTGTCTGCTCCCATCTCTTTCTCACAAGCTTCTGAATCCACTGAAGACACATGAATCCCAAGAGGGAAAAGGCTCCTACAGGGAACAAGGTTTAAGAAGAACACTGGGCCCCAACGAAAAGCAAGATCTACCGACAATCAAGGACTCTACAGTGAGCTCAAAGAATTGTAACGACTACTCTTTATATATTGCCTCAAACCTTTCCACTTTATTTTTCTTCTGCTATTTTCCATCTCTTGCATGTGTGTATACTGTGTGCATGCTTAATAAATTTCAACTTTTCTTCTTTAAACCTAAGAAAGCCTGTTTGTGCTGGTTTCTTTGCCTTATAATTAGAAAGCGGCAAACAAGGATTCAGCAAGGGGGTGCTAAAAACATGGTGTGTTTAAAAATAAAACCCTGTTACAGCAAGACCAGGTGAAGGCTGAAAGAGAACCCTAGACCTCTTTCTCACCTGGTTGTAACAATGTTGTTGACTACATGTTCAGCTGTGAGAGGGCATAGGCTGACGGGTAGAGACCTAAAATGGCAGCACTGGTGTCATATCAGCTTTGCAAGCTAATTGACATCATGATAGGCCTGCTTTGCATGCTTCCAGCAGATGTTAGATGGGTGCACATTAATACCTTTGCCAAAATTGCATCCGTTGCACTTCACGTCAGAAGTATACGTGTGCACGCTCCGGGGACAGCATTTTGCAATCTTAATAGGCCTTTTACCAAGTCCAATTTCATCCCCTAAAACTTCATATATTCTGTGAACAAACTGTCACCAAGGAAACAGCACTTCCAACTCTTCTCCAATCCATACTCTATCCATGTTCCCAAACTCATTGCTTGATGTCCATTACCCAATCGCCCACCCATGCTGCAAAATTTCTTCTTGTATCACATGACTGGATCATTGTAACAAGCCTCCTGTAAACAATCCATTCAAACATCTTCTTAAAATCCATATACACTAGTAGATAGAGTTTCTGCTTTGGGCACTGTTATGTTTTCGCCGGGTTACTGGATATTTTATATATCTGATTTATCTCAGAGCAATGCAGATATCACACTTGTATTAAATCACCAATTGGTTTATTTACAGTCTTCTAAAATATCTCAGCACTTACAATATTTCAGGACAATGCCTTTCTCAGAACAGTCTCTGCTTCTCTGGAACATTCCAGCCTGTCTCTTTTAGTTCCAGTATCAACACACTAGGCTTAAGTAATCAAACACAGTGAACTCTGATCTGTAGTCAGACAGACTAATGCAATCAAATCCCAATCAATCAAACCATTGATTACTACAGGCACAATCAGCGATTTGGGCTCAAATTGCTCCAAAAATCCCATCCAATTTGAAGAGTAGCTTTTTTTTTCTTTGAGTTTCCATTCAAATTATTTGCATATCGCAGAGTGGAAAATTTACGATGAATCAGTGCAATTGGACAGCGTTTTAAAATGTAATTTTATTTTAATACAAGAAGTGGTACAAAAAACATTTCCTTCACGTATTTTAATGTGGGAACTTGGTGCAGTTTTATTAATACAACTGGAGTTTAATGGGTTTAATCACAAAAAATAAGCATATTCAACTGCAGCGTCAATCCACATCTTTGAGTAAGCTAATTAGATAATTACTGAAATTCACTTTAACAAAAGCGATTTTTCCTGCTCCATTGAGGTACAATAGTCAGTTTCTTAGTAATGTAAGCCATAGCTCACATTTAAAAGTTTTTAAAATGTACCTTTTAGTGTCTGCATCCAAATGATCCAACTTAATTTTTGGAGCCTCTTCGTAGGTCTGCAATCAAGTGCAATTAGCGAGAACTCCAAACAATGATTAATTCAGCCCGGTGGCATGGCCAGTTTTGTGGGCGGGGTCTGCTTCCAGCACTATGCTTTTGAAACCAACGCAAAAGATTGTGGAAACTTGAGTTGCACGAAACACAATTCAGTGATCTTTTCCACCAGTTATGACGATTTTGGTCAAGTTATGCCAAGAAAACTAAAGCAACCGAACGGAAATTCCAGTCCATGCATTGTCATTATCTGTTTATCCTTCAAAACAGTCCCTTAAATTTGTCAAACATGACTTGGCTTCAACAATTCCATGTTGCCTGTCCTTGATTAACCCAAATATTTCACAATGTTCACTAAGTTTATCTCACGTTATTGCTTTTCAGAAGTTGTCCATAATTTATATTGGACTAAGTGGTCTGCCATTACCTGGTATTTCTTTCTCTTGCTTTTGAATGGAGGTGTTTCATTGACAAGTTGAAACACTGTAAAGGGGAACTTAGAAGGACATCTGCAATCAAGAAGCGATTGGGTGAAAATAGTGTTCACCTAACAATACTAGGTTGGCAAAATAGGAAAAGAGATTATCTTCTCTGCACCCATCAAGCATAATCTGAGCACTCCCTGTTCTGATTTAGGAAGCTGCTATCTCCACTGTTGCCAAAATATTCTGTCATCCGGAGCTGGGATGGAAGTGGGTTGGAGAAAAGAGATTCTCTTCAAGCTTTGTGTGATACAATTGCAAGCATGTCCAAACTATATTGCACACTCCTCACATCCTTCACCCCACTATTGGTGACCATGGCTTCAACTGTCTGGGCCGCAGGGCCTGGAATTCCCTCTATAAACCTCTCCATCTCTCCACCTCGCGATCTTTCTTTAAGACCCTCCTTAAAACCTACCTCTTTAATGTCTCTTTCTTTGCTTGCTATTAAGTTGGCTCTTATCACTCCTGTGAAGGGCCATGGGATGTTTTATTAAGTTAAAGGTACTAGATAAATGCAAGTTGTTTTAATAAAGAAGTCTACACAAAGCACAGTTAAAAAGTCATTTAAATATCTAAGCCATCAACCGACCTTCATTCTATGCTTGTACTTTAAAGTGATGTTGCTTTTTATTCATTGTTGGGATGTGTGTGTTGCTGGCAAAGAGTGGCATTCATTGCCCATCCTAGTTGCCCTGACAAGGTGATGATACTGCTGCTGGTTTGCTGGACCACATTACACACCGATTAAGAGTCAACCACATTGCTGTAGGACAGGTGTCACACATATAGGCTCAGACCAGGAAAGGATGGCATATTTCCTTCCCTAAGAAGCATTAATGAATTAGTTGGGTTTTTACAAAAATCCAACAGCTCCATTGTCACTTATTACTGATGTTACTTCCAGATTTTAATGACAATAACTTGCTTGTATATAATATTTTTAACATAGTAAAATGTCCCAAGGATCTATGGGTGGCACAGTGGCACAGTGATTAGCACTGCAGCCTCACAGCTCCAGCGATCCTGGTTCGGTTCTGGGTACTGCCTGTGTTTGCAAGTTCTCCCTGTGACCGCATGGGTTTCCTCTGGGTGCTCTGGTTTCCTCTCATATGCCAAAGACTTGTGGGTTAACAGGTAAATTGGCCATTGTAAATTGCCCCTAGTGTAGGTAGGTGGTAGGAGAATTGAGGGAAGGTGGGGATGTGAGAGGGAAATGGGATTAATGTAGGATTAGTATAAATGGGTGGTTGTTGGTCAGCACAGACTCGGTGGGCCAAAGGGCCTGTTTCATTGCTGTATCACTCTATGAATCTATCTTCACAGGAGCATTATCAAACAACATATGATCGCGAGTCACATAAGGATATAGTAGAGTTGATGTTCAACAGCTTTGTCAAGGAGGCAGAAGTTAAGGATCATCATAAAGGAGGCAAGAAAGATGAAGAAGCAGGGAGGTTTCGGGAGAGAACTCCAGAGTGTAGGCAGCTGAAAGCATAACCACCAATGGTGGAGTGATGAAATTGGGAATGCTCAAGAGGCCAGAATTGAAGGAGCCCATCTATCTCAGAGGGTTGCAGGTCTGGAGGAGATTACAGAGATAGGGAGGGAAAAGACCATGGAGGAATTTGAAATCAAGGATGAGAATTTTAATATCAAAGTTTTGTTCAACTGTGAGCCAATGTAGGTCAGCAAGCACAGGGCTGACGGGTGAGCTGACTTGGTGCGGGTTAGGATACAGGCAGCAGAATTTTGGATGATCTCAAGTTTATGGATGGTAGAATGTGGGAGTCTGGTGAAAGAAAATACGTGGGAGTAGTCCATTCTAGAGGTAATAAAGGATATGGTTGAGGGTTTCAGCAACAAATAAGCTGGGGCATGTGCGGAGACAGGCAATGTTAGGGATGTGGAAATAGGCGGTCTTAGTGATGGCATGGATATGTGGTCAGAAGCTCATCTCAGGGTCAAATATGACACCATGGTTGTGAACAATCTGGTTCAGCCTCAAGGTAGTTGTCAGGGAGAGGGATGGAATCGGTGGCTAGGGAACAGAATTTGTCATGGGAACTGAAGACAATGGCTTCTTTCTCACCAATATTTAGATCGAGGAAATACCTTTCCATCCAGTACTGGATGTTGGGCAAACAGTCTAACAAATTCAAGACAGTGGAGGGGTTGAGAGAGGTGGTGGTGAGGTAGCGTGGGTGTCATCAGCACACATGTGGAACCTGACATTGTGTTTTAGGATGATGTTGCCGAGGGGCAGCGTGTAGATGAGAAATAAGGGGGATAGATTCTTGCGGGACACCAGAGGTAACAGTACAGGAGCGGGAAGGTAAGCCATTGTGGGTGATTCTGAGGCTATGACTAATAGAGAAGAATGGAATGGGGCAAACGTAGTTCCCTCCAGCTGGATAATGGAGGAAAGTGTTGAAGACACGAATGATGTGGCCAAGCATGCCAAAGGCTGTAGACAGGTTGAGAAGATGAAGAGGAATAGCTTACCACAGTTACAGTTGTACAGGATGGCATTGTAAGCTGAATTCAGAAGCTGAAAGTGCCATGGTGGCATTTTATGGATTACCAGCCTAGTAACATGACTGCAATGCTTCTGTACCCATTGTGCGCTTTGTGCAGTTATTTTAGAATTGCAAACAGGAAATACGAGTCTTACACAACTGAACATGCTTGTGGAATTTTGATCTGCAAGTTTTATAGATGAGCAATATACTTCCTGCTTTGGACGAACTTGTTTCTGTGTTGGACAATATGTCAAAATGGATCCATTGTCAAACCCTGCCCATACTAAGCACTTGATCTTTGAAGAGAATGGTTTCTTAAACACCAGGCCATTACTGACCCATTATTTCTCTATTGGTCAATAAATGTGCAAACAGGTTTTAAAATTTTATGTCACACAGAATGAACTCAACTCTGTGGAGCTGAAAGGCACCTTTATAATCTTTTTGACTGTTCTGACATACGTCCCTAAACTCCTGAATAATGATTGATGCGAGATTCTTCATTCCGTGTACAGGAAAAAGCTTTTAGCACCTACGCTTCCTTGTTAAAATTGTCAGTGTCACAAATGTAACATCCTTCTTTATGATGAATTTTTAAGTATATACCGATGAAAAAGTTGCTTCATTAGCACCTTTACTGACTGCAATACAAAAAAAAATACTGTCAATAGCATCCCAACATCAATCTGCTGTTAACAACTTTCAAAATTTGTGAAGGAAAGATTTTGCTGCAAAATGCACCAATCTGTCCATAATTGTTTGACTGAAAATTAGTTTCTAACAAATCAAGTCATAAGGTTGCATGAAAATCAAGGCACACTGGACAAAATGACAGAAAATACTGTAGTCCCACCTTAGCTGTTGTTTTCGTATTTTCGCACTCTTCCCATGGATAACAGTGTGAAGTAATGGGAGGATTCGCGGGTAGATTAACAGTCTGACAGGGTAGCATTGTCATTGTTTTCGTATCTTCCGAATCTTACCGTCGAGAACAATGTGAAGCAATGGAAGGGGTCATGGGGTGATCAACAGTCTGACAGACCGCCATGTGAACATTCCTTCCATGGTCATCACCATCTTTGTACCAGCACATGGGGATGGGGTCAGTTTTATATGGTGGGAGGGTTTTATGGGCTTCCACAACCCCATACAATGAACAGGGGGGAGTGGGCAGGGGGCGGGGTGTGAACACCCATACCGTACACGAGGGATGAAAGATGAGAGATAACATGCCTGCTTTTCGATGGATAAATGTCAAACTGTGTCAAAATCAATTGTTAACAGAAACTACTTTGATAATGACATGAAGAGGAAGAATGAAAATATATTTATCGACTGCACTGTACCAAAGTGCATAATTGGCTGTGACACTTTGAGACAACCTTGGGTCATGAAAGTTGCTATAGAAATGCAAGTTCTTCCTATTCTTTCTTTCTTTCATTCTTACTTTGCTTAGTGTACACGATCCACTTGTATGAGACCTTCAAGCTGGTATTCCACTCATTACATTTCCTGTTTTTGTGAAAACTTCCAACTGCCTTTCGTTAATCTACAATTGAAGCAAATGAAAGTAGCAGCTTCCTCTGCTCACAGGCTGCATCCAGAGGGAATATGACCAACAACATAATAATAAAAGCAAAATACTGCGGATGCTGGAAATCTGAAACAAAAACAAGAAATGCTGGAATCACTCAGCAGGTCTGGCAGCATCTGTGGAAAGAGAAGCAGAGTTAACGTTTCGGGTCAGTGACCCTTCTTCGGAATATGACCAAAACTTGTAGCACTCTCCAGCGTGAATAGATTACTTTAGTCACAATTACAGTAGAGAAAGTAGGGGCCCCAAGGACTTCTGTTTGAAGGAAACCTGCTGACTGCTTGCTCCTTCCAACTAACTTCAGATGAAGAAGAAAAGAAAGACTTGTGTATTAAAGAGCTTTATGAGGACTGTTACGAACAGGTGAGAAAGAGGTCTAGGGTTCCCTTTCATCCTTCACCTGGTCTTACTGTAACAGGGTTTAATTTTAAACACACCATGTTTTTCCTCCCCCATGGTGAATCCTTGTTCATTGCTTTCCAATTATAAGGCAAAGAAACCAGCACAAAAAGGCTTTCTTAGGTTTAAAGAAGAAAAGTTGACATTTATTAAACTTAAACTTAAACTCTAATTCAGTTAACGTCTACGGATACGCGACGCGCCTACACTAGCATGCACACGGGATACACACATGCAGATAGAGACAGAACAGAGCAGAAAAAAATGAAGTGGAAAGGTTTAAGGCAATATCTGAAGAGTTTTTGTTATGTTTCTTCAAGCTCACTGTTGAGTCCTTGATTGTAGGTAGATCTTGCTTTTCGATGGGGCCCAGTATTCTTCTTAAATCTTGTTCGCTGTAGGAGACTTTTCTCTCTTGGGGGTCATGTGCTTTCAGTGGATTCAGAGGCTTAAAAGAAAGCGATGGGGGCAGACAGACAGGAGAGGCTGTGGCGAGCCAGCCAGGAGAGATCTTCTCAGTCCAGGAGCATTCTGCTTTCTGCTTTCTGCCCAAACTGTTCGTACAAATTCAATAAAACTCAGGTTGCCCAGCAGGTTAGTCATGTGATGAACTGGTTTGACCATGTCCATTTGTGTATTTAGCCATCTTAGCAATCAACCCGGAATGCGAGTTCCCCCACCTTCAATGTCTGGTGATCAAACGTCCATTGTGGGTTGAATGTGTTAGGGAATGGCTGCTTTGTCCTTCCAAACACTGTCTGTTAATATGCAAATATCTTTTCCAGCCATGGCTGATCTGTCCAACAAGTCCTCCCCTCACTCCAGTAACAGTTTAAAATCAGTATTCAGGACAAAGTTAATATACCTCATTCTTGGCAGGTGGGGGCCTAGCACGGCAAGGACACACAATGCACTGAAATATAGTTCGTGTGCTACATTGCAAAGATTGACCTGAGTTATGTAAAGTCAGCTTAACAATGCCCACTGCATCTATGCAAATTATTTGGGAGATTCTAAAGCAATAGTTAATTAAAAATGGTGAGCGTTTTTTTTTTTGTGTTGCACAAGAATCTGTTTTAGCTGTTTTGATCTCCAGACTTGCTTTGCATTTTAAAGTGAATGACACACATTGCTTATAGTTGGCTCACATGCATAAAATTCATACGATGAACATCAGCAAAATGCAAAGCTCTCATGCATATCCAATGAGCATCATATATTCATCAGACTGGCACACTAACATAAGAGACATTGGTCTTTCAAATTTCAGGATAGATTAGATAAAAAAAATTAATTCCATGGCTATCAGTGATGAATACTAAGACTGCTGAGGACAACTGGTAGATAATAGCTACGATGCCTTATTTTGTTTCCTCCATACCAGGAGAACAGAAAAAATCCTTTGAAACCAGAATATATCATAGCTTCAACTGTTTTTTTGTAAATTTGGTTTACTGAAATGTATCATATTTAAGATAATTGACAAAAGAGCAAGAGGTGAGCTGAGGAGAATTATTTTTTCCACAGAGTTGTTGTGACCTGGGATGTGCTGCCTGAAAGGATGGTGGCAGCAAATTCAGTCGTAACTTTCCAAAGAGAATTTGAAAAGGGCACAAAAATGAAGGGAATGAGCGGGGAGTGGGACTAATTGGATAGCATTTACAAAAAGGCACAGCCACGATGGGCCAAATGGCTTCCTTCTGTGCTGTAACATTCTGTGGGCTGAATTTTATGAGGCCTCTGGCACTGGGGGTTGTGGCAGTGGGGAGGGGGGTGGGGGGCGGAAGATTCCAGCAGGAGAGGCCCACCACGACCCCAAATGCCAGGAATAGCCCACCCCATTTTGCCGATAGTAGCGGGACCTCGGTGTGGGCCCCGGCTGCTCGGTGACGGCACCCCACTTTACATATGGTAATCGGTACTTAGCATCCCGCTGCTCGCCGATCCTCAGTTCCATGTTTTTCGCTGAATGGGTGGCTGCTGTTCACGAATGAGAGGAGCCATCGGGCCAGCAGAAGAGGCAGCAATCGGAGACAGTGCAGGTAAGCCTCTGTACATCAGGGTCTGCACTCTACATATTGGAAGGGAGGTGGGAGAGGCTTGGTGTTATCGGGGACACAACTCTGTATATTGGAAGGGAGGTTGCGGGGGAGGGGGGCGGTGATGTTATTACAGGCTGCACATCTCTGCAGGCATCAAGGGAGGTATTGCGTACCCCCCTCCGTAGATGGGGGCCACTCTGCGTCATTGTTTGTTTGTGTGCGTGAAGGATCAATGGCACTCCAGTCACCCTGTGTGTGGGAAGGGTGCCACAAACAGCAGGTGTGTAAAGGTTACCTGGCTGGTGGGGCAATCAATGCAGCTGGTAGAATCTTAATGTGGTTTTGCTATAGCACTCTTAGTGGGAGCTACGACAGGCAGTGCTATGCCACGTCACATAGATGATCCATGAAGGCACCTGATGCACCTGTTAACAACAATGCCTGCCCTGTTAGGAACCTGCGAAAAAGCGAAGGACACAGCTTTATTTGGCACGTGGAGATGGATATGGTTCATCCTGCATGGTCTGGTCTGCTTTTCCTGAGGATCCATATGCGCCACTGGCTGAACCAACAGGCAGGTGCGGACCATGTAGAGGCCCCCGGTCATGGGCAGCAGCCCCCAAGGCGAGCTCGCCACTATAGAACAGCACAGATCTACCAGTCCCGCATGACATATCAACACATGTCAGAGAGCCAGTGTTAGAGGCGACTGCGAATGTCGAGAAAGGGATGGTAACACATGTCTGTACCATGCGCTACGATAACCTGCAGCCCATGGGATTCGGTGGACATCCTATGTCTGTGTCCCTCATAGTGACAGCGGCTCTTAACCTTTTACACCTACGCATTATTCCAGGGGCCTATCGGAGACCTTTGTGGAGTCACACAGTCAGTAGTGCACCGCTGCACCAGGGAGGTCACTGATGCCTTGTACCAGAGGGCCAGTGAGTATCTCCACTTCAGGACGGACCCTGACAGCCAGGCTCAGAGGCCATCGGTTTCGGCACCATCGCCAGATAATCAAAGGTGCAAGGGGTCATAGACTGCACACATGTGGCCACGCTCCCGCCAGGCTACCAGCTGCAGATGTTAGCATTAAGAGATCCCTCTCAATCTAGGTACAGCTGGTATTTGATCACCAGAGATGCTTCATGCAAATCTGTGCCCTCTTCTCAGGCAGCTGCGATGATGCCTTTATCCTGCACCAGTCCCAGCTGACGCTGCTGTTCACTGAACTGCCTCAGACGGAGGGGTGGCTTCTTGGAGACAAGGGCCAGTGAGACACCCCACCACTGCTTCAGAAAAGAGATACAACACCAGCCACGGAGCTACAAGAGACACCAATGAGCAGGTGATCAGAAAGCTGAAAACGCGCTTCTGCTTCCGAGATAGATCGGGCGGGTAGTGCCCTGCAGTACGAGCCGGAAAGGGTGGCTCGCATCATTGCTGTTTGTTGTGTTCTGCATAATTACGCACTCAATAGGGGAGAGGCCTTGCAGGATGAGGACTTAGAGCAGGAAATGTGCATGGGAGAACAGAGAACATCCAGGCACTGCATGCAGGGTGAGCAGTGAGCTAGGAATGCATGGCAGCACCTCATTGATGAAAGGTTCTCCGTGCCACAGGAATCACTGTGGGCTCTGCACACCACACAGCATCCTTGTTCACCTGTTGTTCAGCAGTTCACATCTGCAACATCTTTGCATCCACCATTACTGGTAGCAGCAGACTGAGCCATTGTCCATGTTACTGCATCCGTGGAGACGCACGTGAGTAATGCTGGCATTGCAATGATGTTATTGCATACATTGGCAGTTCTGAAAGGGAAATGATGCAATGGGAGGAGACATGATCAGTACATGCTGGCAGACTTCATTCACACAGTAAAAGTAACGCACATGTTAGTGAAGAAGATTTTGATTTCAAACTTTCTACATTGTTTTGTCACCCGTGCTGACCCATTTGTGTCACGGTGTTTTTTGGAAGTGCAGTGCTCTCACCAGATTGTGACCCAAACTCTAAGCCCAACCGAATTCCCACTAAAGTGACTGTACCTGCGTTGGTGGAAGGTGCGGGTGTGTCATGGGATGCTGCGCCCTCTGAGTATGTCTCTTCCTTTAAGGTGCAGGAAGTGTCCTGGGCAGCCATTGCCAACTCAGAATGTTGACTTGCAAGATACAATGAGAAGGGCACACTGTCAGTCTTTATGGTAAGCATGTAACAATTGCATTGTGTCAAACAGCACAGTTTTCACAGTGATCATTGTGTGTATCAAATGGATGCATGTTTGCCCAGGAGCCCAAGCTCAACGGCACTGACTGCACAGTCCACATGTGTCGCAGCCAGTTCGAGGGCCTCCTCCTCAGTCTGTGTCATCATCTGCATATCTGGCACTCCTCCAACAGTCCGACTTGCTTCACGAGCATTGTGGACTCTCTTTGCCAGGAGCAGCATGGAGGCAGAGATTAAGGATGGCAAGGCAATAACCCAAAACATGAAAAAAGAGGCGTGCTGGGCCCAAAGGTGGGGAAGGCTTGGTGCGCACTATTGAGTGAGCTATTCATGCAGGTGCCACGTTGTGAGTTCTGTCATACTTTCATCCATTCATGTCATATCATTCATTCCTACCCAACCTCCCAGTCTTTGGCATGGCAGTGGCACACATGTGCCACCCTGTGTGGGGACACCCAGGTTCAGTGGGGCCATGATACAAAGTGCCACTTACTATTGTGGTGTGAAGCAGATCTTTCATTCTTTTCCGACATTGGACCCTTTCACGCTGCATGAGCCCACGGCTATTAACCTCCTCTGCCACCACCAGCCAGGCTGCCTTGGTCAGGTGGGAGGGCCTCTTCTTACCATCGCTGGGGAAAAGGACCTTGCCCGCTCAGCCTGGAGGAGAGTGAACAGGGAAGCATCACTGAACCGCTGGGTCACCCTGGGGTGTGTCTCTGCCATCTTTGGTTTTTGCTCTGGTCCTTTAGATGCAAAGGTGATTCCACCGTGTAACAGCTCGAACTTCTGGCTGCAAGGTTTATCATGCATATGTTTGAAAACGAATGCAGGATTGGTGATGAAATTTGTCCTGGTTTTTCATCTATGACAGATCGACACATGTTCACGTACATTTTGCTTCTGCAGCAGTTGATCAGAATTATTGATGTAATATTTCTGGTTTGCAATGCAGCTAGAATATAAACATATTTTCCTGGTTCTTTAAGAAGTACTGCTAATTCCAGTTTTGTGTCTTTGCATATTACAGTTGGCAGAGAAATGAATACAGATTCCAAATGCATATTAGTCTGCGGTTTTTCACATTCAGGTAATTAAAAACCCATAGTCTATATATATATTCTAAATTATGCTTTTATTTCTGATAGTGTATTTGCCTTTTATGATGCAATTCAGCCTCACATTCTGGTATGTGCAAAATTAAGATTATTCACCCAAGTGCAGCACGCCTACAAGAAGGAATATTACATCTGAGTGGAAGAAGAGGATCTCAACTTCACAGAATACTGGAATACTGCAGGGTAAGTATGTGGCAGCAAGGCGGAAAGTGCTGGAGAAACTCAGCAGGTCAGGCAGCGTCTGTGGAGAGAGAAGCAGAGTTAACTTTCAGGTCTGTGACCCAGTTACCCCTGCTTCTCTCTCCACAAATGCTGCCAAACCTGCTGAGTTTCTCCAGCAGGTTCTGCTTTGCTGCCAGATTGCCAGCTCTTCAATAGTGAGGTATTTCTTTGGCAGCTGTCAGGAAGCAGGTGCTGGGCACTTTAAATCGGGCCCCAACGCCTGCTACACAGCCAAGCCGATGTCCATCATGGCACCGCATGTCCCGCCTCCTGTCATGTAATATGTGGGGGGGTGGGGGGGGGTGGAGGGCGCAGCGCTATGATGCTAATGAGCCCCCACGCGTAATATCGTAGGGGCTCGGCGGCGGCTACTGCATGCGGGCAGACCGCCAACTTCAAAGTGTGCCGCCACGAGTTGCAGCATGCTAGTAAAATCCAGCCCTATGATTCTATTCTATGATTTGTTTGCATAATCTATAAAAAAAACTTGCAAAATGCTTTACAGCCAATAAACTATTCTTGAAGAGCAGTCGCTAATATTATGCTGGCAAATGCAGCAGCTAATGCCATGGAAATGTCTCACTGACTGTAAATGGAATGAATTACCAGTTAAATCTGTCATTTTGGTATTTCAGATACACCAGGAGTTCTCTCTGCTGTCTTTCATTGGTGCCATGGGATCCTTCACATCCACTTGGCCAGGTAGACAGTTTAAACTCTCACATACACAATGGTACCTCTGTTCGTGCACTATTCCCTTAATGCTGCAGTGAAGTATCAGCCTAGATTGTGATAAATTCAGGTCTGCCACAATAACTATTTGAGTTAGGTGGTGCCAATCACTCCCTTGAGATGGATGTATACATATAACTATGCTACTGACCTATGGATATATATGTGTTCCAGCCAGTAAAGCATTGAGAATAGTTTGTTGTTAGATAAGCTTATCAAGGGAAATGAATCAAAAGTAGATAAGTAGAGTTGAGGTGCAGATCAGCCATGATCAAATTGAATGGCAGAGTAGCCTCAAGGGACTGAATGGCCTCCTCCTATCCATATGTTTCTATGAGAAAGCTATGGTTAGTTTTAAATTGAATGTGTTGAACTAACAATGTGTAGATCTGTCAGTTTTAAGTAAGAGTCAATTCCTTCTTCCAACCATTCTGATTGTGCAATTTCCTGATGTTAGCAAATACATTTATGTTCAATTACAGTCTGGGCTTAAAGTAATCATTTAATTCTCAACCATGGAAACTGATTAAATTCTGAGTCTGTTTTTGTTTCAATTAATCATTTCTCGGATACAAGCGAATTATAATTTGCTCCAAACGACCCTATTTAATTTCATTGAGCTTTTACCAAAGCATAACATATAGCATGTACTTTGTGTTCAGAATTAGAAAAATAATGACAGTGGAAAGCTTCATGTGTGATGTAATCTAAGTTGGAAATATAACCCAAAGCTGCAAAGGAGGAGGGCTGTAAAATCAGACAACAGACATTTTGGAAACTGGACTGTGTGAGCTAAATTCCATTGTTGGAATTCATTGCACACAGACTCCGTTATTACCAATGATGCTCATGTTTCCTCAAGGGTAGACAGTGATGAATGGATAAAGGTCACTTCTGAGTCTATAGTTCAGACTGTTTGCAACCCCAACATTGTTCCGAAAGTAACACTTAACATCTTCCAGATTGCGAATGCTTTTGTGCTCCATACATCTGACTTACATTTCACTTTTAAACAGAGAAATTAATACAATGTAATCTCACAACTTCTTTTGGATAAAGGTGGAAGATTTGCCTGCATCCAATTCACTGATTAAAACTTACTTCATGTCAGTCAAAAGTAGAGGGTCTGAGAGAGTCTAAAGACGGCCCCCTGAATGGAAAATATGTTATTAAAGTCCCAAATTGTTTTAAAGATCCAGTGTTGGACTCTTCAGGAAGTTGATGCTCAGTTAGAAACATCTGAGTCTTTCTTTGGATTTTTGATCATGAACAAGTTATTTTTTTCAATTGTTCCTGGGATGAGGACTTTCCTGGCCAGGCCAGCATTTATTGCCCATCCTTAATTGCCCTTGAGAAGGTGGTGGCGAGCTGCCTTCTTGAACCGCTGTAGTCCACATGGGGTAGATACACCCACAGTGCTGTTAGGAAGGGCATTCCAGGACTTTGACCCAGCGACAGTGAAGGAACAGCGATATAGTTCCAAGTTAGGATGCTGTGTGACTTGGAGGGGAACGTGTTGATGTTCCCATGCATCTGCTGCCCTTGTCCTTCTAGGTGGTAGAGGTCATGGGTTTGGAAGGTGCTGGGTAAGGAGCCTTGGTGCATTGCTGCAGTGCATCTTGTAGATGGTACACACTGCTGCCACTGTGCGTCGGTGGTGGAGGGAGTGAATGCTTGTGGATGGTGTGCCAATCAAGCAAGTTGCTTTGTCCTGGATGGTGTCGAGCTTCCTGAATGTTAAGTAATAATTTATTATGTAAAATATACAGCACAGAAACAGGCCATTTGGCCTAACTGGTCCATGCTGGCATTCATTCTCCAAATCAGCCTCCTCCCACCCCTCTTCAACTCACCCCATCAATATATTCTTCTATTCCTTACTCGTTCACGTCCTTTTGCAGCTTCTCCTTAAATTATACACTATTTGCCTCAACTACTCCTTGTGGTAACAACTTCCACGTTCTCACCACTCTTTGAGTAAAGAATTTTCTCCTGAATTCCTGATTGGATTTATTGGTGACTATCTTATATTTATGGCCCAATTATTGGCTTCTCCCACAAGTGGAAACATCTCTACATCTGGTCAGTTGTCTGGAAGGTTTACCTCTCAACAATACTTCACAAAAATTGGGCATCTAGCCAATTAAATTAGATTTAATGAGGCTCGCTATGGAAAAATAGAAACATATTAACCCAGCAATTACCATTGCCAATAACATTGCCTTCCCATGATATATTAAAACCCATACTTATAATCCAACAATACCTTTGCTAACATTGTGGACGGTAGAACATGACAAAAGTGTTGTGTGGGTCTGCTAATATCACCTGCAGTCATTTCTTGGTTGTGCTATCCGAGGAGGTTGGAAATGAATGAAGGAAGAGTGCAAAGTTTTTTGTTTGTGCTATATTCACACCCCACAAGTTTAGTGGTTGTGTGCAAAAGCCTAAACTAATTCACACTACAGCCAACTCAATAATGTAGATCGGATGTGAAGACCTGAAGTGAGACCAGTTCCTTCAGTGAACCTCATACCACTTTGCTGTAAAATCAGGTCAGGGCATTGACACTGGATTCAAGCTGCACTTACACTATAACCGCAACCTCAATCCAATGTTCTGGAGTTCACTCTCTAAACATATCCAGCTCTCTACCTCTGTCTCTTCCTGTAAGGCCCTCCTGAAAACCTACCTCCTTCACCTGTCCTAATGTCTACTTATGTGATTTGGTGTCAACGTTTGCTTGATAACAATCCTGTGAAATTTCTTGGGACAATTTTCTATGTTAAAGGCACTATATAAATGTAAGTTGCCGTTGAAAGACAGTTCACAATAAGACAATACTGTATAGATATATAGTATATATATATAAATATACATATGGATACATCAGCAGTTATGATCCATTTTTTTTTCCTCCTTGGACTATCTTCTTTGGCCTCCTTATCTCGAGAGACAATGGATATGCGCCTGGAGTGGCTATAAAGGCCAATTCTGGAGTGACAGGCTCTTCCACAGGTGCTGCAGAGAAATTTGTTTGTCGGGGCTGTTGCACAGTTGGCTCTCCCCTAGCGCCTCTGTCTCTTTTCCTGCAAACTACTAAGTTTCTTCGACTCGCCACATTTTAGCCCCGTCTTTATGGCTGCCCGCCAGCTCTGGCGAACGCTGGCAACTGACCCCCACGACTTGTGATCAATGTCACAGGATTTCATGTCGCGTTTGCAGACGTCTTTAAAGCGGAGACATGGACGGCCGGTGAGTCTGATACCAGTGGCGAGCTCGCTGTACAATGTGTCTTTGGGGATCCTGCCATCTTCCATGCGGCTCACATGGCCAAGCCATCTCAAGCGCCGCTGACTCAGTAGTGTGTACAAGCTGGGGATGTTGGCCGCCTCGAGGACTTCAGTGTTGGAGATACGGTCCTGCCACCTGATGCCAAGTATTCTCCGGAGGCAGCGAAGGTGGAATGGATTGAGACGTCGCTCTTGACTGACATACATTGTCCAGGCCTCACTGCCGTAGAGCAAGGTACTGAGGACACAGGCCTGATACAGTCGGACTTTTGTGTTCCGTGTCAGTGCACCATTTTCCCACACTCTCTTGGCCAGTCTGGACATAGCAGTGGAAGCCTTTCCCATGCGCTTGTTGATTTCTGCATCTAGAGACAGGTTACTGGTGATAGTTGAGCCTAGGTAGGTGAACTCTTGACCCACTTCCAGAGCGTGGTCGCCAATATTGATAGATGGAGCATTTCTGACGTCCTGCCCCATGATGTTCGTTTTCTTGAGGCTGATGGTTAGGCCAAATTCATTGCAGGCAGCCGCAAGCCTGTCGATGAGACCCTGCAGGCACTCTTCAGTGTGAGATGTTAAGCACAATATAACTGCAGTGTCAGTGTGAAGGGCTGTTGTCGGGGCTGTTGCACAGTTGGCTCTCCCCTTGCGCCTCTGTCTTTTTTCCTGCAAACTACTAAGTTTCTTCGACTCGCCACATTTTAGCCCCGTCTTTATGGCTGCCCGCCAGCTCCGCCAGTTGGAGTCATACCTTGCACAAAGGAAGATGGTTGTGGTGCATTTGCACCATTGCTAGTGGCAACGTAACTTCACCCAGATTATATAAGCTTCTTCCTTCAGTCTTCAACAGAAATGCTAAACATCCTTCTTAGCTTTTCAGGTGTTCAGTATCTGCAATCCATAGGTCCTGAGCATCACAGATGCAAGTCTTCAACTAATTCGATTCACTCCATGTGACATCAAGAAATAACTAAAGGTACTAGATACTGTAAAGGCCATGGGCCCTGACAACATTCTGGCAAAAGTACCGAAAACTTGTGCTCCAGAATTGGCCGTGCCCGTAACCAAACTGTTCCAGTGCAGTTAGAACACTGGCATCGACCTGATAATGTGAAAAATTGTCCAGATATGTCCTGTACACAAAGAGCAGGACTATTCCAAGCCAGCCAATTATTGCCCCATCGGCCTACTCTCAGTCATCAGCAAAGTGATGGAAGGTATCATCGACAGTGTATTTACTGAGCAATAACCTGCTCACTGGTGCTCAGTTTGGGTTCTGCCAGGGCAACTCAGCTCCTGACCTCATTACAGCTTTGGTACAAACATGGAAGTTAAGAGCTGAGGTGAGAGTGACTGCCGTTCGCATCAAGGCAACATTTGACTGGGTTTGACATCAAGGAGCAGTAGCAAAACTGGAGTCAATGGGAATCAGGGGGAAAACTCTCCGCCAGTTGGAGTCATGCCTTGCACAAAGGAAGATGGTTGTGGTTGATGCAGGTCAATCATCTCAGTCCCAGGACATCACTGCAGGAGTTCCTCAAGGTAGTGTCCTAGGCCCGCCCATCTTCAGCTGCTTCATCAATGACCTTCCCTCCATCATAAGGTCAGAAGTGGGGATGTTTGCTGATGATTCCACAATGTAAACCACCATTTGCAACTCTTCAGATACTGAAGCAGTGCATCTCCATATGCTGCAAGACCTGGACAACATCCGGGCTTGGGCTGATAAGTGTCAACTAACATTTGCACCACACAGGTGCCAGGCGATGATCATTTCCAACAAGAGAGAATCGAACCACCTTCCCTTGACTTTCAATGGTATTACCATCACTAAGTCCCCCACTATCAACATCCTGGGGTTACTATTGATTGAAACTGAACTCGACAAACCACATCAGCATTGTGACTACTAGAGCAGTTCAGAGGCTGCGGATTCTGCGGCAAGTAACTCACCTCCTAACTCCCCAAAGCCTGTCCACCATCTACAAGGCAGAAGTCAGGAGTGTGATGGAATACTCTCCACTTGCCTGGATGGGTGCAGCTCCAACAACACTCAAGAACAAAGAACAAATAACAGTACAGCACAGGAACAGACCATTTTGCCCTCCAAGCCTGCGCCGATCTTGACGCCTGCCTGAACTAAAACCTTCTGCACTTCCGGGGTCCGTATCCTTCTATTCCCATCCTATTCATGTATTTGTCAAGATGCCTCTTAAACGTCTCTATGGTACCTGCTTCCACCACCTCCCCCGGCAGCAAGTTCCAGGCACTCACCACCCTCTGTGTAAAGAACTTGCCTCGCACATCCCCTCTAAACTTTGCCCCTCACATCTTAAACCTATGTCCCCTAGTAACTGACTCTTCCACTCTGGGAAAAAGCTTCTGACTATCCACTCTGTCCATGCCGCTTATAACTTTGTAAACTTCTGTCATGTCGCCCCTCCACCTCCATCGTTCCAGTGAAAACAATCCAAGTCTATCCAACCTCTCCTCATAGATAATGCCCTCCAGACCAGGCAACATCCTGGTAAACCTCTTCTGTACCCTCTCCAAAGCCTCCACGTCCTTCTGGTAGTGTGGCGACCAGAATTGCACACAATATTCCATGTGTGGCCTAACTAAAGTTCTGCACAGCTGCAGCATGACTTGCCAATTTTTATACTCTATGCGCCGACCGATGAAGGCAAGCATGCCGTATGCCTTCTTGACTACCTTATCCACCTGCGTTGCCACTTTCAGTGACCTGTGGACCTGTACGCTCAGACCTCTCTGCCTGTCAATACTCCTAAGGGTTCTGCCATTTACTGTATACTTCCCACCTGCATTAGACCTTCCAAAATGTATTACCTCACATTTATCCGGATTAAACTCCATCTGCCATTTCTCTGCCCAAGTCTCCAACCAATCTATATCCTGCTGTATCCTCTGACAATCCTCATCATTATCCGCAACTCCACCAACCTTTGTGTCGTCCGCAAACTTACTCATCAGACCAGCTACATTTTCCTCCAAATCATTTATATATACTACAAACAGCAAAGGTCCCAGCACTGATCCCTGCGGAACACCACGAGTTACATCACTCCATTCAGAAAAGCACCCATCCACTGCTCCCTCTGTCTTCTATGACCGAGCCAGTTCTGTATCCATCTTGTCAGCTCACCTCTGATCCCGTGTGACTTCACCTTTTGTACCAGTCTGCCATGAGGGACCCTTGTCAAGGGGGGGGGGATGTTGCTCTACAACATCCAGGACAAAGCAGCCCGCTTGATTGGCACCCCTTCCATCACCAACATTTATTCCCTCCATCACTGACGCACAATGGCATCAGTGTGTACGATCTACAAGACGCACTACAACAACTCACCAAGGTTCCTTTGACAGCACCTTCCAAACCCGTGACCTCGACCACCTAGAAGGACAAGGGCAGCAGATGCATGGACACACCACCACCTGCAAGTTCCCCTGCAGGTAACACACCATCCTGACCTGGAACTATATCACCGTTCCTTCGGTCACTGGGTTAAAATCCTGGAACTCCCTCCTGAACTGCACTGTGGCTGTACCTACACCCCAAGGACTGCAATGGTTCAAGAAGGCAGCTCTTCACCACCTATCAAGGGCAATTAGGGATGGGCAACAAATGCTGGCCTTACCAGTGAAGCCCACATCCCATGCAAGAATAATAAAAAAACATACATTTATATAGCGCCTTGAATGTAATAAAATGTCCAGGAGCATTGTGAAAGAAAGTATGACACCATGCCACAAGAGGAGATATTCGGTCAGATGACCAAAAGCTTGGTCAAAGAGGTAGATTTTAAGGAGTTTCTCAATGGAACAAATCGAGGTGGAGAGGCAGAGATGTTTAGGGCGGGTATTCCAGAGCCTGAGGCCTAAGCAACTGAAGGCGAGGCTGCCAATGGTGGAGTGATTAAAATCAGGGATGCACAAGAGGACAGAATTAGAGGAGCACAGATATTTTAGAGTCTGTGGGGCTGGAGGAGATTATGGAGATAGGGAGCAGTGAGGCCATGGAGAGATTTGAAAACAAGGATGAGAATTTTAAAATGAAGACGTTGCTTGACTGGGAGCCAATGTTGGTCAGCGAGTGCAGGGGTGATAAGGGGAGGGGACTTGGTGCAGACATGAGCAGTAGAGTTTTCGTTGACCTCAAGTTTAAGTTTTCAATTTTTGTCTCTCTAGCATTGATGACCATGCCTTCAGCTGCCTGTGCCCCCAAACACTGGAATTCCCTCCCTAAACCTCTCCAATTATCCAACTTTCTGTTGTTGTACGACAGTTCGAATTAAGACTTTACAATATAGACATCGGCAGCTAGACTCCATAGTTCTCTTTCCCTTTGAGCAACTGGGTATTACTCAAAAAACATCTCGAAGCTGAGATTAAGAGTCTCTATGACAGCACATCTTACAAAATGAGATTCAGAAATTTGATTACAAAGGAGTGGATCACAATGCAAACTTACAAAACACCATGAACAATATTGCTTTCAATTGTAGTTTGTACACAAGAGTAATAATTTGGTGTCCTGTCAGAATCAGCATCAATAGCTGAATGATATAGATGGATGATCAAGAAAAGGAAGACTTGCATTTATATAGCGCCTTTCATGACCTCAGGATATCTCAAAGCACTTTACAGCCAATGAAGTACTTTTAAACTTTTGTCACTGTTGTAATGTAGGAAAGAAGGCAGCCAATTTGGGCACAGCAAGCTCCCACACACATGCGATGGTTGGCATCCTTCCATCTACAAAAGATGATGGACATGCAAAATTTAGGTGGGGTGTCTTCTCTTAGTGCATCCTTGCTGATGACTGTGAAGGCCAATCCTTGAGAGGCAGGTTCTGCCACAAGTGCCACACGTGGAGCTGCCAAGTGACGTCGTGAGTTGTTGTTTTTGATGTTTGCACCTGTTGCCAAGCTGCTGTAGCCATTGGTCATCGTGGTGGTGCACACCAAGCCACAGGATGTGTCGCCATTTCCCTCTTTCAGCAGCTAGTAACTCTCAAGTGCGATTGTTGACATTTAGGGCTTTCGTGTCACGCTTGCAAGCATCCTTGAAGGGGAACTTTGGGGTCCCCACTGGTCATCTGACCCCAGCTACCTCACCATACAGAAGGTCCTTGGGCATGCCATCGTCTTCCATCCTGCAGAATGTCTTATCCACCACCTCTGTTTGATTAGTCCCAACGCGCACTTGGGAGTTCTGCCTTTGAGACGACTGCCGCATTTGTGATTTTGTCCTGCCAGAATATATCCATAATGCACCACAGACAACAAAGATTGGAATTATTGAGCTTCGTTTCCTAATAGCTGTAAGTCACCCATGTTTCACAGACATACAGTAAGGTGGTGAGAACACAGGCCTTTAAACTATCAGCTTTATCCTAAAGGTTATCCCATGTGCATTTCACAAGTCGGCCAAAGGTGGTAGCTGCTTTCCCTATGTGTGTATCGAGCTCTGCTTCAAGATTGTCTGTTACCCTGAACCCAAGGTAGCAGAATTTGCTAACGACTTCAAGTGGGGTGTTATTTAGTGTGATCAGGGGCAGAGATGCAACACCTTGTCCCATGACACAGTTTTCTTGACGCTTATAGTCAAGGAGAACAAGTTACAGGCATGGGAGAGATGGTCCATGAGTCTTTCTAGCTGAGTTTCAGTCTGAGTGATTACAGCAGCATCATCAATGTAAAGGAGTGTTAAGATGGTTCCTGCGCAGTCAGCTCCCGAGGGAATTCCTCACTGATCACGTCTATCCGTTATTACAACCAAGGTGTGAGGAGCAGTGCTTGATACAATCATATACTCTACTCTTTATCCCCGAATAAAATACACCAACCAGGTTTCTTTAATAAACAACAAAATTATCAGTTTACTATAAAACAAGACTATCCAGTAATGAAACAAAACATTAACACACAGATTGAAATATGAAAGTTTTTTCCCTTTTTACCAAAGCTCCTAACACACAAACACACACACCCCGGTTAATTGAAAAACAGAGATTTTCTCTGCAGAGCTCTTTTACAAAAAACAAAAAAAATTAACAAATACTTGTTAATTTTTGAAGAAAAAAACTGAGTTATGTTGTGTCCCAAAATGGCATACAGCCTGGCATCCAAGTACACATAGATGGGTCACTGGTGTCTTTTCTGGAGCAGTTCTTTTCAGGCGGCTTCGATAATTAATCTGGCAAGCTTTCCAGGAGCTCCTCAGGAGAAATGTGGCATTTCACAGAGACAAGAAGAAGGAGGAAAGCTGGGTGTTTCTCTCTTTGCAGGTTGATCTCCAAGTGCTTTCAAACACAGTCCACACCCCAGCTCAACCAAAACAATATCTCAGAAGCGAAATCAAACAGGACCTCCTGACCCTCAAAAATTGTGACATGCCACTTTTCTGTAAACATCTCCCCCAAATCACCAAGGTTTCTGTTGTTTATTGAGCTTAAGGCATGTGACTTCCAGTAAAGGTTGTTTACAAATAAGACCTCAGGTGTCCTTCCAGCGACCTCTTTTGAAAAACAAAGTCCTACATCGATGGAATATCTCTACAATTCTAACACACAATTCTAACACGAGACTGAGTGAGACCGGTAGAGTTTACAAGTGCAGCGGCAGCGGGAAGGAGTGAGAGCGGCAGAGTTTAAAAGTGCAGCGGCAGCGGGAAGGAGTGAGACTGAGTGAGAGCGGCAGAGTTTAAAAGTGCAGCGGCAGTGGGAAGGAGTGAGACTGAGTGAGAACGGCAGACTTTAAAAGTGCAGTGGCAGCAGGAAGGAGAGAGACTGCTCTTACCTTCCGGGAGAGGAGCTCTTCCAGCGCGCTGGAGTTTTGAAAAAAAAAAGCCAGTGACGTCAGAGGAGAGCTGCAAGCTGATTGGTTGGTGAGTCACTGCTGTTAGTGCATTTAAATATCTTCAAAAAAATAAGGGGAAAGTTTTTTTTTGTTGAAAAAAAAACCTCTGGTGATAAGGTGAGTACTACTAAAGTGTTTTTTTAAATTCAGTGTAACTTATTAAGGACTTTAGATTGGAGTGGGTAGACCAAGGCCCCAAGTGTAATTAGTATTGTTTAATTAAGGGAGTAACTAATTAATCTAAGGGTAAGTCATGACAGGAGAGCTCAGCCCCGTGATATGCTCCTCCTGCGCTATGTGGGAAATCAGGGATGCTTCCAGTGTCCCTGACGACGATGTGTGCAGGAAGTGTATCCATCTGCAGCTACTGGCTACCTGCATTACGGAGTTGGAGCTGAGGGTGGATTCACTGTGGAGCATCCACGATGCTGAGGATGTCGTGGATAGCAGGTTTAGCGAGGTGGTCACACCGCAGGTAATGGTTGCACAGGCAGAAAAGGGATGGGTGACCACCAGACGGAGTAGTAGACACAGGCAGGTAGTGCAGGAGTCCCCTGTGGCCATACCCCTCTCAAACAGATATACCGCCTTTGATACAGTTGGGGGGGGATGACCTCCATGGGGAAAGCAGCAACAGCCAGGTCCGTGGCACCACGGAGGGCTCTGCTGCACAGCAGGGGAGGAAAAGGGGTGGAAGAGCGATAGTGATAGGGGTATCTATCGTAAGGGGTGCAGATAGGTGTTTCTGTGGTCACAAACGAGACTCCAGGATGGTATGTTCCCTCCCTGATGCTATGGTCAAGGATGTCTTGGAGCAGCTCCAGGACATTCTGAAAGGGGAGGGTGAGCAGCCAGAGATCGTGGTCCATATTGGTACGAGCAACATAGGCAGGAAGAGAGATGAGGTCCTGCAAAGTGAATATAGGGAGTTAGGCAGAAGGTTAAAAAGGAGGACCTCTAGGGTTGTAATCTCAGGATCACTCCCTGTGCCACGTGCTAGTGAGGGTAGGAATAGGAGGATTAGGCAAATGAATGCGTGGCTGAAGAGATGGTGTAGGTGGGAGGGCTTCAGCTACTTGGATCATTGGGATCTCTTCTGGTGCAGTGGTGACCTGTACAAGAGGGACGGGTTGCATCAGAACTGGAAGGGGACAAATATCCTTGCAGGGAGGTTTGCTAGTACTACTCAGGAGGGTTTACACTAGTCTACAGGGAGGTGGGACCCAAAGTAGTAGTCTCTCCGATGAGATAGTTGAGGAAAATGTGGATGTTAAAGCAAGCAAGTCCAGTAGGCAGGCCAGGCAGGGGCAGGACAGGGAGTGTGGAAGGTCTGGTAGGCTAAACTGCATTTACTTTAATGCAAGAAGCCTTACAGGTAAGGCAGATGAACTCAGAACATAGATTGGTACATGGGATTGTGATATTATAGCTATGACGGAAACATGGTTGAGGGATGGGCAGGACTGGCAGCTCAATGTTCCGAGGTACCGATGCTACTGGCGTGACAGAGGTGGAGGTAAGAGAGGAGGGGGAGTTGCACTATTGATTAGGGAGGACATCACAGCAGTACTTAGAGAGGATATCCCGGGAGGAACGTCCAGAGAGGCCATATGGGTAGAACTCAGAAAGAAGAAAGGGGTGATCACTTTGATGGGATTATACTATAGGCCCCCCAGTAGTCAGAGGGAATTGGAGGAGCATATATGTATGGAAATCACAGATAGGTGTAGGAATTATAGGGTTGTAATAGTAGGTGATTTTAACTTTCCTAATATTGACTGGGACTGCCTTAGTGCTAAGGGATCAGATGGGGAAGAATTTGTTAAATGTGTCCAAGATAGTTTTCTGAAGCAGTATGTGGATGGCCCTACTAGAGAAGGAGCTGCACTCGACCTCCTCTTAGGAAATGAGGCTGGGCAGGTGGTTGATGTGTCAGTGGGGGAGCACTTTGGGACCAGTGACCATAACTCTATTAGCTTCAAGATAGTTATGGAAAAGATCCATAACTAAAAGGTCCTCAGGTTGAAGTCCTAAATTGGGGGAAGGCTACTTTCGATGGCATCAGACAGGAACTCTCAAAAGTTGAATGGGAGAGGCTGTTTACAGGTAAAGGGACATCTGGCAAGTGGGAGGCTTTTAAAAGTGAGATAGGAAGAGTTCAGGGCCGGCACGTTCCTGTTAGATAGAAGGGCAAGGCTGGCAAGTTTAGGGAACCTTGGTTGACAAGGGAAAATGAAGGTCTGGTCAGGACAAAGAAGGAGACATATGTCAGGTAAAGGCAGCTGAGATCAAGCGAGTCCCTCGAGGATTGGTTGGAGCAGCAACTGGATGCACTTAGGAGCATGCAGGTGGCAGAAAGCATCATAGACAGGAGTTTTAGAGACATGGTTACACCCAAGGTGCAGGCAGATAGATGGGTGACTGCTCGAAGGGGCAGGCAGTCAGTGCAGGAATCTCCTGTGGCTATTCCCCTCTCTAACAAGTATACCGTTTTGGTTACTGTTGGGGGAGATGGCCTATCAGGGGAAAACAACAGCAGCAGCCAGAGCAGTGGCATCATGGCTGGCTCTGTTGTTCAACAGGGAGGGGCAAAGCACAGAAGACCAATAGTTATAGGGGACTCTATAGTCAGGGGCACAGATAGGCGCTTCTGTAGATGTGAAAGAGACTCCAGGATAGTATGTTGCCTCCCTGGTGCTTGGGTCAAGGATGTCTCTGAATGGACAGGGGGCATTCTGAAGGGGGAAGGTGAACAGCCAGAGGTTGTGGTACACATTGGTACTACCGACATAGGCAGGAAGAGTGATGAGGTCCTGCAGAGAGAGTTCAGGGTGTTAGGTAGAAAGTTAAAAGACAGGATCTCTAGAGTTGTAATCTCGGGATTACTCCCTGTGCCATGTGCCAGTGAGGCTAGTAATAGGAAGATAGTGCAGCTAAACATGTGGCTGAACAGCTGGTGTAGGAGGGAGGGTTTCAGATATCTGGATCATTGGGATCTCTTCTGGGACAGATAGGACCTGTACAAGAAGGATGGGTTGCATCTAAACTGAAGGGGCACAAATATCCTGGCTGCGAGGTTTGCTAGCGTCACTCAGGAAGGTTTAAACTAGTGTGGCAGGAGGGTGGGAACCAGAGCAGTAGGTCAGCAGGTGAAATAACTGAGGGGGAAACTAATAATTAAGGCCAGTAAGACTGAGAGGAAGAGCAGGCAGGGAGATTTTGCTGAGCACAGTGGGACTGGTGGTCTGAAGTGCATTTGTTTCAATGCGAGAAGTATAACAGGAAAGGCAGATGAACTTAGAGCTTGGATGTTATTGCTATTACAGAGACTTGGCTGAGGGAAGGACAGGATTGGCAGCTAAATGTTCCAGGCTTTAGAAGCTTCAGGCGGGATAGAGGGGGATGTAAAAGGGGTGGGGGAGTTGCATTACTGGTTAAGGAGAATATCACAGCTATACTGCGGGAGTACACCTCAGAGGGGTCATGCAGCGAGGCAATATGGGTAGAGCTCAGGAATAGGAAGGGTGCAGTCACAATTTTGGGGGTTTACTACAGGCCTCCCAACAGCCAGCAGGAGGTAGAGGAGCAGATATGTAGACAGATTTTGGAAAGATCTAAAAGCAACAGGGTTGTGGTGGTGGGTGATTTTAACTTCCCCTATATTGACTGGGACTCACTTAGTGCTAGAGGCTTGGATGGGGCAGAATTTGTAAGGATCATCCAGGAGGGCTTCTTGAAACAATACGTAGATAATCCAACTCGGGATGGGGCTATACTGCACCTGGTATTGGGGAATGAGCCCGGCCAGGTGGTTGAAGTTTCAGTAGAGGAGCATTTCGGGAACAGTGACCAAAATTCCGTAAGTTTTAAGGTACTTGTGGATAAGGATAAGAGTAGTCCTCGGGTGAACGTGCTAAATTGGGGGAAGGCTAATTATAACAATATTAAGCAGGAACTGAAGAATTTAGATTGGGGGTGGCTGTTTGAGAGTAAATCAACATCTGACATGTGGGAGTCCTTCAAATGTCAGTTGATTAGAATCCAGGACCGGCATGTTCCTGTGAAGATGAAGGATAAGTTTGACAAGTTTCGGGAACCTTGGATAACGAGGGATATTGTGAGCCTAGCCAAAAAAAAGGAAGCATTTGTAAGGGCTAGAAGGCTGGGAACAGACAAAGCCCTTGAGGAATATAAAGAAAGTAGGAAGGAACTTAAGCAAGGAGTCAGGAGGGCTAAAAGGGGCCATGAAAAGTCATTGGCAAACAGGATTAAGGAGAACCCCAAGGCTTTTTATACGTATATAAAGAGCAAGAGGGTAGCCAGGGAAAGGGTTGGTCCACTCAAGGACAGAGGAGGGAATCTATGCGTGGAGCCAGAAGAAATGGGCGAGGTACTAAATAAGTACTTTGCATCAGTATTCACCAAAGAGAAGGACTTGCTAGATGATGAGTCTAGGGAAGGGATGTAGATAGTCTGGGGGTCATGTCGTTATCAAAAAGGAGGAGGTGGGCATCTTGCAAAGCATTAAGGTAGATAAGTCCCCAGGGCCCGATGGTATCTACCCAGAATATTGAGGGAGACAAGGGAGGAAATTACTGGGGCCTTAACAGAAATCTTTGTATCCTCATTGGCTACAGGTGAGGTCCCAGAGGATTGGAGAATAGCCAATGTTGTTCCTTTGTTTAAGAAGGGTAGCAAGGATAATCCAGGAATTTATAGGCCGGTGAGCCTTACGTCAGTGGTAGGGAAATTATTGGAGAGGATTCTTCGGGACAGGATTTACTCCCATTTGGAAACAAATGGACTTATTAACGAGAGGCAGAATGGTTTTGTGAAGGGGAGGTCATGTCTCACTAACTTGATTGAGGTTTTTGAGGAAGTGACGAAGATGATTGATGAAGGAAGGGCAGTGGATGTTTTCTATATGGACTTCAGTAAAGCTTTTGACAAGGTCCCTCATGGCAGACTGATACAAAAGGTGAAGTCACACGGGATCAGAGGTGAACTCGCAAGATGGATACAGAACTGGCTCGGTCATAGAAGACAGAGGATAACAGTGGAAGGGTGCTTTTCTGAATGGAGGGATGTGACTAGTGGTGTTCCGCAGGGATCAGTGCTGGGACCTTTGCTGTTTGTAGTATATATAAATGATTTGGAGGAAAATGTAGCTGGTCTGATTAGTAAGTTTGCGGACGACACAAAGGTTGATGGAGTTGTGGATAGTGATGAGGATTGTCAGAGGATACAGCAGGATATAGATCGGTTGGAGACTTGGGCGGAGAAATGGCAGATGGAGTTTAATCCGGACAAATGTGAGGTAATGCATTTTGGAAGGTCTAATGCAGGTGGGAAGTAGACAGTAAATGGCAGAACCCTTAGGAGTATTGACAGGCAGAGAGATCTGGGTGTACAGGTCCACAGGTCACTGAAAGTGGCAACACATGTAGATAAGGTAGTTATCTACCTTAGATAAGGTCGGGGCATAGAGTATAAAAATTGGCAAGTCATGCTGCAGCTGTACAGAACCTTAGTTAGGCCACACTTGGAATATTGCGTGCAATTCCAGTCGCCACACTACTAGAAGGATGTGGAGGCTTTGGAGAGGTTACAGAAGAGGTTTACCAGGATGTTGCCTGGTCTGGAGGGCATTAGCTATGAGGAGAGGTTGGATAAACTCAGATTGTTTTCACTGGAACGATGGAGGTGGAGGGGCGACATGAGAGAGGTTTACAAAGTTATGAGTGGCATGGACAGAGTGGATAGTCAGACATTTTTTCCCAGGTTGGAAGACTCAGTTACTGGGGGACATAAGTTTAATGTGCGAGGGGCAAAGTTTAGAGGGGATGTGCGAGGCAAGTTCTTTACACAGAGGGTGGTGAGTGCCTGGAACTTGCTGCCGGGGGAGGTGATGGAAGGAGGTACGATAGCGACATTTAAGAGGCGTCTGGACAAATACATGCCTAGGATGGGAATAGAGGCATACGGACCCTGGAAGTGCAGAAAGTTTTAGTTTAGACAGGCATCAAGATCGGCGCAGGCTTGGAGGCCCGAATGGCTTGTTCCTGTTCTTTGTTCTTTGTTCTTTAGTAGACGGGATGTAGGACCACACTTAAGAAGGAAATTGGGAGGGCAAAAAGGGGTCATGAGATTTCCCTGACCGATAAGATAAAGGAGAATCCTAAAAGATTCTATAAGTATATTAAGAGTAAAAGGGTAGCTAGGGAGAGAGTAAGTCCCCTTAAGGATCAGTGTGGTAATCTATGTGTGGATCCACGGGAAATGGGTGAGGTCTTAAATTAATATTTCTCATCCGTATTTACCGTGGAGAAGTTCATGGAAGCTCATGAGTTCAAGGGAGGGAACAGCGATATCCTGGAGCATATCAACATTACAAAGGAGGAGGTGCTGGAGGTTTTGATGCGCATTAAGGTGGATAAATCCCCAGGGCCTGACCAGGTGTATCCTCGGATGCTATGGGAAGCAAGGGAGGAGATTTCTGGGGCCCTGGCAGAGATTTTTGTATCATCGTTAGCCATGGGTGAGATACCGGAAGACTGGAAGATAGCTAATGTTGTGCCTTTATTTAAGAAGGGCAGCAGGGATAAGCTACAGGTCGGTGAGCCTTACATCAGTGGTGGGAAAGTTGTTGGAAGGGATTCTGAGAGACAGGATTTATATGCATTTGGAAAGGCAAGGTCTGATTAAGGATAGTCAGCACAGGATAGTGCGTGGGAAATCATGTCTCACGAACTTGATTGAGTTTTTCGAGGAGGTGACCAAGAGGACTGACGAGGGCAGGGTGATGGACGTTGTCTACATGGACTTTAGCAAGGCCTTTGACAAGGTCCCGCATGGTAGGCTGGTCCAGAAGGTTCGAACACATGGGATCCAGGGTGAGCTAGCCAATTGGATACAAAATTGGCATGGTGACAGGAAGCAGAGGATGGTAGTGGAGGGTTGTTTTTTAGTTTGGAGGCCGGTGACCAGTAGTGTGCCGCAGGGATCGGTGCTACGCCTTCTGTTGTTTGTCATATATATTAATGACTTGGATGTGAATGTAGGGGGCATGATTAGTAAGTTTGCAGATGACACCAAAATTGGTGATATAGTTGTCAGTGAAGAAGGTTGTCGAAGGTTACAACATGATACAGATAAACTGGGAAAGTGGGCAAGGGATTGGCAAACGGAATTTAACGCAGACAAGTGTGAAGTAATGCATTTTGGGAAGTTAAACCAGGGCAGGACATATACAGTGAATGGCAAGGCCCTGGGGAGTGTTGTTGAGCAGAGAGACCTTGGGGTGCAAGTACATAGTTTCCTGATAGTGGCAACACAGGTAGACAGGGTGGTGAAGAAGGCGTATGGCATGCTTGCCTTCATTGGCTGAGGCATTGAGTACAAGAGTTGGGACGTCATGTTTCAGTTGTACATAACGTTGGTTAGGCCGTACTTGGAGTACTGTGTGCAGTTCTGGTCACCGCACTACAGAAAAGATGTGATTACGCTCGAGAGGGTGCAGAAAAGATTCACAAGGATGTTACCTGATTTGGAGGGCTTGAGTTATAAAGAGAGATTGGATAGGCTGGGTCTGTTTTCCCTGGAGTGAAGGAGGCTGAGAGGGGACATAATAGAGGTATATAAAATTATGAGAGGCATAGTTAGGGTAGATAGCCAGAGTCTGTTTCCCATGGTAGGGGTGACTAAAACTAGAGGGCATGGATTTAAGGTGAGAGGGAGGAGGTTTAAAGGGGATCAAAGGGGTAAATTTTTCACACAAAGAATAGTGGGTATTTGGAATGAGCTGCCAGAGGAGGTGGTGGAGGCAGGAACAGTAGCAACATTTAAGAGGTATCTGGACAGGTACTTGAATGACAAAGGCATAGAGGGATATGGAATTAATGCAGGCAGGTGGAATTAGTATAGATAGGCATTATGGTCGGCATGGACGCGGTGGGCCGAAGGGCCTGATTATATGCTGTACGACTCTATGACTCTTTGACAAATCCTCAATTTTTCTTTAAATAGAAGCACCTTCGTAACACTGTGGCCATCTGCTGTCATTGTCGCTCTTTCTCCCCATTAAATCCTCTCTTCTGCTGTTTAAGTTCCCCTGATTCCAACAGTGTGTGTATTTTTTAGCCCAAACCTCAAGTTAATTTAAACAGCCTCTGTCAGCTAGTATAAACCCCTTCCCCCAACCTCACCTTGTGAGCTCTGGTAAAGATCTGGATAAGACCTGGATGTGGTTTTTCTCTCAAATCTGGCTTCAAATTCCTGGCTTCGCGGGACATCAAGATCATGCTTCTGCACTGGACTATACACATGCGATAATGATCAGATAATCTGCTTTTTTTTTGTTGAAAGATATATATTGCCCAGGACATTGGGGATAACAGCTCTGTTCTTCTTCGAAGTAATGTCATGGAATCTTTTACACCCATATGAGAAGCAGATGGGGCCTCATCTGAAGGACAGCATCTCTGACCATTGCAGCATTCTCTCAGTACTGGCATGCCAGCCATATTTTTGTGCTCATGTCTCATGGAACAAAGGGACAATGAAGAACTGCTCTGGTGGGTAAACATATTGACACTAAAAATAGCTTCAGGAGACTGTTTACTCAGCTATGGCATTTAAGTCCCAGAGAAACCCTTCCCTAAATGCTGTTGCCAAAATGGATGTTATTGATTTTTGGATGAAAGGTCAACAGCCTAAAACATTAATGCTGTTCTTCTATCCAGTGACGCTTGACCTGCTGAGTATTTCCAGCATTTACTCTTTTTATTTCAGATTTCCATCATCTGCATTATTTTGATTTTACTTTGATGTTAATGATTGTCGGAAGTGATGTCTTACACATGTAACATTCAACCAAGGTCCTGTCTGCCCTCTCAAGTGGACGTAAATGATCCCATGATATAATTTTGAAGAAGAGAAGGAGAGTTCTCCCTGGTGTCCTGGCCAATACTTTATCCCTCAAACAACGGCACAGTGGTGCAGTGGTTAGCACCGCAGCCTCACAGCTCCAGCAACCCGGGTTCAATTCTGGGTACTGCCTGTGTGGAGTTTGCAAGTTCTCCCTGTGTCTGGGTGGGTTTCCTCCGGGTGCTCCGGTTTCCTCCCACAAGCCAAAAGACTTGCATGTTGATAGGTAAATTGGCCATTATAAATTGCCCCTAGTATAGGTAGGTGGTAGGGAAATATAGGAACAGGTGGGGATGTGGTAGGAATACGGAATTAGTGTAGGATTAGTATAAATGGGTGGTTGATGGTCGGCACAGACTCGGTGGGCCGAAGGGCCTGTTTCAGTGCTGTATTTCTAACTAACTAACTAACTAAAAACAGATTATCTGGTCATTTACACATTGCTGCTTGTGGGATCTTGCTGTGCACAAATTGCCTGCCGCATTTCCTACATTACAACAGTTACTAGTTCATTGGCTGTAAAGCACTTTGGGGTGTCCTGAGTTCTTGAAAGACCCTATATAGATGCAAGTTCTTTATTTCTCTCCCTCTCCTCCTGGTCCTATAAAAATCATATAAATCGTCCCTTTCTGAGGCCTCTTTGATTCTGTTGTCAGTGAGGCCAGTAGGAGCAGGCTCCAACCAGACCAGTTCATGCCTAAAATGGCAGTGGGGTCCCCATGTACAATGTAAGATCCCAATGTGCATATATAAAAGGACCTACAGCCTGAACAGGTCGGTACTGCAGACTCGCTGAGAGGGGCAGTGGGCCGATCATTGGGGTTAGTTGGGCAGTAAGTCTGTTCACCCATCATGAGGTTGTTACTACCCTCAGGGGTGACAGTTGATGCACAACTCAATCTGAATTGCATGCTTCATTCTTCTCTTTTGCTCGTGCTCTTCCTGGCCACCATATTCCTGAAGATATATTTATGATGGGTGCCATCTGGTTTGGTATTCTGCAGGCTTTAAAGTATTGTTGGAAATATTAGCAACTGACTTCTAATGACTTTACTCTGTCCGCTACTTTTGACAGAGATGTTAACTATATATTTCAAGTGGTTTAGTACCTGCATTAAAATAGCGGACAGAGAAATTCATACAATTATTGCTAAGTGTTTGTCTGCTACTATCCCTAACAATAAATCCCACGTTTATGTATGTCCTTGTCATCTTGGCCAACAGGAAAATAGTCCACCGAAAGAAACTGTTACATATTTCCTGGCTTTATTATCATAGCTTTCACAAAGACTCCCTTAGTTTAATTTTCCTCACTACCTAACATGACTGTGGCAGCATCTTCATCACATGGACTGCAGCAGTTTAGGAAGATGGCTGAACACCACCTTCTCAAGGCCAACTAGGCATTGGACAATAAGTGCCAGCCTTGGTAGTGATGCCAGCATTCCAAGAATGAATTAAAGCAGAGGACCCAGGGATTGTCTCGTGAGATTCTCCTGTCCGGGATGTAAACAGCCCCACAACTGTGTGGCTGAAAAGCAAAATAGTGCAGATGCTGGAAAACTGAAATGAAAACCGACAATTCTGGAAATACTCAAACAAAGACAAGAAATGCTGGAAGGTCTGGCAGCATCTGTGGAGAGAGAAGCAGAGTTAACGTTTCAGGTCAGTGACCCTTCATCAGAACTGGAAGGTGGTAGAGATTTAGTAGGTTTTAAGCAAGTACAGAGTAAGGGAAAGTGGTGGTTGGGGGGTGGGGGAGGGGATGGGGGCTGGTGGGAGAAGAGAAAGAGCAAGAGAGATGGCCTGTGATAGGGTGGAAGGCAGGAGTGATTAAATGATGAAAGGGATGATGATGCAAGGCAGAAGGAGATGGTAATGGGACAAGTAAAGAAACAAAAGGTGGGTTGAGAGGATGTTTAAATGGTCACAAGAGAACAACAGAGGGAAGGGAATCATGGACAAACTGGCAAAAAGGCGGCTCCTGTGTCGCAAGATTGTGGCATAAGAAAGGCAGGAAGACCCGGGGTACAGACTACCCCATTGACCATGTCCTAAGAGGGGACCCCCACTCCAAGCACCGGCCCACACCTCATCCACTCCCAGATGTGTCACCAAAGCCATTGACCTAATTCCATATTGAGATTATCATTGCTACTGTAAACTTAATGGTGCTATTTTATTTTTTACACAGCTGTGCTCTTTTCATTATTTTGTAAACTTTCTGGCTGAAGCAAAATTGATTTACCTTTAGTGCCTGGTGGCACACGCATCTTGTCAATATCTCAGCTGTATGTTTCTCTTTGCTTTTCCCTTGTTTGGCAGAGGTGAGTGTAGAAGGAAGAGCACCAATGTCCAATGAATTGGGGGGTATAGTTAATACTGTGAAAGACAGCAACAAAATGCTAGAGGGTGTTAACAAAATTTCAGAATCGACAACTAAATGGCAAATAAATTTCAATATATCTAATTGTGAGGTGATGCATTTCGGTATGAGGAATAAGGAGGCCACATGCTAATTGGATGATAGGAGTCTCAATTGGGTAGATGTTCAAAAGGATCTAGGGGAAGAGATTCACAAATTACGAAAGGTAGCGACACAGATTAATAAGGCCAGAAAAATAGCAAACAAAGCACTGAGGTTACTTTCTCGAGGAAGAGAATTGAAAAGCAGTGAAGTTATATTAAATTTGTATAGAACCTTGGTTCAATCACTCCTGGAGTACTGTGCACAGTTCTGGTCTTTCACATTACAAAAAAGATATGGTCACACTGGTGAAGTTGGAAAAATGATTTTCAAGGATTGAGAGGTCATAGCTATCAAAAGAAGATAGAACAGGCCTGGTTTCTTTTGCTGCAAAAGGGGAGGCTGAGCAATGACCTGATAGAGATCTTTAAAATTATGAAAGGGTTTGATAGCGTCAATGTAGAAATGGTGTTTCCACTCGTGGGGGAGACCAGAACTAGGGACCATAAATATAAGATAGTCATTAACAAATGTAATAATGAATTCAGAAGAAACTTTTTACCCAGAGAGTGGTTAACATTCTACCACGTGCAGTAGTTGAAGAAACTAGCATAGATGCATTTAACGGGAAGCTAGATAAGTACTTGAGGAAGAAAGGAATAGAAATAAATTTTGAAAGGGTTTGATGAAGTACGGTGGGAGGAGGCTCGCGTGGAGCATAAACACCGGCATGGAGCAGCTGGGCTGATTGGCCTCTTTATGTGCTGTAAAATTCAGTGTATTTCTGTGTAATCCTTGAAGCAATTTTTGTTTGACCCGAATTTCAGCTTTGCATTTGTTTAAACGAGATTCATCTGAGTATTGAAGAGAAATAAAAATAGCTTACTGATGGAAAAATTCAGGAGAAACTCAAATTCTATAGCAGATTGTTTAATCTTCTGAATTCTCCTGCCTATACTAGCTATTTTTATGCTCCATTTTGAAGTCAAGTTTTGCACCAGACCTTCTATCATCGGAATACATTTCAGAGAATCATAGAAAGTTTACAGCACAGAAAGAGGCTACCTAGCTCATCGTGTGTGCGCCGGCCAGTTGCATTTCAATGCAACTTATTTGTTGCACATGACGTCGTAGTGCTGTTGCTGCCAGTGCAGTCATTTCATCTTGCTGTAAAATATGTTACTAATGGAGTCATAGGAAAGAGCAGCTAAAACACAAAGGGCGGAATTGTGCTAAAATGCGTGATATCGAGTCAGCAGCACGATTTACATCTCTCCTCGGTTAATGGGTTTGGCCATTTAGGAGTGAAATGAGGTGAGATTTCTTCATTCAAAGGATTATGAATCTTTGGAATTCTCTGCCTCAGAGAGCTGTGGATGCTCAGTCACACAGTATATTCAAAACAGAGGTCGATTGATTTTTGGATACTAAGGGAATTAAGGGATATGGGGATATTGTGGAAATGTGGTGTTTCGGTAGAAGATCAGCTTTGATCTTACTGAATGGAAGAGCAGACTCAAAGGGCTGTATGGCCCACTCTTGCTCCTGTTTCTTATGTTCTTATGTGCTTTTGAGATGTATGATGGGCCGCGAATTGTTATCGGCTGTTTTGTGCTATCACAGAAAGTCAAAATTAACTCCCACCCCACCATAAAAAAAAGTACCAAATAGCCACACCAAAAATGACAAGTAAAAACTGCAGTGTGTTAGCTTAAAAGCAAAAGATTACATAGAATCACACAAAATTTACAGCACCAAAGTCTGTGCTGCCATTTATACTCCTCTTCCCACCTTTCTTTACCTCATCCTATCAGCATAACTTTACATTTCTTTTTCCCTCATATCTGTGTCTAGCTTCCCCCTTAAATGTATCTATACTATTCACCTCAACTACTCCATGTGGTTCCACATTCTAATCACTCTCTGGGTAAAGACGTTTCTGCTGAATTTCCAATTGGATTCATTAGCAACCAACTTATATTTATGAGAATATTCACGATTTCAGCAAGTGATGTTCAAACAATTGAATGCATCTCCCCATCTGCTATTATAATGCTGGGATCAACCCATTCAAAAATAAGCAGGTTGACCTTGCTCCTAAAGTAGCAGAGGGAGGAATCCCAGATGAGCATGATAGGGATCCTTTTACAAGTCTACACTCCCAGTTTACTGCCAGCGCACAAACCAGTAAATTTTCCCTTGCTAAAGATAGCAATCTCATAGCCTGAGTTCAGACCTGCTGTTTTTAGAATATTTCACAATTTGTAAAAAAAAAGAGATTGCACTTACCGAGCAACTTTCACAACCTTGGATGTTTCCAGAGTGCTTCTGAAGTGCAAACATTGTTGTTTTGTTGACAAACACGTCAGCCGGCATGCGCACAGCAAGATCCCACCAGTGGCACTAAGATGAATGACCTGCTAATCTGTTTCTGGTGGTATAAATTGAGGAATGAATATTGGTCAGGACAGCTCCCTTGCTCTTCTTTAAACAGTGCCATGGCATCTTGTGTATCTACCTGGAAGGGCAGTTTAACATTTCACCTCCAACAATTGAGCACTTTGTCAGTACTGCACTGAAATGTCTGCCCAGATTATGTTCATAGGTGCTAGACTGTATTTGAACTAATATCCTTCTAACCCAGTGGTGAAAGTGCTACCAGGTAAGCGAAGACTGACAGTTAAGTTGTTTGACTGTTCTATAAAATGTATCTTTTGAATTTATTCTTCATGCGTGAAGTATAAACATAAGTTACCATATAAATGGCACAGACATTTTAGTTTACTATTTAAACACTTGAGTGAATCGAGAGAAAGGCAATGACTCAGAGATGCATGAATGAACCACTTGTACCTTTGGCACAAGCTTTATAAAAGGCAATCTGTTTTCACTCACCCAAAAAAATAGAGAAATAAAAAGCTTTGATTTATGGAACTGGCTTCTTCTTAAGGGAGAATTGCAGTCACTTGAATAATACTTTAATAAAAAAGTGACCACAAATGACAAAAAATGTTCACAATAATATCTTTCTTGAATGCTTCAAAAGTGGAGATGAATTTGTTACGGTCTTCACTTGACTGTGAGTAACACAAAAACTTCTGCACTCTGAGATAACCTGAACATTGTAGCATGATGCTTGCAGTTCAACCAAGCAACCTACAATTAGTCTTCATCAGATCTCACAGATTCAATTACAGATGCCACTGCCTATAATAAATAGCTTCATGTGTCTGACACAATTGAATTGGTTTTCTTAAATCTATTTTTTTGATCTCAGCTTCTGCACAGGGCAGGTTGGTTTCATGCCAGAGTTAGAGCTATCAAATATATCGGAAAAAGCAAATTCCAACTCAACAGCTGCTATAGCAATGATCTTAAAAGTCTTGAAGTCAATTGCTTGAACTTTTTAAAAAAACTTCATTGTCAGCGATGTCATTATTCAGGTACCTAGATGAAACATTCGCCTAAGTAAAGCTGTCTCTCAATGGAAGCTTGAGTAACACCACCTTGTTTTTCCATTAGGCACTTTACGGACTTAACATTGACTTCAACAATTTGAAATCATAACCACGCCTCCCATTTTTTTTCAGACAGAAGCTGTTGGCAATGATTCTGCTATTGTCATCTGCACCTCAACACCCGTCTTTTGTTTCCTTACTTGTCCTGTTCCCGTTCCGTTTGGCCTTGCACCATCATCCATCTGGGTGGGCAGTTTAACATCTCACATACAACAATCATTCACTCTTTCCCTCTACCCTATCACAGACCTTGCCTTTTGTCCTTTCCTCCCCTCCCCACTTTCCCTGTCTCTGTACTTACTTAAAAACCAGTTCATCTCTAACATCTGCTCGCTCTGGCAAAAGGTCATCGATTTGAAATGTTAACGCTGGGCTGAATTTTCAGGCCCTGCCAACATTGGGAAAGGAGGCAGACAGAGCCTGAGAAGTACGAGGTCAGCTGGTGTGCCGGCGACCGACCCTGTTACCGGCCACCGACCCTGTTACCGGCCGATGTGGGTTTGGTGCCCGGGACAGCTGCCCACCCCCACGAGGTGGGGAGGCAATTAGACTCTTAAGGACATAAGAACTAAGAGCAGGAGTAGGTAATTCAGCCACTCATGCCTGCTCCGCCATTCAATACGATCATGGCTGATCTCATCTCAGCCTCAACTCCACTTTCCTGCCCATTCTTCATAACCCTTCAACCCATTACTAATTAAAAATCTCCCCCTTAAATTTATTCAATGTCCCGGTATCCACCACACTCTGGGGAAGTGAATTCCACAGACTCACTTTGAGAGAAGTAATTTCTCCTCATCTCTGTTTTAAATCTGCTACCCCTTATCCTAAAACTATGACCTCTCATTCTAGATTGCCCCACCAGAGGAAACATCCTCTCTACGTCTACTTTGTCAATCCCCTTAATCATCTTATATACCTCAATTAGATCTCCTCTCATTCTTCTAAACTCCAGAGAGTCAAAGCCTAAACTGCTCAATCTCTTTTCATAAGATAAACACCTCATCTCTGGAATCAATCTAGTGAACCTCTTCTGAACTGCCTCCAATGCAACTACATCCCTCCTCAAGTAAGGGGACCAAAACTGTACGCAATACGGCAGGTGCGGTCTCACTAATGCCTTGTACAGTTGCACCAACACTTCCCTACTTTTATATTCTATTCCTTGAGCAATAAATGCCAAAATTCCATTTGCCTTCCTTATTACCTGCTGCACCTGCATACTAGCTTTCTGCGATTCATGCACGAGGACATCCAAATCCCTATGCATTGGAGCACTCTGAAGTTTCTCTCCATTTAGATAACAATTTGCCTTTCTATCCTTACGACCAAAATGGATAACCTCACATTTATCTACGTTAAACTCCATCTGCCAAATTTTGGTCCATTCACCCAACCTATCCATATCTATTTGTAAATTTCTTATTTCTTTATTGCAACTTACTATCCCACCTATTTTAGTGTCATCTGCAAATTTGGCTATAGTATCTTCTATCCCTGCATCCAAGTCATTAATATAGATTGTAAATAGTTGGGGTCCGAGGACCGAACCCTGTGGCACCCCACTAGTTACATCTTGCCAACAAAAAAAGGACCCATTTATCCCGACTCTCTGTTTTCTGTTGGTTAGCCAATCCTCTATCCAAGCTAATAAATTGCCCCTAACCTCATGTGATCTTACCTTGTGTATTAACCTTTTGTGCGGCACCTTATCAAATGCCTTCTGGAAGTCTAGATATACTACATCTACAGGATCCCCATTATCCACTTTACTTGATACATCTTCAAAGAATTCTAGCAGATTAGTCAAGCACGATTTACCCTTCATAAAACCATGCTGACTCTGATGGATTGCGTTTTGAGTATCTAAATGTCCTGTTATTATTTCCTTAATAATGGATTCTAACAATTTCCCAACAACAGATGTTAAACTAACTGGTCTATAGTTTCCTACTTTCTGCCTCCCTCCCTTTTTGAATAACGGCGTTATATTAGTATTTTTCCAATCCATTGGCACCTTCCCCGCATCCAGGGAATTTTGGAATATTATAACCAATGGATCCACTATCTCCGCTGCTGCTTCTTTTAAGACCCACTGGGAAAATCGAGTATGAGAGCAAGCTTGCGGGGAACAGAAAAACTGACTGGAAAAGTTTTTATAGGTATGTGAAGAGAAAAAGATTAGTGAAGACAAATGTAGGTCAGAGTCATAGAGTCATACAGCACAAAAAAAGGCCCTTCGGCCCTTCGTGTCTGTGCTGGCCATCAAGCAGCTAACTATTCTAGTCCCATTTTCCAGCACTTGGCTCATAGCTTGTATGCTATGGCGTTTCAAGTGCTCATCTAAATACATCTTAAATGTTGTGAGGGTTCCTGCCTCTACCACCCCTTCTGGCAGTGTATTCTAGATTCCAACCACCCTCTGGGTGAAAAAGGTTTTCCTCAAATCCGCTCTAAACCTCCTGCCCCTTACCTTAAATCTATGCCCCCTGGTTATTGACCCCTCCGCAAAGAGAAAACGTTTCTTCCTATCTAACCTATCAATGTCCCTCATAATTTCGTACACCTCAATCATGTCCCCCTCATCCTTCTCTGTTCTAAGGAAAACAACCCAAGCCTTTTCAGTCTCTCTTCATAGCTGAAATGCTCCAGCCCAGACAACATCCTGGTGAATCTCCTCTGCACCCTCTCCATTGCAATCACAACCTTCCTATAGTGTGGTGCCCAGAACTGTACACAGTACTCCAGCTGTGGCCTAACTAGCATTTTATACAGCTTCATCATAACCTCCCTGCACTTATATTCTATGCCTTGGTTAATAAAGGCAAATATTCCATATGCCTTCCTAACCACATTATCTACCTGTGCTGCTGCCTTCAGTGATCTATGGACAAGTACGCCAAGGTCCCTCTGACCCTCTGTACTTCCTAGGGTCCTACCTTCCATTGTATATTCCCTTGCCTTGTTATTCCTCCCAAAATGCATCACCTCACACTTCTCAGGATTAAATTCCATTTGCCACAGCTCTGCCCATCTTACCGGCCCATCTATATTGTCCTGTAATCTAAGGCTTTCCTCCGCACTATTTACAACACCACCAATTTTCATGTCATCTGTGAACAGACTGATCATATCTCCTGTATTCATGTCTAAATCATTAATGTACACTACAAACAGCAAGTGTCCCAGCACTGATCCCTGTGGTAAACCACTGGTCACAGGCTTCCACTCGCAAAAACAACCCTCGACTATTACCCTCTGTCTCCTGCCACTAAGCCAATTTTGGATCCAATTTGCCAAATTGCCCTGGATCCCATGGACTCTTACCTTCTGAACCAATCTCCCATGTGGGACCTTCTCAAAAGTCTTACTGAAGTCCATGTAGACTACATCAACTGCTTTACCCTCATCTACACATCTAGTCACCTCCTCAAAAAATTCAATCAAGTTAGTTAGATACGATCTCCCCCTGACAAAGCCATGCTGACTATCCCTGATTATTCCCTGCCTCTCCAATTGGAGATTAATCCTGTCCCTCAGAATTTTTACCAATAGTTTCCCAACCACTGATGTTGGACTGTAATTAGGCCTGTAATTGTCTGGTCTATCCCTGCTACCCTTCTTGAATAATGGTACCACATTCGCTGTCCTCCAGTCCTCTGGCACATCACCCGTGGCCATAGAGAATCTGAAAATTTGTGTTAGAGTCCCTGCTATCACCTCCCTAGCCTCACATAACAGCCTGGGATGCATATCACCTGGGCCTGGGGATTTATCCACTTTTAAGCCCGCCAAAACTTCTAATACTTCCTCCCTTTCAATGTTAATATGTTGAAGTATATCGCAATCCCCCTCCCTGATCTCTACACCTACATCATCCTTCTCCACAGTGAAAATAGATGAAAAGTAATCATTTAAAACCTCACCTATGTCCTCCGGCTCCACACAGAGATTGCCACTTTGGTCCCAAATGGGCCCCACTCTTTCCCTGGTTATCCTCTTGCCCTTAATATACTTATGACACGCCTTAGGATTTTCCACTATCTTGCCCGCCAATGTTTTTTCATGCCCCCTCTTCACTCTCCTAATTACTTTAAGTCCCCCCCTACACTTTCTATACTCCTCTAATGCCTCCGCTGTTTTCAGCGCTCCGAATCTCTCATAAGCCTCCTTTTTTTTCCTGATCCAATACTCAATATCCCTTGACATCCAGGGTTCCCTGAACTTGATTGTCCCACCCTTCACCTTAACGGGTACATGTTGGCTCTGAACCCTCACTATTTGCTCTTTGAATGACTCCCACTGGCCCGATGTAGACTTTCCGACAAGTAGCTGCTCCCAGTCCACTTTGGCCCAATCCTGTTTTATCAAATTTAAATCGGCCTTCCCCCAATTTAGTACCTTTATTTCTGGTCCATCATTGTCCTTTTCCATAACTACCTCAAATCTGACAGTGTTATGGTCACCATCCCCGAAATGCTCCCCCACTGATACTTCGATCACTTGTCCTGCTTCATTCCCTTGGATTAGGTCCAGTACTGCCCCTTCTCTTGTCGGACTTTCTACATACTGGCTCAAAAAGCTCTCCTGTATGCATTTTAGAAATTCCTCCCCCTTTAAGCCTTTTGCACTGAGACTATCCCTGTTGCTATCAGGCAAGTTGAAATCCCTTACTATTATTACCCTATTATTTTTACTACTAGAAAAGATTGGATGCCCACCAAAGCTACTAAGTATCATCACCTCATTCCATGACAATATGAAAGGCACAATTCAACATGGTGGCTCCTCATCAGAGCCCTTTCCTGTCCTGAGTGGCGTGAAACAGGGCTGTGTTCTCGCACCCACACTTTTTGGGATTTTCTTCTCCCTGCTGCTTTCACATGCGTTCAAGTCCTCTGAAGAAGGAATTTTCCTCCACATAAGATCAGGTGGCAGGTTGTTCAACCTTGCCCGTCTAAGAGCGAAGTCCAAAGTACGGAAAGTCCTCATCAGGGAACTCCTCTTTGCTGACAATGCTGCTTTAACATCTCACACTGAAGAGTGCCTGCAGAGTCTCATCGACAGGTTTGCGGCTGCCTGCAATGAATTTGGCCTAACCATCAGCCTCAAGAAAACGAACATCATGGGGCAGGACGTCAGAAATGCTCCATCCATCAATATTGGCGACCATGCTCTGGAAGTGGTTCAAGAGTTCACCTACCTAGGCTCAACTATCACCAGTAACCTGTCTCTCGATGCAGAAATCAACAAGCGCAAAAGAAAGGCTTCCACTGCTATGTCCAGACTGGCCAAGAGAGTGTGGGAAAATGGCACACTGACACAGAACACAAAAGTCTGAGTGTATCAAGCCTGTGTCCTCAGTACCTTGCTCTATGGCAGCGAGGCCTGGACAACGTATGTCAGCTAAGAGCGATGTCTCAATTCATTCCATCTTCGCTGCCTCCGGAGAATACTTGGCATCAGGTGGCAGGACCGTATCTCCAACACAGATGTCCTCGAGGTGGCCAACATCCCCAGCTTATACACACTACTGAGTCAGCGGCTCTTGAGATGGCTTGGCCATGTGAGCCGCATGGAAGGTGGCAGGATCCCCAAAGACACATTGTACAGCGAGCTCACCACTGGTATCAGACCCATCGGCCGACCATGTCTCCGCTTTAAAGACGTCTGCAAACGCCACATGAAATCCTGTGACATTGATCACAAGTCGTGGGAGTCAGTTGCCAGCGTTCGCCAGAGCTGGCGGACAGCCATAAAGGCGGGGCTAAAGTGTGGCGAGTCAAAGAGACTGAGCAGTTGGCAGGAAGAAAGACAGAGGCGCAAGGGGAGAGCCAACTGTGTAACAGCCCCGACAATCAAATTTTTCTGCAGCACCTGTGGAAGAGCCTGTCACTCTGGAATTGGCCTTTACAGCCACTCCAGGCGCTGCTCCACACACCACTGACAACCTCCAGGTGCTTACTGATTGTCTCTAAGATTTGCCGACATATCTGCTCCTTTCATTGCAGCAGCTTATTCGGGAGCAGAGAGTGCGAGCGAGTGAGCAGCTGGGAAGATCAGTTTCAGCTTAAACCTAATTCCCTTTTGTATTCGGCAGACCAAGGGGCTGCTGGGTAAGTAAAACCCTATATATTTGGACCGTTTAAAATAACTTACCTTTCATTGCAGCAGCTTATTCGGGAGCAGAGAGGGCGAGCGAGTGAGCAGCTGAGAAGGTCAGTTTCAGCTTAAACTTAATTCCCTTTTGTTTTCGGCGGACCAAGGGGCTGCTGGGTAAGTAAAACCCTATATATTTGGGCCTTTTCTGAACCCGAGAAACTACACGGTTAGTGTCTCCCACCCGCCCTCCTCCTCTAACCAAAAAAAAAAGGACTCGGTGGTGTGTAGATAAGGTAAGGCTTTTTCTACTTTTTTTTTAATCGTGTGATTGGTAAAATCTTTTCGTTCCTTTTTCATTTTTTCTAAGTTTCAGACTAAGTTAAGCTTATGATTAAAAATGGCAGGAGATCTCAGACCCGTGTTATGCTCGTCTTGCTCAATGTGGGAGCTCAGGGACACGGCTGATGTCCCTGACTCCTTCACGTGCAGGAAGTGTGTCCAGCTGCAGCTCTTGTTAGACTGCATGACGGCTCTGGAGCTGCGGATGGACTCACTTTGGAGCATCCGCGATGCTGAGGAGGTCGTGGATAGCACGTTTAACGAATTGGTCACACTGCAGATTAGGATTGCTGAGGGAGAAAGGGAATGGGTGACCAAAAGGCAGAGAAAGAGCAGGAAGGCAGCGCAGGTGTCCCCTGCGGTCATCTCCCTCCAAAACAGGTATACCGTTTTGGATACTGTTGAGGGAGATGGCTCACCAAGGGAAGGCAGCAGGAGCCAGGTTCATGGCACCGTGTCTGGCTCTGCTGTTCAGAAGGGCGGCAAAAAGAGTGGAAGGGCGATAGTCATAGGGGATTCGATTGTAAGGGGAGTAGATAGGCGGTTCTGTGGTCGAAAACGAGAGTCCCGAATGGTATGTTGCCTCCCAGGTGCACGGGTCAGGGATGTCTCAGATCGGCTGCAGAACATTCTGAAGGGGGAGGGTGAACAGCCAGTTGTTGTTGTGCACATAGGCACCAATGATATAGGTAAAAAATGGGATGAGGTCCTACAAGCAGAATTTAGGGAGTTAGAAGCCAAGTTAAAAAGTAGGACCTCAGAAGTAGTAATCTCAGGATTGCTAACTGTGCCACGTGATAGTCAGAGTAGAAATGAAAGAATAGTCAGGATGAATGCGTGGCTTGAGAGATGGTGCAGGAGGGAGGGGTTCAGATTTTTGGGACATTGGGGCCGGTTCTGGGGGAGGTGGGACTATTACAAATTGGACGGTCTACATCTGGGCCGGACTGGAACCAATGTCCTTGGGGGTGCTTTTGCTAACGCTGTTGGGGAGGGTTTAAACTAATGTGGCAGGGAGATGGGAACCAAATGAGGAGGTCAGTGGACAGTAAGGAGGTAGTAACTAAAGCCTGTAAGGAACTAGATAATTAAGTCAGCGTGACTAAGGGAAAGAGTAGGCAGGGAGCAGATGATGAAAGCAAAGGGACTGGTGGTCTGAGGTGCATTTGTTTTAATGCAAGAAGTGTAGTAGGTAAGGCAGATGAACTTAGGGCTTGAATTAGTACCTGGGAGTATGATGTTATTGCTATTACTGAGACTTGGTTAAGGGAAGGGCATGATTGGCAACTAAATATCCCAGGATATCGATGCTTCAGGCGGGATAGAGAGGGAGGTAAAAGGGGTGGAGGAGTTGCATTACTGGTCAAAGAGGATATCACAGCTGTGCTGAAGGAAGGCACTACGGAGGACTCGAGCTGTGAGGCAATATGGGTAGAACACAGAAATAGGAAGGGTGCGGTAACAATGTTGGGGCTGTACTACAGGCCTCCCAACAGCAAGCGTGAGATAGAGGTACAAATATGTAAACAGATTATGGAAAGATGTAGGAGCAACAGGGTGGTGGTGATAGGAGATTTTAATTTTCCCAACATTGACTGGGATTCACTTAGTGTAAGAGGTCTAGATGGAGCAGAATTTGTAAGGAGCATCCAGGAGGGTTTTCTAGAGCAGTATGTAAATAGTCCAACTCGGGAAGGGGCCATACTGGACCTGGTGTTGGGGAATGAGCCCGGCCAGGTGGTTGAAGTTTCAGTAGGGGACTACTTTGGGAATAGTGATCACAATTCCATAAGTTTTGGAATACTCATGGACAAAGACGAGGGTGGTCCGAAAGGAAGAGTGCTAAATTGGGGGAAGGCCAACTATACCAAAATTCGGCAGGAGCTGGGGAATGTAGATTGGGAGCAGCTGTTTGAAGGTAAATCCACAGTTGATATGTGGGAGGCTTTTAAAGAGAGGTTGATTAGCGTGCAGGAGAGACATGTTCCTGTGAAAATGAGGGATAGAAATGGCAAGATTAGGGAACCATGGATGACAGGTGAAATTGTGAGACTAGCTAAGAGGAAAAAGGAAGCATACATAAGGTCTCGGTGGCTGAAGAAAGACGAAGCTTTGGAAGAATATCGCGAATGTAGGACCAATCTGAAACGAGGAATTAAGAGGGCTAAAAGGGGTCATGAAATATCTTTAGCAAACAGGGGTAAGGAAAATCCAAAAGCCTTTTATTCATATATAAGGAGCAAGAGGATAACTATAGAAAGGATTGGCCCACTCAAGGACAAAGGAGGAAAGTTATGCGTGGAGTCAGAGAAAATGGGTGAGATTCGAAACGAGTACTTTGCATCGGTATTCACCGAGGAGAGGGACATGACGGATGTTGAGGTTAGGGATAGATGTTTGATTACTCTAGGTCAAGTCGGCATAAGGAGGGAGGAAGTGTTGGGTATTCTAAAAGGCATTAAGGTGGACAAGTCCCCAGGTCCGGATGGGATCTATCCCAGGTTACTGAGGGAAGCGAGAGAGGAAATAGCTGGGGCCTTAACAGATATCTTTGCAGCATCCTTAAACACGGGTGAGGTCCCGGAGGACTGGAGAATTGCTAATGTTGTCCCCTTGTTTAAGAAGGGTAGCAGGGATAATCCAGGTAATTATAGACCGGTGAGCCTGACGTCAGTGGTAGGGAAGCTGCTGGAGAAGATACTGAGGGATAGGATCTATTCCCATTTGGAAGAAAATGGGCTTATCAGTGATAGGCAACATGGTTTTGTGCAGGGAAGGTCATGTCTTACCAACTTAATAGAATTCTTTGAGGAAGTGACAAAGTTGATTGATGAGGGAAGGGCTGTAGATGTCATATACATGGACTTCAGTAAGGTGTTTGATAAGGTTCCACATGGTAGGCTGATGGAGAAAGTGAAGTCGCATGGGATCCAGGGTGTACTAGCTCGATGGATAAAGAACTAGCTAGGCAACAGGAGACAGAGAGTAGCAGTGGAAGGGAGTTTCTCAAAATGGAGACGTGTGACCAGTGGTGTTCCACAGGGATCCGTGCTGGGACCACTGTTGTTTGTGATATATATAAATGATTTGGAGGAAAGTATAGGTGGTCTGATTAACAAGTTTGCAGACGACACTAAGATTGGTGGAGTAGCAGATAGTGAAGGGGACTGTCAGAGAATACAGCAGAATATAGATAGATTGGAGAGTTGGGCAGAGAAATGGCAGATGGAGTTCAATCAGGGTAAATGCGAGGTGATGCATTTTGGAAGATCCAATGCAAGAGTGAACTATACAGTAAATGGAAAAGTCCTGGGGAAAATTGATGTACAGAGAGATTTGGGTGTTCAGGTCCATTGTTCCCTGAAGGTGGCAACGCAGGTAAATAGAGTGGTCAAGAAGGCATACGGCATGCTTTCCTTCATCGGACGGGGTATTGAGTACAATGGTTGGCAGGTCATGTTACAGTTGTATAGGACTTTGGTTCGGCCAAATTTGGAATACTGCGTGCAGTTCTGGTCGCCACATTACCAAAAGGATGTGGATGCTTTGGAGAGGGTGCAGAGGAGGTTCACCAGGCTGTTGCCTGGTATGGAGGGCGCTAGCTATGAAGAGAGGTTGAGTAGATTAGGATTATTTTCATTAGAAAGGCGGAGGTTGAGGGGGGACCTGATTGAGGTGTCCAAAATCATGAGAGGTATAGACAGGGTGGATAGCAAGAAGCATTTTCCCAGAGTGGGGGATTCAAATACTAGGGGTCACAAGTTCAAAGTGAGAGGGGAAAAGTTTAGGGGGGATATGCGTGGAAAGTTCTTTACGCAGAGGGTGGTGGGTGCCTGGAACGCGTTGCCAGCAGAGGTGGTAGATGCGAACACGATAGCGTCTTTTAAGATGTATCTAGACAGATACATGAATGGGCAGAAAGCAAAGAGATACAGACCCTTAGAAAATAGGCGACATGTTTAGGTAGAGGATCTGGATCGGCGCAGGCTTGGAGGGCCGAAGGGCCTGTTCCTGTGCTGTAATTTTCTTTGTGCTTTGTTCTTTGTTCTATCCCTTCCTGACTGTTTGGAGGCCTGCAGTACAAGTGATTGCCCCCTTTTTGTTCTCAAGTTCTACCCATATGGCCTCATTTGAGGAACCTTCTAAGATATCATCCCTCCTTACCGCAGTAATTGACTCCTTGATCAACAGTGCAATGCCACCTCCTCTTTTATTCCCTCCCCTATCACGCCTGAAGATTCTATACCCTGGAATAGTTCCCTTTCAGTCAGAAACAGGGGAATTTATTATAGGGAACAAAGAAATGGCTGACCAACTAAATGCATACTTTGGTTCTGTCTTCACAAAGGAGGACACAAATATCATTACAGAAATGTTGGGGAACACAGGGTTTAGTGAGAGGGAGGAACTGAAGAAAATCAGTATGAGTCGAGAAATGGTGTTGGGGAAATTGATGGGATTGAAGGCCGATAAATCCCCAGGGCCTGATGGTATACATCCCAGAGTACTTAAGGAAGTGGCCCTAGAAATAGTGGATGCATTGGTGGTCATCTTCCAAGATTCTATAGACTCTGGAACAGCTCTTACAGATTGGAGGGTAGCTAATGTAACCCCACTATTTAAAAAGGGAGGTAGAGAGAAAACAGGGAATTATAGACCAGTCAGCCTGACGTCAGTAGTGGGGAAAATTCTAGAGTCCATTATCAAAGATTTTATAGCAGAGCACTTGGAGAACAGTGGTAGAATCGGACAGAGTCAGCATGGATTTACGAAAGGGAAATCATGCTTGACAAATCTACTTGAATTCTTCGAGGATTTAACTAGTAGTGTTGATGAGGGGGAGCCAGTGGATGTGGTTTATTTGGACTTTCAGAAGACTTTCGACAAAGTCCCACATAAGAGATTAGCGTGTAAAATTAAAGCACATGGGATTGGGGTAGTGTATTGTGATGAATCGAAAATTTGTTGGCGGCCAGGAAACAAAGAGTAGGGATAAATGGGTCTTTTACCGAATGACAGACAGTAACTAGTGGGGTACCGCAGAGATCGGTGCTAGGACCCGAGCTATTCACAATATATATGAATGATTTAGATGAGGGAACGAAACGTAATATCTCCAAATCTGCAGATGACACAAAACTGGGTGGGAGGGTGAGTTGTGAGGAGGATGCAGAGAGGCTTCAAGGTGATTTGGACAAGTTGAGTGAGTGGGCTAATGCATGGCAGATGCAGTACAATGTGGATAAATGTGAGGTTATCCACTTTGGTAGCTAAAACAGGAAGACAGATTATCGGAATGGCTATAAACTGAGAGAGGGGAATATGCAACGGGACCTGGGTATTCTCGTACACCAGTCGCTGAAGGTAAGCATGCAGGTCCAACAGGTGTAGGAATTATAGGGTTGTAATCGTAGGTTATTTTAACTTCCCTAATATTGACTGGGACAGCCTTAGTGCTAAGGGATCAGATGGGGAAGAATTTGTTAAATGTGTCCGGCATAGTTTTCTGAAGCAGTATGTGGATGGCCCTACTAGAGAAGGGGCTACACTCGACCTCCTCTTAGGAAATGAGGATGGGCAGGTGGTTGATGTGTCAGTGGGAGAGCACTTTGGGACCAGTGACCATAACTCTATTAGCTTCAAGATAGTTATGGAAAAGGATAGTCCTAAATTTGGAGAAGGCTAATTTCGATGGCATCAGACAGGAACTCTCAAATGTTGAATGGGATAGGCTGTTTACAGGTAAAGGGACGTCTGGCAAGTGGGAGGCATTTGAAAGTGCAGGGCCCGCATGTTCCTGTTAGATGGAAGGGCAAGGCTGGCAAGTTTAGGGAATGTTGGTTGACGAGGGATATTGAGGGTCTGGTCAGGACAAAGAAGGAGGCATATGTCAGGTTTCGGCAGCTGGGATCGAGCGAGTCCCTCGAGGAGTATAGGGGATATAGGACTACAGTTAAGAAGGAAATTAGGAGGGTGAAAAGGGACCATGAGATTTCCCTGGCAGATAAGATAAAGGAGACTCCTAAAAGATTCTATAAGTATATTAAGAGTAAAAGGGAGAGAGTAGGTCCCCTTAAGGATCAGTGTGGCAATCTATGTGTGGAGCTACGGGAAATGGGCGAGGTCTTAAATTAATATTTCTCGTCCATATCTACCGTGGAGAAGGTCATGGAAGCTAGTGAGTTCAAGGGAGGGAACACTGATATCCTGCAGCATATCAACATTACAAAGGAGGAGGTGTTGGAGGTTTTGAAGCGCATTCAGGTGGATAAACACCTAGGGCCTGACCAGGTGTATCCTAGGATGCTATGGGAAGCAAGGGAGGAGATTGCTGCGGCCCTGGCACAGATTTTTGTATCATTGTTAGCCACGGGTGAGGTACCGGAAGACTGGAGGATAGCTAATGTTCTGCCTTTATTTAAGAAGGGCAGCAGGGATAAACCAGGTAACTGCAGGCCGGTGAGCCTTACATCAGTAGTGGGAAAGTTATTGGAAGGGATTCTGAGAGACAGGATTTATATGCATCTGGAAAGGCATGGTCTGATTAGAGATAGTCAGCATAGCTTTGTGCGTGGGAAATCATGTCTCACGAATTTGATTGAATTTTTCGAGGAGGTGACCAAGAGGATTGACGAGGGCAGGGCGATGGACGTTGTCTACATGGACTTTAGCAAGGCCTTTGACAAGGTCCCGCATGGTAGGCTGGTCCAGAAGGTTCGAACACATGGGATCCAGGGTGAGCTCGCAAATTGGATACAAAATTGGCTTGGTGATAGGAGGCAGAGGGTGGTAGTAGAGGATTGTTTTCAGATTGGAGGCCGGTGACCAGTGGTGTGCCGCAGGGATCGGTGCTGGGCCCTCTGTTGTTTATCATATATATTAATGACTTGGATGTGAATGTAAGGGGCATGATTCGTAATTTTGCAGATGACACCAAAATTGGTGGTATAGTGGACAGTGAAGAAGGTTGTCGAAGGTCACAACAGGATATAGATCAACTGGGAAAGTGGGCAAGGGATTGGCAAATGGAATTTAACGCAGACAAGTGTAAAGTGATGCATTTTGGGAAGTTAAACCAGGGCAGGACATATAGAGTGAATGGAAGGGCCCTGGGGAGTGTTCTTGAGCAGAGAGACCTTGGGGTGCAAGTACATAGTTCCCTGAAAGTGGCAACACAGGTAGACAGGGTGGTGAAGAAGGCATATGGCATGCTTGCCTTCATCGGCTGAGGCATTGAGTACAAGAGTTGGGACGTCATGTTACAGTCGTACATAACGTTGGTTCGGCCGCATTTGGAGTACTGTGTGCAGTTCTGGTCGCCGCACTACCGGAAAGATGTGATTAAGTTAGAGAGGGTGCAGAAAAGATTCACAAGAATGTTGCCTAGTTTGGAGAGCTTGAGTGATAAAGAGAGATTGGATAGGCTGGGTCTGTTTTCCCTGGAGCAAAGGAGGCTGAGAGGGGACATAATAGAGGTATATAAAATTATGAGAGGCATAGTTAGGGTAGATAGCTAGAGTCTGTTTCCCATGATAGGGGTGACTAAAACTAGAGGGCATAGATTTAAGGTGCAAAGGTGGAGGTTTTAAGGGGATCAAAGGGGTAAATTTTTCACACAAGGAATAGTGGGTATCTGGAAAGAGCTGCCTGAGGAGGTGGTAGAGGCTGGAACAGTACCGACATTTAAGAGGCATCTGGACAGGTACTTGAATGACAAAGGCATAGAGGGATATGGAATTAATGCAGGCAGGTGGGATTACAATAGATAGGCATTATGGTCGTCATGGACGCGCTGGGCCGAAGAGCCTGTTTCTATGCTGTAGGGCTCTATGACTCTTGGTGGTAAAAAAGGCAAATGGCATGTTGGCCTTCATAGCGAGAGGATTCGAGTAAAGGAACAGGGATGTCTTGCTGCAATTATACAGGGCCTTGGTGAGGCCTCACCTGGAATATTGTGTGCAGTTTTGGTCTCCTTATCTGAGGAAGGATGTTCTTGCTATAGAGGGAGTGCAGCGAAGGTTTACCAGACTGATTCCTGGGATGGCGGGACTGACGTATGAGGAGAGATTGAGTCGGTTAGGATTATATTCACTGGAGTTCAGAAGAGTGAGGGGGATCTCATAGAAACCTAGAAAATTCTAACAGTACTTGACAGGGTAGATGCAGGAAGGATGTTCCCGATGGTGGGGGAGTCCAGAACCAGGGGTCATAGTCTAAGGATACGGGGTGGTCAGTGGTGTGTGGAGTAGTGCCTGGAGTGGCTATAAAGGCCAATTCTAGAGTGACAGGCTTTTCCACAGGTGCTGCAGAAAAATTTGATTGTCGGGGCTGTTACACAGTTGGCTCTTCCCTTGCGCCTCTGTCTTTTTTCCTGCCAACTGCTAAGTATCTTCGACTCGCCACACTTTAGCCCCGCCTTTATGGCTGTCCGCCAGCTCTGGCGAACGCTGGCAACTGACTCCCACGACTTGTGATCAATGTCACAGGATTTCATGTGGCGTTTGCAGACGTCTTTAAAGCGGAGACATGGACGGCCGATGGGTCTGATACCAGTGGCGAGCTCGCTGTACAATGTGTCTTTGGGGATCCTGCCATCTTCTATGCGGCTCACATGGCCAAGCCATCTCAAGCGCCGCTGACTCAGTAGTGTGTATAAGCTGGGGATGTTGGCCTCCTCGAGAACTTCAGTGTTGGAGATACCGTCCTGCCACCTGATGCCAAGTATTCTCCGGAGAGCCTTGTTATGGTAAGTTAAGGAAGTCAACTGGGATTTTCCAATGCAATGGGGGAAAATCAGCAGCCTGGAGACAGGTATTCAGTGGCAGGCTGGGGTGTCAGCACTCCCAAAAGGCCTACAGGCCGTCGTTGCCTGTCTGAGTGGGGGTACAACCAAGGACCAGCCTGTAGAGGGACTACCCCCTGCACCGCACCACCACCCTCCCCCCCACCACCACATCCCCACCCACCCCACAATGGTGGCCTGGCTGCTTTTCCTGTTTGTTATTTAAAGATTTTAAAAAGTGCCTGAGAGGGCACCTTCCTGTTGAAGCGCCCTCCTAGTTACTTACCTTATACTGCAGCTGAGTGCTCCTCTTAAGCTGAAAGGCCTCTGATTGGCCCTGACTCAATTCTAGTCTGAAAAATAGTCAGTCAGCAATTGAAAATCATGGGGTGTGAGGGTACCTCAGTCACCCCATTAAGGCCTTTGACCTGCTCGATGCAATTTTCAGGCTGGCATGTAAATGCGCGAGTAGTCTCCCTTCTTGCAACAGGTGAGAGGTGTTCAACTGCGCAAACCAGGGCCCTACACTAACTGTCGGATCTTAACTGCAACGTTGAGATACAAATGGGCAACATGTGCAACACATATCCTCTTGTTCTTTACATCAGGCAGCGAGCAGTCTAATGAGCAGGCCTTAAGAGAACCATTGGTATCCACTTGCAAAATGGCCCAGATCCTCCTGACAGTCTGAATAATTGGGCACAACTATGGGTGATGAAATTCAACGTGGGGAAGAATAAAATCATTTACTTTGGATCCAGGAATGACTCAATCGGAATATTTTGTCAATGAGGAACTGTGGATGAGCAAAGTGATTCAGGTGTCCAGGTACACATGTCATTAAAAGCTAGTGCACAGGTACAGAAAGTAATCAAAATAGGCTCTTGGAATGTCTGCTTTTATTGCAAGGTGATTGGAAAACAAAAGTGATGCTTTAGTTGCCTTGGTCAAGACCCCATCTGTCGAACTGCACCTCAGGAAAGATACATGGACCGTGGAGATCCACTAAAATGATATCAGGGCTTAAAGAGTTAAGTGATGAGGTCAGGATGCATAAAAGGTGATCTAATTCAAGGTAGCACAGTGGCGCAGTGGTTAGCACCGCAGGCAGCCTCACAGCTCCAGCAACCCAGGTTTGGTTCTGGGTACTCCCTGTGCTGAGTTTGTAAGTTCTCCCTGTGACCGTGTGTGTTTCTGTCGGGTGCTCTGGTTTTCTCCCACAGCCAAAGACGTGCAGGTTGATAGGTAAATTGGCCATTGTAAATTGCCCCTAGTGTAGGTAGGTAGTAGGAGAATTGAGGGAAGGTGGGGAGGTGGTAGGGAATATGGGATTAATGTAGGATTAGTATAAATGGGTGGTTGATGGTCGGCACGGACATGGTGGGGTGAAGGACCTGTTTCAGTGCTATATCTCTCTATGATTCTAATCGAGGTGCTTAAAATAATGAAGAGATTTGATAGAATAGTTACAGAGAAACTTTTCCTCTGTTGGAGGGATCCAGAAAAAAGGGGTTCAATCTTAAAATTAGAATTAGTCCATTCAGGAGTGAAACCAGGAAGCACTTCTTCACACAAAGAGCAGTGGAAATCTGAAATCCTCACAAGAAATAGGAGCAGGAGTAGATCATATGGCCCATCGAGCCTGCTCCACCATTCAATACAATCATGGCTGATCTTAGGATTCAACTCCACTTTCCCGCCAACTCGTTATATCCTTTGATTCCCCGAGACCCCAAAAATCTGGCTATCCCAGCCTTCAATGTATTCAATCACAGAGTGTCCACTACCCTCTGGGCTAGTGAATTCCAAATACACCACCCTTTGAGTGAAGTAATTCCTCCTCATCTCAGTCCCTTTACCCTGACTATGCCCCAAAAGACTCAATGGAGGGGCCAATTGCAATTTTCAATACTGAGACCAATGTTTTTTGAATAAGTGTGTCAAAGGGTATGGAGAAAAGCAGCCACATCAGTTGCGGTATGGGTAAGCCATGATGTAATTCAATGGCAGAACAGGCTCAAGAGGCTGAATGGCCTCCTCCTATTTCTAGTTCTCCCATGCTACACAACATGTTTTTTTTTTATTATTTGTTCATAGGATGTGAGGGTTGCCATCAAGGTTGGCATTTATTGTCCATCTCTAATTGCCCTTGAGAAGGTGGTGGTGAGTCACTACAGTCTGTATGATGTTGGTACACCTACAGTGCTGTTAGCTAGGGTTAGGCTTTCTGAATCATTTTTTAAAATGAGAAATAGGAAGTGTGAGTAAGTGAGTGAGAGTGAGAGTGTGAGAGAGAGAGAGACAAAGAGCAAGAAAGATGTGGATGAAAAACTGAGCCACTGATAGCCATTTGAAACTGCTGTATTCATTGAATATATGCAATAAACATGACACAAAGCAAAACATTGATCTCTCAGTCATGTTCACCCTTCCAGGTTATAGCTGCCAATGGTGGTCATTTCATACTGCAAAAGGGATTTGATGAGTGCAGTACCAAAAAATCTGAAATAAAACCAAAAAGTGCTGGAAATGCTCAGCAGGTCTGGCAGCATCTGTGGAGAGTGAAGCAAAGTTAACATTTCAGGTCAGTGACCCTTCATCAGAACAAAAATTCTAATCCATTCTAAAAATCTAGAATCATGGAAACTTACTGTACAGAAGGAGGTCATCCAGCTTTCTGAAACAGCAGGCATAATTAGTCTCACATTCCTGCTTTTTGTCTGTAATCCTGTAAGTTCCTCATCCTCAACTATCTGTCCAATGCCCTTTTAAAATTATTTATGAAGTTAGCCTCTAGTAGTGTGTTTCAGATTTTAGCAACACTGAGTGAAAAAGATTTCTCCTCATATCCCATCTAGACCAATGATTATACATTTTTGCACTCTGGTTATTGACTGACTCAACAGAGGGAACATTCTTTTCTAGGTACTTGGTCAAAACAAAGTTAGGCACCGACATGTTGCTCCATAGACATTTGACAAAATTATTGAATCAAATTATCGCCGTTCCTTCACTGTCGCTGGGTCAAAATCCTGGAACTCCCTTCCTAACAGCACTGTGGGTGTACCTACCCCACATGGTCTGCAGCGGTTCAAGAAGGCAGCTCACCACCACCTTCTCAAGGGCAATTAGGGATGGGCAATAAATGCTGCCCTGGCCAGCAACGCCCACATCCCATGAATGAATAAAAAAAAAATCAGCCACCGACATGGGGGTGATTAGTCTGTTTCTAAAGTGTATAGCCAATCTAATGCCAACAAAAACACAGTATGATTTAAAGCACATTTCTCCTTATAAATAAAGTAGCTAAGCACTCAAACATCAATGGAGAGCAGCACAACTGTATTAGATAGCTAGCAAGCAAAATAATATGCAATGCCAATGCAAATTACTTTTGTTGAAAGCTTAGAGCTAGCTACACCATATCAAGGGTGGTACATGGACCTTATTGGATTTACACTGTGTCAAGAGTGCAAATTAATGCAATAAACCATGAAACTCAAGGAGAGGATTGTTATTATGGTTATTGAGGTGAGCCAGTAGCATAATCTGCAATAGGAAGAAGGGCCATTTCTTACTCTGCTGTTGTCACAAGACAATTTAACCTTGTTGTGGTGATGCAGTGTATTCCGGATAGACATCCATCTGTCAGAAGTGATCACGATCATGCTCTCTACCACCTCTTTCTGTGTGTGCGCGCATGCGTATGTCTCTCTCTCCCCCTCCATCTCTGTTCCCCCCTGTCTGTGTTCCTCCTCTCAATGTGTCATTGCCCCCTCTCTTGCTCTCGCCCCTCTCTCGCTCTATCTCTCTGCCCAACCTCTCTCTGCACCCACCTCTCTGGCCCCTCTCTCTTTCTATTTCACCCCCCCCCCCACTCTCTCTGTGCCCCCCATCTCTCTCTCTCTGCCCCTCTCTCTCTCTGCACCCCCCTCTCTCTCTGCATCCCCTCTCTCTCTGCACCCTCCCCCTCTCTCTCTCTGCACCCTCCCCCTCTCCTCTCTCTCTTTTACCTCCTTTACTCTCTTGGCTCCTCTCTCTCTCTTCACCATTCTCTGTCTCTCCCTCCACCTCTCTCTCTCCCCAATGCTCAGACACTGATGCCTGGGCATCGTGGTAGTCAATTGTTTCTTCAAAAATGCATTGCACGAGAGATGAATTTGCAGTGAAGGTAATAAGCTGCATAAAGAATGTTCATTGCTTTGCATCTTTGCCTGAAATTTCTGCAACATTCTTCGATGAGACATTGGTGGGATCGTCAAAGAAAACAACTAACAGCAGCCACTTATGCCCTTCCACTGAGGCCTCAGCCAATCATCTTCCAATGTTCTGAAAAGAGATTGGGAGAACCCTTTGGAAATTCAGGGCCAGTGAAATAAGCAACAACTACCTACATTTATCTAGCACCTTTAACGCAGTAAAACGTGCAAGGCATTTCACAGGAGTGTTAGCAGACAAAAATTGGCACTGAGGTACATAATGAGTTCGGACAGGTGACCAAAAGCTTGATCAAAGAGGTAGATTTTGAGGAGCGTTTTAAAAGGAGGAGAGAGAGAGAGAGAGATGGAGAGGTTTAGAGAGAATTCCAGGGCTTTGGGTGTCAGCAGCTGAAAGCACGGCCAACAATGTTTTTTTTTAATTCATTCCTGGCATGTGGGCATCACTGGCTAGGCCAGAATTTATTCCCCATTCCTAATTGCCCTGGAGCAGGTGGTGGTGAGCTGCCTTCTTGAACCGCTGCAGTCCATGTGAGGTAGGTACACCCACAGTGCTGGGTGTAGGAAGGAAGTTCCAGGATTTGACCCAGCCACAGTGAAGGAACAGTGATATAGTTCCAAGTCAGGATGGTGTATGGCTGGGAGGGGAACTTGCAGGTGGTGCTCCCTTGCATCTGCTGCCCTTGTCCTTCTAGGTGGTAGAAGTTGCAGGTTTGGAAGGTGCTGTCTAAGGAGCCTTGGTGCGTTGTTGCAGTGCATCTTGTAGATGGTACACATTACTGCCACTGTCCGTCGGTGGTGGAGGGAGTGAATGTTGAAGATTGCATATTCTTCTTTTCTTTCTTTTCTTTCTTTTGGGCCTCCTTATCTCGAGAGACAATGGATACGCGCCTGGAGGTGGTCAGTGGTTTGTGAAGCAGCGCCTGGAGTGGCTATAAAGGCCAATTCTGGAGTGACAGGCTCTTCCACAGGTGCTGCAGAGAAATTTGTTTGTCGGGGCTGTTGCACAGTTGGCTCTCCCCTTGCGCCTCTGTCTTTTTTCCTGCAAACTACTAAGTCTCTTCGACTCGCCACAATTTAGCCCTGTCTTTATGGCTGCCCGCCAGCTCTGGCGAATGCTGGCAACTGACTCCCACGACTTGTGATCAATGTCACACGATTTCATGTCGCGTTTGCAGACGTCTTTATAGCGGAGACATGGACGGCCGATGGGTCTGATACCAGTGGCGAGCTCGCTGTACAATGTGTCTTTGGGGATCCTGCCATCTTCCATGCGGCTCACATGGCCAAGCCATCTCAAGCGCCGCTGACTCAGTAGTGTGTATAAGCTGGGGGTGTTGGCCGCTTTAAGGACTTCTGTGTTGGAGATATAGTCCTGCCACCTGATGCCAAGTATTCTCCGAAGGCAGCGAAGATGGAATGAATTGAGACGTCGCTCTTGGCTGGCATACGTTGTCCAGGCCTCGCTGCCATAGAGCAAGGTACTGAGGACACAGGTCTGATACACTAGGACTTTTGTGTTCCGTGTCAGTGCGCCATTTTCCCACACTCTCTTGGCCAGTCTGGACATAGCAGTGGAAGCCTTTCCCATGCGCTTGTTGATTTCTGCATCTAGAGACAGGTTACTGGTGATAGTTGAGCCTAGGTAGGTGAACTCTTGAACCACTTCCAGAGCGTGGTCGCCAATATTGATGGATGGAGCATTTCTGATATGGGGTGACAATTAAGCGGGCTGCTTAGTCTTGGATGGTATCAAGCTTTTTGTGTGTTGTTGGAACTGCACCCAGTAAGTGGAGAGTATTTCCATCACACTCCTGACTTGCGCCTTGTAGATGGTGGACAGGCTTTGGGGGGACAGGAGGTGAGTTAGTTGCCACAAAAACAAGAAATGCTGGATTCACTCAGCAGGTCTGGCAGCATCTGTGGAAAGAGAAGCAGAGTTAACGTTTCGGGTCAGTGACCCTTCTTCGGATTCCGAAGAAGGGTCACTGACCCGAAACGTTAACTCTGCTTCTCTTTCCACAGATGCTGCCAGACCTGCTGAGTGAATCCAGCATTTCTTGTTTTTGTTTCAGATTTCCAGCATCCGCAGTATTTTGCTTTTATTTGAGTTAGTTGCCACAGTATTTCTAGCCTCTGACCTGCGCTTGCAGCCACGGTATTTATATAGCTACTCCAGTTTCTGGTCAATAGTAACCCCCAGAATGTTGATAGTGAGTGATCCAGTGATCATAATGCCATTGAATGTCAAGGGGAGATGGTTAGATTCTCTCTTGTTGAAGATGGTCATTGCTTGCCACTTGTGTAGCACGAATGTTACTTGCCACTTATCAGCCCAAGACTGGATATTGTCCAGGTCTTGCTGCATTTCTACATGGACTGCTTCAGTATCTGAGGAGTCCCAAATGGTGCTGAACATTGTCTAATCATCAGTGAAAATACCCACTTCTGACCTTATGATTGAGGGAAGGTCATTGATGAAGTAGCTGAAGATAGTTGTGCCTAGGACACTACCCTGAGGAACTCCTGCAGTGATGTCCTGGGGCTGAGATGATTGACTTTCAACAACCACAACCATCTTCCTTTGCACTAGGTATGACTCCAACCAATAGAGAGTTTTCCCCGATTCCCATTGACTCCAGTTTTGCGAGGGCTCCTTGATGCCACACTCAGTCAAATGCTGCCTTGATGTCAAGGACAGTCACTCTCACCTCACCTCGAGTTCAGCTCTTTTGTCCACGTTTGAACCAAGGCTGTTATCAGGTCAGCAGCTGAGACCCCTGGCAGAACCCAAACTGAGCATCACTGAGCAGGTTATTGCTAAGCAAGTGCCGCTTGATGGCACTGTCGATGACACCTTCCATCTCTTTACTGATGATTGAGAATAGACTGATGGGGCGGTAATTGGCCAAGTTACACTTGCCCTGCTTTTTGTGTACAGGACATACCTGGGCAATTTTCCACATTGCAGGGTAGATGCCAGTGTTGTAGCTGTACTGGAACAGCTTGGCTACGGGCGCGGCAAGTCTGGAGCACAGGTCTTCAGTACTATTGCCAGAATATTGTCAGGGCCCATAGCCTTTGCAGTATCCAGTGCCTTCGGTCATATCTTGATATAACACAGAGTTAAATAAAATTGGCTGAAGACTGGCATCTGTGTTGCTGGGGGCTTCAGGAGGAGGCTGACTGGTGGAGCTAAGAAAATCAGGGATGCTCAAGAGGCCAGAATTGGAGGAGGGCAGAGGTCTCAGAGGACAGTAAGACTGGAGGAGGTTACAAAAAAAGGGAGGGGCAAGGTCATGGAGGGATTTGAAACAAGGGTGAGAATTTTAAAACTGAGGGGTTGCCGGACTGAGAGGTCAGCGAGCACAGGGGTGAATGGGACTTAGTGTGAATTAGGATAGGAACAGCAGAATTCTGTGTGAGCTCAGGTTTATGGATGGTGGAAGGTAACTCGTCGACCAGGAGTCAAGGGGAGTGGGACGAACTGAATTTCGCTTCAAAAAGGCTGGCACAGACTCAATGGGCCAAATGGCCCCTTTTGTGCTGTGCTGTTCTACGATTTGCTGAAGTCAAGATCTACCCCTGGAATTCCCTCTCCATTTCCACATTTAAGACATTCCTTAAAACCTACCTCTTTGACCAAGGTTCTCACCACCTTTCTAATATCATCTTCTTTGGTTGGATGTGCAGTTCTTTTCTAACTACGCCTCTGTGCAGCTCCTTGGTACATTTTTACTTTGTTAAAGGCATCATATAACTTCACATTGTTCCTGTTAGACTCTGCAGTACAAGACAATGAATGGTCATATCTGTATACAACAGTATGGCAATGATTGGCAGTCACCTTCCTTGCTAAACTTGGCAGTTCTCATTGGACTGGACATTTTCTTCCACATACCCTCTCAATCTGTGGTGGAGGGGAGGTATTACATTTACTCTCTGCATCAACACCTCTTGTGAGAACTGGACCCTCCATTAGTGTATTGACCGTCTGCACAGGAGAGGGCACTTTGATGCCCTTCCATGTGACTCATACCAGAGGCTGCAAAACGTCTTTGGTGCAGTAGCTTTCTCAGAATCTCCTCGCTCGCCTCACAAATATTCAAAAGTTGTGCACTCCAGAACTGGTTTGGCAAACACTGCATCATTGATATCAGATGCCTGGTGAGGGACTTCGCAACATTGGTTGGTATCCTTCCATCTATGAAAGATGATGGATACACAGCAAACAATCCATTTAGATGGGGTGTTTGCGCTTGATGCACCTAAGCTGATGGCTGTGAAGGCTAATCCTTGAGAGGCAGGTTCTGCCACAAGTGCTGCATGTGAAGCTGACAAGTGATGCTGTTGGTTGTTGTTTTTGACATTGGTACATGTTGCCAAGCCTCTGTAACAACTGGTCGTCATGGGAGTGCACACCAATCCACAGGATGCGTCGCCATTTCCCTTTTTCGCCAGCTAGTGACTCCCAGCTGCAATAGTCGACATTTAGGGCCTTCACGTCATGCTTGCAAGCGTCCTTGAAACGGAGCTTTGGGTGCCCCACTGGTCGTCTGGCCCCGGATAACTCACCATACAGAAGATGCTTGGGTATGTGACTGTCTCCCATCCTGCGGACGTGTCCGATCCACCGAAGCCTCCTCTGTTTAATTAGTGCCAACACACTTGGGAGCTCTGCCTTTGAGAGGACTGCCACATTTGAGATTTTGTCCTACCAGGATTTACCCATAATGCACCACAGACAGTGAAGATGGAAATCATTGAGCTTCTTTTCCTGGTAGCTGTAAGTCGTCCCTGTTTCACATACAGCAAGGTGTTGATAACACAGGCCTTATAAACCATCAGCTTGATCCTAAGGATCAACATCATTACTACTGGAGTAACTTAGAGAGGGGAATTTTATGCTGTAGTGGAGGTCTCGATATCAGGGGAAACCAATGCAGAGATCCCCGCGTCCCCTCTTTTCCAGAATGCCTGCCAAATTTCCTGCCTCATCAGCCTGGATCAGGAGAAGGCTTTTGACAGGATATCGCACACCTACATGATGGACGTGCTTTCCAAAATGGGGTTTGGGGAGACAATCTGCAATTGGATCAAACTGCTCTACACAAACATCAGTAGCGCAGTCAAAATCAATGGGTGGGAATCAGAAAGTTTCCCAATCCAATCTGGAGTCAGACAGGGCTGTCCTCTCTCCCCTGTCCTGTTTGTTTGCTGTATTGAACCCTTTGCTGAGTCCATTAGGAAGGATGTGGGCTTAAGAGGGGTAACAATCCCAGGCAGTGGAGGCACTCAGGTTAAAACCTCCCTGTACATGGATGACGCGCCATCTTCTGCTCAGATCCACTGTCTGTGCGCAGACTGATGAGCATCTGCGACCAGTTCGAACTGGCCTCGAGAGCCAAAGTTAACCACGGCAAGAGCGAGGCCATGTTCTTTGGGAACTGGGCTGACCGATCCTTTGTCCCCTTCACCGTTGGGACAGACTACCGGAAGTTGCTGAGGATATGGTTCGGAAGGGCCGGGGTGTGCACCAAAACCTGGATGGAGCGAGTAGCCAGGGTACAACATAAGCTGAGCATGTGGGAGCAGCGATCTCTCTCCATTGTGGGTAAGAACCTGGGCATCAGGTGCGAGGCACTCACGTTGTTGCTGTACATGGCGCAGGTCTGGCTCATACCCCACTCCTGCGCTGCGGCGGTCACCCGAGCCATTTTCTGCTTCATCTGGGGATCCAAAATGGACCAGGTCCGGAGGGACACGAGTTCAAACCTCTGGATAAGGGTGGGAAAAATGTACCCAACATCGCCCTCATCCTGATGACTACCTTCGTGTGAGGCTGCATCAAGCTGTGTGCAGACCTCCAGTACGCAAACACCAAGTGTCACTATGTGCTGAGGTTCTAGCTGTCCAGGTGTTGAGCAGGATGGGCCTGGTCATGTTGCCGTGGAACGCGCCATCCAGTTGGACCATGCCGTACCACCTAAAGTTCATGGGAAAGTTTCTGCGGACAAACACAGTTGACCACCAATCCATCAGGCAGTGGTCTGTATGGAATGGCCTCAAGGCCCTACGGGAAAAGGAGATGGCGGATCCTGACAGAAGTTTCCCGAACATACCGCCAAAGTAATTTGGCAGAATGCCTCATCACCAGAACTTTCAAACAAGCACCAAGATGTAGCTTCGGAACTGACAAATATTAGAAAAGTCACAGGTTATAAGTAGGTGAGGTGGGGGTGGGGCAAGAGATAACAAAGGAGGTCGAGATTGGACCAGGCCACATAGCTGACCAAAAGGTCACGGAGCAAAGGCAAACAATATGTTAATGGTGTGTTGAAAGACAAGTGCTGCTGTTCAATATTCAGTGTATTAACACCTAACCTGTACTAATGCTTTGTCTTTCAACACACCATTAACATATTGTTTGCCTTTGCTCCGTGACCTTTTGGTCAGCTATGTGACCTCCTTTATTATCTCTTGCCCCACCCCCACCTCACCTACTTATAACCTGTGACTTTTCTAATATTTGTCAGTTCCGAAGAAGGGTCACTGACCCGAAACGTTAACTCTGCTTCTCTTTTCACAGATGCTGCCAGACCTGCTGAGTGGTTCCAGCATTTCTTGTTTTTATTTCAGATTTCCAGCATCCACAGTATTTTGCTTTTATTACCAAGATGTAGCTTGGCTGGTGGTGAGAAGAGCCCTCCCCGTCAGATCCTTTCTGCATGCCCGAAGTCTCAACCCCTCCACACAATGCCCTCGAGGTGGCTGTGGTGGGGAAGAGATGGTTGCCCACCTCCTTCTGGAATGTGTCTTTGCAAAGCAGATGTCGAAAGAGATGCAGTGGTTTTTGTCGAGGTTCATCCCAAGCAGCTCTGTAAGACAGGAGTCTGTGCTCTACGGGCTGTTCCCAGGGACGCACACCGAGATAAACATCAACTGCTGCTGGAGGACTATCAATTCGGTGAAAGACGCTCTTTGGTCTGCCCGAAACCTGCTGGTCTTCCAGCGCAAAGAGTTGTCCATGACCGAGTGTTGCAGACTGGCACATTCCAAGGTCCAGGACTACGTGCTGAGGGACGCACTAAAGCTTGGGGCAGCCATGGCAAAGGCACAGTGGGGAAAGACCACTGTGTAAGGTCCCCCCACCAAGCTAACTGAGGGGCTGCATTTATGGAAAACCCCTCGAATTGTATCCGGAAAATATTTGTTTGCTGTAAAATGTACATGGCAAGTAAAATGAAACGGAAGGGTTGTGAGACAATTCACTCCTGTATTGAAGGAAACTGATCTCCTTTGCAGTCTTTGTATTGTCTGATTTGGTGCTGTTTGGAACTGTTCTGTAATGTATTTTTTACAGAATTTTATGAACGAAGTATGTTTTGGAAATAAAAAAAAAGCCTGCCAAATTTAGCGTGAATCAGGCACTTAAGTGGACAGCAGTGGACCTTCTATAGAATTTAGGACCCCGTCGCCTGAAGTCCAGCTGTTGGAGAGCTGCCAACCAATCAGAGGCCGGCAGCTGCAACGCCACGACTGAGACAGTGGCTGCTGCTGGAGATGACCATCCTGGCGGCCAAGGATCGTTGCTGGACCGAGGCCTCAAGTAGGTCAAGGCAGGACAGGCCTCGCGGGGTGGGGGTCACAGGTAGGGGGTGAGGGGGGTCAGCAGAAGGGCAGGGGGGGTGGCCCTCAGCAGTGCCTTCCCACCACTTTCCCGAAGCTGGGTCCCTCGTTCAAACATTAAGTGCCGTTGAACGAGGGAAGCCCCAACCCTGGAGTTGCACATTTTTCATGCCGTGCTTCTCGTGCAGGGAGAGGACCGCCTGCCGCATGGCTAATTGTAGCTGTAGTGGGAAGAGGCCCTTAATTGGGGGTTAATTATCCAGTTAAGGGCCTCAATTGGTGACGGGATAGGAAGGCCGTTCACAGGCCTTTTGGTCGAGGCAGGATGATGGCGGGACCCCTCCTCCCCCCATCACCATCCCACCTGATTTTATGCTCTCCCCACCTCCAAACCCACCCAGGGGAGAGTATAAAATTCCTCCAGATTCTCCAAGGAAGCTGAGTAAATTCACACAACTCTGCAAGTATGCTTGAAGAAAATTAAATTAAAATTTAAAAATTAAGTTATAACTGAATGAACATTCAGAACATCGAGAAGAAATGAATTGTATTTATTTTATCCCAGCATTCTACAAATTTCAGATAATTGTTTGACTGTAATCTGCTTTTAACTTCTTTTACATTCGGTGTGTTGGAGGTCTTTTTGTGATTAGTTTATGCTGCCCTGCATTTTGTTCCTTTGTCCAGGTCTGTTCACGATAAAGTTCCAATTACATCACAATCCTGTTCCATTTGATGATATACTTTTACTAAGAATACAATTGTATGCGACAAATGCATTCTGGAAATCATTTATTTCTCATCATATTAAAATGTTTTTAATTCCCAAAGGACCTGTATGTTGCATAATTCCACTGTCATCATTACAAAATGGAAATTTCAGCAGGAAGTTACATTTTGTCGTGATTTTTTTGCATCATAAGCCAGTAAGCTTTTACACCTTGGAGAAAACCCATTTATTGCTCTTTAATAAACCTTACATCTCCTCTGTAATTTACTTCTCATAGGGTTTCTTACCTAGACTAAAAATAATTATAGAGACTGAGGTATGTTTAATATTAATATTTGAAATTATTATTGATTTGGTAATATTAGGCTAGAAATTACCATCGGATTTATAAGTGGGTGAGCATTTAACATGTTCGTTTGACACAGAAGGTGGCCATTTGGCCCATCGTGACTGTGCTGGTTCTTTGAAAGAGCTACCAAATTAGTTCCACTTCCTTGCTTTTTTTTCCCGTAGCCCTGCAAATTGTTCCCTTTTCAAGTTATTATTGAACCTGATTCCACCAGCCTTTCAGGCAGTGCATTTCAGATCACACAACTCTCTACATATAAACATTTCTCCTCATCTCTCCCTTTTTTTTTGCCAATTATCTTAAATCTGTGTCCTCTCATTACGGACCTACCTGACAGTGGAAATAGTTCCTCCTTATTTACTCTATCAGCACCCTTCATAACTTTGAACACCTCTGATAAATCTCACTTTAAACTTCTCTGCCCCAGGTAGAAAATAAACATTGAACTTCTTGTATCCATGAACTTATTAAGGTTCTAACCTGCTTTTACTAAGATAACAGATAGAGGTATGTCCTTCTGTGAATCAGTCACAGTTAGCTCCAGCAACTTCATTCTTAAAATATACATTTATTAACATTTAAATAAACCTTCATAATCATGATCCACTCAGTATCAAATGGGTAAGTGTCCCATGACTGATATAAACCAGCATAACCCAAAATGTTTTCCAGTCTCAAACCTCCTCCTTTCCACACATTGGGCTGGATTTTACAGACCCCAACCCCTCTCCCCCCAACACCCCGATGTCGGGGGTCGTGGTGGGTGAGGCGGGGGGTGGGGGGAACATCTGGAAAATTAAATAATGTTAATGAACAAATAAATGACCTATCTGTTCTCGCCGTCTGTTCCGCAGCGATATTGGAGCCACTGGCCGGCACTCCTGTGCCTTCGGATCCCCATTCGGGTGGGAAGGGGGGTGCAGGTAAGTTTTACAGTGCGGGAGGGGGGTGTGCAGGGTCAAATTAATATCATTGGTTTAGGGGATAGTGGGAAGGGTTAGAGTTGGAAGTTAATGTATTTGGGGGGGGGGGCATGGGGGAGAAGGTCAGGTGGACAGGGGAAGTGTTTTGGGGGGGCGGTGGGAAGAGGGCAAGTAATGCATTGGATGGTTATTGGTGAGGGGGGTGGCAGAGCAACAAATTTAATGTTTTTAATTTTTTTTGCAACCTCTTCCTTTAAATTGAATGTTAGGGCTCGAAGCCCTTTAAAAATAGCGTCAAACCTGCACAAAGGCTGCTGACGCCATTGCCGGGGACGGTCTGCCCACCCCTTCCACGGCATTGGTGGTGGGGTTGGGGGGGCGGGGGGGGAGGAGTGTTGTAGTCCACCCCAGTCAGTTAAAATGAGCTGCCGTTTTTAATATTGCGGCAGCTCCGTGAAGTGCGGCCCATTATTTACGTCCACCACCAATTTCGCTAGTGGTAATGTAAAATGCAGCCCATTGTGTCAGATTACAGAGACTTTTAATGATCAGTTCAAATATTATTTTGCTAAGTGTCACTCAGGTTTGAGAGTAAAAAATGTCAGAATTTTGCAGTGATTTCAGAATTAACTCGATCATTATCTATAATTAAAGTCAAATTAGGAATACTCCAATGCGATGAAATATTAAGAGTAATGTCGTAGCTGGGAGCCAAGTGGCAATGTGAAAAGGCATGGATTTGCATCCCTCAGAGCATTGCAGGATACATTCACCTCTCACCTGGTCCCAATGGAGTGTAATTGTCAAAGGAGGAATGGATCAGTGATGCAGCTACAGCACTGAAGCCACAATCCTTTAATCCACACTCTCTGAGTGCAATTCTGCATGAGGGGCGCCGGATTGATGAACTCCCCCTTACATCTACTGTGGTGGTTCAGCCAGGATGGAGTAGGAAGCACTCTCACCTCTGAATCCCGAGGTTGTGCTTTCAAGCCTTTCTCCAGAGACTTGAAGCCAATAATCCAGCTGGCACTTCAGTGAGGGGACGCTGCATTGTGAAGGTGCCGTCTTTTCCACAAGACATTAAACTGAGACTCCCTCTGCCCTCTCAGGGCAACAGAAAAGACCTCATGGCATGATTCCAAAAAAATAAAATGTCCTTGCCAAACTTTATTCATCAATCAACAGATGATCCCGTCATTTTGTTGATTTCTGTTTGTGGGAGCTTGCTATGCACAAATGGCAGCCATGTTTCCTATATTACAACAGTGAATACACTTTGAAAGTACTTAATTGGATGTAAAGTTCTTTGAGAAGTCCTGAATACATGAAAATCACTGCATAAATGCAAGTCTTTCTTTGTTTAACATTGGTATTGGGCAATTGGCTTGAGAAAGACTACTATCCTAATGTTTCTCAGAAACCTCTTAATGCTTTATCTACAATGAATCAACAGTGACTGTTGTAATATAGGCAAGAATTGGCAACCGTGTGCACCTAGCAAGTTGGGACAATGGGCAGTAATGACCTGGTAATCTGTTTTCCTTGCTGTTGGTTACCTCCAGAGTTTATTTTGAAGTTTGGGTAAACAATCAAACATTGGTTGTTCAAGCAAGTGAATAAGAACTTGCTAAGAGTGACATAATAACACCATGGAGAAATAGACCCATACTTGTTGCAAAACAAATCATCAGAAAGTATTGCCCAACTGATTACTTGCACGCCCAGTCTGATTGCGCACATTCACCCCAATTAGCCAACCCAGTTATTCAGGTAATCAGTCGACACAGACAATTTACAGCCCATATATGACACCAATTCCATCCCATTCTACTCCCTGCTGAATCAACAACCTACGCTTTTTAAAAGAAACATATCGGGAGAGCCAATGATTACTATACTTAGAGACTATCCAGTCGATCAGTTAATAATAATAAACACAGCCCTAATGGACAGCTGTTGCGACGTCTTAACAAATGGCTAAATGGACACATTTAGCTTTTGTTCTCCAAACGAATGCAATTTTAATTTTATTCCATTCATGCCAATAATAATGCTCAAACATTTTGCTCGGTGTCGCTCGCCCCACTTGCAATGAAAGTTAAAAGTTTGGAAGCACTGTTGAAAGTCTTCAAGTGACCTTGACAAGTTTGATCACCATCTGAGCAAATCCATCGAAGCAGACTTTGCATGAAGTTGAGTGTTGGATGAAACAGATGCTGACCCAGTCACCACTTGCATTGTCTATTGCTGATTGTCCTTGCAAAAGCTCCATCAGTTGTGAGAGAAGACGTTTGAAGCCCATCAATATCATTTCCTGACACAAAACCTACAAATGATTTCAATAAATCTTAACCTGTTGTGTCATTCTTGTGTGTTATCAGCTTCAATAGATCCCCAAAAATACACTTCTATCAAAGAAGTGGTGTTAAAGAGTCAGTTAGGCATTATTGCTGATCTCAGTGACTCATCTAAGGCCATCAAAAACTTACCTTTTTTCAATTGCTGACAGAATTGATTAAAAATATCTTTACCATCAGCTCATATAATTGTATATCTATTGCTTGTGATAGAAGTCGTTGCCTCAAGGTTTCTACAACATTATTTTCATTCTTGTCAAACAATGACGGCTTTTGCCACAGCAAACACATAATGAGAGCAAAATGGTTCTTGCATTTTGTCACAAGTACAGACACAGCTTCTTCTTTCTTTTCAGTTACTTTCCGTCTTCTGCAAAAGGTGTTTTAACAGTTTTGTTTTTGTTTCTCGAACCTCCTTGTGCATAGTTCCAGAGCCTTTCTGTATTTTCTTCATTTCTTCTTGAGTAATTTCCTCCAGTCCCACAACCCTCCAAGATCTCTGCACTCCTCCAATTCCGGCCACTTGTGCATCCCTGATTTTCATCTCTCCACCACTGATGGCTGTGCCTTCAGCTACCTAGGCCCTTAGTTCTGGATTTCCCTCCTAAACTTCTCCACCTTTCTACTTCTCTCTCCTTGAAGATCCTTGAAACCTAATTTTTTGACTAAGCTTTTGGCCATCTGTTCTAATATCTTGTTATCTGGCTTGGTGTCAAATTTGGCTTGATAATCATTCCTGTCAAGCACCTTGGCATGTTTTACTGCATTAAAGGCACTATATAAATGCAAGCTTTTTTTTATGCTGGGAAGTTAATACTTGCTGTCTGTCCCCAACTCTCATGGAGTTTCATAGCAGTTGTTTTTGAAAGAAAGATTTGCACTTTATATAACACCATTCATCACCTCAGGACAGCCAATGAAATACCTTTGAAGTGTAGTCACTGTTGTAATGTAGGAAATATGGCAGTCAAATTTGCACACAGCAAGCTCCCACAAACAGCGATGAAATAATGAACAGATTGTTTGTGATGTTGGTCATAGAGTCATAGAGTCATAGACAGATACAGCACTGAAACAGGCCCTTTGGCCCACCGAAGGATAAATATTGGCCAGTGCATTGGGAAGAACTTCCCTGCTCTCCATCAAAGATCATGCTGTGGGATTATTTCTGTCCAGCAAGAGAGCGGATGGGGTCTTGGTTTAATACATCATCCAAAAGACTACGCCTCTGATAGTTCAGCACTACACTAGAAGTGTCAGCCTGGATTATGTGCTTAAGTCACTGGCGCGTAGACAAAGTAGACATCTGTCGCATTCAGTTATTGGATCTTGTCCCTCTGTAATGCAGAGAAACCCTTATGTTCCAACCAATTCTATTAACAAAACTTTTGGCAATTTGAGAAGCAGTTAATTAATTGTAAGTAATGATATCAAATTAAAATATTGTACAAAATAAGGAGAAAATGACTGTAAAATAGGAGCTTTTTCTCCAAAGATATAGTTTATTCATAAAATTTGTAAAAGTACATAACAATTCAACTTTGACATTACAAAAAGTGCAACACAAATCAGTTTCTTTCAATGCATGAGGTGCCTCACTGAACTTGCTATTACAGGTTATATTTACAATGTATATTTACATTTTGTGTTAAACATTCTCTGGTGCATACAGCTCAAGGGGTTTTACATGGGTTCCAGCCCCTTGGTGTACTATGGTGGGAGGATCTTAGACCGTGGCTTTTTCCCATTGAGCCGTTGTGGCAGTTGCCTCAAGCTTTGGTGCATTCCTCAGCACATAGTCCTGGACCTTGGAATGTGCCAGTCTGCAGACTCAGTCATCAACAGCTCTTTGCATTGGAAGACCGGCAATTTTCAGGCAGACCAAAGTGTGTCTTTCTCCGAGGTGATGGTCCTCCAGCAGCAGTTGATGTTTATCTCAGTGTGCATTCCTGCGAACAGCCCATAGAACTGAGTCCTGTGTTACGGAGCTACCCGGGATGAACCTCGACAAAACTACATCTCTTTCCAGACATGTTTCGCAAAGGCACATTCCAGAAGGAGGTGGGCAGCAGTCTGTTTCCCACCACAGCTGCCTCGAAGGCAGCATATGAAGGCGGTGGGACTCTGGGTGTGCTGGAAGCATCTGATTGGGGAGGTCCCTTCTCACTGCCAGCCAAGCTACATTTTGGTGCTTGTTTGAAAGTGCCGGCATTGAGGCAATCTGCCAAATGAATTTGCTAGTCTGCTTAGGCAACCATCAACAGGATCCACCATCACCTATTCCCACAGAGCCTTGAGGATATTATGGGTGTACATCATGGTAAAATGGGAAATAAATTACATCCCTGAAAGTTGCTACCCAGGTTAATAGGGCTGTTAAGAAGGCATATGGTGTGTTAGCTTTTATTAGTAGGGGGATCGAGTTTCGGAGCCACGAGGTCATGCTGCAGCTGTACAAAACTCCGGTGAGGCCGCACCTGGAGTATTGCGTGCAGTTCTGGTCACTGCATTATAGGAAGGATGTGGAAGCTTTGGAAAGGGTGCAGAGGAGATTTACTAGGATGTTGCCTGGTATGGAGGGAAGGTCTTACGAGGAAAAGCTGAGGGACTTGAGGTTGTTTTCGTTGGAGAGAAGGAGGAGGAGAGGTGACTTAATAGAGACATATAAGATAATCAGAGGGTTAGATAGGGTGGATAGTGGAGTCTTTTTCCTCGGATGGTGATGGCAAACACGAGGGGACATAGCTTTAAGTTGAGGGGTGATAGATATAGGACAGATGTTAAAGGTAGTTTCTTTACTCAGAGAGTAGTAGGGGCATGGAACGCCCTGCCTGCAACAGTAGTAGACTCGCCAACTTTAAGGGCATTTAAGTGGTCATTGGATAGACATTTGGATGAAAATGGAATAGTGTAGGTCAGATGGTTTCACAGGTCGGCGCAACATCGAGGGCCGAAGGGCCTGTACTGCGCTGCAATGTTCTAAAAAAAAAATCTATGTGCCCCGGTCCAATTCTCTGAGGTGTTGCATCCTCGTTCATCTAAAGACCTCACTTGTTTTTCACTCCCTGTGTTAGTCATGGTAGATTGACGAATATGTTATGCAGAAATGAGAAACAGCACAAGTTTCAATTTTTTGTTTATAAATGCAACTGGATAGTTTTTATACCAATTAAACACAATAGAATTGCTTAACCACACATTCATCATTCTATCAGCCTCAAGCTACATCAAGCATTCTATTGATTGAATTACTTTGGTGAGTTTCTGTTATAGGCAGGTTTCAAACCTATTGTTTAAAATGTCAATTTCCTGCATTAAAAATGAGATAGGAATTAATATATCTTTGCGAGTATGCGGTGATATTGCATTTAAGTTAAAATGACTTCATTTTTATATACTTGAAACATGCACAAACCTATTACATCACAATTGTAAATGTGATTCACTAACAAAGACACAGGTTTATTTGGATTGCTTAAATGCCCTTGATGGTATTTTGAGTGATGCTTTATATTTTTTAATGATAATCTGAGTTGAATATTTACGCTATGTCAAGTGACATGGAACAACTACATTATGGAACAAAGTGACAGATTTTGGAGTTTTAATTTGAGCTTGTCACTGCTTCTGTCATATTATCCAAAGTGCTTCAAGTCAACAGTTTCACCAAAGGGTAAAAATAGACCTTGAATTTTAACCTGCAGCAATGTCTGCCAAGCCAAACATTAAAGCTCCAAAATTGTCCATTCAGGCTCCTCTCCTGGAGTGTCACCTGAGAGGGTAACATTACTAGAAACTCTGACATGGAGGCCAGTGCTCCTGATTTGTGACATTCCTAATTTTCTGGTCATCGTTGTTGCAAGCCAAGACCAGCACAGATCTGTCAATCTGCTCCCAATTCACTGATCTGCTCTCCTGTCAATGGAAGTATATCTTGACTTCATGTAATAGTTCAAATGAGTGACAGTAAATCAGCAGCCTGTTTGACATCTCAATTAATTTTTGTTGTCATTGAAGTCAACAGTGGCTCAGTTGAGTAGCACTGTCTCCTGAGTCAGCAGGTTGTGGGTTCAAGTTCCACAACAAAAAGAGTTGAGCACATTAACTAAGGTGGCCCTCCAGTGTAGTGCTAGGACAGTGCTGCACAGTTGGAGGTGCCATCTTTCAGATGAGACATTGAACTGAGGCCTCCTCTGCTGTCTCAGGTGGATGTAAAAAAAAATTCCATGACACCTAAGGCAAATATCATAGCTGCCTTCAAGGGGAAGCTAGATAAGCACATGAAAGTAGGAGGATATTTTGATAGGGCTAGATGAAGGAGAGTGGGAGGAAGCTTGTGTAGAGTGTAAACACTGGCTTTAACCAACTTTGTTGAATGGCCTGTTTCTGTGCTATTAATTTTACGTAATTCTATCTACGTAAGAGCAAGCAAGTTCTTCCTGGTGCCCTGGCCAATATTTACCAATATCACTAGAACAGATGATCTGGTTATTATCACATTGCTTTTAATAGGACCTTGCTGTGCACAAATTGGCTGCCACATTGGCAACAATGGCTTTACAGCCATTGTGAAAGGGGCTATATAAATACAAGTTCTTTCTTTATGCAATGAATGTAAATATGGGAATGAAGATTGGGAGAGGTGCAGTTGAGTTGATATCACAGATAGGATTTTCAAACGCCTGTGGGGACAAGCACGATTTGAAAGTAGCGCTCGTTAATGGCGTGTCAGTGTCATGACGTCTCCGGGACGTGCTGCTATTTTCAAAACAAGGGCAGGGGGTGGGGAAAGAGTTGGGAACCAGCTTGCCTCCAATTAACAGCTCATTAAGCTCCCCGAGAAGCTTGTTACTGGACTGGGGAAGACAAGGTAATTTTCAAATCACAGATCGCCAAACAGTAACAGTCTGGTGCACGTTAGTGCGCAGCTGTTGGGTACATATTGCAGGGAGCTATCAAGCAATGTTTTCTCTGATGAAAACTTTTGGCATTAAGGGTTTTTGTCTCAGATCATGTTCAGTACCTTTTACGTACTAACATACAAATTAGGAGCAGGAGTAGGCCACTCGACCCTTCGAGCCTGCTCCGCCATTCAAGTTCATAGCTGAACTGATTTCTCCACATTTCCACCTACCCCGATAACCTTCCATGCCCTTGCTTATCAAGAATATATCTACCACTGCCTTAAAAATTTTCAAAGACTCTGCTTCCACCACTTCTGTGGTTGAGGGTGCTGGCCCTCCAAAGTTCTGCCCTCCTCTATTCTACAAGGCAGCAGCAGCCCTGTCATGGCTGCCGTCTGCCTTTGAGAAATGTGCTCAGCAGGCAGCTCCCACCTCCCGGAAGAGCTTGGCACCACTAATTGGGTGCTGAGCTCACCTCTGGCCCAATTAGTGTCGCACAAGAAGGAGTGTTTAATGGCTTCATTGATCTGTGTTTGATTGTGTTCACTGATCGATGTTCACTGTGCTTAATTGCTTAAGCCTGTGGGTGGAGCTTAAGAGTTAAGGAACTGAAAACCAGACAGAAGGTTCTGGAATAAACAGACTTGGGTTCTGGATGAAACAATGTGTAAAAATATTGTAAGTGCTGGGATATTTTAAAGTACTATAAATAAACCTGTTGACTTAGAACTAGTGTCATTTCTGCATTGCTCCAAGATAAATCAGAGATATAAAATATCCAACAAACTGGTGAATAGTTTAGTTTAGTTTAGTTTAGAGATACAGCACTGAAACAGGCCCTTCGGCCCACCGAGTCTGTGCCGACCATCAACCACCCATTTATACTAATCCTACACTAATCCCATATTCCTACCGCATCCCCACCTGTCCCTATATTTCCCTACCACCTACCTATACTAGGGGCAATTTATAATAGCCAATTAACCTATCAACCTGCAAGTCTTTTGGCATGTGGGAGGAAACCGGAGCACCCGGAGGAAACCCACGCAGACACAGGGAGAACTTGCAAACTTCACACAGGCAGTACCCAGAATTGAACCCGGGTCGCTGGAGCTGTGAGGCTGCGGTGCTAACCACTACATAACATGAGCGACACAGACAGGGTGCAGGGTCGGGACTCGGATATTATCCAGGCATTGGGTTCCTGACAACGGATTGAAAATCAAGATCCACATGTTTGAAGCTATTGTCTTGATTCACAATGAGGCCCTCTGCTCCAGGAGTAACTGCAGAACTTAATTCTGTATTGTCTAACATTACAGCAAATCAGCAGTCAGTGGTGCACACTACACTGGTCTAACAAAGTCCAATTATGGTGTTTTATTGCTAGATAGGCAATCAATATAGGATGACAATCAAAAATGTTGAATTTGTAAGAAAAGGAAGATTGTGAATTATTCTAAATTTTGAATAGTATGATCATTGAAAAATCATATGGAAAATACCATCTGGGGAACTGCAGCAAATTGAGTGACAACTGATATTTATGTCCATGACCTAATGAAAGACCTCAAGGCATTTACAAGACAAGAGAATGGACCAAGTGGCAGTTGGAGAATGAGGAGAGGCGACCAGAAACATTGGAGCAACGAAAGGGTTTGAGGGCACGTATTGAGATAGGAGTGACAAAGGAGGGGGGATTGAGTTAATGAGGGAATTCAAAGCAGCCAAAAAGACAGAACTTTACTTGATACAGCAGTTCATCACAGCCTCAGGGCGTACCAGATGGTAGCAGTAAAAGTGACCATGAAGCTGTCAGATTATCGTTAAAAAAAACTAGTTCACTAATATCCTTCAACGAAGGAAACCTGACATCCTTACCCAGTCTGGGTCTACACGTGACTCCTGTCCGACACCAATGTGGTTGACACTTAACTGCTTTCTGAAGTGGCCAATAAAGCTATTCAGTTGTACAGCACAAGAGATAGGCAATTAATGCTGGCTTTGCCAGTGACAACCACAGCTTGAGAATGTAAGTACATCCCAAAGCACTTATGTCAATGAAATAGTTTCTGACATGTATTCTCTGTTGTCATGGAAGCAAGTGCAGCAGCCAAGGTTTGACCAACAGCAATGAGATGAACACATGAATTAATCTGTTTCAATGGTGTAGGTTGAGGGACGAAAGATGAGCAGGAGACCCGGACTGCTCCCCTACCCTTCTTCAAAAAAGGGCTGTGAAATCTTATCAGAACAGGCAGATAGAGCCCTGATTAATGAAGTAGATTTGAAACACAGCCATGGAATGGGTTGGCAGCAGGTGGATTTCCTGTCTACTAATCCCTGAAGGATGAAGGGCAGCAGTTCCCTGCATTATTCTTGAGGAATCTGGAGAACTTCCACAATAATAATCTTACATTTTTGGAGCCTGGCTCTGTGGTAGCACTCTTGCCTCTGAGTCAGAAGGTTGAGAGGTCAGGTCCAGAGATCTCAGCACAGAATCTGTCTGACATTTAGGTACAATACTGAGTGAGTGCTGCATTGTTGGAGGTACTGTCTTTTGGACATGTTAAACTGAAGCCCCATTTGGCCTTTTCACATGGATGTAAAACATCACATGGCTCAATTGTGAAAAAAACAAGTGACGTTATCTCCCCCTGCATCCCACTGATGTTCTGACTGATATTTATCCCTCCACTGACATGGCTAAAACAAAAAAATTGTTATTCCATATCCCACTGCTGTTTGAGAAAGCTTTCTGGGCACAAATTGGCTGCCATATTTCCATCATTACAATAACTAACTTCAAAAATATTTCATTGGTTATAAAGCTGTTAGGGACACACTGAGGTCATAAAAGTTGCTATATAAATACAAGTCTTTTAATTCCTCAAACTTGTACTGGAGTTCTACATACATCATAGGACCCCAATTTGCATGCAAATACAAAATTCCTGCCTGATTCCAATAAGTAACGCACCCCAATTGGAAGGTCCCAGCAAAGCAGTAACAGAGCAGTAGGTGGCAACAGTTTTACTCCAATACTATTTGGCTTCCTCTGCGTGGGCTGAGTTAAAATTCACACAAATGTTTCACCTGAAAGCTGGCTTTACGCAACTGAAACTCAACAAATCCATAGAATTGTCAAGGCATCCAGACGGCACAGTTTTGGGAATCTGCTGATGGCCTAATGTGGACCAACAAACAAGTACCATTGTTCTCACACCATCACTCTCAATTAGCAGCCGACCCTGGGATCATTGCACCTTGGTGGATATTCTTCACTGGTTTAGTGACCTCCTGCTTTTTGACTCATCTCAAAAACAGCATGACAGTCACCTGAATAAGTGGAGCAGAATTAAAGGGTCACAATTCAATGGTGAACAACATGAAAGCTAGGATTTCTGAGCACGTGTACATTAACAAATGAGACATGTATCATTTTTACAAGAGTATGCCGATTCAAGGCAAGACTGGACTGTCATATAAGGGACTGCCTGGATACAAAGTTCAGACTTAGATTTTGTTCACCAAGCTGCTTAAATTGCATTGATGCATTATGACTTTTTAATGTATTGCTGAAAATAGAGCCATGTTGTCGAAGCTTTTCATCTTGCATTCATCAGGACAATCCACAAAAATATCAATGTAAGGGAAAACATCAACTTTATACCGTGAGAACAGTAGCATTCTTGAACAGTGGATTGTCCTGATGAGTGCAAGATGAAAAGCTTCAACAATGTCTCTATTTTCAGCAATACTCAAGTTCTGTACGACCAAAGAACAAAGAACAGTACAGCACAGGAACAGGCCATTCGGCCCTCCAAGCCTGCGCCGATCTTGATGCCTGCCTAAACTAAAACCTTCTGCACTTCTGGGGACCGTATCCCTCTATTCCCTTCCTATTCATATATTTGTCAAGATGTCTCTTGAACGTCCCTATCGTATCTGCTTCCACCACCTCCCCTGGCAGCAAGTTCCAGGCACTCACCACCCTCTGTGCAAAGAACTTGCCTCGCACATCCCCTCTAAACTTTGCCCCTCTCACCTTAAATCTATGTCCGCTAGTAACTGACTCTTCCACCCTAGGAGAAAGCTTCTGACTATCCACTCTGTCCATGCCGCTCATAACTTTGTAAACCTCTATCATGTCGCCCCACCACCTCCGTCGTTCCAGTGAAAACAATCCGAGTTTATCCAACCTCTCCTCATAGCTAGTGCCCTCCAGACCAGGCAACATCCTGGTAAACATCTTCTGTACCCTCTCCAAAGCCTCCACGTCCTTCTGGTAGTGTGGCGACCAGAATTGCACGCAATATTCTAAGTGTGGCCTAACTAAAGTTCTGTACAGCTGCAGCATGACTTGCCAATTTTTATACTCTATGCCCCGACCAATGAAGGCAAGCATGCCCGTATGCCTTCTTGACTACCTATCCACCTGCGTTGCCAATTTCAGTGACCTGTGGACCTGTACGCCCTGATCTCTCTACTTGTCAATACTCCTAAGGGTTCTGCCATTTACTGTATACTTCCCACCTGCATTAGACCTTCTGAAATGCATTACCTCACATTTGTCCGGATTAAAATCCACCTGCCATTTCTCTGCCCAAGTCTCCAACCGATCAAGATCCTGCTGTATCCTCTGACAATCCTCATCACTACCCGCAACTCCACCAACCTTTGTGTCGTCCGCAAACTAACTAATCAGACCAGCTACATTTTCCTCCAAATCATTTATATATACTACAAACAGCAAAGGTCCCAGCACTGATCCCTGCGGAACACCACTAGTCACATCCCTCCATTCAGAAAAGCACCCTTCCACTGCTACCCTCTGTCTTCTATGACAGAGCCAGTTCTGTATCCATCTTGCCAGCTCACCTCTGATCCCGTGTGACTTCACCTTTTGTACCAGTCTGCCATGAGGGACCTTGTCAAAGGCTTTACTGAAGTCCATGTAGACAACATCCACTGCACTTCCTTCATCAATCATTTTCGTCACTTCTTCAAAAATCTCAATCAAGTTAGTGAAACACGACCTCCCCTTCACAAAACCATGCTGCCTCTTGCTAATAAGTTCATTTGTTTCCAAATGGGAGTAAATCCTGTCCCGAAGAATCCTCTCTAATAATTTCCCTACCACTTACGTAAGACTCACTGGCCTATAAGTTCCTGGATTATCCTTGCTACCCTTCTTAAACAAAGGAACAACATTGGCTATTCTCCAGTCCTCTGGGACCTCACCAGGAGCCAATGGGGATACAAAGATTTCTGTCAAGGCCCCAGCAATTTCCTCCCTTGCCTCCCTCAGTAATCTGGGGTAGATCCCATCAGGCCCTGGGGACTTGTCTACCTTAATGCTTTGCAAGACACCCAACACCTCCTCCTTTTTCATAATGAGATGACTGAGACTATCTACATTCCCTTCCCTAGGCTCATCATCCACCAAGTCCTTCTCTTTGGTGAATACTGATGCAAAGTACTCATTTAGTACCTCGCCCATTTCCTCTGGCTCCACACATAGATTCCCATCTCTGTCCTTGAGTGGGCCAACCCTTTCCCGAATTACCCTCTTGCTCTTTAGATACGTATAAAAAGCCTTTGGATTTTCCTTAATCCTGTTTGCCAATGACTTTTCATGACCCCTTTTAGCCCTCCTGACTCCTTGCTTAAGTTCCTACCTACTGTCTTTATATTCCTCAAGGGATTCGTCTGTTCCTAGCCTTCCAGCCCTTATGAATGCTTCCTTTTCCTTTTTGACTAGGCTCACAATATCCCGCATTATCCAAGGTTCCTGAAACTTGCCAAACTCATCCTTCTTCCTCACAGGAACATGCTGGTCCTGGATTCTAATCAACTGACGTTTGAAAGACTCCCACATGTCAGATGTTGATTTACCCTCAAACAGCCGCCCCCAATCTAAATTCTTCAGTTCCTGCCTAATATTGTTATAATTAGCCTTCCCCCAATTTAGCACCTTCACCCGAGGACTACTCTTATCCTTATCTACAAGTACCTTAAAACATATGGAATTATGGTCACTTTCCCAAAATGCTCCCCTACTGAAACTTCGACCACCTGGCCGGGCTCATTCCCCAATACCAGGTCCAGTCCTGGTTGTACTATCTGCATATTGTTTCAAGAAGCCCTCCTGAATGCTCATTACAAATTCTGCCCTATCCAAGCCCCTAGCACTACGTGAATCATAAGATCATAAGAACTAGGAGCAGGAGTAGGCCGTCCGGCCCCTCGAGCCTGCTCTGCCATTCCATAAGATCATGGCTGATCTTTTCGTGGATTCAGATCCACTTACCCGCGCTCTCACCGTAACCCTTAGTTCCTTAATTGTTCAAAAAGATATCTACCTTAGCTTTAAAAACGTTTACTGAAGAAGCGTCAACTACTTCACTGGGCAAGGAATTCCATAGATTAACAACCCTCTGGGTGAAGAAGTTCCTTCTTAATTCAGTCCTAAATCTGCTCCCTCTAATCTTGAGGCTATGCCCTCTTGTCCTAGCTTCACCTGCCAGTGGAAACATACTCTCTACTTGTATCTTATCTATTCCCTTCATACTTTTATATGTTTCTATAAGATCCTCATTCTTCTGAATTCCAATGAATATAATCCCAATCTACTCAGTCTCTCCTCATAAACCAACCCCCTCAACTCCGGAATCAACCTAGTGAACCTCCTCTGCACCCTCTCCAGTGCCAGTACATCCTTTCTCAAGTAAGGAGACCAAAACTGCACACAGTACTCCAGGTGCGGCCTCACCAGTACCTTATACAGCTGCAACATAACCTCTCTGCTTTTAAACTCAATCCCTTTAGCAATGAAGGACAAAATTCCATTTGCCTTCCTAATTACCTGCAGACCAACCTTCTGCGATTCATGCACAAGGACACCCAGGTCCCTCTGCATAGCAGCATGCTATAACTTTTTACCATTCAAGTAACAATCCTTTTTACTGTTACTCCTACCAAAATGAATGACTTCACATTTATTAACATTGTATTCCATCTGCCAGACCTTTGCCCACTCACTAAATGTATCTATGTTCGTCTGCAAAGTTTCACAGTCATCTTCACACTTTGCTCTGCCACTCATCTTAGTGTCATTTGCAAACTTTGACACCCTACACGTGGTCCCCAACTCCAAATCATCTATATAAATTGTAAATAATTGCGGTCCCAACACCGATCCCTGAGGCACACCACTAGTGACTGATTGCCAACCAGAATAGCACTCATTTATTCCCACTCTCTGCTTCCTGTTAGTCAACCAATCCTCTATCCATGCTAATACTTTACCCCTAACACCATGCATCCTTATCTTATGCAGCAGCCTCTTGTGCGGCACCTTGTCGAAGGCCTTTTGGAAATCTAGGTACACCACATCCACTGGGTCCCCATTGTCCACCTTGCTCGTAATGTCATCATAGAATTCCCAAAGATTTGTCAAGCATGACCTGCCCTTCATGAACCCATGCTGCGTCTGCCCAACGGGACAATTTCTATCGAGATGCCCTGCTATTTCTTCCTTGATAATAGACTCAAGCATCTTCCCCACTACAGAGGTTAAGCTCACCGGTCTATAATTCCCCATCTTTTGTCTACTCCCCTTTTTAAACAGTGGCGTCACATCTGCTGTTTTTCAATCTGCTGGGACTACCCCAGAGTCCAGCGAATTTTGGAAAATTACCGCCATTGCACCTGCTATTTCTCCCGCCATCTCTTTTAGTACCCTGGGATGCATTCCATCAGGGCCAGGAGACTTATCAATCCTTAGCTCCATTAGCTTGCCCAACACTACCTCTTCCGTAATAATGATTGTTTCCAGGTCCTCACCTACGTTCGTCTCTTTGTCAATTACTGGCATGTTATTAATGTCCTCCACTGTGAAGACCGATACAAAATACCTGTTCAATGCCTTGGCCATTTCATCATATCCCATAACTAAATTCCCCTTCTCATCCTCTAAAGGACCAACGTTTACTTTAGCCACTCTTTTTCGTTTCATATATTTATAGAAACTTTTGCTATCTGTCTTTATATTCTGTGCTAGTTTTTTCTCATGTTCTATCTTACTTTTCTTTATAGCTCTTTTTGTGGCTTTCTGTTGACCTTTAAAGTTTTCCCAATCTTCTAGTTTCATGCTGTTTTTGGCCACTCTGTATGCCTTCTCTTTCAATTTGATAGCCTCCTTTATTTCTTTAGACACCCATGGCAGATTACCCCTTTTCTTCCAGTCCTTCCTTTTCACTGAAATATACTTTTGCTGAGCACTTTGAAAAATTGCTTTGAAAGTCCTCCACTGCTCGTCAACTGTCCCACCATAAAATCTTTGTTTCCAGTCTACTTTAGCCAAGTCCTCCCTCATTCTATTGTAGTCCCCCTTGTTCAAGCGCAGGACCCTGGTATTGGATTTTATCTTCACACTCTCCATCTGTATTCTAAATTCAACCATACTGTGATCACTCCTTCCAAGAGGAACCCTAACTATGAGGTCATTAATTATTCCTGTCTCATTACACAGGACTAGATCTAGGATAACTTGCTCCCTCGTCAGTTCCATTACATACTGTTCAGGAAAACTATCACGGATACACTCAACGACCTCCTCCTCAAGGCTACCTTGACTGAGCTGGTTCGACCAATCTACATGTAGATTAAAATCCCCCATGATAATTGCCGCACCATTTTTACAGGCATTAGTTATTTCTTTGTTTATTGCCCGCTCCAATGTGATGTTATTATTTGGTGGCCTATAGACGACGCCTATCAAGGACTTTTTCTTCTTAGAGTTTCCAATTTCCACCCAAATTGATTCAACCTCATTCTCCATAGAACCTATATCATCTCTCAGCACCGCCCTGATGTCGTCCTTGAATATCAGAGCTACACCACCTCCCTTACCTTCCTGTCTGTCCTTCCGAATAGTCTGGTACCCCTGGATATTTAAATCCCAGTCAATATAGGGGAAGTTAAAATCACCCACCACTACAACCCTGTTACCTTTACCTCTTTCCAAAATCTGTCTACATATCTGCTCCTCTACCTCCCGCTGGCTGTTGGGAGGCCTGTAGAAAATCCCCAACATCGTGACTGCACCCTTCCTATTCCTGAGCTCCACCCATATTGCCTCGCTGCATGACCCCTCCGAGGTGTCCTCCCGCAGTACAGCTGTGATATTCTCCTTAACGAGTAATGCAACTCCCCCACCCCTTTTACATCCCCCTCTATCCCACCTGAAGCTTCTAAATCCTGGAACATTTCGCTGCCAATCCTGTCCTACCCTACTTTTTTAATGTATTTATTCTATACTGGTTATTATGAGGGAGAAAAATAATTTCACCAAGTAGTGGTGTGACATTTTGAAAATGTTTCTGTACTGATATCTGATAGTTTCCTTTAGTAATACGGTCTCTCATTAAGGTCCTTTCTACATGTGGGCATTGAAAACCACCCCTCATGTACCGCTCTGTCCAGGTCATTAAGTCTTTTACAACAGGAACTGCAACATTTGATGACATTTTACCAAATTTACTTACTTGGTTAGGTATCATAGTTAGTTAGAAAGAAAGAACCTGCCTTTATATTTGTACTTTTCACCCCTTGGGTCATCCAAAGCATTTTCTTTTTAATCAACAATGTAATTTTGATGGGGGTCACTGTATTTAGGTAGACAAATGCAGCAGCATATTTTTGTATAGCGAGATCCCATCAATAGTAAATGAGATCGATAACACATTATTCTGTTTTAGATCTAATTGGTTGAAGCAAAAACGTTGGCCAGGACACCTGGAGAAACTTATGCGCTCCTTTGAGTCGTGTCAGGTGATCTTTTACTTCCACTTGAGCAGGGACCTTTCCTGGGAGACACCACCCCAAAAACATAACCCTCCCTCAGTATAGCACTGAAACAGCAAGTGCTCACACCCTGGAGTGGGGAATTCAAGTAACATCCTTCCTTTGGGCAAGGGTAGTCACATAGATAGGTTTTGGAATACACGCAAAATGGTCTTAAATTTGCAAACATGTTTTGTCGGAATACAATGATTTTGGCAAAACATTGCTGGCTCCCTGCCCATCTATATTCCATTTGATATCATGCACAACTGGAGCAAAAGTATTACAATCATTGTATTCATAAACATGCATTACCAAAAGACAAGTGCCCCTTTGAAGAGGTAGATTTGCAGCAGAAGGCCAGTACAGGCCAGGACAATTATTCCACCCAACTTGTTCATTCTTGATCAAACCCTTCCACTAATCAGAGTATCCGACCACTGTTTAAATGAATAAAGGGAACTAATGGCCAGAAAAATTCCTCCAAGCTGCTCCCACTCTGCTGGAGGTACTTTGTTGCAAGTGACCTTGCTCACTCGTATCATGGGGGTTCATCTCAAAGCAACACCAAGGAATTTCCTGGCCAATGTGACAAGTGAGACTTTGCATTTGAAATACTGCATTGTTTGTTTATTTTTGTGTTCCAAGTTTGGGTTAGTTAAATCTTATTTCCATTCATCTGTATCAGAGGGAGCACAAAAAACAGGGATGTACAGAAGGGGTCAGCACAAAAGGGAGACATTTGGGGAAAAAATAGTACTGTTCATTCTAGTCAGTATGAAAGCTTGGTATTTAGATACGGAATCATATCTTTTAAAAGTATTTTTGTGCAATCAATTCAATGAAATGACAACAGTGGCAAATAAAAGAGATTTTCAATTATACTTGGCTAACTCCTGTACCTCATTAAAGTGGAAAGAGAGGCAACAGATTCCAAAACACAACAGAATATGCATTAGATCTGGCCACATTTGTACTGGAAAGTCAATGTATTTAATCCCCTGACACTCAGCTTCTGATTGATTGTCTCAACCTATGACTGGTAGTAAGTTCAAATGCTCGTGTAGCACTGTACTTTCAGATTGCTGTGTAAAGTCCCAGTTTGGTTCGCATGATAGAGTGCTGAGTCAGGATGCACTCAAGGTTAAAATATCAGCTGAGCATTCAGTGTATTCCTAAGGGATTCCTGTATTGTCAGGAGGTAAGACATTAACCTCAAAAACTATTCAGGTGTGGGTAAAGGTGACTCCACTTCAAAAGTAACTGATTGTCAGTGAAACACTTTGGGATGTCCCAAAGATATGACAAGAGCTACTTAAATATATAGCTCTTCCTTTCATAACAACTACTTGCATACAAAGTAAATTGTCCAGTATGTTTCACCGGAACATTCTAACACAAAAATTTGACACCAAGTCACACAAGGAAATATTTGGGCAGGTGACCAAAAGCTTGGTCAAAGAAGGAGGTTTTAAGGATGAGAAAAGAGAGATGGAGAGGTTTAGGGAGAGATTGAGAGCTTAGGACCGAGGCAACTGAAGGCATGGCTGCCACTGGTAGACCAATTACAATTGAGGATGCCCAAGACCCCAGAATAGGAGAAGGGCAGGAGATCAGGGAGACTTGTGGCCATGGAGAGATTTGAAAACAAGTATAAGAATTTTTAAATTTAAAAAATTGGGCTATCAGTCCCTAATCCATCATTTTTACAGTCTGCCAAAGAAGAAAAATCACAGGTGGAATAAAACACACTGCTGACTCTGCAATGTCCATTTCACAATTTCACCCTTATTCAGTTGAACCGATTTGATTAAAAGGCAAATTCTTATCTGCTTATAGATAGAAGTGGCTATTACCAGATAAACATTTAATGCATTTTTTCCGACCTTCATCTGTAACAGCAGTATTAGCAGAAAGTTAATGGAGGGCATTGGCTATGAGGAGAGGTTGGAAAAACTCGGATTGTTTTCACTGGAACGACGGAGGTGGAGGGGCGACATGATAGAGGTTTACAAAGTTATGAGCGGCATGGACAGAGTGGATAGTCAGAAGCTTTTTCCCAGGGTGGAAGTGTCAGTTACTAGGGGACATAGGTTTAAGGTGCGAGGGGCAAAATTTAGAGGGGATGTGCGAGGCAAGTTTTTTTACACAGAGGGTGGTGAGTGCCTGGAACTTGCTGCCAGGGGAGGTGGTGGAAGCAGATACGATAGCGACGTTTGAGAGACATCTTGACAAATATATGAATAGGATGGGAATAGAGGGATACGGACCCCGGAAGTGCAGAAGGTGTTAGTTTAGGCAGGCATCAAGATCGGCGTAGGCTTGGAGGGCTGAATGGCCTGTTCCTGTGCTGTACTGTTCTTTGTTCTTTGTTCTTTGAGGCCCACATGCTCTTCATGGAACCTGTTGGAACTTACTTCCATTGAAATGGAGAAGAAAAACTCATCAGGCTCGATTACTGAGGGTGTGAGATTCTCCCGGCCTGATTTTCCATTCTGTACAGTGCCCATGTGCTGCTTAATACCCAACCTTACTTGGGTCAGTCTAAGTGGAGATCTTTATGACTCTTCCCCTTCAAATGAGAAGTGGCAGCCTACAGCAGATACCTTTACACTCATTTGGCGCCCTCATTAATTACCCTATTTTATTTTTGATTTGCTTTTAATTAGCATTGCTGTCTGACTATACTGCATACTGGAGAGTTCTTGTCCATAGTCTTAGAATCTTTCAGCACAGAAAGAGACCATTTGGCCCATCATGACTGTGCTGGATTTTTGAAAGTTATCCAATTAGTCCCACTCACCTGCTCCGCCCCCACAGAGCTGCAAATGTTTCCTTTTCAAGTATTTATCCAATGCCATTTTGGAGGTTACTGTTGAATCAGCTTCCACTGCCCATTGAAGCAGCACATTCCAGATCACAACAAGCAGAGGCATGAAAACAAAATTGAAAATTCAAATCTGTTGTGAAGAATTAACTATTTTACTCAAGATAGTGACTTTGGATGTGGATAATTAGTTGAGTTGGGTTAAACCAGTGGTGGTATTCTTGAAATAGAGTCAAGTTCAACATCAGTGACAGACTTGAGCACATGTCAAAGGTGATGTCTTTAGGGTGAGATTTTGAAGGAAGTTCCTAACCCTCTCAGGTAGGGGTGAAAGGATCCCTGGCAAATGATGAAGAATGAAGCTAGACAGATCCTTTTCTTGAGTCGGTTTATTCACAATGCAGTATTACATGTCTCTCCCTTCTCCCATGTCCCAGCAGGATCTATGTCCACTCTAAGTCCTTAGTTAAGCAATGCCCTTCACCTGTGTACCTTTAACATAATTAATTTTCCATTAACAGATTCCCCTTTCTTTAGAGAAAAAAGGGTTATAACATTTTATTACAAAGCAAATCGAAGAAAAACAATTGTTCTTCCTATTTCTTACAACTCACCATAATACAAGTTGTCACTCTTCCAAGACCTCCAACAATTTCTTGGAGCAAGCATTCCTCTTTGCAAAACAGTTTGATAATTGGCGACTTGCATCAACCCATTTTATTTTAGAGATCTATTTTCTATCCAACATCTCCTTTATATTAGCAAGTGCAATCCTCAACATTTTCTCAGTAACACTGTCAAATGAACATTATCCCATAGATAACACTTATCCGCATAGCATTCAATGGGCAAACTTTTCTCAATGCCCCTTGTATTGGATTTCCTTCAAAATGTCAGATAAGTAAAATTCCATATCTATTGCTCCTACTAACACAAATGTTTCTGCAGCTAGAGTGCTTTTAAATACCTTTTTTATTTTCTTGGCTTCCCTAGCCAAGGGACAACACTTTTCATTTTCCTGCAAGAATATGCTAAACCTGGCTGTACTCTAATATCCATCTGGAAGATTGGCATAAGCAGCATAACTAAAAAAAAGACTAATTTCATGTCTTTCATATCACCCAGGGCTGGAAGCTTGAGTACATCTTTCTCCAAATTTAATGTCTTCAATTTTTTTTTGCCTTCAAAATCACCTGAATTGCAGTGTGTTTCATCATGGTACTAAAGTTCCAATATATCCTAACTGGCATCAGGTCTTTTCTGAGTACATAACCAATTTAACTATTCAATCAAGCTCAACTGCTTTGTTTCTTCTTTGGATCCAAGATCAAATACAATTAACACTTTCTAAATAGGATTGTTGATTCAAGATTATTCCCAACCTATTCTGAATACTGTCTAACCCCATGTATTTAAAGGCCCCGGCAGCCCAACTTCTGTTCTTAAATTCCCTTTTTAAACTTATCTATAACCAATTGCTCAAATTCCGCAGAACCTCCCTATCAAAAGTCAACATACATCATAAGGATGCCTACGAGTTTCTGTGATTCCAGTAAAACATTGCAGAATCTGATTTCAGCTGAATATAGCCTACTTTCAGCAAGACAGACCAAACTGAGAAATACCATACTCTTGATGCATCATTCAATCCATAAATACATTTGTTTAATTTCCACAGCTTCCCTTCTACATCATTTGCTACTTTAGGTGGTTTCAAAAACACTTCTCTTTGAAGATTTTCACCCTGCAAATGTGGCTTTTATATCGATTGATCTACATTCCCATGAGTAGGTGGCTGGAGAAAACCATTTTAACATCTTGATCACCAAGTGTGTCTTTGAAACCCCCAAGCCACTAGTCTCACTTTAGCCTTGTGTTCCATCTGGGAGTACTTTTTCCATACACACCCATCTGTGAGATAAGGTTGGCTGGCTCCCATCTTGCACTTCAGAATAGACACCAAAATTCCTTCCAACTTTTCAACTATTTGTTTTGCCTCTTATTAATTTTTCTAATTTGTTTGCAGTTACTAGAATTTCCTGATCATAAGGGCTTCTACAGTCGTGTTCCTAGATTTTTCTACAGTCCTTGTTCTATCACATAGTCTAGTCAAGCTACAGCCTGTACACGCCCTCTTTCTGGACTACTGCTACAGGATCTCCCTTTCATGATTGGAGGTTCTGTCATCAGTACGTGATTGTTTCCTACTTCTGGAGTCACTTCCAGATCCAATATGGGGACTCACACGGTTTTCTTACTTTCAAATGTTTCACCTCATTTTACCAGTCCATAGATCTTACCTCTTCAAACATTGGCTAAATGTCCAAGATGAATTTGCTAGAGGCTTTCCTTGCTCTTTACAATGGTCACATCCCTCCATTCAGTGGACTCTTCTAGTATGTACATTGCCTTAGTATCAACTTTAGGCAAAATAGTCCCATCCTGTGCACCTGAATTACTTGGTCTATCATCCAGCCCCTTATCTACTGTATTCTGTCCCTCATAGCTGTCAATGATAGAAGTATGAGGGGTACAGGATGTCTCATCATCTAATTGTTGAGATTCTGAGTTCATAAATCAATCCCAATTAATCTAGATAAATGGACTCTAATAGCTTGACTAACATGGAGAATCACTGTCTTCCCATCACACCCTCTCACTTTACTTTTCCACTCTGAATCTCTCCTTGAGAATATACTAAATCTCCAGGATTAAAGTTGATCTCTAGCAGTCTTGTGATGCCATAAGGATCACTGAATTTTCTCAGACTTTTTCCTTGATGAATGCTCTTCTCCCTGCATGTAGGGCATTCAAGTGCGCAGAAAAGGTGGAACTAATTGTATTCCCTTCTAAGGGCAGGGAGATGATCACTCAGAACAGAAGGTATTTTGGGATTCCTCCCAAAGACCAACTGGGACAGATATTAGCCCCCATCCATTTGAAGCAAATTCTTTGCACATACTGCCACACCAATTTGATTGGTCAGCTAAGATCTTATGGAGCATCTCAGCCACCACATGATTTCTTTCACAAACTATTACTGAAATGACTTTCAGCTGCAGTGTTCATCACTACAATCACATTTTTGACCATCCCTAAACTTGTCATTGACAATGGTTGGGGCGGGCGGGCGTGGGCGGTGTTTATGGGGTGCAATTTGTCAGTCAGGAACTTAGCTTGTGCCCCCAGTCCAGTCCCTATCTATTTTTCCATGATTTTATCTACGATCATTTTTGTCTTTACCATGCAAGACTGTAGAAAGCCTGAATCCTATTGCCTTTTCTACAAAATAGGCAGTGAAAATGTTTGTCCTTGTCCCACACCTTTAAATCCATAGCTACTACTTCATTAAAGTCTCGTACTAATTGGAGACTTATAAATAGGCTGTGACTATGTCCGCCAATGCTACTTGCATATATCTCATTTTTCACTGATCTCTTCAATAAGCTTTGGGTACTCAACCACCCCCACATCCTTTGGTAGGATTTTTAATCAGTGACAAGAGAGATGAGCAAATTGTCGATGTAACTAAGACAATTTGTTTTTTTCCACCAATCTGATGCCATTAATACTTTAACATTCTTAGAGATGTTAGGTTTCATTAAAGAAATGCAACAATGTCCTGTTTGGAAAGTGATCGATTTGCAAGTTACCCAAAGACAATTGCTTTATTAAGCTGAATGTCCAATTTCATTTGTGCCTTTTTCATGGAAGGCTTGCTCAGCAGCAAGGGTGCACCACTAGATATTTCAGCTGTATTTCCCCAGCTATTCTACATGGAACCTCCACCCTCTCCAGTGACCTTAATGTATCATCCTGAAACAAGTGGAACTTTCATACTCCCAGACCATAGTGAGTGAATCTAAACATTTCAACCAAACCATTCCACATACTGTGGATGTGCAATCACTGTTCACCCCAGCACAGTTAAATGAATCTGCAACTGGTACACTCATTAACAGACTGAAGCTTCTTGTGACCAGTACTATTTCCTCAGACTGATCAATATCATCTTCCACTTCCCAACCTTCCATGTCATGCATCACCTCAAAAACACTGTTGCTTTGTTTCAGACAATTTACCACAATGATATTTTAAATCACATCTGAGATGCCTGTTAATTCCCCAGGCATTCCTGGGGTTCACTGGTTTGTTACTGTTACTCCATGCCTGTCATCTGCCAAAACATGTCTCCATCCTCATTTCTTTTGTCTGATTCTTCTGCTGTATTGATGCTTGCATCCCCATAACTGAACAGTCTCAAAATGCCACAACCATCTTCCGTGACACCATCAAATGTCCCATTTGTGCCATGAAGACTGCTGAAAGTGACTGCCTTCCCAGGATTTTTTTTTTAAAGCATCAGGCACCAGGTCCAAAAGCATGTCTCTTTGAGAATCTCACTCCTGTTAAGACCAGAAGCCTAACAATATGCAACACTTGAGCACAATCCAACAATTTGAAAGCTAGCACTGCACAAGGATTTGTTAAATTCCATGATATATTCCTCGATGGAATAACCATCCATCTTTCTTAATTTATCAAATTCTGACTCGTCCTTGCATGCATATAATAGATCTTATAAATTTTATCCACAAAGCTCAATAGAAGCACCAAACCTTCCACAGTGCCCAACTGATGGGCCTCTAGTTCACAAAATACTTTGCATCTGATCTTGCTTTTGTTAGAAAGCAACAGTGTCAAGGCCAGACTTTGTTTTTTCTTCAATAAGGGCATAACCCATGTTCACATATGTACTTCATTTTTCCATTGGTCATAAGGTTCAAGTTCAGAGAACACTGGTAGGAAATCATACCCTGACACTTCACTAAAATAAATGCAAAATACTGCGGATGCTGGAAATCTGAAATAAAAACAAGACATGCTGGAAATACTCAGCAGGTCTGGCAGCATCTGTGGAGAGAGAAGCAGAGTAAACATTTCAGGTAAGTGACCCTTCTTCAGAACTGGCAAATATTGGAAATCTAAAAGGTTATAATCAAGTAAAGCAAGAATGGGGCAAGAGATAACAAAGGAGAAGGTGTAGATAGGACAAGGTCACAAAATAGCTGACCAGAAGGTCATAGAGCAAAGGCAAACAATATGTTAATGGTGTGTTGAAAGACAAAGCATTAGTACAGATAGGGTGTTAACGGACTAAAAATTGAACAGCCGCAAGTACAAACATGAAAAAAAAGTGGGTAAGCAAACTGAACAAACTAAGATGAAATAAAATAAAACAAACACAAAAAGAAGGGAAAAGAAAAAAAAAATAAAAATAAAATGGGGGGCCTGTCATGCTCTGAAATTATTGAACTCAATGTTCAGTCTGGCAGGCTGTAGTGTGCCAAATCGGTAAATGAGATGTTGTTCCTCGAGCTTGCGCTGATGTTCACTGGAACACTGCAGCAATCCCAGGACTGAGATGTGAGCATGAGAGCAGGGGGGAGTGTTGAAATGGCAAGCAACCGGAAGCTCGGGGTCCTCCTTGCGGACTGAGCGGAGGTGTTCTGCAAAGTGGTCACCCAGTCTGCATTTGGTCTCCCCAATGTAGAGGAGACCACATTGTGAGCAGCGAATACTGTATACTAAATTGAAAGAAGTACAAGTAAATTGCTGCTTCACCTGAAAGGAGTGTTAGGGGCCTGGGATAGTGAGGAGAGAGTAGGTAAATGGGCAGGTATTCCACCTCCTGCGACTGCAGGGGAAGGTGCCATGGGAAGGGGACAAGGTGGTGGGGGTAATGGAGGAGTGGACCAAGGTGTCATGGAGGGAATGATCCCTTCGGAATGTTGACAGGGGAAGGGAGGGGAAGATGCGTTTGGTATTGACATCGCGCTGGAGGTGGCAGAAATGGCAGAGGATGATCCTTTGGATATGGAGGCTGATGGGGTGGAAAGTCAGGACAAGTGTAACCCTGTCGCAGTTCTGGGAGGGAGGGGAAGGGGTGATGGTAGAGGTGCGGGAAATGGGCCGGACACGGTCGAGGGCCCTGTCAACTACAGTGGGGGGAATCCTCGGTTGAGGAAAAAGGAAGACATATCAGAAGTGTTGTCATGGAAGGTAGCATCATCAGAGCAGATGCGTCGGAGACGGAGAAACTGGGAGAATGGAATGGAGTCCTTACCGGAGGCAGGGTGTGAAAAAGTGTAGTTGAGGTAGCTGTGGGAGTCGTTGGGCTTATAATGGATATTAGTAGACAGCCTATCCCCAGAGATGGTGATAGGGAAGTCGAGAAAGGGAAGGGAAGTGTCGGAGATGGACCATGTAAAGGTGAGAGAAGGGTCGAAATTAGAAGCAAAGTTGATAAAGTTTTCCAGTTCAGGGCTGGAGCAGGAAATGGCACAGATGCAGTCATCAATGTACCGGAAAAAGAGTTGGGGGAGGGGGCCTGAGTAGGACTGGAACAAGGAATGTCCGACATATCCCACAAAAAGACAGGCATAACTAGGACCCATGCGGGTACCCATAGCAACAGCTTTTACTTGAAGGAAGTGTGTGGAGTTGAAGGAGAAGTTATTCAATGTGAGAACAAGTTCAGCCAGGCGGAGGAGGGTGGTGGTGGATGGGGACTGGTTGGGCCTCTGTTCAAGGAAGAAGCAGAGAGCCCTCAAACCGTCCTGGTGGGGGATGGCGGTGTAGAGAGATTGGACGTCCATAGTGAAGAGGAGGCTGTTTGGGCCAGGAAACTGGAAATTGTCAAAATGACGGAGGGTGTCAGAAGAGTCATGGATGTAGGTGGGAAGAGACTGGACCAATGGAGAAAAGATAGAGTCAAGATGGGAAGAAATAAGTTCAGTGGGGCAGGAGCAGGCTGACACAATGGGTCTGTCGGGACAGTCCTGTTTGTGGATTTTGGGAAGGAGGTAGAAGCGGGCTGTCCGGAGTTGCGGGACTATGAGGTTGGAAACTGTAGAGGGAAGATCTCCAGAGGAGATGAGGTCAGTGACAGTCCTGTGGACAGTCGCTTGATGTTCAGTGGTGGGGTCATGGTCCAGAGCGAGGTAAGAAGTGTCTGAGAGTTGGCGCTGAGCCTCTGAAAGGTAGAGGTCGGTACGCCATACAATAACAGCACCACCCTTGCCTGCAGGTTTTCTTTTAGAGATACAGCACTGAAACAGGCCCTTCGGCCCACCGAGTCTGTGCCGACCATCAACCACCCATTTATACTCATCCTACACTAATCCCATATTCCTTCTACATCCCCACCTGTCCCAATATTTCCCTACCACCTACCTATACTAGGGGCAATTTATAATGGCCAATTTACCTACCAACCTGCAAGTCTTTTGGCTTGTGGGAGGAAACCGGAGCACCTGGAGAAAACCCATGCAGACACAGGGAGAACTTGCAAACTCCACACAGGCAGTACCCAGAATTGAACCCGGGTCGCTGGAGCTGTGAGGCTGCGGTGCTAACCACTGCGCCACTGTGCCGCCCCTGGTTTGATGACCATGTCGGGGTTAGACCTGAGAGAACGGAGTGCCTCAAGTTCAGAGGGGGACAGGTTAGAGAGAGTGAGGGAGGTGGTGGAGAAATTGAGATGACCAATGTCTCGCCGACAGTTTTCAATAAAAAGAACAAGAGCAGGTGAGAGGCCGGGGGAGGGGTCCAGGTGGAGGGAGAATGCTGGAGGCAGATGAATGGGTCTACTGATCGGGGGGAAGGACTCCTGGTCAAAGAAGTGAGCTCGGAGGCGACAGAAGAAGAGCTCAACGTTATGCTGAGACTATCCCAGGCCCCAAACACTCCTTTCAGGTGAAGCAGCAAGGCAAGGCCTCCTGATGTCTGAAGCAAATGGAACCCTTTTTGTACCTCATAACCATAAGCTACATAAGCTAATGATGTATGCCAAGGTGGCTGATTCTGCATTCTGATTAGAACAAAAGAACAAAGAACAAAGAAAATTACAGCACAGGAACAGGTCCTTCGGCCCACCAAGCCTACGCCGATCCAAATCCTCTATCTAAACCTGTCGCCTATTATCTAAGGGTCTGTATCTCTTTACTTCCTGCCCATTCATGTATCTGTCTAGATACATCTTAAAAGACGCTATCGTGCCCGCGTCTACCACCTCCACTGGCAATGTGTTCCAGGCACCCACCACCCTCTGCGTAAAGAACTTTCCACGCATATCCTCCCTAAACTTTTCCCCTTTCACTTTGAACTCGTGTCCCCTTGTAATTGAATCCCCCACTCTGGGAAAAAGCTTCTTGCTATCCATCCTGTCTATACCTCTCATGATTTTGTACACCTCAATCAGGTCCCCCCTCAACCTCCGTCTTTCTAATGAAAATAATTCTAATCTACTCAACCTCTCTTCATAGCTAGCGCCCTCCATACCAGGCAACATCCTGGTGAACCTCCTCTGCACCCTCTCCAAAGCATCCACATCCTTTTGGTAATGTGGCGACCAGAACTGCACGCAGCATTCCAAATGTGGCCGAACCAAAGTCCTATACAACTGTAACATGACCTGCCAACTCTTGTACTCAATACCCCGTCCGATGAAGGAAAGCATGCCGTATGCCTTCTTGACCACTCTATTGACCTGCGTTGCCACCTTCAGGGAACAATGGACCTGAACAGCCAACAGTGTTTGATTTCTTCGCCAATCTGAACAGAAATGCTGTGGAGAAAAGATAATGGTGATGGAAAATGGGTTGAAGGTCTATGGGAACAGGATGGGTAAATCTGATTAGATCTATTTGTTGGCATGGAGGGTAAACACCAACACAGACTAGTTGGACCAAATGCTTTATTTTCTATGAATTTCCAGGCATCAAGGAATAATTCATATGTCGAAAAATATCTTTCTTTCCCATCATTTTCCTCTCCTCCTTCCCTGAAGATTCTAGCTCCTTCCTGGCATATGGCTCCATGGCTGCCATGTATGTACCACTGAGTGTTGGCAAGCTAAGCAACCCGAGGAAGGGAGCTCAAGCCCGAGGCTGATCATCTCCTCATCTGATATCCGCATAGATGCATTTGCATCAGGAGTCACTGAATGATGGTCAGGAGTGGGAACCCGAGAGATGTTTCACTTCCTGATCCGGGGTGCTGGAATTATTTATAGAATGTCTGCTGCCAGGTCTCTGAGATGCATGTACCCATTTATTTAACCAACTGAAACATCAGTAGCCCTATTTTTTGGAGACATTTGATAATGGTTTGATATCACTCTTGACTCTGAGTCAAAAGGTTGCAGCGTCAAGTCCCACTCCAGGGACTTTAGCACGTTGTCAGGAAACCCCCCCCAACTGCCAGGACTGAGGCACACATTATTTCGTTACATGAACATTAAAAATTAAAAATTGCAAATCCTTGACTAGAAAGACATTTGCATAGTACCAGACAATGTCTGCCACTCCCCCACCCCTGCAATCCCCACAGAAGATACCTGGTCAAACTAGTCAGTCACATGACCACTTGCTGGTCAACTCGGGGAGTTTTAAACTGGATAAACAGATTTTGAACTCAGAACGCCGTGTGCTCATGGACTGAGAACAATCCTCTCCTGCCTGCCTGCCTTCATCTCTTCCTACGGAACTAAATCTTGTGAAAAACGTGAAACTCTAAAAGAGAAAGGTTTCCCACGTGAACAAGGTTTTAAGAAGACGACTGAGCCCCAACGAAATGCAAGACCATATCTTCAATCAAGGACAACAGCGAGCTTGAGAAACAGTAATAAGATATTGCCTCAAACTTTTCTACTTATCTTTTCTTCTGCTCTGTTCTGTCCCTATTTGCATGTTTATATCACATGTGAATGCCAGTGTGGGTGCATCATATATCCATAGGCGTGAACCTTATAACAGGTTGAGTTTAAGGTTTAATAAATTGCATCTTTCTTCTTTAAAGCAAAGAAAGCTTGTTTGTGCTCATTTCTTTGCCTTATAATTGGAAAGTTGTGAACAAGGATTGACAAAGGGGGAGCTCAAAACACAATGTGTATAAAGTTAAACCCTTTTACAATAAGACCAGGTGAAGATAGTAACAGACCCCTAGACACATTCCTCACCTGGTCATAACAACATAATCTAGGCTAGCACTCCCAGAGTTGTACTGAAGGAATGCTGCACTGTTGGAGGTGCCATCTTTTGGATGAAATATTAAACCGAGGCCCCACCTGCCCTCTCAGATGAATGGGAAGATCCCAATGCATGATTTCAAAGAACAACAGAGTTCTTCCCAGTGTCCTGGGTCAATGTTTATTTTTCAGTCAGATTGTCTGGTCATTACCTCATTGCTGTTTGTGGGACCTTGCTGTGCACAAATTGACTGCTGGGTTTTATGCATTATGTTATGAAATTGTTTCTACATTTTTTGTTAAGTACATGTCATAAGTCACATGTCAGCAGTGTGATGGAATACTCTCCACTTGCCTGGATGGGTGCAGCTCCAACAACACTCAAGAAGCTCGACACCATCCAGGACAAAGCAGCACGCTTGATTGGCACTCCATCTACAAACATTCACTCCCTTCACCACCAAAGCACAGTGGCAGCAGTGTGTACCATTATACAAGATGCACTGCAGCAATGCACCAAGGCTCCTTAGACAGCACCTTCCAATCCCGTGACCTCTACCAACTAGAAGGACAAGGGCAGCAAATGCATGGGAGCACCACCACCTGCAAGTTCTCCTCCAAGTCACACACCATCCTGACTTGGAACTATATCACTGTTCCTTCACTCTCGCTGGGTCAAAATCCTGAAACTCCCGTCCTAACAGCATTGTGGGTGTACCTACCCCACATGAACTGCAGGGCTTCAAGAAGGCAGCTCACCACCACCTTCTCAAGGGCAATTAGGGATGGGCAATAAGTGCTGGCCTGGCCAGCAACGCCTACATCCCATGAATGAATAAAAAAAATGTTTTTGAGGACTTATATTTAAATTGTGAAGTTGGATTTATTGGAAGGCTGAAGATTTCATAAAAGCTGGACTTTGCTTTGTTGTTGACAGTTCATTGAAAGGACACTGTTTAGAAACAGCCTTGCTGGAAGTCATGTGCTTTAATCAATAAACAACAGAAACCTTGGTGACATGGGGAAGATATTTACAGAGAAGTGACCTGTCAAGATTTCTAGGGCTCAGGAGGCTTGACTCTTGAGCTAAAAACAAGAAATGCTGGAAATACTCAGCAGGTCTGGCAACATCAGTGGAGAGAGAAGCAGAGTTAACGTTTCAGGTCAGTGACCCTTCTTCAGAACTCGCAGATATTAGAAATGTGAAAGGTTTTAAGCAAGTAAAGTGGGGGTGGGGCAAGAGATGACAAAGGAGAAGGTGTAGATAGGACAAGGGCACAGAGAATAACCGACCATGGAGCAAAGGCAAACAATATATTAATGGTGTGTTGAAAGTCAAAGCATTAGTGCAGATGTCCTGGGATTGCGACAGTGTTCCAGTGAATATCAACGCAAGCTCGAGGAACAACATCTCATTTACCGATTAGGCACACTACAGCCTGCCGGACTGAACATTGAGTTCAATAATTTCAGAGCATGACGGGCCCCCCATTTTACTTTTATTTTTAGTTATTTTTTCTTTCTTCTTTTTCTTTTTTTTGTGTTTATTTTATTTTACCTTAGTGTGTTCAGTTTGCCTACCCACTTTTTTTTTATGTTTGTACTTGTGGTTGTTCAGTTTTTAGTCCGTTAACACCCTATCTGTACTAATGAATATCTGCTCGTTCTGAAGAAGGGTCACTGGCCTGAAATGTTAACGCTGCTTCTCTCTCCACAGATGCTGCCAGACCTGCTGAGTATTTCCAGCATTTCTTGTTTTTATTTCAGATTTCCAGCATTCGCAGTATTTTGCTTTTATTTGACACTTGAGATACTGTTTTTGATTTCGCTTTGGACAGTGTGTTGGGGTGTGAACTGTTTTGAAGACAGTTGGAGAAAACCAACCAACAGAGCAGCCACCATCAGCTCATCCTCTTCCATCTCTTTGAGAATTTCCTGAGGATCAAGTGTAAGAAATAGAGAAACTGATGCTGCATTGCTCCTGAAAAGCCTGCCAGAAACCCCTGATGCTGCATTTCTCCAAGTTGATCCTCAGCGTCGCCTGAAAAGAACTGCTCTAGAAAGATCCCAGTGACAGCCATCTACGCGTATTTGGGACGCCAGACCAAAAAGGGACAACTGACATCTTTCCATACCTTTCTTTTTCTTCAAGAATTAGCAAGTATTTGGCCAAAGTATTTTTGTTTTTATTTTGTAACAGACCTCTGCAGAGAGAATTTCTGTATTTCTTTCAGTGTGTGTGAGTTTGTGTGTGGGGAATTTAAAAAGGGAACTTTCATATTTCACTCTGTGTGTTAATGTTTTTCTTCATCACTGTTTAAGTCTTGTTTGATAATAAACTGATAATGTTGTTGTTTATTAAAGAAACCTGGCTGCTGTATTTTTTTCTGGGATAAAAAAATAGAGTATATGATTGACTGCTTTGGTAACTGGGTAAACATTTTAAAAATATATATGTTCTGACCTGTGGAGAAGTGGAAATACAAAAGACAGTGCACTCCTCCCACCTCAGTCGTAACAACTACAACAGTGACTGCACTTCAAAAAGTAATTCATTGGCTTTAAAGTGCTTTGGGACATCTTGAAGTCATTAAAGGCACTATATAAATGTAAGTACTTCTTTATTTTGCATTTTCATGGCTGAGTGGGTTCTGAATAGATGTCATTAATTGTGCCCATCATCCAAAACTCCTGTCACTCAAAAGACAATAGTAAGGCTCACCATTGTTTCTCACTTGCTGTGGGGGAGGATCAAGACACAAAGAGCCTAGATAGTTTGCAGAAAATATTCATTACCCACCCCCATCATAGATGATCTCTTAATTCTCTGATTAATAGCCTTTCCTTCTTGGTGGTAAGCGATACAGCAAATTGAAGATTTGCATATCTCAATACAGTGCAGTTAATAGCTCTCAGCAATCTAGAGCTCCAGTTAACAGCACTAAGTGGACTCTGTGCTTGATGCCGAGCTCTGTACTGTGCCCTTTTCAACAATGCAGCAGTGACTCGTTGGATACATGGAGACACTGCCAATTGATTTATGCCACCGTAATTACAGAGTGGATTCTGAAGGAAGGCTGCAGCATAAAAAAGGAAGGGCTGTTGTAAGATTCTGTGCCACAGGCAAGGCTCTGGTGCTAATATATTCACATTTAAATTGGCCTCCAGATCGTGGCATGGATCAGTGATGTCTGGTTTGCCTGAAGCAGGTCCAGCATTGCTATATTCCTATAACTTCCTGCATTGCTTTTCCTTTACAGGCAGGTAACTGACATTAATCTATAAAAGAAAGAAAGAACCTTCATTTATATTGTCCCTTTTGAAATGTAGTCACTGTTGTGATGTAGAAACCATGGCAACCAATTTGCACACAGCAAGCTCCCACTAACAGCAATGTGATAATGACCAGATAATCTGTTTTTTTTAGTGATGTTGGTTGAGGGGTAAATATTGGCCAGATCAGCAGTAGAATTCCACTCCCCTTCTTCAAAATTGTGCTGTGGAATCTGTGTACATGTACTGAAGAATGAGTTGTGGTTTAACATCTCATGCAAAAGACAGCACCTCCGGTAATGCAGCACTCTCTCAGTGATGCACAGGGAGTGTCAGGCTGGATTTGTGTTCTCAAGTCCCTAGAGTGGGATTTGAATCTATAAAAGAGTCCAGGTTGTGAGTATTGAATCATGAAATCATAGAAATTTACGGCACAGAAGGAGGCCATTGGCCCATTTTGTCTGTAGCAGCTAGAAACGAGTTATCCAGCCTAATCCCACTTTCCAACTCTTGGCCTATAGTCTTGTAGGTTACAGCACTTCTAAGTGCTTTTTAAATGCTATGAGAGTTTCTGCCTCGACCACCCTTTCAAGCAGTGAGTTCCAGACTTCCACCATGATCTGGTGAAAAATCTCTCCTCAACTCCCCTCTAATCCTTCTATCAATTATTTTCAATTTAGGCCCCCTGGTTATTGACCTCTCTGCTAATGGAAATAGGTCCTTCCTAGCCACTTTATCTAGGCTCCAGATAGTTTTATACACCTCAATTAAATCTCCTCTCAGAACCCTCTGTTCCAAAGAAAACAAACGAAGCCTGTCCAGTCTGTCCCCAGAGCTAAACTTATCCAGTCCTGGCAACTTCCTCATAAATCTCCTTTGTAACCTCTCTGGTTTGATCACAACCTCCTTGTAATGTGGTGACCAGAACTGTATGCAGTACTCCAGGTGTAGCCAAACTAATGTCTTGTACAGTTCTACCATGACCTCCCTGCACTTTCTCTGCCTCAGCTAATGAAAGAAAATATCCTGTATGCCTTCTTAACCACCTTATCTACCTGTTCTGCTATCTTCAAGGAGCTGTGGACATTCATTCCAAGATCGCTCTGTTCCTCTACACTCCTCAGTATCCTGCCATTTATTTCCTATTCCCTTTCCTCGTTTGCCCTCCCCAAATGCATTAAGAAAATAAGAACATAAGAAATAGGAGCAGTATAGGACATTCAGCCCTTCGACCCGTCTCTGCCATTCAATTCGATCCTGACCGATCTTCTACTTCAATTTCACCTTCCTGCACATGTTAATTTATTAATTTGAATATGTAAATCATGGTCCCATCACCCAGCGGCGTTGGGTGGGGGGGCTCTATGGAGCCTCGCTGCTGCTGCCGGGAGGATTGGACCGGGCCCTACCAGCATTGAGGTCCATGCCAGGCCTCATCCGGAGCCATCTTCAGGACCCCCCACCATTACCCCCGACATAGATCTCAACGTCGAGGGCTGCTTAAAATCCATCACATCAGGACCAAATAGGAGGAGATAAGTAAAAATCGCAGATAGACACCACAATGTCCCCACTCTCCCCTCCCTCACCCCCTTTTGATAAGATCATCTGAGAGTCAACAATGTGTGACATGATACTAGGATACCAGTATAAGTGTGCAGATGTGCTTTGTTACATGTGAAGCAACTAACTTGCAAAATGCATGGTGAAGTGCACTGACAAATGGGTCTCAGACACGCGTAGAAACTTAACATCACAACATGGCATAAAATGGTTAATGTGGCCAGTAGAGTGAGACAATATTTTAAATTATCAAGGCATTGACACACACTCCATAGAGAAACTGACATCACAATACTTAGGATAAATTAAACACTCGTAATGGTCAGAGGGAGTAAAATTAACGTTGAGAGAGAGACAGTTGAAGGGCTCGGAAAATAGTACTTAACAAGAACTATCCACAAGATGGATACAGGTAAAGAGAGAGCTGGAGAATCTTCTAAGTCCATGTATGATGGAAGGATTGTGACTGTATTGTGATGAATGTAATATGAAGTTTTTGTGGCCAGTGTGATTGGCCATGGATGTTGCCATCACGGGTGAGAATCAAGGAAGGGAAATTGTTGGGTATCGGTACAGTAGTCAGCACTGCAGCCTGGAATAGAAAGGACCACCACCTCACAGAAACACTGAGTCAAAATGATGCAGAACAATGAGCGTAGAATGCAGAAAATACAACAGCTGGACGAGAGACTGCCTATAATGTAGGCCATCACCCATGGCTCTGGACTCTGTCCACATTTATGACCATAACACAGGCCATAGTATTAGCAGTAAGATTCTTTATGCTTTGCTATTTGCTACTTGTGACGAGTGTGTTCCAAAACATGAAGCTTAGAGCTCGCGGTGTTTCTTGAAAATAATAAAAGAGTTAATGAAGGGTCAATACTAATTGTATTTAGCTAGTATAAACTAACATTTAGCTTTGTTAGAACCCTTCTTTGTAGTATGATAAAGTGGGAAAACTTAGGAAATAGGGCACAGTTGAGACAAGAAATGAAGGTAGGGGGATTCTGGGAGATTACGTCAAGTTTTAAAACGCTTATTTGCAGTAAAAGGATGAGACCTTGAGAGCAAACAGTGAAAAACAGCTAGTGAAAACAAAATGTAGATTTGTCCCATACGAGATAAGGGACCATCCTGAATCAACATGTGGGTTTAATAAATCATGAGTAAATTGCACAATGGAGGCTGTTACAGCTGACCTAAAACTGACACAAACGGCAAGGGGAATACTGTGTTACCAGCATAGAGAAGGAATATAATTATGGATATGAAAAGCTATGCCCTGTTCCCAAAGCAACCTTTTGTTCTACCCCAGAAACACCTGTCAGAAATGGTGACCGAAAATTGATAAATATTTGCCATCATAATATCACAGAAATTAGTGTAAAAGATAAAATGAAGGGACAATTATGGGAGTATGTGGAAAGATTCAGGTTATAATGTCCCACAGACACCTGAACAACTGAGAGAATTATGAGAGAGCATTGGTAAATCCGAACAAGTGTTTTTCTGCTTGCAGCCACATAACAAATCTCTCCTCTCTGGCCTCCTTGTCTCGAGAGACAATGGGTAAGCACCTGGAGGTGGTCAGTGGTTTGTGGAGCAGCGCCTGGAGTGGCTATAAAGGCCAATACTAGAGTGCCAGACTCTTCCACAGGCGCTGCAGATAAAATTGGTTGTTGGGGCTGTTACACAGTTGGCTATCTCCTTGCACTTCTGTCTTTTTTCCTGCCAACAGCTAAGTCTCTTCGACTAGCCACTCTTTAGCTCCGCCTTTATGGCTGCCCGCCAGCTCTGGTGATCACTGGCAACTGACTCCCACGACTTGTGATCAATGTCACAGGACTTCATGTCACATTTGCAGATGTCTTTAAAGCGGAGACATGGATGGCCAGCGGGTCTGATACCAGGGATGAGCTCACTGTACAAAGTGTCCTTGGGGTTCCTGCCATCTTCCATGCAACTCATATGGCCAAGCCATCTCAAGCGCCGCTGGCTCAGTAGGGTGTATATGCTGGGGATGTTGGCCGCCTTGAGGACTTCTGCGTTGGAGATACAGTCCTGCCACCTGAAGCCAAGGATTCTCCGGAGGCAGCGAAGGCGGAATGAGTTGAGATGTCGCTCTTGGCTGACATATGTTATCCAGGCCTCGTTGCCGTAGAGCAAGGTACTGAGGACACAGGCTTGATACACTCTGACTTTTGTGTTCTGTGTCAGTGCGCCATTTTCCCACACTCTCTTGGCCAGTCTGGACATAGCACCGGACGCCGTTCCCACGCGCTTGTTGATTTTTGCATCGAGAGACAGGTTACTGGTGATAGTTGAGCCTAGGTAGGTGAACTCTTGAACCACTTCCAGAGCGTGGTCGCCGATATTAATGGATGGAGCATTTCTGACGTCCAGTCCCATGATGTTCGTTTTCTTGAGGCTGATGGTTAGGCCAAATTAGTTGCAGGCAGCCGCAATCCTGTCGATGAGTCTCTGCAGACACTCTTCAGTGTGAGATGTTAATGTAGCATCGTCAGCAAAGAGGAGTTCCCTGATGAGGACCTTCCGTACTTTGGCCTTTGCTCTAAGACGGGCAAGGTTGAACAACCTGCCATCTGATCTTGTGTGAAGGAAAATTCCTTCTTCTGAAAGAGGAGAAGAAGGAACATAACAAATATATTTATAAAAAGATTGATGATGTCAAGGTTACCACATGGTGGGAGGATTTATGGAATTGGGGAATGAATGTGAATGTTCATCCATGGATTAGGATTATATCACATGTGTTAGTCTTTGTTGAGTTACTGATAATTCTGCCTCTGCTAGTTAATTGTTGTATACAACAGACAAGTAAAATGTATCAACAATTGACCACTTTGAAACCCCAATGGGATATGAAAAAGATCATTCCAACTGAATAAATTACCAGAAGTAGTTATCTTGAATATAAAATACTGTCGTAATTTATATTTTAAAGGGGGCAGGTGTAGGCCTGAGGACTGCAGCCTTTTGTACTTTTTATGTCTTTGCATTTTACTTTGCTTTTGATTTTTTGAAAAAAAAACTGTATTAAACCTGTAGTGAATTTTTAAAGGTTACTTTGTAGAATTGATTTAAAACTGTTATGTCAAGTAATTAATCAATTATGTAATCAGTGGCAATCAATGGTACGAACTTCCTTGTCCCCAAGAACCTTTTCCTTTTTGTTTTCATGCTGGTCAGAGTAGGCCATGCACAGCTGTTGCTTTGTCTAAACTACTGTTTTCTTGAAATAATGGTTGTTTCCCATTGTTTAAACAGAAGTCATTTCTTACGATATTTGATGACCCTTGAACTACAAGCCAGGACAATGGATAACCTTGCACATGGGGTGATTCGCTATGATGTAAAATCAGAAGATGGAGTTTAATTGATGGACAGTATAACCTAATTGATGGCAGGTGAGAGACACCATCAAAGGATGTGTAAACCGCCTGGCATCCTCGTGGTCCCGGTGAGAAGAATTTGATAAGGACTCATGTTTGTCGGAACTTTGTTTTGGGAAAGTCTGGATGGAAACCTCGGGAAGCTGGAATGGAGCCAGAAATTGGACTTAAAGGGGCACAGCATCTAACGTCAGGACTGCAGCTGGAGTGGACTAGTCAACGACTGAAGACTATGGAGGAAGGGATGTCGATGGAGTGACTGACCGGAGAGTCCATCCCTGTGCAAGGTTCTCCGGAGAGTTGGTGATGTATGTACCAAGGGGGAACGTGGTACCATTTTAGGGAGCTGTTGTGAACAGACTAATTTAGTGTTATAGCAGTGTGTTATACCTTTTTTGTAAACTTTGTGGTGTATGTACCATGGGGAACACTGTACCATTTTAGGGAGCTGTTGTGAACAGAATAATTTGGTGTTATAGCAGTGTGTTATAAGTTTTTATGTCTTTCTATTCTCTTTTCCTTCTTTCTTTTTAATAAAATTATCTTTCTTTCTTTTCTTTCATCAATAATTTTTGAATAATTACTCAATAAAATTACTGTTTTAACACATGATTTGGTGTTGATTCACTCATTCTTATTACATCCAGAGTATACGGCTCCGAACCTAAGTGAGACTCCACAGGGGGCTCTCATGGCCTACACTAGGTCCTAAAATTTGTCTGCAAGACCTCATCTCTCTTTCCACCTATGTCATTGGTACTGATATGGACAACGACCTCTGGCTGTTCACCCTTTCCCAAAGTTCTGCAGCCACTCAGTGATATCCTTAACCTTGGCATCGGGGAGGTTACATATCATCCTGGAATCATGTCTGTGACTGCAGAAACATCCGTCTGATTTCCTAGCTATTGAACTATTGAATCGCCTAACACTATCGCTTTTCTGACCATCCTCCTCTCCCCACCCTGTACAGCCGAGTCACCTAAGGTGCTGTGGTATTTGCTCTGCCTGTGATCCCCCAAGGAATCATCACCCTCACCAGTATTGGTTGGCGAGCAAGATGCACTCAGGGGATTCCTGCATGAGTATGTTCCTCCTTGTCTGTCTGGCAGTCACCAATTCCATCTCTACCTGCACACTCTTAGGCCGGGATTTTGTAGAGGTACCAACGTCGGTATCCATGGTGGGGTGGGGCCGGAAGATTGTACCGGCAGCAGCCCACCATGCAGACCAATGGCGTGAGTGCTGGACCCGATCTTCCTGCGGGCGGCGAGGCTCCGTAACGGCCCAACCATCACTGTGCGACAGGACCCGCCTTTACATATTTAAATGAAGAAAATTAATATATTTGAATAAAATGTTAAACCAACTTACCTCCATGTCCTTTTGTTTTATCTTCTCCAGCTTGCTCCTCCTGCCTTTAATAAAGTAAAATTTATTAAAATTGAGAACTGATTGGGAGGATAGTTGGGATAAATGAAGGAGTAGTAACTAGGTGGTGGAAAATTTGCATTTTGAAAGTCTACAGATAGTAAGGAGAGTGGAAGACAGAGGAAAAGAAAGGATAATAGTCTTGGCAGTCACACAAAATTTGCAACATCGAATTGGCCATCCATTTTACATCCTGCCCAATCATCTTTTCCATTCACTTCAAACTCACTTTCTCGCAATTTCTTTGTACAACCCTCTATCCTCAGCAACAATTGATACAGTGTCACAGCACAGAAATAAATCATTAACCCTTTACTAATCCTTGGTTTCAACCAATTATCAAATTCCCATTTCAAGAATTCATGGGCAACCGTTTGTAACAGAATGTATTTTCTAACCTCCCATTTAATTCTTTATTTTTGATTATCTAAAATTTGTGCCCTCAACAAGTGACTGAATCTGAAATTAATGTAAGCTTTGAAGGTCTTCCTGAGAAATTATTCTGTGTTTGTTACTCTTCACCTGAAAATCCTGCCTAAATTCCCTATTTACTTTAACTTTTAAGACATGGCTCCTACTTTTTATAACCTCTCAAAAGCCATAATCCTGCTTTCTGTGTTGTGGTGCCAAATATTACATGCAATTCAAACCAGTGATTTATGCAGTTGCTACATGACTACATTGCTTTCATTGATCTCACCAAAGCCTTTGACCTCGTCAGCAGACGTGGTCTCTTCAGACTACTAGAAAAGATTGGATGTCCACCAAAGCTACGAAGTATCGTCACCTCATTCCATGACAATATGAAAGGCACAATTCAACATGGTGGCTCATCATCAGACCCCTTTCCTATCCTGAGTGGTGTGAAACAGGGCTGTGTTCTCGCACCCGCACTCTTTGGGATTTTCTTCTCCCTGCTGCTTTCACATGCGTTCAAGTCTTCTGAAGAAGGAATTTTCCTCCACACAAGATCAGGGGACAGGTTGTTCAACCTTGCCCATCTCAGAGCGAAGTCCAAAGTACGGAAAGTCCTCATCAGGGAACTCCTCTTTGCTGACGATGCTGCTTTAACATCTCACACTGAAGAGTGCCTGCAGAGTCTCATCGACAGGTTTGCGGCTGCCTGCAATGAATTTGGCCTAACCATCAGCCTCAGGAAAATGAACATCATGGGGCAGGATGTCAGAAATGCTCCATCCATCATTATTGGTGACCACGCTCTGGAAGTGGTTCAAGAGTTCATCTACCTAGGCTCAACTATCACCAGTAACCTGTCTCTAGATGCAGAAATCAACAAGCGCATGGGTAAGGCTTCCACTGCTATGTCCAGACTGGCCAAGAGAGTGTGGGAAAATGGCGCACTGACACGGAACACAAAAGTCCGAGTGTATCAAGCCTGTGTCCTCAGTACCTTGCTCTATGGCAGCGAGGCCTGGACAACGTATGTCAGCCAAGAGCGACGTCTCAATTCATTCCATCTTCGCTGCCTCCGTAGAATACTTGGCATCAGGTGGCAGGACCGTATCTCCAACACAGAAGTCCTCGAGGCAGCCAACATCCCCAGCTTATACACACTACTGAGTCAGCGGCGCTTGAGATGGCTTGGCCATGTGAGCCGCATGGAAGATGGCAGGATCCCCAAAGACACATTGTACAGCGAACTCGCCACTGGTATCAGACCCACCGGCCGTCCATGTATCCGCTTCAAAGACTTCTGCAAACGCGACATGAAATCCTGTGACATTGATCACAAGTCGTGGGAGTCAGTTGCCAGTGTTCGCCAGAGCTGGCGGGCAGTCATAAAGGCGGGGCTAAAGTGTCGCGAGTCGAAGAGACTTAGCAGTTGGCAGGAAAAAAGACAAAAGCGCAAGGGGACAAAGCCAACTGTGAAACAGCCCCAACAAACAAATTTTTCTGCAGCACCTGTGGAAGAGCCTGTCACTCTAGAATTGGCCTTTATAGCCACTCCAGGCGCTGCTCCACACAGCACTGACCACCTCCAGGCGCTTACCCATTGTCTCTCGAGATAAGGAGGCCAAAGAAGAAAAAAGAGACATGACAACCTCTTTTGATTAATATTTGCCTATTCTTTGAGTACAACCAAGTAGCTTGCACTTGGCTGATGTTTTCTACAGTTCTTCCACAGTGTCCCCAAATGTTCTCATCAGTACATTTTAAGACTGCTCCTTTTAACACACTCATAACCCCTTACTAGATTGAAAAGTTTCTAGTTACTGCAGCTCTCAGTTTTCCATCCAGAATTCTATTTTACTCCATTTACTTTAGTCATTCATTGCCGATTTGAAACCTTGTGGGAAGTCTTTTGAAAATCTAAAAACACATTGCATTTCTTAAAGCTTTCATGACTTATCCCCTGTAGGCAAAACTTCCTGAATCCAATCCTTTTACAAAGCTGTGCTTTTCTCATTAGGCTCCTCAAAATTATACAGAAAATTTACCATATAACAAATGTTGCTATCCAGTTGTTTCCAGATATATTTAGAGCTGTCAACCCTCCAACATTGTCCTAGAGTTCCCAGAAATTAAAGGTTCCTTTCCCGGGGCACTGCTGCAAACAAACCTGGGATGAAAATCTTTGGGGCGTTAGAAAAATTGTGTTTTTTAATATTCTTTGAACACTTTTGTTTATATGGAACTTGCTACCAGAAGGAATAGTTGAGGGGAATAGCATCAATTCATTTAGGAGGATGTGGATGTGGATGTACACATGTGGGAGAATAGAATAAAAGGTTATGCTGATGGGGTGAGATGAAGAGTGGTAGGAGGAGGTTCATGTAAAACATAAACATCAGCATGGACTAGTTGGGACAAATGGCCTGTCTCTGTGTTGTAAATTCCAAGTAGAACCATAATTTGGTTTTGGAATTACAAAACACATTGACTGTATTCAGTTCAACAGACCTGTGTTTCTGTGCTAAAACAACATTTTGGCTTCCTCCTACTTTGTTTTCCATCTATCCAAAGCTGAGAGAAAGAGTTTTAAAGAATAGGAATTTTAAACACTGCATATTTGGATCTCATCCTCGGACCTGCTTGGTAGAACAAAAATTCAGTCGTAGGAGAGTTCCATTATTAATCACTGACAGGATTCTCTACAACGCCATATTACACATCCACTTGATACTGGAATGTGTCGTACACCCACAACAAAAACATTGGACAGAGAACCTTCAATACAAGTGGCATATATTATCCATTATTTTTATTCTCAGGATGTGGATGTTGCTGGCAAGGGAGCATTTATTGCCCATCCCTAGTTGCCCTTGAGAAAGTGATGGTGAACCTTCTCCTTCAACTATAACAGTCTGATATATCAGATTGGCTTGCTAGGTCACTTGCATAGGGCAGTTAAGAGTTAACCACATTGGTGTGTGTTTGGAGTCACATGTAGCTCAGACCAGGTAAGAACAGCAGGTTTCCTTCCCTCAAGGATATTTATGAACCAGTTGGAGTTTTTAGGACAATCCGACAGCTTCGTGGTCACTTTTGCTAATCCCAGATTTCTTTCTAAAACTAAATTCAAAATCTCAAATTGCCACAGTGGGATTTGAGCTCTCATGCTCTTGATTATTAGGTAGACAACCACCAGGCCACCATACCCATGGAACATGACCATCCAGAATGTAATGAATCTATGAACAGCTCGTTATTTATTGATTATTTCTTTCCTCACAGATGCAGACAGAGCCTGTAAAATGGCCATCGAATGGGAAACTGCAAGTTGCCCCTTGAAGACTAAAATGTCCCTTAAATGTAATGCTTTAAAAGATAACACCTAAGAAAATGTAAGCTGTAAATACGTTTAAATCGCTTTTAAAACTCAGAACACATACAGTGAAACAATGTTTAAAAATAAATCTTGTTAAATTGATGCAATATTTTTTTCCAAACTACATAGCAGATTGAAGAATGCAGCTGTAAGAATTGAGTTTTCTGCTTCATGTATTGAGTAGGTTGTGCAGAAGGCAGCAGCATGTCATGATCAATAGATTATTAATGACTTAATGTGGCTTTAAAAACAAAACATATTAAAGTGCACTATGAGTGGGATGCAGTAAAGGAGAATGCCGACATAATGAATATCGAAAAGCAGATGACCATTTTGATCGCTGATTTATGAGTAGCTAAAAAAAACACAAACAAGTTCCAACTTAAACCCCATTGATTAAGAAAAATAAACCTAAACTGGAACTTTCAGCTGGAATTGGGCTGTTGGCCAACATTTTCTTCACTAATTGTTTCAAGACCAGGAACATTAATTTAATAAACTTCTCTGCTAAAATGCACAAGTCAATTAACCAAAGAAGCCACTCTACAATCTGCACTTGCATGAAAAGGGACTTGGCTTGCTAACGGCATTTAGCATCCATTAAGGACTTTCGCATATTCCAAACACTTAGGTGAGAGATTGATAAATGGTGCATTGCTTGATGAATTTGGATTTTTTTTTCACCGAGCATGTTTAATAGCCAGCACTGTAATTCAGTCACTGGGTTGATAATGTTTTAAATTGTAACCAGCAGCTGAAATATGTTTCCTGAAAAATCAGAGTGTGAGGTGAATGTTAAAACTCAAACATGCAATGCTGACAACCATGTTTTAATCAACCATGGAAAAGAAAATTATGCGCGATTTGAAAGCTATCTACGATCTTTCATCAGTCAGGCACTTAGCTTAATAGATATGTTTCATTGAGATTGGATATCGAACCTTACTCTTTCAGCTCTAGGATCCAGGTTTGAGACCAGCGCATATAAGGGTTAGAACCTCATCCAGGGGTCGATCTGACACATGTTTGAGTGATTGTCACCGAAATCCTCGACGCAGAACATGAAAATCTTCACAATTTGATGTAGGATCATAGTACCTTACAGCACGGGGGTACCCATTCTTGCCTGTTTCATATTATTGAAAAAGCTGTCCAATTTATTCCCACACCTCAGCTTTATCCCCATAACCCTGCAAATTAGTTCTCTTCAAAAACATTTCTAATTGCTTTTTGAAAGTTCCTATCAGATCTGCTTCCACTACCACTTCAGGTAGAGCGTTCTGGATTTTAACAGCCCTGTGCGTGTGAAAAAAATTCCATTCATTACCCCTTTAGTTCTTTGGTCAATTATTTTAAATCTATGCCTGCTAGTTACCTATCCACTTGCCAGAAGAAACAGTTTCTCCCTACCTACTCTACCAAAACACCTTATAATTTTGAACAGCTCTATTAGGTCTCCCCTTAACCTTCTCTGCTCTAAGGACAACCATCCTAGCTTCTCCAATCTCTCCACATAACTGAAGTCTCTGTCACTGACGCCATTAAAAAATCTTCCTCTTACTTAGAGAGATTGTAAAAATGACACTAAAATGAAGTGGAAAACTTCACATTGTGCGCAGCAGGTGATCTTGTACATTTTGGACATGTTATATCAGAATTACAGTTGAAACTGCTGTGCTGAATGTGTCAACATTTTCAACTGTTTTGACCTTGAGGTTGCAACTTTCCAGTAACAGCTTACGAGGTGGTTTGGATGCATGGGTGCAAGTCAGTGGGCCACAATTCAGTGTCCATTTGCTTAAGGGGCTTGTAAGCTATCACTAAGGAAGGAAGAAAGTATTCGATATAGTCCTTTGCCACATTCTCAGGATGTCCAATGACATCTTAATAAATTTTAATAAATTAATAAATGTTGACATGCACTCACGGTTGTGTGAGCAAACATTGAGGTCCAATTCCCACACAGAAAGATCCCATCACCAGCGAATGACCTGAAAATGGCATACAAATTCAGCCTGACAGTGCCTATTTTTCAGGCTCTAAATAGTCTATCAGGATCCCAATATGGCAGGCAGTAAATATGCATGCATTTCTGGCCATAAGTATACCACCTACCATATTGGGTAAGGTTGATGTTCTGGTGAGGGGAATGCACCACTGGAACATTCAATGGGAAGAATATCTTACTTAAATTAAGAACAAAAACAAGAAATGCTGGATTCACTCAGCAGGTCTGGCAGCATCTGTGGAAAGAGAAGCAGAGTTAACGTTTCGGGTCAGTGACCCTTCTTCGGAACTGACAAATATTAGAAAAGTCACAGATTATAAACAAGTGAGGTGGGGGTTGGGCAAGAGATAACAAAGGAGAAGGTGCAGATTGGACCAGGCCGCATAGCTGACCAAAAGGTCACGGAGCAAAGGCAAACAATATGTTAATGGTGTGTTGAAAGACAAAGCATTAGTACAGATTAGGTGTGAATAAACTGAATATTGAACATCAGCAAGTGCAAACCTGAAGAAAAACAACCTGAAAAAAACAGTGGGTAAGCAAACTGAACAAACTAAGATGAAATGAAATAAATGCAAAAAATGTAAAAAGGAATGCAAAAAAAAGGAAGAAAAAATAACTAAAAATGACTAAAAATGAAAGTAAAGTGGGGGGCTGTCATGCTCTGAACTTATTGAACTCAATGTTCAGTCCGGCAGGCTGTAGTGTGCCTAATCGGTAGATGAGATGCTGTTCCTCGAGCTTGCGTTGATGTTCACTGGAACACTGCAGCAATCCCAGGACAGAGATGTGAGCATGAGAGCAGGGGGGAGTGTTGAAATGGCAAGCAACCGGAAGCTCAGGGTCCTGCTTGCGGACTGAGCGGAGATGTTCCGCAAAGCGGTCACCCAGTCTGCGCTTGGTCTCCCCAATGTAGAGGAGACCACACTGTGAGCAGCGAATACAGTATACTACATTGAAAGAAGTACAAGTAAATCACTGCTTCACCTGAAAGGAGTGTTTGGGGCCTGGGATAGTGAGGAGAGAGGAGGTAAATGGGCAGGTATTACACCTCCTGCGATTGCAAGGGAAGGTGCCCTGGGACGGGGACGAGGTGGTGGGGGTAATGGAGGAGTGGACCAGGGTGTCGCGGAGGGAACGATCCCATTGGTCGTCATTGGACGACATTGGTCGTCTCAATTTCTCTGCCCCCCTCACTCACTCTAACCTGTCCCCCTCTGAACTTGAGGCACTCCGTTCTCTCAGGTCTAACCCCGACATGGTCATCAAACCTGCAGACAAGGGTGGTGCTGTTGTTGTATGGCGTACCGACCTCTACCTTGCAGAAGCTCAACGCCAACTCACAGACACCTCTTCCTACCTCCCTCTGGACCATGACCCCACCACCGAACATCAAGCCACCGTCCAAAGGACTGTCACTGACCTCATCTCCTCTGGAGATCTTCCCTCTACAGCTTCCAACCTCATAGTCCCGCAACCCCGGACAGCCCGCTTCTACCTCCTTCCCAAAATCCACAAACGGGACTGTCCCGGCAGACCCATTGTGTCAGCCTGCTCCTGCCCAACTGAACTTATTTCTTCCTATCTAGACTCTATCTTTTCTCCGCTGGTCCAGTCTCTTCCCACCTACATCCGTGACTCTTCTGACGCCCTACGTCATTTTGACAATTTCCAGTTTCCTGGTCCCAACCGCCTCCTCTTCACTATGGACGTCCAATCGCTCTACACCTCCATCCCCCACCAGGATGGTTTGAGGGCTCTCCGCTTCTTCCTGGAACAGAGGCCCAACCAGTCCCCATCCACCAACACCCTCCTCCGCCTGGCTGAACTTGTTCTCACATTGAACAACTTCTCCTTCAACTCCATGCATTTCCTTCAAGTAAAAGGTGTCGCTATGGGTACCCGCATGGGTCCTAGTTATGCCTGTCTTTTTGTGGGATATGTCGAGCATTCTTTGTTCCAGTCCTACTCAGGCCCCCTCCCCCAACTCTTTTTCCGGTACATTGATGACTGTATCGGTGCCGTTTCCTGCTCCCGCCCCGAACTAGAAAACTTTATCAACTTTGCTTCCAATTTCCACCCTTCTCTCACCTTTACATGGTCCATCTCTGACACTTCCCTTCCCTTCCTCGACTTCTCTGTCTCCATCTCTGGGGATAGGTTGTCTACCAATATCCATTATAAGCCCACTGACTCCCACAGCTACCTCGACTACACTTCTTCACACCCTACCTCCTGTAAGGACTCCATTCCATTCTCCCAGTTTCTCCATCTCCGACGCATCTGCTCTGATGACGCTACCTTCCATGACGGTGCTTCTGATATGACCTCCTTTTTCCTCAACCGAGGATTTCCCCCCACCGTGGTTGACAGGGCCCTCAACCGTGTCCGACCCATTCCCCGCACCTCTACCCTCACCCCTTCCCCTCCCTCCCAGAACCGTGACAGGGTTCCCCTTGTCCTCACTTTTCATCCCACCAGCCTCCATATCCAAAGGATCATCCTCCGCCATTTTCGCCACCTCCAGCGTGATGCCACTACCAGTCGCATCTTCCCCTCCCTTCCCCTGTCAGCATTCCGAAGGGATCGTTCCCTCCGCGACACCCTGGTCCACTCCTCCATTACCCCCACCACCTCGTCCCCGTCCCAGGGCACCTTCCCTTGCAATCGCAGGAGGTGTAATACCTGCCCATTTACCTCCTCTCTCCTCACTATCCCAGGCCCCAAACACTCCTTTCAGGTGAAGCAGCGATTTACTTGTACTTCTTTCAATGTAGTATACTGTATTCGCTGCTCACAGTGTGGTCTCCTCTACATTGGGGAGACCAAGCGCAGACTGGGTGACCGCTTTGCGGAACATCTCCGCTCAGTCCGCAAGCAGGACCCTGAGCTTCCGGTTGCTTGCCATTTCAACACTCCCCCCTGCTCTCATGCTCACATCTCTGTCCTGGGATTGCTGCAGTGTTCCAGTGAACATCAACGCAAGCTCGAGGAACAGCATCTCATCTACCGATTAGGCACACTACAGCCTGCCGGACTGAACATTGAGTTCAATAATTTCAGAGCATGACAGCCCCCCACTTTACTTTCATTTTTAGTCATTTTTAGTTATTTTTTCTTCCTTTTTTTTGCATTCCTTTTTACATTTTTTACAATCTTTTTTTTGCATTTATTTCATTTCATCTTAGTTTGTTCAGTTTGCTTACCCACTGTTTTTTTCAGGTTGTTTTTCTTCAGGTTTGCACTTGCTGATGTTCAATATTCAGTATATTCACACCTAATCTGTACTAATGCTTTGTCTTTCAACACACCATTAACATATTGTTTGCCTTTGCTCCGTGACCTTTTGGTCAGCTATGTGGCCTGGTCCAATCTGCACCTCCTCCTTTGTTATCTCTTGCCCAACCCCCACCTCACTTGTTTATAATCTGTGACTTTTCTAATATTTGTCAGTTCCGAAGAAGGGTCACTGACCCGAAACGTTAACTCTGCTTCTCTTTCCACAGATGCTGCCAGACCTGCTGAGTGAATCCAGCATTTCTTGTTTTTGTTTCAGATTTCCAGCATCCGCAGTATTTTGCTTTTACTTAAATTAAGACCTTATGCCTATTAACCACATTTGACCACCAATCGGTCCCCACACCTCACATCTGCTACTGCTATCTCAGCAGCAGAGCAACTAACAGCTTGTCCGATAATGACTACCATTTTCCCTCTCAGATGAGGAATGAGAGCATTGGGGCTTTCTTAAAACTCTGAGGGCCAACCGTTTTACATAGAATTACTGCTCTGTGTAACTACGATTAGCAGCCATACTAGTTAGAGGCCCCGAAGAGTTTGCTGTTACCAACCTACACATACATTCTCTGCATTAAGTTAGGTAGGGTGTGTTTCTCTGTGGAAAGAGTGCAGCTCATATTGGGCAAACAGAAACACTACCTGTGTTCTTGATGAGTGAAGAGCCTGCATTTACCATTGACCAGAAACTGAACTGGACCAGCCACATAAATACTGTGGCTACAAGAGCAGATCAGATGTTGGGAATTCTGCCGCGAGTATCTCACCTCCTGACTCCACAGTGCCTGTCCACAATCTACAAGGCACAAGTCAGGAGAATGATGGAATACTCTCCACTTGCCTGGATGGGTCCAGCTCCAACAACACTCAAGAAGCTCAACACCATCCAGGACAATGCAGCCCGTTTGATTGGCACCCCATCCACAAACATTCACACCCTCCACCACCAACGCACAGTGGCAGCAGTGTGTACCATCTGCAAGATGCACTGCAGCAACTCCCCAAGGCTCCTGCGACAACACCTTCCAAACCTGCAACCTCTACCACCTAGAAGGACAAGGGCACAGTTGCATGGGAACACCACCACTTGCAAGTTCCCCTCCCATCCTGACTTGGAACTATATCGCTGTTCCTTCACTGCCGCTGGGTCAAAATCCTGGAACTCCCTTCCTAACAAGACTAATGTGTACCTACATCACATAGACTGCAGCGGTTCAAGAAGGTTGCTCAACACCACCTTCTCAAGGGCAATTAGAGATGGCAACAAATGCTGACTCTGACAGCGCACCCACATGTCATGAATGTATAAAAAAAATCTGGGACATGCCAAAGCACTGCAGAACCAATGAATTACCATTGCTGTAATTCATGCACACATGGCATCCAAGTTAGGAGCAGCCAGATCAAAGGCAAGGAGATGTTGGTGTTTTTGGGCCAATCTGGTGACTGCTGGTCAGGGAGCCTAAGGGACTACCTGCCAGTCACAGGAATTGGGCCCAAGACCTATTTTTTTAGATTTATTGCTATTGCTGTAGTTTTTAAGCTGCATCTTGTTGTCATTCTCCATGGCTACACAGCATCTACAATTTTTCCAGCTCCCCTTCCTGTGGCTTTCTCTTTCTAAAATTCTATTTTGCTATTTTTATTACATAGAATTTACAGCACAGAAACAGGCCATTTGACTGAATTGGTCTATACAGGTGTCTATGCTCCACGTGAGCCTCCTCCCACTTTATTTCATATAATACTATAGAAACATAGAAAATAGGAGCAGGAGTAGGCCATTTGGCCATTCAGGCCTGCTCCGCCATTCAAAACAGATCATGGCTGACCGTCTAATTCAAGACCTTGTTCCTGCTTTCACCCCATATCCCTCGATCCCTTTGGCATTAAGAAATATATCTATCTCCTTCTTGAATATATTTAATGACTTGGCCTCCACTGCCTTCTGCGGTAAAGAATTCCACAGGTTAACCACCCTCTGAGTGATGAAATTTCTCATCTCGGTTCTAAATGACATACCCTGCATCCTGAGACTGTGACCCTTGGTCTGAGACTGTGACCCTTGGTTCTGGATTTTCCAGCCATCAGGAACATCCTCCCTGCATCTAGCCTGTCTAGTCCTGTTAGAATTTTATAGATTTCTATGAGATCTCCTCTCATTCTTCTAAACTCTAGTGAATATAGGCCGAATCAACCCAATCTCTCCTCATACGTCAATCCTGCCATCCCAGCAATCAGCCTAGCAAATATTCTTTGCACTCCCTCCATGGCAAGAACATCCTTTCTCAGATAAGGAGAACAAAACTGCACACAGTACTCCAGATGTGGTCTCACCAAGGCCCTGTGAAACTGCAGTAAGACTTGTACTCAAATCCTCTTGCAATGAAGGCCTTCCTAATTGCTTGCTGCACTTGAATGCTTGCTTTCAGAGACTGGTGCACAAGGACACCAAGGTCTTGTTGCACCTCCCCCTTTCCCAATCTATCACCATTCAGATCATAATCTGCTTTTCTGTTTTTACAACCAAAGTGGATAACCTCACATTTATCCACAATATACTGCATCTGCCATGCATTTGCCCACTCACCCAACTTGTCCAAATCACATTGGAGCCTCTTTGCATCCTCCCCACAGCTCACATTCCCCCCCACCCCCAGCTTTGTGTCATCTGCAAACTTGGAAATGTTACATTTAGTTCCCTTACCCAAGTCATTAATATATATTGTGAATAGCTGGGGCCCAAGCACTGATCCCTGCAGTACCCCACTAGTCACTGCCTGTTTCCTGTCTGTCAACCAATTCTCCAGCCATGCCAGTATATTACCCCCAATCCCACGTGCTTTAATTTTGCACACTAACCTCTTATGTGGGACCTTATCAAAAGCCTTCTGAAAATCCAAATACACCACATCCACTGGTTCTCCCTTATCTATTCTACTAGTTACATCCTCAAAAAACTCCAGTAGATTTGTTAAGCATGATTTCCCTTTCATAAACCCATGATGACTTTGTTCAATCTCATTTATGCTTTCCAAGTGTTCTGCTATCACAACCTTTATAATAAACTCTAGCATTTTCCCCATTACTGATGTAAATCTAACTGGTCTGTAACTTCCTGTTTTTTCTCTCCCTCCTTTTTTAAATAGTGGGGTTAAATTTGCCACCCTCCAATCTGTAGGAACTGCTCCAGTGTCCATAGAATTTTGGATAACATATCCTTCTACTCCTTTCTCCCTCATGAGCTTATCTAGCTTCCCCTTAAATGCATCTACACTATTCAGCTCAACTCTTCCTTGTGGTAGCAAGTTCACACATTCTAACCATTCATTGCGTAAAAACATTTCTCCTGAATTCTTTAGTGGATTTAATAGTGTCTATCTGATATTCATGATCCTTAGTTTTGGGTGGCCCCCTCTCACAAGTGAAACATCTCTCTATCTACTCTATCAAGCCCCTCATAACTTTAAAGAACTCTATCAGGTCGCCCACTCAGCCTTCACGTTTCTGGAGCAAAAAACACCAGACTGTTCCATCGTTCCTGATAGTTATGAGCTCTTAGTCCTGGTAAATCCCCTTTTGCACTTTCTCCCTTCTTTTCCTTTCTAGATAGGATTATATAGGATATACGGCACAGAAACAGGCCACTCAGCCCAACCAGTCTATTTTGGCATTTATACTTCAGTTGATCCTCCTCCCATCTTTCCTCATCTAAATCTATCATTGTAATCCTCTACTCCCTCTCCCTCATCTGCTTACTTCCGGTTTAAAGCTCCCCCATTCTAAACTACACCAAGAATGGAGAAAACCACTGAACAGAAAGGTGCCCCTGCTACACCACAAGGTGGCCTCCTCCTGCCACTCTCTGGGAAGAGGACCTCCTTTCTCTCCCTCACTGCCTCCAGCATTAGATCCAGTTGGACATCAATGAAGCGAGGGTCTGCTCTGCCCCTAGTACTGGACTCCAGCTCCTCTGTAAACATTTGCTTCCATGTGCGTGTGGGTGTGTGCACGTGTGGCCGTGCGTGTGTATATATGTGTGTGTATGTTGTGTATATGTGTGGGTGTGTGTGTGGGTGTGTGGGTGAGTTTGTGGGTGGGTGTGTGTGTGTGTGTGTATGTGTGTGTGTGTGGGTGGGTGTGTGGGTGGGTGTGTGGGTGGGTGGGTGTGTGTGTGGGTGCGTGTGTGTGTGTGTGGGTGTGCGTGCGTGCGGGTGGGTGTGCATGCATGTATGCATGTGCGTGTATGCGTGTGCGTGTATGTGTGTGTGTGTATGCGTGTGTATGTATGTGGGGGGGGTGGGGGTGGTGGGGGGGATATATGATATAGATGATTCCCAAGAAACAAACTGCTCCTGTGGAGTCATTAACACCCAGAATGCACCATGGCAACTTATGTGATGTGACAACAAACAAAATAATTTACAAATATCAGCCGTGAGGAGTGAGCAAAAAAACTAAAATAAATATATTTTTATTTTATCCATTTTAGCTCATGAAATACACATTCAAAGCTAACAGTATTGCTTTGGGACAAGCATTTTTAGTGCAGAGAGGGGAAGTAATGTTTTTGCCCAGGTTGAAGGGAATCATCTGATATTGTATGCAGTTGGCTGAACGTAGATTATTGGAAAAAAGAAAATCAGATACGATAGAACTCAATGCACATTTATACCCAACTGGACCTAAAGCAAAAATGACTTGCATTAATGCAATGCCTTTCACAACCTCTGGACATCCCAAAGCACTTTACAGGGAATGTAATGTCGGAAATGAAACAGCCAGTTGCATAAAGCAAGCTCCCACAAACGGCAATGTGATAATGGCCCCAAAATCTATTTTAGTGACATTAGTTGAGGGATAAATATTGGACAAGAGAATGGAGAGAACTCCCCTGCTCTTCTTCATATAGTACCATGGAAGCTTTTTGCATCAACCTGAGAGGGCAACAAAAACAACAGCAATGTATATTTATGCAGCGCCTTTAACATAATAAAACTTCCCAAGGCTCTTCACAGAGGTGTTATGGAGTAAAATTTGACATCAAGCTACATAAGGAGATATTAGGGCAGATGGCCAAAAGCTTGGTCAAAGAGGCAGGTTTTAAGAACCGTTTTAAAGGTGAAACGAGAGGTAGAGAGGAAGAGGTTTAGGGAGGAAATTCCAGAGATTGGGGTCCAGTCAGATGAAGGCACGGCCACCAGTAGTAGAGTAATTAAAATCAGGGACGCTCAAGAGGTCATAGTTAGAGGAGCACAGAGATCTCGGAAGGTTGTGGGGCTGGAGGAGATTACCGAGATAGGGAGGGACAAGGCCATGGAGGGTTTTGAAAACAAGGATGAGAATTTTAAAGTTGAATCATTGCTTAACCAGGAGCCAACGTAGGGCAGCACAGTGGTGATAGATAAATGGGGCTTGGCGTGAGTAAGGACACGGGCAACAGAGCTTTGATTGGCCTCAAGTTAACGGAAGGTAGAATGCGGGAGGCTGGCCAGGAGTGCATTGGAATAGTCAAGTCTAGAGGTACAAAGGCATGGATGCGGGTTTCAGCAGTCAATAAGCTGAGGCAGAGACAAAGTCGGGTGATCTTATGGAGGTGGAAATAAACAGCCTTAGTGATGGTGAGGATATGTGGTCACGAGCTCACCTCGGGGTCAAATAAGGCACCAAGGTTGCGAAGAGTCTGCTCTGCCTCAGACAGTTGCTGGGGAGAGGGACTGAGTCATTAACTAGGGAGCAGAATTTGTAGGGGTGACTGAAGACAATGGTTGATATCTTCCCAATGTTTGGTTGGAGGAAATTTCAGCTTATATCTGAAGGATGGCAGTGCAGCACTTCCCTCAACACTGAACTGCAGTGTCTGGCTGCCTTTTGTGCTCCAGTCTCTGGGGACATGGGTTCAAACCCCACTATAACAGCTGGTCGAATTTAAATTCAATTAATTTAATAAAATATGGAATTAGTCTCTGTAATGTGCCATAAAGCTATTGTCAATTGTTGTAAAAACCCATTGAGTTCACAATATATTTTAGTGTCCTATTGGGAAGGATATCTGCCGTCCTTATCTGGTCTGGTCTACATGTAACTCCAGACCGACAGCAATGTGGTTGACTCTTAACTGCCCTCTGAAATGGCTTAGCAAGCCACAAAGTTGTCAAAGACAATTAGGAATGGGCAACAAATGCTGACCTTGTCACACCCACATCCCATGAAACAATAAAAAAAATTGCCCCTTATCCTTTTGAATCTCTTCATCACATTATATTCTGTACTTATTTTGCTTTCACAATTACAACAACTCCCATTTACATACGCACCTTTAACAAATAGAAACATCACACACTGCATCACAGAGGTGTAAGGAAAAGTGAAACATACATATGTCAAATTTTTATTTTCCTGTTGTGCCCTAGTTACAGTAATGAAGCATTAATACTGTCAGAGTATTCACGATAAACACTCAGCGTGCACACAGGGCAGCAAAGGGTTAATCAGAAATGTGTTAACAAAGGGCAAAGGAAAATTTACAACAGCATGGGAGCCATCCGCTCTGTTATATCAGTGTCCAACCTCTGTCAATAAATCAAATAACTTATAGAAATTCAATAATGTTTTATTCGATAAATGGCAAGGTGGTCCCTAATCCCTTTTATGTTTATCATGGATGCATCTGCCAATTCTCCCTCTTCTGACAAGACACTTCATCATTTTTAGACAGGACGTGGTGTTTAAATCTATCTCATTAATGAGTATAACTCTCAAGGTCAGAGACAGAAAAATAGGTGTGTTCCTGCAGGAACTAAAGAACATGACACTTGATGCACTTGAATAATGCTCCTGACTGGCCCATACCAGCCTCTCTGCTGCAGTGTTAAAACTAGAAAGTGGCATGGTCGTGAAAGATGACGGGCTGGGTTTTAAGGATCCCTCAATGTCGGGATCCGTGGTGGGGGGGTGCCTGAAGATGGCCCCGGATTAAATCCGCCACGGACTTTGACGTTGGCAGGGCCCTTCCCGATATTACCGGGAGCAGCAGGGCCTCCTGGCCGTCCCTTGTCGCTCGGCAATGGGGCCACAATTTAAATATGCAAATAAATTAAAATAAGTGAATTAGTCAATCTCACGTTGCCTGCTGATGTCCCGCCACGATCTTCAGCCCAGCACCAGCACTGCCATGCCTTTGGACCCCCGTCCGGGGAAACGAGGCACAACACTGGTGGGGAAGTGGGGGAGAAGGTACGTTTTTCCATGCGGAGGTGGGGGGGGGCAGGGGACGGGGTCAAATAAATGTCATGGGTGGAAGGGTTGTGCTTTAAACTTTAGCCAGTTTGCAGGGGGGGAGGGGGAGGGGGGGGGATAGGCCAGATGGTAAAGGTGTTTTGGGGGCGGAAAGTGCAAATAATTAATTTAATTGTTATTGGGGGGGTTAGAAAAGGGCCAACAGCGATGCATTTATTTCTTTTAATTCTATTTCCCTATAAATAATTAATTTTCCTGGTAGAGCCCTTTAGAAAATGTGTCAGCACCTGCGCACAGGCAGCTGACGCCATTGCTGGGGACGGGTAGCCCGCCCCCTCCACATGATCGGGGTGGGGAGTGGCCCGGCCCTGCTGTTTAAATTAGCCGCCATGCTTGGAATCGCGACAGCTGTTTGGCATGTGTCCCGCAGAGGGCGGGCCGCCAATTTCTTCGCCTGTCGCCTATACAATTTAGCCCAATGTCAAACACTGGAGAGCACTCATTGTGATATTGTGCAAATTGATGGGGCATTAAAGAGTTGAGTGATTTAGTGCTGTGCCAGTACTATGAAAATGAATGCACACTATCTTGGATTAACTGAATAAGGCCACACTCATCTTGCATCTAAAAAAAATAGTTTGCGAAACAAAGAAATCAAAGTACTCTGGACCCTGACGATAATTGAGGGTGTTTCTGTGTCATATAGTGGAGCCACCATTCCTGGAGAGAAGAGATAATTGGGTAATTCCCCCGTCAATCACCCCTGACAACCACACTGTTATAAGTGAATGATATTGATCATATGTGTATTATTTGCATTATGTTACTATCCTCCACTCACTGCATTTACTGGGAAATAACTCTGCCCTTATCGGGAGACATGGCTGTAGCTTTGCTCACAAGTTCTATTTGCTGCAATTCACAAATTTTAACTTTCCAAGGGTATAAAAGGATATGGGACCAAGGCAGGTGGATGGAGTTAGGATACAGATCAGCCACAGCCTCACTGACCAATGGTGCAGGCTGAATATTCCTTTATTCCTAAAGGAATAAACTGTAAATAGGCTTTGCTGTAAAATAAACTGTTCACTGTGAGTCCTGCTCTAAGTCCCACCCCAGCTCTAACTCAGTAGCTGATGCAGTGGTGTCAAATAGACACTCTGGAAATTTACAGCCAGAGACAGAAACAAGATAAAAGCTCAGTCTGTAATCAATAGGGAGATTAAAGGATGTATAGAAAAGCACTCATATTTGCTGCAACCCGCCCCCCCCCCCTCATATTTACTAACTTTAAATCTGCTTTAACTACACAGAATGGCCAACATAAGTTTTTCTACACGTCAGGCAAGTTTTCCAGTCATTTTAAAAATTATTGTTCGGCGAATTATTCAAAACTATCTGCTGGTAAAAGGCTTGCTGAAACGTTAAACTACTAACAAGCAATTATGTGGAAAAACAGGATTACTAAAGCAAGAACAGAATATCAATATCCTGCGGAAATTCACAGATTTGGGAAGAGCTGTCAGACTAACTGAACTGTGCATTTCAATAACACAGAGCAGATGAAACATCAGCCAACAAGAAGCATGGCAAGACAGATGCTGCTTCCTTTTGGGGTTAAGAATGAATTTTCCTGATGTGTTATCACCCTTGGAAGAAGAAGAATTCAACAGATGCAGAATGAAATTTGAACGTCCCAAGGTAACAATGACAATAATGTCTCTATGAGAAAGCAGAAGCAGATTAAATTATGAAGCCAAGATACTTCACAGAGAGAGTGTTTGGAACGGGACACTTCCTGTAAACAGGCACTGAAGTACTGTGTGTAGGGCTGAGAAATGATTGATATGTACAATTCCCTCAAAAGAACTGAATTCAATTCGAGACTTCTTAAATACACAGGAGACCTGAAAAGATCAACAGCAGATTTCCAAATAAAAATCAGTTGAGCTCCTATTGAGGAAGGGATTATTAGACTAATCTTTAAAAGGTTTATAGTGCTGTATTTATAGTGGTTTCCACGTGTACTTTATGGGGGAGGACAGGTTTATCCCTAATCCTTGGCAGTCGGGTGATATCGTGCAAGATAGTTTCTCTTCACCTCCTGCATAAATATGAACCTGACATTTGGGAGAATCCAAATCGTGGATCATGCAACTCTTAATTTAATGTAGTAATTGACACTGAACACGTGTCTGTTATTAGCAGATAGTCTATGGTATTAGTTCATAGCAGATATAACCACTTTTGACACTTTTTCAAAATTAGCACCATCGAGATAATGAACCAGCAACAACATCCTGCATTTATATAGCACCTTTAACACAGAAAGACATCTTAAGAAACTTCACTGATGATATTGGACAAGTCAACAAAGTTTATGTGAGGAGGTGACTAAAAACTTGCTCAAAGAGGTAAGTTTTAAGGAAGGTCTTAAAGGAGAGAGAGGTGGAGAGGCAGAGAGGTGTAGCAAGGAAATTACAGAGCTGAGGGCCCAATAAGCTAAAGGCACGGCCACCAATGGTGGGGCAAACGGACCCCGAGCAATGCACGAAAGGCCTGTCATAGAGTCATTTACGGCACAGAAGGAGGCCATTCGTCCCATTGGGAGTCCATGCCGGCTTTCCACGGAGCAATCCAGTCAGTCCCACTTCCCCATTCAATCCCTGTAACCCTGCAAGTTTATTTCCTTTAAGTGCCCATCCGATTACCTTTGAAATCATTGATTGTTTCCACTTCCACCATCCTTGTAGACAGGGAGTTCCAGGTCATTACCGCTCACTGTGTACTTCTTCACATTCCCCTGCATCTCTTGCCCAAAACCTTTAATCTGTGCCCCCTAGTCTTTGTACCATCAGTTAATGGGAACAGTTTATCCTCGTCTAACTTATCTGAGCCTGTCATAATCTAGTACATTTCTATTAAATCTCCCCTCAATCTCCTTACCTCCAAGGAGAACAAACCCAGCTTTTCCAACATAACCTTGTAATTAAAATCTCCCATCCCTGGAACCATTCTGATAAATCTCCTCCGCAGCCTCTCAAGGACCCTCATATCCTTCCTGAATTGTGGTGACCAGAACTGGATGCAATACTCTAGTTGGGGTCTAACAAGAGGTTTATAAAGGTTCAGCATAACTTCCCTGTTTTTGTACTCAATGATTCTATTTATGAGGCCCAATATCCCACATGCTTGGCTAACCAGTCTCTCAATATGTCCTGCCATCTTCCAAGATCGATGCACTTGCACCCCCGGTCCCTTTGTTCCTGCACATTCTTTAGAACTGTGCCATTAAGTTGATAGTGCCTCACTCTATCCCTTCTGCCTAAATGTGTCACCTCACACTTGCCTGTATTAAATTCCATCTGCCACTTGCCTGCCCATTCTGCTAGCCTATCTATGTCCTGTTACAGGTGATTCGAATCATCCTCACCGTTTGCCACTCCTCCAAGTTTGGTGTCATCAGCAAATTTTGAAATTCTACTCTATATTCCAAGATCCAAGTCATTTATACATAGCAAAAAAAGAAGTGGTCCCAGCACTGACTCTTGGGGAACACAACTGTGTACCATCCTTCAGTCTGAAAAATAACAATTTACCGTGACTCGCTGTATTCTATCCTTAAGCCAATTTTTTATCCTCCCTCTCAATTTTGACCCTATCTATTGCCTCTACTCTTTCTGCTTCTACCAATGTTTTGTCAAATTCCTAATTTCTTGTAAACACTGATACAAAGAACTCATTAAGTATTCTAGCCTGCCCGATGCCTCGAAGCATATATTACCCTCTTTGACACCACATCTTACCATCCGCCTGCTATTTACTTGCCGGCTGAAGATTTTTGGTTTCCCTTTTATGTCAACTGCTTTCATATTCTCTCTTTGCCAGCTTTACTTTCCTCTTCACCTCCTCTCTCAACTTATTGGGCTGTATTTTATTAGTACGTTGCACTCCGCGGGGGCACACTGTGAGAGTGGCGGCCTTCCAACATGGGGGCTGATTTAAATAGAGGGGGCGGAGTGGCCGCCCCCGATGATGTAGAGGGGGTGAGCGCCGTGTCCCAGGCAACAATGCCTGGCATCCCCACGCAGGCGCTGGCGCCATTTTTAAAGGGCTTCAAGCCCTGACTGCTGATTTAAATTTTTAAACGGACCAGCACTTAAAATGTCAATAAAAACATTAAATTGAACATAAAAGCGTTACTTCCACCCCCCCAATGATCACACAATAAATTTATTTTCCTCTCCCCACCAAAAAAATATTTTTAACAGTCCCAACCTTTAAACCACAAACCTTGGACTCTTTGCCCTTCAACCCCTTCCCACCATCGCCACAGCTAATAAAAAATGTTTTCCCCGGTCCTCCACCCCTTACACCCTGAAAATTTTATTCCTCCCCCCTCCCCACCAGGTTCTTGCCTCGGAACTCCGTATGGAGTTCCAAAGGCACACGAGCTGCGTTTGGCGGCGGTAAAATTGGCGTGGGGCGGCCACCGCCTGCAGGTAGGTCAATTTACATCTAATTAATGTCAATTTGCATATTTAGATGAAGGCCCCGCCACCAGGCAGCGAGGGGCTGCACCGAAGTCCCCCCCGCTGCCGGTAATATGCGACAGGCTCTTCTCGACTTCGGGGATCAAGGCAGGCCTCGCCCCGTTGAATTTTACGTGCCACCCCACCCCACAGCGTTGAGGGGCTGGTAAAAACCAGCCCCTTGTTCTCACTTGAAGAATTCACCTGACAGGCATCATGCACCCTCTTTTTTGTTTCATCATTATCTCTATCTCCCTTGTCATCCAAGGAGCCATGTTGTTTGGTTCCCATACCTTTCGCCCTTGTTGGCATGTGCCCAGTCTGTACCTGAAGCATCTCTTCCTTAAAGATAACCCATTGTTCCATTACAGTTTTTCCTGTCAGTCTATGGCTCCATTTTACCCTGGCTAGATCCCTTCTCATTGTATTGAAAATAGCCCTTTTCCAATCTAGATATTCTGCCTTATATCGTTCCTTGTTTTTCTGCATTACAAGTCTAAACCTTATGATACTATGATCACTCTTACCCAAGTGCTCCCCACAGACGCTTGGTCCACTCATTTCCGAGCACAGATCCAGCAACGCCTCCCATCTTGTTGGGCCGAGAACATACTGATCAAGGAAATTCTCCCGAACACATTCCAGAAATTTCTCTACCTCCTTACCCTTTACTCTAAAATTATCCCAATGGATATTTGGATAATTAAAGTCCCCCAATATCACCACCCTGTAGTTCTTGTACATCTCTGTTTTTTCTGCACATTTGCTCCTCTATCTCTCCCCCCTAACTATTATACTATCTTAGCCAGGGTACAACAGTGAGGAAAGAGAGAATCTGATTCTGAAAGTAGTTATGAATTAGTTTGAGAGATAATGACATAGATTTAGGGGTCAGCAGCAAATGAACAGCACCAGTTTTTCATTACACTTACACTTCCTGACTTTCTGTGTGCCTTTGCACTGGATCTTGCAATGATTTGAAAGTTAAAACAGCATGGTGGTCTCTTTAGGGGATCTGGCACAAGTTTGAACAACAACAAATTACATTTGTATAGAAACTTTAGAACCATCTCACAGGAGTGTGTTCAGATAAAATTTGAACAGGATAAGCAACTGAGTTTTTAACCAATCATATTAAAGAGTCCTTAGTGAGGCATGCAGAGTCTAAATCAAAAGGTGGAAGTTCGAATGTTTAATTCAAAGCCAAAACATGTACAGAAGGTGAAATGAACAGAGGGAAAGAAAGATGTGAGTAAAAGAGAGAGATAAAAGAGATAAAGATAAAGTGAAAGTATAAAGATTTGGTTTAAATGTTTTTAGTTTTTTAAATCTCCAGCAATAATTAAAAGCTGAAGGAATGAGACTCCACACTTATAAAGTTAATTTTCAGGGTCAGAGAGTTTGGAACATAGTAACAAGAGGAGGCTATTTAAGCCCCTCGAGCCTGATCTGAAATTCAATGAGATTATGACTAATCTGCTACCCAACTCCATATACACACCTTTGCCCCATACCCCTTAATAACTTTGGATAACAAAAATCTAACAATCCCAGATTTAAAATGAACAATTGATCGAGCATCAATTGCCGTTTGCGGAAGAGAGCTCCAAACTTCTAAAAAAGCAAAATACTGCGGATGCTGGAAATCTGAAATAAAAACAAGAAATGCTGGAACCACTCAGCAGGTCTGGCAGCATCTGTAAAAAGAGAAGCAGAGTTAACGTTTCAGGTCAGTGATCCTTCTTCGGAACTGACAAATATTAGAAACGTCACAGGTTATAAGCAAGTGCTTAACTAGTTCTTTTTTCTTCTTTTTTTACATTCTTTTTTACATTTTTTACAATCTTTTTTTTGCATTTATTTCATTTCATCTTAGTTAGTTCAGTTTTTTTTTCAGGTTTGCACTTGCTGCTGTTCAATATTCAGTGCATTAATACCTAATCTGAACTAATCCTTTGTCTTTCAACACACCATTAACATATTGTTTGCCTTTGCTCCATGACCTTTTAGTCAGCTATGTGGCCCGGTCCAATCTACACCTCCTTTGTTATCTCTTGCCACACCCCCACCTCACTTGCTTATAACCTGTGACTTTTCTAATATTTGTCAGTACCGCAGGCATCAGTGCTAGGACCCCAGCTATTCACAATATAGATGAATGATTTAGATGAGGGAACTAAATATAATATCTCCAAATTTGCAGATGACACAAAACTGGGTGGATAGTGAGTTGTGAGGAGGATGCAGAGAGGCTTCAGGGTGATTTGGACAAGTTAAGTGAGTGGGCAGATGCAGTATAATGTGGATAAATGTGAGGTTATCCACTTTGGTAGCAAAAACAGGAAGGCAGATTATTATCTGAACGGCTACAAACTGAGAGAGGGGAATATGCAACGAGACCTGGGTGTTCTCGTGCACCAGTCGCTGAAGGTAAGCATGCAGGTGCAACAGGCGGTGAAAAAGGTAAATGGTATGTTGGCCTTCATAGCGAAAGGATTCGAGTGCAGGAGTCTTGCTGCAATTATACAGGGCCTTGGTGAGGCCACACCTGGAATATTGTATGCAGTTACTTATTTATTTAGAGATACAGCACTGAAACAGGCCCTCCAGCCCACAGAGTCTGTGCTGACCATCAACCACCCATTTATACTAATCCTGCATTAATCCCATATTCCTACCCCATCCCCACCTTCCCTCAATTCCCCTACAACCTACCTATACTAGGAGCAATTTATAATGGCCAATTTATCTATCATGGCTGTGGGAGGAAACCGGAGCACCCGGCAAAAACCCACACAGTCACAGTGAGAACTTGCAAACTCTACACAGCCAGTACCCAGAATTGAACCCAGGTCGCTGGAGCTGTGAGGTTGCAGTGCTAACCACTGCATCACTGTGCCACTCCTTACGTGAGGAAGGATGTTCTTGCTATAGAGGGAGTGCAGCGAAGGTTTACCAGACTGATTCCTGGGATGGCGGGACTGACTCATGAGGAGAGATTGAGTTGTTTAGGATTATATTCGCTGGAGATCAGAAGAGTGAGGGGGGATCTCATAGAAACCTATAAAATTCTAACAGTACTTGACAGGGTAGATGCAGGAAGGATGTTCCCGATGGTGGGGGAGTCCAGAACCAGGGGTCATAGTCTAAGGATATGGGGTAAACCTTTCAGGACTGAGATGAAGAGAAATTTCTTCACCCAGAGCGTGAGATAGAGGTACAAATATGTAAACAGATTATGGAACGATGTAGGAGCAACAGGGTGGTGGTGACAGGAGATTTTAATTTTCCCAACATTGACTGGGATTCACTTAGTGTTAGAGGTCTAGATGGAGCAGAATTTGTAAGGAGCATCCAGGAGGGTTTTCTAGAGCAGTATGTAAATAGTCCAACTTGGGAAGGGGCCATACTGGACCTGGTGTTGGGGAATGAGCCCGGCCAGGTGGTTGAAGTTTCAGTAGGGGACTACTTTGGGAATAGTGATCACAATTCCGTAAGCTTTAGAATACTCATGGACAAAGACGAGAGTGGTCCGAAAGGAAGAGAGCTAAATTGGGGGAAGGCCAACTATACCAAGATTCGGCAGGAGCTGGAGAATGTAGATTGGGAGCAGCTGTTTGAAGATAAATCCACATTTGATATGTGGGAGGCTTTTAAAGAGAGGTTGATTAGCGTGCAGGAGAGACATGTTCCTGTGAAAATGAGGGATAGAAATGGCAAGATTAGGGAACCATGGATGACAGGTGAAATTGTGAAACTGGCTAAGAGGAAAAAGGAAGCATACATAAGGTCTAGGAGGCCGAAGAAAGACGAAGATTTGGAAGAATATCGAGATTGTAGGACCAATCTGAAACGAGGAATTAAGAGGGCTAAAAGGGGTGGTGAAATATCTTTAGCAAACAGGGTAAAGGAAAATCCCAAAGCCTTTTATTCATATATAAGGAGCAAGAGGGTAACTAGAGAAAGGATTGGCCCACTCAAGGACAAAGGAGGAAAATTATGCGTGGAGTCAGAGAAAATGGGTGAGATTCGAAACGAGTACTTTGCATCGGTATTCACCGAGGAGAGGGACATGACGGATGTTGAGGTTAGGGATAGACGTTTGATTACTCTAGGTCAAGTCGGCATATGGAGGGAGGAAGTGTTGGGTATTCTAAAAGGCATTAAGGTAGACAAGTCCCCAGGTCCGGATGGGATCTATCCCAGGTTACTGAGGGAAGCGAGAGAGGAAATAGCTGGGGCCTTAACAGATATCTTTGCAGCATCCTTAAACACGGGTGAGGTCCCGGAGGACTGGAGAATTGCTAATGTTGTCCCCTTGTTTAAGAAGGGTAGCAGGGATAATCCAGGTAATTATAGACCGGTGAGCCTGACGTCAGTGGTAGGGAAGCTGCTGGAGAAGATACTGAAGGATAGGATCTATTCCCATTTGGAAGAAAATGGGCTTATCAGTGATAGGCAACATGGTTTTGTGCAGGGAAGGTCATGTCTTACCAACTTAATAGAATTCTTTGAGGAAGTGACAAAGTTGATTGATGAGGGAAGGGCTGTAGATGTCATATACATGGACTTCAGTAAGGCGTTTGATAAGGTTCCCCAAAGTAGGTTGATGGAGAAAGTGAAGTCGCATGGGGTCCAGGGTGTCCTAGCTAGATGGATAAAGAACTGGCTGGGCAACAGGAGACAGAGAGTAGCAGTGGAAGGGAGTTTCTCAAAATGGAGATGTGTGACCAGTGGTGTTCCTCAGGGATCCGTGCTGGGACCACTGTTGTTTGTGATATACATAAATGATTTGGAGGAAAGTATAGATGGTCTGATTAGCAAGTTTGCAGACGACACTAAGATTGGTGGAGTAGCAGATAGTGAAGGGGACTGTCAGAGAATACAGCAGAATATAGATAGATTGGAGAGTTGGGCAGAGAAATGGCAGATGGAGTTCATTCTGGGCAAATGCGAGGTGATGCATTTTGGAAGATCCAATTCAAGAGTGAACTATACAATAAATGGAAAAGTCCTGGGGAAAATTGATGTCCAGAGAGATTTGGGTGTTCAGGTCCATTGTTCCCTGAAGGTGGCAACGCAGGTCAATAGAGTGGTCAAGAAGGCATACGGCATGCTTTCCTTCATCGGACGGGGTATTGAGTACAAGAGTTGGCAGGTCATGTTACAGTTGTATAAGACTTTGGTTCGGCCACATTTGGAATACTGCGTGCAGTTCTGGTCGCCACATTACCAAAAGGATGTGGATGCTTTGGAGAGGGTGCAGAGGAGGTTCACCAGGATGTTGCCTGGTATGGAGGGCGCTAGCTATGAAGAGAGGTTGAGTAGATTAGGATTATTTTCATTAGAAGACGGAGGTTGAGGGGGGACCTGATTGAGATGTACAAAATCATGAGAGGTATAGACAGGGTGGATAGCAAGAAGCATTTTCCCAGAGTGGGGGATTCAATTACTAGGAGTCACGAGTTCAAAGTGAGAGGGGAAAAGTTTATGGGGGATATGCGTGGAAAGTTCTTTACGCAGAGGGTGGTGGGTGCCTGGAACGCGTTGCCAGCAGAGGTCGTAGACGCGGGCACGATAACGTCTTTTAAGATGTATCTAGACAGATACATGAATGGGCAGGAAGCAAAGAGATACAGACCCTTAGAAAATAGGCGACAGGTTTAGATAGAGGATCTGGATCGGCGCAGGCTTGGAGGGCCGAAGGGCCTGTTCCTGTGCTGTAATTTTCTTTGTTCTTTGTTCAGAGAGTGGTGAGCCTGTGGAATTCACTACCACAGAAAGCAGTTGAGGCCAAAACATTGTATGTTTTCAAGAAGGAGTTAGATATAGTTCTTGGGGCGAAAGGGATCAAAGGATATGGGGGGGAAGCGGGAACAGGTTACTGAGTTGGATGATCAGCCATGATTATAACGAATGATGGAGCAGGCTCGAAGGGCCGAATGGCCTACTCCTGCTCCGATTTTCTATGTTTCTATGTAATTTAAATCGGATGACTTGATGTTTGGTTCTGTTTATTTGATTGGGTAATAGCTGTTCACATGGACAAATGCTGCTTTTGTATTGCAATACAGGAACTGAATGCGACATTCAATAATTCTGTGGTTGATGGAGAGGGTTCATGTATCCTCAGGAAGGTTACGAAACTCTGAAACCTGCTGGTCTAATTCAGTGCAGAAAGCATTGTCCAATGGGTCACTGCTGAGGGCTTTTAAAGCCATTGCCTGGAGCTGCAGTGATTTTGTACCTGAATATCTGCTGCTCATGTGCAATTCAAACTTTCATCATGTACATAAGTCTCATTTTATTACATTTACATTGAAATAAAAGAAACTGAATAAAAAACATGTGGACAGACATAGATTTTGAATCATCATTGCTGCTTCAAGCCACTTGCTAGTAATTCAAGCTCTTTTATGCAGAGGTGGTTGGAAGCCAAAACTTGGCTAGTAATGATTGCTAAAATAATAAGGAATACACAAATCCTAAACTAATCCCCCTCTATTATTCTTCCATTACTGCAACTACATCAGTCAAAGAAAAGTTGACAGGACAGTGCGCGCTTAGCAGAGCCATGGGGCCGGATTTTATATCGGGCGGACGGGAACTGGCCACTGACGTAAAAGTCGATGGGGAACCCGCTTTCGCCCGGCTTCGGCATCCATCCCATATTTTACAGGTCCCCGGGCTTTAATTGTTCCGAGGCGGGACTTTCACCCGCTTGAGGGAGGAAGTCCCGCCTCATTGAGCTGCCAGCCAATCATTAGAGGCAGCTCTTAGTTCCAGCAGTGCCACTGGAGAGCGCTGGGATTGCAGCCCAGCCGAGGTCATGGAGCCAGGATTACAGGTATGTCAGGGTTGCCTCGCCGGGGTGATCGTGTGGGGGGGGTGATGAGGGGGCGTCTCGGGTCCTGGGGTGGTTGGGGAAGCGGGGGCGGCCCTTAATCGGGCACCTGTACCCTTTTGTCAGGGCCCACCCCCGGGGCGCTGAGAGGCCGCAAGCTTTCACAGGGCGGCGTTTCACGTCTCCCAGACGCCCGCTTGTCACGGGTAAAATCCCTGTGGAGGTGGGCGAAGGCCCTTAAGTCGTCATTAAGTGGCCATTTAAGGGCCTTGATTGACCAGGGCAGGCGGCCCGTTTCTCACAGGCCCCCCACCATCCCCCACCCACCCCAACCTACTCCGGCCCACGTAAAGTGGAGCAGAGGTGGGAGCGGGTCGGGAACTTCTTCCGGCGCCTCCTGCTCAATTTTACGCCAACCCCCACCACCATCCTGCTCGCTGGGGTGGTGTAAAATTCCGGCCAGGATGTTCATTTCCATCTGCAAATCTGTTCCATCTATCCCTCTTGGAAATGGCACTGGGACTGCTCCCACAGGGACTGCTCCTACTGAGACTGCTCACACAGGGACTGCTCCTAGTGAGACAGCTCCCACCGGGACTGCTCCCACTGGGACTGCTCCCACCGGGACTGCTCCCACTGGGACTGCTCCCACTGGGAGCGCTCCTACTGGAACTGCTCCCACTGGGACTGCTCCCACTGGGACTGCTCCTACTGGGACTGCTCCACTGGGTCTGCTCCCACAGGGATTGCTCCCATCAGGACTGCTCCCACTGGGACTGCCGCCACTGGGATTGCTCCTACTGGGACTGCTCCCACTGGGACTGCTCCTACTGGGACTGCTGCTACTGGGACTGCTCCCACTGGGAGCGCTCCTACTGGGATTGCTCCTACTGGGACTGCTCCCACTGGGACTGCTCCTACTGGGACTGCTGCTACTGGGACTGCTCCCACTGGGAGCGCTCCTACTGGGACTGCTCCTACTGGGACTGCTCCCACAGGGACTGCTCCTACAGGGACTGCTCCTACTGAGACTGCTCCCACAGGGACTGCTCCTAGTGAGACTGCTCCCACCGGGACTGCTCCCACTGGGACTGCTCCCACAGGGACTGCTCCTACTGAGACTGCTCCCAAAGGGACTGCTCCGAGTGAGACTGCTCCCACAGGGACTGCTCCTACTGGGACTGCTCCCACTGGGACTGCTCCTACTGGGACTGCTCCTACTGAGACAGCTCCAACCGGGACTGCTCCCACCGGGACTGCTCCCACTGGGACTGCTCCTACTGGGACTGCTCCTACAAGGACTGCTCCTACTGGGACTGCTCCCACTGGGACTGCTCCCACCGGGACTGCTCCCACTGGGACTGCTCCCACTGGGACTGCTCCCACTGGGAGCGCTCCTACTGGAACTGCTCCCACTGGGACTGCTCCCACAGGGACTGCTCCCACTGGGACTGCTCCTACTGGGACTGTTCCACTGGGTCTGCTCCCACAGGGACTGCTCCCATCAGGACTGCTCCCACTGGGACTGCTGCCACTGGGACTGCTCCTACTGGGACTGCACCTACTGGTACTGCTCCCACAGGGACTGCTCCACTGGGTCTGCAACCCACAGGGACTGCTCCTATCAGGATTGCTCCCACTGGGACTGCTCCCACTGGGATTGCTCCTACTGGGACTGCTCCCACTGGGACTGCTCCTACTGGGACTGCTCCTACTGGTACTGCTCACACAGGGACTGCTCCCGTGGGGACTGCTCCTATTGGGACTGCTCCCACTGGGACTGCTGCCACCGGGACTGCTCCCATAAGGACTGCTCCCGTGGGGACTGCTCCTACTGGGACTGCTCCCACTGGGACTGCTCCCATAAGGACTGCTCCCGTGGGGACTGCTCCTACTGGGACTGCTCCCACTGGGACTGCTCCCATAAGGACTGCTCCCGTGGGGACTGCTCCTACTGGGACTGCTCTCACTGGGACTGCGCCTACTGGGACCGCTCCTACTGGTACTGTTCCCACAGGGACTGCTCCCACTGGGATTGCTCCTACTGGTACTGCTCCCACAGGGACTGCTCCTACTGGGATTGCTCCTACTGGGAGTGCTCCTACTGGTACTGCTCCCACAGGGACTGCTCCCACTGGGATTGCTCCTACTGGGACTGCTCCCACTGGGACTGCTCCTACTGGGACTGCTCCCACTGGGACTGCTCCCATAAGGACTGCTCCCATGGGGACTGCTCCGACTGGGACTGCTCCCACTGGGACTGCTCCCACCGGGACTGCTCCCACTGGGACTGCTCCCATAAGGACTGCTCTCAGTGGGACTGCTCCTACTGGGACCGCTCCTACTGGGACTGCTCCCACAGGGACTGCTCCCACTGGGATTGCTCCTACTGGTACTGCTCCCACAGGGACTGCTCCTACTGGGATTGCTCCTACTGGGACTGCTCCTACTGGTACTGCTCCCACAGGGACTGCTCCCACTGGGACTGCTCCCATAAGGACTGCTCTCAGTGGGACTGCTCCTACTGGGACCGCTCCTACTGGTACTGCTCCCACAGGGACTGCTCCCACTGGGATTGCTCCTACTGGGACTGCTCCCACTGGGACTGCTCCTACTGGGACTGCTCCTACTGGTACTGCTCCCACACGGACTGCTCCCACTGGGATTGCTCCTACTGGGACTGCTCCCACTGGGACTGCTCCTACTGGGACTGCTCCACTGGGTCTGCTCCCACAGGGACTGCTCCCATCAGGACTGCTCCAACTGGGACTGCTCCCACTGGGATTGCTACTACTGGGACTGCTCCCACTGGGACTGCTCCTACTGGGACTGCTCCTACTGGTACTGCTCCCACAGGGACTGCTCCCGTGGGGACTGCTCCTATTGGGACTGCTCCCACTGGGACTGCTGCCACTGGGACTGCTCCCATAAGGACTGCTCCCGTGGGGACTGCTCCTACTGGGACTGCTCCCACTGGGACTGCTCCCATAACGACTGCTCCCGTGGGGACTGCTCCTACTGGGACTGCTCCCACTGGGACTGCTCCCATAAGGACTGCTCCCGTGGGGACTGCTCCTACTGGGACTGCTCTCACTGGAACTGCGCCTACTGGGACCGCTCCTACTGGTACTGTTCCCACAGGGACTGCTCCCACTGGGGTTGCTCCTACTGGTACTGCTCCCACAGGGACTGCTCCTACTGGGATTGCTCCTACTGGGAGTGCTCCTACTGGTACTGCTCCCACAGGGACTGCTCCCACTGGGATTGCTCCTACTGGGACTGCTCCCACTGGGACTGCTCCTACTGGGACTGCTCCCACTGGGACTGCTCCCATAAGGACTGCTCCCATGGGGACTGCTCCGACTGGGACTGCTCCCACTGGGACTGCTCCCACCGGGACTGCTCCCACTGGGACTGCTCCCATAAGGACTGCTCTCAGTGGGACTGCTCCTACTGGGACCGCTCCTACTGGGACTGCTCCCACAGGGACTGCTCCCACTGGGATTGCTCCTACTGGTACTGCTCCCACAGGGACTGCTCCTACTGGGATTGCTCCTACTGGGACTGCTCCTACTGGTACTGCTCCCACAGGGACTGCTCCCACTGGGACTGCTCCCATAAGGACTGCTCTCAGTGGGACTGCTCCTACTGGGACCGCTCCTACTGGTACTGCTCCCACAGGGACTGCTCCCACTGGGATTGCTCCTACTGGGACTGCTCCCACTGGGACTGCTCCTACTGGGACTGCTCCTACTGGTACTGCTCCCACACGGACTGCTCCCACTGGGATTGCTCCTACTGGGACTGCTCCCACTGGGACTGCTCCTACTGGGACTGCTCCACTGGGTCTGCTCCCACAGGGACTGCTCCCATCAGGACTGCTCCAACTGGGACTGCTCCCACTGGGATTGCTAATACTGGGACTGCTCCCACTGGGACTGCTCCTACTGGGACTGCTCCTACTGGTACTGCTCCCACAGGGACTGCTCCCGTGGGGACTGCTCCTACTGGGACTGCTCCTACTGGGACTGCTCCCACTGGGACTGCTCCCACTGGGATTGCTACTACTGGGACTGCTCCCACTGGGACTGCTCCTTCTGGGACTGCTCCTACTGGGACTGCTCCCACTGGGACTGCTCCCATAAGGACTTCTCCCGTGGGGACTGCTCCTACTGGGACTGCTCCCACTGGGACTGCTCCCACTGGGACTGCTCCCATAAGGACTGCTCTCACTGGGACTGCTCCTACTGGGACCGCTCCTACTGGTACTGCTCCCACAGGGACTGCTCCCACTGGGATTGCTCCTACTGGGACTGCTCCCACTGGGACTGCTCCTACTGGGACTGCTCCTACTGGTACTGCTCCCACAGGGACTGCTCCCACTGGGATTGCTCCTACTGGGACTGCTCCCATCAGGACTGCTCCCACTGGGACTGCTCCCACTGGGATTGCTACTACTGGGACTGCTCCCACTGGGACTGCTCCTACAGGGACTGCTCCCACTGGGACTGCTCCCATAAGGACTTCTCCCGTGGGGACTGCTCCTACTGGGACTGCTCCCACTGGGACTGCTCCCACCGGGACTGCTCCCACTGGGACTGCTCCCATAAGGACTGCTCCCACTGGGACTGCTGCTACTGGGACCGCTCCTACTGGTACTGTTCCCACAGGGACTGCTCCCACTGGGATTGCTCCTACTGGGACTGTTCCCACTGGGACTGCTCCTACTGGGACTGCTCCTACTGGTACTGCTCCCACAGGGACTGCTCCCACTGGGATTGCTCCTACTGGGACTGCTCCCACTGGGACTGCTCCCATAAGGACTGCTCCACTGGGTCTGCTCCCACAGGGACTGCTCCCATCAGGACTGCTCCCACTGGGACTGCTCCCACTGGGATTGCTACTACTGGGACTGCTCCCACTGGGACTGCTCCTACTGGTACTGCTCCCACAGGGACTGCTCCCGTGGGGACTGCTCCTACTGGGACAGCTCCTACTGGGACTGCTCCCACTGGGACTGCTCCCACCGGGACTGCTCCCACTGGGATTGCTACTACTGGGACTGCTCCCTCAAGGACTGCTCCTACTGGGACTGCTCCTACTGGGACTGCTCCTCCTGGGACTGCTCCCATAAGGACTGCTCCCGTGGGGACTGCTCCTACTGGGACTGCTCCCACTGGGACTGCTCCCATAAGGACTGCTCCCGTGGGGACTGCTCCTACTGGGACTGCTCTCACTGGGACTGCGCCTACTGGGACCGCTCCCACTGGTACTGTTCCCACAGGGACTGCTCCCACTGGGATTGCTCCTACTGGTACTGCTCCCACAGGGACTGCTCCTACTGGGATTGCTCCTACTGGGAGTGCTCCTACTGGTACTGCTCGCACAGGGACTGCTCCCACTGGGATTGCTCCTACTGGGACTGCTCCCACTGGGACTGCTCCTACTGGGACTGCTCCCACTGGGAGTGCTCCCATAAGGACTGCTCCCATGGGGACTGCTCCGACTGGGACTGCTCCCACTGGGACTGCTCCCACCGGGACTGCTCCCACTGGGACTGCTCCCACAAGGACTGCTCTCAGTGGGACTGCTCCTACTGGGACCGCTCCTACTGGGACTGCTCCCACAGGGACTGCTCCCACTGGGATTGCTCCTACTGGTACTGCTCCCACAGGGACTGCTCCCACTGGGACTGCTCCCATAAGGACTGCTCTCAGTGGGACTGCTCCTACTGGGACCGCTCCTACTGGTACTGCTCCCACAGGGACTGCTCCCACTGGGATTGCTCCTACTGGGACTGCTCCCACTGGGACTGCTCCTACTGGGACTGCTCCTACTGGTACTGCTCCCACACGGACTGCTCCCACTGGGATTGCTCCTACTGGGACTGCTCCCACTGGGACTGCTCCTACTGGGACTGCTCCACTGGGTCTGCTCCCACAGGGACTGCTCCCATCAGGACTGCTCCAACTGGGACTGCTCCCACTGGGATTGCTACTACTGGGACTGCTCCCACTGGGACTGCTCCTACTGGGACTGCTCCTACTGGTACTGCTCCCACAGGGACTGCTCCCGTGGGGACTGCTCCTATTGGGACTGCTCCCACTGGGACTGCTGCCACCGGGACTGCTCCCATAAGGACTGCTCCCGTGGGGACTGCTCCTACTGGGACTGCTCCCACTGGGACTGCTCCCATAACGACTGCTCCCGTGGGGACTGCTCCTACTGGGACTGATCCCACTGGGACTGCTCCCATAAGGACTGCTCCCGTGGGGACTGCTCCTACTGGGACTGCTCTCACTGGGACTGCGCCTACTGGGACCGCTCCTACTGGTACTGTTCCCACAGGGACTGCTCCCACTGGGGTTGCTCCTACTGGTACTGCTCCCACAGGGACTGCTCCTACTGGGATTGCTCCTACTGGGAGTGCTCCTACTGGTACTGCTCCCACAGGGACTGCTCCCACTGGGATTGCTCCTACTGGGACTGCTCCCACTGGGACTGCTCCTACTGGGACTGCTCCCACTGGGACTGCTCCCATAAGGACTGCTCCCATGGGGACTGCTCCGACTGGGACTGCTCCCACTGGGACTGCTCCCACCGGGACTGCTCCCACTGGGACTGCTCCCATAAGGACTGCTCTCAGTGGGACTGCTCCTACTGGGACCGCTCCTACTGGGACTGCTCCCACAGGGACTGCTCCCACTGGGATTGCTCCTACTGTTACTGCTCCCACAGGGACTGCTCCTACTGGGATTGCTCCTACTGGGACTGCTCCTACTGGTACTGCTCCCACAGGGACTGCTCCCACTGGGACTGCTCCCATAAGGACTGCTCTCAGTGGGACTGCCCCTACTGGGACCGCTCCTACTGGTACTGCTCCCACAGGGACTGCTCCCACTGGGATTGCTCCTACTGGGACTGCTCCCACTGGGACTGCTCCTACTTGGACTGCTCCTACTGGTACTGCTCCCACACGGACTGCTCCCACTGGGATTGCTCCTACTGGGACTGCTCCCACTGGGACTGCTCCTACTGGGACTGCTCCACTGGGTCTGCTCCCACAGGGACTGCTCCCATCAGGACTGCTCCAACTGGGACTGCTCCCACTGGGATTGCTACTACTGGGACTGCTCCCACTGGGACTGCTCCTACTGGGACTGCTCCTACTGGTACTGCTCCCACAGGGACTGCTCCCGTGGGGACTGCTCCTACTGGGACTGCTCCTACTGGGACTGCTCCCACTGGGACTGCTCCCACTGGGATTGCTACTACTGGGACTGCTCCCACTGGGACTGCTCCTTCTGGGACTGCTCCTACTGGGACTGCTCCCACTGGGACTGCTCCCATAAGGACTTCTCCCGTGGGGACTGCTCCTACTGGGACTGCTCCCACTGGGACTGCTCCCACTGGGACTGCTCCCATAAGGACTGCTCTCACTGGGACTGCTCCTACTGGGACCGCTCCTACTGGTACTGCTCCCACAGGGACTGCTCCCACTGGGATTGCTCCTACTGGGACTGCTCCCACTGGGACTGCTCCTACTGGGACTGCTCCTACTGGTACTGCTCCCACAGGGACTGCTCCCACTGGGATTGCTCCTACTGGGACTGCTCCCATCAGGACTGCTCCCACTGGGACTGCTCCCACTGGGATTGCTACTACTGGGACTGCTCCCACTGGGACTGCTCCCACAGGGACTGCTCCCACTGGGACTGCTCCCATAAGGACTGCTCCCATGGGGACTGCTCCTACTGGGACTGCTCCCACTGGGACTGCTCCCACCGGGACTGCTCCCACTGGGACTGCTCCCATAAGGACTGCTCTCACTGGGACTGCTGCGACTGGGACCGCTCCTACTGGTACTGTTCCCACACGGACTGCTCCCACTGGGATTGCTCCTACTGGGACTGTTCCCACTGGGACTGCTCCTACTGGGACTGCTCCTACTGGTACTGCTCCCACAGGGACTGCTCCCACTGGGATTGCTCCTACTGGGACTGCTCCCACTGGGACTGCTCCCATAAGGACTGCTCCACTGGGTCTGCTCCCACAGGGACTGCTCCCATCAGGACTGCTCCCACTGGGACTGCTCCCACTGGGATTGCTACTACTGGGTCTGCTCCCACTGGGACTGCTCCTACTGGTACTGCTCCCACAGGGACTGCTCCCGTGGGGACTGCTCCTACTGGGACAGCTCCTACTGGGACTGCTCCCACTGGGACTGCTCCCACCGGGACTGCTCCCACTGGGATTGCTACTACTGGGACTGCTCCCTCAAGGACTGCTCCTACTGGGACTGCTCCTACTGGAACTGCTCCTCCTGGGACTGCTCCCATAAGGACTTCTCCCGTGGGGACTGCTCCTACTGGGACTGTTCCCACTGGGACTGCTCCCATAAGGACTGCTCTCACTGGGACTGCTCCTACTGGGACCGCTCCTACTGGTACTGCTCCCACAGGGACTGCTCCCACTGGGATTGCTCCTACTGGGACTGCTCCCACTGGGACTGCTCATACTGGTACTGCTCCTACTGTACTGCTCCCACAGGGACTGCTCCCACTGGGATTGCTCCTACTGGGACTGCTCCCATCAGGACTGCTCCCACTGGGACTGCTCCCACTGGGATTGCTACTACTGGGACTGCTCCCACTGGGACTGCTCCTTCTGGGACTGCTCCTACTGGGACTGCTCCCACTGGGACTGCTCCCATAAGGACTTCTCCCGTGGGGACTGCTCCTCCTGGGTCTGCTCCCACTGGGACTGCTCCCACTGGGACTGCTCCCATAAGGATTGCTCTCACTGGGACTGCTCCTACTGGGACCGCTCCTACTGGTACTGCTCCCACAGGGACTGCTCCCACTGGGACTGCTCCTACTGGTACTGCTCCCACAGGGACTGCTCCCACTGGGACTGCTCCTACTGGGACTGCTCCTACTGGTACTTCTCCCACAGGGACTGCTCCCACTGGGATTGCTCCTACTGGGACTGCTCCCACTGGGACTGCTCCCATAAGGACTGCTCCACTGGGTCTGCTCCCACAGGGACTGCTCCCATCAGGACTGCTCCCACTGGGACTGCTCCCACTGGGATTGCTAGTACTGGGACTGCTCCCACTGGGACTGCTCCTACTGGTACTGCTCCTACTGGTACTGCTCCCACAGGGACTGCTCCCGTGGGGACTGCTCCTACTGGGACAGCTCCTACTGGGACTGCTCCCACTGGGACTGCTCCCACCGGGACTGCTCCCACTGGGATTGCTACTACTGGGACTGCTCCCTCAAGGACTGCTCCTACTGGGACTGCTCCAACTGGGACTGCTCCCACCGGGACTGCTCCCACTGGGACTGCTCCCACTGGGATTGCTACTACTGGGACTGCTCCCACTGGGACTGCTCCTACTGGGACTGCTCCTACTGGTACTGCTCCCGTAAGGACTTCACCCGTGGGGATTGCTCCTACTGGGACTGCTCCCACTGGGACTGCTCCCATAAGTACTGCCCTCATGGGGACTGCTCGCACTGGGACTGCTCCCATCAGGACTGCTCTCATGGTGACTGCTCCACTGGGTCTGCTCCCACAGGGACTGCTCCCATCAGGACTGCTCCCACTGGGACTGCTCCCACTGGGATTGCTACTACTGGGACTGCTCCCACTGGGACTGCTCCTACTGGGACAGCTCCTACTGGTACTGCTCCCATAAGGACTTCTCCCGTGGGGACTGCTCCTACTGGGACTGCTCCTACTGGGACTGCTACCACTGGGACTGCTCCCATAAGGACTGCTCTCATGGGGACTGCTCGCACTGGGACTGCTCCTACTGGGACTGCTCCACTGGGTCTGCTCCCACAGGGACTGCTCCCATCAGGACTGCTCCCACTGGGACTGCTCCCACTGGGATTGCTTCTACTGGGACTGCTCCCACTGGGACTACTCCTACTGGGACTGCTCCTACTGGTACTGCTCCCACAGGGACAGCTCCCGTGGGGACTGCTCCTACTGGGACTGCTCCCACTGGGACTGCTCCTACTGGGACTGCTCCTACTGGTACTGCTCCCACAGGGACTGCTCCCGTGGGGACTGCTCCTACTGGGACTGCTCCTCCTGGGACTGCTCCCATAAGGACTGCTCCCGTGGGGACTGCTCCTGCTGGGCCTGCTCCTACTGTGACTGCTCCCACAGGGACTGCTCCTACTGGGACTGCTCCCACTGTCAGCTCCCACAGAGACAGCTCCAGCAGAGACTGTTCCCACAGGGAAATGAAACCCAACCCGAGCCTGATAGAACCACACCCAATCCGAGCGCGACCTGGCCCGAGTTACTTTCATTTATTCCCGCCCCGAACCGACCATCAGTTAACCTAGCTTCCGTTTTTCACTTAGTTGTTTATCTGCACACGCTTAAATTAACTGTAACAAAACAACCTTTCAAGTCTCGAAAGTATATTAATATTGGAGCCACTTACTGGAGGTGGTAACAGTGCGTGTCCGACCTGGACCGACCCGACCCAACCCGAGCCCAAATGCCAGACCTGGAAGTGCAATCCTACCCAAACCCGACATGTCGTCCGGTCAAGTTGGGTTTGAGTCGGGTAGCTGGCCTTTACCACAGGGACTGCTCCAGCAGAGACAGTTCCAGCAGAGACTGCTTCCATAGGGACTGCTCCAGCAGGGATTGCTCCCACATGGACTGCTGCTACAGGGACTGCTCCCATAGGCAGTGCTCCAGCAGAGACTGCTCCCATCGGGGCTGCTCCCATTGGGACGACTCCAACATGGACAGCTCCCACAGGATTTTCTGCTGCAGGTACCATCTCCGACAATAACTGCACAAGTGCTGTCTCCTGCAGGTACTGTCAATGTTGTGCATCTTACCTGAGTGGCCATATTTTTCCTGATGTGGGGCTAGTCAGGCCGAATAGAGCAGGCTCTGCCCCATGCCTTCCTCAATCAACCACTGCAATATAGTCCAGGCAGCAGAGGCCTTCCTAGTTTGTATGGCTCATGCTAAGTAGTGCATTTATTCATTGTCCCTTTGGGGAGACAGAGACATCCTTTTCATTGTGATAACGCAACAAAATATTTTGGTGCTACACAATTTGAGGTCACACCCTGAGCAGAAATATGCGTGACTGTAGAGCAAGTTGTCAGAAATTGCAGTCAATGAGAGAGATTATAAGGAGCTTTTTGCGGCAAGTTGATTCTAGATATAGGAGTCAGCCTTGGCTCGAAGGTTACGCTCACATCATTGATTCAAATGGATAAGCCCTACTTCAAAGACATAAGATGAAAATCAAAGATCCCTTGGCACTGTTCGAAAAAACAGCTGGGGAGTTCTCCCCAATGTTCAGCCCAAAATTTATTCCTCAACCAGAGTCACTAATATAGATTATTTGGTCATTTGTTTCATTGCAGTTTGTGGGATCTTGCTGTGCACAAATTGGCCACCACATTGTGCTGCATTACAACAGTGACTGTACTTCAAAAGTACTTAATTGGCTGTGAGGTGTCCTGAGATCATGAAAAGCGTTGACAAAAACGTAAGCTTTTCTTTACTGTTCAGAATGTTGTGACTCCTTGTCCTGTGTATAATCTGAGATGTGAAACCTTGGCAAACATATGTATCAGCGAAAAAATGAAAGGAAAAGAAACTTCAATTACTAGAAAAAGCCAGCAGGTTCACCAGCCTGTGTAAAAAAAACATTTGTTTTCACAGTTTCAAACTACGCACAGTCTGAAAGTGACTAAAGAAAATTGTGATAAAGAGAGAAACATAACATCCTTGAGGCTGGCAGCTCTTTTCAAGAGGAAACAGTGAATCAAAGTTTACAAAAAGAAGGAAAAAACTGCAAATGCTGGAAACCTTTACAGATGTTGTGCATTTCCGGCATTTTTCTTTTTGCCTTTATTTTATATTTCAGCGGTATTTGGACATATTTTGCTACATACATTTTAGCGCCAATTTTCTCAAATAAAATTCGATTGAAAGTGGCTTGGGTTTGGAGATTTACATCTGTCTGATTAAAAGTTGCCATCATGGTAAATTAACTCTATATCAAAGTCATCCTTATTGAGTTCCTCCACTTGTACTGAAAATTTAAGGATACAGTAGTGCAATGTTTTTTTTTTACTGGACTAGTAATCCAGTGAATATATGCACAAATTCCACCATGATAGATTGTACACAGAATATACTGCATAGAAACAGACCACTTGTCAAAATAGTTTGTGCTGATGTTTATTCTCCACATAAATCTTGTCCCTTTCTTCCACCTAATCCCAGCCTTTCAGCACATTTTTCTATTCACTATTCCCTCATGTACTTGTTTAGTTCCTTGTGAAAACACATAAGCTATTTGCCTCAATCACTTCCTGTGGTAGTGAGTTCCACATTCTTACACTCTGACAAAAAAAAATTCTCCGAGTTTCCCTGTTATATTTATTAGCAACTTTCTTGTATTTATAACCCCTTGTTTCGCAGAATCATTCTATCCACTTCTGCCCTGTCCAACTCATTCAACATTTTAAAGACCTCTATCACATCACCTCTAAGTCTTGTCTTCTCTTAAGAGAAAAAGACCGACAACCTGTTCAACCTTTCCCAATAGTTGGAGTCTCTTCAGTTTTGGTACCATCCTTGAAAATCTTTTTTGCATTTTCTCCAGTTCTTTATGTCCTTTTTTATCATATGGAGACCAGAAATGTGCACCTGACTGACCCACGTCCTAGACAAGTATAACATAACGTCATTACTTTTGAATTCTATATTTCTAGAAATAATTCGAAGTATTTTGCTACCATTTTTAATTGCTTTGCTGACCTGCAATATTACTTTTAATGATTTGTTCACCAGCATCCCTCAATCCCTTTGCTCTTTTACCCGAATCAGTCTCTTACTTTCAAAGGTGTAGGTAATGTTTCTGTTTTTCCTACCAAAGTTCATTATCTCACATTTATCTGTTAAAGTTAATTTGCCACCTAACTGCCCATTCTGCAACTGTTCCAAAGTCTTGTATTACGTTGCATTCTTCCTTAGTGTTAGCTATACTCCTAGGTTGGTACTATCTGCAAATTTTGATATTGAGTTACTTGTTCCTAAGTCCAAATCATTGATATAAATTATAACTAATGGTGGTCCCAGCACTGAATTTTGTGGTGCACTGCTTTTGACCTTCCTCTAATCTGAATAACTACCCTACACCCTTACTCTCTGCTTTCTGTTTTTTTAGCCAAATTGCTATCCATTCCGTTATTTGTTCCCTGACCTCTGTCATGAGCCTACAGTGTGGTAACATATTGAAAGACCTTGTGAAAATCTAAGTATATGACATGTATTGCATTACCCTTGTCTCCTCTTGCTATTACCTCTCTAAAGAATTCTATCAGGTTAGTTGAGCACGACTGAGCCTTTCAGAACCTGTACAGACAAACCTTTTTATGATATTTTCTGTCTCCAGATGCTCAGTTATCACTTCTTTTAACATAGATTCAGTGAGCTGAATTTTCATTGGGCTGAGGAAGTGGGACCAGAGATGGGCAGGCTGACAATCTCATGCAACCAGCCGGTGTGTTGGTCTGTCAGCATATCCCCGGCTCTGGCACATTTTAATAGAGGCTGCTTTGGGGGTAGAGGAGGGGCCGCCGGCATTTTTCAAAATCTCTGACAACAATATACTGCTTGCAGGAATGAGAGTGAAGACTTTAAATTGTTACCTTTTTCAGTCAGGAATGTTGATTGGCATTGCATTAAATATTCTTTCTCTCTTTTTCTTTTGGGCCTCCTTATCTCGAGAGACAATGGATACGCGCCTGGAAGTGGTCAGTGGTTTGTGAAGCAGCGCCTGGAGTGGCTATAAAGGCCAATTCTAGAGTGACAGGCTCTTCCACAGGTGCTGCAGAGAAATTTGTTTGTTGGGGCTGTTGCACAGTTGGCTCTCTCCTTGCGCCTCTGTCTTTTTTCCTGCCAACTACTAAGTCTCTTTGACTCGCCACAATTTAGCCCTGTCTTTATGGCTGCCCGCCAGCTCTGGCGAACGCTGGCAACTGACTCACACGACTTGTGATCAATGTCACAGGATTTCATGTCGCGTTTGCAGACGTCTTTAAAGCGGAGACATGGACGGCTGGTCCATGATCAAATTCAAGATGGCTTCTGGGCTGGAAGCTCCCTCGGAAGATCCCTTACTGTTCAACGATATCCATGGCCATCTGTTCCCATTCCTAATGTTTTCTCCCCCAATCTACCCTCTTAAACTGTTTAAATTCCCCTGGCTCTTTAAATCAGTTCATTTTAGCCCTATCTAAAAGTTAACAGTTAGTTTAGTGTATGTTACCTGGGCCCACTGTCCTCCCCCAGCCACACCTGCTCTTTGTTTTCTCAATGAAATTGATCCGGATGAAACTGACGAGCACAGCTGTCGATACTTTAATCTCCGATCCTGCTGTCTTCACAGTCCAGAGTGTCTGCAGCCACGGCATGCGGTAAGTCCATTGAGGTGAAGAAGGAGCTGCGGGACCCGAGAGAAGTCTTGAGAAAAGGTGCTCCGATCACCCAAAAAATCCACGAGCGGCCCCCCCGGCCGCAACTTCAAAGCGCCCGCGGGAGATGGCTCGGAGAGCATCTGCAGCGCACTGTCGGCAATGCTGCATGCCTTTATTTAAACCACTGGAAAAAAAACCCTTAGTGAATGTAATCACCTCTGTAAGTCTGCCAAAAGATGCTTCACCTCCTGAAGGACGTGGATGAGCTTTCCGGACGTCGATGGTGGGCACTAGGGACCTTATTACCTGCACCCGCTTTCACCCCCCCTTTCCCCCCTTTCCCCCCTTCCCCTTCCCTGCTCCACCCTCTCAGCTCACCCCCCAACAACCCCGTCCCAGCCCGCACCCCCCTCGCACCATCTTCCCCCCACACGCCCTTCCCCTGCACCCCCCCACCCCCTTACAGCCCCCTTACCAGCTCCCCCTCGCACCTCCCCTCCCTCCACCCCTCCCCCTCGCATCCCCTCCTCCCACAGGCACCATCCTACACCTGTGTAGGGGCCCTAACAACCCCACTGCCTTGTGGGCGTCTCGGGAGAGACCAAGGCTAAGGGAGTAAACCCTAACAGATAATCCGGAGTGGAACCCCGTTGGCGGTCATGTGTCACCTTTGGCATGTTTCCGGCAGTTCCTGCAGCCATACCGGTGCCAAATGTCGTGTCCTGCACTCCTTTGGACCCCACCAGAAAGGCCGAGAGGGGGGTTTTGACGACTGGGCAACTCTCAACCTCCATAAACTTGCCCAGGCATGCGCCATGGAGAGGTCACTCCATAGTTGCCTCACAGCGACTGACACAACACGGAAGGCAGCAGTTACGGGTTATAAGTCCAGATAAATTGGCGTAGAAACTGGGCGCCACGGGTTGCCTTTGTCGGTGGGAGAGGTCATTGCACCTCACTGGAGAGCTACCGCCCGCCTCAAACCGGGCAGCCCCCGGTCAATAAGGTTCTGTCCCGCCACAGTCTACCTGCTTCAATGGGTGCTTGGAGCTCAGGGTCATTGCCCGAAAGGTGGACTGATACACCGCACCAAACAACACGAAAAAAGGAAAGAAGGTACCAGCCCTTCGCTTTGCAAGCTGGAACGTCAGAACTATGTGTCCTGGCCTGTCGGAAGACCTTACACAAATCAACGATTCTCGGAAGACCGCCATCATTAACAACGAGCTCAGTAGACTCAATGTAGACATTGCAGCACTTCAGGAGACACGCCTCCCCGCGAGTGGATGTCTAGCAGAGCAAGACTACACCTTCTTCTGGCAGGGCAGGGATCCTGAAGAACCAAGACAGCATGGAGTAGGCTTCGCCATCAGAAACTCCTTGCTCAGCATGATAGAGCCTCCCTCAAATTGCTCGGAACGCATACTGTCCATCCGACTGCTCACCGCCTCTGGTCCAGTACATCTACTCAGCATCTGTGCTCCAACACTCTGCTCCCCACCTGAAGCTAAAGACCAGTTCTATGAACAACTCCATAACATCATTAGCCTGTGTTCTCAGTACCTTGCTCTACGGCAGCTGTGTTGTGTCTGCCCATGTGAACCACAAGCATTGGAATGTCTGGTAAATATCCAGAACAGCACTGTTACTTAATTTGATAAATTTCCTTCATGTTTGAACTGAAGTTCTGTTGTTCGTTGAGACCCTTTATAAAAAAAAAGGGACAAATTTATTTGATTTTTGATTAATGTTGCTGTGACAACCCAGTCCATCCTCAGTGGTTAAATTTTTTTCATTCATTCATGGAATTTGGTCATCGCTGCCTATCCCTTGAAATAAAATGGTTACAAAAGGCATCACAGTCTCAGAATGTCCAAAAGTGTCTCACAAACAGCAATTGTTTTTGGACATGAAGGGAATTTAGAGATATGGGGAGTGGGCAGGAAAGTGGAGTTCAGGTTGAAGATCAGCCATGGTCCTAATAAATGGCCTTTATAGCCACTCCAGGCGCTGCTTCACAAACCACTGACCACCTCCAGGCGCGTATCCATTGTCTCTCGAGATAAGGAGGCCCAAAGAAAGAATTCTCTGGACGGCTGGTGGGTCTGATACCAGTGGCGTGCTCGCTGTACAATGTGTCTTTGGGGATCCTGCCATCTTCCATGCGGCTCACATGGCCAAGCCATCTCAAGCGCCGCTGACTCAGTAGTGTGTACAAGCTGGGGATGTTGGCCACCTCGAGGACTTCTGTGTTGGAGATACGGTCCTGCCACCTGATGCCAAGTATTCTCCGGAGGCAGCCAAGATGGAATGAATTGAGATGTCGCTCTTGGCTGACATATGTTGTCCAGGCCTCGCTGCCATAGAGCAAGGTACTGAGGACACTGAGGACATTATCATGTTGTTAAAAGGGCACTTTTGCTCTTAATTACCAGCCCTAACTTTCTGCGGTGAGTTTGATGGGCAATTAAATAGAAAAATCATGCAACAGCTTAAAAATAACAGGGAGGCTGAGGGCGAGATGCTGTTTGCATGACACGAACAGTGGAACAACGTAAACCGAACAACAAATCCTGGAGATTTGCAACTCATGGTTTATCTCTTCATCTGCTGAATTTGCTGTGAATTTGTGCAACAATAACAATGTGCAGCGTTAACACACCATTATCTTTCTAGCACCATTGTCTTTTTCCCGGTGTTATGACTTGGGACAATTTTCTGCATTGAAGGCACGATATAGACAAATGCAAGCTGTTACTTCATATCCCTCGATGCAGCATTACATTATACTAACAAAGCAGCTCACTAAGCCACTAGACAATGAACGTCTTGGCAAATTATTTGATAAAGTAGAATTTAGCAGTCACTTTGTATCAGCCATAGTTGTCAAGAGCTTTCTAGATGCTGTCACTAATAGAATACCAAATGACTTGATTCTGCCTGAATCTTTAGCTTGATTAGAGAAAAAAAGAACTTGGCTCAATTTAAAAGGATACTAACCTTTGATGGGTTTCTTTACTTGACAAGGTTTCATTCAGGTCTTACACTGCTAAAGGTGAAACCTCTTATATGCCAAGTACTGTCGGATTCAATCCCAGGTTGGCTTTGCTTGAGGTAATTCGATGATGTCTTTCTTTGGAATGGCACGTCAGCAGAAGAATTTAGATCTGACTATCGTCCCTTAGGGTTTTTTCAGAATATCATTTCTTATTTTCATGCATGAAATAAAGAACTTGTGTTCCTTACATGACCTCAGGATATCCCAGACTACTTTACAGCCGACGAAGTGCAATCACTGTTGTAATGTAGGAAATGCAGCAGCCAACTGGCACACAGCAAGCTCCCAGGAACAGCAATGGGATAATGACAAGATAATCTATTTATCAGTTGTCGGCTGAGGAAAAAATATTGGTCGGGGCACAAGAGTAAATTCCCCTGTTCTTCCCACAGTGAAGCACTCACTCAGTACTGCAACAGCAGTGACGGCATGAATTTTGTGCTCACAACTCTGGAGTGGGACTTGGATCTACAAGCTTCTGACTCAGAGGTGGGCAACCAAAGAACTTACTTGACCATCCGCTGAAAAATTAAAAGAACTTCATCGGAACAAAATTGAGGGCTGATCTTCCAAATGCATGCTCCGAGTGAGGAGCAAAACCCATGGGGAGCACAACATACCCCAGAATATCTCAGGCGTGTTCCTCACAATTTTCTGCTTGTTTGGATGTAAAATAATGGGGATCGAGTTTGTGCTGATCTGATATGTGCTGCAGCTGTGGGATACTTAAACCTACCTGAGGTGTGAACTTTGAACTTTTGCCTGCATTCTGAGAAGATAATTATCAGACATGGTAAATATGAGGAACATCAAATAACAGACCAAAAAAGATAGTAAACTGCAAATTATTTGGAAACAATTTGAAAATAATGCCCCGGATTTGCAGGCAGTGATGGAGTAACAATGCTAACAGCTGTGTACAGATTTTCCATGGGCTTTTGAGTGACAACTTGCTTTCATTGGGGGCAGGATTTTGCAGCTGGGGACCTGACCATTTCCAGGTTCTGACCCTGCACTATCGGGTTGGTAATCACAACCTGCAATTTTCCCCAAAGTCGGCTACTAATTGGTAGGAAGGCGGGTTTGACGGCCAGTTAGCAGAGGTGGGTGCGGGATGAAGGTGGAACTTGTAAAGTACTAGCCCGATTTAAAGACATGATAGCAGCTATTACTCTGCAGCTGTTTTGCATTGCGATGGAAGCCTGAGGCCTGGCACCTATGGCAGGACTGCTCCACAGTTTTCAGACGCACCCCTTGAGGTTCTGTTGGAGGCAATAAGAGGAGAGGCGCAAGGCCTTGTTTCTGGAGCGTGGCAGGAGAAGGCCACCCAGTCAAACCAAGCAGGCCTGGATGGAGCTGACAGAAGTTGTCAGCAGCCAAAGTGTTGTCTGGAGGACCTAGGTGCAATGCTGCAAGAGGTTTAATGACCTTCTTTGCTCTAGCAAGGTGAGTGCAATGCAACACACAGATGAGAAGCCACGAGGTATACAGTCACCAGCTGACACATCAATTAAGCAGCCTGAGGGTGCATGAGCACCTGGGCATTGTTCTGCTCTGCATCTTCCTCATCCTCCAATGAGCCCGTGCCAATCGAGCTCCTCACCCTCTTCAAGGTCCACTCTCCTCTGGAGGGTCATGTTATGGAGAGTGAAGGAAATGACCACAATGTGCGAGACCTTTGCAGGAGTGTACTGCAGGCCATCATCCGACCGACCGGTTCAGGCACTGGTCTTCAGAAGCCTGATGGCCTGCTCGAAGGTGCTCCTTGCATGCAGATGGCTTTGTCCTTAGTGCCTCTGTGCTTCCACCTCAGGATGACATAAAAGGGTGTGTAGCCATCTCTTCAAGGGATAGCCCTTGTACCCTAGAAGCAGCCACATAGTTTGGGAGACAGAATGAAGAGCATCATGGACTGTCAGAGAATAAAGGCATCATGACAACTGTCAGGATAGTGGGCGCTCACATGCAGGAAGCTCTTTTTGTGGTCACAGACAGTTGAACATTAAGGGAGGGGAAGCTGTTCTTGTTGATGAATCTGGCCAGTCAGTTGGTGCCTTGATGGTCACATGGTTGCAATTGATGATGTCCTGCACTTGGGCAATCCAACGATGAAGGTGAAACCCACTGCCCTTTGAACCTGTGAGGCCCCATCTGCTTGAAATTGTATGGACCGTCCTGTTCTCACAAATAGTGACCTGTGAGGTGCAATGATGTGCTACTGCTTGCAGGACACCACTAAGGTCCGCAGTTGATCATTGAAGCAAGCCAGAGGCAAAGAAGTTCAAGGCTACAGTGACTTTAACATCTCCTGGCAGGGCATGGTGAGCAGTGCTGCAAGGTCTGAGATATTTGTCAATGAGGGCACAAATCTAAGTCACCATCTACCTGCTTGGTGCAGTGACCTGCAGCACTGATTTTCTAACATGTGCAGGTAGCTTCCTCTTCAGCAGTACACTTGATGCTGAGGGTATGGTCTCTGTTGCTTTCCTGCTCCTTGTTCGTCTCCTCTGCCCTCCTCATGCCTGGGGCTCTGCATCTTCTCCTGAGGATACTACGCATCCCTATCTCCAAATACCTCAACCACATGTCCAGCTGTTGCCTTGCTTGTGGTCACCTGCACTCATGATACCTACTGTACCCCGCTCTTATGGCTCCACAATCCCCGGAGTGTCACAGTCCCCTTACCGAGCATGCACAGACCACTTGTTCCACTAAATCTGCTCACCTGATGACACCTGTGTGCAAATAGGTGGGTGCCCCTCTCAGCCATGTACCCTTTTATGGGCCCACTTAATTGTGTTGCCGTGTCCTTCAACTTGGACTGCTCTTGACCCATCATGCAGCTTGTGTGTCTCCACAAAAGTTCCAAACTGGCCCTTGACAAGCTGACAACTAGCTCATTAACACGATCAATTGGCCACTTATCTGAATTGGCCGGGTTGCCAGGTCCTGCCTTCCCCCCGAGCAAAATCACCAGTGGTTAGAACGGCAATGGTAAACCAGCACGATGGCTCTAATTTTCACGCTCATCCGCCTCCGTGCTCATCCCCATATCGGGGTGAAAATCCTGCCTTGGGTGCCTGATACAGTGCTGTGCCCTCTGCAGGGGATCATCGGCATGTCCAAGCAGAGGCTCTTCAACCAATCAGATTAAAGAATCCTTACTGAGCCCCGCAGAGTCTAAATCAGGAAATATATAATGGAATATTTAATTCATTGTAAAGTGATGTATAGAAAGTGAAAGAAATGTGGGAAAGAAAGATGGGATTAAAATAGAGAGATAAAATTGTATTTTTTTAAATTTCTAACCATAATGAAATTCTGAAGGAATGAGGCATTGCACTTGTGAAATGATATTCACTTACATTTGAATGGACCAGCCTCACATTTTCTGGTGTATTTAATGGGTAAGTACTGCAACTTCATGCCCTGACATAAATTTCAATGCCCGATCTCTCATTAAGGACCAGGCATAGTGAAACTTGTGGAGGAGCAGGGCAACTCGAACAACAGCTTCTGGATTTTCTTGTTTAACTGCTCATGTGCAGCCACCAGAATTTGCCCTCCGAGTTACTCCTTAATAACGGTGAGCACTGATAATCTTCCCACTATTTCTGCTGCAAAATCTAGGCCATTATCTAGTTAAGCTTGACATTTGTGCCTAAAAGAGATCAAATCCTTGTTAAATACAAATATGTTGCACAGTTGCTGTGTGAATTTATTTGTTGGTAGTGAGATCTGAAGATTGTCAAATGGTTTTTTAACAGTGTTAAATTCAGCTTGGAACAGGAAATGTGAAACCTGCAGACATTGAAGAGGTGTTTAAAAGGTGGAAAAGCATTTGGATGCGATTACTGATCAATCAACAAAAGCCTTAGAGTCAAAGTGAATCTGCTACCTAAAAAAATAATCTAATGTTAGGATGTGTCTCTAGGGAACTCAAGCCAAAACAAGCTATTCTAATCTATTATACACCTCTGTTAAAGATGCAACCAAAATAATCTGGACAATTCTATGCAGCGACCCTGCAAAAGGACTTTTACATGTTGAGGAAAGAAAGAATGTGCATTTATATAGCACCTTTCATGACCTCAGCATGTGCCAATGCACTTTACAACCAACAAAGTACTTTTTGAAGTGTAGTCACGGCTGTAATGTCGGAAATACAGAAGACAATTGGCACACAGCAAGCTCCCACAAACAGCACTGTAATAAATGACCAGATCAACCATTTTAGGTGTAGGGTGGGTTGGGGGTAGATGTTGGTCAGGAGAGAATTCTCCTCTTCTACTTTGAAATTGTGGCATGGGATCTTTTACACTCACCTGAGAGGGCAGACAGGGCCTTAAATTAACATCTCATCCAGAACACCTCCAACATTACAGCACTCCCTCAGTACTGCACTAGGAGTGTCAGCCTCGAGTATGAGGTCAAGACTCTGAAGTGGAACCTGAACCTACAATCTTCTGACTCAGGTACAAAGTACCAAGGCTGGAAATTGAGGTAAAAGGTATAAAGAAGACTCTAGGATATTGGACTCTGAGTTATGAGAGAAAACAGATAAATTAACTGGAAATGGTGAAAATAACATTATGGGGGACATGAATTTGCCAAATGATTGGGCTAATTTTTACATCCAGTTTTGAGCAAGTTCTCCACATACACAGTGAAGGATTCCTTAACATTTGCAAAGACCATGCAGGACTTGCATATATGCCAAAGACTTGCAGGTTGATAGGTAAATTGGCCATTATAAATTGCCCCTAGTATAGGTAGGTGGTAGGGAAATACAGGGACAGGTGGGGATGTGGTAGGAATATGGAATTAGTGTAGGATTAGTAGGGTGGTTGATGGTCGGCACAGACTCGGTGGGCTGAAGAGCCTGTTTCAGTGCTGTATCTCTAAACTAAACTAAACTAATAGCAATACCGTGTCCATGTGCTCATTTGACATCGTTAGCCTATTCACCAATGTACCACTTAAGGAAGCCATAGATATTTACACTGCAGCACTATATCATGAAGATCTAGACCCACCACCATTGCGTGAATCAGTATTCATTGAACTTATGAACTCGGCAACTCGGGCAGTTGAGTTCAGTTTTAACGACACCGTGTATTTCCAAATAGATGGTGTTGCCATGGGATCCCCTCTAGGCCCAGCTCTCACAAACACCTTTGTTGGGTTCCATGAGAAATGTGTCTTTGATGGAACGACACCTAACCTCCTACCTCTTGCATATTTCCGATATGTAGATGATACGTTTGCTACATTTGAATCCGCAGCTATAATTTCCTCACCTTTGAAATGGAGCAGTCAAATGAACTCCCTTTCCTTGATGAGTTGAGAAATCTGTTAAGAGATTCTCTACCATGGTCTACCATAAACCTACCTTCACTGGTCAATACATGCATTGGGATTCTTACAGTTCCACGCGCTATAAGATTGGCCTTATCGGCAACCTCGTAAATAGGGCCCGAGCCATTCGCTCACCATGCAAGCTTGATGCAGAAATAGGGCGAATCAAAGACTTCCTGCATGACAATGGCTACCCTGATCAGATCATTTCTCACTGTATATTGCGCAAACTTATGGACGGGCCTAAGGCTGTCATTTTCGGCACTAAAAAATGCTCAGTCTGCCTCAGATCACCCTGAAAGGGTAATGTATCCCAAAAATTTGAGCAACAGCTTAAGCTAGCTGTTTCATGCCGCTACTGTGCAACAGCAACATGTGTGGTGTTCACCACTAACAGGATGCTGCCATCAAACGGAAAAGACATCCTGCCTATCACACAAATGAGTAATGTGATATATGAATTTCAATGCCAGTGTGATATAGGCCGGACCTCCCAAAGACTGGCGGATCTATCACACAACATGTCCATTCTGCTGTTCACAATGGGCAATGTATGGACTGTACCCAACCAGGCCGTGCTTGCAAAACTCAAAACACAGTGTCCAACATTAGATGTGATTCTGCGATTGAACAACATTTGCTAAATAATCCACAGTGTGCTAAGAATTATGCTGACAACCAATTTAAGATCGTCAATAGGGCTCACAGTGTGGTGCATGTACTGGAAGCTACATATATTAATACACAGGGCCCTGTTCTTTGCAGACAGAAAGAATATGTACAAACATTGCGCCTTCTTCAACTAAACAAAATAAGTGATAGCCATTCACTGTTTCATTCCTCAGGGCAGAGCCTTGACCAATCAGAGTCAAGCTGCCTGATTTAAATTTCAAACAAAGCTTGGCAGTTAACTGTCAGTCACCGTAAACTGGTACATTCTCCATGGCAGTGCCTCTACCAATCAGAGTTCACTTGCCAACCAATCAGCACTCTCTTCTCATACGGTATAAAGTTGTTGTTTCCCCTTGCATTGGTATTCTTTCAGATTGTCCTGATGAGTGCAAGATGAAAAGCTTTGACAACATGTCTCTATTTTCAGCAATACTCAAGTTCTGTGCTACCAAACGACTATTATGGGGAAAATAATCCAAGTATTTAAAATACCGAGGGATAAATTCATCTGTGTCCATAAACTCAGAGGACAACATCCAAGTATCATCCTTGCGTCTCTTCTGCAAATCTTCTCCAAAATATCAATTTGGCATGTCCCCCAAATTCTTGTGAAAAGCAAAACGCCCCACTTCTTCCTGGCGCCAGGGGAACAGGAAATTGGGATGGAACGCAATTAACTGGGGTTAAATTATCATGAAGGGGGAATAGCCAATGTCAAGAGTGTTTGTCTAAAGAAGTTCCCAGGCTTTCACAGGAATTTCAGCCTTGCTATTGTCGGTAGACTTCAACAGAACTTGCAGCAACTGAGAGCTGACATTAAGCCTTACTGAGGGTTGGAAGCGGACTCAAATCTTTATGTCGTCCTGAAATGGTCAGCTTGCTCCATTGGAAATAAGGGATCTAAAAAGGAGAATTTTCACTTGGATTTTACCATCTCCCCTCGTCATTGTCGGAATTACATAGAAATTACAGCAAAGAAACAGTCCACAGGAGCCTCCTCCCATCCTACTTCATCTCACCCTATCAGCATATCCTTTTATTCCTTGCTCCCTCCTGTACTTAACCAACTTTCTCTCAAATGCATCTATATTATACACCCCAACCACTCCATGTGGTAGCAAATTCCACATTCCCACTACTCCCTGAGTAAGGAAGTGTCAGCTGAATTCTTTATTGGATTTATTGGTGACTATTTTAAATTGATGACCCTTAATTTTGTTCTTCTTCATCTTCTTTGCGTTTATTTTATCAAAACCCTTCATAATTATAAAGATCTCTATCAGGTCACCTCTCTTCCAGAAAAAAGAGCCTTTCTGTTCAATCTTTCCTGCTAGTTGCACCCTTTCAGTTCTGGTGTCATTCTCGTAAATCTTCTTTGCATCATCTCCAATGCTTCCACATCCTTCTTGGAAGATAGAGACAGGAACTGTTCGCAATACTCCAGGTGTGGTCTAACCAAGGTTCTATATAACCTTTAACATAACTTCTCCATTTTTGAATTTTATCCCTCTTGGAATGAATCCCAGAGCTTTGTTTTTTTTTTCTTGGCCTTGTTAACCTGCATTCCAATCTTCAGTGAGATATTTATTTATTATTATTTTATTATTTAGAGATACAGCACTGAAACAGGCCCTTCGGCCCACCGAGTGAGTCTGTGCTGACCAACAACCACCCATTTATACTAACCCTACAGTAATCCCATATTCCCTACCAACACTAGGGGCAATTTACAATGACAAATTTACCTATCAACCTGCAAGTCTTTGGCAGTGGGAGGAAACCGGAGCACCCGGTGAAAACCCACGCGGTCACAGGGAGAACTTGCAAACTCCACACAGGCAGTACCCAGAATCGAACCCGGGTCCCTGGAGCTGTGAGGCTGCGGTGCTAACCACTGCGCCACTGTGCCGCCCCTGTGCTGATACATGTACCGTATCCATTTGCACCTCTACCCTATTTAAACTGTTATTTTCCAAGGAGCAGGTCGCCTCCTGAATCTTCCAACCAAAATGTAGCACCTCACATTTATCTATATTGAAATGTATTTGCAATTTGCATGCCCATTCTGCAACAGTGTCAATCTGGCATGCTGACTGGCTGTTTGGAGTTGGTCATGCAGGTGACCCTGTCCTATGGATTGGGAATGTAGTCACCAGCCTGGGCTTGGGGTTCTGAACTTCACAAGCAAAGGGGTGGACCTGCAAACATTTTGGGAGCCAGATAGTTTGATTTGAACTGTGAGCATTCAATGAGGGGACATGAGGACACAGGTTCAAAACTCCACCCAAAATGTTTATGAATACTGCATCAACACGTATTGCTGCAAGTCTCTCCCACATACTCGTTATGCTTTTAGGAGAAAAGAAATGTCCAATATAAATGCTGCTGCCCATATCCTAACTCACACCAAGTCCTGTTCACTCATTACCCCTGACATTGCCGACTTATATTGGCTGCCGGCCTGAAAACACCTCGATTTTTAATTCTTATCTGAGTGTTCAAATCCCTTCACTATCTTTGAAACCTTCTCCAGCCCTATATTATTTAAAGATCTCTTGCACATCCCCCATTTCCTTCACTCCACCATTGGCAGTCGTGCTTTCAGTTGCTTAGGCCCAAAGCTCTGAAATCCCTTCCCTAAACATTTCCGCCTCTCCAAGTCTCTCTCCTCCTTTAAGCTGCTTCTTAAACTCTACCCTAATCTTGTGCCCAAATATCCCCTTAAGTAGCTCAGTGTAAAATTCTGTTTGATAACGCACCTGCAAAGTAACTTGGGATTTTTGACTGCATTAAAGCTGCTATATAAGTGCAGATTTATGTTATTATTTATGCAATTCACTTCTGCCATGACAGTTGTGTTACTTTGCCACCTGCCCACTAAGTAAATTGATTATCTTGGGGCCGACCTGGAACTCAGTACTCACATTTGATGATTGACCCTGTTGCGGAACATGTTTCAGGACCAGCTTTGAAAGAGGATGAAGAAGGTACAAAGCTGACTCCTTTCCCATTTTTCATGACATTATCTTCAAGCCATTTTTGGATTGGAGTGAATCTCAGATCAGTGCTAATACGATGGTGCCATTAGGAACCATTTGACTATCCATATCTACATTCCCATTAAGGTTAGTGAAGGACAGGAAGGATGGTCTGAAATGTCTACTGCTGGGAAGAGATCTGATTTCTCTGGGGTTCTAAGTGGGGCAGTGAATCTCTGGTGTTGAGAATGAATCTGTTTTTACCATAGTCCATTGGTGATTATGTGACTTTATCCACTGGCTGTCTCATGGCTGCTGTTCTACAAGGTGCAGTCAACATTTATTTTCCCTGATGATCTACTGTACTGTAACTGGAGGGTACACAACATATCTGCAAATCTGAAACTCTCACCACTAAAAATGCTGTTGAGGCTGGGAGTCAATTGAAATGTTCAAAATTGAGATTGATAGATTTTTGTTAGGTAAGGGCACAAAGGGCTATGAAGCCATGGTGGGTAGATGGAGTTAAGATGCATCTCAGCCATGCTCTAATTGAATGGCAGAACAGACTCAAGGGGCTGAATGGCCTACTCCTGTTCCGACAATTGGAAAATACTGGCTTTGAAAATGCAACCATGTAATGCCCAGTTTTCAGTTGCTAAGCAGCCTCCTAAGTGTCTAGCATGGCATGCGGGAAAGGCACACTCATTACGAGCCAAAGGTGCAACATCCACCATATTAGAGATGGCACAAAAATAAGAATGCTGAAATTGAAGCCGGAGCTGCCTGGGGATGTCCAGTAGGTTCTTGCAATGCGCCTGCTCAATGATAATCAGGTTTGAAGCCCAATATCACATGCACCTTGGGCCTATCCAATCTGGAGCCAAGATCAATCCCTGTGTCTCTGGTCCTCCCTGTAACGAGAAGTTTTTATGCTGTCTGATGCAACATAAATGAGATGCATGGAGTCCAGGTTGTTGAAGATCTCAAACAGGTTTATTAACAGCTAACACATATATACAGTGCAGAGCTAACTATTTACAGGCCCTGCCTCTCGGTGTTACAGTTTCAGAGTGAGACTGGCATGTAGTCATATGACCACTCCTGGTACTTAGCTCATTATCATATTAAGATCTTAAAGGGACATCACTCTTAAAGGCAATCGCACAACACTCCCAATTTCTTGCACACACTGGAATTTCTGGACCATTACTGTTAAAGGTCACAGTTTATTACCCTGAGCTCTATTGACTGCCTACTGTGTTTTATTCATGTTTTCCTGTAAAAGTAAAAGAGTTGTTGGTTCTGCAGGAAATTCAATTCATATGTCAATGAGGGTGCGTTTCCACATACTTACCACAAGGCTAATTTGCATATTATGTAGATCATCTCACTGAGTTACCATGACATGGGCTGAATTTTCCCAACCCCATGGTGGTGTGCTTGGAGGTGGAGAAATAATGAGGTACCATGTCCAGGTGGTTCCCTGATGCAATCCCGCTGCTGGTTAACTTTCCCAGAGGTGGTTTGGGAAGTGGATCAGCTGCCCGGTCTACACAGGTGGGTAGTAATTAACATTGTTAAGGCCCCAAACAGGGGCAATTTTGTGGCCTCGCTGGCATGTTGCTAGCGGTAGAGCAGCCACCTACCACATGTGGAGGCTGCCATCTCCATGGAGGTGGCTTTCCTGCAACAAAGTGGAGGGGCTGTAGTGCTATGAGAGCCAGAAGCTCCATGCCACAAAGAGAGGGCTGTGTTTATAAAAGACTGCCGTCAAGACCAATCCAGCACAGGGGTTTCCCTTCTACCCTGCTTAACATGCTAGTCAGGTGCCAGTTTCTTTGTTCACTGACATGCAGGCCAGAGTGGACACCTCCATGCTGAAGCGCCCTTGTGGTCCCCGAACTGCCTCAGCAGCGCCCAGCTCTCCTGGTGGGGCTACCAAGGCTGCAGAGATGCCGGCCCTCTATTTGGGCCAGTAGCATCGAAAGCCTACCCGCCTGCCATCCTTCATCAGATGGTGAATACAGAAGAAGCCAATTATGAAGCTGCCTCCCAGCAGATTGCTCTACCAGTCTCTTTGCTGGCAAGTGCAGCCTCAAGCCTCCCTCCACTCGGTCCTGAAGCTCACAGCAAAATTCAGCCCATTGAGTCTCACAAATGCTTTTTCTCCACACTCCTATTGATATCATTGCAGATATAATGTAGGAGAAATAAGGAAGATATTTTGTCTTTATGCAATGCCTGAAGCTATGGAAGAGAAAATGCAGCATTGTGTAATTATGTAAAGTCTGAGAGTGAATTGTGGCCTTTATTACCTCTCACGTAGTCATTATTGATGTATTATATAGTTATTTTAAATGTCATTACTGTTAAGTTGTAGCTAAATAAGTGTGATGATGGACTGAGACTGTATAATATGACAAGACTCGCAATTTCAGTGATCAGGAAAGATCAAGAAGATTACCTGGTTCATTCTTGCAGAGAAATCTATAATCTACAAGCCTCCCATTGCTGCATCAGTAGATCAATGGAATGGCAGCAATCAGTTCATTTAATCTGGGGTCGGGAAGAGCATTCCAGTCCCTCCTAGATCTACATCGAGGTGCAATACTTATCTTCTTTATTCACCTGCTCTTCTTCAGATAGTGCTATGGGATCTTTTATGTCCCTCTGAAGAAGTATTTGGGGCCTCAGTTTAACATATCATCTGAGAAACAGTTTGACGATAAATGAATATGGAAGATAAGGGCCTCGAAATTGGATCACAATGGCCAGGTTATCCTGAATACAGCTAGCCAGATGCTGCCTATGTTCTAGGACGACTAATTTTTGCATAGGAGGCCTCTATCGGGTGTTAGACCTCCTACTTGCAACATGCAAAGGGCCTAATGCCTGTTTCAGGTACTTGGGCCCTGGACATCCTTTTACCCCCTGCCTTTACCAAGATGGCAGGCACTGCACTTCTGATGTATAATGTGCACATGCACCTCGTCTGTCATATTGGATGCTTTGGCACCCATTTTATGGCTGAAAGACAGGTACATCGTTACTGAATTGCCAGGCCATAGTGTGTAGATTTCTAAAGTTTATTATTAGGGACTACCTGATGAACTCACCACTTTTATTTGCATTTATCTTAGAATAGGCTGAAATGTCTCCTCCTGGTATCTAATTTTACTATCCTGACTCGTGTTTCTATTTCTCGAATGTTACATTCCACTGGTATACAGCCCAAAGTCCCAATTACTTTTGATTATTTTTTGATCCTGATTTAAGAGATGTAATTTTGTATGAGGGCATCCCTTTACTGAGTGTTTACAAAACCCAATCTGAAGCATTTGTCAAAGACATTTGACTTCAGCGGAGAATAATTTGCTATCGGTCTTAGAGGAAGCGTCAAATTGTCAAAGAAGTGTAACACCATCCATAAAGAACCTCCTGGGCACTGAAATTTCTGGATGATTTAACTAGGAAGAAAGAGAAGAGAAACAGTCAAAATGGTCTTAGTAGTACTTGCCCATCATCAATTGTTACGTAAAAACAGATCTCAAGAGTAGTTTTGCCTAAAGCCGAAAAGAGCCTCTTGAAAAGAAACTTATATGTGGCAGAGTCAGTGAGGCCTATCTATTTTCTTCTTACTGTTTGTTTTGTTTAGTTTTTCTTGCCAGTTTTCACCCCGTGCTGGTGTATAATTCCAAAGGCACTCCCAGATATCTGATAAATATTATGCCTTGTTAGATTTGAACCCCAAAATCTGGGCCGACACCCCCAGTGTAGTACTGAGGGAATGCTGCACTGTTAGTGGTGCCGTCTTTTGAATGAGACATTAAACCGAGACGCTAACATTGTCCTCTCGGGTGGATGTAAAAGATTTCATTGCAGTATTTAAAGAAGACAAGGGGATGTCTCCCTGGGCCAATATTTATCCATCAACCAACATCATTTAAACATATAGGGCTGGATCTTGTTGTCCACCTGACAGCCGGTCCCGTGGCGGGGTGTGGGGGGGGGGGGGGCGGTGGGCGGAGAACTGGAGTGGCAGCGGCCTTCACGGAACCCAATGCTGGGGTTGCCGGGCATGATCTTCCCGGGGGCAGGATAGGCCGACGGTGGCCTTTCCACCCAGAGGCCAATTGAGGCCTTTAAGTTAAGTGGCCTATTAACAGCCACTTAAGGGCTTCTTCCTGCCACCATTGGGATCTTACCAGCAGCAGTGATGGGGGGGTGGTGGTTAATCTGCAGTGCGGGGAGAACACCTTGGAAAACGAGGCGCCCTCCTCCTTCGTGAGCAATTTGTGGCCCATCAAGGACCCCCACAGGGAACCAATTCACCGCCCCCCCCCCCAGGGCCCCCCTCCCCTGGACCAACCCCACCCCCCACCACCACTTGCTGGGGCTATCCAGACTGGCCACGATGACCTCACCTCACCTACCTCTTCTCTGTGGTTCCAGTGCTGGGTCTGGGTCTGAGGCCTCTGCAGTACTGGCAGTGGCCACCACTCCTGGTGATGCTGCTGATACAACTGAGCTGCCGGCACTATGAGTGGCCGCCTGCTCTTCGGGGCGGGATCCCCCTCCCTATTAAGTCTTTAAAGGGACGGGAATCCTGTCTCCTTAAACTTTCACCCCAAAAGACTGGAGGATCGCTTGGGGTGGTGGGGGTTGGGTGCTGAAACAATGCAGAAGCGGAGATCCCCAGGCCCTTTTGGCTTGGCACTGGGAGCCCTGCCTCCTGCATTAAATCCAGCCGATGATCTGATCATTGTCACATTGCTGTTGGTGAGAGTTTGAGAGTTTTCTGTGTGCAGATTGGTTGTCACATTTCCAACATTAAAACAGTGAATACACTTCAAAATACTTCATTGGATGTAAAGGGCTTTGGCATCACCTAAGGTTGTGAAAGGCACTATATAAATGCATTTTCTTTCTTTCTTTCTATGATGGTGGCTATCAGCAGGCATCATGTGGGAATCAAAGGTGTCTGTAACCCTATCTTCGCCCCATCTTTCCATATGCAGGCATTTCCAGAAGGAGTCGCAAGGCTAGTGATCAGAAGTGGGGATGCTGATTTCCTCCTCCCCAAATGCAAGGTTGCTGAGGCCGGTTATGGTTTTCCTGCCAACTTTGTGAGTCAGATCAGCTGGCCCAGTATTTTATGAAAGGAAAACGACCCGAAATGTTAACTCTGTTTCTCTCTCCACAGATGCTGCCAGACCTGCTGAGTATTTCCAGCATTTTCTGTCTTTCTTCAGACTTCCAGCATCTGCAGAATGTTGCTGCTTTTCAGCATTGGCTGGTTCATGAACTCATGGAGTGCTGGATAACTCATGTTTAAACAACATCAAATTTTTTCAGCTTCTGCAGAGCTGACATTGCTGAATAAACAATCAATACTCTTTCAGCTCGAGATTCACTTCCAGCTTTCCAAACTGCGATCCTAATTACAGTCATCTCCAATGCTTATCTTTTCTCTGTTAAGAAAGAACTTGTATTTCTATAGCACCTTCCATGACCTCAGGACATCCCAAAACAATTTACAATTAATGAAGAGCTTTGTGAAGGACAGTCACTGTTGTAATGTAGGCAACTCGACAACCAAATTGCACACAGCAAGGTTCCACAAACAGCAACATACATGTGAACATATGAATTAGGAGTTGGAGTAGGCCATTCGTCCCCTCGAGCCCACTCCGCCATTTGCTAACATCATAGCTGATTTGAATGTAGCCTTAACTCCACTTTCCTCTCTGCCCCCATAACACTTGACTCCCTTGTCTATCAAGAATCTATCTAACTCAGCCTTGAATATATACAATGGCCCAACAAAGAACAAAGAACAGTACAGCACAGGAACAGGCCATTCGGCCCTCCAAGCCTGCGCCGATCTTGATGCCTGCCTAAACTAACACCTTCTGCACTTCCGGGGCCCATATCCCTCTATTCCCTTCCTATTCATGTATCTGTTAAGATGTCTCTTAAACGTCGCAATCCTATTTGCTTCCACCACCTCCCCTGGCAGCAAGTTCCAGGCACTCACCACCCTCTGTGTAAAAAACTTGCCTCGCACATCCCCTCTAAACTTTGCCCCTCGCACCTTAAACCTATGTCCCCTAGTAACTGACTCTTCCACCCTGGGAAAAAGCTTCTGACTATCCACTCTGTCCATGCCGCTCATAACTTTGTAAACCTCTATCATATCGCCCCTCCACCTCCATCGTTCCAGTGAAAACAATCCAAGTTTTTCCAACCTCTCCACATAGCTAATGCCCTCCAGACCAGGCAACATCCTGGTAAACCTCCTCTGTACCCTCTCCAAAGCCTCCACGTCCTACTGGTAGTGTGGCGACCAGAATTGCACACAATATTCCAAGTGTGGCCTAACTAAGGTTCTGTACAGCTGCAACATGACTTGCCAATTTTTATACTCTATGCCCCGACCGATGAAGGCAAGCATGCCGTATGCCTTCTTGACTACCTTATCCACCTGTGTTGCCACTTTCAGTGACCTGTGGACCTGTACGCCCAGATCTCTCTGCCTGTCAATACTCCTAAGGGTTCTGCCATTTACTGTATACCTCCCACCTGCATTAGACCTTCCAAAATGCATTACCTCACATTTGTCCGGATTAAACTCCATCTGCCATTTCTCCGCCCAAGTCTCCAACCGATCTATATCCTGCTGTATCCTCTGACAATCGTCATCATTATCCGCAACTCCACCAACCTTTGTGTCGTCCGCAAACTTACTAATCAAACCAGCTACATTTTCCTCCAAATCATTTATATATACTACAAACAGCAAAGGTCCCAGCACTGATCCCTGCGGAACACCACTAGTCACATCCCTCCATTCAGAAAAACACCCATCCACTGTTACCCTCTGTCTTCTGTGACTGAGCCAGTTCTGTATCCATCTTGCCAGCTCACCTCTGATCCCGTGTGACTTCACCTTTTGCACCAATCTGCCATGCGGGACCTTGTCAAAGGCTTTACTAAAGTCCATATAGACAACATCCACCGCCCTTCCCTCATCAATCATCTTCGTCACTTCCTCAAAAAACTCAATCAAATTAGTAAGACACGACCTCCCTTTCACAAAACCATGCTGTCTCTCGCTAATAAGTTTGTTTGTTTCCAAATGGGAGTAAATCCTGTCCCGAAGAATCCTCTCTAATAGTTTCCCTACCACTGACGTCAGGCTCACCGGCCTATAATTTCCTGGATTATCCTTACCACCCTCCTTAGAAAAAGAAACAACATTGGCTATTCTCCAGTCCTCTGGGACCTCACCTGTAGCCAATGAGGATGCAAAGATTTCTGTCAAGGCCCCAGCAATTTCTTCCCTTGCCTCCCTCAGTATTCTGGGGTAGATCCCATCAGGCCCTGGGGACCTTTCTACCTTAATGCTTTGCAAGACACCCAACACCTCCTCCTTTTTGATAATGAGATGACTGAGACTATCTGCACTCCCTTCCCTAGGCTCATCATCCACCAAGTCCTTCTCCTTGGTGAATACTGATGCAAAGTACTCATTTAGCACCTCACCCATTTCCTCTGGCTCCACGCATAGATTCCCATCTCTGTCCTTGAGTGGGCCAACCCTTTCCCTGGTTACCCTCTTGCTCTTTATATATGTATAAAAAGCCTTGGGATTTTCCTTAATCCTGTTTGCCAATGACTTTTCATGACCCCTTTTAGCCCTCCTAACTCCTTGCTTAAGTTCCTTCCTACTGTCTTTATATTCCACAAGTGCTTCATCTGTTCCTAGCCTTCCAGCCCTTACAAATGCTTCCTTTTTCTTTTTGACTGGGCTCACAATATCCCATGTTACCCAAGCTTCCCGAAACTTGCCAAACTTGTCTTTCTTCCTCACAGGAACATGCTGGTCCTGGATTCTAATCAGCTGACATTTGAAAAACTCCCACATGTCAGATGTTGATTTACCCTCAAACAGCCGCCCCCAATCTAAATTCTTCAGTTCCTGCCTAATATTGTTATAATTAGCCTTCCCCCAATTTCGCACCTTCACCCGAGGACTACTCTTATCCTTATCCACAAGTACCTTAAAATTTATGGAATTATGGTCACTGCTCCCGAAATGCTCCCCCACTGAAACTTCGACCACCTGGCCGGGCTCATTCCCCAATACCAGGTCCAGAATGGCCCCATCCCTAGTTGGACAATCTACATACTGTTTCAAGAAGCCCTCCTGGATGCTCCTCACAAATTCTTCCCCATCCAAGCCCCCAGCACTAAGTGAGTCCCAGTCAATATTGGGGAAGTTAAAATCACCCACCACTACAACCCTGTTACCTTTACATCTTTCCAAAATCTGTCTACATATCTGCTCCTCTACCTCCCGCTGGCTGTTGGGAGGCCTGTAGTAAACCCCCAACATCGTGACTGCACCCTTCCTATTCCTGAGCTCCACCCATATTGCCTCGCTGCATAAACTCTCTGAGGTGTCCTCCCGCAGTACAGCTGTGATATTCTCCTTAACCAGTAATGCAACTCCCCCACCCCTTTTACATCCCCCTCTATCCCGCCTGAAGCTTCTAAAGCCTGGAACATTTAGCTGCCAATCCTGCCCTTCCCTCAACCAAGTCTCTGTAATAGCAACAACATCATATTTCCAAGTACTAATCTAAGCTCTAAGTTCATCTGCCTTACCTGTTATACTTCTCGCATTGAAACAAATGCACTTCAGACCACCAGTCCCGCTGTGCTCAGCAACATCTCCCTGCCTGCTCTTCCTCTTAGTCCTACTGGCCTTATTTACTATGTCCTCCTCATTTACTTCACTAGCTGTCCTCCTGCTCTGGTTCCCACCCCCCTGCCACACTAGTTTAAACCCTCCCGAGTGACGCTAGCAAACCTTGCAGCCAGGATATTAGTCCCCTTCCAGTTTAGATGCAACCCGTCCTTCTTGTACAGGTCCCATCTGTCCCTGAAGAGAGCCCAATGGTCCAGATATCTGAAACCCTCCCTTCTACACCAGCTGCTCAGCCACGTGTTTAGCTGCAGTATCTTCCTATTTCTAGCCTCACTGGCACGTGGCACAGAGAGTAATCCAGAGATTACAACCCTAGAGGTCCTGTTTTTTAACTTACTACCTAACTCCCTAAACTCCCCCTGCAGGACCTCATCACTCTTCCACTGCTCCAACCTCCACTGCTCTCTGAGGAAGCAAATTCCACAGACTAATGACTCTCTGAGAGAAAACATTTCTCTTCATCTCTATCTTAAATGGGAGATCCCTTATTTTTAAACTGTGGCCCCGAGTTCTAATCTCCCCCACAAGTGGAAACACCCTTCCAGCATCCACCATGTCAAATTCACTCGGCATCTTATATGTTTCAATAAGATCACCTCTCATTCTTCTAAACTCCAATAGGTATAGGCCCAACCTGTCCAACCTTTCCTCACAAGATAACCCCTTCATCCCAGGAATCAGTCAAGTGAACCTTCTCGGAACAGCATCTAATGCAATTATACTCTTTCTTAAGTAAGGAGACTAAAATTGTACACAGTACTCCAGATGTGGTCTCACCAAGGCTCCCTGTACAGCTTTATGCAAAAATTCCCAACTTTTATATTCCATTGCCCTTGCAATAAATGACATCATTCCATTTGCCTTCCTAATCACTTGCTGTACCAGCATACTAATCTTTTATGATTCGTGTACCAGGACACCCAGGTCCTTCTGTACCACAGAGTTCCATATGAACGTACGATTTAGAAGCAAGAGTAGGCCATTCGGCCCTTCGAGCCTGCTCCGCCATTTAATAAGATCATGGCTAATCTGATTGTAGCCTATACTCCACTTTCCCGCCTACCTCCCGATACCCTTTGACTCCCTTGTTAGTCCAGAATTTATCTCCCTCTGCCTTCAAAATATTCAATGACCCTGCTTCCACCGCTTTTGGGGAAGAGAATTCCAAAGACTCACAACCCCCTGAAAGAAAAAAAGTCTCCTCATCTCTGTCTTAAATGGGCGACCCCTTATTTTTAAACTATGTCCCCTAGTTCTAGTCTCTCCCACAAGGGGCAACATCCTTTCAACATCCACCCTGTCAAGTCCCCTCAGGATCTTATATGTTTCAATAAGATCACCTCTCATTCTTCTAAACTCCAATGGATACAGATCCAACCTGTCTAACCTATCCTTATAAGATAACCCCCCATCCCAGGTATCAGTCGAGTGAACCTTCTCTGAACTGCCTCTAATGCATTTATAACCTTTCTTAAATAAGGAGACCAAAACTGTACACAGTAGTCCAGATGTGGTCTCACCAATACCCTGTACAATTGTAGCAAAACATCCCTACTTTTACATTCCACTCCCCTTGCAATAAACGCAACATTCCATTTGCCTTCCTAATCACTTGCTGTATCTGCATACCAACCTTTTGGGATACAGGTACCAGGTCATCCCAGATCCCCTCTGTACCTCAGGGTTCTGCAATCTCTCTCCATTTAAATAATATGCTGCTTTATTATTCTTCCTGCCAAAGTGGATAAGTTCACATTTTCCCACATTATACTCCGTTTGCCAAATTTTTGCCCACTCACTTAACCGATCTATATCCCTTTGCAGACTCCTTATGTCCTCCTCACTGCTTACTTTCCTACCTACCTTTGTGTCATCAGCAAATTTAGCATCCATACATTTGGTCCCTTCATCCAAGTCATTGATATGAACTGTAAATAGTTGAGGATCCAGCACTGATCCCTGTGGCACTCCACTCGTCACTTTTTGCCAACCTGAAAATGACCCATTTATGGCTATTCTGTTTTCTGTTAGCTAGCCAATCTTCTATCCATGCCAATATGTTACCCCCCAATGCCATAAGCTCTTATTCTGCTTAGTACCCTTTGATGTGGCACCTTATTGACTATCTTTTGGAAATCCAAGTACACCACATCTGCAGGTTCCCCTTTATCCACCTTGCTTGTTGCTTCCTCAAAGAACTCTAATAAATTAGTCAAATAGGATTTCCCTTTCACAAAACCATGTTGACTCTGCCTGATCACATTATGACATTTTAAATGTCCTGCTATAACCTCCTTAATAATGGATTCCAACATTTTCCTTATGACAGATGTTATGCTAACTGTTTCCTGCTTTCTGTCTCCCTCCTTTCTTGAATAGAGGTGTTACATTAGCTATTTTCCCATCCGCTAGGACCTTTCCAGAATCTAGGGAATTTTGGAAGATTACAACCAATGCATCCATTATCTCTGCAGCCATTTCTTTTAAGACCCTAGGATGCAGGCCATCAGGTCCAAGGGACTTGTCACCTTCAGCTTTAATAGTTTTCCCAATACCTTTTCCCTGGTGATTGTGATTGTTTTATGTTTTTCCCTCCCGTTTACCTTTTGTTTTTCCAGTATCTTTGGGATGTTTTTTGTATCCTCGACAGTGAAAACCAACAAAAAATACCTGCTCAACGCTTCTGCTATTTCCTTGTTTCCCATTATTAATTTCCCAGTCTCACTCTCTAGAGGACCAATGCTCACTTGAGTTACATTTTCCCTTTTTAAATACTTGTAAAAACTCTTACTCTCTGTTTTTATATTTTTGACTAGATTTCTCTCAAATTCTAATTTCTCCCTCCTATTTTTTTGTCATATTTTGCTGGTTTTTAAAATCTGTCCAATCTTCTGATCTACCAGTAATCTTCACAGAATTGTATGCTTTTTCTTTAAATTTGATACTACCTTTATCTTCTTTAGTTTGCCATGAACGTTGCATTTTTCTCCTAGAGTCTTTCTTTCTCACTGGAATGTATCTTTGCTGAGACTGCTTCTCTATCTTTTAACCTAATTTACCAGTTCACTTTGGCCAACTCCATCTTCATATCCTTGTAATTGCCTTTATTTAAGTTTAAAACACTAGTCTCAGACCCACACTTCTGACCCTGAAACTGAATGGGAAATTCTTCATGTTATGATCACTGTTACCTAGAGGCTCCTTTACAATGAGGTCATTCATTAATCCTGTCTCATTGCACATTACCAGGTCTAGAATGGCCTGCTCCCTGGTTGGCACTCGAAGGTACTGCTCTAAGAATTTATCCTGAACACTTTCTATGAACTCATCTTCCAGGCTACCTTTGCCAATTTGATTCGTCCAAGCTATATGAAGATTAAAATCACATATGATTATTACAGTTCCTTTTTTACAAGCCCCCATTCTTTCTTCCTGTATACTTTGTCCAACAGTGTAGCTAATGTTAGGGGACCTATAAACTACTCCCACAAGTGACTTCTTTCCTTTTCTATTTCTTATCTCTAAGCAAATTGATTCTATGTCTTGATCTTTTGAACTAAGGTCATCTCTCACGACAGTACTAATGTCATGCTTAATTAACAAAGCTACACGACCACCTTTTCCTACCTTCCTGTCCTGCTGAAATGTCAATACCCTTGAATATTAAGGTCCCAGCCTGGTCACCTTGCAAGCACGTCTCTGTAATGGCTATCAGGTGATACATATTTATTTCTATTTGTGTGAACAATTCATCTGTTTTGTTACGGATTCTGAATGCATTCAGATACAGAGCCTTCAGTCCTGTCTTTTTACCATTTTTGCAAACTCTGTCCTTATCTGCTGGTGCACTCAACTTTGTACACTCCGTCCGTTCCTGACACAATCTGGTTATCATTACCCATGTCGCGAGCCTGCACTATTGACTTGTCCTTTCCCTTCAGTTTACCACATCTCCCCTCACTTGATTCCCCCCCCCCACCGCCCCTCATTTAGTTTAAAGTCCTCCCAACTAAACTAGTTATATGACTCCCCAGAATGCCAGTCCCAGCACGGTTCAGATGAAGACTGTCCCAATGTAAAGCTCACACTTCCCCACCACTGGTGCCAGTGCCCATGAATCGAAACCCATTTCTCCCACACCAATCTTTGAGCCATGCATTTAACTCCCTAATCTTATTTACCCAACTCCAATTTGCTCATGGCTCAGGTAGTAATCCAGAGATTATTACCTTTGTGGTTCTGCTTTTTAATTTAGCCCCGAGCTGCTCATGTGATAATGACCAGATAATCTGTTTGTTTTCTAACGATGGTTGAGAAATAAATATTGGGAAGAGGAGAACTCTCATTTTCTTCTTTAAAATAATGGCATGAAATCTTTTACACTCTGTCCTGTTTTCAAAATCAGGTGGAGTATAAAATAAGCTTACAAGTCCCTGTATCTCGTTTTGCGATATTTCCCCAAAACAATTAGCACCGATACAATATCCGGACTGAAGACTTTCCAATAACAACAACTTGCATTTATATAGTGCCTTTAATGTAGTAAAACACTCAAAGGCACTTTACAGATGCGTAATCAGACAAAAATTGACACTGGTCCAAGGAAGGAGATATTCAGACAGATAAACAAAAGCTTGGTCAAAGAGATAGGTTTTAAGGAGCATCTTAAAGGATGAGAGAGAGGTGAAGAGGTACAGAGGTTTAGGGAGCTAAGGGACGAAATGGCTGAAGGCACGAACATCAATGAGAAGAATCTGAATGTGAAGCACATCTATTTGCTATTTTTTTGCCTCTGTTTTGGCAAAGGTGTTATTCTGTCTAAAACAAAACAAGAAAGAGCAGAATTTCAGCTGACATGTTGAGCATCTGTACACTGGAGACCCGGGGCATAATTTCAGCATCCTACTCCTTCAATTTAAATCATTTTAAATTTCAATCCATCCGAAACTCACTGCTGGTCTCCTGGCTTTCTTCTAGAAATAGATTTTGTAGACCATAAACTACACATACAGCAGTTCTTCTTCTTTGGCCTTCTTGTCTCGAGAGACAATGGGTAAGCGCCTGGAGGTGGTTAGTGGTTTGTGAAGCAACGCCTGGAGTGGCTATAAAGGCCAATTCTAGAGTGACAGACTTTTCCCACAGGTGCTGCAGATAAAATTGGTTGTCGGGGCTGTTACACAGTTGGCTCTCCTCTTGCGCTTCTGTCTCTTTTCCTGCCAACTGCTGAGTCTCTTCGACTCACCACACTTCAGCCCCGCCTTTATGGCTGTCCGCCAGCTCTGGCGAACGCTGGCAACTGACTTCCACGACTTGTGATCAATGTCACAGGACTTCATGTCACGTTTGCAGACGTCTTTAAAGCGGAGATATGGATGGCCGGTAGGTCTGATACCAGTGACGAGCTCACTGTACAATGTGTCCTTGGGGATTCTGCCATCTTCCATACGGCTCACATGGCCAAGCCATCTCAAGCACTGCTGGCTCAGTAGTGTGTATATGCTGGGGATGTTGGCTGCCTCGAGGACTTCTGTGTTGGAGATATGGTTCTGTCACCTGATGCCAAGGATTCTCCGGGGGCAGCGAAGGTGGAATGAATTGAGACGTCGCTCTTGGCTGACATACATTGTCCAGGCCTCGCTGCCGTAGAGCAGGGTACTGAGGACACAGGCTTGATACACTCGGACTTTTGTGTTCCGTGTCAGTGCACCATTTTCCGACACCCTCTTGGCCAGTCTGGACATAGCAGTGGAAGCCTTTCCCATGCGCTTGTTGATTTCTGCATCGAGAGACAGGTTACTGGTGATAGTTGAGCCGAGGTAGGTGAACTCTTGAACCACTTCCAGAGCGTGGTTGCCGATATTGATGGATGGAGCATTTCTGACGTCCTGTCCCATCATGTTCGTTTTCTTGAGGCTGATGGTTAGGCCAAATTCATTGCAGGCAGCCGCAAACCTGTCGATGAGTCTCTGCAGACACTCTTCAGTGTGAGATGTTAAAGCAGCATCGTCAGCAAAGAGGAGTTCCCTGATGAGGACTTTCTGTACTTTGGTCTTCGCTCTTCGATGGGCAAGGTTGAACAAACCTGCCATCTGATCTTGTGTGGAGGAAAATTCCTTCTTCTGAAGACTTGAACGCATGTGAGAGCAGCAGGGAGAAGATGATTCCAAACACCCTTGTTCTTATCGAGGGTGATATTATTGGCATCGCGCATGTCCTGTGGTACTGCTCCCTCGTCCCAGCACAGGCAAAGCAGTTCGTAGAGTGCTGAAAGTATAGCAGGCTTGGCACTCCTGATTATTTCAGGGGTAATGCCATCCTTCTCAGGGGCTTTTCCGCTGGCTAGAGAATCAATGGCATCACTGAGTTCCGATTTTGTTGGCTGTACGTCCAGCTCATCCATAACTGGCAGAGACTGGGCTGCATTGAGGGCGGTCTCAGTGACAACATTTTCCCTGGAGTACAGTTCTAGGTAGTGCTCCACCCAGCGGTCCATTTGCTAGAGTTGGTCAGTGATTGTGTCCCCTGATTTAGATTTGAGGGGGGGCGATCTTCTTGATGGTTGGCCCAAAAGCTCTCTTAATGCGATCGTACATTCCTCTGATGTTTCTGGTGTCAGAGGCCAGCTGAATATGACTGCCTAGGTGTTGCCAGTAGTCATTTGCGAAGCGCCTGGCTGTTCTTTGTGCAGCGCTTCTGGCTGCTTTAAGTGCTACGGATGTTAATTCGCTGGGGGCTTTCTTGCAGTTCAGCAGTGCAAAGCACTTAGTGACTATGACAGGTTCCAGCTCTTCAAAGTGAGATTGAAACCAGTCTGCATTCCGCTTCACACGTTTGCCATAGATGGTCATTTGTTGAGTCATAGATGGCGTCTCTGATGTGGGCTCACTTGGTCTCTGCATCCCCTGTAGGAGTGTTTTGAAGGGCTTTTTCAAGTGAATTTAGAAACTTATACAGCAGTTAATCATCATAAATTACAGCTGTATTGTATCCTTTGAAGAAAAAGCTTGCCAAAACAAGGTATAGAGAGAAGATGTAATGCACAAATGCCCTCATTCGCTTAAATAAGCTACACTATTATTGAAAAGCAAATTCTTTTCTTTTTCCAAACAGTTCAGTATATCATTCACATATTTCACTACTTTTGCTATTGCGGGAGGATTATAATTATTAAAATATTTTAAGAGTTATTTCACAAATTTACAAATGATGCCCTACTGGTGATGGTAGCTGTTGGTGATCAAGAATAATGGCATGAAGGCTGAAAACTAGAACAAAATAATAACATAAAAGCAAAATATTGCAGATGCTGGAAATCTGAAATAAAAACAAGAAATGCAGGAAATACTCAGCAGGTCTGGCAGCATCTGTGGAGAGAGAAGCAGAGTTAACATTTCAGGTCAGTGACCCTTCTTCAGAACCAACAAATATTAGAAATGTAAACAATTTTAAGCAAGTAAAGCGGGGGTGGGGCAAGAGATAACAAAAGAGAAGGTGTTGATAGGACAAGGTCACAGGGAATAACTGACCAGAAGGTCATTGAACAAAGGCAAACGGTATGTTAATGGTGTGCTGAAAGACAAAGCGTTAGTACAGAGAGGGTGTGAATAGACTGTAAAGCACAAAGCAATCCAAGAACAAACATTAAAAAAAATAAAAAACAGAAACAGTGGTTAGGCACGGTAGAAACAAACTAAACACACTAAAAAACCTAAAATAAAATCACCAAATAAAAAAGAAAAAGATAAATGAAAAAATAACTAAACATAAAAAGGGGGGACCCGTCACACTCTGAAATTATTGAACTCAATGTTTAGTCCGGCAGGCTGTAGTGTGCCGAATCGGTAAATGAGATGCTGTTCCTCGAGCTTGCGTTGATGTTTTCTGGAACACTGCAGCAATCCCAGGACAGAGATGTGAGCATGAGAGCCTGGGGGGGGGGGGGGGGGGGGGGGGGTGGGGGGGGGGGGTGGTGGATGTTGAAATGGCAATCAACCGGAAGCTCAGGATCATGCTTACGAACTGAGGGGAGGTGTCTCCCCAAAATAATTTTTTTATTTTTATTTATTCATTCATGGGATGTAGGTGTCGCTCGCCAGGCCAGCATTTATTGCCCATCCCTAATTGCCCTTGAGAAGGTGGTGGTGAGCTGCCTTCTTGAACCGCTGCAGTCCATTTGGGGTAGGTATACCCACAGTGCTGTTTGGAAGGGAGTTCCAGGATTTTGACCCAGCGACAGTGAAGGAACGGCAATATAGTTCCAAGTCAGGATGGTGTGTGACTTGGAGGGGAACTTGCAGGTGGTGGTGTTCCCATGTATTTGCTGCCCTTGTCCTTCTAGTTGGTAGAGGTCATGGGTTTGGAAGGTGCTGTCTAAGGAGCCTTGGTGCGTTGCTGCAGTGCATCTTGTAGATGCGTCAGTGGTGGAAGGAGTGAATGTTTGTCGATGGGGTGCCAATCAAGCGGGCTGCTTTGTCCTGGATGGTGTCGAGCTTCTTGAATGTTTTTGGAGCTGCACCCATCCAGGCAAGTGGAGAGTATTCCATCACACTCCTGACTTGTGCCTTGTAGATGATGGACAGGCTTTGGGGAGTCAGGAGGTGAGTTACTCGCCTCAGGATTCCTAGCCTCTGACCTGCTCTTGTAGCCACAGTGTTTATATGGCTATTCCAGTTCAGTTTCTGGTCAATGGTAGCCCCTAGGATGTTGATAGTGGGGGATTCAGCAATGGTAATGCTGTTGAATGTCAAGGGGAGATGATTAGAATCTTTCTTTTTGGAGATGGTCATTGCCTGGCACTTGTGTGGCATGAATGTTACTTGCCACTTATCAGCCCAAGCCTGGATATTGTCCAGGTCTTGCTGCATTTCTACACGGACTGCTTCAGTATCTGAGGAGTCGCGAAAGGTCTTGAACATTGTGCAATCATCAGCGAACATCCCCACTTCTGAGCTTATGATTGAAGGAAGGTCATTGATGAAGCACCTGAAGATGGTTGGGCCCAGGACACTACCCTGAGGAACTCCTGCAGTGATATCCTGGAGCTCAGATGATTGACCTCCAACAAGCGCAACCATCTTCCTTTGCGCTAGGTATGACTCCAACCAGCGGCGGGTTTTCCCCCTGACTCCCATTGACCTCAGTTTTGCTCGGGCTCCTTGATGCCATACTTGGTCAAATGCTGCTTTGATGTCAAGGGCAGTCACTCTCACCTCACCACTTGAGTTCAGCTCTTTTGTCCATGTTTGAACCAAGGCTGTAATGAGGTCAGGAGCTGAGTGGCCCTGGCGGAACCCCAACTGAGCGTCACTGAGCAGGTGTGTAAAAATAATAGGGTAATTATATTAGGTGATTTCAACTTTCCCAACATTAATTGGGATAGCCATCGTGTTAAGGGCTTCGATGGAGTGGAGTTCTTAAAATGTATACAGGAGAACTTTTTAGCTCAATATTTAGAGGGAACAAGGGAAGGTGCAGTGCTGGACCTAATTCTGGGGAATGAAAATGGACAGGTGGTTGATGTGTCGGTGGGATAGCATTTTGGTGATAGTGACCATAACATAGTACAATTTAAGCTTGTTATGGAAAAAGAAATAGACAAGTTGCAAAAAAAGGTTTTGGATTGGGGGAGAGCAAATTTTAGTAAAATATGGCAGGATCTGGCCAAGGTAGACTGGAAAGAGTTACTTGTCGGGAAATCTACAGAAGAGCAGTGGGTGGCATTCAAAAAGGAAATGGGGAGGCTACAGGCCCAACATGTTCCCTCGAGGGTAATAGGTAGGAGCAACAAGCCCAGAGAACCATGGATGACCAGAAACATTCAGGTTACGATGAGAAGGAAAAGAGAGGCTTTTAGCAAATACAAGGAGAGCAAATCAATGGAAGCATTAGTGGAGTACAGAAATTGTAGGATGGAGCTTAAGAAAGCAATTAGGAGAGCAAAGCGGAGATATGAGAAAGCTCTGGCTGGTAAAAGTACGGAAAATCCCAAGATATTCTATAACTATCTCAATGGGAAGAGGATAACCGGGGAAAGAGTAGGACCCATTAGGGACCAAGGGGGAAATTTGTGGGTGGAGCCAGAGGACATTGGCAAGGTGTTGAATGAATACTTCACATCTGTCTTCACCCAAGAGAATGAGGATGTCGATATGGAATTCAGAGAGAGAGACTGTGAGGTTCTTGAGCAAATTGTCATAGGGAGTGACAAAATACTGGAGGTTTTGGAAGGCTTAAAAGTGGACAAGTTTCCAGGTCCGGACGATTTGTGTCCCAAGATGCTGAGGGAGGTGAGGCTGGAGATTGCAGGGGCTCTGACACTAAATTTTAATTCCTCTCTGGCTACGGGGGAGGTGCCAGAGGACTGGAGAACAGCTAATGTGGTCCCACTATTTAAGAAAGGTTGTAGAGATAAGCCAGGGAACTACAGACCAGTGAGTCTCACGTCAGTGGTAGGGAAACTATTGGAGAAAATTCTGAAGAGGAGAATCTATCACCACTTGGAGAGGCAAAATTTGATTAGGAATAGTCAGCATGGCTTTGTCAGAGGGAGGTCATGCCTAACAAATTTGATTGAATTTTTTGAGTATGTGACCAGGTGTGTAGATGAGGGTAGTGCAGCTGATGTAGTTTACATGGATTTCAGCAAAGCCTTTGACAAGGTCCCACATGGGAGACTTATCAAGAAAGCAAATGCACATGGGATACAAGGTAACTTGATAAGGTGGATTCAAAATTGTCTTAGCTGTAGGAGACAGAGAGTGATGACAGACGGCTGTTTTAGTAACTGGAAGCCAGTGTCCAGTGGCGTACCACAGGGATCTGTGCTGGGTCCTCTATTGTTTGTCATTTATATAAACGACATAGATGACTATGTGGGGGGTAGGATCAGTAAGTTCGTGAATGACACAAAGATTGGCCAAGTGGTTAACAGTGAGGTGGAGTGTCTTAGGTTACAGGAAGATATAGACGGGATGGTCAAATGGGCAGAAAAGTGGCAGATGGAATTTAACGCTGAAAAGTGTGAGGTGATACACTTTGGAAGGAGTAATGTGACATGGACGTATTCAATGAATGGCCTGACACTGGGAAGTTCCGAGGAACAAAGGGATCTTGGCGTGTTTGTCCATGGATCTCTGAAGGCAGAATGGCAGGTTAATAGGGTGGTGAAAAAGGCATATGGGACACTTGCCTTTATCAATCGAGGCATAGATTACAAAAGCAGGGAGGTCATGTTGGAGTTGTACAGAACTTTGGTAAGGCCACAGCTGGAGTACTGTGTGCAATTCTGGTCGCCACATTATAGGAAGGATGTGATTGCATTGGAGGGGGTGCAGAGGCGATTCACCAGGATGTTGCCTGGGATGGAACATTTAAGCTATGAAGAGAGGTTGGATAGGCTTGGGTTGTTTTCACTGGAGCAGAGAAGACTGAGGGATGACCTGATCGAGGTGTACAAGATTATGAGGGGTATGGACAGGGTGGATAGGGAGAAGCTGTTCCCCTTAGTTGAAGGGTCAGTTACGAGGGGTCACAAGTTTAAGGTGAGGGGCGGGAGGTTTAAGGGGGATTTGAGGAAGAACTTTTTTACCCAGAGGGTAGTGATGGTCTGGAATGCACTGCCTGGGAGGGTGGTAGAGGCGGGTTGCCTCACATCCTTTAAAAAGTACCTGGATGAGCACTTGGCACGTCATAACATTCAAGGCTATGGACCAAGTGCTGGCAAATGGGATTAGGTAGACAGGTCAGGTGTTTTAATGTATCGGTGCAGACTCGATGGGCTGAAGGGCCTCTTCTGCACTGTATTATTCTGTGATTCTGTGATTATTGCTAAGCAAGTACCACTTGATGGCACTGTTGATGACACCTTCCATCAGAGTAGCATGAAGTAAATGTCCTAAATGAAACCATTAATAACTTCATCACATGGATGTGTTATAATCAATTAAAATAATGGCTGCAGAGGAAATTACTTCATGACGTAAATATACCTACACAGAGGGCTGAATTTTACAGACATTCCGTGTTGGGAGTTGTGGCAGGGAGCCATAAAATGCCTTCGGGTGAAGCCTACCACAGACCTCGATGCCAGAAATGCCCGGCCCGATATTGCCGGGCCTCATGACGGCCACCCCTTCCCCGCCGCTCGACAAAGGGAACTCAATTTAAATATTTAAATTAATTAAATAATTTGTCATGCTGGACCCCCATCTGCCAAGAACGAGGCATATTAATTTCGCCATATGGACATTAAATTTCAAACTGTTGCTGAAGTGAAGAAAGGACTTGTTTAAAAAAATCACCAGGCCCTTGGCTGGAAAAATATTTTTTGCACACTAACAGCCAGTGCTTGGAAGGACAAAGGGTCTGTTCCCTCTTCCAATTTAACCCACAATGGACTTTGAGCACCAGGTATTGTGTGTAAGAAAAGACATTCCCGGGTCCGCTAAGACCAGAGAATCCACAAACAGACATGGTCAGACCAGCTCGTCATATGACTAACCTGCTTGGCAACCTGGATTTTTCTGAATTGTACAAACAGTTTGAACTCAGAGTGTCTGTTTGCTCCTGGACTGAAAAGGTCTCCCCTGCTGGCTTGCTACAGCCTCTCCAGTCTACTCCCATCTTTTTCTTATGAAACTCCAAATCCACGGAAGACACATGAACCCCAAGACAGAAAAATCTTCTACAGTGAACAAGGTTTAACAAGAATACTGGGCCCCAATGAAAAGCAAGCTCTACCTACAATCAAGGAATCTACAGTGAGCTCGAAGAACTGTAACAAAAACCCTCATCAGATATTGCCTAAGCTTTTCCACTTCATTTCTTCTGCTCTTTTCTGTCTCCAGCTTCATGTGTGTATTGCATATGCATGCTAGCGTGGGCACGTTGTGTATCTGTAGGCGTTAACCAAATTCGAGTTTGAGTTTAAGTTTAATAAATTTCAACTTTTCTTCTTTAACCTAAGAAAGCCTTTGTGTGCTGGTTTCTTTGCCTTATGATTGGAGAAACAGTGGACAAGGATTCACTAAGGGGAAGCAGAAAAAAAAGGTGTTTAAAATTAAACCCTTTTACAGTTAGGTCAGGTGAAGGCTGAAAGGGAACCCTAGACCCCTTTCTCACCAGGTCGTAACAAAATGAATTAATTACCGTTATGCTCTTGCCGTTGGTCCCGGTGCGATCTTGGTGCCAGTGGCCGGCACTCCCGGGCTTCGGATCCACGTCCAGGAAACCAAGGCGGAACACTGGTAGAGAGGATGGGAGTAGGTACGTTTCTCAGTGTGGTTGGGGGTGGGGGGAGTGGGATCAAAGTAGTATCATTGGTGTAGGGGATGGTGGGAAGGGGTTATAATTAAAGTTTATGCACTTTGAGGTGGTAAGGGGAAGGTCAAGAGGACAAGATAAGTGTTTTGGGGAGATAGAGCAAGTAATTAATTATGTAGTTATTGTGGGGGGGGGGGTGGTGGTGGGAGAGGGGTGAGATAAATGTTTTTAATTCAATCTCTCTTTAAATATTTAGATTGAAATGTCGGGCTCAAAGCCCTGCGCACAGGCAGCTGACGCCATTTCCGGGGACAGACAGCCCGCCCCCTCCATGTCATCGGGTTGGGTGGTCAGCCCCAGCTATTTAAATGAGCTGCTGTGCTAAATAACGCAGCGGTTCAACGGTGCACAGGCAGGCCGCCACTGTTTTCACCCACTGCTGATTTCAGTGGTGGGACAATTAATTTCAGCCCAGAATCTTACAGCACAGAAGGAGGTAATTTGGTCCAATGCCAGCTTTTTGAAAGTGCTATCCAATTAATCCCACTCACCCCTTTCTTTCCCCCTAGCCCTGTAATTTTCACTTCTTCAAACATTTATCCATCTCCTTTTTAAAAGCTGCTATTGAATCTGCTTCCACCACCGTCTTAGGCTGTACATTCCAGATATATCCTAAATACACACACACACACACACACACACACACACACACACACACACACACACACACACACACACACACACGTAAACATACTATGTATGTGTATGTCATGAATTAATTTCTCCTGCAGCAATTATTCCAATACACATATATAATACTTTCACTTAAATTTACCAACTTAATTGATACGTATACATAATCATTGTTTATCTACATGACTAAAAGTACACAGGCTAACAATTAGTTAATAATTAAGTATTTAATTGATGGCCACGCTAAATACAGAGAAACCATAGTTTCTCCTTGTATTGCAGTAAGTCCGATAAATAATCAGAAGTTTGTGGTAGAAATTCCTTTTTGGAATCCAGGCAATGACTTATGATTTCCATTAAATGGTCAAAATGTTTTATATCCTTAGAGTAAATATTTAACATTTTCACAGATGTGAACAAATGCAAAGAAATCACCTCAAAATATAGAAGGCGAAGCATTTTTAATGAACAAGAGATCAAAACAGCGAGCATTTTACCGGACTGAACATTGAGTTCAATAATTTCAGAGCATGACAGCCCCCCATTTTACTTTCATTTTTAGTTATTTTTTCTTCCTTTTTTTTTACATTCTTTTTTACATTTTTTACAATCTTTTTTTGCATTTATTTCATTTCATCTTAGTTTGTTCAGTTTGCTTACCCACTGTTTTTTTTCAGGTTTTTTTTCAGGTTTGCACTTGCTGCTGTTCAATATTCAGTGTATTCACACCTAATCTGTACTAATGCTTTGTCTTTCAACACACCATTAACATATTGTTTGCCTTTGCTCCGTGACCTTTTGGTCAGCTATGTGGCCTGGTCCAATCTGCACCTTCTCCTTTGTTATCTCTTGCCCCACCCCCACCTCACTTGCTTATAATCTGTGACTTTTCTAATATTTGTCAGTTCCGAAGAAGGGTCACTGACCCGAAACGTTAACTCTGCTTCTCTTTCCACAGATGCTGCCAGACCTGCTGAGTGATTCCAGTATTTCTTGTTTTTGTTTCAGATTTCCAGCATCTGCAGTATTTTGCTTTTATTTTAGCATTTTACCCCATTGGGCACATCGTACTAGAATAAATATTAGATTGGAGATCTTGGGATATGGTTTGATTGTTCCTGGACTGGACCATTGCTAAGTTTAAACTTTCCAGAAGCTGCAAGGGTCTTGTTAAAGTGAAGATTCATTAGTTATCAAGCTCACCAAGCATACTGGCTAGGGATGTATCGGAATGATGTGGAAAAATAATCCCTGTTCAAATGATGACTTGGTAAAAATATTAAAATATTCCTTCCGCTTACTCTTTTTTTGTTCATTAAGAAGCCAGGTGATGTTGAATTTATGAAAAGCATCAGTTGGGAGAAACATATGCAATTCTGGGCATCCCATAATAGCAAGGAGATCAGAACTATGCAATGGGCACAGCTAATATTTATTAGAATGTCATCATAAAGGAGAGATTGTGGGAACAATAAAAGGCTTTTGAAATTGTTTTATTTTTCACTTTGAAATAGTGAAGGTTAGCGGTGATCTAGCAAAGGTTTGCAAAATTATTTTGAGAGGGTAATTAATGAAGCATTGTTCAACAAGTTAGTACCAATGGAGTGTAAATCTGGGATTATAAATAAAAGAAAATGAAGGGGAAATTTTTATTTGCAGACAAAGGGCGATGGAACATGCAATTCTTTACAATAAGATGCCATTGAGCAGAGACCATAACATTATTTGAAGAGGAATATAGGTTATAAATTGTATAATTTTAAAGGGAATGCAGGAACAGAGAGACCTGGGGGTTACATTGAAGGTGGCAAGACAAGTAGAGAAGGCTGTTAAAAAACATATGGGATTCTTGAGGAATAGTGCAATTTTCTTGCTTTTTACTCTAAAAAACACTGGTTAGGTCTCAGATGGAGCATTGTGCTCAATTCTGGCACCACACTTTCAGAAGGATGTCAAGGTCTTGGTGAGGGCTCAGAGAAGATTTACTAGAATGGGACCAGGGATGAGGAATTTCAATTATATGGAGAAAATAGAAAATCTAGGTTTGTTCTCCTTAGTGCAGAGAGGTTTAAGGGGAGTTTTAGTAGAGGTCTTCAAAATATGAGGGGTTTTGATTGAGTAAATAAGGAGAAACAGTTTTCATTGACAGGAGGGTCGATAACCAGAGGACACAGATTGAAGGTAATTGGCAAAATCATCAGAAGGGAAACGAGGCAAATTTTTGTTTTATACAGTGAGTTGTTGTGATCTGGAATGTGCTGTTTGAAATGAGGGTGGAAGCAGATTCAATCGTAACTTTCAAAAGGGAATTGGATAAATACTTGAAGGGGAAAGTTTGATTTGGAAGAAAGATGACAACATTTAATATTGAGAAATTAAGGGTACACATTTTGGGAAGAAGAATGAGACAAAATAGAAACAAAATGGTAAAATCTTTAAAAGAGGAATTATTTTATCTCTGATCCTTCTTGAGTTTATTTTTCAGTAGTTTGAACTTCTTCCATCTTATCTTACTGAACTTTACTCAACTTCAATTAATATTTAAAAAGAATGGAGAAGCAGAGAGCAATCTTTAAAAGTAGGAGTTCATTTTTTTTTAATTCTGAGGATATGGGCGTTGTTGGCAAGGCTGGCATTTATTGCCCATCCCTAGTTGCCCTTGAGAAGGTGGTGGTGGAACCTTTTCTTGAACAGCTGGAGTCCATGTGATGTAGGTACAACCACAGTGCTGTTAGGGAGGGAGTCTCAGCATTTTGACCCAGCGACAGTGAAGGAACAACGATATAGTTCCAAGTCAGGATGGTGTGTGACTTGGGAGGGGAACTTGCAGGTGGTGGTGTTCCCATGCATCTGCTGCCCTTGTTCTTCTGCGGGGGGGGGGTAGAGGTCTTGGGTTTGAGAGGTGTTGTTGAAGATGCCTTGATGAGTTGCTGCATTGCTTCCTGTAGGATAAATGGACCTCACCTGTGCTGTAAATTTTATAAATAAGCATCAACTATCTCTAATTCAATGATCAAAACTCAATATAAGTCCATTCTACATTTCCAAGGCACAATTGTGGAAAGCTGTTATCAATTAATTTTCAGTGCATTTGTGGATAACTTTGAACTTGAAATTGTTCAATTTTAATAAGATAATGTGATGACTATGCAAGTCCTACTTTTATCACTGTCAGAGAGTGGAAACTTGCTTAAAATTTTGAAAATTTCTTCAGTACAGTGAGATATTATCACTTTGGATTGAAAACCAGCAAATTGCCTTACATTTAGTGAAGTGGTTTTCATCTTCAGTACCATCAGAAAATGTCTTCATCATAACAGACAAGGAGCAATCAACCAGCTTCCTTTATCTGATTTTATCTCTCACTATTTCAACAGTAATCAGACTTTCTGCTTATTATAGAACCCAGCCAGGTTACTGTCTCTACCAGCTGAGTAGATGGCCCTGGTGAAGATGGAGGTGAATGGAAATCAAGCAGGAGCAGGGCAGTAGGTTTCCTGAGGTGATTTGAACTGCACAGTTCCTGCCATATGGTTGGGTTAAATCTGCTCCCTTGGTCTTGACTCTGACGGGAGTAGATTTTGACTTTCGGTCTGCTACGCATTCCGGGGGTAAAGAGACCCATTACTCTCCCCACCCCCACAATTCCTTCCCTGACCTCTTTTAGATTTGCCTGGAGAAATGCAGGGAGCCAAGCAGGCCTCCCAGTCCAACTCGCCTGATTAAGGCCTCAAGATCAGGCCAGAGCAGCCTCAGCAAGGTGAGTTACAGGGTATTGGTGAAGTCTTGCAGAGGGTAAGGGGGGACTTAGCATGTCAGAGGCCCAGGTTATTTTTACACTCCTGCTCCTCTGGGGCCCACAAAAGTAGTTTGGCACTAACAAGTGACTGGGCTTCTTTGGTTCCATTGCGTGCGGGACTGGTCAGAGTCAGCATGGTAGAGGCTCCAATCTGTCCCAACCTAATATGTCATACTCGCATTATGCAACCCGATTCCCATAGTAAAAGAGGCTTATCAACCGAAACAGGCATACGCATTGGACATCTGCTGGTAAGACCCTTTCTAAATGGCGCTGGCCACTATGCTTGTGAGAATGTGACAGTTAGATTACTGAACCCATTATGAGGCCTTTACCATCCTGTTAACACCAGGGGCATGGAGTCAAAATCGACCTCAACCCCAACTCCCACTCCCCCTGTACTATGCCCCCGTAAACCGACTAGTCTTAAATAACAAATTAGCTCGTGTCTGGGAGGAGCTAATGCAGATTTTCAGCATCTAAACAAAAAAATGAAAATGAAAACTTTTCTTGACATATCATGCCTCATTAGTCCTCCTGAAGCGATATCATCACTCAAATGCTTCAGCCCGTGTCAATTTTATTATCTCTGCTCAAGAGGAGTTCAAAAAAATTGCATAGCCACAACAGAATATTAATGAGCCAGGCAGGAAATGCTGGAAGACTGAATAAGAGTATCCTAAAGGTTTTGGTAGTCGAGTCATTCAGACGGAGACTAGATTTAGGCTGTGTCCTGCCCCCAACACTCCAATGGCAACTGATTTGGTATTTTTTCTAACTGACAGACTCCTGCATTGAGCATGAAACCTGAAACCTCCGTCTCCATCCTTTTTCCGTTGACTACAGGTGTTCAATAATAACTGTAGACCCAGCAAACTTCAACAGCTGTCTGTCAATTATGTATATACTTTTAATCCTTAGAGACAGATTGCATAAATCACTCCTGGGTTCGGACAGCTCCGTTTAAAAGTAAAACATGTTACTTTTATTGCTGAATTACTAATTATTTTGAGAACAATTGACAGGAAAAGGCATACATCAAGGAGATAGTTAATGTCACACACTCCAGATGTTAACAATCTCTGAGGGACTGCTATAGTTGTAACCTCTTTGCTTATTATTGAAATCTTGTGGTAATATACAAAATGATATCTTTGTTAAATTGAATACTCACTTCTCATCTGTTGTGATAGCATGGGACGCACATCAACATGACAATTCTAGTAATTGCTCCATTGTTCCTTTTTGTAACAGAGCCACATTGTATTTCCATTGAACCAGGCTATTCTGAATGGCATTGTATGACAAACAAAGAATTTATCCATTCATATATCATAACTTTATTATCCTCATGACAGTGCCATACAACATTATACAATTTTACTTTTCACATTACTGTCAGCCTATGTGTTTATTACTTATTCAACAAGATCTCTCCATTCCTCCAATTTCAGCCTGTGACTTGTCAGCTGTGGCTCAGTTGGACTTGAACCCAGAACCTTCTGACGCAGTGACAATAGTATATTAATTCATTCATGGGACGTGAGCACCGCTGACAAGGCCAGCATTTATTGCCCATCCCTAACTGCTCTTGAGAAGGTGGTGGTGAGCCGCCTTCTTGAACCGCTGCAGTCCATTTGGGGTAGGTATACCCACAGTGCTGTTAGAAAGGGAGTTCCAGGATTTTGACCCAGTGACAGTGAAGGAACGGCGATATAGTTCCAAGTTAGGATGGTGTGTGATTTGGAGAGGAACTTGCAGGTGGTATTGTTCCCATGCACCTGCTGCCCTTGTTCTTCTATCTGGTAAAGGTTGTGGGTTTGTAAGGTGCTGTTGAAGGAGCCTTGGCAAGTTGCTGCAGTGCATCTTATAAATGGTACACATTGCTGCCACTAGTAGCATCGTTGGGTATTCTAGAAAAAGGGCCAGTGATGGAGGGAGTGATTTTTTAAGGTGGTGGAAGGGGTGCCGAAAAGTGGACTGCTTTGCCCTGGATGGCGTCAAAACTCTTGTGTGTTGTTGGAGCTTCACTCATCCAGGCAAGTGGGGAGTATTTCATCACACTCCTGACTTGTGCATTGTAGATGATGGACAGGCTTTGTCGAGTCAGGAGGTGATTTACTCGCTGCAGAATACCCAGCTTCTGACCTGCTCTTTAGGTAGTGTTTATGTGGCTGGTCCATTTATCTTTCTGGTCAATGGCAACCCCCAGGATACGACGGTGGGTGATTTTAGCGATGGTAATGCTGTTGAACATCAAGGGGAGATGGTTAGATTCTGTCTTGTTGGAGATGGTCATTGTGTGGTGAGAATGTTACTTGTCACTCATCAGCCCAAGCCTGATTATTGGCCAAGTCTTGCTGCCTGTGGGCACAGACTGCATCAGTATCTGAGGAGTTGTGAATGATTATACAATGATCAGCAAACATCCTCAGTTCTGCCCTTATGATGGAGGGAAGGCCATTGACGAAGCAGCTGAAGATTGTTGTGGTGGGTTGTTGGGTTTCTATTAATAGCATCGTAGGGCATTCTAGAAAAAGTCTTAGACTCCAGTAAAGGTTAACTAACAAACCTTTATGATTTACAGTTAGTGTATACACTCTCCGCAAACTGCATAACCTAGCATCTTTCATGCTACTCTACCTTCTTCTCAAGCCTATTTCATCGCTCATACAATGGGTGGAGTCTCACTATCTTTGGTATTAACCCTTTACAACCTTATACTGCATCTCCCCTCCCCCCCCACCAAGTCTTTATCCAACATTTCTCCAAACATATAAACATTTGTGACTTCTCTACTACTCTCTCTCCCCCCAAATCTCTAACTTTACAGATTCTGTCTCATCAGTGGTTTGGCAACTCTCCCTGAGCTGGTTGTAAGCTGTCTGGGATGATCAGTAATCTTCATAGGAAGTCTATGTTACTGACTTGGTTTTTCATTTCTATAGGTTGTAGTAGTTGATTTAGTTTGGGTTTGCTCATCTTCATCTGGATCTTGCACATGGATTACTGGCTGTTGCTTCTGCGGAATAGTAATGATATTCCTCCAATCCCTTCACTTGTTCCTTTCCTTCATTCATATAACATATGATTGCTGATAGTCCTCATGTTTATGGATTTCTTTATTTTCTTGTTCCAGGTCACATATCCAAACTTTTTGACCATTGTTAAATTTGCGTAAGCTTCGTGCTCAAAATCTCCTATTGTAATTTCGAGTTTGTTTCCTTCTGTAGGAGTTTTTTCTTTCTTGAACTTTCTTGTAGTCTTGAGTCTTCAATCCAGGCATTAATTGTTGAGGCAATACTGGAAGCTGTGTTCTTAACTTCCTTCCCATTAGTAATTCTGCTGATGATAATCCGCACAGCAGTGGCATTGAACAAAAAACTGGGAGTGAGATAGGAAAATCTTCATTTTTCTTGAGTAAAGATTTTATGGTTCTCGCACCTCACTCTTCCTCGCCATAGATTGTGGATACCTCGGTGAGCTCATAAGATGCTGAAAGCCCATCTTTACATCAAGCTGGGTAAAACATTTGTTTGTGAACTGTGGTCTGTTGTCTGTTGTCTGATAATATTTCATCCGGAATCCCATGTGTCGCGAAGATGTCCCTAAGGATTCTGATAACTACCTCTGTGGTTGTAGAATGTAATCATCAGACTTCTATCCACCTGGAAAAGTAGTCGATAATAATGATATATGACGTCCCACCGAACATGAATAAATCCATGCCTAGCCTTTGCCAAGGTCTAGTTGGAAATTGGGTAGTCAACAGCGGTCCATGCTGTTCTGGCCTCTGTATTGCACATGTCTGACAGTTGTTGATCATGGTCTCAATATCCTTAGATATCCCAGGCCACCATTCCAAAGATTGTGCCTTCGCTCTGCACTTGGTTATACCCAAATTGCCTTGATGTAATTGATCTAAGATATCGAATCTCATTGAAGCAGGAATAAAAATTCTGTCATTGTAAACTAATAAGTCACTAATTATGGTAAAGTATTTCCTGTACTCATGGAACGTTTTCATTGTTCTCCCTTGTGGAATTGCTTCTGGCCACCATGTGTACAATATTGTCTAATATTAATGCATGCTTCGTCATTCTTCTGTGCTTGTCGTATTTCTTGCAACTTCTGTGTGCTTGTTTTAGAGTTGGACTCTATGTCACATACGAACTTCACGTCTTCCTGAGATGGATGATCTACGGTTGCCCTGGATAACGCACTAGCTGACGATTGGAACTTCCCTTGGACATATACAGTTTCCAATGTGTACCTCATTAATCTGAGACGGAACCTTTGTATACATGGAGACGTTTCTCCTATTCCTTTTTTGTCTAATAAGGAAACCAATAGCTTGTGGTCTGTCTCGATCGCCACACATATTCCAATGATGTAGTCTGAAAATTTTTCATACGTCTATATGACAGCTAGAGCTTCTTTTTCAATAACTGTGTAGCGTGTCTCTGTATCTGACAGTGCTCTTGGCACGTAGGATACAGGTCTATGGGAACCATCAGGTTGTTCCTGAAAAGGAACTGTGCCCCAGCCATCTGAAGAACCATCTGCTGCTGTTGCCTTGGTGTTGTAGGATTGTAGTCTGCCAACACGTCCGGAGAAAATAGCATTTCTTTAATTTTCTGGAACATTTGCTCCTGGTGGGCATCCCAACACCATGCTTGCTATTTTCTTAGAAGTTGGCTCAGCAGATCAGTTATTTGTGCTAAGTGAGGTAAAGAATTTGCTGTACACCTGTCAGTTGCAGGTAATGTCTCTTCACCCAAGGCTCTTGGTCAGACAATGTCATGGCACTAGCCCCTGTGTCAAGCTTGAAATTCGTGAGGTGTCCATTCACACAGATGTCTGCTGTCCAGAAATCTTGGTCCGGATTACTGATTTCTCCCAAGAACTCTCCTGGTTGTTTCTCTTGTGGATATTGCTGTACTTGATTCACCGCTGTCTAAGTGAAGGTTTCCTGCTTTGTACCTTTAAGTGAAGAAATTTTGCAGTGGCACATCTTCCCATAGTGTCCAGTTTTTCCACAATTAAAACATTCAGCTTTACTTGTTGGGTACTGCTCTTATCTGTGGGTCTTCTTGGCTCCACAATGTTGTCAAGGTTTTCCTATGTCCTGTGCCTTCTCACCTGTATGTTTTTTTCTGTTCCTCAAAGTGTTTCCCTGGCTTTGGCTTAACCAGTTGGATGGGCATTGGACTCCTTCTCATCCACAGCTTGTTTTCAGTTCATAGGATGTCCCTATTCTGTTTGCAAACTTCTGCCTGTCTTACAATTTGAATGGCCTTTTCCAGTGTAAGGTCTTCCTTGGATTTCAACAGGTCTGACAAGGATTCATCTGCTATGCCGACGACAATCCAGTCTCTGATTACTTCTGCCTTTAATTTGCCATATTCGGAACCTTCTGCCAATCTATACAGGTCATTAATATAGGAGTCTAGAAATTCACCAATCATCTGCACCCACTTATTAAATTTGGCTCTTTTCAAGATTTTATTGGTACAGAGATTAAAATATTATTAAAGGCTTGGAGTACCTCTTTGAATTTATCGCTAGCCTCATAATCCCTTATCGGACAATTATGTCATCCTCAATCGCCCCTACTGAATATAGAAGGGTGTGCCACTTTAGATTTTATAAGGAGTTGCGAAGCAATTCTAAACTTTAGGAAACGTTTTTTCCATGATAGCCAATTCTGAATATTGATTGAGTCTCTCTTGATTCTGGAAACTCTCAGGCATTCCGAATTTTGGATCCATATTTCTCTCTTGACTTTTTAGGGTCTTCCCCTTTAAAAAAAAAAATTGCTTGCTTCTTTTTCAGGCTTGGTTGCTTTAATTGAGGTCCCCAACTGTTTTTGAGGGTTCCCTGCTGTTTTAATAGGCATTTCTAGGGTTTTCCCCCTTATCTGAGAACTTCAGTTTGCTTTTTTCAGGCTTGTTTGCCTTAATGGAGGCATCCCTGCTGTTTTGGGGGGTTTCCTGTGCTTCTTAGGAGTTCCTGCACTTTTCAGGGGTTTCCCACTCTTCACGCTCACTTTCAGCATGAGAGAAGGATTGGGTTTTTCTATGCTTTTTTTTTTACTTTCCAAGCACAATACCTTTAGAAAAGTACTGCAAGCTTTTCAAAATCTTTTAATGCGATCCTTGGCTGTCGGTATTTTAACATCCCTGATTGCTAGATTCTACTTGGAGGCCGCCACACTTCTGTTTTTGGTGCAGCCTGTATTTCTCTGACTCACCACAGCTGCAGAGCTCTCCACAGCCTCTTGTGCAGGTAAGTAGTTTTCCTACTGTACTGGACCAGTATTTATCTTTAAATTTCTCTGTTGTTCATCTGGGTTTCTTGCAAAGGTAAGATGTTCAAATTCTCTTGGTCTTCAATGCTGGTTACCATTGTTTTACTGTTGTCACCATGTTGGGTTGTTGAGTTTGTATTAGTAGTGACGTAGGGCTTAGACTCTTAGACTCAGGTAAAGGTTAACTAACAAATCTTTACTGTTTACAGTTACTATATGCATTCGCTGCAAGCCACATAAGCCTGCATCCTTCGTGCTGCTGTATCTTCTCCTTCTCAAGCCTATCTAATGTGACTGTTACATCATTGTTTGAACAGTGGGAAGAGTCTCTCTCACTGACTTTAGTATTAACCCTTTACAACTTTATATTACAGGTTGGGCACAGGACACTAACCGGAGGAACTCCTGCAGTGATGTCCTCGTGCTGAGCTGATTGGTCTCCAACAACCGCCATCTTCCTTTGTACTGGGTATGACTCCAACTAGAGGAGAGTTTCCCCCCCAATTCCCATTGACTCCAGTTTTGCTAGGGCTCCTTTATGCCATAATCAGTCAAAAGGGTAATGAAGGCAGTTGGAGATGCAGGCCCAAGGAAATAAAAAGGAATTTCATAAAGATTCAGCTTCGATATGAACAATGACAGAGCAGTGAAGACCCTCTGGTCCATCCAGCCTTTCCCACACAATTGTGATACCTTGTGTATCACAATGTAACACTCTCTAACCACCCAAAACCATGTAATTGGTACATTCTAGCTAGCCAGGCATTGAAGAATAGAATTGGAGCCCAGTCTTTACACAATTATAACCTTATATATACAGAGATACACATTACAAACATGAACCTCCAAACCCAGCAACCACAGTTTCAGTCTGTTCCTATGTATAAGAGCACATGTGAATTCCCAGTTAATGTCCACCACGTGAATACAATTAAACTTTTAACTAATATCCAATTAACAGTCATCTCCTGGGAGAGACAAAAGACCAGTTAAAAACCCAGGTTTCTTTGTAAAATCTGGGAAGTTCCTCTCCAATCCATCTGGATGATGGAAAGTAGTGTAGGAAATCACCTTAGTCCTAAATTTCCTGCTGTATTTACCTTTTGTAGGAGGTAATGTCCACTCGAGCCAGAAACAGGTCTAGCTCTCTCTTGTAGGAAATTTTTGTTTATTTTATTCATCAACAGGATGTGATCATTACTGGCAAGGCCAGCATTTATTGCCCATCCTAAGTGCCCTCGGGATGGTGGTCGCGAAGCCGCCGTCTTGAATCAATGCAAGCCATGGGGTGTGGACACTTCAGAAGGAGTTCCATAATTTTGACCCAGAGACAATAAAGGAATAGCCGACATCTTTCCAAGTCAGGATGGTGTGTGGCTTGGAGGGAAACTCGCAGGTGGCGGTGTCTCCATGCATCTGCTGCCCTTGTCCTTCTAGGTAGTAGAGGTCGAGGGTTTAGAAGGTGCTGACAAAGGAGGCTTGGCGAGTTGCTGCAGTGCATCTTATAGATTGTACACACTGAAGCTACAGTGTGCCAGTAGTCGAGGGAGTGAATGATTAAGGTGACGGATTAAGCCTATGTCACAAGTTGTTATTTTTCAACAGTGGATTACCTTTTTCACTAACTGTTCTCTCTTGGCATTACTCAAAGATTTAAAAGGATTGCACTCTTGTCTCTCCTCACTGCTTAGCATGTGATTGGAAATAGAGTGGTTGCTCTCTCTCTATCAGCTTACTCCCTCTGCCTCCAAACCTTGCTTTGTCCTTTGTGGGCTTACTCTCTGTTCTTGTCTCTCTGACCTTATTACTTTTGTTCATAGTTCCTCTCCTCTGCTTCATTGCTGTATTGTGACTTTGTTACTGTATAATTCTACTTTTTCTTGGCTAGTGATCATCCTATTCTGCTTTCAGTTTTCTAACTACCCACTCCCATAAAGAATTAAATAAATATTATTGCAATGTGCTCTGCCTTAACTTTTTTTCAGCGATCCCCAGCTTTTATTCAATTATTTTTCTTCAGCGACTATTGTACAATAAGCCAAACTCCAACATGGCTTGCTGTGCTTTTTTCAGGGATCTGGTTGGTCCATGCCAACCAGCTTCCAGCACAGACACGATGGGCCAAGTGGCCTCTTTCTGTGCCTTAAACTTTCTATGATTTGATGCGGTTAAGTAAATATCACAGAACATAGAGGTTTTCCGCACTGAAGGAGTCCATTCAGTCCATCGTCTTTGTGTATGGGTCAGTTAGCATCTCAGCAGGCTCACGACAATTACAAGCAGACATAAATACAACAACAACTTGCATTTCTATAGCACCTTTAACATAGCTACACATCTCAAGGCATTTCACAGAAGCAGTAACCAAACATAATTTGACGCCAAGCCACTTAAAGAGATGTTAGAACAGGTGAAAAAAAGCTTGGTCAAAGAGGTTGCTTTTAAAAGAGAAGAGGTTGAGATATTTAGGGAGTGGATTCCAGTGTTCTGAGAAGATACCTATTTCCACCTCTGTAACATTGCCCTACTCTCTGCCCCTGTCTCAGCTCATCTGCTTTGAAACCTTCATTCATACCTTTGTTACTTCCAGACTTAACTATTCCAACGCAGTCCTGGCCAATTTTCTATGCTCCGTAGACTTGAACTCATCCAATACTCTGCTGCCCATATTCTAATTGCGCCAAATCCTTTTCACCCATCACTTCTGTGCTCGCTAACCTATATTGGCTCCCAGTTAATCAATGCCTCAATTTTAAAATTTGCAACCTTGTTTTCAAATCTTTCTAAAGTCTCATCCCGACCTACTTCTGTTATCTCCTCCAGTGCGACAAGTCTCTGAGAAATCTGTGCTGTTCCAATTCTGGCCTCTAGAGCATTCCCAATTATAATCATTCCACCATTGGTGGTCATGCCTTCAACTGCCAAGGCCCTAAGCTCTGGAATTCCCTTCCTAAACCTCTCTGCTTCTTGTGTTCTCTTTCCTCCTTAAAACCTATCTCTTTGACCAAGCTTTTAATATCTCTTTATGTGGCTCGGTGACAATTTTTTTTTTCATAATGCATCTGTGAAACGCTTTGGGACGTTTTACAGTCCTAAAGGTGCTATATAAATACAAGTGTTGTTGTTGTTGTAGGCAGTTTGCAAAATATCTTTCCATTTCCCCTAGTCAATGTTTTTACGCAGCCCAGTTATCTGATTTAATTACCATGGTCCAGTTACTTTACCAAGCCACTGTATAGAATTACCCTCTTGCATGCTACACCCATTGCCAATACCATGTCTCTTTTGCATAACCAGATTAATGATTAAGGACTGCATTATATCATAAGCTTCATTTTTGTGCTGTGTAGAGTTCACCAGTTAACCCATGAAAGCTTTGCCATTTTTCCAACATGTTGGGGATATTATAATGTTATACTGCCATTAACTATTGAAAGGGAAAATCTCCAACATGAATAGCTTATAATGTTTTACTGCCTCAAATATATTTCTAGAAAGTTATTTCATGATAGTGCGCACTATTTTATTACAAACACTGCCAACACATCATCCTTGACTGGCAAGTTCTACCTCATATTTATTACTCAATAGTACCACTAAAATATTGACTCATTCATCTCATTGCAATCTGTGGGATTTGTTGTGTGCAAAAATGACTGTCGCATTTGCCTACATCACAAAAATCACTGTATTTCAGAGATTTACATAGAATTTTACAGCATAGAAAAAGGCCATTCAGCCCAACAGGTCTATGCTAATGGTTATGCTCCACATGAGCTTCCTCCCACTAACCTTCACCTCACCCTATCCTTCTATTCCTTTCTCCCTCATGTACTTACCTAGTTTCCCCTTAAGGCATTTCACTGAATACAAAAGTGTTTCTGATATGACGATATGTGATGGGTCACTATAGAAATGCATGCCTTTGCAAGCTCATTTGGTAGCACATGATATGTCACATGGGCCATGAAGAAAATATTTGGGCAGATGATTTTCTATCTGCACTTGGGAATAAAAGAATGCATGGGTGTAGCATATGGCGGACCATATATCAGTAATAGAGCCTGTCTGATATATTTTGTTCATAATTGGCAGCATATTGGGTGGGTTCTATTATGGGAGTGCAGTCTTCCTGGTTTGACTTTCTTCTTTGTGTTGCACACAGGAATTTGTTTATAGTTAAGTTGAAGTAGAGGAAAATTAGTCCCAGTCCTAGTGACTTGATGTTAAATGTGGTTTTACAATTAAATGTCTTAAAGCAAGGAGCGAAGCAGTATAAGCCAAAAAATTGCACAAACCACTGGTTCCAATTTCCAAATCTGTGCGAGGAGTAACATTAACATTGATCCTCATTTGCAGTGTGTGGAAATATTTTCTGTAAAAATTAAATATGTTGGTCTGGCTCAGATGGCAGAACCTTGTCTCTGAGTCAAAGAAGCGACAAGAGTGGCTGCCGTAGGAAGCAAAATCTTCAACAACAACAACAAAAAATGCTCTTCAAAGTTTGTGGTAAACTTGTTGAGGAATTGCACAGATCTTTTCCTGCATGTAGTCTATATCATATAGAGAGAATTATATTGAATTTACAGCACAGAAACAGGCCATTCAGCCCAACAAATCTATGCAGGTGTTTATGCTCTACAGCAACCTCCTCCCACTCTTCATCTAAGAGCTTCAGTATATCCTTCTATTCCTTTCTCCCCCATGTGATTATCTAGCTTCCCTTGAAATCCATCAACTATTCCTTGTGGCAGCGAGTCCCGTATTCTCATCAATTTCTGGGTAAAGAAGTTTCTCTTGAATTCTTTATTGTATTTATTAGTGACTATCTTATATTTATCACCCCTAGTTCTTGTCTCACAATTTCCAAGACTGACTAAACTGAATTTCATGACTTCAGGATGTCCCAAAATGTTTTACCACCAATGAAGTACTCTTAATGTATAGTGACTGTTGTCATGCAGGGTTTGCTCATTTGCTAGCACATGATATTTGAGACAATTTATGCCCAGCAAGCCCCCACAAACAGCCATGTGATAATGACCTGTTAATCTGTTTTAGTGATGTTGGTTGAGGGATAGAAGTTGGCCGGGACATTGGGGAGAACTCCCCTGCTCTTCTTCGAAATACTGCGATGGGATCTTTTACATCCACTTGAGGGGGAAGATGTGACCTAGTTTAACATCTTATCTGAAAGATGGATCCTATACAAAGCTTAGGCTTATTACCCCAACCATTTGCACGTAACCTCTGAAGGGTTCAAAACTGCGATTTAAGGTCTGAAATTACCCAATAAATTCCAACATTCAAATATTGAACACATTTTTTTGAATTTCCTCCTTTCCCCATTTCTTTGAAGCTATTGAAAGGTTTAAGGTAGTAAGGAGATGGAATTTCAAACAAATGTGCTTAGCTAGTACTTCACAAGTTTTTAAAATTCATTTACTTGATGTGCTTGCTGCCCATCCTTATAAAGATGAATAGCTTGCAAGACCATTTCAGAGGATAATTAAGAGTCAACCACATTGTTGTGGGTCTGGAGTTATAAACTGGATAAGGTAATGAGATTTCCTTTTTTAAAAGTTGGTTTTACAACAATCCATAATTTGATGGCCACCGTTATTAACGTGGGTTAAAGGTGGTGGCATCTCTGAGCTAGTAATCCAGAGGCTCAGGATAATCCCCTGGTGAGATGGGTTCAAATTCCACCATGGCAGCTGGTGGAATTGAAAGCCAGTCTCAGTAATGGCGCCATGAAACGATCATGGATTGCAAAAGCCATCTGGCTCACTAATGCCCTTAAGGGAAGGAAATCTGCTGTCCTTACCTAGTCTGGCCTACGTGTGACTCCAGACCCACAGCAATGTGGTTGACTCATAACTGCTCTCTGAAATAGCCTGTCAAGCCACACAGTTGTCAAGGGCAATTATAATTGGGCAACAAATGCTGTCCTTGCCAGCAATACCCACATCCCTTGAAAGAAATTAATACCTGTTTATTTCACGTTTAATTATTTAATTCTGAACAGGCTCCAGAAGCTGGCCGAGCACGTCTACCCTGAGGCACAGTGTGGCTTTCGTGCAGAGAGATCGACCATTGACATGCTGTTCTCCCTTCGTCAGATACAGGAGAAATGCCGTGAACAACAGATGCCCCTCTACATTGCTTTCATTGATCTCACCAAAGCCTTTGACCTCGTCAGCAGACGTGGTCTCTTCAGACTACTAGAAAAGATCGGATGTCCACCAAAGCTACTAAGTATCATCACCTCATTCCATGACAATATGAAAGGCACAATTCAACATGGTGGCTCCTCATCAGAGCCCTTTCCTATCCTGAGTGGTGTGAAACAGGGCTGTGTTCTCGCACCCACACTTTTTGGGATTTTCTTCTCCCTGCTGCTTTCACATGCGTTCAAATCCTCTGAAGAAGGAATTTTCCTCCACACAAGATCAGGGGGCAGGTTGTTCAACCTTGCCCATCTAAGAGCGAAGTCCAAAGTACGGAAAGTCCTCATCAGAGAACTCCTCTTTGCTGACGATGCTGCTTTAACATCTCACACTGAAGAGTGCCTGCAGAGTCTCATCGACAGGCTTGCGGCTGCCTGCAATGAATTTGGCCTAACCATCAGCCTCAAGAAAACGAACATCATGGGGCAGGACGTCAGAAATGCTCCATCCATCAATATTGGTGACCACGCTCTGGAAGTGGTTCAAGAGTTCACCTACCTAGGCTCAACTATCACCAGTAACTTGTCTCTAGATGCAGAAATCAACAAGCGCATGGGTAAGGCTTCCACTGCTATGTCCAGACTGGCCAAGAGAGTGTGGGAAAATGGCGCACTGACACGGAACACAAAAGTCCGAGTGTATCAGGCCTGTGTCCTCAGTACCTTGCTCTACGGCAGCGAGGCCTGGACAACGTATGCCAGCCAAGAGCGACGTCTCAATTCATTCCATCTTCGCTGCCTTCGGAGAATACTTGGCATCAGGTGGCAGGACTATATCTCCAACACAGAAGTCCTTGAAGCGGCCAACACCCCCAGCTTATACACACTACTGAGTCAGCGGCGCTTGAGATGGCTTGGCCATGTGAGCCGCATGGAAGATGGCAGGATCCCCAAAGACACATTGTACAGTGAGCTCGCCACTGGTATCAGACCCACCGGCCGTCCATGTCTCCGCTATAAAGACGTCTGCAAACGCGACATGAAATCGTGTGACATTGATCACAAGTCGTGGGAGTCAATTGCCAGCATTCGCCAGAGCTGGCGGGCAGCCATAAAGACAGGGCTAAATTGTGGCGAGTCGAAGAGACTTAGTAGTTGGCAGGAAAAAAGACAGAGGCGCAAGGGGAGAGCCAACTGTGCAACAGCCCCGACAAACAAATTTCTCTGCAGCAGCTGTGGAAGAGCCTGTCACTCCAGAATTGGCCTTTATAGCCACTCCAGGCGCTGCTTCACAAACCACTGACCACCTCCAGGCGCGTATCCATTGTCTCTCGAGATAAGGAGGCCCAAAAGAAAAAGAAAAGAAAAGAAGAAAAAATAATTATTTAATTGAATTTATATTCCCAAGATGCCATATTCGGGATCGAACCCAAGTCTCCAGATTACCAGTCCAGTAATATTATCACCATGTTACAATTTATTTGGTCAGCACATATTTTGTCCTGGCTAAAAATACCCTTGAAATTCAATGACATTATCATTGCCAAATCCCCCACCATCAAAATCCCGGAGAACTGCAATGGAGCAGAAAACTCAAATGAAAACATCACATTAATGTAGCAACATGAACAGTTCAGAGGCTGGGTATTCTGGTGAGTGGCTAATCTCCTGACTCCCCAGATCCTCTCCATCACTTACAAGACACCTTTTCAGAGTGCAAAGGGATACTCTCCATTCACCTGGATGGGTGCTGCTCCAACAGCACTCAAGAAGCTTTACACCTTCCAGGACAAATCAGTTTGTTTAATTGGTAGGCCATCTGCCAAGTTAAATATTTCTTCACTCCACCACCAGAGCACCACAGTTATGGTGTTTAACATCTACAGAATGCACTGCATTAGTTTTCCAAGGATTCTAAGACAACACCCCCCTCCCCCTGCAAACCGGTAATTTTCACTTGAAAGGTGAGGGTATCAGGTGCATGGGAACATCTTTAACCTCCAAGTCCCCTCCAAGTCACACACCAGTCCGGCTTGGAAATACATCGCCTTTCCCTCATCGTGGCTGGGACAAAATCCTGGAACTCCCTCCCTAACAGAATTGTGGAAGCACCTTTGCCACACAAACTGCAGTGGTTCTGGTAGAAAGCTCACCTCCACCTTCTCAAAAGCAAGTAGGGATGGACTATAAATGCTGGCCTCGCCAGCGATGTTCACATCCCGAATAAGGAATTTAAAAAAAGTTAAAATATGTATTCCAGTTCTGCTCACTGAGAAATCCATGGGAAATTTTAATGGCATTTAATGAATCCATGATGCTTTAACATCAGACTGGGCTCTCCATTACCTATAATGAATTGAAAGCTGAAGAAATACAGTCAACACTGACCTACAGCGGAAGATTTAGAGTTACATCACTCTCCAATTAAGGAACTCATTTTGTTCCCACTCATAGGGCTTGATTTTGTTGAGGTCCCTATGTCGGGTTCCGTCCAAGGCGGGGCCAGATGATTGTACTGGCAGCGGCCCGCCACAGAGCCCAATGCCAGGAGTGCCAGGCCCGATCATCCCGGCAGTGGTGAGGCTCCATGACTGTCCCCCACCCCTGGACGATGGGACCTGACTTCGAATATGTAAATTAAGAAAATGAATACTTTGAAGTAAAATTGTCAGCGATCTTACCTGCTGCCCGGGATCTTCCGAGTGGCAGTCGGCACTCATGTGCCTTCACTTTCCCTTCCAGGGAAAGCTGGTGCCACGGAGGTGGGGCAGGAGGGAGCTTAGGATTTTCAGTGTCATGTGGGGCTTGCGATATGGGGTCAAATATGCATTAATAGTGTGGGGGAGGGGTTGATGAGGTGACTTCTGCACTTTGAACAGTTTTGGCCGGGGGGCAGGCGGTGAAGGTCAAGACTTGCATGTAAGATTTTTTGCGAGGGGGGGGAGGGGGTAATTATGATCTGTAAGTGTTATTGTGGGGAGAAGGGGCAATATTTTTTTATTGTGGTGTACTGGGGGGAATACGGTTTTAAGTATATAAATTTAGCAGCACGTGTGGCTGCCCTTTAAAAATGGCGCCAGCGCCTGCACCGAGATAGCTGATGTCATTGCTGGCGTTACAGAGCCCACCCCCACCACATGATTAGAGTGGGGAGGCGGGGGGTGGTCGGGAGGCCTGACCGGCAAATTGCCTTGAGCCGCAGCACGGTGGCGGGTGAATAACATTCAGCCTATAGTTTATGGAACTTCCAGCTTTCCTTCCCAAACATTGTGTTAATATATATTGATTGAATTGATAAATTTGTTTTGCAGAGCTTTAGAAAGAGAAATAAACAAATATTCAAAAAGAATGAGCAATATGCATATTTCAAATGGGGAGATTCGGAGAGTGCATTCAAAAGTGACCAGACAAGAAGTGTATCAGAGGAAAAGGTTCTTCTGCATATCTCTGCACTGGAAAATCTCAGCTGGCAGACTGGTCAAGCAAAACTCCACATCTCGTGTAGTTTTATTTAAGAGAAACAAGCTTCACCTGTGATTGGCTTCAGTGAGCTTGACTCTAAAATCTCTAGCTAGATTAGCACTCGACTTTCCTTGTGAAGGAATCCGGCTATAATAAGGGGTTATAAGGTTAAAAGAGTTATTTTCCTATGAATTAGGGATTAAAAATTAAAAGCAGGATTGTTCGGCCTGGAAGGTTAAAAAACATTTCATAAGCATGCCTGTAACATGCCCCTGTAGTCGAGGACTCTAACAGCCTGTGGTCAAAGACGCAGCATAATTACCTCTTCCAAGGAACACGATGGCAGATTCTGAAAAACAGGAACTCGCTTCTGAAAAGCATAAACATATTTACTTCAGTAAACTACTGACAAAACAAGTCACATAAATAATCATTAAAACTTACCACAACCTAACAATGGATGACATTAATTTCTATGGATGCAGTTAACTTACATGGCAAATGAATCTGGGAAACTGAGTTATAATCTGAAAACATGATTGTGTATTTAGGAAAAATACCATTAAGGGCAACCTTCACTATCCTGTCAACTTTAGAGATATTGACCAACATCTGTGCTCACAGCTTCCTGCTGGCTCAGCCTTTCCTTAGAAATTGACAGATATATAGCCATATTTGGGAAATAGAAAGGGCAAAACTACTTGCAAGAGAAGTAACACCCCCATATGCAAAACAAATCTAGCTAAGCAGTTTAGGAACAGTGGGCCAGATTTTGTGCTCATCCCGATGGCAGGTTTTGTGGCAGTGTGGCCAAAGAGTCAGGGCAGACTCACCCGCCGCGGATCCCGACGCGGGACTCATGGTTGTGATCATCCCGGGGGCGGGATAGGCTGACCATGACCTTCCCATCCAAAGGCCAAATAAGGGCCTCGTCCTGCCGCCATTACGATCTAAACAGCAGCAGGGGTGGGGGGAGGGCCTCTTCCGCATGGGGAGGATGCCTTGTAAAGCAAGACATCCTCCCTGCGGCCTTGTGGGGAGGTGGTTCCTCCATTGTGGGAACATTGTGGCCTATGGAGGATCCCCACCCCGAACAAATATGCCCCTGGGGACCACCCTCACCCTGGACCGAACGCCTACCCCCCTCGCCGGGGCCTTCTGGACTGGCCCCGGTGACCCCTCTCACTTACCTGAGGTGAGGGGTTTCACCACTGGGCCTGGGTCCGAAGCCTCCGCAGTACAGGCAGTGGCAACTGCTCCCGGTGGCGCTGCCAATACTGCTGAGCTGTCGACCCTCTGATTGGCCGGCAGCTCTTGGGGGTGGGATCCCCGTATCAATTAAGTGTTTAAAGGGGCGGGGTTCCGCCTCCTTATACTTTCACCCCAAAAGACTGGAGGATCGCTCTGGTGTTCAGAATAAATGCAGAGGCGGGGTTCTGCCCAACTTTTTTGCCTGGCGCCGGGAGCCCTGCCTCCTGCATAAAATCCAGCCCTGTATAAATATTGGAACCATACAGAATAGTTGGATTAATTCCAGCCTTCCTCATGGTAAAGGTATGAGCTACCTGGTGCAGTGACAATAGTTCTCCCTTTATTTGGGATAGAGGTAACTCACTAAACTCTGCAGCTTTCTACTCGGGGATTTAAGGTAAATGCTGCTTTAAATATTGATAGATATCTTAAATGTTTACTGTAACAATAATTAGATTTAAAACATGGATTCTCTACCAGGAATAAGATTATACTTTCTTTTCCTAGAACGATTTTCGTTGCACTTGTTTTACCCATCAAAGTGTGAAATGTATGTTCGCTTCTTTAATAAATTTTTATATAATTTAGAAAATATATTGTCTCATATAGTCGTCTGTATCTCAACTTGAGAACCCATTTCTGTACACTCTTCGGTGGGGAGGTACATTATTGAGGAGAGATGTCCGAACCCTTATAATATCTGGGTTATTATAATCTGGCTAAAACTTGTTAAAAAGGCTGTCCGGAGGACGGTAATATCTTCAGCTGTTTCCTTTTATTCGCGGAGAGTTCAGATCAGTTCTTCAGGCCCATTCAAGTGTCTGTGAGATCTGTCTTTCTCAACCTGAAGTGATCATCTGGGGAATAAGCCTGAACTGGGATGGTTCCAAAAAGGGCCACGATTATAATCAACTTAATCCCAACAGCTAAAACTAATCAAATAAGCGATTGTTCCAAACACTCAGAATCATACAAATTTATGGCACAGAAGGAGGCCATTCAGCCCATTGTGGCTGTGCCAGCTAAAATGAGCCATCCAGCCTAATCCCACCTTTCAGCTCTTGTTCCATAGTCCTGTAGGTTACAGCACTTCAAGTGTACAACCAAGTATGTGATGAGGGTTTCTACCTCCACCACCCTTTCAAGCAGTGAGTTCCAGACCCCCACCATCCTCTGGGTGAAAAAATTACTCTTCAACTCCTGTCTAAACCTTCTGCCAATTACTTTAAATCTATGCCCTTTGGTTATTCTGTCCCTCTCTGCTAAGGGCAATAGGTCCTTCCTATCCGCTCTATCTAGGCAGCTCAAAATGTTCTACCCCTCAATTCAATCACCCCTTAGCCTCCTCTGTTCCAAAGAAAACAACATCAGCCTATCCAATCTTTCATCATAGCTATAATTATCCAATTCTGGCAACATTTTTGTAAATCTCCTCTGCATCCTTTCTAGTGCAATCATTTCCTTCCTGTAATGTGGTGACCAGAACTGCACACAACACTCTAGTTTTGGCCTAACTAGTGTTTTATACAGTTCGAACATAACCGGCAGGGATTCAGATCTGAGATACAGGGGGACTCAGAGTGAGCACCCAGATGACAACAACAACTTGCTTTTATATAGCACCTTTATCGTAGTAAAATGTCCGAAGGTGCTTCACAGGAGCATCATCAGACAAAATTGGACACCGAGCCACATAAAGAGACATTTGGACCATTGCAACCATTTCCTAAATATCCATCGCGAGCACTGCACGTTTACCATATATGGCAAAGCTGATGAGTCGATGCAACAATGTTGGGAAATTCAGTGGTATTGTTTCAAAATACCTGACAATGCACCAGGAGGGGTTAAACAGCCACATTATGTTGGAAAAATCTGTCAAGGAAATTGGAAAGATAAATCAACATTAAACATTTTGCCTTCAGTCTTGGGGTGGTAATAAACCAGGTGACTTATAGCATTGTTGTCATAAAAGCTTTTAAATATTGGTACATTCAAAGTCATTAAGATAATTGGATCCTCCCTCATTAATTGGCTAAATTTGTCGGTCGGTATTGTTGGCAGCCATTTACTGTTAGTTTAACCTTATACGAGAATATGCAAAGCAGCTAAATACTGCTGAAAGTAGCATTATTCCCAAGTTGCAATGCTGTTTGCCAGCAGTATAGTAGAGTTACTAATTTCTTAAACTGTTTCATATCAAGAATTAACTCTTGATACATAACTAGATATTACAGGAGTCAAATAATATACCCTTCTATAATGGAAAGCTGCAAATGCAGTCAGGACCAAAACACAAAGGGTCTCTCAGCCTTGCCTGAGCTGTCCAGCTGTCCCTGTGGGCCTTGAACCTCTGCCCCTAGTATGACCACTGATGCAGGAGAGGGGAGGCTGAGGGAATGGATTCCTAATGTTAGGAATTGAGGCATCCTCGGCCTTCCAAAAGCAGGCCTGGTCCTCAGGTAAAGTATTATTCCTTGTATTGGAAGCCGGTGAGGGGAGTAGGAGGGCACTTTAAAGATCTTTGCTCTGAGATGGAGGGAGGGAAACCCAGCTGTTATGACAGAGTGAGGAAGGGTCTCAGGCTCCGCTCCGCTAGTTTGGCCATAACAGGGTTTAACTTTTTAAAACACACTGTTTTTAGCTTCACCTCTGTGAGTCCTTGCTCATTGCTGTCTAATTGTAATTGTAAACAAACCAGACAGACTTTCTTAAGCTTAAACAGGAAAGATGTAAGTTTATTAACCTGAACACTTCTAACTCAGTTAAAATTGCTAAAAGTACGCGACGTAACCATGCTAGCATGCATACTCGATAAACACATACACAAATAGATACAGAGGAGGAGAAATTAATTAAGAAGGGGGGGGTTGCGGGGGGTGGTGTTGGAGTAGTAAATTGAATTCAGTTACTGTCTTTGGTTTGGATGTAAAGACCTTGATTGAAGTTAAGTCTTGCAGTTCTCGTTGGGGCCCAGTGCACACTTTCAAACTTGTTTTGCTGGTACCAGAAAGCTCAAGAAGTCCTCTTAAGCTGCTTTTGTGAGTTCCTGGAACTTTGCTGGAGAGACAGAGAAAGATGGGTGTTTTCTTCTTGAAGTTCAATTGCAGTCTGCCACAAACCTTTCTGTGAGCCACAAGTCAATTAATTTCCAGGTTGGCCAATAGGTTAGTCATGTGAGCAGCTCTTCATTTGAAACAGCATCGCCAGCGAGGATTGTTGATTCTTCAAAGCTTACTAGACACACTCGGTGAGGTGGGGGTGGGGGAGGGGGGGTTGGAGTGCTGGCTCTTACACAGACAATGGCTCTCAATGTCTTTTGATCATCACTATTGACAAAACCCATCTCAATAATTGAATCAGGGAGCACTCCTATTGTCTCTCTATGCAACTGTCTCAGAATGCAAATGTGCAGTCACGTTTTCAGCCGTTCAGCTCTATGGTCTTTTTAAACAAGTTATGTTCAATGTCCAGTAACAATTCAAATAGTGTTCCATATGACGAAATTAATATGTTTCCATTTGGCAGGTGTGGTTTCCATCACACAGCACTCCCCCCCCCCCACCCCCCACCCCCACCACACCCCCTCCCCTACCCCTGAGACCAAGCATTGATTTTATAATCTGTGGACAAAGGTGGACTCTGTAGATTTGAATACATTTTTTTTTAAATTAATTGCCAGGATGTGGACTTTGCTGACAAGGTCAGCATTTATTGCACATCTGTAACTGCCCCTGAGAATTTAGTGATGAGCCTCCTTCTTGAACCACGGCAGTCTAGGTGGTGATGGTATTATGTGGAAAGCCTTTGGGGAGTCAGGAGTTGAGCCACTTGCAGAACAGTTAGCCTCTGACCTGATCTATTGGCCATGGCTTTATGTGGTTGGTCCAGTTGAGTTTCTAGTCAATAGTGATCCTGAGGATGTTAATGGTGGGGGATTCAGTGACAGTAATGCCATTGAAGGTCAAGTGGAGGTGATCGGCTCTGTCTTGTTGGAGAAGGTCATTGCCTGGTCATTTATCTGCCCAAGCTTAGATGTTGTCCAGGTCTTGGCACAGACTGCTTCATTCTCTCGGCTTGACACCTCAGATAAAATGCTGAATTGCAACAATAAGGTCCTTTGAACGAGATGTTAAATCATGGCCCTCTGCTTGTTCCTGTGGTTTAGATGATGTTAAGCATCTTATAGTATGATTTGCAAAGAACAGTGAGTTTCCCCAGTTTATGGCTAGATTCCTTCCCTCATGACAAACACAAAAAACAGATGAGCTGGTCATTGATCTCAATCCAGTTTGTGAAATCTTGCTTTGTGCCGCAGGGTTGCTGTATTTGTTAACGTACCGATAATTCCTTTAGTTTAGTTTTTTCATTATGTGTGAATGAGGCAATTCTGAGAGAGATAAATGTAAATATTTTTTCTTTTCATTACACACCACCTTGGAAAAGGAAGAAAACATTGCTCCAGGGAAGCGTGTTGGTTAATTAATGGAATGCCATTGAATGTCCCAACTGAAGAGTGAATTAAGGAGCAGGCAGAAGATGCTTTACATCCAATAAAGTATTTTTGATGTGGAGTCCCTGCTGTAACATAATACAGCTCCTTTAATGTAGAAGTTCAGACTGCTACATATTTTTAGTGGTAACAAGGCCGAATTTGTCAAACGGAGATAACTGGGTGGAATTAAGGAGATATGTTTTTGTTGTCGATCCCATTGTTCCTTTCCGGTGCATCTGAAAAAAAAAATCTTGCAAAACAAAGGAAATCAGTACTCAAGTATACATTGCACGCATATCTGTAAAAACCCACTGCTTTTCAATTCAGTGCTTGAGAAAGGATGATTAAAATGTAATCTTATTATGTGCTAATGCTTTTGGTGTTATATCAATGCACAAATCAATTGGGATCATAGCATGTTTCAACAACAACTTGCCTTTACACAGAGGAAGAAAAAGAGTTGCGTTTATGTAGTGCCTCTCATGCCTCTCATGACCTTGGGATGTCCCAGAGTGCTTTAAAACCAATGAAGTACTTTCGAAGTGTAGTCACTCATATAATGTAATGTCGCCCCCTGAATGTAGAGAAACATCACTTCACAGAAACTGAATCGGAAAAAAAAAACAGGTGCCAAGCCAAAGGAGGAGATGTTAAGAAGGGAGGCCAAAATTTTAGCTGAAGTGGTCAATTTCGATTTAACATAAATCAGGAAGTTCTACAATGATCATGTGATCTGCTCCTCCAGGTGACAGCTCAAGCCCTGAAGGTGAAAATAACCCTCTTGAGCATTGCAGCACATCACAAAATAGCAACGCAATAAAATCTCACCCTTTTTCAATACAGAATATATACCACTGTGTTACAGCTCATAATGTTAGTACTTACACACAAAAAAATTCAAAGGAAATTTATTTTGCTTTTTAAATCTCCAACAACCAGAGCCAAATTGACCAACAAAAGCACAACAGCAACAAGAAGTTTCATTTATCTAACATAGTAAAATGTCCCAAGGCACATCACAAGAGTGAGTATCAAACAAAATTTGACTCTGAGCCACATCAGGAGATATGCGGACAGATGACCAAAAGCTTGCTCAAAGTGGTAGGTTTCAAGGACCATCCTCGTTAAGCAATGCCTCGATTTTAAAATTGTAATTGTTTTCAAAGCCCTCCATGGCCTCATCCCTCCCTATCTCTGTAATCTCCTTGAGCTCCTACAACCCTCCGAGATATCGGCGCTCATTCAATTCTGGTCTTTTGTGCATTCCCGATTTTAATCGCTCCACCACTGGTGGCCGTGCCTTCAGCTGCCATGATCCTAAGCTCTATAATTCCCTGGCTAAACCTTTCCGTTTTTCTGCTCTCCTTCCTCCTTTAAGACGCTCGTTAAAACTTACCTTTTTCGACGAAGCTTCTGGTTACCTGTCCTAACATCTCCTTATGTGGCTCAGTATCAAATTTTGTTTCACAATGCTCCAGTGAAGTGACTTGTGATGTTCTATTACATTAAAGGCACTATATAAATATAAGTTGTTGTTGTGTCAAAGAAGGAGAGAGAGGTAGAGAGGCAGTGAGGTTAGAATTTCAGAGGTTAGGGCCGAGACAACTGAAACTACGGTCATCAGTGGTGGAACAATTAAAATAGGAGATGCCCAAGAAGCCAGAATTGGAAGAGCACAGATATCTCGGAGGGTTGTAGGCGGAGGTTAGAAAGTGAGGAACGTGTGAGGCCCATAGAGGGATTTGATAACAATGACCGGAATTTTAAAATTAAGGTTGTTTCCAGACTAGAAACCAATCTAAGGCAGAGAGCACAGCTGTGATAGGTGAACTGGACTTGGTGCAATTTAGGATATAGGCCCTGGTATGATATGAGATGAACATGGCCTGGTGGGATGATGAATGCAAATAGTTAGGGATGGAATTTCCTGTGGGGGAAGTGGGGGGGGAGGTAATCAGGAAGCTATGCCTGAAATTACACCCATTCATGGAACAATTTTGTTGATACCAATTTACTCCAAACCTTCCTGCCAATCTGATTAGCATGTATTGGAACATAGAAATCAGCATAAGCAAGCAGAAATCAACATTAGCAAACAAGACCAGAGGAAACTGCAGAACCCACATCATTTTTTTCCTTCTTTCAATGTGCGAATTAAAATTTGAAGCCATCTAACCATCATTCACGCAAGTTAGGCACAGCAAGGTTAAGAACATGTTGAAGATTTCCAATTTTTTATGTGACTTATTCTGATGCCATAGAAAGACATCGTAAGAAACAAAATACCGAACAAGTCTCAGTGAGGGGGAAAGTAAGAGAAATCACTTTTACAAAATCACAATAGAACACCAGAATTATGGCTTTGTTTCCTGCTGCACCCAAAATTCTGGGCTCAGTTTTACACCTGTTTAGAACAAATTCAATTGCAGGAAATTCCTCTCTCGGGTGGGGGCAAAGACATTATAATGAGCCATGATGCGTTCCTGGGAAAAAATTGGTAGACAGGCATAAAAGATTAAGGAAATTTGGGCATAGCAGGATTACGTGTGTGACGCACTTGCACCCGAGGTTGCTCAATCTTTTGCAGTACACAGGAAATTCACATCCTTAAATGTGTATGCAGTGAAGTGTTAAACTGTTTCAGATAAACAAGGTTAATTGTCTCCACTAAAATAGCAGAGAGAAATTTCAGACAAATATATCTTCATACCAATAATCCCCCTGCACCATTGCAATGCCCATATGATTTGTTGTGAATTTGCTGTTCCCTGGATATAATACAACACAATATAATAGTCAAGAGCTGTGATGTATAATTTCAAATATTAGATTCCATTTAAAGTACACAGCATTTGACAATTCTCTACAGAATAATGATGCTACATTATAAATTTCCATTGAATTAATCTTCAAAATCTCAGGTGCTTGACAGTTTAAGATTATTCAGGATTTCAAATGTCTCTACAATTTAAGTAATGTTTTTGAAATTATGAGATGCTGATTTATTTGCAAAGAAACAATGTGATTTTAACTTTCATGACATGGGTGCTATTTGAAAGTTCTGATTACTGAACTTGTTTAAGTATAATTGGTGAGTTTTTTTTAATCTAAAGGGATAACATGTTAAAATACCATTTAAAGTCAAACAACTCTACTGAAAATACACCTCTTTCAGTGCATCGCAAAGGTTATTTTGGTGTGTCCGGAGCTTTCTTGATGGTTCAAATGCCCTCCTTCTGTGCTACACTAGTCTATGATTAAATTCATTAACCTCTTCAGAAAGAACATGCTTACCATTTCACCATAGCCAGCAAAGAGGATATCATGCCACACGAAGACTGTGCCTGAATTTTAAAACAAAGCTCGTACTTAGCCTCAGATTGCACTATACTTGAATAAACATTTGGGTCTGCAACATCTGGGCAAGTTACAGGAAAGCGACAGACGAAACCTCGACTTGCATAAAATGTGCAGGCACAACAAATGGAAACTCTGCCATCATATACAATGTTTGCTGCCATCTCCGAACAGCAGAGTATCCTCACATTATGCATGACATGCACCTGAATAATTACATACTTGCTTGTTGCTCCATCACCTTGATTTTTGCAACATGTTCAAAACCTCAGGAGGATTTTTTTTCCTTTGATTAAAAAGATCATAAACCCACGTGGCAGTATTAGGTCACACTAGCAAAATAAATTAGCCTGTCAGAATAAGTGATGCAGAGCCCAGGTTTCAGTGCGTGTAATGCAGCAAGCCTGTTTATTGATATATTACACACAGCATCAAAAAAAAATCAGTTTCGGGTACATTAAAGTTAATATTTTTGATGAACATTTCATGATAATTTTTTTTTAAAGTATACAGAGAGTTTGCATAAAATTGAAGTACAGCTTGTGAAAACAGTGCACTGACCGAGCTCCCAAATGTAACATGCCCCATTTAGCGAACAGCAGCAAATATTTCTCTAATGCATTCATTACAGCACAGGATGAATGGAGGGTGGAAATGGGCAGCTGCTTCCTTGAGGAGTTTGATCTAATGAGCAGCGTAAATACAAAATAAAGAGTTTGCGTCTTTCAACTCATTACACGTGTGTGTGTGTTTTGAGATTTGATTGTCAATGGCAGAATCTTTGAGGATACTGAGATTTTCAAATCCCGAAAATCAAAAGTGTCACAGATAACAAAACAATTAGCTGTGATTCTGCACATTCTCTGAACCCATTTTTCATCAGAAAATAGACAGAATTTTTTTTTTGCAGGTGTTATATGGTATTTAGCAAATATTGTGAAAGCTAAAATATCTTTTAACCAACTGATGCAATCATTTGAAATGTTGCTTTTAAAATATTGGCAAGTATATATATATTTCTTGAAAAAAAAACGTCCATATCAATTTCCTAAGATACAAATCTTACATGACATTTACTTTAGAATAGGGTTCATTGCTTCTCTGTAAGCTCAATCAAACGAGTTTAGGAATTTTCTTTTACAAAAAAAGCAAATCTTGCGCCTTTCCTCTTTTGCTAAATGTTACAATTTATGTTACTCCGAAAATTACCCCAGATAGTGGCCAGCCAGAAATCATTCTCCTTGTGATTAGTGAACCTTTTTAAATGCCTGGATCAATATTAATATTTTACTGCAATAAAAGGCAAAGGAGAACGTCACCCTAGAATTATAAATTATTCATCAGGAGAATAAAGGCTTCATTAAGATTCCGAGTTTACCTCGTTCGCAAAGGTACTCTTGTTTAACCCATTCGCAACATCATTTTGAACTGCTGTCGAGTAAGTCTTTATTCAGAGCATTACAGCTCTCTTCCAATGAGATGAAACGTATGGCCGAATCAAAGTGTGACAGCAGTTTGCTAAAACAAGCGATCGTTGCCAATAACTAAATGATTTTTTTTCTTTTGCAGTAAAGCCTCCCATTCAAATCCAAACCCATTAAAAAAAGACATTGGGCCACTACATAGGCTGCGTGTGGACAGTACTGTATGTATCGGGTTAGGTCAGTGAGCCCCACTCTGCCGTACAACTCAATACAGACTAACAGGATCTTGTTCTTTAGTTCCATGAGATGCTTGCTGAAAGCACATGCCGTCCAATTAGTAAACCAACACGGGGAGACTGCCACACCGGCGAATACACACGGATACTCATTAGAGGCGAAGGTCTGAGGATAAAGTAAATTGGGGGGGGGGGGAAACATCACACACTTCCTGTACACTGAAAGTTAGTGAAAAAACACTCAAACCCCTGTTACAAAAATAAAATCATTTCTCAGGCTGAACTGAGGGGAACCATTTTGAGCCTCAGACAGTTCAGTTATTTTTTAAAACGTGATTATTCATGGCACAAAATCCTTCACTTTTTAATGTAACCAATAACCCGCAAAGTGTATCACACATAAATGCTGAAAAGATTAGCATTGAGAAAGCATTATCCTAGGGCTTGCTGATTCCAACCTGAACAACTTGTGCTTAATGATTGTGCACACAGGGCTTTTTAGTCTGCATTTCCTGGAATAACAAAATCCTGGTTAAAACTTCCCAAGTCCTGTTTCTCATAATTAACAAATGCACAAACAAGCCCCTTTAAATCACAGCAGCGCAGAACCTGACATTTCAAAGGAGTTTGATTGAAAAGAAGACTTGCTAATGACCTAATTTTATTTAAAAATAAACTGATTATGGACAAGTTCTCGTACAATACATTTTGTAACTCATTTAAAGCAACATACATGGAACAAAAATGTGTTGCTCATTTGTGTATAACTGGGTTAGAAAGCATGCACGGTGTGGCAACAAATGGGAATGGTCATTTTATTTTGAAGGGTTTGAGCTGTTCTCATAATCTTAAACTGCAGCTGGCATTACATATGCTCCAGAATTCATTATTGATTAATGAAAAAATCACTTTGAAACTGAGTGACAATGAATTTTAGCCTACCATACTTGCATGTATGTTCTTAAAGTATGAGGGTACCATTTATCACTAAAACATAAGCAAAATACTGCAGATGCTGGAAATCTGAAATGAAAATCAACCATTGCTGGAAATACTCAGCAGGTCAGGTACAGTATCTGTGGAGAGAGAAACCGACTTAAAATTTCAGGCCAATGACCTTTCAATCTGACCAAAGGTCATCGACCTGAAATGTTAACTCTGTTTCTGGATCTGCACAAGCTGCCAGACCTGCTGAGCCTTTCCAGCATTTTCTCATTTTCTTTTAGGCAAAGTTATTGTTCATGATATTTGCAGGCAGATGCATTCCACAGGAATTAACCCACTTCAAATAACTGGGTTAATGTCTCTGTTAAAATATAGCAACATCACATGGACACAGCGAGGCAGATGTTCAACTCTTGCTGCCCTGATTGATTTCAGCCAAAATTAAACTCATCACTCCAGTGCTTGCTGACCTATATTGGCTCCCAGTCTGACAATGCCTCTATTATAATATGCTGATTCCTGTTTGCAAATACCTACATGGCCTTGTCCCCTCCTTATCGCCTCCAGCCCTACAACCCTCCGAGATCTCTGCACTCTTCCAATTCTGGCCTCTTGCACATCCCTGATTTTAATCACTGCACCATTGGCAGCCATATCTTCAGCTGCCTGAGCCCTAAGCTCTACAATTCCCTCTCCAAACCTCTCCATCTCTCATCCTCTCTCTCCTTCTTTAAGATACTCTTTAAAACTTACCTCTTTGAACAAGTTTTTGATCACCTGCCCTAAATCCCCATATGTGGCTCAGTGTCAAATTTTGCCTGTGAAGTACCATGGGGCGTTTTACTACATAAAAGAGATGTATAAAAGGAAATTGTTGCTGTTGGCTTCTATAACAGTTGACTGATCTGCAGAACCATGTTTTACAACCTGGCATTGAGTTGAAAATATACCCCAGTAAGGGCTGTTCGAGTAATAGTGCCAATTGTATTGTCTAGACCATGGGGTACATGGCAATTCAAATTATATTCTATGCTTCTCGGGAACTAGAATAGTGTTCACTGATTAAACAGAATGTAGCACTAGTAAAGTGATATTAAAAATCTATTTTTTGCACTCAGTTTACATGACTTAAAGGTAAAACTGACACAACACAGTTCAGGGGACACCATTTTCATGCAAAAATATTTGGCACCCTTTTATTTGTTTTGAAAAATAATCAGTGCAACAATGTGTCCAACACTGAAGTGGGTCATTTCCCCTACTAAATGTCATAAAGCTCTCATTACACTATTATGGAATGTCATTGCAATAAAACTGCAAGTATTCCATCCCCCTCTCCAGTGACAAACATAATTCCTGATAGATGCTCATCAGTGCTTTCAGCTCTGACACCCATCATATCATTTCATGCATTCACATAATCAGAGAAATTTTGGCATAAAAATGAGGCCACTCAGCCCATTGTTCCTGTGTTGCTACTAGCTCATCACTGATCTACTCCCATCCCATTTTCTCTACTTTTTTCTTTACATCCTTTTCAATTCTTAATCCAAGTCCCTTTCAAACAATGCATACTCTCCATCAACAAGTATGTATTCAGCAGTCAGCCTTTTGTGCTGACCTGATAGCAGTCATTTGAAGAGATCTTTAACAACTCAAAAAGAGGAGGAGGCCATTCAGCTCCACTCACCTGTTCCGCCATTCAATTTGATGATGGCTGATCTGTATCTTAACTCGATCTACCTATCCTGCTTCCTTTTATTCCCCCATATCCCTTAATAGCTTTGCGCAACAAAAATCTAACAATCTCAGTTTTGAAATTTCCGATGAATGCCCAAGCTCAACAGCAATTTTTCCAGATTCTCACCATCCCTTTTGAGAAGAAGGGCTTCCTGGTATTACCTCTGAACTGCCTAGCTCTAATTTTAAGGCAATGCTCCCTTGTCCCCAACCAGAGGAAATAATTTCTCATTGTCTACCCGATCAACTCCTTTAACTATCTTAAGCAACTCAATTATGTCACTCCCTAAATCCTCTATGTTCTCCACTTGCCAGGATGAGTTGTTGGAATTACGGGGTGTTAGAGTCAATTAACCCTTTAACCCTCTCACTCTCAAGTTCTGAAATGATTCAAAATGATAACTCTTATTGGTGATGGTGGTTATATTTTATTTAGCATAGGTAAGACTTGACACATGCTAATGTCTTAGCAGTAGTATCAAAGCACAACAGCATTAACATTACACTCTGGGTAGAAGCACAATCTCCGCATGACTACGTCAAATGGCCATGCCCTAGGCAGCACTGTGCCAGTCAATGCAACATGTACACATGTGGTCACTCTGCCAGCCCATCCTTCTGTGAGCATTCATCTGTGGGATGGTCCTAAACCCCCTCGAGCACCTCTACCCTCTGTACTCAGGGAATCCCTTCTCTTACTTTCTTTACACAGCAAAGTCTATGGAGACCAGTTTATCCCAATCATTCCCTCGCTATTACTTGAATGGTCCAATTATAAAAGACGTCATGTACCCATCTGCCCGCCTAAGACAGGTCAGAGTCTCAGGATCTCTGATTTCTCACATTTGGAATCCTATCAACTCATAAACATTCCAATGTCAAACTTAACTAAAACAGGATGACGATGGGTGACCTTGGTACTTAGTTATTTTGTCACAACTCCACCTACATTTGGGCCTGGGGTTCTTCTGTTGAGAGGTTTATCTTTTAGTTCTCATACAGCAGTCTGTTTTAATGCTCTGCTTGCATTTCTGCTGAGGTTTACCTTTCAGGCCAATAAAACATTTGGTCAATGAAGACCCAACCCACAGTTTCCTATCAAGTCATAGAGTTATACAGCACAGAAACAGGCCCTTCGGCCCATTGTGTCTGTGCCAGCCATCAAGCACCTATCTATTCTAATCTCATCTTCCAGCACTTGGCCCATAGCCTTGTACGCTATGACATTTCAAGTGTTCATCTAAATACTTTTTCAATGTTGTGAGGGTTCCTGCCTCTACCACCCCTTCAGGCAGTGTGTTCCAGATTCCAACCACCCTCTGGGTGAAAACGTTTTTCCTCAAATCCCCTCTAAACCTCCTGCCCCTTACCTTAAATCTATGCCCCCTGGTTCTTGACCCCTCCGCTAAGGGAAAAAGTTTCTTCCTATCTACCCTATCCATGCCCCTCACAATTTTGTATACCTCAATCCTTATGGGCGGCACAGTGGCGCAGTGGTTAGCACCGCAGCCTCACAGCTCCAGCGACCCGGGTTCAATTCCAGGTACTGCCTGTGTGGAGTTTGCAAGTTCTCCCTGTGTCTACGTGGGTTTCCTCCGGGTGCTCCGGTTTCCTCCCACATGCCAAAGACTTGCAGGTTAATAGGTAAACTGGCCATTAGAAATTGCCCCTAGTATAGGTAGGTGGTAGGGAAAATATAGGGACAGGTGGGGATGTGGTAGGAATATGGGATTAGTGTAGGATTAGTATAATGGGTGGTTGATGGTCGGCACAGACTTGGTGGGCCGAAGGGCCTGTTTCAGTGCTGTATCTCTAAAAAAAAAATCAGGTCCCCTCTCAGCCTTCTCTGCTATAAGGAAAACAACCCTAGCCTATCCAGTCTCTCTTCATAGCTGAAATGCTCCAGCCCAAGCAACATCCTGGTGAATCTCCTCTACACCGTCTCCAGTGCAATCACATCCTTCCTATAGTGTGGCGACCAGAACTGTACACAGTACTCCAGCTGTGGTCTAACTAGCATTTTATACAACTCCATTTTAGCCTCCTTGGTCTTATATTCTATGCCTCGGCTAATAAAGGCTGTGCTGCTGCCTTCAGTGATCTATGGACAAGTACACCAAGGTCCCTCTGACACTGTACTTCCTAGGGTCCTACCATCCATTGTATATTCCCTTGCCTTGTTAGTCCTCCCAAAATGCATCACCTCACACTTCTCAGGATTAAATTATATTTGCCACTGCTCTGCCCATTTTACCAGCCTGCCTATAATGTCCTGTAATTTAAGGCTTTCCTCCTCACTATTTGCAACACCACCAATTTTTGTAGTCAGTTTAACCTCGGTGGTGGGGAAACATATAGAAACGATAATTTGGGACAAAATTAATCGTCACTCTGGCAAATGCGGGTTAATTGAGGAAAGCCAGTACTGTTTTGTTAAGGGCAAATCGTGTGAAACTAACTTGCTGGAGTTTTTGACGAGGTAACAGAGAGGATTGATGAGACTAATGCTGTGAATGTGGTGTCCATCGACTTCAAAAAGGCATTTAATAAAGTGTTGCACAACAGACTTATGAGCAAACTACAGCTCATGGAATAAAAAGGGACAGTAGCAACAAGGATACGAAATTGGCTGAGTGACAGAAAACAGAGAGTAGTGATTAATGGATGTTTTTCGAACTGGAGGAAGGTTTGTAGTGGCGTTCCCCAGGGGTTGATGTTAGGACCCTTGCTCTTCCTGATATATCTTAGGCTTTATTAACAGGGCATAGAGTACAGAAGCAAGGAAGTTATGTTAAACCTGTGTAGAACACTGGTTCAGCCTCAACTGGAGTATTGCATCCACTTAACCTCAAGAAGCTTGTTGTCATTCAGAACAAAGCTGCCTGCTTGATCATCACTTCATCCACCACCTTAAACATACACTCTTTCCACCACTGATGCACAGTGGCTGCAGTGTGTACCACCTACAAGATGCACTGCAGCAATTCGCCAAGGTTCCTTCAACAGAGCCTTCCAAACCCATGACCTCTACTGTCTAGAAGGACAAGGGCAGCAGCCAGTGCCTCCAAGTTCCACTCCACAGCACACACCATCCTCACTTGGAAATATATCAGCCACTCCTTCATCATCGCCAAGTCAAAATCCTGGACCTCCCTCCCTAACAGCACTGTGGGTGTACTTCACCACATGAACAGGAGCAGTTCAAGAAGACAGCTCGCCACCACCTTCTCAAGGGCAATTAGAGTTGCGCAACAAATGCTGGCCTAGCCAGCGACAGCCACATCCCATGAATGAATAAAAAAAATACAAACCATGTCTATGCAAGCTGTCCTCGTAATATAATCCTTTTAGCCCCAGTATCAATTCTGGAGAATCTGAAAGGCCAATTTATCCTTCCTGAGTTCTGGTGCTCAAAACTGAAACCAAATACTCCAGTTGGGGTCCCACCAGAGCACTGCCAGCATTCTGTCACCGTGTGATGTCAGCGTTCCAGTTCTTCCTGGCTGGAATGACGGAAGCTAGCAATTGTGTGTCAGGCAAGGTATTTTCCGAGGAGATTCACAAAATGGATTTTAGTTGATAATTTAGTGCAGGCTTTTCCTGCACAGTACAGCACTCTGGCTTTATTCAGACAGCTGCCTGTGTGATGACAAAATGTCACGGACCGTCTCTCAAAATCAGATTCTATCACTGCCCGAAAGGGGAAAAAAAAATCTGCACTCTGAAACTAGTTCCCACTTCATAGATGTAATGATGAAAATACATTCATGCTCAGAATTAAATACTGCAGAATTGTTCTGCATATTGAACGCACGTTGCTTGAAGCTTGGAATATTCAATTAACTTACAATACACAATTTTTCTCATAACTTGGTTTTCTGGCAACAACTATTAATATTTTCACTCTCCTGCGACTTCTCTTTGGCACACATTTAAATATAAGAGATGGTACAAAAAATTCTCATTATTAAAACCCACCTGCTTATCTGTGCATCACTTTGCAATGTATCTCCTATGTGTGGAAGGAATGCAATGATATGGTAGAATACAGACAAAAAGATGAATTTAAATTTCCAGAGAATTCAGATAGCAACATGAAGTAGAACAAAACCTTACAAAACCTTACATTATATCTCGGCATTACAATGGTCTTCTACATAGGAATGTGGGGACAGAAATAGGCCATTCAGCCCCTCAAACATGCTCGGCCATTCAATTAGATCACAACTTCTCTGTACCTCAACTCCTTTCGCCCGCCTTTGATCCATTTCCCTGAATAGCTTTACACAAGTGTATCTACCTATACTCTCTCTTTGGCCTCCTTGTCTCGAGAGACAATGGGTAAGTGCCTGGAGGTGGTCAGTCACTGACCACCTACCTATACTACATCACAGGAAAATATACTAGCAGTCCAGCAATAATTAGTGATGTGTTCCACCATACTCCGCATAGCTACCAGTCTCACTATAGACTGGTACACTTGTAGTTTGTGTCATTCTCATTTTGCATCAGCTATGAGCACTTTAGTTCATTGAAGAACAAGTCTACAACAATGTAAGCTGCCTCACAAATTAGCTCAAGACCCTGTCCTACTCTCCAATTCACCAGCTGATGGCACATGTGTGTTCCCTAAGCTCTTGGCTTTCATCTTGATAAAGCCACACCCTGCAAACTAAGTACTGAACTGCACAGAATGGAACTTAATTAAAATTGATGTAATTCGTTCCAGATATAACTTGAAGTGATCAGTCTCAAATTCTTTCTTATCAGTCTGAATGTCTATTTGCTTTGCTAGATCACACTTTACTGAGGTTAAAAGAAAATGTGCATTCATATAGCGCCTTTCATGAGCTCAGGGCATCAATGAAGTTATTTTGAAGTGTAGTCACTGTTGTAAGGTAGGAAACAGTGCACACAATAAGCTCACACAAACAGCAATGTGATAATGACCTGTTAATCTGTTTTAGTGATGCTGATTGAGAGATAAACATTGGCCAGGATACCAGAGAGAAAGCCCCTGCACTTCTTTGAGTTGCATCATGAGATCTTCTATGTCCACCTGAGAGGACAGTCAGGACATCGTATTAACTTTTAATCTGAAAGGTGGCACCTCTGACAGTGCAGCACTCCCTCAGTACTGCACTGGAGTGTCAGCCTAGACTTTGTACTTAAATCTTGGAAGAGGAGCTTCAACCCAGAACCTCAGAGGAAAAAGTGCTACCTACCTTTAGTTAATGAAAGTCATTGGGCTGAATTTTATGCCACCCCAGCGGGTCGGATGGGGGCGTGGGGGTGGTGTAAAATTGAGCGGGAGCCTCCGGGAGGCCTACCCACCCCACTCCCGCCTCCGGTGAACCTTACGGCGGTTGAGCGGGGGGGCGGGGGGGGCAAATGGCCCGCCTGCTCGAGGTCAATCAAGGCCTTTAAGTGGCCACTTAACGGCCAATTAAGGACCCTTGCCCACCTCCACGTTTATTTTACCCATGGCAAGCGGGTGTGCTGGGGGCATGAAAGGCCGCCCAGCGATAGCTGCCGGCCTTTCCGCGCCCCGAGGGGGGGGGGGCGGGATTTGAGGGCCGCCCCCGCCTCCCAACCCACCCCCAGGACCCAAGATGCCCCCCTACCCCCAAATGACCACTCCAGCTTCACCAGGGAAGGACAGACCCCCTGGTAAGGCAAGCCCAACTTACCTCATCTCCGAGCTCCATGGCGTCGGCTGGGCTGCAGTCCCAGCAGCAGCCACCGCTCCTGCTGATTGGCCGGCAGCTCACTGAGGCGGGACCTCCTCCCTCAAGCGGGTGCAAGTCCCACCTTGGGACAACTAAAGCTCGTGGACCCGTAAAATACGGGACGGATCCCCGGGCTAGGCCGAAGTGGGGTCGCCACTGACTTTTAAGTCGGTGGCGAATTGCCGTCCACCTAAGGTAAATTCCAGACTCAAATTAATAAATCTGCACCAGTTAGAAAGAAACCCCTGTGCCTGTGTTCAAACACATGCAGTTCCTTTTCTGCCTCCTTATCTGAAGTCCAGTTTGCCAACCTGCATCAAATGCAAACTGTAATCTTGCTGCTAGTCAGAAGTTCATGGCATCAAGCCCTGCTACAGAGTCTTGAGTGCATAATCTAAGCTGATGCTCACAGTGCAATGCTAAGAGAGTGCTGCACTGTTGGAGGTGCCGTCTTTCAGGTGAGATGTCAAATTGAGGCCCCGCCTGCCCCCTCAGGTGGATGTAAAAGATCGGACGGAGCTGTCTGAAGAACAGCAGGGTTGTTTTCCCCGGTGTCCTGGCCAATATTTATCCCTCAACCAACATCACTAAAACGTCAGATTTTCTGTTAAATATCACATTATTGTTTGTGGGAGCTTGCTGTGCACAAATTGGCTGCTCTGTTCCCTACATTACCACAGTGACTACACTTCAAAAGTACTTCATTGGTTGTGAAGCACTTTGAGATATCCTGAGGTTGTGAAAGGCGCTACTGAAATGCAATACCCTTCCTTTCCATGTAATCTGCCCAGCCTCTGTTTTATGCAGGAGTTCAGGCTCAGAGGTGTTATTTTATTTTATTTTTTTTTATTTTTATTTTATTTAGAGATACAGCACTGAAACAGGCCCTTCAGCCCACCGATTCTGTGCCGACCATCAACCACCCAGTTATACTAATCCTACATTAATCCCATATTCCTATCACATCCCCACCTGTCCCTATATTTCCCTACCACCTACCTATACTAGGGGCAATTTATAATGGCCAATTTACCTATCAACCTGCAAGTCTTTTGGCTGTGGGAGGAAACCGGAGCACCCGGAGAAAACCCATGCAGACACAGGGAGAACTTGCAAACTCCGCACAGGCAGTACCCAGAATTGAACCCGGGTCCCTGGAACTGTGAGGCTGCGGTGCTAACCACTGCACCACTGTGCCACCCAAAGGTGTGTGTACTAAAATCACAGACGTGAAACACATGGATCTTTGGGTCCAATTTTAACTAATGAAACAAAAAGGGACCTTTCATGTGGATTGGAGAAATTCCAAATGAATTTAGCAATCCACCACCTGCAAAGCAAACAAGCATTTTTTTTAAATTAACGACCCCTAACTGTCATAATATTTCATGCCATGTAGCTTTCAAAACACAGTTTCAGCACATGCATTATGCATTCAGTATTCACCTAGATCATTTCATCCTGTTCTGTTATGTTTTGCTGAGACCTGCATTGTTTCTCAGGAAAGAATAATGTTAAATTGAGCACTTAATGTAAAATACTTGCACCGTTCTTGCAAGTGTAGTTCAATATCATTGTGCTCACACTGCCAAAATTTGCCATTGCCATATATTACCATTGATTACTGAACAATCAAATGCAAATTTATATATATGAAAGAACAACAGCACTTTGCTTGCCAAAGTGAAAATTTATTGACTCAAGTGTTAATTTATAAAACCTACCCAAGCAGTGTTCTAAATGGATATAGCACCTTTCACAACCTCAAAATGTCCCAAAGTATTAGCAATGAAAGGGAGGAGGTGTGAACAGTTTTAGCAGGCTTAAAAGTGGATAAATCCCCAGGCCCAGATGAGATGTATCCCAGGCTGTTATGTGAGGCAAGGGACGAGATTGCAGGGACTCTGACACAAATTTTCAAATTTTCTCCAGCCACAGGAGAGGTGCCTGAGGACTGGAAGACAGTGATACCATTATTCAAGAAGGGTAACAGGGATAAACCAGGTAATTACAGGCCAGTGAGTCTAACATCAGTGGTAGGGAAACTATTGGAAAAATTCTGAGGGACAGGATTAATCTCCACTTGGAGAGGCAGGGATTAATTAAGGATAGTCAGCATGGCTTTGTCAGGGGGCGATCGTGTCTAACAAATTTGATTGAATTTTTCGAGGAGGTGACCAGGTGTGTAGATGAGGGAAAGCAGTTGATGTAGTCTACATGGATTCAGTAAGGCTTTTGATGAGGGCCCTCATGGGAGATTGGTCAAGAAAGTAAGCGCCCATGGGATCCAGGGCAATTTGTCAAATTGGATCCAAAATTGGCTTAGTGGCAGGAGGCAGAGGGTGATGGTCGAGGGTTGTTTTTGCGATTGGAAGCCTGTGACCAGTGGTGTACCACAGGGATCGGTGCTGGGACCCTTGCTGTTTGTAGTGTACATTAATGATCGAGACGTGAATATAGAAGGTATGATCAGTAAATTCGCAGATGACACGAAAATTGATGGTGTCGTAAATAGTGAGGAGGAAAGCCTTAGATTACAGGATGAAATAGATGGGCTGGTAAGATGGGCAGAGTAGTGGCAAACAGAATTGTGAGGTGATGCATTTTGGGAGGACTAACAAGGCAAGGGAATATACAATGGATGGTAGGACCCTAGGAAGTACAAAGGGTCAGAGGAACCTTGGTGTACTACTCCATAGATCACTGAAGGCAGCAGCACAGGTAGATAAGGTGGTTAGGAAGGCACATGGGATACTTGCCTTTATTAGCCGAGGCAAAGAATATAAGAGCAGGGAGGTTATGATGGAGCTGTAGAAAATGCAAGGTAGGCCGCAGCTGGAGTACTGTGTGGGGTTCTGGTCACCACACTATAGGAAGGATGTGATTGCACTGGAGAGGGTGCAGAGGAGATTCACCAGGATGCTGCCTGGGCTGCAGCATTTCAACTATGAAGAGAGACTGGATAGGCTAGGGTTGTTTTCCTTGGAGCAGAGAAGGCTGAGGGGGGACCTGATTGAGGTATACAAAATTATGAGGGGCACTGATAGGGTAGATAGGAAGAAGCTTTTTCCCTTAGCTGAGGTATCAATAACCGGAGGGCATAGAGTTAAGGTAAGGGGCAGGATGCTTAGAGGGAATTTGAGGAAAATCTTTTTCACCCAGAGGGTGACTGGAATCTGGAACACGCTGCCTGAAAGGGTGGTAGAGACAGGAACCCTCACAACATTTAAGAAGTATTTAAATGAGCACTTTAAATGCAATAGCATACAAGGCTATGGGCCAAATGCTGGAAAATGGGATTAGAATAGATAGGCACTTGATGGCCAGCACGGACATGATGGGCCGAAGGGCCTTTTTCTGGGCTGACAACTCTATGACTCTGTGACAAAACATTTTATAGTTAAAGAAGTACTTTTGAAGTGTTATCTCTTTTTTTAATGTAGGGGAACATGGTAGCCAATTTGCACACAATTTGATCCACAAACAGCAATGAGATAATGGTCTGATAGCCTTTTTTGTGTGGAGTTTGTTGAGGGATAAATATTGGCCAGGACACCAGGGAGAACTCCCTTGCTCTCCTTCAAAATAGCACCACAGGATCTTTTACATCCACCTGAGGGAGCAGGCAGGACCTCAATTCAATGTCTCATCTGGAAGACAGCACCTTTGATCGTGCAGCACTCCCTCAGCACTGCACTGGGAGTGTCAACCTTTTGTACTCAAGTTTCTGGACTGGCACTTAATCCCACAACTTTCTGAATGACAGGTGAGAGTGCTCCAGGGATAACACCTAATTACACAACTTTGAAATAGTAGGTAATTTGAGTGAAATAATGAGATATATAAATACTAAATATCATTTGAAGATTCCACAAGTAACACAACTTCAATTTTTCTTTTCCTTTTTTCATTATGAACAGCCAGTTATCAGTTCAAGATGAGCCAGGATGTTTTGAGGAATGGTTAAATCTTCAGCAGCAAAGGGGCTTTTTCGGTTGATCATGTCTATGTTGATGGTTGTTTGCCTACTCGCACACATTCATATTTTTCTTCAAGTCTTTCTGCAATTCCTTCCTAGAAACATAGAAACATAGAAAATAGGAGCAGGAGTAGGCCATTCTGCCCTTCGAGCCTGCTCCGCCATTCATTATGATCATGGCTGATCATTCAACTCATAGCCTGTTCCCGCTTTCGCCCCATGCCCTTTGATCCCTTTAGACCCAAGAGCTATATCTAACTTCTTGAAAACATACAATGTTTTGGCCTCAACTGCTTTCTGTGGTAGCGAATTCCACAGGCTCACCACTCTCTGGGTGAAGTAATTTCTCCTCATCTCAGTCGAAATTTCTTCACCTGAAGGTAGCCATTAATTCAGCTTCAATAGCCATTTGCAATAATGCATTCGATATTCTCCTTTGAAGGAAAACAATGCATTCTTTCATCCCCATTTATATTTCAAGCACTGATTTGAAATCATGCTTTCTTTTTTTCGTCTCAAAATTACTATTGGAAATACTACAGTATGGAGACTTAATTCATTTGCATGGACCTACTCTGCCTGAAAGTCTAATTAGTGTTAAGAGTGGTTTAATGTTAAGTTTAATGGATAGAGGAATTTCACATGAATGTGTTAAGCATCTCACAAGTAATAATTTCTAAACTCATGTTACAGACACACTAGCCAAAGGAAATCTACTTTCCCTATTTGCCGTACAAACTTCAATGTTCCCTATTACTGTACCCTGCTCCTGTGAATATAGCCATAGCTTTTCATGCAAAGCATCAGAACTATATCCTTTCATCCCTGGTGTCATTCACACTGTACCAAAAAAAACCAGATTAACAGGTCTTTCGTTTCATCTCTGTACATAGCAACTTGCTGTGAGCAAAATGGCTGCTGCGTTTCCCTACATGACAACAGCTGTTGCATTTCAAAACAATTCATTGTATACAAAGCCCTTTGAAATATTTCTGAAAGATAGGTTACAAAAATGAAAGCTTTCCCTTCTTTCTTTTCAATGGCTACAATACCTTTTCATACAAGGGCATTCAAAACAATTAAAACTTGCATTTAGGCAGCGCTTTTAACACCAGAAAGCATCCCAAGGTGCTTCACTGGAGTGTAATCATTCACAAATTGACACAGAAGATATAGAAAGACTAAATGACTAGAATGATTAAAAGCTTGGTCAAAGACATAGGTTTTAAGAAGTGACTGTAAGAGGAAGAGAGAGGTGGAGAGTCAGAAAGATTTAGGGAGTGAATTCTAGAACTTAGGGCTTAGATGGCTGAAGGCACGGCCACCGGTAGTGAGACAAAGGGAGTGAGAGATTCATAAGGGGTCAGAGTCAGAGGAATGCTGAATTCTCAGACACTTGTAGGACTGGAGGAGGTTACAAAGATAGCCGGGGTGAGACCACGAGGGGATTTGAACTCAAGGATGAGAATTTTAAAATCAAGCTGTTGCTGGACTGGGAACTAATGTTGGTTAGCGAGGTCAGGGGTGATGAGTGAATGGGACTTGGTGCGAGTTAAGATATAGACGGCAGAGCTTTGGATAAGCTTAAGTGCAAGGATGGTGGAAGGCTAGGGGCTGGTCAGAAGAGCATTGTAAGAGTTGAGTCTACAAGTAACAATGGTTTCAGGTACACACAGTACTCAAACTATGCCCGAAGTAATGTCTTATGGAGATACATCATAATCTCCTTGCTTTATATTCAGTGTCCCTCGAGATAAGTTCTCCCAGCGATCCTGATTTAAAGATTTGTGCATCTCTACCTAGTTTCTCCATTTCATTGAGAATGTTCTATTGTATTTGTTTCCTCTTGCTCCCAAAGTGTGCAACCTCATATTTAACAATGTTGAACTGTATTTGGTACTAACCTACCATTGCATCTATCCTTCCACAGTCTTTCTGCCACTTATCTTTCTCATTCAAATTAAGTATCAGTTTTAACAAACTAATTGATCCCTTTGACAAAGGGAGTTAAGATGTGGCCTTCCGGTGAGGTCCAGCAATAATTGCACCAGAGATCAATTCAATCACCAGTTTAAAGTCATACAGTTTGTCCTTAATTAATGTTCACATCAGAAATTCCAACTCCACAATTTATAACACAAACTGCCTCAATAAACTTGCTACATTGTAACTAATGCCCTGTCGCTGCAAGATAGAATCATAGAATGGTTACACAGAAACATAGAAACATAGAAAATAGGAGCAGGAGTAGGCCATTCGGCCCTTCGAACCTGCTCTGCCATTCATTATGATCATGGCTGATCATCCAACTCAGTAGCCTGTTCCCGCTTTCGCCCCATACCCTTTGATCCCTTTAGACCCAAGAGATATATCGAACTCCTACTTGAAAACATACAATATTTTGGCCTCAACTGCTTTCTGTGGTAACGAATTCCACAGGCTCACCACTCTCTGGGTGAAGAAATTTCTCCTCATCTCAGTCCTGAAAGGTTCACCCCATATCCTTAGACTATGACCCCTGGTTCTGGACTCCCCCACCATCGGGAACATCTTTCCTGCATCTACCCTGTCAAGTCCTGTTAGAATTTTATAGGTTTCTATGAGATCCCCCCTCATTCTTCTGAACTCCAGCGAATATAATCCTAACCGACTCAATCTCTCCTCATACGTCAGTCCCGCCATCCCATGAATCAGTCTGGTAAACCTTCGCTGCACTCCCTCTACAGCAAGAACATCTGCCCTCAGATAAGGAGACCAAAACTGCACACAATATTCCAGGTGTGGCCTCACCAAGGCACTGTATAATTGCTGTAGGACATCCCTGCTCCTGTACTCGAATCCTCTCGCTATGAAGGCTAACATACCATTTGCCTGTTTTACCACCTGTTGCACCTGCATGCTTACCTTCAGCAACTGGTGTACGAGAACACCCAGGTCTCGCTGCATATTCCCCTCTCTCAGTTTATAGCCGTTCAGATAATAATCTGCCTTCCTGTTTTTGCTACCAAAGTGGATAACCTCATACTTATCCACATTATACTGCATCTGCCATGCATTTGCCCACTCACTCAACTTGTCCAAATCACCCTGAAGCCTCTCTTCATCCTCCTCACAACTCACCCTCCCACCCAATTTTGTGTCATCTGCAAATTTGGAGATATTATATTTAGTTCCCTCATCTAAATCATTAATATATATTGTGAATAGCTGGGGTCCTAGCACCGATCCCTGCAGTACCCCGCTAGTCACTGTCTGCCATTCAGAAAAGACTCTTTGTTTCCTGTCTGCCAACCAATTTTCTATCCATCGAAATACACTACTCCCAATCCTATGCACTTTAATTTTACACACTAATCTCTTATGTGGGACTTTGTCGAAAGCCTTCTGAAAGTCCAAATAAACCACATCCACTGGCTCCCCCTCATCAACTCTACTAGTTACATCCTCGAAGAATTCTAGTAGATTTGTCAAGCATGATTTACCTTTCGTAAATCTATGCTGACTCTGCCAGATTCTACCACTGTTCTCCAAGTGCTCTGCTATAAAATCTTTGACAATGGACTCTCGAATTTTCCCCACTACCGACATCAGGCTGACTGGTCTATAATTCCCCGCTTTCTCTCTACCTCCCTTTTTAAATAGTGGGGTTACATTAGCTACCCTCCAATCTGTAGGAACTGTTCCAGAGTCGATCGAATCTTGGAAGATGACCACCAATGCATCCACTATTTCTAGGGCCACTTCCTTAAGTTCTCTGGGATGCATACCATCAGGCCCTGGGGATTTATCGGCCTTCAATCCCATCAATTTCCCCAATGCCATTTCTCTACTAATACTGATTTCCTTCAGTTCCTCTCTCTCATTAAGCCCTGTGTTCCCCAACATTTCTGGTATGATATTTGTGTCCTCCTTTGTGAAGACAGAACTAAAGTATGCATTTAGCTGGTCAGCCATTTTTTTGTTCCCCATAATAGATTCCCGTGTTTCTGACTGTACCGGAGCTACATTTGTCTTCACCAATCTTTTTCTCTTCATATACCTATAGAAACTTTTACAGTCAGTTTTTATGTTCCCCGCATGCTTGCTCTCGTACGCTATTTTCCTCTTCTTAATCAATCCCTTGGTCCTCCTTTGCTGAATTCTAAACTGCTCCCAATCCTCAGGACTGTTGTTTTTTTTCTGACAGATTTATATGCCTCTTCCTTGGATCTAATGCTGTCACTAATTTCCCTTGTAAGCCATAGTTACAGCACAGAAGGAGACCATTTGGCTCATCGAGTCTGTGCTTGCTCTTTGCAAAAGCAGATTAGCTCATCCACTCCTCCACCCTTTCCCTGTAGCTCTGCAATTTTTTTTTCCCCTTCAGGTGCTTATCCAATTCCTTTTTGAAAGCCATGATTGAATCTGCCTCCACCTGCGCTCTCAAGCAGTGTATTCCTTATCCTAACCATTTGCTGCGTAAAAAAAGTTTTTCCTCATGTAGCTGTTGCTTCTTTTGGCAATCACCTTAAATCGGTATCCTCTGGTTCTCAGTCCTTCCGCCAATGGGAACAATTTCTCCCTATCAACTCTGTCCAGACCCCTCATGATTTTGAACACCTCGATCAAATCTCCTCTCAACCTTCACTCCTCTAAGGAGAACAACTCCAGCTTTTCCAATTTATCCCGTAACTGAAGTCCCTCCTCTCTGGAACCATTCTCATAAATCTTTTCTGTACCTAATCTGAAGCCTTCACATCCTTCCTAAAGTGCAGTTTATTGGACACAATATTCCAGTTAAAACCAAACCAGTGTTTTGTAAAGGTTCATCATACCTTCCTTGCTTTTGTACCCTTTGCCTCTATTTATAAACCTCAGGATCCTGTATGTCTTTTTAACCACTTTCTCAACCTGCCCTGCCACCTACAACAATTTGTGCACATAAATCCCCAGGTTTCTCTGCTCCTGCACCCACTTTAGAATTGTATCCTTTATTTTATATTGCCTCTCCTTGTTCTTCCTACCAAAATTTATCATTTCACACCTCTCTGCATTATCTGCCACATGTCCGCTCATTCCACTGGTCTTTTATATCTTCTTGAAATCTATCAACATCCCCCTCACAGTTCACTATACTTTTTTACATTTTGTGTCATCTGCAAATTTTCAAATTGTGCCCTGTACATCCAAGTCTAAGTCATTTATATATATCAAGAAAAGGAGTGGCCCTAATACCAACCCCTGGGGAACCCCACTATATACCTTCCTCCAGTCCAAAAAAACAACTGTTCACCACTAATTTCTGTTTCCTGTCACTCAGTCAACTTTATATCCATGCTGCTACTTTCCCTTTTATTCCTTGGGTTTCAACTTTGCTGACAAGCCTAATATATGGCACCTTAGTAGATCCCTCTTGGATGTCCATATAAACCACATCAAGCACATTACCCTCATCAACCCTCTCTGTTCTACAGTCATGATGGTAAAGGAAAGCTGTAAAAGGAAATGTGGTCTTGGAATCAGTAATAATTTGGGTTTGGAATCCTTACTTTCTTAGGCTGGTGGGAGGAGGCGGGCATGGAGGGGGGGGGGGTCACTTTGGATTTTGTAATGCAATGAGGAGTTGTTGATTTGTCTCTATATTTACACATCAATTTTAGCATCATATTAGAAACCGCTTTACTGAGTAGCTAAAGTTGGTAAATAAATATACCCTTATAGTTCTTGGTTTGACTGGCATTGCTCTACCCTAGTGTACTGCCACATTTCAAAACAACCCAGCTTTTTCAGTGAGCTTTCTAGGTAACCTGCATGTAACTATTTGTTAACATTGGAGAGGAACAACATCCTTCCCAGAACCTAATACAAAAGGTTCACCACCGTGAGCCCATGCCATCAAATAGCACATGGGAAAATGGGAGAAAAGTAGAAGGACAGTCGACACCTCGAATGGAAGGGCCAGCACTGCGGCAGACATTCTGTTTATACACTACTTTAATTGGCGCCTTTGTTAACCTGCAGTGAGGTGCAGCCAGCAGTGTAACTTTGGTCTGCTGGCTGCACATCGTATTAGATAGCTACAGGGTCCGACACCAGCGATTACGTTATAAGGGCAATAAATGAGGCTGAAGGGTGTGTCTTACTCATTCCTGGGATATGGGCATCACTGGGAAGGCCAGCATTTATTGTCCATCCATGATTCCCTCACAGCTTTGGTGGTTGAATTGGTAGCACTCTTGCCTCTAAGTCAGAAGGTTGAGGGGTTAAGTCCTACTCCAGGATTTAAGCACAAAAATCAAAGCTGACACTCCACAGCATCGAGGGAGTTCTGCACTGTTGGAGGTGCCATCTTTCAGATGAGATGTTAAATGAGGCCCTGTCTGCCCTCGCAGGTAGATGTAAAAAAATCACATAGTGCTATTTTAAAGAATGGGGAGTTCTCCCTGGTGTCCTGGCCAATATTTATCCCTCAATCAACATCAGAAAAACAGATTATCTGGTAAATAGCATATTGCTGTTTGTGGGAGCTTTCTGTGTGAAAATTGGCTTTCCTACATTATGTTTCCTACATTATGACTGTACCTATACTTCAAAAGTACTTCATTGGATGTAAAGTGCTTTGGGATGTCCTGTGGTCATGAAAGGCGCTATACAAATGAAAATCTCTCTTTCATTTTCTTGCTAGACCTTATTGGAATGGAACTGGAGTCACTGCAGACCAGGCCAGTTAAGGACTGCATGGTTGCTTCCCTAAAGGATATTAATGAACCTGTTCAGTTCAACAGCATTATGGTCACCAACCTTTTATTCTGAGATTCAAATTCTCAAAATGTCATGGTGGAACTTGAACTCATAATCGCTGGATTAATAGCTCAGTAACACAACCATTATGTTACTGAAGGCTCACCCATTGTTTCTCGGGACAAGGAGGCCAAAGAAGATGAAGAACATAACTGTTATGTTACTGCACCCTTCCATAAATAGTGTGTATTTTTCTCTTCTATGAATACAAATTTCAGTTTCACAGTCCTGCGCAATATATCACACCAGTAAAAAAATGGAAATCTACAATACACGTGCAAAGATATCAAGCACTGTGAGCGACACTGTAGGAAATAGCAATCCAGCCACCGGAAGCTCAGTATCTGAGGCCCATAGATTACAAGTCATGTTTCACCCGGGGAAATGGGAGAAAAGTAGAAGTACAGTCAACCTCTCGAATGGGAGGGCTAGAACTGCAACAGACATGCTTTTTATACACTGTAATTTAGTTGGCTCCACAAAGAAAAGAAACACAACAAGCTTTCTTCATCTCTAAAATTTTTCCTTTTTTTAACATGGGCCTCCGGAGATTAAACAGGGTGTCGCACGAGTGATGCAAATTTCTCATTTTCTTTCATTTTGAAATGCGTAATGAGCCATTTCTATGTTAGAATCTGTTCTGCGCACGTGATCGGCTTTGCAATACATTAATTATGCAAAAGACACCCTGCTGGCACCAGTCACATGAAGCTATTCACTGGTAGGTTTGATGTCCCTCTCAGCTTTTATTATTCTTTCACTCATGTCATTCGGGGAAAAAAAAAATTCTGCTTTCAAATATAACCTAAGGCTGAAGACTAGAGTTGGATGCACACCTTCCTGGTTCATTGCACTTGGAAGTCTAACTCCTGAGTTATACTGCCACTCCTGCCTTAGGACTCATCTGAAATTTAGTAATGTCAATATGATAAAAGCCTGAGAACTTCAGTTCCAAAGTTATCTACTGAACAATGTTTCTCAGTTTTGCTCTATTGCATTTAATAGTAAGTTGTGAAATATCCAAAAGAGAAAACAATTTAAAATGAGAAAAATAATTCTCCATGTACTGTGATGAACGGGATGAGCTTATACAAGTGTAGCTTGAAGGCATTGTTCAGTAACTGAAACCTGATTCAGCAATTCAAACCCAAACCATCTCTAATCAATTAAAAACACTAAATGGCAGATGTTATAATGATTCGACAAGTGCTGGCAGATGTAAGGTCATGATTTACTCTAGAATTCCAATGATACTATACATGATTTATGATATAATCAAAACTTTTTGCTTCCAGTACTACCACCCATCTATTACAATCATTCTAAACTAATGCATATCCATTGGCATTACTTGTGGTAAGTTAGAGGAGACTCTTTTTCTAAATGCAAATTTCCTTCCTTTGCTTTTTGTGCTGTTAGCATGTCAGCAAAGGACAGATTGAGAAGATTCAGTAGAAGAGAACAATCTGCAGCTATTAACAAAAGTGAAGGGCAATGGCGGAGGCAATCGTAGAATCATAGAATGATAGAGTCATAGAGTTATAGAGTTATACAGCACAAAAACAAGCTCTTCGGCCCATCGTGTCTGTGCAACACAGAAGGAAGCCATTCTTTGGTAGAGCTATCCAATCAGTCTTACAAAGAACAAAGAACAAAGAAAATTACAGCACAGGAACAGGCCCTTCGGCCCTCCAAGCCTACGCCGATCCAGATCCTCTATCTAAACCTGTCGCCTATTTTCTAAGGGTCTGTATCTCTTTACTTCCTGCCCATTCATGTATCTGTCTAGATACATCTTAAAAGACGCTATCGTGCCCGCGTCTACCACCTCCGCTGGCAACGCGTTCCAGGCACCCACCACCCTCTGTGTAAAGAACTTTACACGCATATCCCCCCTAAACTTTTCCCCTTTCACTTTGAACTCGAGTCTTGCTCCCCATTCTCCCACTTTTACCCCATAACCCTGCAAATGTTTCCTTTTCAAGTATTAATCCAATTCACTCTTGAAAGTTATTATTGAATCTGCTTCCACCACCCTTATTGGCAGCATGTTCCAGATCATAACAACACAATGCACAAACAAAAATTCTCCTCATCTCCCCTTTAGTTCACCTGCCAGTTATCTTAAATCTGTGTCCCCTGGTTACTGACCTTCCTGTCAGGGAAACAGTTTCCCCCTATCTACTCTATCAAAATTCCTCCAAACAATGTTGACTGTGTGAAAAATTCATGGACAGGAAAATAGCTTTGGACTATTTTTCTATGGTTCTATTAAAAGGTACCTGGACATGCACCTGAAGTGCTGTAACCTGCAAGGCTACAGACCAGGTGCTGGAAGGTGGGATTAGATTGGGCAGCTAGTTTTTTCAGCCGGCGCAGACACGATGGGCTGAATGGCCTCCTGCTGTGCCATATTTTTTCTATGGTTCTTTCCATGGTTCCATTCAGCGTAACCCCAGCATTTCTACCGTTTGTTGGTGCAGGAAATAGCAAATGTTGTTATTTTCCTCTCCCTCCTATCTAAAATAGCAATAGACAATGGAATTGATATTATCTTTTGCTGACAATGTAACATGGACGATATTCGTTATACAACTCTTCCAATCTTCCCTTTTCATTGAAGTCAGTGTAAAGGATAATCAGGTGGAGTTAATAGTGGACAGCTAATTTGAGAGCTTCCATTTTATACTCGCACCCAAAGTTAAAATTTCCCCCAATGATTCTGTGCAGTTTAATAATAAAGGAGCAATTTTTAATCCCAAACAACCAACTAATGCGCTCATTGTAAATTCCTCTCTGTGTTTTATTTTTAATTGTGATTAAAATGTTTTAATACAAAGGCAAATCATCTATAACCAACTGATGCAACTGAATGGTAGATGCTATAAAAATTAAATGGCTATAAGCCTTGACAGTCTGATAGCATTATATAGGATTTAAGATACAATCCAGAATTCTTGTTCTGTTACTGCCAACCACCAATGGGAGCGGCGGTGGTTGAAGAAAATGGCAGCTCGCATGTGTGGGCTGTGCACTGCCGCAATCTTAAGCGCAGTGACACATTTAAATATGCAGGGTGGCCATCATCCCCCAATCATGTGGTGGGGGCGGCCTCAGTGACGCCATGAATGCTGTCAGCCGTCTCTGTGCAGGCGCTGATGCCATTTTTAAAGGGCTGCCAGACTTGCTCACAGAATGCAGAGTTGTCCGCAATCCACCCCACTACACAGAAAAGAAATGTTTGCCCCATCCCCCCCACAAGTACACTGAAATTTCAGGGTTGATCCCTTCTCCCCCCCAACTGCACAAAGTGTTGGGTTGACCCGTCTCTCCTTGCCGCCATTGGGAAGATTAGGCCTGGCAATCCCAACATCGAGCTCAGTGGCGGGTCACTGCCGCTGTGATTTCCAGACCCCCCCCCCCACCCCCTGCACACCCCTCCACCATAGAGCCTGATGTCGGGAACTCAACAAAATCCAACCCATTGTTTTTTATTGTGGATCTCCCCTGGCATTGCTCACAGGTGGTTGAGAACACACTGTTTTTTAAATATAAGATCTATATAATCCATATGATGCATTAGGGTAAATTATTTGCACAGTCTCTCCCAGCACTAGCTGGGAATATATAACCTGAGTGAGCACACACCTCCAGTCACCTCCATCACAGCAGACAGATGTGGCTGGAAATGCACACAAGTGGAAAATGTACTTTATTCCTTCTGCCTTATGAGTGAAACACAAGTGCCTGCTATTTTGACTGCTCACAGGTGACCTGCCTTACAGTCTGAATTATAGAAAGATTTAAGCTGTACATCTTCTAGCCATTTACCAAACACACCAGCTGCAACATACTCAGGTGTGCAGATGTCCAAATAATTATCACCAATCTTTCCAAAGCTGTTGCTGATGTTCAGACTTGCCATAACTATTGATTTGCTATATTGCGCAATATCGTGACAGATACTGTCAGCTACAACAACAACTTGCATTTATATGCCACCTTTAATGTAGCAAAACATCCCAACATGCTTCACAGGAATGCTATCAAACACTGAGCCACTGAGGACACACAGGCGGCCAAAATTGGAGGAATGCAGAGTTCTCGGAGGAATGGAGGGCTGGAAAAGGTTACAGAGATAGGGAGGATGAGGACATTAGAGTAATTTGAACACCAGGATTAGAATTGTAAAATTGAGACAACGCGGGACTGAGAGACAATATAGGTCAGCGAGCACAGGAAATTGGGAAAAGGGACATGCTACTAGGATAAATGAACAACTACTATTTGGAAATGGTTCCTATGACTATGCACTGCAAGCGAGGAGTGGAATCCACAGGGTATTCTTTTAAGAGTCTACCTCACTGGGACAACTGATCACAGAATCAATGTTACACCCTTGTCTGAAAATCCTAACCACGTACAAGTCATTTGAAAATGCTACATTAATGTTGTGGAACATGAGAATTCATAACTATGTTTCTGAATACACATTCGGAACACAGATACATGAGGAGGCCATTCAGCTCCTCGAGCCTGTTCTGCCATTCCTATCAGATCATGCCTGATCTGCATCCTAATTCCATTTACCCACCTTGGCACCATGTCCCTAAATCCCCTGCCAATCAAAAACCTATCAATGTCAGTTTTGACATTTTCAATTGACCCACAGCCTCAACAACTTTTGTAGGGGGAGTGACGTCCAGATTTCCACCACCCTTTGTGTGAAGAAGAGCTTCCCAACAGCATCCCTGAAATCCCTAGCTCTAATGTTAAGGATATGCCCCCTTGTTCTGGACTCCCCCCACCAGAGGAAATAGTTTCTCTTTATCTACCCTATCAACACATTTAATCATCTTAAACATTTCGATTAGGTAAAAAGTCATGGACCTGACAGTTTAACTCTGCTTCTCTCTCCACAATTACTACCTGACCTGCTGAAAGTAATCCAGCATTCACAGTTATAGTTCAGATTTTCAGCATCTGCAGTATTTTACTTTTACATTTTTTTTTGCAATGGTGTGAAAGTTCAAAACAGAAAACATAGTTCCTACTTTTTTAGATTATTGGCTTCAGAACTGAATATAAATTGCTTTTAATTGCAATACTTATTGACCAATCATTTAAGTAGGAATGTTCCTTTTCAGATCACCTCTGATTACTCTGAGCTGCAACAAAGTCATGCTTTAAAATATTACAAACCCTGCAATTATTAATTCTATACATTAATCTCAAATATCCCGGTTGATGAAACCATGAAATGACTGGATAGATAAAGAGTCTAGGTATGAACCTTCCAAAATAAAGACACTTTGCATTAATATTAAACCAAGAACCACAATTCACTGTGAATTAAATATGAAAATACAAAATACATCAAATTATTTATAGATCAATAAATATGTTAATAAGTAAACATTTTGGTAACTGGGGTAAACATATTAATATATATTTGCCAATCTTTAACTCTAAGTATTTAAATGGTACAGATAGATCAAATAATGGCTGTGAAGATATTAGATAGCTTACATAGTAAGCAACCTGGTATCCTTGGGTTGGGAATATATAATTTTGGCTACATATGATGGATTCAGTTGTTGAAACATTAAAGAAAGTCAAAATCTAGAGATCTTAACGATCTCATACAGGGGGAAAGAAGGAACCTACACTCGGCTTTACCAGAATTGTCACAATTCTCTGCTGGCCGGAGCTGTCGTTATATTGCTAACGTTGATTCCAAGGATTAGCCCCCCCAAAAAATTTGCTTTTCACAAATCCTCCCCAAGGTGTATTTCAAAACGTTCTCTGGGGCTGCGTTTTGATAATTTTGTTAGAAATAATAATATAAGCAATAGTCATTTCAGACACGGTGTTGATGCCATCTCTGTCCCGTGCGATCCCCACCTCCTTTCAGTCTCCTCTGCAAATAGAACAACTCCAGTCCCTCATGCAAAGATGCAGAAAGATGCACCAAGTGTTTTAGCTGTTTGATGAGAATAATTCAGGCCAATGCACAGAAAGCAAAAGATCAATTCCTGGGGGGTGGGGGGGGGGGGGGGGGGGGGGGTGGAGGGGGAGGAGAGAGAGAAAAATCGTCAGACAAAACCAGGGCCAACCGATCGCATCCTGGAAATAGCTTAGATAACAGAACAGAGGTGGGTCACGTTAGAATTGAGTCAAATCTTAAATACATTTTTAAAAAGAAACCCCATTACCATTAATTGCGTTGTCTCTCAGCGGTTGTAGCTTCTCAGTGCTTTTTGTGTTGGGAGGTTTTTTTTAACATAGTGAAAATCCTGCATCTTATAAAAGTCTGTCTGCAGAACAAATTCCGACGAAGCAGTTGGGAAAATCGCTCCAACCTTCCATCGGTATTATATTATATATATATATCTGAAAGTGAGATAAATGAAAGGCACTTTTCCATTTAAAAAAACTCATTGTAGCACATCCGATTTGTTCTACAACTGACTCAAAGCTGTTTGTTCTTCAAGTACTTGCAGGTAATCTGGGGACCCTTGAAGTTTGGCTTTTAATTCGAAACATTCCCCTTTGCGATGCTCCATCAACATTTTGGAATGGCTACCCCCCAAGAGAGATTTCTTCTGTTTTTTCCCCTCCGGCTGCTTTTCCGGGTATTGTAAGTGGAAGCCACTGATACCGATGCTGTTAATCTCCTGCTTGCCCTCGATAATATTCCGGTAAAATAAATGGGGGTCTCTCGCAGGGAGCAGCTCGTCCAGTTCGTCGATGGTGCTAAGTCTCTTCTTGGCGTCCTTCTCTTTCTCGCTTATATTCCTTAGGAAAATGGTCTGCCCCTGGGGATCTGCAAATGGGATCCCTTGCTCGGAATTCCTTGGAGTGCCCGCGTAACTTTTGCTCATCTGCTCAATGGTCTGTGGGATGAACTTTTGGCCAGAGCTCAACCCCAAGCTTTCGTCCTTGTTGGCGGGGAGCTCGTTCTTCTTCAGATGAAGCTGCATGGAATTGCATTCCTGATTCCCAACGCCTTTGTGTTTGGCGTTGGTCTTTTTGTGTCTCTGCAAGACGAACACCAGAAGGCAAAAGGCCACAAAAACCGTGAGGATTAACACAACCAATATACTGAGGATGAGGATTGAGAGTGGCACTGCCCCCCCGGGAGAGCCTTTGCTCAGATTTAGAGGGCTGGCTTTAGATGTTGTGGTGGACCTGGGGCTGGGACTTACTGGAACTGGCTTGTTCAGTAGCCGAGGACAGAGAACTTCACTCTTCAATGTTCTCAAGTCCACACTTGCAAATTTCACTGGGGTTTCACATTTCACCTCCTTCACCAGGGTACCCTGGTTGAGTTTCTCCACCCACAGTTTCAACGCCACCAAGTCACAGGTGCAATCCCAAGGATTGCCCTCCAGATCTATCTGTGTCAGGGACCTGAGCTGGTCCAACACCCCGCTCACCGGGAGATACATGAAGTAATTGTTCCTCAGATTGAGCCGGGCCAGTGGCACTCCGGCGAAAGCATAGGCCGGCAAACCTTTCAGCAGATTGTTATTCAGGTACAGTAACTGGAGGTTTGACATCGAATCAAAGGTTCCCGCCAGGACCTCCTTGATCACGTTATATTCAAGAAACAGGTACTGGAGGTTGTGGAGACCAATGAACATGTCCTGGCAGAGTTTTTCTATCTGGTTGCCATTCAGAAACAATCTCCGTAAATTGGTCAGGTTACTCAACACACCCTTTTGAATGGCAGTTATTTTATTGTTACCTAAATCGAGCAAATCCAACCCTTCATAACCACCAAAGTCAGAGATCTCAATATCCTTGATGTAATTGCCGTTCAGAAGCAGTTTGCTAGCACTGGAAGGTTTGGGGAGCAGCACGGACACTCTCTCGATGCCTCTCTCTTGGCATTTGACACTCAGACCCAATTCTGACGAGTCACTTTGGCAAACACACCGAGCTGGGCATTGTATGTGGGGAGGGACCCTGGTTTGAAACGACGCGATTTGGCTGTAATTGCGACTGCTGGAGAGATACTTGCCAGAAACGATTCCTGACTGGGATCTCCTGGGCGCTTTAGTAGCCCTGGGTGTTTTGGTGGGGGATCTGGGTAGGGTCATGGGACGGCGAGTAACTCGGGGAATGACCTGCACAGGTGGGCTCAGACTCGAGTCAAAATTGCTGTCCCCTTCCTCGGGGCACAGGTCCCTTTTGGTCGTTTCCTTAAGCAGTTTCCCATACAAGTTAGTGGGCATTTCACACATGGCCTCTCCTATATAAAGATGATATGGCATATTCTCCAGCCAGGTGGTGAGGGACAACAAATCACAGGAGCAATTCCAAGGGTTGTCCTCCAGTTGGAACTCCACTATCCTGCCAATGTGTTCCAGGACTCCAATGTAAGGAATGTTGTGCAATCTATTCCCGCGGAGATCCAAATGTGTGAGAGAGGCAAAGCGAAAGATATTGTCAGGCAGGGATGAGATTAAGTTGTCGTTTAGGATCAGGACTTTAAGTCTATGCATCTTGTTAAACGTCCCACGCTCGATGGACCTGATGAGATTGTAGTCAGTCTGGAGGTATTCCAAATTTTCTAAACCCTGGAACATGTCTGCTCGCAGGCTCTGTAACTCGTTGTTGTTGAGATGCAACTGTTTGAGGCTGCTCAGTCCCCGAAAAGCCCCTGCCTGGATCTCCTGCAGCTTGTTGTTACCTAACTGCAGAGAAATTGCGTTGGTGAAATTACTGAACGAATAAGGGTGCAAGGTGACGAGCAGGTTGTTTTGCAGATTGAGGTGGTAGAAGCTTGCAGGCGGCGGTTTGAGCTGATTTGCTTTGTACATGCTGCTGTCCTCACAGGAGATGTAGAGAATGTGTTCGACTGTAGTACAGGAACAGACGGAGCAAATGTCCCGAATGTCAGGGTCAGAGGACGGCGAGGTGATGGGGACGCAGAGAGCCAACAGGATAAGCAGGAGCATCTTCTCACCATCCACCTGGGAGGAGAAGCAGAACAGTGGGGATCTTTAGTGCTGGGCACAAGCGAGGGAGAGAATGGAGAGAGGGGAGAGAGAGAAGGAAGAGGGGAGGGAAAAGAGAGAAATAGATGGAGCGGGGGAGAGAAGGGGAGCCCGAGAGGAGAAGGCAGGAGGAAGGAGAGCGAGGAAGAAAGAGAGAGGTGAGAGATCTGAATAGAGGGCATGTCAAACAACGAAGCCGAACAGCTTGTAAATAGGAAAAGTTGTAAAAAAAACCCTGATCAGTGAAAGAGAGGCAAACGCAAATGAAGGCCAAAAATAAATTGCAATGGAGAGATCGCAGTTAGCAGGAAAATTCATGTATAAAATACAGGATAATACAAGATGATCAGTTACACTTATCCCAGCTTCTATTCCTGCAGGATAACTACATTCCAAACCTGTTCAAAGTTGAATTAACCTTTTCTTCCTCTGCGGGTATTCCAGTTTGTAATGCAATCGCGTCGGCGGCGTCAAAATCTAAAGTGTAACCCACTAATTACACATCAGATCGATCTATCCGCAATAAGATAAAGCCAACAATAATCTGCCTGAGACTCTCTGCTTGACGAAGGTTTCAACACCAAGGAAAGGCTAGCGAGATTATTTTGCGGGGAATCCGTGTTAAATATGGTTAGAACGGGAGAACTCCGCGTCCATTTATACTGGATCGTATATATATATATATATATATATTTAAAAAACAGAAGCAGGCACAAAACAATCGCTGCCTAACCCTGGATTTGGTCGGTCTGCTACTGTCCAGACTGACAGATTCAGCACAGTTGCCACAAGAATCAGAAGTACATCATGGAAACCTCCAGCTAACAGCGGGTAACGGAAAGAGAATTGCTGCTTCGATCCACAGGATGGAAATATTTAGAGTTCAGTTGTGATCAAGAACCGGCAAGCCAGGAGATCAAGTGAGATCAGGAATCTGACTTCAGATCGTTTAATTAATAAATACTCATCAAATTCCCTCCCCCCCCCCCCCCCCCACTTTCAGCAACGTTTTACAGCAATTTCACCACATTAATGTTGTTAGGAATGGAAGTTCAGCACACGTTTTGTTTAATTCAGACCCAGCATTATGACACTGCCTGTACATACCCGTGAAGTATGTGTAGTAACACTGGGAATCTTAGATCTGCAGTTTGCATTTGTCTGAAAGACCATCCGCTTTTCTTTCTCAAGCATGAAGAACCTGCTCCGTGACTAAAAAAAAACACATCAGAACCCATCTGACGATTTAAACACCCAAGGCAAAAAAAAAAAATGAATAATTCAAAGAAAATGCAAGATGCAGCCCAAAGTAATACCTTTACTGGCTCCCTCTCTCAAACTGAACGTCAGGATCTAACAGAGAGAGAGAGAGAGGCGTGAGGGGACGCCATTAAATCAAATCAATCATTAATGTTGTCATTCTGGAGCACATGGCACCAGGGCGACTGGAATATCCCGTGTGATTCTGCTCCCCCTACCTGTCTGTGCAGGTGCGGGAAAGATCAGCAACAACCGACCATCCAAAAGCCGAGGACGAATCTGTGAGAATATGCGGCAGGATTTCTGAGAAGTTCTCCTGTTCCGGAGAGAGAGAGCGCACGGCGGTTCCAGTTTCCCATTCACTGTATTTCTGTTGCAGGGAGCCCCATATTTATTCTTCAGCAGCATTTTTTTTAATTGTCTTATTTAACCTTTACATAACTTAGAGGTTTTTTTTTAACGGCCTGTATCACATTCGGTCTTTGATCAATTGTCATAATTGTTCCATTAAACTACGCCAGGGATTGGAAAGAGAGAGAGGGAGAGAGCGAGGAAGATTAAAAAAAAGATCATCATTTTCTGAACTGATGATATTTTCCCTTCAATTTACCACTATCTCTTGGCATAATTAACATTCTACTTCTTGAGTCGGAACCCACCTCATTCCTTGCTCTAGGGTAATGCAGCACTGCCGGGTCGTGAAGCAAGTGTGAAATCTGCTCACTCCTGTCCTTTACACTCCGGAATAAGGAACACATTGATTAAAACCGAGCGACATCCAGACACCTGCGGCTTGACTTTCCAGCACTGGCATTGCGTGCTTGACATTGCAGGATGCTTAAGAAGCGCCATAGAGACATCTAGTGCCCAAGGAAGACGACTGCAAGTTTATTTTTTTTTTGAAAGCGAAGTACTTTCTGAAGGAGAATTTTATTACAAGCTGCAGACTCAATCTTGATTACCATCATTCAGCTAAACAAAACAAAAAAAGCAGAACAACAATGGATGAGGGGCTTCAGCTGTCTGGAGAAATTGGAGAAGCTGATATGTTTTCCCTTTCAAGCACAGAAGATTCAAGGGGAGATTTATTAGAGATGTTCAAAATTGTGAAGGGGTTTGATATAGTGTAGCTAGGGAGAAACTGTTTCCACTAGCAGGAGGGTCGGTAACCAGTGGACACAGATTTAAGATCATTGCAAAAAGAACCAGAGGGGAGATTAAGAGATTTTTTTTCTTTACTCAGCAAATTATGATTGGGAATGAACTGCTGGAGTTGATTCAATATCCTTGAAATTGAGAATTTGCAGGACTACGAGGAAAGAGCAGGACAGTGGGATTAATTGGATAAATTTATCAAAGAGCCAGCACAGATACGATGGGTTGAACTGCCTCCTTTTGTGCTGTAAGTTTTTATGAAAAATTGCTGTATTTTTGTTATTTAACATTTTTGACATGTATGTGAATGTTGGCAATCTAATGTGAAATAATTACTGGACAATTGTCTGACACAAAGTTCACACTCAAGAGGAAAAGTTTTCCAATTTACATGGAATGTGAGAGTTGAAATTTCTAAGTGCATCTTCACACTGTGATCATCCAGCCCATGCTCATTGCCCTGTACCACACATGCAGAAGTGACCTGATGAATGACATCTCAGATGGCTGTATGCCAACAATGAGTGGGGGATCAAGAAAAAAATAATAGGGCTGTAATGAATCTCTCAGTATGAATCTGCATACACTGTGATCCAGTCCTGTTAGCTGTGATCTGTTAGTATTCCGTGTGTTAAGATCAGGTTACCTGATGCCAAAAGTAATGACAGTGTCAGCTTGGATTTGAGTCAGAAGGTTGTGAGTTTCAGTCCTACTCCAGAGACTTGAGCCCATAATCTAGGCTGACATTCCCAGTGCAGTTCTGAAGGAGTGCTGCACTGTTAGAGGTGCTGAATTTCAGATGAGACGTTAAACTGAGGTCCTGTCTGTGCTCTCAGATGAATGTAAAAGAACTATGGCAATATTTCATGGAAGGGCAGGGGAGAGTTCTCCCTGGTGTCCTGACCAATTTAATCCTCAATCAACAAGATTGAAAAACAGATATCTGGACATTATCGCGTTACAGTTTGTGGGATCTTGTGTGAGCCTGTTAGCTGTCATGTGTCCTACATTACAATGATGACTACACTTCAAAAGTACTTCATTGACTGTGTTACGACCAGGTGAGAAATGTGTCTAGGGGTCTTTTGCTGTCTTCACATGGTCTTATTGTAACAGTGTTTAATTTTAAACACACTATGGTTTGAGCCCCCCCCCCCCTTTGTGAATCCTTGTTCACAGCTTTCCAATTATAAGACAAAGAAATGAGCACAAACAGGCTTTCTTTGGTTTAAAGAAGAAAGATGAAATTTATTCAACCTTAAACTTAAACTCTAATACGGTTCACGCCTACGGATATACGACACACCCATGCTAGCATGCATATAAAATATAAACATGCAGATAGGGACAGAAAACAGCAGAAGAAAAGATAAGTAGAACAGCTTGAGGCAATATCTTGTTACTGTTTCTCAAGCTCGCTGTAGTCCTTGATTGAAGATATGGTCTTGCGTTTCCATGGGGCCCAGTAGTCTTCTAAAAACCTTGTTCATGAAGGAAACCTTTCTCTCTTTGAGTTTACCTGTCTTCACAAGATTCTGGGAAAGAGATGGAGGCAGGCAGACAGAAGAGGAGATGGTTCTCAGTCCATGAGCACACAATGTTGTCTTCAAAATCCTTTGTTGGAAGTTCAAATTCTCTGCAACAGCCAGGTAGTCCTGTGACTAAAACTGGTCTGACCATTTCTGTGTATTTGGGAAACAATCCCCATTGTTTCAACATTGTTTGGTACTATGCAAATGTCCTTCCAGTCAGGGCTTGCAATTTTAAGTTTTTGTTAATGTGGCAAAATAATGTGTGCCTCAGTCTTGGCAGGTGGGGGGTTTGCCTGACAACTGTAAAGCACTTTAGGATGTCATGAAAGACATTTTTTTATGGGAAGGGAAAGACTTTATTTCATTACCTCAAAAATCCTAAATCCAACAATCCTAGTTAATGAAGTACTTTTGAAGTGTAGTCACTTGCAATTTAATAATTATCTATTGAAAACAAAAGAGAACATGTTAAGTACTTACCTGAATGGCTTAAGCTGCTGAAGTGTTCTCAATATTAATAATAATAAACAGAAACATAGGCCGTTATCAGCATCAAATGAGAACATCAGGCAATGGAAACATTGAGGTAATTCCCAAAAGAGAGGAGGACTGCGTCTAACAACCAGCAGGAGAGCCAGAGAGGATATTTGGAGTGGTCATTAAATTTACTGGGAATGTGTTTGCCTGCAAGAGCTCAGTGTCATGACAGAAATAAGCTTGGAGAAGGCATGGGGAAAGGTGGGATAGAAATGAGAAAGATAGATGTTCAGAAATAGAATACAAAGGTGGGACTTCAGGAGAGGATTGGATTGGTGGGCTAGAAGAATCATAGAATGGTAACAATACTAGAGGAGGCCATTCAGCCCATTGTTTCTGTGCTCCCTCTTTGCAAGAGCAACTCACTTAGACCCATTCCCCTGCTTTTACCCCATAGCCCTTCAAATTATTTCTCTTCAGATAATTATCCAATTCTCTTTTGGAAGCCTCAATTGAATCTGCCTGCACCAGACACTCAGGCAGTGCATTCCAGATCCTAAACGCTTTTCCGATGTCGCCACTGCTTGAAGAGGTGAAGGGGCAGAGGTAACTGAATGGATCAGTCTCTATCTGGCTGATAAAGAAACCTGTGAGCTGCGTATACATATTAGAAGAGACGAGAGTGGAGGGGGCATCTGTGAGGATTTTCAGGAGGCAGCTGGAGTGGAGCAAAGAAACAGGTAGATACAGAAAATGTTGTAAGTATTTAGTAAGTCAAGCAGCATCTGTGCAGAGAAAAACAGAGTAAATGGGGGAATTTTAACCCCCCAAAACAGGCAGGTTTGAGTCAGGTGGCTGGGGTTAAAGTGTTAAAAGTCTGAATCCCAAACCCAATTTACCTCCAACTTGCCTATTTCCACTTTTAAGGGAGGCAGGATGGGGTGGAGAGGGGGAAATGGGTGACCAAGCTGGCATTTTAAATATTTTAATGAGGCTGTATGCCTCATTGGTATTCAGTATTTGATAATTTAACTCTAGCTGGCTGGGTTTCCTGGGCCTCAGGAAACAGAATAGTTAAGCTGAGGCAAGCTGAAGCAGGAGGTAAGGGCCTTTCCACTTAGCGGTCCGCCTGGCCAACCCCCGGCGAGTGAACAATTCCCACCCCTCCCCAACCCGATCCTCCCCATGAGACCTCCGACTCACCCCTCCTATCCAGGCCTCTGACCACCCCCCACTGCCCCCCTCCCCAATCACTGTAAGACTCAGATCAGACCTCCTCTGCATTCTGAGTTTGGAAACACCACCCCCCCACAATGCCACCAGGATTGGAAACCCCCAAATCTGGTCAGGGCATGGACCTACCTATCATTCAGGCTGCCTTCTGGTTGGGGAACATATTGGTGACGTCACACATATGCTATGTAGTTAAAACTCTACAGGATGTGGGGGAATCCCACCTTCTGAGTTTCCCATGTCTACCAACCCCTCAGCTCCCAGCATGTCAAGAAAGTTAAAACTTGCCTGCTTCAGTTCATTGACCTTTCATGAAAAGTGTTAGAGCTGGAATAAGTTTGAAGCATATACAGAGCCAGGGAAAGTAGTTGAGAGGTGGAGGAAAGGACAAAAGAGAAGATTTGTGATGAGGTGGAAGGCAGGAGTGATTAAATGACGAAGGGGTTGATGGTGCAAAAGATGTTGGTAATGGGACTAGAAACAAAGAGATGTGTCTAGCAGAGGCTTAAAAAGCAACATTAGAATCAATCCAGCACCTGCTGTCTGAGAAAATGGCAGCTGTGGTTATAATCTAAAATTGTTGAGTTCAATTGTTGAACTCAAGAAACTGAGGTCTATCTTTGTTCTCCAGGATGATTCTAGAATAGAGGGCAGTTTTGGTAAAGGCTAAATAGACCTTGATGTGCTTCAGCCAGATCAGGTGCTGGATGGCTACCATGAAAACATGGGAACAGGAGGAGGCCATTTAACCCCTCGAGCCTTTCTGCCATTCAGTGATCTGTGACCTAATGCCACTTACCTGCTATTTCCCCATAATCCCTTAATAACTATGGCTAACGAAAATCTATCAATCTTAGATTTAAAGTTAGCAATTGACCTTGCATCAATTGCCATTTGCGGAAGAGAGTTCCAAACTTTTAACACCCTTGGCGTTTAAAAGTATTTCCTAATTTCACTCCTGAAAGAGTTGGCTCTAAATCATGGACACTCCCCTGTCCACTACTTTATTCACATCTTCACAAAAATCAATCAGGTTCATCAGGTTCCCTCTGATCAGCTGGAAATTTTCAAGGTGTTCAGTCACTCTCTCCTTAATTATAAACTCTAGTAATTTCCAACAACATATGCCAGATGAACTGGTCTATAATTCCCTGGTTTTCCTTTCTTTGTCTTTTCTCAAATAATGGTTAACATTCTTTCAGATCTGTAACTTTGCATCTGATGGAATGAAGGAATGGATTAAATCAAGCCATCCACGTTTTTTATTGTTTGGGCTTTGGAAAAAACAACTTCCTATTATCATATTAACTACCCACATCTGACTAGATTCATAACCCAAAATGAAACCATCCCACCATAGAATTATATAGAATTCACAGGACAGAAACAAGCCATTTGGCCCAGCTGATCAATGCCAGTGTTTATGCTCCACATGAGCCTCCTCCCATACCTCTTCATCTCACCCTATCAGCATACCCTTCTAATTCTTTCTCCCTCATGTGTTTATCCAGCTTTTCCTAAAGGCACCAATGCTATTCACCTCAACTAGTCCTTGTGGTAGCAATTTCCACATTCTATTCACTCTCTGAGTAAATAAGTTAACCCTTTTAAAGCAAGTTCAAAGCACACTTTAAAATCATTCCTATTAAGATGCTATCTATGGAAAAAAAATGTCTAAAGAATCTTGAGACATAGAAGAGAGTTTTGGTATTTAAACAGGCCCAATGTCTATTTTAGGCATCTGCCAGGGACACCTACAAGATGGTCCCCACGAGTTTAACAGTGGGACCAATACCTGCACAAATCTTGCATTGGCCTCCCTACTGCTAAACTGGTCTGACTTGTGATTGTTCTGCATCCGACAAGCAGGCACAACACATACCAATTTTTCCTGATTGAATGTAAAAGCATGATGGTAATTCAAATAAAGGGAGAATGATGCAAGGCAGAAGGGGGTGGCAATGGGACAAGGAAAGAAATAAAAGATGGGTTCAGAGGAGGTGTAAATGGCTATGCAGGAACAGTACCAGCATTTCCGATGAAAGGTCATCAAACTGAAACATCAACTCTGTTTCTCTCTCCATATTTGCTGCCTGACCTGCTGAGTATTTCCAGTATTTTCTGTTTTTATGTCAGATTTCCAGCATCTGCAGTGTTTTGTTTTTATAGTACCAGGACCTGCTGGGAGCAGTCCTGGTACTATAATCTAAAGATGGTGACCTCAATGTTGTGTCCAGAAGGTTGCAAAGTGCCAAATGAAAGATAAGGTTCTGTCCCTCGAGCCTACGTTGAGCTTCATTGGAACAGCCAAGGGGGTCGAGGATGGAAAGCTTAGAATGGGGGTGGGCTGCTTAACAGTTAAAACTTGTGTGTCTGTAAAGTTAACAAGGAATCATCTCGAGGCTCTTAGTTTGGCGAAGCTTGCTGAGAAAGCTCAGCCAATCCAGGTTATTTAATTAACCTAGGGTTGGTTCAAATCAGTATCAATTCTCCAAAGTCGTTGAGTATGTGTCTTTTATCAGTGCATATCCACATCCAAAATGTTTTCTGCTGTTAGTACTACCCCATGATGCAGCACCAGGATCACAAATGGGCTAAATTACAATTACTGCTTAAGTAGGTTCAGGTCTTGGCACACTCATTAGGAAGATATCATTGCAAACTGTGCACAATCTTCCAGCTGAAGGACGGGAGACTGGAGTGTGACATGATTAGGATCTTTGTAAAATACTCCATCGAGCAGCTGGCTCAGGAAAGGTGCGAACTGAGACTCAGGACTAGGTTACAGGCCTGATCAAATAACATGTGGCCAAAAGAGAAAGCCTCATTTTACAATGTGAAGGAAAACAAAGACAGAGAAAAAAACAGAAATTTATGCCAATAAGAAGTAAAATGGTAAAACAAATAAAAAGTGCTGGAAATACTCAGCAGGTCTAGCAACATCTGCGGAGAGAGAAACAGTTAACATTTCACATCTGGTTCAGGTCACAGACCTATAGCATTAACTCTGTTTCTCTCTTCGCTTGCCACTTATCAGCCCAAGCCTGAATGTTGTCCAGGTCTTGCAGCATGCGAGCATGGACTGCTTCAGTATCTAAGGAGTTGCAAATGGTACTGAACACTGTACAATCATCAGTGAACTTCTGATCTTATGGTGGAGGGAAGGTCATTGATGAAGCAGCTGAAGATGGTTGGGCCTAGGACACTACCCTGAGGAACTCCTGCAGTGATGTCCTGGGAATGAGATGATTGACCTCCAACAACCACAACCATCTTCTTTTGCGTTAGGTATGACTCCAACCTGTGGTGAACTTCCCACCTGATTCCCATTGATTTCAATTTTGCTAGGGCTCCTTGATGTCACACACAGTCAAATGCTGCCTTGATGTCAAGGACAGGTACTCTCACCTCACCTCTGGAGTTCAGCTCTTTTGTCCATGCTTGGGCCAAGGCTGTAATGAAATCTGGAGCCAGGTGGCCCTGGTGAAACACAAGCTGAGCATCGGTGAATAGGTTATTGCTGAGTAAGTGCCGTTTGATAGCACTGTCGACGACACCTTCCATCACTCTGCTGATGATTGAGAGTCAACGGATGGGGTGGTAATTGGCTGGATTGGATTTGTCCTGCTTTTTGTGGACCAGAAATACCAAAGGAAATTGTCCGGTAGATGCCAGTGTTGTAGCTGTACTGGAATGTCTTGGTAGCGATGTGGCTAGTTCTGGAGCACAGGTCGTCAGTACTATAGCTGGGATGTTTTCACAGCCCATAGCCTTTGCTGTATCCAGAGCCTTCAGCCATTTCTTAATATCACCCGGAGTGAATCAAATTGGCTGAAGACTGGTATTTGTGATGCTGGGGACCACAGGAGGAGGTCAAGATGGATCATCCACTCGGCACTTCTGGCTGAAGATGGTTGCAAATGCATCAGCTTTGTCTTTTGCACTGATGTGCTGGGTTCTGCCATAATTGAGGATGAAAATGTTTGTGGAGCCTCCTCATCTGGTTAGTTGTTTAATTATCCACCACCATTCAGACTAGATGTGGCAGGACTGCAGTGCTTTGATCTGATCCATTGATTGTGGGATTGCTGAGCTCGATCTGGAGCATGTTGCTTCTGTTGTTTAGCATGCAGGTAGGCCTGTGTTGTGTAGCTCATTTAATGTAATAAAATGTCCCAGGGCATTTCATAGGAGCATTATAAAACAAAATTTGACATCGAGCCAGATAAGGAGACATCAGGGAAGATGAACAAAAGCTTGCTCAGAGGTAGGTTGAAAGAGCATCTTAAAAGAGGAAAGAGAGGTGGAGAGGCAGAGAGGCTTAGCAGGAACGTCCAGAGCCCAGGCAGCTGAAGGCATGGCCACCAAATCAGGAATTCTCAAGAGGCCAAGAATTAAAGGAGCACAGAGAACTGAAAGTGTGGGGCTGGTGGAGATTACAGATACAGGGAGGAGCCAGGCCATAGAGGGATTTGAAAAATAATGTTAAAATTGAAATGTGAGCCAATCTAGGTCAGCAAGCACAGTGGTGTTGAATTAATGGCACTTGGGGCTAGTTAGGATATGGGCAGCAGAGTTTTGGTTGACCTCAATTTACGAATGGTAGAATATGGGATGTCAGCCAGAACTACATTGGTATAGTCAATTCCAAAGGTAACAAAAGCATGGATAAAGGTCACAGCAGCAGATGACCTGAAGCAGGCACAGTCAGGTGATTGTACGGAGCTGAAAATAGGTGATGGTGTGAATATGTGGTTGGAAGCTCATCTTGTGGGTCAAGGGATGGAGTTGGTAGCTAAGGAATGGTGTTTGTCGCGGGGACCGAAGACAATGGCTTTAGTCTTCCCAGTATTTAATTAGAGAACATTTCTGCTCATATAGTACTGGATTTGGAGACAGTGGAGGGATCAAAAGAGGTGGTGGTACGGTAGAGTTGGGTCAGCAGGCATGTGGTAACTGACTCTGTGTTTTTGGCTGATGTCAGCAATGTAAGTGAGGATTAGGAGCAATATCAGCACATTCTTGGTCCATATTCATTTGCCAATATATTTTCAAGCATTGTTACTGTATGTTATTTAACTGCTGTCTGATTGGATTAGTTTGGGAGAATGGATAAATACTATTTATGGGGAACATAAATGGAAGATTGAGACTGAAGATATATGGCTACAAATAACTGTTCACAGCAATATAAAAACACGTAATGCACTCATATCTAATTCTCTGTGCGAGCCCAGGTTATCTCCTCCATTGAAATCACAATGAGATGAATTGAGTATGAGTGTATTAAATGCTTGCATGATAGGATCAATTATGGGAAGACATAAATGTTGTTTATAATTCAAAAACCCTTGACTACAGATGTGTTATTGACTCCAATGTGATATCACACATTGTTCAAAGCTCAGTTGCTCTTATTCAATCCAACAAAAAAGATATATTGAAAAAAAACATTGCATTAAAACCAAACAGGACTTTATTTAATCAAATTTCACTGGCGTGAACTGGCAAACATTGTTAATCAGCCTAAGTGATGGCACTTCTTGCCTCAGTGGGTAGCACGTTTACCTTGGAATCAGAAGGTTGCAAGTTCAAGCCCCACAGCTCTTAAATACATAATCAAGGCTGACACATCAGTACATTACTCATCATGTGTTGCACTGTCAGATATCCTGTCTTTAGATCAGATGCTAAACTGAGGCCTTACCTACTTGTTCAGGTGGATGTAAAAGATCCTATGGTACTATCTGGAGAAAGGTCTGGAATTCTCTTGGTGTCTTTGCCAACGTTTATCTCTCAATCATCAAGACCAAAACAGATGAACTGGTCAATGATCTCGACAGCTGTTTGACGGACTTGTGCAAATTGGCTTCCATAGTTGCCTCCACTCCAATAATAACTGCATTGCAAAAATATTTCATTGAGCCTGAAGTGATCTGGGATGTCCTGATGATATGAAAAGCCCTCTCTGAATAAGAGTTCTTTCTTATTTGAAACAAGAAAAGAAAATGCGAAATACACTTAGCTGGCCAGGCGACATCTGTGAGAAAACACAAATCAGCTGATGTTTCGGGTAGAGACCTGAAAGATGCACACGGATGTTGGATTGGATAGATGTTTTAATCCAACCAGCACAGAGGAGGGATTGACCAGAGATTCAGGGCCAGGTGAGAATTTGTGATTAAACAAGAGCTGTTATGTTCATGGAATGCATTACCTGAAGGGGTGCAGGTAGTGGATGCAAATGAGTATGGACCAAGAAAGTGCTGATATTGCTCCTAATCTTCACTTACATTGCCGACATCAGCCAAAAACACAGCAGGGGAGTGAGATTAACTGGATACTGTTTCAAAGAACTGGCACAGGTTCAATAGGCAGAATGGATTCCTTCTGTGCTGTACTATAGTTCTATATTACATATAAATAGCCTTTAAGAAGGAACAAAATGAGGGAGGGGAAGGATGCAAACACATATCGGCAACACACATAGAAATAAAAGACATTTAGAAAGACACAGAAGGCATGAGAAGACCGAAAGTGGGATAAATAAGTAAAATGAAAAGCATGAAAAACTGGCAAAGTGGAGCATGCTGAAATAACCCAGGAACCTAATGGAGGAAAACATCTCTTTGCTTTCTCTCATTGCACGTCCTTACATTCATCACTTCTGCCGTTTAACCTTGACTTCGTCCCCTCCACCCTGCTTTACAGGTCATCCTACTCCTAATCTTGGTGGTTGTGTGCCTCTGCCTTTCCCTTGTTCAGTTCCTTGGTTCTCTTTCAATTCTGAAGGAGTTTCTATACTTCAAATGTTGACGTATTGTTTCTCTCCCCACAGATGCTGTCTCACCAGTTGAATCTCACCGACATTTTATGATTTTCTGCATCTCTAGTGTTTTTACCTTTCTGCTGTTTATTTGTTTTATAACATCTTTGGCTTATTGTCAGTTTACAGTGCATTCCTGGGAAAGCCCCTGGGAAGGACGGCATTACCTCTGAAATAATCAGGAGTGCCAAGCCTGCCATACTCTCAGCACTCCATGAACTGCTTTGCTTGTGCTGGGATGAGGGAGCAGTACCACAGGACATGTGCGATGCCAATATCATCACCCTCTATAAGAACGAGGGTGACCGCGGTGACTGCAACAACTACTGTGGAATCTCCCTGCTCAGCATAGTGGGGAAAGTCTTCACTCGAGTCGTTTTAAACAAGCTCCAGAAGCTGGATGAGTGTGTCAACCCTGAGGCACAGTGTGGCTTTTGAGCAGAGAGATCGACCATTGACATGCTGTTCTCCCTTCACCAGTTATAGGAGAAATGCTACAAACAACAGATGCCCCTCTACGTTGCTTTCATTGATCTCACCAAAGCCTTTGACCTCGTTAGCAGACGTGGTCTCTTCAGACTACTAGCAAAGATTGGATGTCCACCAAAGCTACTAAGTATTATCACCTCATTCCATGGCAATATGAAAGGCACAATTCAGCATAGCCGTGCCTCATCAGTCCCCTTTCCTATCCTGAGTGGTGTGAAACAGGGCTGTGTTCTCGCACCTACACTGTTTGGGATCTTCTTCTCCCTGCTGCTCTCACATGCGTTCAAGTCTTCGGAAGAAGGAATTTTCCTCCACACAAGATCAGATGGCAGGTTGTGCAACCTTGCCCGTTTAAGAGTGAAGACCAAAGTATGGAAGGTCCTCATCAGGGAACTCCTCTTTGCTGATGATGCTGCATTAACATCCCACACAGAAGAGTGTCTGCAGAGACTCATCGACAGAATTGCAGCTGCCTGCAACTAATTTGGCCTAACCATCAGCCTCAAGAAAATGAACATCATGGGACAGGACGTCAGAAATGCTCCATCCATCAATATCAGCAACCACACTCTGGAAGTGGTTCAAGAGTTCACCTATCTAGGCTCAACTATCACCAGTAACCTGTCTCTCGATGCAGAAATCAACAAGCACATGGGAAAGGCGTCCGCTGCTATGTCCAGACTGGCCAAGAGAGTGTGTGAAAATGGCGCACTGACACGGAACACAAAAGTCCGAGTGTATCAAGCCTGTGTCCTCAGTACCTTGCTCTATGGCAGCGAGGCCTGGACAATGTATGTCAGCCAAGAGCGATGTCTCAGTTCATTCCATCTTCGCTGCCTCCGGAGAATCATTGGCATCAGGTGGCAGGACCGTATCTCCAATTCAGAAGTCCTCGTGGCATCCAACATCCCCAGCATATACACCCTACTGAGCCAGCGGCGCTTGAGATGGCTTGGCCATGTGAGCCGCATGGAAGATGGCAGGATCCCCAAGGACACATTGTACAGCGAGCTCGTCACTGGTATCAGACCCATCAGCCGTCCATGTCTCCGCTTTAAAGACATCTGCAAACGCGACATGAAGTCCTGTGACATTGATCACAAGTCGTGGGAGTCAGTTGCCGGTGATCACCAGAGCTGGCGGGCAGCCATAAAGGCGGGGCTAAAGAGTGGGGCGTCGAAGAGACTTAGCAGTTGGCAGGAAAAAAGACAGAAGCGCAAGGGGAGAGCCAACTGTGTAATAGCCCCTATAACCAATTTTATCTGCAGCACCTGTGGAAGAGTCTGTCATTCTAGAATTGGCCTTTATAGCCACTCCAGGCACTGCTCCACAAACCACTGACCACCTCCAGGCGCTTACACATTGTCTCTCGAGACAAGGAGGCCAAAGAAGAAGACAGTTAATTCAGACAGTTTTTTTTGCAAACATAATAATCAGTAATACCTCTGTTGATTAAGTCAAACAAAAGCTATCACCTGGTATGCACTGAATTTTGAGATCCTGAACTATGGATGGAAAATGTATTGATCACCCAAAACATAATCTGCAAGTTCTGGGAGGTAAGATGAGCTAGAGAACAATTTTCAGTGTGTAAGAGTGCAAATCTCAGTTGGAGGATCAAATAATTTGTTGTATGGATCAGAGTCATAGTGTCATTATGGCACAGAAGAAGGCCATTCAGCCCATCGGGTCCATGTCAGTACAGCAATCCAGTCAGTCCCACTGCCTTGCTCTATCCTTGTAGCCCTGCAAGTTTATTTCCCTCAAGTGCCTATCCAATTTCCTTTTGAAATCATCGATCATCTCCACTTCCACCACTCTCATAGGCAGCGGGTTCCAGGTCATTACCACTCACTGCATAAAAGAGCTCTTCCTCACATCGCTTCTGCATCTCTGACCCAAACTTTAAATCTGTGTCCCCTGGTCCTTGTACCATCAGCTAATGGGACCAGCTTTCCTTTGTCTTCGTTATCTAAACCTGTCTAAATCTTGTACACCTCTATTAAATCTCCCCTCAATCTCCTTTGCTCCAAGGAAAACAACCCCAGCTTCTCCAACCTAACCTTGTAGCTAATATCTCCTATCCTTGAAATCATTCGAGTAAATCTCCTCCGCAGCCTCTCAAGGACCCTCACATCCTTCCTAAAGTATGGTGACCAGAACTGGATGCAATACTCTAGTTGTGGCCGAACTAGAGCTTTATAAAGGTTCAGCATAACTTCCTTGCTTTTGCACTCAATACCTCTATTTATGAAGCCCAAAATTCCATATGCTTTGCTGACCACTCTCTCTATATGTCCTGGCACCTTCAAAAGTTGATGCACATGCACCCCCATATATGAGTCATATATCAATGTGCTAAATTGATGGGCAGGAAAAGATCAGCTGGTCAATCTAACTTGTCGCACAATCATAACGGCTGAAGCATCATGACTTAGCATTTCTTCCCTTCTCCCCCTTCCTGTCCCCACCTCCAACTCCTGCAGCCGTGTACTATCCCGGGATAGGCAGAAAAAGAGAAAAAATCTAGGACCAATAAGGGAAAGATACTCTGGAAAATTTCTGTACAACCTTCTTGAAACCAGTCCAGCAGATCACGCAAAGTATTACCTAGCAAGACACTCACCTTCGATACGATGTGATCTCTGCCCCAGTCAGGAACGGGTCCATTCCCTCTTGAAGGGAAAGAGCCAAAATTATCGCACCAGCCGGTGAAGACTTCCTGGGGCTCACTGGTGTCTGGGAAAAGAAGAACTGCCCAACATCCAGTCTATTCCTAGGCTTGCATAGTTTAAACTCATGTTCCCTGGTCCTCCCCTGTCAGTCAAGCAGGAATGATCTATCAATAGGCATGCAATCCAGCCTTTTAATTGCAGTTACATTATTTTATGCTTCTGCGGGAGTTAATGAGCCACTTGACCGAGGAGTTAATGCCCTTTTCAACTCCTGGAAATTAATATTCCACTCACACTGCTGGACTGAAGTCTCTGAAGGATGTTGAAGATTCTAATGGGAGTCTGGCAATGCTCAGTTCAGGTTCACATACACACAAGCCCACAGCAAGAAAAAAACTGGAGGAACCTGAGAGTATTTAGTACAACAATCTCTCCTGTATACTGGAACTGGCAAGTACAGAATCCACCATTACATTTTCTGCAGTGGAACAGGGCACTGTGTTATGAACATTCACACCCGATTAGAGTCATAAAATCTGGCCCTTTATGTCCATTTTTGGATAAAATGCCATATCCCATGAACACAGTATTTTTTTTTTATTCATTCATGGGATGTGGGTGTTGCTGGCTATGCCAGCATTTATTACCCATCCTTAATTGCCCTTGAGAAGGTGGTGGTGAGCTGCCTTCTTGAACCGCTGCAGTCCATGTGAGGTAGGGAGTTCCAGGATTTTGACCCAGCGACAGTGAAGGAACGGCGATATAGTTCCAAGTCAGGATGGTGTGTGACTTGGAGGGGAACTTGCAGGTGGTGATGTTCCCATGCATCTGCTGCCCTTGTCCTTCGAGGTGGTAGAGGTCGTGGGTTTGGAAGGTGCTGTCTAAGGAGCCTTGGTGCGTTGCTGCAGTGCATCTTGTAAATCAGAAAGTTTGGTATCCCACATTTTTCTGTACCCGTCAATTTCCTAGAAATATTATTTTTGCGACTGTATTCTGATAAAAAAAAACATTTTTTTTGCATTTATATCATTATTTTCCTTGGGGGTAGCTGACAGTGGACCTGAATTATTAGGTCTGGCGGGGATTGGAGAATTCAGAAATTAGAGTGTGATGGACATACACTGGTTTTTTTCCCCAGCTGGCCTGGGCTGGGAGTGAGGGTGGAAACTTTGGGGGGATACTATCAAGCAGAAAGGGCAGATGCTTCTTGCAATGTGCCCTCCCTACCCTCGTACCATCAAAAGAAAAGAAGTGAGGCTGGTGGAATTGTTATCTGCCCAAATTCCCTAAGGCTTTGCTTCTGTTTAAGCTCCTAACATTCTGTATGTCTGCGTGATGCAAGGCGCAGACTCCAAGATCATCCTGAAGTTCAACGGAAGCACCCAAAATCCTCTTATTCACTGCAAACACGCTCTTTCATTTGCTCTCTCTAGCTTTGCATTAATTTAAGATGCAGGAGCTCATCTGATTTTACATCTGCAAATCCCAAAGATATCACTCAATATTTACTCGAACTACTCTCTTCCAGTAAGCGCTGTTCTTTAATCTTCTGCTGAAAGCTCAGATGTCTTGAGCTAGGTGTGACCTTCTCTGCACTGCTTCCAGTGTCTGGAAGCTCTCAACATGATACACAGCCAGAATTGGACACGACTTTCCAGGTATGGCTCTACCAGTGCCATGAATGGATTCATCATATTGCCTCCTGAGATTTGTGCTCTGCTCTTTCTCTGATGAACTTCCCAGACCACATTCAATACTTCTACTGTCACCCGACCAACCCCTTGTGTAAATCAATCAACTTCTCCTGAATTTCAACAATGTTGCTGGATTCAGTTTCCTTGGAAATTAAAGGAGCTCTGTCTCAATGGCAAATGAATGTCAATTCTCTTTTTGTTGCTGTTTGGAGAGTCGGAGAACACTATTTATCATTTTGGTCAGAAATAGTACAACAGCACATTTGATGCACTCATGTCATATGTATGGTACTGAAAATATTTTCACCCAATATCTGTGCAGACAGTTATGGCTCAGTTGATTGCACTCTCACCTCTGAGTCACAAGGTTCTGGGTACAAGTCCCACTCCAGGGTTTGAGCACAAAAAGGCTGATACTCCACTGCAATACTGAGGGAGTACTGCATTATTGGAGGTGTTATCCTTCAGATGAGATATTAAACCAAGGCTCTATCCTCTTACTCGAGTGGATGTAAAAGATCCCATGGGACTATTTCAATGAAGAGCAGTGGAGTTCTCCCTGGTATCTGGGTCAATGTTTATCCCGCAATTACTATCACAAAGAACAGATTAGCTGGTCATTATCACATTACTGCTTGTGGGAGCTTGCTGTGCACACACTGACTGCCACATTTCTTGCATTGCAACAGTTCAAAAGGTACTTCATTGGCTGTAAAGCACTTTGAGATGTCCAGTAGTCATGAAAGGTGTTATATGAATGCAGGTCTTTTTTTCTTTTCTTGAAGGCAGGCTATTAGCATACTGAGTTTTAAATTTAGTAATGTGTAGATGTATTACAGGCCATGAATCCAGAGTAAGGATTTGGCTGCTAAAAATGTCCAAAAAGCTTTAAGTTTTTTAATGTTACTTACATTAGCAGTCACTATTTCTTTTATCTTAATCTTCTGTTACAATCAACACTTTGTCTAAAGCCGTGAGTAATTCTGCAACGCGCAGGCATAAGCTTTAGGTCCTTTCAATGTCACACGTTAATCCTATTTCCAATTTTTCATTAGAGACGAGTTTTCCATCTTCACATTCAGAGGCAGTAGGCTTGCATGCACATGACACACGAGTGGCCTAGTCATTCACTGTCAGTTCCTACCACTCTTTCACCAACTAATCCTAGACTCCAAGATCATCCTGAAGTTCAACGGAAGCACACAAAATCTTCTTATTCACTGCAAACAGCCTCCTACACGCTCTTTCATTTGCTCTGTCTATCTTTGCATCTACTTAAGTTGCAGGAGCGCGTCTGATTCTACATCTCCAAAAATTGAGATTATCCAGTCCTCAACTTCCTGCAGCCTCACTATCCTCCCTAAATGCTGCTCAAGTTTATCCCCTTACGCCCCCACCTCAATGAATTTCACGCTCGGCATGACGTTGAGCTCTTCTTCCGTCGCCTCCGCCTCCGGGCTCACTTCTTCGATCAGGAGTCCTCCCCCCGACCAGCAGACCCATTCACCCGCCTCCAGCATTCTCCCTCTACCTGGACCCCTCACCCTGGCCTCTTACCCGCTCTTGATCTCTTCATTGAAAACTGTCGGCGAGACATTGGTCGTCTCAATTTCTCTGCCCCCCTCACTCACTCTAACCTGTCCCCCTCTGAACTTGAGGCACTCCGTTCTCTCAGGTCTAACCCCGACATGGTCATCAAACCTGCAGACAAGGGTGGTGCTGTTGTTGTATGGCGTACCGACCTCTACCTTGCAGAAGCTCAACGCCAACTCACAGACACCTCTTCCTACCTCCCTCTGGACCATGACCCCACCACCGAACATCAAGCCACCGTCCAAAGGACTGTCACTGACCTCATCTCCTCTGGAGATCTTCCCTCTACAGCTTCCAACCTCATAGTCCCGCAACCCCGGACAGCCCGCTTCTACCTCCTTCCCAAAATCCACAAACGGGACTGTCCCGGCAGACCCATTGTGTCAGCCTGCTCCTGCCCCACTGAACTTATTTCTTCCTATCTAGACTCTATCTTTTCTCCCCTGGTCCAGTCTCTTCCCACCTACATCCGTGACTCTTCTGACGCCCTACGTCATTTTGACAATTTCCAGTTTCCTGGTCCCAACCGCCTCCTCTTCACTATGGACGTCCAATCGCTCTACACCTCCATCCCCCACCAGGATGGTTTGAGGGCTCTCCGCTTCTTCCTGGAACAGAGGCCCAACCAGTCCCCATCCACCAACACCCTCCTCCGCCTGGCTGAACTTGTTCTCACATTGAACAACTTCTCCTTCAACTCCATGCATTTCCTTCAAGTAAAAGGTGTCGCTATGGGTACCCGCATGGGTCCTAGTTATGCCTGTCTTTTTGTGGGATATGTCGAGCATTCTTTGTTCCAGTCCTACTCAGGCCCTCTCCCCCAACTCTTTTTCCGGTACATTGATGACTGTATCGGTGCCGTTTCCTGCTCCCGCCCCGAACTAGAAAACGTTATCAACTTTGCTTCCAATTTCCACCCTTCTCTCACCTTTACATGGTCCATCTCTGACACTTCCCTTCCCTTCCTCGACTTCTCTGTCTCCATCTCTGGGGATAGGTTGTCCACCAATATCCATTATAAGCCCACTGACTCCCACAGCTACCTCGACTACACTTCTTCACACCCTACCTCCTGTAAGGACTCCATTCCATTCTCCCAGTTTCTCCGTCTCTGACGCATCTGCTCTGATGCTACCTTCCATGACGGTGCTTCTGATATGACCTCCTTTTTCCTCAACCTAGGATTTCCCCCCACTGTGGTTGACAGGGCCCTCAACCGTGTCCGACCCATTCCCCGCACCTCTACCCTCACCCCTTCCCCTCCCTCCCAGAACCGTGACAGGGTTCCCCTTGTCCTCACTTTTCATCCCACCAGCCTCCATATCCAAAGGATCATCCTCCGCCATTTTCGCCACCTCCAGCGTGATGCCACTACCAGTCGCATCTTCCCCTCCCTTCCCCTGTCAGCATTCCGAAGGGATCGTTCCCTCCGCGACACCCTGGTCCACTCCTCCATTACCCCCACCACCTCGTCCCCGTCCCAGGGCACCTTCCCTTGCAATCGCAGGAGGTGTAATACCTGCCCATTTACCTCCTCTCTCCTCACAATCCCAGGCCCCAAACACTCCTTTCAGGTGATGCAGCGATTTACTTGTACTTCTTTCAATGTAGTATACTGTATTCGCTGCTCACAGTGTGGTCTCCTCTACATTGGGGAGACCAAGCGCAGACTGGGTGACCGCTTTGCGGAACATCTCCGCTCAGTCCGCAAGCAGGACCCTGAGCTTCCGGTTGCTTGCCATTTCAACACTCCCCCCTGCTCTCATGCTCACATCTCTGTCCTGGGATTGCTGCAGTGTTCCAGTGAACATCAACGCAAGCTCGAGGAACAGCATCTCATCTACCGATTAGGCACACTACAGCCTGCCGGACTGAACATTGAGTTCAATAATTTCAGAGCATGACAGCCCCCCACTTTACTTTCATTTTTAGTCATTTTTAGTTATTTTTTCTTCCTTTTTTTTTTGCATTCCTTTTTACATTTTTTACAATCTTTTTTTGCATTTATTTCATTTCATCTTAGTTTGTTCAGTTTGCTTACCCACTGTTTTTTTCAGGTTGTTTTTCTTCAGGTTTGCACTTGCTGATGTTCAATATTCAGTATATTCACACCTAATCTGTACTAATGCTTTGTCTTTCAACACACCATTAACATATTGTTTGCCTTTGCTCCGTGACCTTTTGGTCAGCTATGTGACCTGGTCCAATCTGCACCTTCTCCTTTGTTATCTCTTGCCCAACCCCCACCTCACTTGTTTATAATCTGTGACTTTTCTAATATTTGTCAGTTCCGAAGAAGGGTCACTGACCCGAAACGTTAACTCTGCTTCTCTTTCCACAGATGCTGCCAGACCTGCTGAGTGAATCCAGCATTTCTTGTTTTTGTTTCAAGTTCTGATCTCTAGCTTCACTCCTTTCTCCACCCTCGCCATGTTCATCTCTTCTTTGAGATCTACCTCCTGCTGCATTGATTTCCACACCCCAACCACCGCCTCACCACACACACAACGGCTTCCAACTCAGCTCCTGATTCATTAACTGTCCCTCCTTGCCCCAGTACTCGTAAAATGGAGGGAAAAAAAGGAAAAATTGCATTTCTGGCACCTTTCATGACCTCAGGATGTTCAAAGCTCTCTATACATTTGAAAGGTTGTAATATAGGAAACACAGCAGTCAATTTTCACACAGCAAGATCCCACAAATGGCAATGTGATTATGACCAGTTAATCCATTTTAGGGATGTTTATTGAGAGATAAATGTTGGCCAAGACACCAAGAAGTACTCAAGTGCTTTTCATTGAAGCAGTGCCATTGAATCTTTTACATCCACTTGCACGGGCAGTTTAACGTCACATACACCACCAGCAGTGCAGCACTCCCTCAATACTGAGGATGTCAGCCTGGATTTTGTACTTAAATTGCTGGAGTGGAGCCTGAATCCACACCATTCATGACTCACAGGCAAGACTGACCGACAGCTGACACATGCTCCTGCTAGCCAAACCCTTCAGACCTGCGCTTCATCGCTAAAGTTCTGGACTGTATCTTTGATATGCAGCTTTGTGCAGAGCTACTGTCCCAACTCTTTTGTTCTAATTTATTTAGTGAGGTTTCCATTCTATCCACAGCATCGAGATGACCTTACTTAAATACGTCAATGACAGTCAGTGTGAACGTGGCAAGCTGGTGCAAGAAATTAGACTGCACATACGTGCAAAAAATTAAATTTATTAGAAGCACACTCTTCAGTGACAATTTGAATAGAAAGCTATGTTGGAAACAAAAGCAATGCCGTCATGACATTATTCCGAGGCTAAGTGTCTCTGCACTGACCTTCTGAGATCTTTTTCTAAAATTATAGTTATCTCCAGTAAATCACTGGGCAACAGCAAAATTATTAAACCATTTGAATGAAATTGTGATCTTGATTACAGGAGATAATGGGGCTCGCTGCATCATGTTAATTGTATGAATGGGAATCATGCTTCAGTGAGTGGCACTGAGGATAATTGGACATTGAATGATGTCTATCCTTGTCATAAGTCACAGCGAGAGCATCAAATTTTAATGTATTTCTGATGTTACATTTGTCCAGCAAATAAATGCATGCTTTTGAATTTTTGAACAAAGAAAGATTGACTAAAATGGTTCATGCATAAATTTTGGTGTGTAAAAGGATATTATTACGATATGTGGGAACTGTTGGATAGATATCTTTGAAACAGGCAGGATCCCTAAAGTCTCATACCCTCTGAACCGCCCTATCTCTGTACCCTTGTGCAGTCCAACAAACCCTCTCTGAACTCTCCATTACTTTTTAGCAAACCCCACCCCCATCTCCCTCCCATTCACCTCATCATTGGCAGCCATATTTTCAACCACCTTGGTCTGATGCTGTGGAATTCCTTAACTAAATACCAACCACCCCACCACCCCTCACACCCTCCACCACCACCCTACTAAACCCCCTCCCCCATTTCATCCTAACCCTGTCTGAATTGGATAAACACTTGAAAAGGAAAAAAAATACAGGGCTTTGGGGAAAAGAGAAGGGAGCCATGGGAATAGTCGGATAGCGCTTTCAGAGAGACAGCACAGGCATGACAGGCTGAGTGGCCACCTACCACACTGCATGTTTCTATATTCCTCGTATGATGGTAATAGCTTGACCTTGATCCCAGGGAACAAAGGGGATATCGCCAACAATGGGACATAAAGAGAAAAAAGTCCTTTCACTTTAAAACTTGAGTGTCAATTTGAAATGATGAAGAGCAAACGATGGCACTATCCGATCATTGGGGATGAACAGACGAATGTGATGCGGGAGAACCCAACAAACTCTAACCTTTAAGGATTAGATCCATTTCTACCAACTAATTTCAAGTCAATTACATCCTACAATGCCTTCCTTGCTCTAACTCATGGGGGAGCGTGCACAAGTTAAAGCTCATTTTTCAGGAGTTGTAATTCGTTTAGTCCATCATATAGCTTTTACAGTGTTTACAGGTTGAATATATTTGTCATTTGAGAATCTCCAAAGACATCAATGGTCTCATAGAGTTGACCTTCCAGTCTAGAACATATAACATTCAGCAACATTCAGCTATTTTATTAATCACAGCTGTATCCACACAATACATAATTCATCAAAATGCTATTGCTAGGCAAAATTGTTTAACATATAAGAAACATACAATCAATAATTTAACAGTTGGGTGCATAATTATTAAAAAACAGTCTGACTGCTTATTTATTAATTCAAGATTCTTCACAAAATAGAAATAAATGTCTGGTAAATAATTCCACTGCGCCATGCATTATTTATTAATGGAATGATTTTATGGCTTTTACAATTTGTTTTATAGATTAGTTCTGGTTTTTGAACTAAAGGAGTGGAGGCAGTTATTGTGCTTATTGTGTTGAGAGATGTGCTAAATGTGTTTCTAGAAATTTCCTTCAGTCATATTGCGAGCAACTTGTAAAGCTCATGAGCGCCTTGATAACGCTGTTAGACCTAACCACATGATGAGCTCTGCCTCCATCCTTATTGGACAGCTTATTCCAAAATCTAGCTGATACCCTGGCATTGCTCATCAGTGGTCTAGGATATGAGGCTAATCTGGCCTGTTCCTTTAAAGCCAAGGGCTGTGGATTGCAGTTTTTAATGTCTAGATGATTAACTTGGCCGTGTCCCTTTAAGGCCGTGGTCCAGCTTTTCCCTGTGGGCAATCAGTCTAAATAGGATGTGTAAAAAGGCTATTTGATGTTGCTGGAAGTTCCTCCAGATTGGCAGCTGCTCAGCTCTTCTCATTCGGTCAGTGTATCTCAAGGTCAGGTTCTTCAGACGTGATTTATTTACTCAAAGCAAGGCTCCATCAAGTACAAGGACGTAATAATTATTGTTTAACTCAGTAAGTTATTTTTGGTGATTGAACGACTGTTTCTAAAATAGTGCTGTGGTGAAGTAATGCATTTATTGTAACATTGTATTGCGGCCTGTCAGTTGATGTATTGAAATATGCAACAGTTATTAAAGAACAGAGCCTGATAGCCTCAGTTTAGCACCAAGAAATGACCATTGTCCAAAACTTTCTGTACATTCTGGTATTAAAAATATCCCTTCTGTCTGCAGAATTTAAGACCTCAACACTATTCACAGGAGTTCTGTGATGCAATGCTGCAAAATATATTCCAAGGACATTAACAAAACATTGCACTGATAGGATTAGATTCGGTTCAATTGTATTTTTCTTAAAGGTGTAGCTGTATTTCAAGAGGTTTCCCTTGTCTGTGCAGTTGAAAGAATTAACTGCAGTTGCGGCCCAAGACACATTGGATTTAATCTTATCGCATATTGATTTGCAATCAAATAATCATTGTTTTCCTTTGTATAAAATTGATCAGCAACAGAATTGTTTCAATATGATTAAATTAACAGGAAAGTAAGAGTGCTGTGTTGACCCTTTTTATTAATGATATCGGTTAAGTACTTATTCTGAAACAAAGCCAACTTTTTGCACATAGGAAGAAAGAGTGAATTTACTCCTGTATCATTTTGACTCAGTTGTTAATGCGCACCACAGAGTTGGAGACCAGTGGGGTGTAAACTCTACTCCAGGCTGACCCTTCAGGATAATGCTAAGGGACAACCGAACTATTAGAAATGCTATTAGAAATATTATATCATACTAGAAATGCTATCTTTCAGATGAGATGTTGAACTCAGGCTGCAAGCAGGTTCCAGGTAATTACTTGAAGAGCAGTGCGTACGTCTGGTGTTCTGACCCACAGTATCCCTTAGCCACCGCATGAACTGCTAGATGAAAGAGCAAGGTCCATCTAATTCACTGACTTTGGCTCTCCAAGGCTACCTGAGATGCACCCTGATTTTCAACGGCTTCATTTTAAAATTCAGATCCTTGTTTTCAATTCCCTTCATGGCCTCACCCCTTCCTATCTCTGCTCATTTAATTCTGGCCTCTTGAGCATCCCTCATTTTAATTAATCCATCATTGGTGGCCGTGCCTTCAGCAGCCAAGGCCCTAAGCTCTGGAGCTCCCTCCCTAAACATTTCCACCTCACTACTTCACTTTCGTCCATTAAGACACTCCTTAAAACCAATCACTTTGACCAAACTTTTGACCATCTGTTCTCATATTGTCTTATGTGGCTCAGTGTCAATTGTTGCTATAAAACACTGCTGAGAAACATCTTGGGATGTTTTATTACGTTAAAGGTGCTATATAAATACAAGTTGTTGGTTTGCTGGCTGCCCATTTTTCCAGGAGAGAAGTGGGCCGTGTTTCTGTTGAAAATCATGCATGACAATTCTCTGCTCTGTTATTTTAACCCAGGCATTAACCCAGGATTTTACATGCCTGTTTTAGGGGGTTTATGGGGGGGAGGGGGGGGGGTGGGGGGAGAGGTAGGTGGCTTAAATATGTAAATCTGGGCCTCTACACCAGTTGTAGGAATTTGCAATTTTCAGGTATGCGAGCAGAGCCTGTGCTAACTCTACCTCTTTGATGGTGAGCTGTCTTTTAAGGGTCCATTGGTGGTCATTTCACAAAAGGTCCAGAAATATTATGTGGTGGGTGTATGTTGTGGGGAGTGGAGGGGAGGGGGTAATTTTTTTGAGGACCAGGAGTGCATGGATTAGATATAGAGTAAAGCGTCCTCTGCCTCTGAGTCAATCTGGGAAAAACACATGTTTGCCGTCTTCCAAGCATTGCCCACTGAGTCAAGGTGTAATAGAATTCCTCCCCTCCCAAAAAATCAAATGTTTGTTCTTAAAGTAGGTGTTAATGAATTTAAATCAGACCTGTCACAATTGTTTCTTTATTTTTCTGGGAATTTCTTTGTGTGTTTTTCAACCAAAATTTATTGGTAATTAACAGATGTTTCATGTATAGGAATATTTAAAGGATTATCTAGTTGAAGCCTGTTAACTAGAACACCCTCACAGAATTAGAAGCACCCCATTTGTGTGACACTCAAATTAAGAAAAATCCATTAATTACATTGGAGATCAATTGGAACTCGAGATAACTGTTATAAAGGGATTAAAACAAGAAATGCTGGAACCACTCAGCAGGTCTGGCAGCATCTGTGGAAAGAAAAGCAGAGTTAACGTTTCGGGTCAGTGACCCTTCTTTGGAACTGACAAATATTAAAAATGTCACAGGTTGTAAGCAAGTGAGGTGGGGATGGGGCAAGAGATAACAAAGGAGAAGGTGTAGATTGGACAAGGCCACATAGCTGACCAAAAGGTCTTGGAGCAAAGGCAAACAATATGTTAATAGTGTGTTGAAAGACAAAGCATTAGTACAGAATAGGTGTTAACGGGCTGAATATTGAACATCAGCAAGTGCAAACATAAAAAAAAAGTGGGTAAGCAAACTGAACAAACTAAGATGAAATGAAATAAATGCAAAACAAAGGTTGTAAAAAATGTAAAAAAGAAAGAAGAAAAAAGAAAAAACAACTAAAAATGAAAGTAAAATGGGGGGCTGTCATGCTCTGAAATTATTGAACTCAATGTTCAGTCCGGCAGGCTGTAGTGTGCCTAATCGGTAGATGAGATGCTGTTCCTCGAGCTTGCGTTGATGTTCACTGGAACACAGCAGCAATCCCAGGACAGAGATGTGAGCATGAGAGCAGGGGGAGTGTTGAAATGGCAAGCAACCGGAAGCTCGGGGTCCTGCTTGCGGACCGAGCGGAGGTGTTCCGCAAAACGGTCATCCAGTCTGCGCTTGGTCTCCCCAATGTAGAGGAGACCACATTGTGAGCAGCGAATACAGTATACTACATTGAAAGAAGTACAAGTAAATCACTGCTTCACTTCAAAGGAGTGTTTGCGGCCTGGGATAGTGAGGAGAGAGGAGGTAAATGGGCAGGTATTACACCTCCTGTGATTGAAGGGGAAGGTGCCATGGGATGGGGACTAGGTGGTGAGGGTAATGGAGTGGACCAGGGTGTCGCGGAGGGAACGATCCCTTCGGAATGCTGACAGGGGAAAGGAGGGAAGATGCGTTTGGTAGAGCATGACAGCCCCCCATTTTACTTTCATTTTTAGTTGTTTTTTCGTTTTTCTTCTTTCTTTTTTACATTTTTTACAACCTTTGTTCTGCATTTATTTCATTTCATCTTAGTTTGTTCAGCTTGCTTACCCACTGTTTTTTTTTCATGTTTGCACTTGCTGCTGTTCAATATTCAGTCCGTTAACACCTATTCTGTACTAATGCTTTGTCTTTCAACACACCATTAACATATTGTTTGCCTTTGCTCCATGAGTGGTTCCAGCACTTCTTGTTTTAATTTCAGATTTCCAGCATCCGCAGTATTTTGCTTTTATTTTAGTGTTATAAAAGGATGTTTTAATCAGCCTTTTTTAAATTAAATTAAAAGCAAAATACTGCAGATGCTGGAAATGTGAAATTAAAACAGAAAGTGCTAGAAATTCTCAGCAGGTCTGGCAGCATCTGTGGAGAGAGAAGCAGAGTTAACGTTTCAGGTCAGTGACCTTTCATCAGAACCCTGATGTTCTGATGAAAGATCACAGACCTGAAACGTTAACTCTGTTTCTCTCTCCATAGATGCTGCCTGATCTGCTGAGTATTTCCAGTATTATCTGTTTTTATTTTTATTTTAATTAACTTGCATTGTCGACTTTCCAGGAACATTGAAGCAGTGCTATAGTGGAGTATTAGAATTTCCATTTCCCACATTCCTAGGCGCAGTCAGTAAAGAAACTTAACAGAAGAAAAAGGTGAAAAATAAATACAAACTCACAGAATGAAGCAACACAACTTTTAAAATCTAGTGGGCAAGACACTTGGTGTCAGGTCTGGGTAACGTCTGGTTGGGGGAACTGGAGGTTTGTGGATGGTTTGAGGTGTGGCTGGTTTCAGATGGATTAAAGAGGATCCTGTCATTTGTCTCCCCAGCTGTCAGCCTGGGGTCACTGCACTGTGTCCCGAGGGTCTTGGTGTGGCGAGAAGCCACCATGCAGGAAAGGATACTTATTTCCTGGTATTTGCCAAGTTCCATCTGCGACACATGTTAGGTGCTGGACTGATTTGCCCACATTTGCTGTGGGAGGATGTTGGATTTCATCACGTCTTCATACTGCCAGGAGTGAGATCTGAGCAAACTTCAATGTGGCAACTGTTCCATGCAACATTATCAAGTAAACACTTAGCATGCATGTATTCCACTCTCAATCACCTCAACAGTGATACAAGCCTGTAATTTTATATTAAAATCAGTCATAGAGCCATAGTGTCATAAAGCCATAGAGTCATAAAGTCATTACAGTGCAGAAGGAGGCCATTCAGCCCATCAAGTCCATTCTGGCTCTCTGTAGAGCAATCCAATCAGTCCCATTCCTCTGTTCTATCCCTTCCACAAGTTGCCGTCCAATTTCGTTTAGAAATTTTTCATCATCTCCACTTCCACCACCCTCGTATGCAACAAGTTCCAGGTCATTACTACTCGCTGTGTAAAAAATGTGCTTCCTTACATCACCCCTGGATCTCTTGCCCAAAACCTTAAATCTGTGTCCACTAGTCCTTGTAGCATCGGCTAATGGAAGCAGATTTTCTTTGCCTATCTTACCCAAACCTGTCATAATCTTGTACACCTTTATCAAATATCAACCCCAGCTTTTCCAACCTAAGCTTGTAGCTAAAATCCCTCATCTCTGGAACCAATCTGGTAAATCTCCTCCGCATCCTTTCATGACCCTCACAATCTATCAAAAGTGCGGTGACCAGAACTGAACGTAATACTCTATTTGTGGCCTAACCAGAGATTTATACAGGTTCAGCATATCTTTCCTGTTTTTGTACTCTATGCCTTTATTTGTGAAGCCCAAGATCCCATATGCTTTGCTAACTATGCTCTTATATGTTCAAAGATCTATGCACATGACACCACCCTCCCCAAACTCCCACCCCAGCCCCTCTCTCCCTGTACCCTCTTCAGGACTGTGCTATTTTGTCTATATTGTCTCTCCCTATCCCTTATGCCAAAATGCATCAGCTCACACTTCCTTGTTTTAAATTCCATCTGCCACTTGTCTGCCCATTCTGCTAGCCTATCTATGTCCTGTTGCAGTCAATTGGTATCATCCTCACTGCCAGGAGGAGAGATGCATTTGAAGTGGAAGCTAGAAAAGTCCATGAGGGAGAAAGGAACAGCAGGATATGCTGACAAGGTGAGTTTAAACAGGGTGGGAGGAGGTTTGTGTGGAGCATAAACACCGGCATGGGCCAGTTCTGTCAAATAGCCTGTCTCTGCTGTAAATTCTATGTAATTTGATAACAATGACTTAAACATGCACATAATAACAAGTTCAACATAATTTCTAGACATATCCTTTCAACTGATCAGAATTTAGAACCATCGAAGTTTATAATACAGAAACAGCCATTCAGTCCATTGTGTCTGAGCTAACTCCTTGCTAGAGTAACACAAATGCTAATTCCATGCTCAGACCTCTGCTCTCTCCTTTGCTTTAAATATTTATCTAATTTTCTCTTCAAGGATGCAATTGTCTCTGCTTCAACCATTCCCTTAATAAATTATTCCACTTGCTGACAGTCCTCTGAATAAATACATTTTTCCCACCCTCTCTCCTCACTCATTTTATGACAATTTTGTTTTTCTTCTTAATTTCAATTATTAATTTAGTTTGTGTTAAGGGGATGCAGTTGTTTTAATGGGCTGAAATTTATTCTTCTGTCCCCGTAATTGGCGGCAAACGTAAACAATGGCGGTCTGCTCGCGCAGGCCACACGTCACGGAGCCACTGCGACATTTAGTGCGGCAGCTCATTTAAATAGTCGGGTTGGACCGCCCACCCCGATGACATGGAGGGGGTGGGCTGTCTGTCCCCGGAAATGGCGTCAGCTACCTTTGTGGAAGTGTTGACGCAATTTTTAAAGGGCTTTGAGCCCTAAAATTCAATTTAAATATTTAAAGAAGCATTGACATAAAATTGATTTGAAAAAATTACATAAATTCATCTTGCTCCTCTCCCACCCCCCCCCCAATAACAATAGCATTAATTACCTTCCCTCTCCCGCCCAAAACACTTACCTTGTGCACATGACCTTCCCCCCCCCCCGCCCCACTCTAACCCTTCCCACCATCCCCTACACCAATGAGATGACTTTGACCCTGCTCCCCCCACCCCCCCCCCACACTGAAAAACTTACCTGCTCCACCCCCCCCACCAACCCCCTCCCCCCCCCCCCGGCCTGCCTCGCATCACCAGTGTTCCACCTCGGGGGTCCGAAGGTGTGGGAGTGCCGCCCACTGGGGTAGATGGTGGGAGTGTGAAGGTATTTAATTAATGTATTTGCAGCAATCGACATGTTTCAATTTGACTCCCATAGCCAAGCAGCGGGGGTTGGGGACGTGGGGTATATCGGGCCGGGATTTCCTATCGGGCAGCTGCTGGAGGCATTTTCTGGCCGCCTCCCCCTCCCCCACCCTCACCCCCCCCCCCCCCCCCCACCATGACCCCCGACATCAGGGGGGTGGGGGGTAGGAAAATCCGCCCCAATGTTTCAGTGTGTTCACTGGCTATCACCAACCTCTCAGTCACTAGAATATAAAAGTGCCGTCATGCCAAATCTGTACACAGGCTCTTTGTGATCCTTTAGTGGAAGTTTTATAGGCTCTCTGTCTCTAAGGCAACTGTTTCCACTTTATCCAATTTATTCTCATTTATCTCTTGTTGCGTAGATTTTATTGATCTGAAATTTTTATAATGAGAGCAGCATGGCTCCAATCAATGCCCCAGTATTGTGATGCTTTATACCATCATTTCACACTATTTCAGCAATGAGAATGTAATTTATGTTCTTTTTGAAATATCCACCTTATGATTCTTCATGATTATTTTCAGCTAACTTAATTTCAACTAAAATAAAACTACCGTCGAGTGCAATGCAGGCTGCAAGAGAGATACAACAATTAAAACAATGCCAACAAAAACAGCAACAATGGGAACAACAACTCCAATAGCAATACCAACAACAACACCATCAATACCAGCATCAACAGCTCCAATACCAACAACAGCAAAACCAACAGCAACAACACCAACAATAACGACAACACCAACATCAGTACGAACACCAACACCAACATCAGTACCAACACCAACACCAACCGCAACAACTCCAATAACAATACCAATAGCAACAATAATAATAACAGCAACAACACCAACAATAATGACAACACCATCAGTACGAACACCAACACCAACAACAGCAACAACTCCAATAACAATAGCAACAATAATAACAACACCAACAACAATAATGACAACACCAACATCAGTACGAACACCAACACCAACAACAGCAACAACTCCAATAATAATACCAACAGCCACAACAACAACAGCAAACCCCACTACAAATCCAACTAGAAACAAAAAAAAAAGCATCAACATGAAAACAACTTGCAAGCTCTCAGGTATTTTTTCTTATTCATTCATGGGATTTGGGCGATGCTGGCTAGGCCAGCATTTATTGCCCATCCCTTTTTGCCCAGTCAGTGGACCACTTATCCAAAACTGACAAGATTTCAAATTTTGCATAAGAATTAATCAACGCCATTTTTCTCAGGCCAAAAGTTTGAATATGATTTTACATCATTGCAAAAAGTTATAAAATAGGTTATGAAAGGAAAGAACTTGGATTTCTATAGCACCCTTCACAACCTCAGGACATCCCAAAGCACTTTACAATGAATTAATTACTTTTGAAGTATAGTCACAAGAACACATGCAGGAATAGGCCAGCTGACCTCGCGACTCTGCTCCACCATACAATAAGATCAAGGCTGATCTGATTGTAGCCTCACCTCTACTTTCTTGTCTGCCCCGCAAATCCCTTGACTCCCTTGTCGATCATAAATCCGCCTAACTCAGCCTTGAATATATCCAATTACCCAGCCTCCACTGCTATCCGGGGAAGAGAATTCCACAGAAAAACTACCCTCTGAGAGAAACAATTTCTCCTCATCTCTGTCTTAAATAGGCGACCCCTTACTTTTAAACTGTGTCCCCTAGTTCTGGACACCCCCACAAGGATCCTCTCAGCATCCACCCTGTCAAGTCCCCTTGGGTTCTTATATGTTTCATTCAGATCACCTCTCATTCTTCTAAACAACAATGGGTATAGGCCCAACCTACTCAACCTTTCTTCATAAAATAACTCATTCATCCTAGGAAGCAGTTTAATGAACCTTCTCAGAAATGCTTCAAATGCAATAATATCTTTTCTTAAGTAAGACCAAAACTGTACACAATACTCCAGATGTGGTCTAACTAAGGCCCTATAATGAAAGCAGCATGGTTCCAATCAATGCCCCAATATTGTGATGCTTTATACCACCATTTCACAACAGTTCAGGAATGAGAATGTAATTTATCTTCTTTTTGAAATATCCACCTTATGATTCTTTCTTTCTGATTATTTTTAGCTAACTTAATTTCAACTAAAATAAAACTACCGTCGAGTGCTATGCAGTCTGCAGGAGAGTTGTAGCAGCACTTCCCTACTTTTATACTTGATTTCCCTTGCAATAAATGACAACATTCCATTTGCCTTCCTAATCACTCGCTGTACCTGCATATTAACTTTTTGTGATTCATGTACCAAGACACCAGATCCCTCTGTACTGCAGAGTTCTGCAATCTCTCTCCATTCAAATAATATGCGGCTTTTCTATTCTTCCTGCAAAGTAGATAAGTTCACATTTTCCCACATTGTACTCCATCTGCCAAATATTTGCCCATTCACTTAACCTATCTAAATCTCTTTGTAGACTCTTTATGTCCTATTGACCGCTGACTTTCCTATCTTTGTGTCATCAGCAAATTTGGCTACCATACATTTGGTCCCTTCACACAAGTCATTGATGTAGATTGTAGATCAGAGTTGTCCAACATATCACCCATGGGCTAGGACTCAGCCCACCAAATATTACCATTTGGCCTGTGGCCGTTCCTTATTCTCACCGGGGCTCCATGAATGGAGGTGGGAAGTTTCCCTTTGTCTTCCTGCAGAGCGCAAATGTTTTTAAAAAGGCCGCTGTCAGTTTTACAGCTGACAACTGCTGAAGCAGGAACATGCTTCCCAACATTGACAGATTCAGGGTTTTCTGACTTTTTTTTAAAAAAACCTGTCTGAAAACCCCGAATCAGTCCGATGTTGGGAAGTGCATTCCTGCTTCAGCAGCTGTCAACTGTGAAACTCTGGTCGATGTTTTTAAATGAACTGACCAACTACAAAGCTGCTGTGCTAAGCGCTCCCACTGAGTGCAATTGTCAGAAAGAGAGAGTGGGGGTGGGGGCGTGTGGGTAGAGAGAGAGAGAGGGGAAAACAAAGAGAAAGAGGGTGAACAGAGAGTGAGAGGGGGGAACAGAGAGAGAGGGGAAAACAAAGAGCAAGGGGGAAACAAAGAGAGAGGGGGAAACAGAGAGAGAGGGAGGAACAGAGAGAGAGGGAGGAACAGAGAGAGAGGGAGGAACAGAGAGGGGGGAATAGAGAGATAGGGGGAACAGAGAAAGGGGGACAGAGAGAGAGGGGGAACAGAGAAAGAGGAGAAAACAGAGAGGGGAAAGAGAGAGAGAGGGAGGAACAGAGAGGGGGGAATAGAGAGATAGGGGAACAGAGAAAGGGGGACAGAGAGAGAGGGGGAACAGAGAAAGAGGAGAAAACAGAGAGGGGGAACAGAGAGAGAGGGAGGAACAGAGAGGGGGGAATAGAGAGATAGGGGAACAGAGAAAGGGGGACAGAGAGAGAGGGGGAACAGAGAAAGAGGGGAAAACAGAGAGGGGGAACAGAGAGAGAGGGGGACAGAGAGAGGAGAGACAGAGATGGGGGGATGGGGGGCAGAGAGGGGGAACACAGACAGCGAGGACAACACAGAGAAGGGGAATAACACAGAGAGGGAGGAACACAGGGAGAGACACAGACAGAGATTTCACTCCTGAAAGATGGACATCCATCTAGTATACTCTGCAACGCTACATCAAGTGCACGAGCAGAGATTGATTACTTATGCAAGCAAAAACAATCCAAGGTTTGTCACTAAATCAGTTTTCAATATAACGATGAGAAAGTAAGTCAATAAACTGGTCTTCTCATTTAACGTTTCTTCACAAAAATGTGCATTTGTTGTTGTTTTTATTAGTAGGATACATTTTAATGCCTTTATCTTTCAAAATTTGCTCACCGGCCCCCTGGGCTGAGCAAAAGTCATAATGTGGCCCTCTGCCGGAAGAGGTTGGACAACGCTGTTGGAGATCGTTGAAGCCCCAGCACTGATCCCTGTGGCACTGCACTAGTAACGGCTTGCTAGCCCAAAAATGACCAGTATATCCCTACTTTCTGCTTCCTGTTAGCTAATGTGTGTTAGCTGAGGTGAGAGTGACTGCTCTTGACATCAAGGCAGCATTTGACCGAATATGGCATCAAGGAGCCCTAGCAAAACTGAGGTCATTAGGAATCAGGAGGAAAACCCTCTGCTGGCTGGAGTCATACCTAGTGCAAATCAAGATGGTTGCGGTTGTTGGAGGTCAATCATCTGAGCTCCAGGACATCATTGCAGGAGTTCCTCAGGGTAGTGTCCTGGGCCCAACCATCTTCAGCTTCTTCATCAATGACCTTCCTTCAATCATAAGGTCAGAAGTGGGGATATTCGCTGATGATTGCACAATGTTCAGCACCATTCGTGACTCCTCAGATACTGAAGCAGTCCGTGTAGAAATGCAGCAAGACTTGGACAATATCCAGGCTTGGGCTGATAAGTGACAAGTAACATTCGCGCCACACAAGTGCCAAGCAATGACCATCTCCAACAAGAGAGAATCTAACCATCTCCCTTTGACATTCAACGGCATTACCATCGCTGAATCCCCCACTATTAACATCCTCGGGGCTACCATTGACTAGAAACTGAACTGGAGTAGCCATATAAATACTGTGGCTATAAGAGCAGGTCAAAGGCTAGGAATCCTGCAGCGAGTAACTCACCTCCTGATTCCCCAAAGCCTGTCCACCATCTACAAGGCACAAATCAAGAGTGTGATGGAATACTCTCCACTTGCCTGGATGGGTGCAGCTCCAACAACACACAAGAAGCTCAACACCATCCAGGACAAAGCAGCCCGCTTGATTGTTTGTAGATGGGGTGCCATTCACTCCCTCCAGCACCGACGCACAGTGGCAGCAGTGTGTACCATCTACAAGATGCACTGCAGCAATGCACCAAAGATCCTTAGACAGCACCTTCCAAACCCGCAACCTCTACCAACTGGAAGGAGAAGGGCAGCAAATACATGGGAACACCACCACTTGCAAGTTCCCCTCCAAGTCACACACCATCCTGACTTGGAACTATATCGCCGTTCCTTCACTGTCACTGGGTCAAAATCCTGGAACTCCCTTCCTAACAGCACTGTGGGTGTACCTACCCCACATGGACTGCAGCGGTTCAAGAAGGCAGCTCACCACCACCTTCGCAAGGGCAATTAGGGATGGTAATAAATGCTGGCCTGGCCTGCGGTGCCCACATCCCCTGAATGAATTAAAAAAAAACAATCCTCTATCCATGTTGATATGTTACCCCCTACACCGTGAGCTCTTATTTTCTGTAGCAACCTTTGATGTGGCACCTTATTGAATGCCTTTTGGAAATCCAAGCACACCACATCCACAGGTTCCCCTTTATCCATCTTGTTTGTTACTTCCTCCAAGAAGTCTAATAAATTAGTCAAACACAATTTCCCTTTCACCAAATCATGTTGGCTCTGCCTGATTGCATTAGGATTTTCAAAATGTCTTGCTATTACCTTCTTAATAATAGATTCTAGCATTTTCTCTCTGACAGATGTTAGGCTAATTGGCCTACAATTTCCTGCTTTCTATCTCCTTCCTTTTTTTGAATTTCGGTGTTATATGTGTGATTTTCCAATATGTTGGGATCTTTCCAGAATTTTGGGAATCTATTATCTCTGCATCCGCTTCTTTTAAGATCCTAGGATGAAAGCCATCAGGTCCAGGGGACTTGTCAGCCTTTAATTCTAATAGTTTTCCCAGTACCTTTTCCCTCGTGATTGTGATTGTGATTGTTTTAAGTTCCTTATTGATTTTCCTCTTGATTTTCAAACATTCTTGGAATGTTTCTTCTGTCTTCGATAGTGTAGATAGACACAAAATACATGTTCAACACTCCTGCCACTTCCATTTTTCCCATTATTAATTCCCCAGTCTCACTCTCTAGCAGACCAATGCTCACTTTAGTTTTTCCTTTTCTTTTTAAATACTTGTAAAATCTCTTACCATCTATTTTTATATTTTTAGCTAGCTTTCTTTCATACTCAAATTTCTCCCTCCTTATGATATTTTTTAGTCATTTATTGCTGGTTTTTTAAATCTATCCAATCTTCTGACCTACCATTAATCTTTGCAGCATTGTACACTTGGTCTTTCAATTTGATACTATCCTTAACTTTCTTCACCATGAATGGTACATCCTGCTCACAGTCTTTCTTTCTCAATGGAAGATATCTTTGCTGAGAGTTATGAAATATCTCAGTTAAATGTCTGCCACTGTTTCTCTACTGTCCTATCTTTTAACCTAATTTCCCAGTTCACTTTGGCCAACTCTGTCCTCATACCCTTGTAATTGCCTTTATTTAAGTTTAAAACACTAGTCTCAGACCCACACTTCTCAGCCTCAAACTGAATGTGACATTCTGACATGTTATGATCACTCCTGCCTAGAGGCTTCTTTCCGATGAGGTCATGAATTAATCCTGTCTCATTGCACCTTACTAGGTATAAAATAGCCTGCTTCCTGCTTGGCACTGGAATGTACTGCTCGAAGAAATTGTCCCAAATATGCTCTATGAATTTATCATCCAGGCTATTTTTCCAATCTGATTTGTTCAATCTATATGAAGATTCAAATCACCCATGATTGGACAGGACAGCTTGGACAGGCTAGGCTTGTATCTGGAATTTAGAAGAGTAAGAAGCAACTTTATTGAAACATATAAGATCCTGAGGGGTCTTGACAGGGTGGAGGCGGAAAGGATGCTTTCCCTTGTGGGAGAATCTAGAACCAGGGGCCACTGTTTAAAAATAAGGGGTCGCCCATTTAAGTCAGAGATGAGGAGAAACTTTTTCTCTCAGAGGGTCATGAGTCTTTGGAATTCTCTTCCTCAAAGGGCAGTGGAAACAGAGTCTTTGAATACATTTAAGGCAGAGGTAGATAGATTCTTGATAAGCAAGGGGGTAAAAGGTTATCGGGGGTAGGTGGGAATGTGGAGTAATCAGTTCAGCCATGAACTTATCAAATGGTGGAGCAGGCTCGAGGGGCCGAGTGGCCTACTACTGCTCCTAATTCATATGTTCATATGATTATCGCAGTACCTTTTTTACAAACTCCCATTATTTCTTCTTGTGTTCTCTGATCTACAGTGTAGCTACTGTTAGGTGGTCTATAAACTATTCCCACAAGTAACTTCTTACTTTTGCTATTTCTTATCTCTACCCAAACTGATTCTACATCTTGATCTTTAGAACTAAGGTCATCTCTCACTATTGTATTAATATCATCCTCAATTAACAGAGCTAACCCATCACCTTTTCCTAGCTTCCTGTCCTTGCAAAATGTCAAATACTGTTGAGTATTCAGGTCCCAGCCATGGTCACATTGCAACCTCCTCTGAAATGGCTACCAGGTCACACATATTTTTTCCTATATCTGCTGTCAGTTCATCCATTTTGTTATGAATGCTGCACACATTCAGATACAGAGTCTTTAATTCTGTCTTTTTACCATTCTTGCAAACCCTAGCCTTATTAACTCTCGCCTTATATGCTTTGTCCCTTCCTGCCATACTCTGGTTATCATTACCCATATCACTACCTTGCTCTATTGCCTGTCCTTTCTCTCTAATTTACCACATCTCCCCTCATGTGATCCCTCCACCCCCAATATTTAGTTTAAAGCCCTCTCTAGTGCCCTATTTACATAACTCACCAGAACACTGGTCCCAACACGGTTCAGGTGAAGAACGTGCCAACGGTACAGCTCCCACTTTCCCCAGTACTAGTGCCAGTCCCCCATGAATCAAAACCCATTTCTCCTACACTGTTATAATGTAGGAAACAAGGTAGGCAATTTGTGCACAGCAAGCACCCATAAACAGCAATGTAATAATAATGAGATAATCTGCTTTTGTAGTGAAGTTAGTTGAGGGATAAATATTTGGCAGGCTTGAACCCATGACCTTATGAGTCAGAGATAAGGGTGCTCCCCATTGATCCACCATTGATATGAATTGATGGTGTAGTTGCCGTCAATGGACACCCTTTCCTCTTTTTGGCCTCAGCTGTCTTGGCTCTAAGATCTGGAATTCCCTCCCTTAATCTCTCCACCTCTCTATCTCTCTTTACTCCTTTAAGATGCACCTTACAATCTACCTCTTTGAACAAGCTTTTGGTCATCTTTCCTAATGTCTCCTTATGTAGCTCAGTGTCAAGCTTTGTTAGATAATTAATCCTGTGAAACGCCATGGGACCGTTTGTTACATTAAAGGTGCTGTCTAAATGTAAGTTGTTGTTGCTGTTGACGACATTTCAATTTTCATGCAACATTTTCAAGCCCTCTCCCGGTTCAAGATGAGTTGAGTGGACCCTAAACAGAGTCACTCAGGTGTCTTGAAATCCAAGAACAAAATGATCAGTGGCTTGTATGGAATTTTTGCTTGCTCCTTCGTTGACTCTGGCTGCAAGTAGGTTGTGGGTGGGGGGGGGCAAGGATGTGGAGTGGGGATGGGGGGGGGAAGTGGATGACTTAGCCAAACCGGATGTGTTAAAGCTGGGCCCTGGCTGGCAGTTGCTGTCTGAGATGCCAGTCCTCCGTGGCTATGCAAAAATGGCATCTCCCAATTCAAATACATTGAACAGAGGGAAGGTCCTGCACTGACGTCATAGATATGAACTCAACTCACCATGGAAAGTTAAGCCGAGTTGTTTCGGTCTAAATACCAATTTAATAGCATAACCCTAACCCTAAATCTTAATTACTGCCGAACAACCTCTCTGGCACCCAAAATTACCTTTTATAAGTGTGGAGTCTCATTTATTCAGCTTATAATTATTGTTTGCAATTTTAAAAAGAGTAAATAATATTGAAATTTATTCAGTCTCTTTTTACTCCCTCTCTTAATCCCATCTTTTCTTTCCCTCTCTTTATTTCTTGTTCTGTACCTGATTTGACATTGAGTTCAATATGTTAACTGACACTTCCTGGTTCAGACTCTGCTGCTCATTATCAATTCTTCAATCTGATTGGTTAAGGAGACCCACAGTTACTTGCCCTCTTCACACAGATGCCTCTTTGGGGATGTCATGACATTTCAATGTCCTGCTGGCAACAACTTGCTGTGAAAAGCCCCACAGAAAGTCTGTGGATGAGTGCAAGGCATCATTCATTCGATGCTCACAGCCGATAATGTCGTAAAGGTATTGGGATCAAATTTTGGCAAAGCCATCAGTGGTCCCTTGAAGGTCCAGCTTAGGCTGCTCAACACTAGTTTATGTGGGTGGGATAATTTAAAGTAGTGTAGTGGGGACTTCACCTTTAAGAAACCGTACCTTTAAGACACCAGGTCACTGATGCAACCGATGACATCATCATACATATACAAGGAGGAGAGACCATTTTGAGAGACACAATCAGCACATGGTTTGCAGAGAGCACATCCATACATCAGAGAGGAAAAAACCTGCACCTGAGATCATGCAATGTTGATACTAAAACAATAAATCATGTTTGTGTTGAATCCGAAAAGCCTAAGGTTATCATTTAATGAAGACTTAAAAAGCACAACACTACAATTAAGTGCAGTGCGTACTCCAGTCACATATCCCTTATAATTGCAATTGGGGTCCTAACTATGTCATGGACCCTGATCTGCATAACCAAGAGGCCACCCACTGGAAACAGATGGGTGCTCTGGCCATTCCAAGGCCAGACCATACCCTTTTCAAAATGCTGGTGTCTGGACTTTAGGTGCTCTCAGGGTGGGGTGAGTCTACTAACCCCATTTTGAAGTCACTACCACCCTGTTGGCACTGATTTCAGCCAAGTAAAATTGTCTTAATTATAGGCTAAATCTCTATTGCAAGGTTAAGGGACAGTCCCGGTAGCTTGACAAACACCCCTGTTTCCAGTAAACGCCAAAATACAGGTCGAAGAGTCATTGAATCATTGAATCGTAAAGCTGTTAAGACCAAGTGAGAAAGATGTCTCGGGGTCTCTTTCAGCCTTCAACTGGTCTTAGTGTAACAGGGTTTTATTTTTAAACACATTGTTTTTAGCTCCCCATTGGTGAATCCTTGTTCACCATTTTCCAATTATAAGGCAAAGAAACCAGCACAAACAGGCTTTCTTAGGTTTAAAGAAGAAAAGTTGAAATGTATTTAAACTTAAATTTAAACTCTAATTCAGTTGATACCTATGGATGCATGACACGTCTATGCTAGCATGCATATGTGATACAAATGCAAATAGAGACAGAAAAGAGCAGAAGAAATAAAGTGGGAAAAGTTTGAGGCAATACCTGAAAAGTTTTTGTGACGAACCTTTGAGCTCACTGTAGACTCCTTGATTGTAGGTAGATTTTGCTTTTCGTTGGGGCCCTGTTTTCTTCTTAAACCTTGTTCGCTGTAAGACACTTTTCTCTCTTGGTGTTCATGTCTGTTCAGTGGATTCAGAGGCTTGTGAGAAAGAAATGGAAGCAGGCAGACAGGAGAGATCTTCTCAATCCAGGAGCATTCTGCTTTCTGCCCAAAACTGTTTGTACAAATTCAAAAAACTCAGGCTGCCCAGCAGGTTAGTCATGTGACTAACTGGTTTGACCATGTCCATTTGTGTATTCGGCCATCTTAGCAGTCAACCTGGAATGCGAGCTCCCCCACCTTCAACGTCTGGTGATCAAAAGTCCATTATGGGTTGAATGTGTCAGGGAATGGCTGCTTTGTCCTTCCAATATGCAAATATCTTTTCCAGCCACAGCTGATCTATTTAACAAGTCCTTTGTTCAATGCAGTAACAGTTTAGAATCAATGTTCATGACAAAATTAATGTGCCTCATTCTTGGCAGGTGGGGGCCTATCATGACAAAGCATAGAAGGAGGTCATTTGGTGTGTTGTGCTATCAATTTAAATGCATGCCCCAGCTTTTTACCTTAACCCTGCAAATTAGTCCTTTACAAATGCATGCCCAATAGACCTTGTAAAAGTTCCTATGGAATCTGATTTCACCACCCTTTCAAGTAGTGTGTTCCAGATCGTAGCAACTCTCAGTGCGAAAAAAATCTCTTCATTCCCCTCTAGTTCTTTTGCAACTCTTTTAAATCTATGACCTTTGGATAGCACCCCATTTGCCAGAGGCAACAGCTCCCCCTTACTTGCTCTATCAAGAAAAACCCTCATAATTTAAAACATCTCTCTTAGGTCTCCCCTTATTGCTATTCATTTCATTGCTGGTTGTGGGATCTTACTCTATTCAAAATGGCTGCAATCTTTGCCTGCATATCAACGTCACTGAACTTACAGAAAAAAATATACTTTAAGCATTGGGCATGTTTTTGAAGGTGATAAAGTACGATATTAATGCAAGATTTCTTTCATTTTAAAGAATTTGATGCTGGCAGTTATTTTGAAATCGAAAGGTAAGTTTGCTGTTTCATGTTCCCTTCGAATGTAACTCATTGATAGATTACAAGAGCACTGTAATTGTCCTGTTCTGCTGCTTACATTTGCCTTTGATATACAAGGGCCCTAGCCATAGTCTTAGTAGGTTGTGAAGTGCTTTGGCAAGTCTTGAAGACATGAAAGGTGCTATTTTAGAGCAAATGCTTTTTCATTCCCCCTTTGATCCATATGAGGTGGAATCAAGCAGAATTTTCCTCCCATCAATGACTTAGTGTTAACATTCTTAACCCAATATTATTCATTGCACAGGTCTAAAAATGAAAGGTCTGCAAAGCTCTATCAAGGCTCAATTTGCTCTCACCAAATTCTTTTCTCTGCTGATTGGCAGGCAGCGTTTGGAGGCAGGAAATGCTGCCTCAGAGGGGTAGAAGTCCTACCCGAGGCCAATTAAGGGTCTGGGACACATAAAATCATGGCATGGCTTCCAGGTCCAGCAGGCTTGACTCTGACTCATTACTCAAATGCAAACCTTGAAGTGTAGAAATTGTCAGTGACGTTATTGTACCAATGTTTCATCAATTTCTTCCACATCGGAACAGGAGTAGCCACAGTGTTTATATGGCTGCTCCAGTTCAGTTTCTGGTCAATGGTAACCCCCAGGAGATTGATGGTGGGCAACTTTTTGGCCAGTGAGCAGGGCCTTCGCCACTGATATAAAATTCTGGCCAATGTTTCTCACCAGTTACTTGACAGCCTCCAACTGCCATGATTTGCAATGGCAAAATATCTTGCATCACAGCTGCTGACATATCACATATTCCTCGTTTGGGCACTTCAAAGTCCCTCACTAACATATAAATTGGTACAGCATCTTGTTTATAATCTAGTACTGTGATCATCAGAAAACATTCCTTTTCAAATTGCCCAATATACCCTTTAAGCCACACATCTCATTTTCATAAACCTTCACACATACTTCTTAATGTGATACAGATGTGATCTGATTTGTCATAGCAAGCCAGTCATGCTAGTCAAACTATAAAGACAAATTTCGACAATGGGAGCACATCTGTACCATGGTAACTGCTGTCAAATTGGGCAGTGGAGGTTGTCACATTACTGAGGTTACAAAAGAGAATGCAGTTATATCTGACAACTTTATGTTCGAAATTCTCACAGGCGTACTCAACCAGCTTTGAAAAAAGTGATATGGACTGCAACACTTCGTTGATGTGATTGATTGTACGCGAGATAGGTATAATCCAGCAGGGATTCCCTGGTGGCTATGCAGCATTGAGAGGTACAGTCTCCAGTTTGAGCATTGGCCAAGATTGAGTTTACTGATTTCAGCAGAGGTCTTGGTGGGGGAGGTGTAACTGTCCTCAATGCCCCAACATTAAAGCAGGGAAACAAACTGACCAAAACTCTTGCTCTCATTGCGATCAAGTGACCCTCTGTCAGAAAGGGGAGGTGGTGGTGTGGTGGTAATGTCACTGGACAAGTAATCAAGAGGTCCAGGCTAATGCTCTGGGGACATGAGTTTGGATCCCACCATATCAGATGATGAAATTTGATTTCAATTAACAAATCTGGAATTAAAAGCTAGTCTAATCATGACCATTAAATTATTGTTGTAAAAACTCATCTGGTTCACCAATGTCCTTCAGGGAAAGAAATCTGTTGTCCTTACCTGGTCTGGCCTCCATGTGACTCCAGACCCCCCCCCCCCCCCCCCCCCCAGCAATGCGGTTGACTGTCAAAATGCCCTCTGAAATGGCCTAGCAAGCCACTCAGTTTAAGGGCAATTTGGGATGGGCAATAAATGCTGGCTTACTCAGTGATACCCACATCCCATAAACAAATAAAAAAAAGTGCATGTGTACAAAATGTTTGGGGAAGACAATGTAAAGTTCCCCATGATAGAAAGAAGATTAAACCCATAGAGCGGGTACAGTGTAGAGTTCAAAAAAAAATTATATGGGTGTCATTGTCAAGGCCACTATTTATTGTCCCTTGAGAAGGTGACGGTGAGCCACCTTCTTGAATCACTGCAGTTCATGTGATGAAGGCACTCCCACAATGCTGTTAGGAAGTAAAGCCTGGCTTGGGTATAAAATTAAAACTCGACCTGACCACAGCTGATCTGAACCCCACCCGAGTCCTTTCATTTTCTTTGTACGCGACCCGACCTGATCCAACATGAATACCGTTCATCTGTTCAGGCAGCAGACTATTCCTGCAGATGGAGTCATGGATGAGCCTGATCCCATGACTTCCTGGAAGCAGCAGTGTCTAGCCCGCCCCAACCCGAGCCCGAATGCTGCACTCGGAACATAGACCTGACCCGAACCCGAACCCGACACATGTAGTTGGGTCTCGTCGGGTTTGGGTCAGGTAGCCAGGCTTTATTAGGAAAGGTGTTTCAGGATTTTGACCCGGTGACGATGAAGGAATGGCTGATGCAGACTTCAATCTGCTGTCTGCACTGTTAACAACGAAGTCAGAATGTGGAGACGTTCAATCATAGCATAGAAGGAGGCCATTTGGCCCATCATGCCTGTGCCAGCTCTATGTAATTACAGCAATTCCCCTGCCCTTTCCCCATATCCCAGAAAATTCTTTCCCTTCATGTATTTATAACCAATTCGCTTTTGAAAGTTACTAAATGAATCTGCTTCCCCCGCCCTTTTAGGTAGCACATTCCAGATCACAAATTATTGAGTAAATAAAAAATTCTTCTCCTCTCCCACTCTGCTTCTTTTGATGAGGATCTTCAGTCTGTGTCCTCTGGTTACCCACCCTCCTGCCGATGGAATTCGTTTCTCCTTCTTGGGCAGCTTCCACTTGCCTCCCACAGTGGAAGATCTGACTTTGCCTCAACTCAGCGGAACGGCTGGAAATAGCCAGGGCAGTTAATATGGTTTAAGTGGCACCTTTTCCATTGATGACTATGGTGCTGACAAACGGTTATCGCCATGATATAGGTGGGTACTCAGGACAAGTGACGATGATTTTAAATGCTGGGATTGAGCCAGAAGATATAGCAACGTGCATAGAATAGTACTCCATTGTGACTCATCCCTTTAGGAAAGACTGGTTAGGGGAGGTGGTTGCATAATGGCAATATCACTGGATGACTAATCCAGAGCCCAGAATGGGGACATGGGCTCAAATCCCACCATGACAGATAGTGAAATTTGAATTCAATTAATAAATCTAGAGTTAAAAAAGCTAGGCTAATGGTGACCATGAAATCATGCTGTAAAAAAATCCATTTGGTTCACTAATATCCTTAAGAAGAAATGTTTTCCCTTAGTGGAGGAGGCATAGATTTAAGGTAAGGGGCAGGAGGTTTAGAGGGGATGTGAGGAATTTTTTTTCACCCAGAGGGTGGTTGGAATTGGAACACACTGCCTGAAGGGGTGGTAGAGGCAGGAACCCTCACAACAGGTGTATCCTAGGATGCTATGGGAAGCAAGGGAGGAGATTGCTGGGGCCCTGGCAGAGATCTTTGCATCATCGTTAGCCACGGGTAAGGTACCGGAAGACTGGAGGATAGCTAATGTTGTGCCTTTATTTAAGAAGGGCAGCAGGGATAAGCCAGGGAACTACAGGCCGGTGAGCCTTACATCAGTGGTGAGAAAGTTATTGGAAGGGATTCTGAGAGACAGGATTTATATGCATTTGGAAAGGCAAGGTCTGATTAGGGATAGTTAGCATGACTTTGTGCGTGGGAAATCATGTCTCACGAATTTGATTGAGTTTTTTGAGGAGGTGACCAAGTGGATTGACAAGGGCAGGGTGGACGACGTTGTCAACATGGACTTTAGCAAGGCCTTTGACAACGTCCCGCATGGTAGGCTGGTCCAGAAGGTTCGAACACATGGGATCCAGGGTGAGCTAGTCAATTGGATACAAAATTGGCTTGGTGATAGGAGGCAGAGGGTGGTAGTAGAGGGTTGTTTTTCAGATTGGAGGCCGGTGACCAGTGGTGTGCCACAGGATTGGTGCTGGGCCCTCTGTTGTTTGTCATATATATTAATGACTTGGATGAGAATGTAGGGGGCATGATTAGTAAGTTTGCAAATGACACCAAAATTGGTGGTATAGTGGACAGTGAAGAAGGTTGTCTAAGGTCACAACAGGATATAGATCAACTGGGAAAGTGGGCAAGGGATTGGCAAATGGAATTTAAAGCAGACAAGTGCAAAGTGATGCGTTTTGGGAAGTTAAACCAGGGCAGGACATATACAGTGAATTGAAGGGCCCTGGGGAGTGTTGTTGAGCAGAGAGACCTTGGGGTGCAAGTACATAGTTCCCTGAAAGTGGCAACACAGGTAGACAGGGTGGTGAAGAAGGTGTATGGCATGCTTGCCTTCATCGGCCGAGGCATTGAGTACAAGAGTTGGGACGTCATGTTACAGTTGCACATAACGTTGGTTAGACCGCACTTGGAGTACTGTGTGCAGTTCTGGTCGCCGCACTACAAGAAAGATGTGATTAAGCTAGAGAGGGTGCAGAAAAGATTCACAAGGATGTTGCCTGATTTGGAGGGCTTGAGTTATAAAGAGAGGTTGGAGAGGCTGGGTCTGTTTCCCTGGAACGAAGGAGGCTGAGAGGGGACATGATAGAGGCATATAAAATTATGAGAGGCATAGATAGAGTAAATAGCCAGAGTCTGTTTCCCATGGTAGGGGTGACTAAAACTAGAGGGCATAGATTTAAGGTGAGAGGGAGGAGGTTTAAAGGGGATCAAAGGGGTAGATTTTTCACACAAAGAATAGTGGGTATCTGGAATGAGCTGCCAGAGGAGGTGGTGGAGGCAGGAACAGTAGCAACATTTAAGAGGCATCCGGACAGGTACTTGAATGAGCAAGGTATAGAGGGATATGGAATTAATGCAGGCAGGTGGGATTAGTATAGATAGGCATTATGGTCGGTGTGGACCGAAGGGCCTGTTTCTCTGCTGTACGACTCTATGACTCTATAACATTTAAGAAGTATTTAGATGAGCACTTGAGATGCCATAGCATACAAGGCCAAATGGTGAAAAATGGGATCAGAATAAATAGGCTTGATGGCCCACGCAGACACGGTGGGCCGAAGGGCCTGTTTCTGTGCTGTATAACTCTATGACTAAGAGAATAAAATCCTTGTCCAAAAAACTACTTTCTGTATTTATCATAAAATATAATAACAACTTGCATATATATCGCACCTTGAATGTAATGAAAGGTCCTAATCGGGGTGGGGGTGGGGGTCAAAGAGGTACATTTTAAGGAGCCTCTTGAAGGTGGAGAGAGAGAGAGATTTAGGAAGCGAAATCCAGAGCTTCGGCCCTTGGCAGCTAAACAGGCACTGCTTTACAACAAAAAATATCTTTTCATTTCTGCAAGGTTATGGGTTGAGGGAATTCTGAAGAACTTCTCATTTCCGACCTGATATTTGTTAAACTGATTTATTTCTGTGAGCTCTCTCTGCTTCCAGAGGAAGAAGAAAAAAGAAATTCCCCGTGGCTTTTTTCTTGCAAATTCAGGGAAAATTCCAATGCAAGTCAATCCCAAAGGAATAGTTTGTTTAAAGCCGCAAACTGTCAAAGATTCTAAATTTAGAAGTAAACATTTCTCACAGGATGACCCTACACCCCATGCAAACAAGTAAAATGCATTAAAAGGGAGGTATGGATAAAATGCTGGCAAGTTGCAGGGTATTTGTAGATGTTTCGGAAAATAGGTCAATGTACACAGAATTAACCTTTCAGCCAACAGTAAAACACTCTGACGATCAGCGTTAAAGTTATTAGACTTTGATACATAACAGCACTCTCTCACCTCCAAGACAAAAGGTTTTGAGTTCAATAAGAACATAAGAAATAGGAGCAGGAGTAGGCCATTTGGCCCGCCATTCAATTAGATCATGGCTGATCTGTCCCAGACCTATATTTCAAAAATCTATCTACCTCCTCTTTAAATACTGTCAGTGATCTAGCCTCCACAACTCTCTAGGGTAGAGAATTCCAGACATTCACTACCCTCTGAGAGAAGAAATCCCTTCGCATCTCAGTTTTAAATGAGTGTTCCCTTATTCTGTAACTATGTCCCCAAGTTCGAGATTTCCCCATTAGAGGAAACATCTTCTCAACATCCACCCTGTCAAGCCCCCTCAGAATCGTGTACGTTTCAATAAGATCACACCTCATTCTTCTAAACTGTAATGAATAAAGGCCTAACTTGTTTAGCTGTTCTGTATAAGTCAACCCCTTCATCCCAGGAATCAGCCTAGTGAATCTCTTTTGAACTGCCTCCAATGTCAGTATATCCTTTCTTAAATGCGGGGACCAAAACTGTACACAGTACTCCAGGTGTGGCCTCACGAACACCCTGTACGAATGTAACAAGACTTCCCTATTTTTAAACTTCAATCCTCTAGCAATAAAGGCCAAAATTCCATTTGCCTTCTTAATTATTTGTTGCACCTGCATGTTAACTTTTTGTGTTTCATACACAAGAACGCCCAGATCCCTCTGTACTGCACTTTATTGGAGTCTCGCTCCATTTAAATAATAGTCTGCCTTTTGATTCGTCCTACCAAAGTGCATGACCTCACACTTTCCTACATTAAACTCCATCTGCCAAGTTTTTGCCCACTCACTCAACCTATCTGTATCCCCTTGCAGAGTCCTTATGTCCTCATCACAACATGCCCTCCCACCCATTTTTGTATCGTCTACAAATTTCAGATTCCTCTCCAGAGGTTTTCACACTACATTTAGTGCAGACACACACAGTGCATTGCCGAGGGAATGCTGCGATGTCAGGGGTGCCATCTTTTGGATAAGACGTTAAACCGAGGCCCTGGAGAAGAGCCCACGCGATCGAATGCTAAGGGAAAGCAACGGGTTGCTGGACATCTGCCATTTAAACATCACAGAACATAGGAAGGTAATTTGGTTTCACTTAGTTTGAACTTGGTGCCAGGGATTTTATTCTGATGGTGCAGAATAATGTGGGAAGGACAGAGTTTGTTTGAGAAAGAGCAGAGGAAGATAATACTGAAAGTGCTTGGGGAATTCTATTGTACATGGAGAAATTCCTTAAAGGGACAGCTCCAACATTTATCTAAATGCACTTTGTATGAGTGGCTAGCAATCTAATGTTTCTGGTTGTTTGGGAGCTCTATCCTCATGGCCACTGCCTGCTTTCATGTACAGTATTATTTTGGGATTGACCTCCATGGTTGGGTTCTGTTCACAAGTAAAGTTGTGGAGCTCACTGCAATCGATGGTAAGCCTATACACTCTGCATTGGGACTGATCGGTTCAAACATCTGAAGCATTGCTTTAAAGCAGCAAGAGTGTGCTCATGAATCATGCTGATGGTTCTGTGGGTTGACACCATATCAGCACTCAGTTTCAATCATGAAATAAAGAACTTGCATTTATATAGCACCTTTCACCACCACGGGGCGTCCCAAAGCACTTCACAGCTAATAAAGTAATTCTGAAGTGTAGCCACTGTTGTAATGTAGGAAACATGGAAGCCAATTGGTGCACAGGAAGCTCCCACAAACAGGAATGAGTTAATGAGTAATGTGTGATAAACAAAGAATATAGGAACTATTTTGTCTCTTGTCGGGGATCTGACCAGCAGAGGGTGCTGGTCGACTGCCCACTTCAGTGCTGAAGAGGCCTTCATTCCCCAGCCCACCTCCCACCAGCCCATGACTTTGAGGTCCCTGTCTCATTTTAATCTGGCAGGTGAGCTGTGTGGTACCAGACTGGCCTTCTGATCCACTTTGCCAAATTGAGGCCTCAAGGTCAGGCCAGAACAGGGGCCTGCACAGTAAATTATCGGGATTGTGGGGGGTGAATTGTGAAGGGGGCCCAGATTATTTTTGTTGGTGCCTCCTGCTCCTCTGAGGCCCCTAAAAATAACTGGACACGTACCTTTATAAAGTCATAGAGTCATTTACGGCACACAAGGAGGCCATTCAGCCTCTCGAGTCCATGTTGGCTCTCCACGGGGCGGTCAGTCAGTCCCACTCCACGGCTCGATCCCTGTAGCCCTGCAAGTCTATTTCTCTCAAGGTGCCATCCAATTTCCTTTGGAAGTCATTGATTTTCTCTGCTTCCACCACCCTTGTGGGTGGCAAGTTCCAGGTCATTACCACCCGCTGTGTAAAAAGGTTCTTTCTCATTATTCCCCCTGCCCAAAACCTTCAATCTGTGTCTCCTAGTCCTTGTACCATTTGTTAATGGGAACAGTTTTTCCTTGTCTAACTTATCTAAGCCTGTCATAATCTTGTACCACTCGATGAAATCTCCCCTCAATCTCCTTTATTCTAAGGAGAACAACTCCAGTTTCTCCAACCTAACCTTGTAATTAAAGTCCCCCATCCTTGGAACCATTCTGGTAAATCTCCTCTGCACCCTCTCAAGGACCCTCCAGTCCTTCCTAAAATATGGTGACCAAAACTGGACACAATACCCCTGTTTAGACCTAGCCAGAGATTTATAACTTCCCTGATTTTGTACTCAATCCCTCTATTTATGAAGCCCAAGATCTCAAATGCCTTACTAACCAATCTCTCAATATGTCCTGCCACCTTCAAAGATCAATGCACATGCACTCCCCGGTCCCTCTGCTCCTGCACACTGTTTAGAGCTGTGCCATTAAGTATATAATCGCCTCTTTGTATTCCTTCTGCCAAAATTCATCACCTCACACTTGTCAGTATTAAATTCCATCTGCCACCTGTCTGTTCATTCTGCTAGCCTATCTATGTCCTGTTACAGGCAGTTCATATCATCCTCACTGTTTGCTGCACATCCAAATTTAGTATCAGCAGATTTTGAGATTCTTTGTATTCCAAGATCCAAGTCGTTTAAGTGCTATGGCCTGGCCTCTTTGGTTCTGTCTGTGAGACTGGTTGGAGTGAGCACAACGCAGGTTCCGCCCATTCCCAACCTAAAAGGAAGATCGTGGTTCAGTATATGTCATAGGACCTGGATTTCCATACTAAAAGGAACCTGTCATATGGATCAGGTAGATGTTCTGGACAGCCAGCAGTAGGAACCCTCCCCCGTCACATTTCAAAGTGATGCCAACACATCGTCAACGTTAAAGAAAGAAAGATTTGCATTTATATTGTTTATTTCATGAGGTCTGGACATCCTAAAGTGCTTTACAGCAAATGAAGTACTTTTTGAAGTGTTGTCATTGCGGCAGCCAATTTGCGCACAGCAAGGTCCCACAAACAGTAATGTGATGATGACCAGATAATCTGTTTTGAATGATGTCGATTGAGGGATAAAGGACAGGACAGGACATGGGGAGACCTCTCCTGTTCTTCACAATGGTGCCGTGGGATCTCTTACGTCCACTTGAGAGCGCAGGCAGGGCTTTAGTTTCATGTCACATCCAAAATACAACACCTCCAACAGTGCAGCACTCCCTCGGTACTACACTGGAGCGGCAGTCTATATTTTTGTTCTCATGTCATTGAAGTAGGACTTGAACCTGCAATGGTCTGACGCAGAGGTGAGACTGCTACCAATTGCACCACAGCTGACTGTGCATGGAGGCAATCGGTCCATTGTGAGGCTGTTATCACTTCATCAATACCAGGCAAAGTCAGGCAAAATAACCTCATTAATTTGGGGATGATCCAAGTCCTGTGTAAGTATGCCAGCAGTAATTAACACCATACAGTGAATGCATGTATCGACACCTCCAACAACAATTTCAATACAGGTGGAGACTAGGTAGAAAATGTGAGTAGGGGAACACTTAGGGGACAGTGAGCATCCATCATAAGGTTTAAGTTACCTATGGAAAAGGACAAGAAGCAATCCAGAGTATAAATAATCGGAGGAGGACCAACTTTAATGGGGTGATAACGAATTTGGCTCAGGTAGATTGGAATAAAAAATTGGCAAGCAAAACTGTAACTAAACAATGGACAGCATTTAAAGAAGAGATAGTTCAGGTACAGTCAAGGTACATTTCCACAAGGGGGAAAGGTAGGGAAAATAAATCCAAAGATTCCTGGATGATGAAAGACATTGAGAGTAAGCAGAAAAAGGGTGCATATGACAGATGTCAGGTGGTAATGCAATTGAGAACAAGGCTGAATATAGAAGGTTCAAAGGGGAAATGAAAAAACATAAGAAATAGCAGGAGTAGGCCATTCAACCTCTCAAGCCTGCTCTACCATTCAATAAGATCATGGCTGATCTGACTGCGACCTTAACTCCACTTTCATGCCTGCCCCTTCATAATCCAGATTAAAAATCTGTCTAATTCCGCCCTGAGTATATTCAATGATGCAGCCTCCACTGCTCTCTGGGGAAGAGAATTCCAAAGATTAGTGATCCTCAGAGAAGAAATTCTTCCTCATTTCCATCTTAAATGGGAGACACCTAATTCTGAAACTCTGCCCCTAGTTTGAGATTCTCCCGCGAGGGGTAACATCCCCTCAGCATCCACCCTGTCAAGTCCCATCAGAATTTTATATGTCTCAATAAGATTACTTCATTCATCTAAACTCCAATGAGCATAGGCCGAACCTGCTCAACCCCATTATCCCAGGAATCAACCGAGTGAACCTTCTCTGAACAACTACCAATGCAAGTATATCCTTCCTTAAATAAATGAATGAATGAAATTAATGAATGAATACTTCACATCTGTCTTCACCCAAGAGAATGAGGATGTAGATGTGGAATTCAGAGAGAGACTGTGAGGTTCTTGAGCAAATTGTCATAGGGAGTGACAAGGTATTGGAGGTTTTGGAAGGCTTAAAAGTAGACAAAGCTCCAGGTCCGGATGATTTGTGTCCCAGGATGCTGTGGGAGGAGAGGCTGGAGATTGCAGGGGTTCTGACCCTAATTTTTAATTCCTCTCTGGTCACGGGGGAGGTGCCAGAGGACTGGAGAACAGCTAATGTGGTCACACTATTTAAGAAAGGTTGTAGAGGTAAGTCAGGGAACTACAGACCAGTGAGTCTCACGTCAGTGGTAGGGAAACTATTGGAGAAAATTCTGAAGGAGAGAATCTATCACCACTTGGAGAGGCAAAGTTTGATTAGGAATAGTCAGCATGGCTTTGTCAGAGGGAGGTCATGCCTAACAAATTTGATTGAATTTTTTGAGCATGTGACCAGGTGTGTAGATGAGGGTAGTGCAGTTGATGTAGTTTACATGGATTTCAGCAAAGCCTTTGACAAGGTCCCACATGGGAGACTTATCAAGAAAGCAAATGCATATGGGATACAAGGTAACTTGATAAGGTGGATTCAAAATTGGCTTAGTTGTAGGAGAGAGAGAGTGATGACAGACAGCTGTTTTAGTGACTGGAAGCCAGTGTCCAGTGGCGTACCACAGGGATCTGTGCTGGGTCCCCTATTGTTTGTCATTTATATAAACGACATATATGACTATGTGGGGGGTAGGATCAGTAAGGTTGCGGATGACACAAAGATTGGTCGAGTGGTTAACAGCGAGGTGGAGTGTCTTAGGTTACAAGAAGATATAGATGGGATGGTCAAATGGGCAGAAAAGTGGCAGATGGAATTTAACGCTGAAAACTGTGAGGTGATACACTTTGGAAGGAGTAATGTGACACGGAATTATTCAATGAATGGCCTGACACTGGGAAATTACGAGGAACAAAGGGACCTTGGCGTGTTTGTCCATAGATCTCTGAAGGCAGGTGGTCAGGTTAATAGGGTGGTGAAAAATATGGGACACTTGCCTTTATCAATCGAGGCATAGATTACAAAATCAGGGAGGTCATGTTGGAGTTATACAGAACTTTGGTAAGGCCACAGCTGGAGTACTGTGTGCAATTCTGGTCGCCACATTTTGGAAGGATGTGAGTGCATTGGAGGGGGTACAGAGGCGATTCACCAGGATGGTGCCTGGGATGGAACATTCAAGCTATGAAGAGAAGTTGGATAGGCTTGGGTTGTTTTCACTGGAGCAGAGAAGACTGAGGGGTGACCTGATCGAGGTGTACAAGATTATGAGGGGCATGGACAGGGTGGATAGGGAGCAGCTGTTCCCATTAGTTGAAGGGTCAGTTACGAGGGGTCACAAGTTTAAGGTGCAGGGCGGGAGGTTTAAGGGGGATTTGAGGAAGAACTTTTTTACCCAGAGGGTGGTGACGGTCTGGAATGCCCTGCCTGGGAGGGTGGTAGAGGCAGGTTGCCTCACATCCTTTAAAAAGTACCTGGATGAGCACTTGGTACGTCATAACATTCAAGGCTATGGGCCAAGTGCTGGCAAATGGGATTAGGTAGACAGGTCAGGTGTTTTAATGTATCGGTACAGACTCGATGGGCTGAAGGGCCTCTTCTGCACTGTATTACTCTGTGATTCTGAAGGAGACCAAAACTGTATGCAATACTCTCAGTCGAGTCTCACCAATGCCCAGTACAGTTGTAACAAGACTTCCCTACTTTTAAACTCCATCACCCTTGCAATTAAGACCAACATTTCATTTTCCTTCCTGATCACTTACTGTACTTGCTTGCTAACCTTTTGTGATTCATGTACAAGGGCACAGAGATCCCTCTGTACTGCAGCTTTCTGTACTCTCACTCCATTTAAATAATATGTTTGTTTCCCTATTCTTCCTACCAAAATGGATAACCTCATGTTTCCCACATTATACTCCTTCTGCCAAATTTTTGCCAACTCACATACTATCTATATTCCTTTGCAGACTCCGTGTCCTCCTCACAACTTGCTTTCCTACCTATCTTTGTAGGCTACAATATACTCTGTTCCTTCATCCAAGACATTAATATAGATTGCAAATAGTTGAGGCCACAGCACTGATCCTTGTGGCACTCCACTAGTTACAGTTTACTTAGCTTAAAATGACCCATTTATCCCAAATCTCAGTTTTCTATTAGTTAGCCAATCCTCTATCCATGCTAATATAATACCCCGAACACCATGAGCTCTTATCTTGTATAGTAATCTTTTATGTGGCACCTTATCAAATGTCTTTTGGAGATTCAAATGCACTACATCTACTGATTCCCCTTTCTCCACCCTGCTTGTTACATCCTCAAAGAACTCTAATAAAATTTGTAAAACACAATTTCCCTTTCTTAAAACCATGTTGACTCCGTTTGATCCTATTATGATTTTCTAAATGTCCTGCTACGACTTCCTTGGATTCCAGCAATTTCCCTTTGACAATTGTTAGGTTAACTGGCCTATAGTTTCCTGCTTTCTGTCTCCCTTCTTTCTTGAATAGGGGTGTTACATTTTCAGTTTTCCAATCCACTGGGACCTTTGCAGAATCTAGGGAATTTTGGAAGATTGCAACCAATGCATCTAGTATCTCTGCAGCCATTTCTTTTAAGACCCTAGGATGCAGGCCATCAGGTCCAGGAGCTTTGTCAGCCATTGGTCGTTTCTCCAGTACTTTGTCTCTGGTGATAGTGATTGTTTCAAGTGTTATGACTGAGGCGGGAGGAATGCACTGTCTTTTCTAGTTCCACTTCGCCACAGGTCACAACATATATTTAAATGTTTACCCGGTTACCGATACAGCCAATCATATACTCCAATTTTTATCCCAGAATAAAATAGACCAACCAGGTTTCTTTAATAAACCACACAACTATCAGTTTATTATAAAACAAAACTTAACCAGTAATGAAGCAAAGCATTAATGCAGAGTTGGAAATATGAAAGTTCCCTTTTTAAAATTCCCCAATTATACTCACACAGCTAAGGAAGTTAAGGTTGGTTTCAAATTGAAAGAAAAGCCGCACAATCCTGCGAAGAATATTGGTAGGCCAGGGGAAATTGTAAAAACCAACAAAAGATGACTTAAAAAAAGAGGGAGAAATTAGAATATGAGAGTAAACTACCAAGAAATATAAATACAGACAGTAAGAGCTTCTACAAATATATAACACGGAATAGAGTAGCTAAAATAAACTTTGGTCCCTTAGAGGATGAGACTACGGAATTAATAATGGGGAGCAAAGAAATGGCAGAGACTTTGAACAAATATATTGAACCTTTCTTCATGGTAGAAGACAGTAAGGGAATCCCAAGAATAGTAGAAAATTATGGGGGGAAATATGCGAGGAACTTGTGTTATGAAAGAGCTTCTATTTTTTTAACATTCTATTTTTTGAGGATTTATGTTAAAACTGAAAAGATTCCATGGATGTATTTTTTATATCAAATTCACTGAAAGGACACTTGAGATGTTGCTTGAGAAACACCTGTGCTGGAAGTCATATGCTTTCGGCTCAGTAAACAACAGAGCCCTTGGTGACCTGGGGAAAGTGGTTACAGAGAAGCCACATGTCAAAGTTTATGGAGGTCAGTCGATCGACTGTCTGTTTGTGGTTTGGACATTGTGCAGCAGTTGGGGTGTGAACTGTTTGAAAATAGTTGTTGTTTTCCTACCAAGGAAAAAAAGAAACCATCTAGTTCACCTCCTTCTCTACCTCTTTGAAGAAATCCTGCAAAGATCCAGTGTGGGAGAGCTAAAATCCCTGATGCTGCATCGCTCCTGAGAAGTTGAAAAAATCCTGCAATTCAAGTGTGTGCTGGCGGAAAGTCCTCATGACACATTTCTCCTAGAAAGCCTACTAAAATAATTCTCGACATCTTCAGAATGGACTGCTTCTGAAATGATCCCAGTGACCCATCTCTGTATACATGGATGCCAGACCAAAAATATAGGACAACTGACTTCCTTTCATATCTTTTTTTTTCATCAAGACTTAGCAAGTATTTGGCCAAAGTAGTTTATATTTTGTCTTTTTTCTATAACAGACCTCTGCAGAGAGAACTTTGGGGTTTTTTCATCCTTCCCGTAGAGTCTTTCTTTCTCAATGGAATATATCTTTGTTGAGAGTTATGAAATATCTCCTTAAATGTCTGGCACTGCTTCTCTACCTTCAGAACTTTTAACCTGTTTTCCCAGCCCACTTTAGCCAACTCTGTCTTCCCACCTCAGTAATTGCCTTTATGTATGTTTAAGACATTAGTTTTGGCCCAAGTTTCTCACCTTCAAACGGAATGTGAAATTCTATCATTTTATGATCACTCTTCCCAAGAGGATCCCTTACTGTGTGATCATTAATTGATCCTGTCTCATTACACAAAATAAATAAGAGAAGCAAAGAAAGAGTATGAGAAGAGATTGGCAGATAACAATAGGAATCCAAAGTCTTCAATAGGCATATAAATAGTAAAGGGTGGTAAAAGGAGGAGTGGAGCCAATTAGAGACCTAAAATGGGATTTATGCATGGAGACAGGGGCATAGCTATGAACTAAATGAGTACTTTGCATCTGTCTTTACCAAGGAAGAAGATGTTGCCAAAACCAGTGCAAGAGGAGCTGCTTGCATCACTAGATGGGCTAAAAATTGATAAAGAGGAGGTATTAAATAGGCTGGCTGTATTTAAAGTTGATAAGTCACTTGGACTGGATGAGATGCATCAAAGGATACTGAGGGAAGTGAGAGTGGAAAGTGTGGAAGTACTGTCCATAATTTTCCAGTCATACTTAGAAACAGGGGTGGTGCTAGAGGACTGGAGAATTGTAAATGTTACACACTTGTTCAAAAACGTGTGTAAGGATAAGTCCAGCAACTACAGGCCAGTCAGTTTAACTTCAGTGGTGGGAAAGCTTTTCAAAACAATAATTTGGGACATCATTAACTTGGACAAATGTGGATTATTTAAGGAAAGCCAGGACGGATTTGTTAAGGGCAAATCATGCTTAATCAAATTGGTTGAGTTTTTTGATGAGATAATAGCGAGGGTTGATGAGTGTAATGCAGTTGATGTGGTGTACATGAACTTCCAAAAGGTATCTGATAAAAAAAGCACATAACAGGCTTGTCAGCAAAGTCAGACCCAATGGAATAAAAGGGACAGTAACAGCATGGATACAAAATTGGCTGAGTGACAGGAAACAGAGTCATGGTGAATGGTTGTTTTTCAGACTGGAGGATGGTATAAAGTGGAGTTCCCCAGGGGTCAGTGTTAGGACCCCTGCTTTTCTTAATCTATATTAATGACCTAGACTTGGGTGTCTAGGACACAACTTGAAAATTTGCAGATGACATAAAACCTGGAAATATTGTGAACAGTGAGGAGAATAGTGGTAAACTTCGAGAGGACAGAGTCAGGAGGGTGGAACGTGCAGACAAATGACAGGTGAAATTTAATGCAGAGAAGTGTGAAATGATTCATTTTGGTAGGAAGAACAAGGAGAGATAATATAAATTAAAGGGTACAATTCTAAAGGGGGTGCAGGAGTAGAGGGACCTGGGGGTATATGTGCACAAGTCATTGAAGGTGGCAGGGCTTTTTGAGAAAGTGGTTAATAAAGCATGTGGGATTCTGGGCTTTATAAATAGGGCATAGTGTACAAGCAAGGAAGTTATGTTAAATCTGTATAAAACACAAGTTTGGCCCCTACTGGAGTACTGTGTCCATTTCTGGGCATCACACTTTAGGAAGGATGGGCAAGGATTAGATAGGGTGCAGAAAAGATTCACAAGAATCATTCCAGGGATGAGAGACTTCAATCACATGGATAGGTCGGAGAAGCTAGGGCTGTTCTCCTTGGAGAAGAGAACATTAAGAGGAGATTTGATAGAGGTGTTCAGAATCACAAGGAGTCTGGGCAGAGTAGATAAGGAGAAAGTGTTCTCCCTCGGTGAAAGGATCCAGAACCAGGGGACACTGATTTAAGATGATTGGCAAAAGGAGCAACAGCGACATGAGGACAAACTTTTTACGCTGCGAGTGGTTATGATCTGGAATGCACTGCCTGAGACTGTGGTGGAGGAAAATTCAATTGAGGGCTTCAAACAAAAGTGAATTGGATAATCATCTGAAGAGAAAAAAAAATTGCAGGGCGACGGGAAAAAGGCAGCGAGTGGGACTAGGTGAGGTTTTCTTGCAGAGAGCTGGCATGGAGACAATGGGTTGAATGGCCTTCTTCTGTGCTATAACCATTCTATTATTCTATTATTTTATGTCCCTCACCCCACATTACTCTGCTGATTGCACACTCACAGTGAAGGATTGAGAAATTTCTCCAGCTCATATGAGATTGGGGTTTTCACAAACATTATGGAGAGTTGCAGTAGGTCATCAGCAAAGCACGATTTTTTATGGGAAGAATATTTATGAAACATGTCCTCACTTCTGCCCTCGGTCTGCTTGCAAAGGTATGGTGGCTCAGAAATTCGATGCTGCCTGAATCGTGCGATCCCTGTGGAGCACACACTGTACGTGCCTAATGAGACTATCACATGCTACTAGTCTAGTTAATCCAAAAGCCTGGACTAATGATCTGGAGCCGTAAGTTCAAGTCCCACTGTGGCAACTGTGGAATTTAAATTCAGTTAATTAAATAAATCTGAAAATAAAAAAAAAAACAAGTCTCAGTAATGGTGATCATGCTTCTTTTGGCTTCTTTTTTCTTTTGGGCCTCCTTATCTCGAGAGACAATGGATACGCGCCTGGAGGTGGTCAGTGGTTTGTGAAGCAGCGCCTGGAGTGGCTATAAAGGCCAATTCTGGAGTGACAGGCTCTTCCACAGGTGCTGCAGAGAAATTTGTTTGTTGGGGCTGTTGCACAGTTGGCTCTCCCCTTGCGCCTCTGTCTTTTTTCCTGCCAACTACTAAGTCTCTTCGACTCGCCACAATTTAGCCCTGTCTTTATGGCTGCCCGCCAGCTCTGGCGAATGCTGGCAACTGACTCCCACGACTTGTGATCAATGTCACACGATTTCATGTCGCGTTTGCAGACGTCTTTATAACGGAGACATGGACGGCCGGTGGGTCTGATACCAGTGGCGAGCTCGCTGTACAATGTGTCTTTGGGGATCCTGCCATCTTCCATGCGGCTCACATGGCCAAGCCATCTCAAGCGCCGCTGACTCAGTAGTGTGTATAAGCTGGGGGTGTTGGCCGCTTCAAGGACTTCTGTGTTGGAGATATAGTCCTGCCACCTGATGCCAAGTATTCTCCGAAGGCAGCGAAGATGGAATGAATTGAGACGTCGCTCTTGGCTGGCATACGTTGTCCAGGCCTCGCTGCCGTAGAGCAAGGTACTGAGGACACAGGCCTGATACACTCGGACTTTTGTGTTCCGTGTCAGTGCGCCATTTTCCCACACTCTCTTGGCCAGTCTGGACATAGCAGTGGAAGCCTTACCCATGCGCTTGTTGATTTCTGCATCTAGAGACAGGTTACTGGTGATAGTTGAGCCTAGGTAGGTGAATTCTTGAACCACTTCCAGAGCGTGGTCGCCAATATTGATGGGTGGAGCATTTCTGACATCCTGCCCCATGATGTTCGTTTTCTTGAGGCTGATGGTTAGGCCAAATTCATTGCAGGCAGACGCAAACCTGTCGATGAGACTCTGCAGGCATTCTTCAGTGTGAGATGTTAAAGCAGCATCGTCAGCAAAGAGGAGTTCTCTGATGAGGACTTTCCGTACTTTGGACTTCGCTCTTAGACGGGCAAGGTTGAACAACCTGCCCCCTGATCTTGTGTGGAGGAAAATTCCTTCTTCAGAGGATTTGAACGCATGTGAAAGCAGCAGGGAGAAGAAAATCCCAAAAAGTGTGGGTGCGAGAACACAGCCCTGTTTCACACCACTCAGGATAGGAAAGGGCTCTGATGAGGAGCCACCATGTTGATCATGAAATGAGTTGTAAAAACCCATCTCATTCACTAATACACTTCAGGGCAGGAAGCCTGCTGTCTTTAGCCAGTCTGGCCAATGTGTGACTCCAAACCCATAACAAAGATTCTGAACTGCCCCTTGAAGTGCCCAGCAAGCCACTCGGTTATATTTTAAAAAGGTGGCTCACCAGCAATTAGGGATAGACAATGATCTTGTCAGAGACACTCACATCCTGTGAATCAATTCTTTAAAAAATGACCTGCAGCAGAACCATGGAAAATTCACCTCATTGCCAGTGCCATTTGTAACCCCAGAGGCCGATCGCCAGTCAAAGGAAGGGAAGCTACTTTGTCCTGCTGGGATGCTCTCAGGTGAGTCTGGGATAGGGTTGTCAACTCTGATTGGATGTATTGATTGATACCATAGTGTCATTTATGACACAGAAGGAGGCCATTCGGTCCATGCCAGCTCTCCACAGAGCAAACTGGTCAGTCCCACTCTCCAGTTCGATCCTGCAGCCCTGCAAGTTTATTTCCTTCAAGTGCCCATCCAATTTCCTTTTGAAATCATCGATTGTTTCCACTTCCATCACCCGAGTAGGCACCAAGTTCCAGGTCAATACCACTACCTTCAATCTGTGTCCCCTTGTCCTTGTACCATCTGTTAATGGGAACAGAGTTTTCTTGTCTACCTTCTACCTTATCTAAGCCTGTAAACCTGTCATAATCTTGCATACCTCCATCAAATCTCTCCTCAATCTCCTTTGCTCCAAGGAGAACAACCCCAGCTTTTCCAACATAACCTCGTAACTAAAATCCCCCATTCCTGGAACCATTCTGGTAAATCTTCTCTGCACCCTCTCAAGATCTCTCACATCCTTTTGAAAATGTGGTAACCAGAACTGGACACAATACTCTAGTCAGGACCTAACCAGAGCTTTATAAAGGTTCAACATAACTTCCCTGCTTTTGTACTCAATGCTTCAATTTATGACACCCTAGATCCCATATGCTTTTGCTAACCACTCTCTCAATAAGTCCTAAAAACAGAAAGTGCTGGGATTACTCAGCAGGTCAGGCGACATCTGTGGAGAGAGAAGCAGAGTTAACGTTTCATGATGAAGGTCACATACTTTGTTAATGGCACAATTCTAAAGAGTGTGCAGGAAGTCTATATTGCCTCTCCTTATTCGTTCTGCCAAAATGCATCACCTCACACTTGTCTGTATTCAATTCCATCTGCCACCTCTCTGCCCCTTCTGCTAGCCTATGTCCTGTTGCAGGCAGCTTGTATCATCCTCACTGTTTGCCACTCCTCCAAACATGTTTCATCACATCGCAAAAAGTGCTGGAAATACTCAGCAGGTCTGGCAGCATCTGTGGAGAGTGTTAACCTTTCAGGTCATCTGATGAATGGTCACAGACCTGAAACGTTAACTCTGCTGCTCTCTCCACAGATGCTGCCAGACCTGCTGAGTATTTCCAGCACTTTTTGCTTTTATTTCAGATTTCCAGCATCTGCAGTATTTTGCTTTTATTTCATCACATCACCTTTGGCTCCAACCACTTTGTCCAGTCAGTTTTCTTTTTACCTCATCGCTAATATTTTTATATCGAATAAAATTGTTCAAGGAAAGAAAATAATTTTTTCATGCCTCTATGATTTTTCTTCCAGGTGTTGCTCCCAGCAGTGTACAGGAGATTAATCGTTTCTTTCTGGAAACTCCAAGTCGATCCTGGAGTGTTGGCAAGGGAAGGGGAGAGAATATTGGGAAGGTGGGCAAGAGGTGACTGATTGCTTCTTGCAATTTTAATGTGGAGCTGGGTGTAGCCAACATGCTTCTACCAGCTCCACATTCAGGTAAATCCAAAGCTTTTAACTTACCTTTCAGGTGGCAGCCTTGAAGGGCCATTAGTTTGACTGCTGTGCATTTGAGTAAACTGACATCATATGCATGGTGAAGTCAGTTACAAACTCATTCTACATAGGAACTTGAAAGAGGAGTTAAGGCCCCATTTGCGTAAGTAATAAGCTTAACACCTATTTCAGGCAGGAATTCTGGACAACGACAGTGCATGGTAACCAATATAGCATGTGGCGCACTGCCACTGTAATCTGAGCACATACACACCACCTGCAATATTGAGTCCTGCAGCACCTGATTTCACCTGAAATATAGGCCCTAAGCAGTTGAATAATGAAGCCATTAAGTGTTACTTCCAAGGCTTAAAAAGCAATGAAAATGGACATTTCTACTTGTCTTCCTTAAAAGCTCTTATCGCTTTTAATTAGAGTAATTTAAACTTGAGTTTGGTTTGAGGAATGGAAGAAGTGAAGTGATTTTAAACCACTTTCTGAAAGTTGTTTTGTTTCTGAGGTCAGTGGTTAAGAGTTATGACTGCTGCATTTTTCCAATACCTTTGAATTATCCCTTGACCTACCTGGCAATACTTTAATCTCTCTGAATCTGCAAAGTGAGGGAGTTGCAGCCCGTTCCGAGATTTAACTTCATCATTCAGGTTAATACTCCAGGGCTGTACTCTTGGAGATACTGTTGATTAGGTTGTATGTTAAACTGATATGCCAGCTACTGGTTCAGTGGATGAGAACAATCCCATAGGACCACAGAATCGTTTCAGTGCAGGAGGCTGCCATTTGGCCCATTGTGTCCGCACTGGTTCTCTGAAAGAGCAGTTCCCTCAGATCCATTCGCCCGCCTTCTCCCCGTAACCCTACACATTCTTCCTTTTAATATAACAGCCTAATTCCCTTTTGAATGCTTCAATTGAACCTGCCTCCATCACGTTCTCAGGTAGCACATTCCAGACCTTAACCGCTCGCTGCGTAAAAAAGTTTTTCCTCATGTCACTTTTACTTCTCTTACCAAATACTTTAAATCTGTGCCCTCTCGTTCTCAATCATTTCACGAGTGGGAACAGTTTCTCTCTATCTACTCTGTCCAGCCCCTCATGATTTTGAATACCTCTATCAAATCACCTCTCAGCCTTCTCTTCTCCGAGGAACACAATCCTAACTTCACCAGTGTATCTTCATAACTGAAGTTTCTCATTCCTGGAACCATTCTTGTGAATTTTTCTGTACTTTCTCCAATGTCCTCACTTTCTCTATGCTCCTATTAATAAAGCCCAGGATACTGTATGCTTTATTAACCGCTGTCTTAACTTGTCCTGCCACCTTCAATGACTTATGCACATATACACTCAGGTCCCTCTGCTCCTGCACCCTTTATTTTATATTCTCTTTCCATGTTCTTCCTACCAGAATGAATCACTTCACATTTCTCTGCATTGAACTTCATCTGCCACCTGTCTGTCCATTCCACCAACTTGTCTATGTCCTTTTGAAGTTCTACACCATCCTCCTCACAGTTCACAATGCTTCAAAGTTTCATATCATCTGCAAACTTTGAAACTGTGCCCTTTACACCAAGGTCTAGGTCATTAATATATATCAGGAAAAGCAAGGATCCCAACACTAATCCCTGGGGAACTCCACTACAAACCTTCCTCCAGCCCGAAAAACATCCATTAACCACTACTCTTTGTTTCCTGTCACTCACCCAATTTTGTATCCATGTTGCTACCGTCCCTTTTATTCTATGAGCTACAAGTTTGCTCACAAGTTCATTGTGTGGCATTGCATCAACCGCCTTTTGAAAGTCCATGCACACCACATCAATAGCATTACCCTCATCAGCCCTCTCTGTTACCACCTCAAAACTCCAGAAAGTTAGTTAAACATGATTTTCCCTTAAGAAATCTATGCTGGCTTTCATGTGACTATTAATTTTGTCCTGAATTATTTTCTCTAGACGTTACCCCACCACCAAAGTTAAACTGACTGGCCTGTAGTTGCTGGGCTTATCTTTACACCCTTTTTTGAACAAGGATTTAACGTTTGCAATTCTCCAGTTCTCTGGCACCACCCCCGAGTCTAAGGAAGACTGAAAAATTATGACCAGTGCGTTTGCGATTTACACCCTCACTTCCCTCAGTATCCTTGGATGCATCTCAACTGGTCCTGGTGTTTTATCCACTTTAAGTACAGACAGCCTAATACTTCCTCTTTATCAATTTTAAACCCCTCTAGTGCCTGACTTATCTCCTCTTTCACCATTGCCTGGGTTGCATCTTCTTCCTTAGTAAAGACAGATGCAAAGTATTCATTTAAACCTCAGCTATGTCCTCTGCCTCCATGTGTAAATCCGTTTTCTAGTCCCTAATCAGCCCACTCCTCCTTTTACCACCCTTTTACTATTTATTTGCCTATAGAAAACTTTGGGACTTCCTTTAATGCTAGCTGCCAGTCTCTTTTCATGCTCGCTCATTGCTTCTCTTATTTGCTTTTTCACTTCCCCTTATTTGCTCTTAGTCCTTTTCCATGGTCAGCCTAAACCTTATGATACAATGATCACTATCCCCTAAATGATCTCCTACTGATAGACCACTTGGTCCATCTCATTCCCATTTCTTATTGGACTAGCAACATACTGTTGTAGAAAATCTTCCTGAACACACTCTAGGAACTCTTGCCTCTCACTGCCCTTTACACTATTACTATCCCAGTCTATAAAGTCAGAATTATACAGCACAGAAACAGGCCCTTTGGTCCATCATGTCTGTGCTGGCCATCAAGCACCGAACTATTCTAATCCCATTTTCCAGCACTTGGCCCGTAGTCTTGTATGTTATGGCATTTCAAGTGTTCATCTAAATACTTCTTAAATGTTGAAGGTTCCTGCCTCTACCACCTCTTCAGGCAGTGCGTTCCAGATTCCAACCATCCTGAGTGAAAAACTTTTCCTCTAAACCTCCTCCCTTAAATCTATGCCCCCTGTTATTGACCCCTCCGCTAATGGAAAAAGTTTCTTCCTATCTAACCCATCAATGCCCCTCATAATTTTGTATACCTCAATCATGTCCCCCCTCAACCTCCTCTGCTCTAAGGAAAACAACTTTAGCCTTTTCAGTCTCTCTTCATAGCTGAAATGCTCCAGCTCAGGCAACGTCCTGGTGAATCTCCTCTGCACCCTCTCCAGTGCAATCACATCCTTCCTATAGTGTGGTGCCCAGAACTGTACGCAGTACTCCAGTTGTGGCCTAACTAGCATTTTATACAGCTCCATCATAACCTCCCTGCTCTTATATTCTATGCCTCGGCTGATAAAGGCAAGTATCCCATATGCCTTACTAACCACCTTATCTACCTGTGCTGCTGCCTTCAGTGATCTATGGACAAGTACAGCAAGGTCCCTCGGACCCTCTGTACTTCCCAGAGTCCTACGATCCATTGTATATTCCCTTGCCTTGTTAATCCTCCCAAAATGCATTACCTCACACTTCTCAGATTAAATTCCATTTGCCACAGCTCTGCCCATCTTACCAGCCCATCTATATCGTCCTGTAATCTAAGGCTTTCCTCCTCACTATTTACGACACCACCAATTTTCGTGTCATCTGCAAACTTACTGATCATACCTCCTATATTCACGTCTAAATCATTAATGTACATTGCAAACAGCAAGGTCCCAGCACCGATCCCTGTGGTACACCACTGGTCACAGGCTTCCACTCGCAAAACCAACCCTCAACCATTACCCTCTGCCTCCTGCCACTAAGCCAATTTTGGATCCAATTTGCCAAATTACCCTGGATCCCACGGGCTCTTACCTTCTTGACCAATCTCCCATGTGGGACCTTATCAAAAGCCTTACTGAATTCCATGTAGACTACATCAACTGCTTTACCCTCATCTACACATCTATTCACCGCCTCGAAAACTTCAATCAAGTTAGTTAGACACGATCTCCCCCTGACAAAGCCATGCTGACTACCCCTGATTAATCCCTGCTTCTCCAAGTGGAGATTAATCCTGTCCCTCAGAATTTTTTTCCAATAGTTTCCTAACCACTGATGTTAGACTCACCGGCCTGTAATTACCTGTTTATTCCTGCTACCCTTCTTGAATAATGGTACCACATTCGCTGTCCTCCAATCCTCTTGTACCTTTCCTGTGGCCAGAGAAGATTTGAAAATTTGTGTCGGAGCCCCCGCTATCTCCTCCCTTGCCTATGTTTGGATAATTAAAGTCCCTCATTAGAACTACCCTATAATTTTTGTACTTCTTTGTAATTTTCTCGCAAATTTGTTCCTCCACGTCCTTCCCACTAGCTGGTGGCCTATAGACAACACCAAGCAATGTAGCCGAACTTTTTATGTTCTTTAGCTCCAGCCAAATTGATTCTGTCCTCGACCCCTCTGGGACATCCTTTTTCTCCAGCGCTGCAATGCTCTGCTTAATCAATACCGCCATCCTTCCCCCTTTTCTTCCCTTTCCCATCTTTCTTCAATACCTTGTATCCAGGAATATTTAACACCCAGTCCTCCCCTTCTTTGAGCCGGGACCTTATTATCGCCACATCATCTTATTTCCACATGGCAATCTGCGCCTATACCTCACCAATCTTATTTACCACACTCCGTGTATTCACATACATGCACATTAACCCTGATTTAGACTTTATTACTTTCTTCCTTACTCTGACCCCACCTAATAACTTACTATTCCCCCACTCACTATCTCCCCCAGTATTCTGTGCAACTTTGTATTCCTCTCTAATATCTGCTCCTGGTTGCCACACCCCTGACAAGTTATCAGTTCTGCATCCCTCCAATCAGAGCTCCCTCTCAGGTTCCCATCCCCCTGACAATTTAGTTTAAACTCTCCCCAACAGCATGAGCAAATCTCCCTGTGAGGATATTTGTCCCAGTCCTAAGATGCAACCGGTCCATCTTGGACAGGTCCCACCTGCCCCAGAACCTGTCCCAATGTCTCAGAAATCTGATGCCCTCCCTCCTGCACCAGTTCTCCAGCCATGTGGAACTGGGAGTAATCCTGAGATTACTGCTTTTGAGGTCCTGCTTCTTAATCTCCTTCCTACTCTCTAAAAACTGTTTTCAGGACCTCATCCCTCTTCTAACCCATGTCATTGGTGCCAACATGGATCACGACCTCTGGCTGTTCACCCTCCACAGAAGAATATCCTGCAGCCACTCCGTGACATCCTTGACCCTGGCACCAGGGAGGCGACACACCATTCTGGAGTCACGTTTCTGCCACAGAAACACCTGTCTGTTCCCCTAACTAATGAATCCCCGGTCACTACTGCTCTTCCACTCCTCTTCCTCCCGTCCTGTGCAGCCGAGCCACCTGTGGTGCCACAAACGTAGCTCAGATTGCACTCCTCTGAGGAACCATTACCCTCACCAATACCCAAAATGGAAAACCGATTCGCGAGTGAGATCATATTGGGGACTCCTGCACTGCCTGCCTGGTTCTTTTAGACTGCCTGGTGGTCACCCATTCCCTATCTGTATGCATGCTTCAAGTGTGACCACCTCCCTAAATGTGCTATCCACGTAGTCCTCCACCTCGTGGATGTACAACAGTGGCTCTAGCTGCCGCTCGAGTTACAAAACCCAGAGCTCAAGCTTCTGCAGCCGATGACACTTCCTTCAGATGTGTTTGTCTAGGACACATGGTGCTTCCATGATTTTCCACATGGCACTGGCTGTACATTTCACTTGGCTGAGCTGCCCTGCCATACCTTAACTTTACAGACTATTTATTATAAGTAGAATCAGGTACTCACTAACCAGCTCTTTCCACTGCACCACAGCAAGAACCAAATACTGGAGCATTAGAAGAGTAGAACAAAAGTAAAAAAATGGAACGCCTCCTCCTCCCTTCACCGAACTCAGCACTCACCAAACTCGAAACTCCACACTTAGCTTGCAATCTGCACTCCCTTTGCAGGCTGCACCCAGAACTCTATTTATACTTTTTGAAGTTAGAAAAGAGCAGGGGATTCTTTCTTAGGCCTTGATTTATATTCTTTCATGTGTTTCTTTGTGTTACCTTACGCAACATAATGAGGTACATGGATTCCAATTTCTTGAAGATCTCGAGAAGGTTTATTTACAGCTAAAATTAATACATACAACACAGAGTAAACTATATACAGCACCTTTGTCTAGGGTGTTGCAATGCAGAGTGACTATGGCTTTTAGTCACAAGACTACATCCTGGTACTTAGCTCATTAGCACACTGAGTTCTTAAAGGGACATCACTCATAAAGCAATCATACAACAGCATCCAGGTAGGTTGACCCGGTTTATGTATCACATTGCTCATTAAAGGATTGTACAGTGCACAAAATAGCTATTTTGCTTGCCTATATAAGCACTGCATGTGAAGCAATAGCAAATGAGCAAAATTTAATTTTTGCGTTTTTGACAGAAGTATATTTCCCTATAGCGCACAATTTATTTTCACTTGCTTAGTTGGCTGATTCTGTTCCACAGGGACACTGTACAGAATCTCACGACCACACAAGCTCACATTCACCAAAACCTACAGTGATGCTTACAGTCATTTTCACACTATTTGTTCTGATTCCATTGCAGCAGGGGTGACATATGGTCCGCTACAATTTCCCCGAGGACCCTACAAGAATATCTACAGTAAAACAGCCTCAGGATGAAATTAAGATTTTAGAAGGAAACAGAAAATCATTTCAAGTAGAATTCATTCTTAGGTGAAATATTTATTGGCAACGAAAGCAAGATTTTTGCACACTATTGATTTCCTGATGTTTAAAGTGGCCAGGGGCATTGAAGTGCCATCTGCTGCAGAGTGTTTGCTACCCATACTAAAGCCAGGGCAAGTCATCTAATGGATTCACTACTTTCAAAATTCATTCTTGGGATATAGATGTCATTGACGAGGCTGGCATTTCTTGCCCATTCCGGGTTGCTCTCGAAGTGGTGAGCTGCCTTCTTGATCGATTGCACTTCGTGTGCTATAGGTACACTCACAGAGCTCTTAGCGAGAGAGTTCCAGGATTTTGAACCAGTGATGATGATGATGAGGAGAGTTCTGTGCATGATGCCCAGGCTTACGGGCACAGTGCACACTTTACAATCAAACACAGATACACTACTACACGATACACAGACGCTAAACCGAGGACTCGTATCCCCTCTCAGGTGAATGTAAAAGATCCCACAGCATTATTTCGAAGAATAACAGTGGAATTCTTCCAGGTATTTTGGCCAATCTGTGTGCCTCATCCAACATCACTAAAGCAGATTATCTGGTCATTACCTCGATGCTGTTTGTGAGACCTTGCTGTGAGCAAATTTCTGACATTATGACAGTAACTTTCTTTTCTTTCTTTCTTTTGGGCCTCCTTATCTCGAGAGACAATGGATACGCGCCTGGAGGTGGTCTGTGGTTTGTGAAGCAGCGCCTGGAGTGGCTATAAAGGCCAATTCTAGAGTGACAGGCTCTTCCACAGGTGCTGCAGAGAAATTTGTTTGTCGGGGCTGTTACACAGTTGGCTCTCCCCTTGTGCCTCTGTCTTTTTTCCTGCCAACTACTAAGTCTCTTCGACTCGCCACATTTTAGCCCTGTCTTTATGGCTGCCCGCCAGCTCTGGCAAACGCTGGCAACTGACTCCCACGACTTGTGATCAATGTCACAGGATTTCATGGCGCGTTTGCAGACGTCTTTAAAGCGGAGACATGGACGGCCGGTGGGTCTGATACCAGTGGCGAGCTCGCTGTACAATGTGACTATGGGGATTCTGCCATCTTCCATGCGGCTCACATGGCCAAGCCATCTCAAGCGCTGCTGACACAGTAGTGTGTACAAGCTGGGGATGTTGGCCGCCTCGAGGACTTCTGTGTTGGAGATATGGTCCTGTCACCTGATGCCAATGATTCTCCGGAGGCAGCGAAGATGGAATGAATTGAGACGTCGCTCTTGGCTGACATACATTGTCCAGGCCTCGCTGCCATTGAGCAAGGTACTGAGGACACAGACCTGATACACTCGGACTTTTGTGTTCCGTGTCAGTGCGCCATTTTCCCACACTCTCTTGGCCAGTCTGGACATAGCAGTGGAAGCCTTACCCATGCGCTTGTTGATTTCTGCATCTAGAGACAGGTTACTGGTGATAGTTGAGCCTAGGTAGGTGAACTCTTGAACCACTTCCAGAGCGTGGTCGCCAATATTGATGGATGGAGCATTTCTGACGTCCTGCCCCATGATGTTCGTTTTCTTGAGGCTGATGGTTAGGCCAAATTCATTGCAGGCAGCCGCAAACCTGTCGATGAGACTCTGCAGGCACTCTTCAGTGTGAGATGTTAAAGCAGCATCGTCAGCAAAGAGGAGTTCCCTGATGAGGACTTTCCGTACTTTGGACTTCGCTCTTAGATGGGCAAGGTTGAACAACCTGCCATTTGATCTTGTGTGGAGGAAAATTCCTTCTTCAGAGGACTTGAACGCATGTGAAAGCAGCAGGGAGAAGAAAATCCCAAAAAGTGTGGGTGCGAGAACACAGCCCTGTTTCACGCCACTCAGGATAGGAAAGGGCTCCAAAGCCACCATGTTGAATTGTGCCTTTCATATTGTCATGGAATGAGGTGATGATACTTCGTAGCTTTGGTGGGCATCCGATCTTTTCTAGTAGTCTGAAGAGACCACGTCTGCTGACGAGGTCAAAGGCTTTGGTGAGATCAATGAAAGCAATGTAGAGGGGCATCTGTTGTTCACGGCATTTCTCCTGTATCTGACGAAGGGAGAACAGCATGTCAACGGTCGATCGCTCTGCACGAAAGCCACACTGTGCCTCAGGGTAGACGCACTCGGCCAGCTTCTGGAGCCTGTTCAGAGCGACTCGAGCAAAGACTTTCCCCATTATGCTGAGCAGGGAGATTCCACGGTAGTTGTTGCAGTCACCGCGGTCACCTTTGTTTTTATAGAGGGTGATGATATTGGCATTGCGCATGTCCTGGGGTACTGCTCCCTCGTCCCAGCACAGGCAAAGCAGTTCATGTAGTGCTGAGAGTATAGCAGACTTGGCACTCTTGATTATTTCAGGGGTAATGCTGTCCTTCCCAAGGGCTTTTCCACTGGCTAGAGAATCAATGGCATCACTGAGTTCCGATTTGGTTGGCTGTATGTCCAGCTCATCCATGACTGGTAGAGGCTGGGCTGCATTGAGGGCAGTCTCAGTGACAGCATTCTCCCTGGAGTACAGTTCTAGATAGTGCTCAACCCAGCGGTCCATTTGCTTGTGTTGGTCAGTGATTATGTCCCCTGATTTAGATTCCAAAAAATCTTACACTTCAAAAAGTCCTCCCTTGGCTGTAAAGTGCTTTGGGACGTCTTGATGTCATGAACGGAGCTATGGAAAGAAAGACTGTTGTGATGCAGGAAACACAGCAGCCAGTATGCATGCAGCAACCTTCCACAAACAGCAATGTGATAATGAGCAGATAATCTGCTTTTGTGATGTTGATTGAGAGATAAATATTGGCCAGGACACCAGGGAGAACTCCCCTGCTCTTTTTCATACTGGTGCTACACGATCATTTACATCCAGCTGAGCAAACAGATGGGGCTTCAGTTTAATGTCACATCTGAAAGACAGCACTTCCAACAGCGAAACACTCCCTCAGTCCTGCAGTGGAGTGTCTGCCTTGATTTTTATGCTTAAGCCCTGTAAGTGGGACTTGAACCCAGAATCTTACGATTCTAATGTAAGAGAGCTACCCACTGAGTCACAGTAAACTCTTGCATATTTACCAAAAATGCAACAGCATTGGGCAGCTCTTCAACATCCAATCATATAGCTCTTCCATGAACATTACCACAGCATCTAGAAACTTCCATCTCTGTCATCAAAAATTATGTCCAATCATTCCCCAGCAATTGTTAAATGAAAATGGAGAAATATTGATCTTAATGATAATATACCTGCATTGCAATTCTTACTCCCACTTGCTATTGTGCAGGAGATGACAGTCCCTGGCGGGGGGGGGGGGGGGGGCGCATGATTACGTTAAAGAATACAAATTTTTACCAACTGTGATAAACGACATTTCAGTCACTATTCCGATCATAAGTCTATAAAATTTGCTCTCAATGCACAAAAAACCGGCAGTTGCTTTAAATTTTGGTTACAGCCGAAGTCAGTATTCAGTTGGTGATACACAAGCCATTGCAAATGAGATCTATGGCATTCGTATACAATTGAGGAGACATCAAGTAGATTTAATTGGCAAAACTCATTGAAAAACTGCATGGCCCTCAATCGAGAAACTATTTGGCACAACATTTTGCTTTGTTCAACTGACTAGTTACTTAAGGCAAATGTATTTTCAATGAGGTAACAGGTAGGGATTTGTCTCTAACACTTATTAAATAGAGACTGCTGACAATGAGGACCTGAGAACTGAAGATATTTTCTTTGTCGTTTCAATTCTCCACATGATTACATGATTTTGGATGAGGCATTTTGAATTTCCTTTAGGCCTGATTGAACTTCAGATTATATCTCGATTCCTCTGAGGCCATTGAGAAGGGGTTTGCAGATTCTAAACTGCGATTTTATCTCCGGATGGGAATTGTGAGTGTGGCTGTTCACCTGCTTCCACTTCTCACTTGACTGAGACCATCATCACCTCCATCTCCCAACCCCCACACGGACATGACAGGCTGAATGGCCTCCTTCTGTGCTGTAACCATTCTGTTCTATGATTCCATTTCTCTCTCCTCCTTTAAGGCACTCCTTAAAACCTTCTTCTGTGACCAAGTTATTTGTCACCTGCCCTAATATCTCCTTCAGTGGCTCAGAGTATATAAATATAAGTTTTTGGTGAAATTACACTTAAGTACGGGGTACTAAGTAAGTTCTTTAGATAAATAAACCTTAATGCTTCATTTACAAACATCTTTCCCAAACACCTCTGATATGGGCAAGTGGAATGCACTGCCTGAAGGGGAGTGGAAGGGGAGTGGCGGCACAGTGGTGCAGTGGTTAGCACCGCAGCCTCACAGCTCCAGGGACCCGGGTTCGATTCTGGGTACTGTCTGTGCGGAGTTTGCAGGTTCCCCCTGTGACTGTGTGGGTTTTTGCCGGGTGCTCCGGTTTCCTCCCACAGCCAAAGACTTGCAGGTTGATAGGTAAATTGGCCATTATAAATTGTCCCTAGTATAGGTAGGTGTTTAGTTTAGTTTAGAGATACAGCACTGAAACAGGCCCTTCGGCCCACTGAGTCTGTGCCGACCATCAACCACCCATTTATACTAATCCTACACTGATTCCATATTCCTACCACATCCCCACCTGTCCCTATATTTCCCTACCACCTACCTATACTAGGGGCAATTTATAATGGCCAATTTACCTATCAACCTGCAAGTCTTTGGCATGTGGGAGGAAACCGGAGCACCCGGAGGAAACCCACGCAGACACAGGGAGAACTTGCAAACTCCACACAGGCAGTACCCAGAACTGAACCCGGGTCACTGGAGCTGTGGTAGGGAATATGGGAATACTGTAGGGTTACTATAAATGGGTGGTTGTTGGTTGGCACAGACCTGGTGGGCCGAAGGGCCTGTTTCAGTGCTGTATCTCTGAATAAAAAAAAGAAACTGAATGGTAACTTCCAAAAGGGAATTAGATCTCTATTTGAAAAGGAAACATTTGCAGGGCTATGGGGAAAGAGTGGAAGGGCAGGATGAATTAGATAGCTCTTTCAGAGAGCTGGCACAGACATAGTGGGCTGAATGGTCTCCTTTCATGCTGTAAGATTCTAATTTTGGCAATTTGTGAAAAAGGGGCACAACTAAACCACTTCGTCTCTTTTTTCTTAATTTACAGGCTACATCCACTCAGAGTTAATTATAATCAGGTTTAAATATTAATTCTTGTTGTGCCTCTGTTATACATTAAGAAACTCGATAACTATCCTTTTGAAATCTGATGACATTAAACATTGAGGGTGACATCCTAGCTGTTTAGCACTTAATTAATTACCCTGGGTGACTATCCATTTTTAATCAGTGTGTGTAGTAAATTTCACACAGTCATGTCTAACGCTTTTGTACCTTGTCAACATTAAAGCTTGCACCACCTGGCAGATCTAATAAATAATGCTTGGGGTATCAGATTTTCAGAAAGTTAATTCTACATCTACCTGCAAAAACTCCAGGTCTTTATTAAATTAAAGCATTCATTATTAATATAGGAGCCAATTACAATCGAATGTGCAAAATGTAAATGCATCACATGTATAGTTGGCTGAAAAGTAGGAAATAACCGATGTGATAGTCACCCACAATTACGTACAAAAAGAAATATCTTTACTGCTGCTAACCATAAACATAAACATAACTCCAATCTAAATTCTACACTAACTTACATTTTTATAAGCCTCTTTGGCATCCTCAAAACATCCCAAAGTGCTTCTCAACCAATGAAGTGTTTAAGTGTAAATACTATTACAGTTAATTTGCATTTTGAAAGGTCCTACAAACATCAATGAGATAAGCGATCAGAAAATCTGTTTTGATGCTTTTGATTGAGGGTTTGTTCTTGGCTAAGGAGACCTGGAGAACTCCCATGCTTTTCTTTTAATAGGAAAATAAGACCGTATGTCCCCCTGAGAGGGCAGATAGTGCCTATGTTTAACATCTCATTTGAAAGATGGCAGCTCCGACAGTGCAGCAGCCCCTCAGTTCGGCATTGAAGTGTCAGCTTAGATTATACGCTCTGATTTCTAATTCTGAGCCTAACCCTAACATTGGCCAGGTGCTTTCACTTGGGGCACTATCGGGAAAGTCCATCTGGAATGGATTGAACATGGTGCTGGTTTTGCTGAAGTGAAGTTATGCCCAAGTTTCCACTCAAATTTATTTGCATAAGGTTGAGCTTAAAACTTCCAATGAATATGTGCAAAGCAAGCAGCATTATCAATTAGTGACTGGAATGGGGTCAATGGGGCCTCAAGATTGCTGAAATAAATGATTTTACAATGAATTTAAGGTAATTTAGAGTATTGGAGTATCAGTATGAGAAACAGACCTGATTGAAGTGTCAATTAACTGCTGGTCACTGCAGCCACAGGTCGGTAATGATGGATTAATGTGACCTTAGGTGCCTGTGCAACCGAATTTCTGGGCAATTTACAATGGCCAATTTACCTGCAAGTCTTTGGAGGTGGGAGGAAACAGGAGCACCCAGCGGAAACCCACGCAGACACAGGGAGAACTTGCAAACTCCGCACAGGCAGTACCCAGAACTAAACCCGGGTCGCTGGAGCTGTGAGGCTGCGGTGCTAACCACTGCGACACTGTGCCGCCCACTGCACCACTGTGCCGGATCTTGCTGTGCACAAATTGGCTGCCACATTACAGCAGGGACTAGACTCCAAAAGGTAATTAATTGGCTGTAAAGCACTTTGGGTTGTCAAAGGTGTTATAGAAATGCAAGTTCTTTCATTCCTTAAAGGGAGTTTTCTACACCAGCATCCTGAGCTGCAAGAAGGTGCATTGCTTATTCCTCACTTCTGTGATATCTACATTAACTATTGAGGCAATCTGTCCTTCCAGCTGTGTCCAGCTGAATTCCATTACACATCTGGTTCCTTGCCAAGGAATATTCTAATTCATCCATAGGAAATAGATTAATGTCTGCATTAAAAGAAAACAAACATAATTTTAGCATGAGTGAGTTAAACTCCCATATGTAATAGTGATAGCCATAACATATTCCCTGTTCCTTATAATACAGACCAGGTCTGTTTTCTATGATGTCCAGGTGCAAACAGATGTATGTAGACAGATGGGTTGAACAAGATGGGCGGGATTTCAGTTCTGGGGTTCGACCCCGACATCACATTTATTTCCAGTCCTGACCCCACACAGTGTTGGCAATGCACATGTGTTGAAATTTTAATATGGTAATTAGTTAATTAGCCTAGAGTCGCATTCATTGTCCAATTAGAGGAGTCAGATGCAGGAAGGAGGTGGGACACAGGCAGCAGAGGGCCCGATGCAAAGGGTGAGTGGCAGACATTGTTGTGGTTACCATTTGTCCCCACGATGCAAGGAGAAGCTGGGGCAAAGGGTAGTGCCCCCATGTAGGGCAGCTGTCCTACCCACCTCCCCCCTTGTTTTTTTGACACCCCACTGGAGGTGTTGCTGCAGGCAGGGATTGAAAGGTGAAACATCCTGTTCCCTGCCAGCAGCAACAGAAAGCCTGCAAGGCTCAACAAGGAGGCATGGCTGGAGGTGGCTCACAAAGTCAGCAGCAGAGGAGTGGTGAGGAGGAACAGGTCCAGTGCAGGAAATGCTTCAATGACCTGCTTAGGTCTGACAAGGTGAGTCCAAGTATATACCCCGATGACAATCCTCCTGTTCCTCAGTCACCAGAGTGCAAAAGACAGGGAAACCCAGAGGGTCCCTAAAGTTCCCCTGACCGTGTGAGAGCTGAGTGCTCAGCAGCCTGGATGACCCATAAGCATAGGTCAGAACCCTAGTGCTGTAGGACAGGAAGCTGAAGTGCAGACTGCAACATCCTATGTGAATGAAAAGCGGCAAGTGATGAGGGAGAGAGAGGTTTAGTCCAAACAGCATCTTTCTTCACCTTGCAGGGAAAATACGAGACGAAACCCAGGGACAGCAAGAGGACATGTCTGGACAGTGGGGTGTCCCAGTTTGCGTCACTGATGTGTATTGAGGAGCTGACCCTTGATGTGGCCAGAGTGACAAGCCACAGGAATGCTGGGGACAAAGAAACAGGAGTCCATCTTAGAAAGGGTGAAAAGGGCTCAATATCTCGAGAGGATACATGGCAATGCTCTGTGTGCAATGAGCGAGCAAAGCATGAGCTGTCATCTTCTTAGTTCAAGCAGTGGAAGCATCTGTTGACTGTCCCGATCTGTCATCACCATCTACCCATATGTCTTTTTTTTATTCATTCATTCATGGAATGTGGGCATCGCTGGCTAGGCCAGCATTTATTGCCCATCCCTAATTGCCCTTGAGAAGGTGGTGGTGAGCTCTCTGCTTGAACCGCTGCTGACAATGTGGGGTAGGTACTCCCACAGTGGTGTTAGGAAAGGAGTTTCAGGATTTTGACCCAGCAACAGTGAAGGAACGGCGATATAGTTCCAAGTCAGGATGGTGTGTGACTTGGAGGGGAACTTGCAGGTGGTGGTGTTCCCATGCATTTGCTGCCCTTGTTCTTCTAGTTGGTAGAGGTCGCGGGTTTGGAAGGTGCTGTCTAAGGAGCCTTGGTGCATTGCTGCAGTGAATCTTGTAGATGGTACACACTGCTGCCACTGTGCGTCGGTGGTGAAGGGAGTGAATGTTTGTAGATGGTGTGCCAATCAAGTGGGCTGCTTTGTTCTGGATGGTGTCGAGCTTCTTGAGTGTTGTTGGAGCTGCACCCATCCAGGCAAGTGGAGGGTATTCCATCACACTCCTGACTTGTGCCTTGAAGATGGTGGACAGGCTTTGGGGAGTCAGGAGCTGAGTTACTCGCCTCAGGATTCCTAGCCTCTGACCTGCTCTTATAGCCACGGTATTGAAATGGCTGCTCCAGTTCAGTTTCTGGTCAATGGTAGCCCCTAGGATGTTGATAGTGGGGGATTCAGCCATGGTAATGCCATTGAATGTCAAGGAGAGATGGTTAGATTCTCTCTTGTTGGCGATGGTCATTGCCTGGCACTTGTGTGGCGCGAATGTCAGCCCAAGCCTGGATATTGTCCAGGTCTTGCTGCATTTCTACACGGACTGCTTCAGTATCTGAGGAGTCACGAATGGTGCTGAACATTGTACAATCATCAGCAAACATCCCCACTTCTGACCTTATGATTGAAGGAAGGTCATTGATTAAGCAGCTGAAGATGGTTGGGCCTAGGACACTACCCTGAGGAACTCCTGCAGTTATGTCCTGGAGCTCAGATGATTGACCTCCAACAACCACAACCATCTTCCTTTGTGCTAGGTATGACTCCAGCCAGCAGAGAGTTTTCCCCCTGATTCCCATTGACCTCAGTTTTACTCGGGCTCCTTGATGCCATACTCGGTCAAATGCTGCCTTGATGTCAAGAGCAGTCACTCTCACCTCACCTCGAGTTCAGCTCTTTTGTCCATGTTTGAACCAAGGCTGTAATGAGGTCAGGAGCTGAGTGGCCCTGGCAGAACCCAAACTGAGCGTCACTGAGCCGGTTATTGCTAAGCAAGTGTCAATTGATGGCACTGTTGATGACACCTTCCATCACTTTACTGATGATTGAGAGTAGGCTGATGGGGTGATAATTGGCCGGGTTGGACTTGTCCTGCTTTTTGTGTACAGGACATACCGGGGCAATTTTCCACATTGCAGGGTAGATGCCAGTGTTGTAGCTGTACTGGAACAGCTTGGCTAGTGGCGTGGCAGGTTCTGGAGCAAAGGTCTTCAGTACTATTGCCGGAATATTGTCAGGGCCCATCGCCTTTGCAGTATCCAGTGCCTTCAGTCGTTTCTTGATATCACGCGGAGTGAATCGAATTGGCTGAAGTCTGGCATCTGTGATACTGGGGACTTCAGGAGGAGGCCGAGATGGATCATCAACTCGGCACTTCTGGCTGAAGATTGTTGCAAATGCTTCAGCCTTATCTTTCACACTGATGTGCTGGACTCCCCCATCATTGAGGATAGGGATATTTGTGGAGCCACCTCCTCCAGTTAGTTGTTTAATTGTCCACCACCATTCACGGCTGGATGTGGCAGGACTGCAGAGCTTAGATCTGATCTGTTGGTTTTGGGATCGCTTAGCTCTGTCTATCGCATTCTGCTTACGCAGTTTGGCATGCAGATAGTCCTGTGTTGTAGCTTCACCAGGTTGACACCTCATTTTGAGGTATGCCTGGTGCTGCTCCTGGCATGCCCTCCTGCACTCTTCATTGAACCAGGGTTGGTCTCCTGGCTTGATGGTAATGGTAGAATAGGGGATATGCCGGGCCATGAGGTTACAGATTGTGGTTGAGTACAATTCTGCTGCTGCTGATGGCCCACAGCGCCTCATGGATACCCAGTTTTGCATTGCTAGATCTGCTTGACATCTATCCCATTTAGCATGGTGGTCGTGCCACACAACACGATGGAGGGTATCCTCAATGTGAAGGTGGGACTTGGTCCCCACAATGACTGTGCGGTGGTCACTCCTACCAATACTGTCATGGACAGATGCATCTGCGGCAGGCAGATTGGAGAGGACGAGGTCAAGTATGTTTGTCACAGGGTCAGCTACAGAGGGACAGGAGTCCACATAGGTCCAACAGGTTCCTGACTAGTCAGAAGAGGAAGACATCTCAGAGCCTGCACCTCAACTTGCACTCCCTCCACCAGCACAGACACTCACACTTCGGTGGGTCCTCATGCATTATTAGAATTGGTGGCACAGGGTGAAACTCACGTCACTTCAGAGCAGAGGGATACGTGGGAGGCAGAGTCGGCTGTGGGCAGTCCCCCTCGGAGGATGGAGGACAAGCGCAGCCCTGCTCAGCAGGGCAGAGATGTTTAGGCTCTGGATGAAGAAACAGGTGGTTCCACCAGGAGAACCAACATGAGATGTGTGCCCACATGTCGCAGTTACCTGAGGCTCTGCACAGTCATAGAATGAGAATGGAGGAGTCAATTCATTGCATGCGCTCCACAATATCCCAGTGCTTTGGGAGTGCATGAGCTCCTCCATTGAGAGAGTGGCTAATCTCGTGGAGAGCCATATGTGGCATCACTCAGAGTGGATGCAGGAGCAGTGCACTGACATGCACAGGATTCATGCCTCAGTCTATAGCATTGATCAGTCAATGGCACAAAGAAACCTGGAGTGGATGCCAGCTGCAGCCCAGCTGGTGCTTCTCTCTAGTGATCAAGGATACCATGAAATGGCTGAGGAGGCGACAGATGGTGATGAGAGGGTCACTGCTCACCGAGCGCTGCCATCATCATCCACCTCCATGGCCCCTCTGACAGACTACGACAAAGACTGCTCCTGCAGTGTTGCCGGTGCAGCAGCCTCTGGAAGTGCCTCTCTGACAATTCCACGCTGAGGCCCACCACCTCCACAGGAATCTCAGTCCCAGACAGGCACTAGCGAGCAATCTGCCTCCACCTCATCCTCTGACCAGGGACAGTGAGTCGGAGGAGTGGCCGTCAGCAAAGCCCACCATGATAGTCATGTCACTTTGTGGGTCATCTGAGTGTACCTGCTGTAAATAATAGTGAACTGTTAAGTGATAAAACACTGGGCATGTTGTTGCACTGAGGCAGACTTGTGTGTTTCCATTTCACCGTGGCGCGACGCAGGAGAATGGGAAATAAGGGATGGAGTGTGCCAGGGAAGAATGTGTCAGATTGAGACTTTGGAGCCTTGCAGTGTTTGTATCACTGGAAGGTTGCTGACTTTTACTGCTAACTGATGGTTGCTCTCACTCAGATGAAGGAGACTCTCCTCTCCAAAAGTCCTGCAGACTGAGTGCCGTTCAAGTCAAACGTCTCCGCATCAGAGTGGCCCTGGCGTTCCTGTTATCCTGACGAACGCTCTGCCTCCTAAGCCTGCCATGGTGACATCCGTGTAAGGCATGGGAACTGCTCTGTAGTTATCCTTCAGCTCCTTCCTCATCCTCGTCTTCCTCCTTTTCTTTCTCCTCCAAGGAGCTATGCTATTCCAGTACTTCTCCCTCAAGGTCCACACCTCTCTGAAGGGCCATGTAATGGAGGGCAGAGCAGACCACCACAATGTACAAGACCCTTGAGGGAGTGTACTGGAGGGCTCCACCCCACCAGTCAAGGCACCTGAGCCTCATCTTCAGGAGGCCGATGGCCTGTTCAATGATGACCCTTATGTTCAGGTGGCATCGGCTGCAGTGTCTCTCAGCCTCCATGGCAGGGTGATGCACCAAAGTCATCAGCCATCTCTACAATGGATAACACAAGAAATAGGAGCAAGAGTAGACCATATGCCTAATCAAGTCTGTTCCACCATTCTATATGATCATTGGTTTATCTTAGACTTCAATTCCACTTTCCTGCCCACTCACCATATTCTTTGATTCCCTGAGAGACCAAAAATCTGTCTATCCCAGTCTTAAATGTGTTCAACGATGGAGCATCCACAACCATCTGGGGTAGAGAATTCCAAAGATTCCCAACCCTTTGAGTGAAGTAATTTCTCCTCAACTCAGTCTCTTATCCCAAGACTGTGCTCTCTATGTATTAGATTCCCCGACCAATGGAAACAATCTCTGTGTTTACCCTATCCAGCCCATTCCAAATCTTGTATGTTTCAATGAGATAAGCCTTATCTGATATCAGCCATCCACAGACCTCTGATGGTTCCAAGAGCTGTGGCATCTGCGACTGCTAAAGGATGAAGGCGTTATGGCATCTTCCAGGATAATATGTACACACCTGCATAAAGTGCTTGCTGTTGTCACACATCAGCTGAATCAGAGAGTGGAGTCCCTTCTTGTTCAGGAAGCTCTCTGGCTAGTCAGTCAGTGCCTCAATGGGCCACATGGGTCCAATCGATGATCCTCTGCACCTGAAAGCGTCCAACGAGGAAGGCAAATCCCACTGCCCTGAAAACTTGAGTGCTGCTATTCACTTTGAATCCAACATAATCCCCTGCCTTCTGAACAGAGCATCCATCACGTCCGTGAAGCAATGATGTGTTGCTGCCTGCAAAATGCCACCAACATCTGCTGCCGCTCCTTGGAAGGATCTGGTTGCAAAAAAGTGGAAGGCCACTGTGACTCTTAGAGGCTCAGGAAGGCCACGGCGATGGTTCTTGTAAACCCTTGGATGATCCTCAACGAGGGCACACAGGTCAGCAACCACCTGCCTGGATAGGCACAGCATTCTGTGGCGCTGAGGCTCCGCCCCGTCCAGGCAGGTTCTCCTTTGGCGGTTGACCCTATGCTGAGGATATGGCCTTTGTTGCCTTCCAGCCCCTCGTTCCTCATCCCTGCACCCCTGTTGCTCAGGGGTCTGCCTATACTCCTGCAGATGCTGCTTCTCGTCGCTGGTCGATCCAAGCTCAGAGTAGCTTGATCCCATTTCCTCATATGTCCTTCATTCCTTTCCAGTGGAATATGGAGTCTTCCTGAACCCCTCCTGTCATGAACCCGTGAGGCCTGATAGCAGAAGGACTTGTCCATTCCCACACTCCCACAACAGCCAGACCCCAAAACGCCCATCAACAGTGAAGAATAATGACGGATAATTCTTCTCACTCAGCACAACTGGTTGCCTGTGAATGAGAGCCTTCTCTGAGCCTTCCTTCTTCAGTGGTGCCTCTAGCTGCTGTCCGCCGTTCTAACTCACTCCCCGCTATGTCACCCCCTCCTCCTCCCTGTTGTGGTGGAGACCCTGCATGGATCTCGCGCGCTAGAAAGAAAATTCAAATCTGGCCCTTCATGAGCTGACAGCAAGCTTGTAAAGAGGCTTAACTGGCCATTTATGCAGTTCTGGCAGATAACCTCTTCTGGGTCCCGACAGATCCTTTTAAACTCAGTGTGCTGATTTCACATCAGGATCCACCCCCGATCCCGCCCTCACAGTCACATAAAAATCCTGCCTGATGAGATCAGCTAAGAGAACATGAGGGGAGCATAGTCAGAAATGAAACAATTGAGGCAGGATTGACTGGACATGTGAGACAGAGTGGGCATATGCCAATTTAATAACACAAGTTGGTTGGATCTAAACATAAATATAGAGAGCTGTGTGCAGAGAAACTATTGGCAATAGGGACAGAGAAGGGTGTTTATCAATGGAAAAGATAGTGATCACCTTAATGCAATTTGAAAAATAGAATTATAGAATCATATACCACAGAAGGAGGCCATTTGGCCCATTGTGTCTGTGATAGTTTTTTGAAAGAACTATCCTCAGGATGTCCTAATGTGCACCACAGCTAAAGAAGTACTTTTTGCAGTGTAATCACTGTTGTAGTGTAGGAAAACATGGCATTCAATTTGCACGCAGCAAGCTCTCACAAACAGCATTGTAATAATGACCAGATGATTTTACTGATGTTAGCTGAGGGGTAAATATTTGTCGGAGCACCAGGGAGAACTACCCTGGCTCTTTATCAAAATAATGAAATAGGATTTGTTACATCCACCTGAAAGGGCAGATGAGACCTTGGTTTAATGTTTCATCTGAAAGACAGCACATTAGACTGTGCAGCACTCCCTCAGTACTGCACTGGGACTGTCAGTTTAGATTTTGTTCTCCAGTCTCTGGAGTGGGAGTTGAACCCACAACTGTCTGATTCAGGTGAGAGTGTTACCCAGTAAACCACAGCTGGGAGGATAAAATAACAGAAAGATTTGTTTTCTGCGAGCTCCATAAGAGTGTATTTCACTGAGGGGAGTCTTCAGTTGTCATTTCTTCCTATCAGGAAACGATCAGTAATTTGCAATGTTATTGACCGGCACTAAGATTTAGGTCATGTGCATCCCTTTCAGTTTTGTTTTGGCATTGTTGTACACTGTTTTGTCAAGTAGAAACAGTGTAAGTAGTTAATTCTTTTAGCCATAAGCAAAAAAACATAAATGACAGCTTTATTAATCTTACTATAATGTTAGGAATTCAGTATTCAAGCATCTTGGATAAGACTGTCAGAGGCAGGCCATTACTGAGCAGTCACGCATTTGCCTTCTAGTCCTCTCAACGTGTGATATTTCTGAGGAGTACAATACATCAAAAGGGTTAGATTTCAAAACATGTGAGTCAGATAAATTACTCAAATCAAATTTCAGAGAATGGCTGTTGGTTAATCAGGATGTTACAGACTTGCACCGTGCAACTAATTGGTGAATACTGAAAAAATTACCAGAATCTTGCAATTAATGTTATGGATTACTTAATAAGATTGAAAATTGACCTTAGCTCTAAATTGTCAGATTTTATATTTACCGGTTTAAAACACTTTCAGATTTGCTACAGTCTAAATTACAGATTAATTTACAAATCATTTCTACCAGCATGTGACCACAGCTCAACAGTTCATACATAACATTGTTATAAGCATCTAATCAACCTTTAAGCATTTTCACAAGTGGCAGGATTAGTCCCATGATTAAAACATCTTAGAAATTACAGAAATAAACCAGGAAATGCTGGAAATACTCAGCAGGTCAGGCAGCATCTGTGGCGAGAGAAATAGAGTTAATGTTTCAGGTCAGTGACCTTTCATCAGAACTGGAAGAAGTTAGAGATGTAACAGGTTTTCAGCAAATATAGATTCAGCAAAAGGGTGGAGGGTGGGGGGTGGGGAGAACAAAAGGGAAGGTTTGTGATAAGGTAGAAGGCAGTAGAGATTAAATGACAAAATGGTCATATAAGGCAAAAGAAGGTGATCATTCTGTTCTGTTCTCTGTTTATTATTTCAGATTTTCCCAGTATTTATCTTTTACTTCAGAAATTAAGGAATGGGACAAGTGGGCAGAATGGGGGGATGATATTTAATACAATCAAATGCAAAGTACGAGGGAAGAAAAATGGGCAACACGTGCATTCCATGAAGGGTATTGAAATAGCAAAAGCAAAGTTCTAGAGTCCTAGCTGTCGTAGCAGATTTGATGCCGTTAATGTCCAAACACTGCAAAGCAGCAATCGACACATTAACAGAATTTTAAAACAAAAATATGGAGTATAATTCAGCTGAAGTTACGATCAAACGGCACAGTGTGCTGTTCAGACCACACATTGAGCACTGGGTTCAGTTCTGGTCAGACCCAGAAAGGGATTTTTGGCACAAATCATTATAAACTCGTGAACAGATACAAAAAGTCAGCAAAATGACAGCCTGTGTCTGCTTCTGCTACAGGACTGGTTTTCTGCTCCCTTGGCTGGTTGTTAAAAAGGGGACCTGTGTCCTGAAGGGACTCTATTCACTGCTATCTGTGTGCTCATGCAAGAGTGAGTGTGTGTGCCTGTATGAGTGTGTGTGTCTGTGTCTCTGTGATTGTGTGATCGAGCTGCGGTATGCTGACATTGCTTGCATATGCGCTCACTCAGACACTGAGCTTCAAACCCTCATCAATGCATTCACGGAGGCACATGAAAGAATGGGCCTTAAGCTAAACATCCGGAAGACAAAGGTCCTCTATCAGCTTGTTCCCACAGCGCAACACTTCCCCTGGCTCTATCAAGATCCTCGGCGAACCATTGGACAATGGGGATCACTTCCCATACCTTGGAAGCCTCCTCTCAGCAAGGTCAGACATGGACAATGCAACTCAGCATCACCTCCTGTGTGCCAGCACAGCCTTCGGTCGTCTGAGGAAAAGAGCGTTTGACGACAAAGACCTCAAACCTGGCATGAAGCTCATGGTCTATAGGGCCGCAGTGTCACCTGCCCTCCTGTATGTGTAAGAAACATGGACACTGTACAGCAGTCATCTCAAAGCCCTGGAGAGATATTCACCAGCGATGCCTCTGCAAGATCCTGAAAATTCAGTGGCAGGACAGGCCACTTCAATATCAGTGTCCTCTCTCAGGCCAACATCCCCAGTATCGAGACACTTGTCATGGCTAGTCAGTTACGTTGGGTGGGCTACATCGTGCCTGACACAAGAATCCCAAAACAAGCTTTCTACTCCGAGCGCTGTCATGGCAAGAGGCTAGCAGGAGGGCAGAGGAAACACTACAAGGATGTCCTTAAAGCCTCCCTGAAAAAATGTGACATCTCCACTGATTCGTCAGAATCTCTTGTCCGAGACCGCCCAAAATGGAGAAGAAGCATCCGCGAAGGTGCCAGCCAGTTCGAGCAACGTCGACTTTCCCAGGCAGCGACCAAGTGCAAACTGCAAAAGGAGCGCTCGGAAATTCGAGCATCCCATTCACACGCCTCACCAAACACCACCTGCCCTGTGGCAGAGTGTGGGGATCCAGAATTGGACTATTCAGTCACCTAAGAACCCACAACCCTGGAGTGGAAGAAAGTCATCCTCGTTCCCGAGGGACTGCCTAAGAAAAAGAAGATTGTATGTGTGTGAGTGCGTGTGTGTTGTGTTTCTCTGAGTGTGTGTGTGTGCACGTGTGTGGGTGTGTGATTGAGTATGAGTGTCTGTGTTTTTCTATGAGATTGTGTGTGTTTCTCTGTGAGTGTGTGTGTGTTTCTTTGTGTCTGTGTGAGTGTGTACAAAGAGTTGGACAGCACTTTCCACTACCCTGCCACTACCATTGATGTGCAAACCCCTCTGTCACCTGGGTACATGACAAGTTCAGATTCTTCACATTCGGGACTCTCTCCTCTTCCCATTCGTATGAATTGAGCTGCTCCAAGACATACAACACTTTGCTTTAACATATGGCCCAGAACCTAAATGGCAAGTCTCAGTTAGGCCATAAAATCACAGGAATAAGAGAGCAAATATAATATTATGAGAAGAGTAAATGTTAAGACAGAGCTGAGGGAGCACTGTCAACAGAAAATATCTTGGCCTGGCTTTTCCTTCATCTTAAAGATTAACATTATAATGTCATAAAATATAAATAGCCTTGATTTTAAAACTCTCATCTTTGTTTTCAAATCCCTCCAGGGCCTAGCCTCTTGCTATCTCTGCAACCTCCTCCAGCTCTACAACCCACCGACGTCTCTGCACTCCTCTAAATCTAATCTCTTGTACATCCCCAAAAATATTCAATAATCGGGATTTTTATTAATGATGTTGGTTGAGGGATAAGTGTTATCCAGGATACCAGGGAGAACTCACCTGCTCTTCTTCAAATCAGTATCTTGTGATCTTTTACATCCACTTGAAATGGTAGACTTGGTTTAAAATGGTGCCTCTGATTGGCAATGGAAATGATAATTGGGTGATGTGTAAAATGGGCAGCTGATTCACTATCACCCATTGTCCACAAAAGTAAATCATCGTGTCTTTGTGTTTGTTAAGGTGCTAGCTACAGCGTTGGTGCATTAGCAGCATTGGACAGAAGTTGGCCAATTGACAATTCAACTTCCTCCATTTGTGTTATGCTTAGTGAGGCCTAATCCAAACAATCATCTCTGTAAAGTGCTGCTCAAATTCCCCAGTACAGCAGTACACCGAAGGTAAAAGAACAAAGAACAGTACAGCACAGGAACAGGCCATTCGGCCCTCCAAGCCTGCGCCGATCTTGATGCCTGCCTAAACTAAAACCTTCTGCACTTCCGGGGCCCATATCCCTCTATTCCCTTCCTATTCATGTATTTGTCAAGATGTCTCAAGATGTCGCTATCGTATCTGCTTCCACGACCTCCCCTGGCAACAAGTTCCAGGCACTCACCACCCTCTGTGTAAAAAACTTGCCTCGCACATTCCCTCTAAACTTTGCCCCTCGCACCTTAAACCTATGTCCCCCAGTAACTGACTCTTCCACCCTGGGAAAAAGCTTCTGACTATCCACTCTGTCCATGCCGCTCATAACTTTGTAAATCTCTATCATGTCGCCCCTCCACCTCCGTCGTTCCAGTGAAAACAATCCAAGTTTTTCCAACCTCTCCTCATAGCTAATGCCCTCCAGACCAGGCAACATCCTGGTAAACCTCCTCTGTACCCTCTCCAAAGCCTCCACGTCCTTCTGGTAGTGTGGCGACCAGAATTGCACGCAATATTCTAAGTGTGGCCTAACTAAGGTTCTGTACAGCTGCAACATGATTTGCCAATTTTTATACTCTATGCCCCGACCGATGAAGGTAAGCATGCCGTATGCCTTCTTGACTACCTTATCCACCTGCGTTGCCACTTTCAGTGACCTGTGGACCTGTACGCCCAGATCTCTCTGCCTGTCAATATTCCTAAGGGTTCTGCCATTTACTGTATACCTCCCACCTGCATTAGACCTTCCAAAATGCATTCCCTCACATTTGTCCGAATTAAACTCCATCTGCCATTTCTCCGCCCAAGTCTCCAACCGATCTATATCCTGCTGTATCCTCTGATAATCCTCATCATTATCCGCAACTCCACCAACCTTTGTGTCGTCCGCAAACTTACTAATCAGACCAGCTACATTTTCCTCCAAATCATTTATATATACTACAAACAGCAAAGGTCCCAGCACTGATCCCTGCGGAACATTTAGATAACATCCACTGCCCTTCCTTCATCAATCATCTTCGTCACTTCCTCAAAAAACTCAATCAAATTAGTAAGACATGACCTCCCCTTCACAAAACCATGCTGTCCCTCGCAAATAAGTTCGTTTGTTTCCAAATGGGAGTAAATCCTGTCCCGAATAATCCTCTCTAATAGTTTCCCTACCACTGACGAAAGGCTCAACGGCCTATAATTTCCTGGATTATCCTTGCCACCCTTCTTAAACAAAGGAACAACATTGGCTATTCTCCAGTCCTCTGGGACCTCACCTGTAGCCAATGAGGATGCAAAGATTTCTGTGAAGGCCCCAGCAATTTCCTTCCTTGCCTCCCTCAGTATTCTAGGGTGGATCCCATCAGGCCCTGGGGACTTATCTACCTTAATGCTTTGCAAGACACCCAACACCTCCTCCTTTTTGATAATGAGATGACTGAGACTATCTGCACTCCCGTCCCTAGGCTCATCATCCACCAAGTCCTTCGTTTTGGTGAATACTGATGCAAAGTACTCATTTAGCACCTCGCCCATTTCCTCTGGCTCAACACATAGATTCCCATCTCTGTCCTTGAGTGGGCCAACCCTTTCCCTGGTTATCCTCTTGCTCTTTATATACGTATAAAAAACCTTGGGATTTTCCTTAATCCTGTTTGCCAATGACTTTTCATGACCCCTTTTAGCCCTCCTAACTCCTTGCTTAAGTTCCTTCCTACTGTCTTTATATTCCACAAGTGTTTCGTCTGTTCCTAGCCTTCCAGCCCTGACAAATGCTTCCTTTTTCTTTTTGACTAGGCTCACAATATCCCACGTTATCCAAGCTTCCCGAAACTTGGCAAACTTGTCTTTCTTCCTCACAGGAACATGCTGGTCCTGGATTCTAATCAGCTGACGTTTGAAAGACTCCCACATGTCAGATGTTGATTTACCCTCAAACAGCCGCCCCCAATCTAAATTCTTCAGTTCCTGCCTAATATTGTTATAATTAGCCTTCCCCCAATTTAGCACCTTCACCCGAGGACTACTCTTATCCTTATCCACAAGTACCTTAAAACTTATGGAATTATGGTCACTGCTCCCGAAATGCTCCCCAACTGACACTTCGACCACCTGGCCTGGCTCATTCCCCAATACCAGGTCCAGAATGGCCCCATCCTTAGTTGGACTATCTACATACTGTTTCAAGAAGCCCTCCTGGATGCTCCTCACAAATTCTGCCCCATCCAAGCCCCTAGCACTATGTGAGTCCCAGTCAATATAGGGGACGTTAACATCACCCACCACCACAACCCTGTTACCTTTACATCTTTCCAAAATCTGTCTACATATCTGCTCCTCTACCTCCCGCTGGCTGTTGGGAGGCCTGTAGTAAACCCCCAACATCGTGACTGCACACTTCCTATTCCTGAGCTCCACGCATATTGCCTCGCTGCATGACCCCTCTGAGGTGTCCTCCCGCAGTACAGCTGTGATATTCTCCTTAACCAGTAATGCAACTCCCCCACCCCTTTTACATCCCCCTTTATCCCGCCTGAAGCTTCTAAATCCTGGAACATTTAGCTGCCAATCCTGCCCTTCCCTCAACCGTCTCTGTAATAGCAACAACATCATATTCCAAGTACTAATCCAAGCTCTAAGTTCATCTGCCTTACCTGTTATACTTCTCGCATTGAAACAAATGCACTTCAGACCACCAGTCCCGCTGTGCTCAGCAACATCTCCCTGCCTGCTCTTCCTCTTAGTCCTACTGGCCTTATTTACTGTGTCCTCCTCATTTATTTCACTAGCTGTCCTACTGCTCTGGTTCCCATCCCCCTGCCACACTAGTTTAAACCCTCCCGAGTGACGCCAGCAAACCTCGCAGCCAGGATATTAGCGCCCCTCCAGTTTAGATGCAACCCGTCCTTCTTGTACAGGTCCCAACTGTCCCTGAAGAGAGCCCAATGGTCCAGATATCTGAAACCCTCCCTTCTACACCAGCTGCTCAACCACGGGTTTAGCTGCACTATCTTCCTATGTCTAGCCTCACTGGCATGTGGCACAGGGAGTAATCCAGAGATTACGACCCTAGAGGTCCTGTTTTTTAACTTACGACCTAACTCCCTAAACTCCCCCTGCAGGACCTCATCACTCTTCCTGCATATGTCATTGGTACCGATGTGTACCACAACCTCTGGCTGTTCACCCTCCCCCTTCAGAATGCCCCCTGTCTGTTCAGAGACATCCTTGACCTTGGCACCAGGGAGGCAACATACCATCCTGGAGTCTCTTTCACGTCCACAGAAGCACCTATCTGTACCCCTGACTATAGAGTCCCCTATAACCATTGCTCTTCTGCGCTTTGTCCCTCCCTGCTGAACAACAGTGCCAGCCGGGGTGCTACTGCTCTGGCTGCTGCTGTTTTTCCCTGATAGGCCATCCCACCAACAGTATCCGGTAGTTTCAGAATGAAGTACTGTGGGAGATCGAAGTGTCTTTTTCTGTTCGGTAAATAAATGAGAGAAAAGGTTTGGGAAAGAAGGACAAAGGTTTTCAAATTAATCAGTTTTTTTGAAAGTGGAAGGATAAACCATTTCCACTCGCTGGAGGGACTGTAACCAGAGGACACATATAACTGATGAAAAAACAGAGAGGGAGGTAAGGAGAAATTGGGTACATCTTTCCAGTATTGACACGATGGACTGAATGGCCTCCTTCTGTGCTGTATGATTCTAGGTTCCCAATTTGTCGCAGGGCAATGAGCTGTAATGTCATCAACTGCACCAAACCGGAAGGTATCGTTGATGGTGATGCTCAAGCAGAAATACCAAACCTTGGAATCAAAATCCAGCTCATAACTCATTCCAGCCAGAGTCGTAATTTATAAAACCCATAAAGACTGTCTCATTCATCAATCGAGAAATGGTTTCTGAGATTGTACAATTCTTCCTGGAGTAGATGGAAACCACCATCAAATATTACAGTCACTGGAGGTGGAATGGTTCCTTAGATGACTTCGAACTAAGGTTTTGAGTTTTATATACAACTCGATGGAATTTAGTTGCATCTTGAATATGCTGATACCACATCCATCAGGGAATGAAAAATCATTAAGTTGCCTCCTTCCAGCTCTCCATGTAAATTTAGATTCAAGTGATTGAGTCAGGTACAAATATATTCACATACCAGCTAGTCACTTCCTCAGTATAATGAACAGTGTGTGAGGGATTGCACATGTTTCCTTCATATCAATCAGATTTCCCTATCCATTACCATGTGCTTTCAAGCTCGACTGAATTTAAAAGACAGATGTAAAAAACGTCATGACAAATCAATCCACTAAAAAAAAATATTTAAAGGTGTTCTGTAGCATGTTCATTTTTCTATTATCTGATTATTTCATTTGCTTCGAGCTGTCTTGTACAATGATTGTAATTAAATGGATCCTGTGAAGAATGCTTATTTGCATTACCTCTAGACCATGTGTGTGTATGTTTATTCTTAATTTTCTTCCAAGATGTGGCTGACCCTGGCCAGGCCATGTTTATTGCATATCTCCAGTTGGACTGAGAAGGTGCTTGTGTAATTCTTGAATGACTGCCATCCTTCTAGTAATCGTGTTCCCACTGGAATGCTAGGTAGGGAATTTCAATATATTGCCCAGTGACTGTGAAGGAACGGTGACATGTGTCCCAGTCAGGACGGTGTATAATTCAGTGTGCATGCATGCGTGGGTAAGTGTGTGAATATATTTGGGGAAACAATAAAATTTTAAAGTGGATGCAGGAACAGACACTGGGTCGTGTATGCACACAAATCTTCAAAGGTGGCAGGACAAGTTATGAAGGCTTTAAGAAAGCCCGAGGGGATCCTTGGCTTTATGAACAAGGCATAAGGCTGAATTTTTCTGGTCTCACAGAGGTGGACGAGGAGGCAGGACTGGGAGCCAAATTGGAAAAGAGTACAAATCGGCCACTGAAGCATTCCCGCCTCCGAGCATTCTCGCTAGAGGCGGGCCGAGCAAGGCAGTGGCAGGTGGGCAATTATTCCCATTATTGGGCCAATTGGGGGCGAGATACCGCTGCCCCCAGGATCTTTCCGATGGCAGACTGACCCCACTGAGGCCAGGGCCCAGAATTAAACTGGAAGCAGCCGCCCGGCAGCCAGCCGGGGAGTCATCGGCACCTCATCGCCATCACCCCAGCAGATACCCGCTGGAACGCAGCTGTGGCTGCAGGCAATCCTGTAGAGGCGCTGTCCCTCCATAATGATGGCCTGCCACCTATGGCCATGAGGCATTTTTAACTTTTTACAATGCTGCAGAGAGCGCCTCCATTTTGAGGCACCTTCACAGTCTCCTGCCTGTCTCAGCAGCATCCACTTCTCCCGGTGGGATTGCCAGCCGGACATCGCTGCGGGCCCTCCTATTGGGCCTCCCGCAATCCTGGCCCGCCCACCGTCCTTAATTGGACGGGGATCCTGGAGGTGGCTTCTTAATGGACCACATCCAGGAAGATCGCAACTGACGTCCCGCCATGGTCACTTCCAGGTTCCCCGCCCAGAATTGAAGCTGACGTGATCGTGACCCAACCAGGAAAACCCAGCCCAGAGAGTACAAAGTTATGACAAACGTATATAAAATCGCTGGTTAGTGTCCAGCTGGAGTAGTGTGCCCAATTCCAGGCACCACAGTTTCAGAAGAATGTGAAGTCCTTCAAGAGGATGCAGAAGAGATTTACTGGAACAGGTTCAGGGATGAGGGCTTACATTTATTTGGAGACTTGAGAAGCTAAGTTTTTTTTCTCCTTAGAGCAAAAAATGTTAAGGAGGGATTTGATCGAGATGTTCAAAATTATGAAGGGTTTTGAGGGAATAACTAAGGAAAAACTGTATCCAATGTCCAAAGGTTGGTCACCAGAGGACACAGATTTAATGTGATTAGCTAAAGAACCGGAGGGGAGATGACGATAATTGTTTTTAATACAACGAGTTATGATCTGGAATGCACTGCCTGAAAGGCTGGTGGTAGCAGATTAGATGGCAATTTTTAGAAGGAAATTGGATAAATACTGGAAAAGGAGCAGTTTGCAGATCTATGGGGAAAGAGCGGGGGAGTGGGACTATTGGATAACTCTTTCAAAGAGCCAGCACAGGCATGATAAGTCGAATGGCCTCCTTCTGTTCTGTCTCTTTATATGATTCTATGAAGTATGTAATTGTAGGTGAGTCTGTGTGAACATATTGATTTCTTTTAGCATTCATATCTTTGGCCTCCTTATCTCGAGAGACAATGGGTAAGCGCCTGGAGGTGGTCAGTGGTGTGTGGAGTAGCGCCTGGAGTGGCTATAAAGGCCAATTCTAGAGTGACAGGCTCTTCCACAGGTGCTGCAGAAATATTTGTTTGTCGGGGCTGTTACACAGTTGGCTCTCCCCTTGCGCTTTTGTCTTTTTTCCTGCCAACTGCGAAGTCTCTTTGACTCGCCACACTTGAGCCCCGCCTTTATGGCTGTCCGCCAGCTCTGGCGAACGCTGGCAACTGACTCCCACGACTTGTGATCAATGTCACAGGACTTCATGTCGTGTTTGCAGACGTCTTTGAAGCGGAGACATGGACGGCCGGTGGGTCTGATACCAGTGGCGAGCTCGCTGTACAATGTGTCTTTGGGGATCCTGCCATCTTCCATGTGGCTCACATGGCCAAGCCATCTCAAGCGCCGCTGACTCAGTAGCGTATATAAGCTGGGGATGTTGGCCGCCTCAAGGACTTCTGTGTTGGAGATACGATCCTGCCACCTGATGCCAAGTATTCTCCGGAGGCAGCGAAGATGGAATGAATTGAGACGTCGCTCTTGGCTGACATATGTTGTCCAGGCCTCGCTGCCATAGAACAAGGTACTGAGGACACAGGCTTGATACACTCGGACTTTTGTGTTCTGTGTCAGTGCGCCATTTTCCCACACTCTCTTGGCCAGTCTGGACATAGCAGTGGAAGCCTTTCCCATGCGCTTGTTGATTTCTGCATCCAGAGACAGGTTACTGGTGATAGTTGAGCCTAGGTAGGTGAACTTTTGAACCACTTCCAGAGCGTGGTCACCAATATTGATGGATGGAGCATTTCTGACGTCCTGCCCCATGATGTTAGTTTTCTTGAGGCTGATGGTTAGGCCAAATTCATTGCAGGCAGCCGCAAACCTGTCGATGAGTCTCTGCAGACACTCTTCAGTGTGAGATGTTAAAGCAGCATCGTCAGCAAAAAAAAGTTTCCTGATGAGGACTTTCCGTACTTTAGACTTCGCTCTTAGACGGGCAAGGTTGAACAACCTGCCATCTGATCTTGTGTGGAGGAAAATTCCTTCTTCAGAAGACTTGAACACATGTGAAAGCAGCAGGGAGAAGAAAATCCCAAAGAGTGTGGGTGCGAGAACACAGCCCTGTTTCACGCCACTCAGGATAGAAAAGGGGTCTGATGAGGTGCCGCCATGTTGAATTGTGCCTTTCATATTGTCATGGAATGAAGTGATGATACTTAGTAGCTTTGGTGGACATCCAATCTTTTCTAGTAGTCTGAAGAGACCACGTCTGCTGACGAGGTCAAAGGCTTTGGTGAGATCAATGAAAGCAATGTGGAGGGGCATCTGTTGTTCGCGGCATTTCTCCTGTACTGACGAAGGGAGAACAGCATGTCAATGGTCGATCGCTCTGCACGAAAGCCACACTGTGCCTCAGGGTAGACGCGCTCGGACAGCTTCTGGAGCCTGTTCAGAGCGACTCGAGCAAAGACTTTCCCCACTATGCTGAGCAGGGAGATTCCACGGTAGTTGTTGCAGTCACCACGGTCACCTTTGTTTTTATAGAGGGTGATGATATTGGTATCGCGCATGTCCTGGGGTACTGCTCCCTCGTCCCAGCACAGGCATAGCAGTTCATGTAGTGCTGACAGTATAGCAGGCTTGGCACTCTTGATTATTTCAGGGGTAATGCTGTCCTTCCCAGGGGCTTTTCCGCTGGCTAGGGAATCAATGGCATCACTGAGTTCCAATTTAAACTCCCCTGGCTCCTTAATCAGTTCATTTTAGCCCTAACTACAAGCTAACAGCTAGTTTATGTTACCTGGGCCCACTGCCCTCCCCCAGCCATACCTGCTCTTTGTTTTCTCAACGAAATTGATCGCAGTCTGGATGAAACTGCAAAGTACAGCTGGTGATACTTTGATCTCCGATCCTGCTGTCTTCACTGTCCAGAGTGTCCGCGGCCACAGCGTGCGGTAAGTCCGTTGAAGAGAAGAAGGAGCAGCGGGAACCCAGGGAAGCCTTGCGAAAAGGTGCCCGAACACCCAAAAATCCACGAACGGCTCCTCGGCAGCAACTTCAAAGCGCCCGCGGGAGATGGCTTGGAGAGCATCTGCAGCGCACTGTCGGCAATGCTGGTACCGACGCACGAGGATGTCGCTCACCTCCCGAAGGACGCGGACGAGATTTCCAGGCGTCGATGGTGAGAACTGAGGAAATGGCTTATTACCTGCACCCCCTCTGCCCCCCCCCTTCCACCCCCCCATTCACCTTCCCAGCTCCACTCTCTCAGCTCACCCCCTTCCCCCTCACAACCCCTTCCCAGCACCCCCCTCACACCATCTTCCCCCTGCACCCCCCACCCCCTTACAGCCCCCTTCCCAGCTCCCCCTCACACCCCCTTCCCTCCACCCCTCCCCTTTGCACCCCCTCCTCCCACCGGCATCCTCCTACACCTGTGTAGGGGCCCTAACAACCCCACTGCCTTGTGGGCGTCTCAGGAGAGACCAAGGCTAAGGGAGTAAACGCTAACAGAAAATCCGGAGCGGAACCCCGTAGGTGGTCATGTGTCGCCCTTGGCATGTTTCCGGCAGTTCCTGCAGCCATACCGGTGCCAAACGCCGTGCTCTGCGCACCTTTGGACCCCACCAGTAAGGCCGAGAGGGGGGTTTTGACGATTGGGCAACTCTCAACCTCCACACATTCGCCCAGGCATGCGCCATGGAGAGGTGACTCCATAGTTGCCTCACAGCGACTGAAACAACACGGAAGGCAGCAGTTACGGGTTATAAGTCCAGCTAAATTGGCATAGAGATTGGGCGCCACGGGTTGCCTTTGTCGGTGGGAGCGATCATCGCATCTCACTGGACAGCTACTGCCCGCCTCACTCGGGCAACCCCTGGTCAATAAGGTTCTGTCCCGCCACAGTCCACCTGCTTCAATGTTTGCTTGGAGCTCAGGGTCATTGCCCGAAAGGTGGACTGCAACACCGCACCAAACAACATGTAAAAAGGAAAGAAGGTACCAGCCCTTCGCTTTGCAAGCTGGAACGTCAGAACTATGTGTCCTGGCCTGTTGGAAGACCTTACACAAATCAACGATTCTCGGAAGACCGCCATCATTAACAACGAGCTCAGTAGACTCAATGTAGACATTGCAGCACTTCAGGAGACACGCCTCCCCGCGAGTGGATCTCTAGCAGAGCAAGACTACACCTTCTTCTGGCAGGGCAGGGATCCTGAAGAACCAAGACAGCATGGAGTGGGCTTCACCATCAGAAACTCCTTGCTCAGCATGATAGAGCCTCCCTCAAATGGCTCGGAACGCATACTGTCCATCCGACTGCTCACCACCTCTGGCCCAGTACACCTACTCAGCATCTATGCTCCAACACTCTGCTCCCCTCCTGAAGCTAAAGACCAGTTCTACGAGCAACTCCATAACATCATTAGCAGCATCCCCAACACCGAACACCTGTTCCTGCTGGGGGACTTGAATGCCAGGGTTGGGGCCGACCATGACTCATGGCCCTCCTGCCTTGGGCGCTATGGCGTTGGAAGGATGAATGAGAACAGGCAGAGACTGCTTGAGTTGTGTACCTATCATAACCTCTGCATTACCAACTCGTTCTTTCACACTAAACCCTGTCACCAGGTTTAATGGAGGCACCCAAGATCGCGTCGTTGGCACCAGCTGGACCTCATCGTCACAAGGCGAGCCGCCTTAAACAGTGTTCAAATCACACGCAGCTTCCACAGTGCAGACTGCGACACCGACCACTCCCTGGTGTGCAGCAAGGTTAGACTCAGACCAAAGAAGTTGCATCATTCCAAGCAGAAGGGCCACCCGCGCATCAACACGAGCAGAATTTCTCATCCACAGCTGTTACAAAAATTTCTAAATTCACTTGTAACAGCCCTTCAAAACACTCCCACAGGGGATGCTGAGACCAAGTGGGCCCACATCAGAGATGCCATCTATGAGTCAGCTTTGACCACCTACGGCAAATATGCGAAGAGGAATGCAGACAGGTTTCAATCTCATAATGAAGAGCTGGAACCTGTCATAGCCGCTAAGCGCATTGCACTGTTGAACTACAAGAAAGCCCCCAGCGAGTTAACATCCGTGGCACTTAAAGCAGCCAGAAGCACTGCACAAAGAACAGCCAGGCGCTGTGCAAATGACTACTGGCAACACCTATGCAGTCATATTCAGCTGGCCGCAGACACCGGAAATATCAGAGGGATGTATGATGACATTAAGAGAGCTTTTGGGCCAACCATCAAGAAGATCGCCCCCCTCAAATCTAAATCAGGGGACATAATCACTGACCAACGCAAACAAATGGACCGCTGGGTTGAGCACTACCTAGAACTGTACTCCAGGGAGAATGTTTTAGCATTATAGCATAAATATAATAGACACAAAATTATGTAAGTTCATGGGAAAAGTGACATATGGATACAGCTAATCTTGCAAAATTTATTTTCATCAGGAAAGCATTTTTTTCTGTTCAAATGTTAGCACATTGTTCTACCAATTAAGAAAGAGTCTTACCTTTGTTGTTATGGAAATATGGGATCAGTGAGGTGAGTTGTACTGTGCAAGTGTACGGTTCCTCTAATCAGCTTGCGACTGTGTAACACGGCCAGTAGTCCAATAACGAATGCCTGTCCAATTTTTCTTATTAGCACTGAGCTTCAGCCAGTTTATGCCCTTCTTATTGTGATAAATGATGTCTGAATACCAATTTGTGAGTGACTGGGATGCAAGTGCTTTTTCTCCTGTTGATTTTCTTTCCTTATTCTTTCCTTTTGCTTCTAAGCACAAGCGTGGGTCAGATAAGGACAGAGCCAATGGTCAGAATTTTACTGGTCCCTAGGAGGTAGGAGGGGGTGGGGAGGGGGTGGGGGGAGGGAACAGTACAATCCCGGGGCGCCGGATTGGGTTGACTCCCCAATGCTGTCCTGCTACCAAGCCATTTTACCAATGGTGGGACCAGATGCGCTGAGGCTGCCCACTCCGAGGAGGTAGTCAACCAATTAGTAATTAATAACCCAATTAGGGGCCATTTTACAAGGCCATTGGCATTTTGCTGATGAAGGGGAAACCACCCGCTGTGTGGGGAGGCCGCCAGCTAAATGGAGACAGCCTCACTGCGGCAGCCAGTGGACTAGGTTCAATAGTCCAAAGAGGTAGCCTCTGGTGGGGAAGGCAGCCCCTGCGGCCCCCATGATGTCCCCGGAGGGATTTCCCCTCCAACCCTCAGACCCCTGATTTTTTTTTTTTTACTTACCTGGCCCAGCTCCCGAGGTCTCCTGCCTGCCTCAGCAATGATCACCTCTCCCGGTGGGGTGGCTGAGGCTTTCAGTGCTGCCGGACTCCTGATTGGGACAGCAGCATCAGGAACCTGTCCGCCATCCCTAATTGGATGGCGGGCCCACAGGCTGCCAATTATGAGGTGGCCTCTGGTAAAATTGCCGAGCAGGTCCTGCTGTCGGCCAGTGTGGTCTCAGGACCCGCTTTTCAACCTGATGTCGGGGTTCCCATGGCCACAGTAAAATTCAGACCACTGTTTTCCCTCAGGATATAAATTTGATTTTGGTTATGGACACTTTTGCAGGCTGTTTTACCCAAAGAATGCATTGGGTCTGATAGTCAGTATATTGCCTGGCTCACAGCTTAGACTCCAAGGGGGATGGCGGGGGGGGGGGGGGGGGCGGCGGTTGCGTGGGCAGAGGTGTCATTTTAACTCTGTGAGATAGTGTAAAATAGGGTACTTTACATCTCTCTCCATTTTTATTCCCATTGACCTTTACCCCCAGGTATGTGAGGGAGGGAGTTGATTGAACTATTCTCTCCTGGTTTACAAACTATGAATGACTAGCCCTTTATTTATATTCCCTTAACTTTAGAAGGTAAATGGGTGATCTCATCGATCGTGAGAGGGTAGATACAGAGAAACTATTCCCTCTGGGGGGTGAATGCAGGACAATGGGGTGCAATCCTTAAACGAGAGTGAGGCCATTTAGGAGTGGAATCAGGAAGTTCTTTTTCACGCAAAGGGTAGTGGAAATCTGAAACTTTCTGCTCCAAAAGGTTGTTAATGCTGGGGGTCAATTAGAGCTTTCAACACTGAGATCAATACTTTTTATCAGGTAAGGCATTGAGGGAGAGGGAGCAAAGATGGATGAATGGAGTTGAGGTACACACCAACCAGAATCTAATTGAATGGTGGAGCAGGCTGAAAGTGTCAAATGGCCTACTACTGTTCCTGTGTTTCTATGTTCCTAATAAAGCAAATAGGGATGTCGAGGCAGTTCTTCCTGCATCGCCTCACCAAAAGGACCGGATAATAGGCCAGGGCCAAGATACATCACATGTGATATCAGTGGGCATCCATCCCTTAGAAAGTTACTGATGTAGGAGGGGGCATGGATGGGGATCGGGGTTCTGTACATCAGGTGGTTCCATACCTCCAGCTTAGCAGTGGATCAGGGCAGGATGATAGTGGTGTACCAGTCCCTTGAAGGTTTGCATGTGTGATCTCAGAGTTTGGTGGGGCAGTGGGTGGGGAGTTAGGTGGGATCAAGCTGGCATCTTGGCTTGGACAGTGCCCCCGACAAAGATTAGGGAAGTGTTTTTGTTAAATCCGGCCCCTTTACAAAAGGGAGCACTAGGGAGGGACCCATCTATATCCTTACGGCAGGAACGTGGGAGTTGAGGTAAAAGACCAGCCATGAACTTACTGAATGGTGATGCAAGCTCAAGGGGCCATCAGCCCTTCTCCTGTTCCTATATCTTAGGGCAGGCCATGCAGCTGGGCAGGAGGGAGAAGGGGAGTCTGACAGAGAGGTCTCCAGATTCCCTGGGATATTGGGATGGCCGGGTGCTCGAGATACACACCTGAGGCCTGACATACCAGTGGCTTTGGCGCCCACCCAAAGCTCATAAGTGAAGTGAACTCTGCAGGGTCAATGCCAGAGGTCACTCACTCGCGGATATCCTGGTACCTCCGCTGAGACCAAACCCCTCCCTCATGAGTAAGGAGTTAAAAAGTAATGGAGATAAAAGGCCAGGCACAGCAATAGAGTCACAGGGAGGACTATTTCCACTAAAGGGACTGCTAATTTTCCACCCATTCACATTAATGGGCAGATAATCACAGGTTAGCAAGTGCAGAAGCAGAAAACCCCAGCTGGATACACAGATAAAAGTAGACAGAGAGGTAGTAGAGAAAATGACATGGAAAAATCATCAGAGTGCTGGAGAGTGAGGGAGAGTGCATTCACACAGCTACATTTATACTGCTACAAGGCATTTTCCACTTTACATTTGCAAACCTGGTTGTACTGCATTAACTGAGGCTTCACAGGTAGATTTAGATTTATTTTTTTAGATTTAGAGATACAGCACTGAAACAGGCCCTTTGGCCCATTGAGTCTGTGCCGACCATTAACCACCCATTTATACTAATCCTACACTAATCCCATATTCCTACCACATCCTCACCTGTCCCTATATTTCCCTACCACCTACCTATACTAGGGGCAATTTATAATGGCCAATTTACCTATCAACCTGCAAGTCTTTTGGCTGTGGGAGGAAACCGGAGCACCCGGAGGAAACCCACGCAGAACTTGCAAACTCCACACAGACAGTACCCAGAATTGAACCCGGGTCGCTGGAGCTGTGAGGCTCCGGTGCTAACCACTGCGCCACTGTGCCACCCAAGTAGCAGTATAGTTCCAGCCTCCCAGAGTTCCCTTGTACTGCCAAATCCTGCAGCTTGATCTGGGAAATGCTGTTTTCTTCCCCAAGTGCAGCAAAAGGTTTGTTGCTAGAAATGTCGCTTTCAATGCTTGCTTCTCATAGGATGCACACACTAATGTCTGAATAAATGCCCTTCATTACACTGGTGTGTCATATATTGCCTGCAATTGACTCTGAAACTGCAATAACACACAGACCAGTCTCAGATCAGTACACGTAGCATAACAGCAACAAGAGATAGATAACGAGAGAGAGAGAGAGAGGCAGAGAGAAAAACTGAAGGAGTGAGATATTCAGAGATAGCGAGGGAGACAGAGAAAGAAAAAGAGAGTGACAGAGATAGAGAGAGACAAGAGGGAATCAGAGAAAGGAAAATCCCATATACACGCAGTTGCATGCAGAGACATACACAACACATACCCACATAAGCAGACATATACATATGCACAGACACAGAGAAACACATGTACAAACACATAAACAGATGCATATCTGAAGGTAACATTTCCCCAGTGAAAGCTGACAACTCCAACTATATTTTGTAAATTTGCTTCACGGCTAACAGGCTGCTCAGGATGATAGCTGGAAAATGACAGTATTGTATAAGCACCTCACACCCTTCTGCCAAGTTTCTGACTATGCTAGTTTAATGGTGGCTTTAACTCACTACAAACAAAACGGCAGATTCCTCTGTTAAAATAACTGGGAAAGTAGTGTGTCGGGAGCACATTGGGGTAGGTTTTCATTTCTGCTACTCCACATAACGGGGTATAACTAAATGGAAATACAGATGGAGATCACACCTAACAAGTCTTTACACGTTTGACGTATGTTTCTGTTTGGGTTTCTTCTGGTGTTTGGAGGTTGTCACCAGGAATTATTGGCAGCTTCAGAATAACATTGTGTCATGCAGACCCCCACCTGCCAAGAATGAGGCATATTAATTTTGCCATATGAACATTGATTTTCAACTGTTGCTGGAGTGAAGAAATGACTTATTAAAGCGATCATCAAACCTTTGACTGAAGGACATTTGCATACTAAGAAACAGTGCTTGTGGAGACAAAGGACTATTTCCTGGACAAATTGACCCAAATGGATTTTGATCACCAGACATTTAAGGTGTAAGGAAGAGCATTCCAGTGACTGCTAAGATCCCCAAGACAGGACTGGTCACATGACTAACCAGCTGGTACAGGCTTTGAATGAGACACAGGACAGTTTGAATTGAGAAGGCTTTTTGCAACTGAAGCTGGATCAAGGAAGCCTCTCTCCTGGCTGTCTCTCTCTCGCTTTCTCCCAAACCACCGGATGCATGGAAGATACATAAACCTCAAGAGAGAAAAGATTTCAAAATCGAAACAAGTTGAAGCGTGAACTGGGCCACAACGAATTGCAGGACTTACTGGCAACCAAAGACTTTATTGAACTTAAAGGAATGTAATTATAATCCCGATATTGCCTCAAACATTTCCCCTTTATTCTTTCTACTTTTTCTGTCTCCATCTGCATGTGTGTTTATCATGTATGCATGCTAGTGTGGTCACATCGCATTTTCATAGTCGTTCACTGGATTAGAGTTTAATATTAATAAACTTCCACCTTTCTTGTTTAAATCTAAGCAAACCTGCCTGATTTCTTTGCTTTTCAACTGGAGCAGTGAACAAGCTGGGGAGCTGAAAACACTGTTTATAAAATTAAACCCTGTTACGGTTAAACCAGGCAAAGACTGAGAGGGAACCCCTAGACCCCTTCTCACCTGTTCATAACAATTGTAAACGGGTGGAAGAATGTCATTTAGACACCATTTCCACCTTTATGTCCAAAATAGACATGCTGATAATGTCACCAAAATAAATTGTGTGCCCAGGGACACTAGGCTGTACCTTTTGAGGAGCAAGATATTTAAAGGGACTGCCAGCAACATCCAAATGTAAAAGAACATTCTCTTTTTGTGGACTTGTACAAAATGATGAAGGGTTTTGAGAGAGCAGATAGGGACAAACTGTTTCCATTGGCAGGAGGATCAGTAACCATAGAATGATAAAGCACAGAAGGAGGCCATTCAGCCCATCATGCCTGTGCCAGCTCGTTGAAAGAGCTATCCAATTAGACCCACTGCCCTGCTTTTTCCCCATCAATCTTCAAAATTTTCCCCTTCAGGTATTTATCTTTGAAAAGTTACCATTTGAATTTGCTTCCACCAACCTTTCAGGCAGTGCATTCCAGATCATAACAACTCACTGTGTAAATAAAATTCTCATTGAGTTATTTACAGCACAAAAGGAGGCCATTCAGCCCATCAAGTCCATGCTGGCTGTTCATGGAGAAATCCAGTCAGTCCCACTCCCTTGCTTAATCCCTGGAGCCCTGCAAGTTCATTTCCTTAAAGTAGCCAACCAATTCCCTTTGGAAGTCATTGTCTCCACTTGCACCACCCTTGTGGGCAGCGAACTCCAGGTCATTACCGCCCATTGTGTAAAAAAGTTCTTCCGCGTATTTCTCCTGCATCCCTGGAACCATTCTGGTAAATCTCCTCTGCACCCTCTCAAGGACCCTCACATCCTTCCTAAAGTGTGGTGACCAGAATTGGACTCAATACTCTAGTTGGGTCCTAACGAGACCTTTATAAAGATTCAGCATAACTTCCCTGCATTTGTACTCAATGCCTCTATTTGTGAGGCCCAAGATCCCATATGCTTTACGAACTATTCTCCTCATCATCTTTTGCAAATTCCCTTTCCAGAAGAAACAAATTTAAGATAATTGGCAAAAGAACCAAAGGAAAAATGAGGAGAAATTGTTGGACTGGGAGCCAATGTAGGTCAGCGTGCACAGAGGTTTCTATGAACTGCCAGGTCCTGACAAGAGAGGGTCCCGTGTCACTTCCAAAGATATCATGTCAGGGAAGACCAGGAATGATTGCTGGCATCTTGCAGGAATAGCTAATCAGGCAACATTGGCTCCTGATCACCTCTGCATGCTTTAGAGTCATAGAGTCGTACAGCATAGAAACAGGCCCTTCGGCCCACCGCGTCCATGCCGACCATAATGCCTATCTATACTAATCCCACCTACCTGCATCAATTCCATATCCCTCTATGCCTTGCTCATTCAAGTACCTGTCCAGATGCCTCTTAAATGTTGCTACTGTTCCTGCCTCCACCATCTCCTCTGGCAGCTCATTCCAGATACCTACTATTCTTTGTGTGAAAAATGTACCCCTTGATCCCCTTTAAACCTCCTCCCTCTCACCTTAAATCTATGCCCTCTATTTTTAGTCACCCCTACCATGTGAAACAGACTCAGGCTATCTACCCTATCTATGCCTCTCATAATTTTATATACCTCTATCATGTCCCCTCTCAGCCTCCTTCGCTCCAGGGAAAACAGACCCAGCCTATCCAATCTCTCTTTATAACTCAAGCCCTCCAAATCAGGTAACATCCTTGTGAATCTTTTCTGCACCCTCTCTAGCTTAATCACATCTTTCCTGTAGTGCGGCGACCAGAACTGCACACAGTACTCCAAATGCGGCCTAACCAACATTATGTACAACTGTAACATGACGTCCCAACTCTTGTACTCAATGCCTCGGCCGATGAAGGCAAGCATGCCATACGCCTTCTTCACCACCCTGTCTACCTGTGTTGCCACTATCAGGAAACTATGTACTTGCACCCCAAGGTCTCTCTGCTCAACAACACTCCCCAGGGCCCTGCCATTCACTGCATATGTCCTGCCCTGGTTTAACTTCCCAAAATGCATCACTTCGCACTTGTCGGCGTTAAATTCCATTTGCCAATCCCTTGCCCACTTTCCCAGTTGATCAATATCCTGTTGCAACCTTAGACAACCTTCTTCACTGTCCATTATACCACCAATTTTGAAAACCTGTGCGCTCGAAACTGGTCTGTTTTTATTCTCCAAATTACAAAGTGTCGCCATACATGCTGTTATTAACTGCACATTCAATTATTGTCTTTAATAGTTATTATTGTGTACTTAATTCCGACAATAAATGCTTTGTATCCTATTATTTTAAGGAGTAACTTACTTATAAGCATGAACATCTATCCTCTAATATATCAATCCCAGTCTTCAAAGCCCCCAAGATATTCTTAGCATTCACAGCCGTTTGGGGAGACAGTTTCAGATTGTCACTACCCTTTGTGTGAAAAAGTGCTTCCTGATTTCCCTCCTAAGTGGGTTAGCCCTCATTTTAAGATTATCTCCTTCCTGTTCTTCATTCTCCCACCACAGGAAATTGTTACTTTGTAATGTCTAAGAGAGGAGGTTCTACGGTAAAGGTTCCTGTTGGAGAATAAAAGGCACTTATTACACAAGCCTGCTTTTAAAAAAGTTGGATGGAAACCTCTGCTTGTTCACAGCCGGAAACACATTCATTCTGGTATCACCCACAGAGTTTGCACTATTTTGGTAAATAACATCATCCTCCCTCAAGACAGATATACATTTAAACTGATTTACGACCTTAAACCCTTACAGGAGCTAAACCAAATCAGGAGCACTTCTCCTCTAATCTCTCACCAGACAGATCTCATAGACACTTGTTTGGGTCCGAAGAACGGCCCTAGCTCTACCTCTAAGAAAGAAATTAGCAGAGAATATTACCATCTTTCGGATAGCCTATTTTTTAATAAGCATCAGCTGGGTCATAAATATCCCAGAAATTATAAGGCTCTGGGATTCTCTCTAAAATAACATGCCTCCCCATTTAAGAACTTTACAGAGAGGGATTCTTGCAGTTGTATACAGAATACTACATGAGACAATTTACTAACTTATTTACAAATATATTAAAGAATTGAACATGCAATACACTTTAAGTGATTGAGTATATCACATTAAAGATTACTAAAGGATGGAAAACATAATCTTATTTCTAAAATAGAGTGCAAAAAATTCAATCTCGACAATGTTAAAGCAAAATATCTTAGAATATCCATCAAAATTCAAAGTAAACTGTTACCTTAAATTCCCCAAATATCCTCCTGCCTTGCAAGATATACCCCCTCAATTAAGAGTAGAATTATCTTATGCAATTAGCTTCCTTTACCATGAGGTGAGAAGCATTGCTGAGGAATTCAATATGTCTAATTTTTCGACTGTAAAGTTCCTATATTTATACTGTTTCTAATCTGATTAGTTCATCCCTTACAAATGTGGGTGTCACCTCTCTATGTATGTTCCTCTTTCATTATCCTTATATGGTTGTATCATTCCCTATTATTCCTAATTATTTAATTGTTAAGAATTCCCTTATCATGAAGTTGTGAGCTTTTATCTGGTCAAAATGTTTGTAGCGTTTTGTAGTAACTCTATGACTTTGGTATAAAAACAGAAAGTGCTGGAAATACTCAGCAGGTCTGGCAGCATCTGTGGAGAGAGAAGCAGAGTTAACGTTTCAGGTCAGTGACCCTTCATCAGAACCGTTCTGATGAAACGTTAACCCTGCTTCTCTCTCCACTGATGCTGCCAGACCTGCTAAGTATTTCCTGCACTTTCTGTTTTTATTTCAGATTTCCAGCATCAGCAGTATTTTACTTTTATATTACTATGACTTTGGTTATTGGTTACTTATTTTCATAATTGTGTTTTATTCTTAAAAGCTTTTTTAACAAAGATCATTCAGTAAGCTCTTTTTTTTCTCTTTTGGGTTAACTCAAGGTCACATCTATTTCTCGTAGATGATGTTTCATTTTGTGATTGATCATTTCTACCTGAATTGATAATGGTTCTCTGGTACTAACCTGTACCACTTTCTTAAGACAACTTGGCTATGTTCTGTATCATTCTATTAAAAGACAGTTAATCAGGATTATGGATATCAGTGTGTGTCATGTATGGTGTGTCTCAACTCCATTAGTTTATCAATAGTGCATGTGTGAGATCATTATATTTTTCCTAGGCCGGTTTAGCCTAAAGGTGAACTCTTTTTTTTAAACACATTCCAAAGTAGCAGAAATGTTGAGATGGATTTTTAACTCAAAGGGAATCATGAATTTGTAACCCTGCTCTTCAAAGGGAATCCAGTGAATCTTGAAAACCGGCAATTTATTCAATCTTTAATTATATTAAATGAATCTTTATTCCTAAAGTGTAATGTATTAATTATATCTGAATTCTACCCAATTATCTATATTCTTTCCTAATTATTCCTATGCTACCTATATTTTGTCACACATTTACCATGAGCAACCCTGTCCCTTCATTCTATGTCATTTCCCTTTGCTGCTGGGGTTGTTCTCCTTAGCGCAGAGAAGGTTAAGAGGAGATTTGATAGAGGTGTTTAAAATCATGAAGGGTTTAGATAGCATAAATAAAAAGAAACAGTTTCCAATGCCAGAAGGGCTGGTAACAAAAATGACAGAGATTTAAAGTGATTGGCTAAAGAACCAGAGGTGACATGAAGGCATGGGGACATGAGAAGTGAGCTGTTGTGATCTGGAATCCACAGGCTGGAAGGCAGGCAGAAGCAGATTCATTAATAACTTTCAATGGGGAACTAGATAAATAATTGAAGAAAAATATTTACAGAGCTATGGAGAGTGGGATCAATTGGACAGCTCCAGTAAAGAGTCAGCACATGCACAATGGGCCAAATTGTGGATTATGTTGCTATCCTGCATTATTCTGTGATTCTAGATTTATTTTGCAACAAGAAGTTGACACCTCGGAGGCCATACTGTCTCCTCAATTGAACACAATAAACATCCCTGAAATTATTCTCACACAGAAACCCCAGAAGTTCTTGTGGCATATTTTCTAAGAGGCCATGAATTTTTGTAGTGATCTATGAATTTATTTAACATGTATTTTTCTTCAGCATGCATTTTGCAGTCTTACCCATTGTCACTAGCCCCTTCCTGAGCCATTAGCAGGTGCTAGACCACCTGGCATGTAATCTCAGTCTCCTATCCAACCAAGACTGCAAACTCTCACCCTGCCCATCCATAAGGTTTCTTACATCCAAATCCAACCTTCCTTAAATCTGGAATCCACTGGGGAAAAATATCCTGCTTCTGCACTGCTTGCACAGTGGATATCAGGATATCTGGATGGCCCCTGTCCAGAATTTCTACCCATGGATTTCATTCGCTGCCATTGTCCAATTCTCCAATGCGTATTCCAAAAGCAGCCCACCAAGTTGCTTCCCTCACTGCAATCTGTGCTGACACCCTCTCCCACCCCACGATCCATATGAGCAATCACGGATAGTAAAAGACCATCTGGTCCGTCCAGCCTGTCCCACACAATTGTGATACACTTTCGGCTGAATTTTCCCACTGACGTCAGGACCTCGATGTCAGGACCATATGCAGGTTCCAAGCTCGTGCACGGCCTCTGTGTGATTGCCAGCACACCATTACATGAGGCAGCCTCCGAACTGACCACTCCACGTTCACTGGCCTGTTAAGGATGGCAGGTGGACCAGGGAAGTGGGATGCCCAGTAAGAGGCCTGCAGTGATGTCAGGCCAGCAGCCCCACTGGGAGAATTGAGCGCTGCGGGAGAGGAGGGAGATCTCAACATGGAGGCGCTCATGAAGTGCTGTCTCTTCAGTGATGAGAAAAGATGACAAAGTATTGTGAGGGGCCTCCGTGTGGAGGGATAACCCCTCCAGAAGAGTGCCTGTGATATGTAATCCATCAAATGGATAAATTCTCAAGCAAGAGATGAGCCCAGGGCCTAGACATTTGGGTGTGCCCATGTTTGGCAGCTCAAAGTACATCCCAGTGGCTTAATGCAGAGGCCTAAGGAGCCTCTGATACAGGGCTTCCATTCCCGCTATATTGGAAGCTTGGGTGGACAATTGGTGCTTGAAAAACAAGCACTGGGCGGCTGAATTTATAGACCACTATTTTGGTAGTGTGCCGCCAACAAGATGAAATTTGAATTTTTAGCTGCCCAGTTCTTTGCGTTGGTAAATGCAACATTATTTTTGAGTCTTATTAAAAAAAAACTTCCAGCTGTGTTCTTTTGCTACCAACTCTCCCAGGTCCAGTAGCATAGTAATTGTGGGAAACAAGCTGAACAACTTGACATGCAGAAACTAAGAGCAGCGATATATCCACCTCCTACTGCCAACTGCGAACCATTGTTGCTTCTCACCCACACCGACTTCTGATGAGTCCATTACACACAAGCCAAAGTCCTTTCTCAGAGATCAAGTTTAAATATTTGGTAACATTGCCATTTAAAAAAATATATATTTTCCTTGTTAATGCGTTATTCTATTGTATGTGAGCTAAGCCAGCCTGTTCACAAAAATAAATAACATACTGGCTAAAATTACACCAGCACAGACTAGTTGGGCCTGTTTCTGTGCTGTGTATTCGATGCAGTTCTTCTGAGTTTTGCCCAATCTGCCATTTGACGAGATTTACACAGTCATTAGTAAAGGGCAAGTAGTTCATTTTTAGCTCAGGTGTAAATTTACTGGAGTTATTGCTGTGGAAAATTATTGGGTGAGAATGTAGAGCTTGGCCGTAAATAAGCAGTTTTTGCTTATGCAGCCTTAGCGATAGCATACAAGATGATGTTGTTATATTTCATGCTGAAAGCAGTTCTTGGGGGAGCTGATCCTTTCACTAACACGTATATTAAATAAATTCCAGCCTTGATTTTCTCCAGATCTCCAGCCATAACTTTGACAGAAGATTGACAGAAACCCAGGATCGTTATGCATTAATTTCAGTCTCCATCTCGGCTGCTCATGCTCTCTCCATTCTGAATTTACTACCCGTCTATTCTACCTAAGCTTCTCCCTCAATGCAATCTCTCCTATCTGTGCTCCCAGTGGATCAGCTGCCCACTTTATGCCCTGCCTGATTTTTCTTTCATAGGAACAGAGGCATTACTAGACATATAAAGAATAAAGTCCATCCTGATAATCACATGATGCAATGATATTGGAGTTGTTGACTAATCACAGTGATCAATGAGTTTATAACAGAGCCAGACATGATGAGAGGAAAACCCCCCACCCCAGTGGGGGAGAGCTTTGGGAACCATAGGTCCAAAGCCACCTGTTCCTCCCAAGTATGGTACACTCACCTTATAAGAACATAAGAAATAGGAACAGGAGAGCTCCTCAAGCCTGCTCCATCATTCAGTAAGATCTTGGCTGATCATATCCCCAAGTCCCTTGATCCCCTTATTATACATTTAAAAAAAATTTTATTACTTGGTGTAACAGGGTATGTTAAAGGAGGTTAGTTATCTCATAAATGATGATTAAAGCACAAACAATTGCCCATAGTGTGTTCCAACAATTCTGGATCTTAAATACATTTTGTTTAAAGCAAATGTAAGGGATATTATAGTGGAAAATTACAAAGCTCACACAATACAACTCTGCTGAATGATTTGGAAAAACCCATTATTTCCAAATTATTCAAATTATAAAGCATGAAGTCCTGTAACATTGATCACAAGTCGTGGGAGTCAGTTGCCAGCGATCGCCAGAGCTGGCGGGCAGCCATAAAGGCGGGGCTAAAGCGTGGCGAGTCGAAGAGACTTGGCAGTTGGCAGGAAAAAAGACAGAAGCGCAAGGGGAGAGCCAACTGTGTAACAGCCCCGACAACCAATTTTTTCTGCAGCACCTGTGGAAGAGTCTGTCACTCTAGTATTGGCCTTTATAGCCACTCCAGGCGCTGCTCCACAAACTACTGACCACCTCCAAGTGCTCCAGACGTGTCTCCCGAGACAAGGAGGCCAAAGAAGAGAAGAATAAGATAATAGTGGAAAATTACAAAGTTCACACAATGCAACTCTGCTGAATGATTTGGAAAAACCCATTAATTCCAAAATATTCAAATTATAAAGCAAGTGTGTAAACCATAGATTTATGAAAGATAATTGTGCACAATGGATACTTTATGAGGTCATTATATTACAAAATGTGTAACGTGTTTGCTATTCTATACTTTGGCATTTAGAAAACATTTGATAAAGTTGCTCACAAGTCACGTAGCTGAACTGGAAGTTTTTGAGGTTTTGGAAAAGTGAATTTGATAAGCATTTAACCAGGCAATAGGGACAAAGAGAAGGTATTATCAATAGATTTCTAGATATTAAAGATATCAAGGGATATGGGGATAGTGCAGGAAAATGACGTAGAGGTAGAAGGTCAGCCATGATCTAGTTGAATGGCTGAGCAGGCTCGAGGGGCCGAATGGCCTACTCCTGCTCTTATTTCCTATGTTCTTATATGTTCCTATGTTCTAAAATCTATCGATCTCAGTCTTGAATATTCTCTCTGAATCTGAGCATTGACAGCCTTCTGGGGTAGAGAATTTCCAAGATTCTCTATCCTCTGAGTGAGGAAATTTCTCCTCATCCCAGTCCTAAATAGCCGACTCCCTATCCTGTCACTATGACCCCTAGTTGTAGACTCTCCAGCCAGAGGAAACATTCTCCCGGCATCTACCCTGTCAAGCCCTCGAAGAGTTTTATACATTTCAATGATATTACCTTGCATTCTTCTAAATTCCAGAGAATATAGGCCCATTCTTCTCAATCTCTACTTGTAGAACAATCCTCTCATCCCAGGAATCAATCTGGTGAACTTTCATTGCAACCCCCGCTAAGGTAAGTATATCCTTCCTTCTTAGGTAAGGAAACCAAAACTACATATGTCATGTCATTATACCACAATGTTACTTTCTGAAAGAAATCTATCCAATTGGAATTTGAATCCACAACAGCAACTAAGATTTACATATCAACATCAACTGCTTTCACCATCTCCAATGACTTCAGTGCACAGGGAAATCAGGAGGGATTTAAAATATGAGACCAAACCACTTCCTGCTCATTTCTCCCTCCTCTCCCCAATGGTAGCAGTTTGAGTTGGCTTCACTGTTTTATGATTTGTAAGCAAGGTGTGCAGGAGGTGATTGTATCTTTGACAAGTTCATCATTTCCATGAGACCAACCTCCTGCTCTCTTTCCAATAAACTGCTGAACGCCCAACTTCCCTTCCTGGCTCCCATGTTAACTGATAAACAAGAAAAGAGGGTGTACGAGGCATGTCAGGTGAATTCTTCAAGTGAGCTCCAGGCCAAATACACTTAGTTGACAGGGGAAGTGAAGAGGAAACTAAGACTGGCAAAGAGAGAATTTGAGAATAGAATGGCCGCTAACATAAAAGGGAACCCAAAAATCTTCTACTGGCATGTAAATAGTAAGTGGATAGTAAGAGGTGGGTTGGGGCCTATTAGAGTTAAAGAGGATGATATATGCTTAGAGGCGCAGGGCAAGGCTAAAATATTTAATGAGGACTTTCTACCATCTCTGCTTCTACTGATATTTTGCCAGCATCCTCTTCTTGTTGTTTTATGCTCTCATGTATTTATACCGAGAAATCAAAGGCAATTATTTGCAGAAATACTTAATTAAGCAGCTCTTTTCTTCTTTTGCCCACTGCATTTAGTAAATTCTGTTAAACAAAGGCATCATGATTGAATGATAGAATCGATACAGCACAGAAAGAGGCTGTTCAGCCCATCACATCTGTGCTGGTTCTTTGAAAGAGCTATCCAATTAGTCTCGCTCTTTCAACATGGCCCAGGAATTTTTTCCACTTCAAGTATTTATCCAATTCCATTTGGAAAGTTGCTATTGAATCTGCTTCCACTGCCCTTTCAGGCAGTGCATTCCAGATCTCAACAACTCGCTGCGTAAAAAAAAAAACATTTTCCTCATCTCCCCTCTGTTTCTTTTGCCAGGGTATCAGGCAAATTGTCACCAGGGTATCGGCACATTAATGGAACAAAGCCCCTATTACGTTGATGAAGGCTGTAGGACTGGGCAGTTGGAGCTTCTCTGGCCATGAAGCATGCTTTCATTTATGCCCTTAACTCGAGGGATACCTCCCACATGGAAAATGTCAGTGTTCTCCCTCTGCTGCTGTCTGCCTTCCATTGGGAAACAGCTGGCCTTAGGAAAAGAAAGCACCTGTCACCTGTGCTGAGCACCTGCGCACCATTGATTCAGTAATTTGGCATATATCCCTTTGAGACTGCTGGTAATGATTCAGTTGCTTATAAGTTTAAAGCTGTGCTTGCTTCACAGTCACTAGAAGAGATGTCCCATCATTAAATCTTGCCTGCATGCCTGCCTCTTAGGGTTAATCTAATTTAATGACTGCCCCCTGATGAAGTGTAGGTGGCAAAGGCCAATCTTGTTACATATAGCTAGGTAACTGCGTCTCAGTCTACCTCCAACAACAACTACTTACATTAATATAGCACCTTTAATTTAGTAAAATGACCCAAGGTGTTTCACAGGAGCATTATCAGACAACATTTTTACTGAGCCGCGTAAGGAGATTTTGGGACAGTTGACAAAAAGCTTGGTCAAAGAGGTAGGTTTTGAGGACCATCTTGAAGGAGGAAAAAGAGATGGAGAGGTGAAGCGGTTTAAGGGGAGGAATTCCTGCCTAGGCTGCTGAACGCACAGTCACCAATGTTGGAGCAATTAAAATCAAGGATGTGCAAGAGGCCTGATTTGGAGGAGCATAGATATCTCAGAGGGATATAGGGCTGGAGGAGGTTACAGAGATAGGAAGGGACAAATCCATGGACGGATTTGAAAACAAGGAAGAGAATTCTATGCTGTTGCATAAGGGTGGGTGTGGGCTTTCTGCCTGGAGTATAAGTGAACCTCCCTTTACTTTTGCAGATATTAGTTGTGTCTCAGTGGGAAGCACTCTCACTTCAGGTTGTTAGTTCAAGCTCCAATTCAGCTATATGAACACAAATTCTAGGCTGACACTCCCAGTGCAGTACAGAAGGAGTACTGCACTATCACAAGTGCCATAATTTGGATGAGACATTAAATCGAGCTCCTGTCTGCCCTTTTAGATGAATGCAAAAGATCCTATAGCACTATTTTGTAGAAGAGCAGGGGCGTTTTCCCCAGTGTCTTAGCCAATATTTACCCTTCAGTCATAGAAACAGATTATCTGGTCATTATCACATTGCTGTTTGTGGGAACTAGCTGTGTGAAAATTCGCTGCTGAGATTCCTTCATTACAACAGTGACTCCACTTCCAAAAGCATTTCATTGGCTGTAAAGCACTTTAGGGCATCCTAATGTTGTGAAAGGAACTATAAAAATGCAAGTCTTTATTTTTTGCCTTTTTTTTCTTCTAAAATCCTTCTCCTCCTCAGTCAAAACAAGCAGCAAGAGAGGAATGGCCCGGAGATACCAATCTTCAGAATTCTGGTTATGGCAACTTAAATTGCAACTGCTGATAAGGCAGGAATGGAAGAACTGAACTACAATACAATACAATGCCGAGGCCGGAATTTTACCTGGTCAATCGGGCATCCTCGGAGGCTGCTGAACCGAAAAATAGCAGGTGACGACATCGGGTCGGGTCCCCGAAGTCATTATGCCCAATCCCCATTTTACGCTGGTCGGACGGGGGGGCGCGAGATGGAGGTGCTGATCGCCGTCCAATTTAAAGCAATTAAAAACCAATTGATGCCATTGAATAGGTAATTGACAACCATTTTACATTGGCCATTCATTTTTATGTTTTGCAAACGGGTCAAAGGGTGGGGGGCGTGAACCCGGCATGCTTTAGAAGGGCAGTAATGGTGTGTCAGTGAAGGAGTTGGAGGTACTTGATTTTTCATTTCCGTTTGTTTGATTTCTGAGTTAATCGTAAGGTCGGGGCTGATATTGCTGGCTCTCCAGGGTTCACCTGAGTGAGTAAAACCCTTGGTAGGGCCTTAGCGTCAGTGATTTATTCTGTGTAAGGGAGGGGGGTTGTGACTGCCTGTCTTTGCGGCAGGCTGCAAATATCTGTCCTCATTACATCTTTGGGACACTGCAGCCATAGGAATTGTCCGCTCTGGAGGAGGGTCCTCCAGCGAGGAAGAGAACAGCACAAGGACGGACAGGAGGACAAGTGGCCAAGGAAATCAGTGACCTGCTGGCCATCTGCAGCCTGGTAATGGGGGAGGGGCAGAAGGCCACAGAATGCACCAGGTGCAAACACATGTGAGGAGACGTGTCTGCCCAGTAGGCAGGGTGTCCCGGCCATGGCTGAGCTTTCTGCCCATGTCTGAGTGCCAGTGCCATAGAAGACTGCACCTGTCCTGAGAGACTGTGACATCTCTGTGTCAGATGATGGCAGTGGAGGTCAGCTCCAACTGCGTGGGTGGCCATCCAATGCTGGTGACAGTAAAGAGCACAGTCACTCTGAACTTGTACACATCAGGCTCCGTCCAGGCTTCCACGAAGACATATGTGGAATCTCGCAATCATCAGCACACCACCGCATAAAGGTTGCAATTGATGCCATATTCAGGCGCGCCAACCATTCATCAAGTTCCAGACAGACTCCGCCAGTCCGACCGAGAGAGCAAGAGGCTTCAGCGCCATTGCTGGGTTCCCATGTTCCAAGGCGTGATTGACTGTACACATATGGTCATTAGAGCACCTGCAGGTCTGTCAGAGGCCTTCATTAATCGAAAGAGGTTTCACTCAATGAATGTGCAACTTGTCTGTGACCACCTGTAAGGGTATATTGCAGCTGTGTGCTCGTTATCCAAGAAGCAGTCATGCCACCATTCATTCTCTGGAATTTCCAGGTGCCAATGCTATTCAGCTCACCTGAATGCCTGCAAGGATGGATACTTGGCGACAGGGGTTACCCGCTGAAGACATGGCTGATGACACCTGTGAGGAACCCAAGGAATGAAGTGGAGGAACATTACAATGCGAGCCATGTGACCACCAGAGTCACCATTGAGCAGACCATAGGTCTTCTGTAAATGAAATTTATGTGCCTGGATCGCTCAGGTGGTGCCCTTCAGTATTCGCCAGAAAGCCTATCTCACATTGTTGTCGTCTGCTGTGCCTTACATAACCTGACGTTGCAGAGGGGGGGGAGGCCCTGGGTGATGAGGACATTGTTCACCGTGAGGAATCCTCAGACAAGGAGGGTGAAGGGGTTGAGGAGGAGGAGGAGGAGGAGGCGCAGCCACCTGAACGTTCGGGGAAGCAGTTGGAAGTTTGCAGGAGTTGGGTGCAAGGGAGGCTCGGTAGGCTGTAATACTCAGGCATTTCTCCTGATCAGAAGCTCATGGCCCATGTAGTCTGCCAGCGATAGACATGTCAATCTGTGTTCAGGCACTCACATCTGCTGGAAGCGCAAAAGCACTCACCCGCAGGTGCTAATCTCAGCTGCAACGGTCCAGCTTTCAGTCAAGTGTGGCACCTCCCCCAAGTCTCCATCTCATGCAGAAGAAAAAGATCATCTCATACTTCATCAGTGACTTGCGACATATAAATAAGCAAAGTCAGAAATTTAATACGTTTTGTACACAGTAGAACAAAAATTAACATAATTCCAAATCGCACCAGTGCCCCCTAAGTGCAGTTAATTTGATTTCTTATAACATTTGTGTGTGCATACGTGTGTCAATGAACCCTCACTACCAGCCACGGCAGAGGCAGGTGGCAGCTGAGGATGCCCCGTGGCTTGAGATGACCTTGGCGGGCGTCCTCTGGGTGCCCGAGGCCGTGAGGGCCCTGGCATGGTGAGGTGACCCTGAGTAGTCTCAGGACCACCCTCTGTCATCCTGGCATTCTGAGGTGCAAGTGTCACTGGCAGAGGGGACAAGGAGCCGCTGTACGCATCAGGAGCGCCCTGAGAGGAGCCTCTAGATGCATTCTGCTGCAGTTCCTGTGCCCTCCTGAGCCTCAATTTGACCTTCCTGCTGACCTCGGAGGGATGAGCAGCTGTTGGATATCGCAGGTGCCTCATCGCTATCTCGCTGAGGCATTGATGCATAGAGCTCACTGTCTCTGTGAGGGTTTGCAGGTCTCTGCGTATCTCGGCAGGCTTTGGATAAACTGCTGGATCGGGCCCTCCACTGCAGTCGCCAATCTGTCAATGGAGGAAGCCAGTCACGCAGATGACAGGGACTGTGCTGAACTCATGGCCTGGAAGGAAACATCCAAAGTCTGAGCCAGAGTGCGCATCATCTCCGGTAACACCACCAGATCTCCACGCACCTCATGCTGCACCTGCAACATCTCCCACTGAATGGATGTCCTCAGAGGCTCATCATCAGCACGAAGCTCAGCACTGGCCTGGCCTCCTACAGTCCTCCGAGTGTCAGAGGCATCGGCCGATACTGCCTCTGGCAGCTGGCCCGGCACTTGTGTGGTGCTGGCACCAGGTTGTCACCACGAATCCAAAGATACAACCAGCCCAACCTGTATCTGAGCTGGTGTTTGGTGGGGAAAGGATGTGACGCTGCACCCTCCGAGGTCCCCTCCTCCTCCTCAGAGGTGGACGGATGTGCCCTTGAAATGTCACCTGGCCACTGCTGTGCTTCACCTACAGTGGAAAAGAGAATGATCAGGTGTGAGCGACACTCCCAACTGAAGGGCATATCACAGACTGCAGTGTGGCCACATGAATGTCAGTTTGAACTCATGAGCAACCTTTATTGCCTGAGCCAGCACTCCCCTCCCCCCACCCCCCATCCGCACTCTGGGGCACTCATCCTCCTGGCCAGGTGCTCCAGCCTCACCATCGGCAACTAAGCGGCCTCCATCCTCCCCAGCAAGCAATAATGCCTCCTCCACACTGGTGAGAATTGCTAGATTGGCTACACTGCCTACCGGTCCGTGCCCTCTCTCAGGCATTCTGGGCCCTCTTCTCCAGTGAAGACACATGACAGTCAGTTCAGTGACTTGACTTGAAGGAGCACCCACTCATCCCACCTGCTGCATGCTGCCTCTCGGACCATTGCCATTCAAGTGTATGGTGGGCACACTTCTGGACCTAGTACTAGACTGAGATGTAACTAGTAGAATAGATAAGGGAGAACCAGCGGATGTGGTGTATTTGAACTTTCAGAAGGCTTTCGACAAGGTCGCACATAAGAGATTAGTGTGGAAAATTAAAGCACATGGGATTGGGGGTAAGGTACTGACATAGAGAACTGGTTGGCAGACAGGAAACAAAGAGTAGGAATAAACGGGTCTTTTTCTGAGTGGCAGGCAGTGACTAGTGGGGTACCGCAGGGATCAGTGCAAGGACCCCAGCTATTCACAATATATATTAATGATATAGATGAGGGAATTAAATGTAATATATCCAAGTTTGCAGATGACACAAAGCTGGATAGGAGTGGGAGCTGTGAGGAGGATGCAGAGAAGCTCCAGTGCAATTTGGACAGGTTGAGTGAGTGGGGATATACATGACAGATGCAGTATAATGTGGATAAATGTGAGGTTATCCACTTTGCTGGCAAAAACAGAAAGACAGATTATTATCTGAACGGCAATAGGTTGGGAAAGGGGAAGGTGCAGCAAGACCTGGGTGTCCTTGTGCACCAGTCACTGAAAGTAAGCATGCAGGTGCAGCAGGCAGTTAAGAAGGCAAATGGTATGTTGGCCTTCATTGCGAGAGGATTCGAGTACAGGAGCAAGGATGTCTTGCTGCAATTATACAAGGCCTTGGTGAGACCACATCTGGAGTATTGTGTGCAGTTTTGGTCTCCTTATCTGAGGAAGGTTGTTCTTGCTATGGAGGGAACAAAGAACAAAGAACAAAGAAAATTACAGCACAGGAACAGGCCCTTCGGCCCTCCAAGCCTGCGCCGATCCAGATCCTCTATCGAAACCTGTCGCCTATTTTCTAAGGGTCTGTATCTCTTTGCTTCCTGCCCATTCATGTATCTGTCTAGATACATCTTAAAAGACGCTATCGTGCCCACGTCTACCACCTCCGCTGGCAACGCGTTCCAGGCACCCTCCACCATCTGCGTAAAGAACTTTCCACACATATCCCCCCTAAACTTTTCCCCTCTCACTTTGAACTCGTGACCCCTAGTAATTGAATCCCCCACTCTGGGAAAAAGCTTCTTGCTATCCACCCTGTCTATACCTCTCATGATTTTGTACATCTCAATCAGGTCCCCCTTCAACCTCCGTCTTTCTAATGAAAATAATCCTAATCTACTCAACCTCTCTTCATAGCTAGCGCCCTCCATACCAGGCAACATCCTGGTGAACCTCCTCTGCACCCTCTCCAAAGCATCTACATCCTTTTGGTAATGTGGCGACCAGAACTGCATGCAGTATTCCAAATGTGGCCGAACTAAAGTCTTATACAACTGTAACATGACCTGCCAACTCTTGTACTCAATACCCCGTCCGATGAAGGAAAGCATGCCGTATGCCTTCTTGACCACTCTATTGACCTGCATTGCCACCTTCAGGGAACAATGGACCTGAACACCCAAATCTCTCTGTACATCAATTTTCCCCAGGACTTTTCCATTTATTGTATTCTTGAATTGGATCTTCCAAAATGCATCACCTCGCATTTGCCCGGATTGAACTCCATCTGCCATTTCTCTGCCCAAATCTCCAATCTATCTATATTCTGCTGTATTCTCTGACAGTCCCCTTCACTATCTGCTACTCCACCAATCTTAGTGTCGTCTGCAAACTTGCTAATCAGACCACCTATACTTTCCTCCGAATCATTTATGTATATCACAAACAACAGTGGTCCCACCACGGATCCCTGTGGAACACCACTGGTCACACGTCTCCATTTTGAGAAACTCCCTTCCACTGCTACTCTCTGTCTCCTGTTGCCCAGCCAGTTCTTTATCCATCTAGCTAGTACACCTTGGACCCCATGCGCCTTCACTTTCTCCATCAGCCTACCATGGGGAACCTTATCAAATGCCTTACTGAAGTCCATGTATATGACATCTACAGCCCTTCCCTCATGAATCAACTTTGTCACTTCCTCAAAGAATTCTATTAAGTTGGTAAGACATGACCTTCCCTGCACAAAACCATGTTGCCTATCACTGATAAGCCCATTTTCTTCCAAATGGGAATAGATCCTATCCCTCAGTATCTTCTCCAGCAGCTTCCCTACCACTGACGTCAGGCTCACCGGTCTATAATTACCTGGATTATCCCTGCTACCCTTCTTAAACAAGGGAGTGCAGCAAAGGTTCACCAGACTGATTTTTGGGATGGCAGGACTGAATTATGAAGAGAGATTGGGTCGATTAGGCTTGTATTCGCTCGAGTTTAGATGAATGAGTGGGGATCTCATAGAAACCTACAAAATTCTAACAGGACTGGACAGACTAGGTGCAGGAAGGATGTTCCCAATGGCGGGGGAGTCCAGGATCAGGTGTCACAGTCTAAGGATAAGGGGTAAGCCATTTAGGACTGAGAAGAGGAGAGATTGCTTCACCCAGAGAATGGTGAACCTGTGGAATTCTCTACCACAGAAAGCAGTTGAGGCCAAATCGTTAAATATATTCAAGAAAGAGTTAGATATAGTTCTTAGGGCTAATGGGATCAAGGGAAATGGGGAGAAAGCAGGAACAGGGTACTGAGTTTGGATGATCAGCCATGATTGCATTGAATGGCGGAGCAGGCTCGAAGGGCCGAATGGCCTACTCCTGCTCCTATTTTTCTATGTTTCTATGCATGTATCAGATGTGCCCAGCATATGGCCCACGACAGGGCTGCAGCCATTCACTCCAGATGGACGGCTTCCACTTTGCAGCATCAACACCTGGTAACCCTCCCATATTAGTACAAAGCAACAATGACTGAGACATGCCCCTTACCCTGGCAGAGCGGAGAAGGTCGTTGACCCACTTGCGGCATTGTATCCGTGTCCTCCTCACAACCCCACAATCTCCATCCATGCCTTCTTGGTGACCTGAGGAGGCCTCCTCCTTCTGTCTGCTGGGAAGAAAACCTCCCACCTTGCCTCAGCCGCCCAGAGGAGGACATGCAGGGAGTATTCTGTGAACCTTGGGACCATGCGGTTGGCTCTCTCTGACATTACCGCAAGTGGGTTCTGGTCCTCCAATGTCTCGGGTAGATTTTTAACAAATGACTGTGTCGCCCCTTTAATTGAAAGGACACCTCATTTTCCCCTCAGCCTGGTATATATCTGGTGTTAACCTCTAGCTTCTCCCACCATCCTCTGTGAAGAAATCAGCCTTTTCAGAGACACTAAATGTGCTGACAGCCCTTTTAATTTTTTTTTTATTCATTCATGGGATGTAGGCTTCGCTGGCAAGGCCAGCATTTATTGTCCATCCCTAATTGCCCTTGAGAAGGTGGTGGTGAGCTGCCTTCTTGAACCGCTACAGTCCATTTGGGGTAGGTACACCCACAGTGCTGTTAGGAAGGGAGGTCTAGGATTTTGATCCAATGACAGTGAAGGAACGGTGATATAGTTCCAAGTCAGGATGGTGTGTGACTTTAAGCACCTTCTTTCAGCTCTCGCCCCACGCCCACCCCCCCTACCAACTCTTCCCTTCCCGCCCACGTGTGCCTTTCTCAATCAATGCTCTGCCGGCGAGACGCTAATTGGTAAGTTAGTGCTCGATCGGGGCAGCAGTTGAGCGTGGAGCGGGCGGGAGCGACTTCAGCACCCACTTCCGTCTCCGGACAGTGGACCCGCTAGGACAGGTAAAATTCCAGCCAGAGGCTAGGCTGAAAACCAAACAGCAGCAAATGTGGCAACAAATATGAAACCAAAACTGTTCTGATGAAAGGTCATTGACCTGGAGGACTGATTCTGTTTCTTGCTCTATAGATGCTGCCTGACCTGTTGGGTGCATCCAACATTTTCTGTTTTCATTTCAGATTTCCACCATCTGCAGTGTTTTGCTTTTATGCTGAAAGGGAGAATTGCAGCAAAATCAAACGTATGCAGCCAAAAATAACACTTGCTTTTAAGACGGCAATTTCCAAAATCCCTCTGTGACCTCGCCCACTCTCCCCCACCACCCCCCTCCCCCTCCCCCTCCACCACCCCTCCCTATCTCTGTAACTCCCTCCAGCCCTACAACCTGCTGAGATCTCTACGCTCCTCCAACACTGGCTTCTTGTGCGTCCCCGATTTTAATCGCTCCACCATTGGTGTCTTCAGCTGTCTAGGCCCCAAGCTCTGGAATCCTTCTCTACACTTCTGCATCTGTCCATCACTGAGCTGCCATGGTATTAAACGCAGGGGCTCCTTTAAATGGCCGTGGCGGACCACCTTCCCCCCCGATGATGTGGAGGGGGTGGGCCTTCCGCCCCTGGCAACAGCATCAGGTGCCACTGAGCAGGCGCTGATGCCATTTTTAAAGGGCTTTGAGCCCTAGATGACAATTTAAATATTTAAAGAAAAATCGTATTAAACTATATTTAAAAAAAAATTAATGAATGTTTCCAGCACCTCTCCCACACCCCCTCAATAAACATACACTTCATTCCGTGCCCTCTCCCCGCAAAATACTTACTTTATGTACCTGTTCTTATGTTTTCGCGGGTTTACCCTCATATTCGATTTTCCCATTCTTAATCTTTTTCTTGGTCCTCCTTTGCAGAATTCTGAAATGCTCCCAATCCTTAGGCTTACCTTTTTTTTGGGCAACTTTATATGCCTCTTCCTTTGCTCTCATCTAACCCTTGATTTCTTTCGTTAGCCCCAGTTGGAACACTTTCCTTGCTTTTTTTTTAGCAGTAAAAGGAATGTATTTTTGTTGTAAACTATGTATTAGTTCTTTTGATTTATTGATACAGCACTGAAACAGGCACTTCGGCCCACCGAGTCTGTGCCAACCATTAACCACCCATTAAGACTAATCCTACACTAATCCCATATTCCTACCACATCCTCACCTGTCCCTATATTCCCCTACTAGGGGCAATTTATAATGGCCAATTTACCTATCAACCTGCAAGTCTTTTGACTGTGGGAGGAAACTGGAGCACCTGGAGGAAACCCATGCAGACACAGGGAGATCTTGCAAACTCCACACAGGCAGTACCCAGAATCGAACCCGGGTTGCTGAAGCTGTGAGGCTGTGGTGCTAACCACTGCGACACTGTGCTGCCCCTTTAAATGATAGCCATTGCCTGTCTATTGTCATACCTTTTAACATAGTTTCCCAATCTGCCAATTTGCCCCTCATAGAATCATAGAAAGTTTAAGGAAAAGAAAGAAGCCACTTGGCCCATCGTGTCTGTGCTAGCCGAAAAACGATCCACCTATTCTAATCCCATCTTCCAGAATTTGGTCTATAGCCCTGCAGTTACAACACTTGAGGTGCAAATCCAGACTCCTTTTGAATGAATTGAGGGTTTCTGCCTCAACTACCCTTTCAGGCAGTGAGTACCAGACTCTCACCACCCTCTGGGTGAAAAAGGTTTTCCTCATCTCCCCTCTAATTTTTCTATCAATCACTTTAAATCTATGCCCCCTCGTCACTGACCTCGCTGCTAAGGTGACTAGACCTTTCACCTTCATAGTTTCCTTTGCTTAGATTTAAGACCCTAGTTTCTGATTGAACTACATCATTTTCAAACTTCATGTAAAATTCTATCATCTTATGGTCACTTTTTCCTAAAGGCTCCTTTACAACAAGATTATTAATCAGCCCTTTTTCATTGCACAATACTAGATCTAAAATAACCAATTCCTAGATGGTTCTTCAATGTACTGCTCCAGAAAACCATCTTGCATACATTCCAAGAATTCATCCTCCACAATATTAGTACCAATTAAGTTTACCCAGTCTGTATGTAGTTTGAAATTCCCCAAGATTACTGTATTACCCTTGTTACACACACTTCTAATTTCCTGATTTATACTGCGATTTACCTTTGGTGGCCATGAACAACTACCACCAATGTTTTCTGTCCCTTGCTGTTTCTTAGTTCCACCCAAACTGACTCTATGTCTTGATCTTTAGAACTAAGGTCATCGCTCACTAAAGTACTATTGGGCTCTTTAATTAACAGAACTACCCCACTACCTTTTCCCAGCTTCCTGTCCTTCCTGAATGTCATATATCCTTGGATATACAACTTTGGTTTCCTTGTAGCTATGTCTCTGTAATGGCTGTCAGGTCATACATATGAATTTCTATTTGAGTTGACAATTCGTTGGTTTTATTGTGAATGCTGCAGGCATTCAGATTCGGAGCCCTTAATTCATCGTTTTTACGTTTTTTGTAAACTCTGGCTGTATCTGCTGGCACCATCTTAAGTTTGCAATCAATGTCCCTTCCTGCTATATTCTGATCATCATTACCTTTAATGCCAGCTTGATCTATTGCCTTGTCATTTCCCTTTACTTTACTCAATCTTACCCCCGCTATATCGTTTAAAGCCCTGTCTACTTCCCTACTTATATGACGCGCTTGAACACTGGTCCCAGCACAGTTCAGGTGAAGTCTGTCCCAACGGTACAGCCTCGACTTTCCCCAGTTCTGGTACCAGTGCCCAATGAACCAGAAACCAGTTCACCCACACCAGTCTTTAAGATATGCATTCATTTCTCTAATCTTATTTACCCCATGCCAATTTGCAGGTGGCTCAGGTAATCTCTTTGGCCTCCTTGTCTCGAGAGACAATGGGTATGCGCCTGGAGGTGGCCAATGGTTTGTGAAGCAGCGCCTGGAGTGGCTATAAAGGCCATTTCTAGAGTGACAGACTCTTCCACAGGTGCTGCTGATAAAATTGGTTGTCGGGGCTGTTACACAGTTGGCTCTCTCCTTGCACTTCTGTCTTTTTTTCCTGCCAACTGCTCAGTCTCTTCGACTCGCTACTCTTTAGCCCTGCCTTTATGACTGCCCGCCAGCTCTGGCGATCACCGGCAACTGACTCCCACGACTTGTGATCAATGTCACAGGACTTCATGTCGCGTTTGCAGACGTCTTTGAAGCAGAGACATGGACGGCCGGTGGGTCTGATACCAGTGGCGAGCTCGCTGTACAATGTGTCTTTGGGGATCCTGCCATCTTCCATACGGCTCACATGGCCAAGCCATCTCAAGCGCCGCTGACTCAGTAGTGTGTATATGCTGGGGATGTTGGCCATCTCGAGGACTTCTGTGTTGAAGATACGGTCCTGCCACCTGATGCCAAGGATTCTCCGGAGGCAGCGAAGATGGAATAAATTGAGACGTCGCTCTTGGCTGACGTATGTTGTCCAGGCCTCGCTGCCATAGAGCAAGGTACTGAGGACACAGGCTTGATACACTCGGACTTTTGTATTCTGTGTCAGTGCACCATTTTCCCGCACTCTCTTGGCCAGTCTGGACAGAGCAGTGGAAGCCTTTTCCATGCGCTTGTTGATTTCTGCATCGAGAGACAGGTTACTGGTGATAGTTGAGCCTAGGTAGGTGAACTCTTGAACCACTTCCAGAGTGTGGTCGCCCAATATTGATGGATGGAGCATTTCTGACGTTCTGCCCCATGATGTTCGTTTTCCTGAGGCTGATGGTTAGGCCAGATTTGTTGCAGGCAGCCGCAAACCTGTCGATGAGTCTCTGCAGACACTCTTCAGTGTGGGATGTTAATGCAGCATCATCAGCAAAGAGGAGTTCCCTGATGAAGACTTTCTGTACTTTGGTCTTCGCTCTTAGATGGGCAAGGTTGGACAACCTGCCCCCTGATCTTGTGTGGAGGAAAATTCCTTCTTCTGAAGACTTGAACGCATGTGAAAGCAGCAGTGAGAAGAAGATCCCAAACAGTGTAAGATCCCAAACAGTGTAGCTGGTGAAGGGAGAACAGCATGCCAATGGTGGATCTCTCTGCTCGAAAGCCACACTGTGCCTCAGGGTAGACACGCTCAGCCAGCTTCTGGAGCATGTTTAAAGGGACTCGAGCGAAGACTTTCCCCACTATGCTGAGCAGGGAGATTCCACGGTAGTTGTTGCAGTCCCCGCGGTCACCCTTGTTCTTATAGAGGGTGATGATATTGGCATCGCGCATGTCCTGTGGTACTGCTCCCTCATCCCAGCACAGGCAGAGCAGTTTGTAGAGTGTTGAAAGTATAGATTATAATCCAGAGATTATTACCTTTTGAGGTTCTGCTTTTCAATTTAGTGCCTAGCTCCTCATACTCCCTATGCAGAACCTCTTTCCTAGTCCTATCTGTGTCGTTGGTACCTACATGGACCATAACCCCCTCTCACTGCAAGTTCCTCTCCAGCCCTGAGCAGATGTCCTGAACCCTGGCAGTGGGCAAGCACCACAGCCTTCTGGACTCTCGCTCATGGCTGCAGAGTACAGTGTCAATCCTCACTATACTGTCCCCTGCTACCACTACATTCCTATTAACTCCCCCCATTTGAATGGCTTCCTGTGCCATGGTGCCATGATCAGTCTGCTCATACATACTGCAACCCTCACTCTTGCCTATACAAGCTGCAAGAACCTCAAACTTGTTACTCAATTGCAGGGCTGAGGCTCCTCCACTCCCACCTTCTCGATCCCCTTACCTGCCGGACTCAGTCACACCCTCCTGAGGGACAGGACTGAGGCCTGTTAACCCAATTCTGTCATCCTCATTGGTGTAATCAGTACTGATGCAGCCAGCCCACCCCATCAGGAGATCTTATCCATACAGAACAGAAGAAGCAATGGCAATGACTGAAGCACTCTGGACTAGCAGTGGTTAATCGAGAAATGTCCATGTGCAGCTGTGAACCTGTGGTTTTAATGCTTCTCTTTGGTGTGACTTGGTTTAATGATTATACAATGGAGCAGCCAAAGAACCACTGATCATGTCCAGCACCTGTTTAAGCTGCTGAAATAGCCACTTTGGGCTGTGAAACAGCACATTTCAACATAACTCAGCAGTGTTCCGAGCAATTTAACTCTCGGAATGGAACATTGGAGGCTGTGAATGGCCTGTTTCGATGATCAGTTACTTCAGGCTCTAATCCAAGTTGTGCAGAAAGGAAGGACACAAGGAAACATTTCCATCCCCCTCACCAATTCTCATCCTACCTTCCCCTCCCCCTCCCTACTCCCCTGCCTCCTCCCCATCCTGCTCTGCCTCCACCTCCACCTGACTGCAACCCTCTCCCTCCTCAATTCCCCTTCCCAAACACTCTCCGGTCCCTCTCTATTTCCACCTCCAAAGCATCTGGTTCCGCAGCCATAGACTGAGGTATCTGAGCAAAGCAATATTAAAGCTGATTCCCAAATCGGATGGTCCTGGGGAGAAGTAGTGCCCCCAAGAAGCTGTCTATGAAATCACAGACATACAGTTTCTTAATTCTCCCTCCAGTTAAATCAATAGCTGTGAAAACCAGGGTAATTTTCCAAGCCCGCTCTCCATGACTGCACCGATCATTACTGTGGGCACCTGATGGGGGAATTTGCCTGCTATGTCATGCCTTGTTGCAGATCTAGAAGATTGTGAAGAAGCAGAAAGTCAGGAACATTGACAATAATTGCACAAATCATCTGCATATGGAAAGATGTCCGCTCTGCTGCTCCGTGCAAGCCAGGAACTTAAATTAGTGCAAGAAAAAGCTTGCATTTATATAGCACCTTTCACATCTTCAGGATGTCGCAAACTGCTTTACTGCCAGTAAACCACTTTTGAATTGCAGTCACTGTTATAATGTCGGAAATGCAACAGGCAATTTGTGCACAGCAAGTTCCCACAAGCAGCAATCTGATAATGACCAGATAAAATGGTTTTTAGTGATGTTGGTTGATGGATAAAAAAATTCCAATTTCCCTCTAGTTCTTTTTGCCAATTATCTGAAGTCTATGTCCTTTAATTGCCGACTGTCCTGCCAGTGGGATCATTTTCTCCTTATTTGGTCTGTCAAAATCCTTCATCATTTTGAACGTTTCCATTAAATCTCCCCTTAGTCTCCCCTGGTTTAAGGAAAACAATCTCAGCTTCTCAAGTCTCTCCATGGAACTGAAGTCCCTCATCCCTGGTATCGTCCCAATAAATGGAAACATTGGTGTAATGAATGGCTCTCTGTACATTTCAGAAGGCAGTATACCTAAAGAAGTGTGGTGCCCTATCTCGCTGACATAGCCATTTAGTTGGAGAAGTAATGAAGTAGTGACCCTTGTCAAATAAGGCATCTGTTAACTCCTTGATAGATCTGTGGACAGCAAGAAAAGAAAAACTTGCGTTTATAGAGCTCTTTCACAACTACCTGACTTTACAGCCAAAAATGTACTTTTGAAGAGTACTCACCGTTGTAATGTAGGTAACATGACAGGCAATTTTCATACAGCAAGATCCCACAAACAGCAATGTGATAATGAAAAGATAATATGTTTGTCTGAGGGACAAATATTGGCTTGGACACCAGGGATAGCTCCCCTGCTCTTCTTTGAATTATTGCTATGGGAGCACTGTGCTCAGTTTTTGGATATCACACATTGGGAAATATAAATTGGCCTTGTAGTTTGTGCAGTGCAGATTCACCAAGGTGATACCAGAACTTGGAGAATTAAATTATGAGATCAGGTTTCATAAAGGTGGTTCGTGTTCGCTTGAGTTTAGGAGATTGAAGGGTGATATGATCAAGGTGTTTAAAATATTACAAAGATTTGATAGGGTAGTTGGAAACTATTTCTTCTGGTGGAAGAATCAAGAGCAAGGGGATTTAATCTTAAAATTATCACTCAGCTGTTCAGGAGCAAACTCAGGAAACATTTTTGCACACAAATGTTCATAGAAATCTGGACCTCTCTCAAGACTGTGGATGCTGGGGAACAATGGGAGCTTTCAAGAGTGAGATTTGGGGTGGCACAGTGGCGCAGTGGTTAGCACCGCAGCCTCACAGCTCCAGCGACCTGGGTTCAATTCCTAGTACTGCCTGTGTGGAGTTTGCAAGTTCTCCCTGTGTCTGCGTGGGTTTTCTCCGGGTGCTCCGGTTTCCTCCCACATGCCAAAGACTTGGAGGTTGATAGGTAAATTGGCCATTATAAATTGCTCCTAGTATAGGTAGGTGGTAGGGAAAATACAGGGACAGGTGGGGATGTGGTAGGAATATGGAATTAGTGTAGGATTAGTATAAATGGGTGGTTGATGGTCGGCACAGACTCGGTGGGCCAAAGGGCCTGTTTCAGTGCTGTATCTCAAAAACTAAGATTGATCATTTTTGGTAGAAAATGTATCAATAGATAAGAACAAAGGTGAGTAGATGGAGTTGAGACGCTGATCAGTCATAATTGAAAGGCAGAACAGGCCTGAGAGACTGAAAGACTCTTTTTATTCATTCATGGGATGTGGGCGTCACCAGTTAAGCCAGCATTTGTTGCCAGTCCCCAATTACCCTTGAACTGAGTGGCTTTCTAGGCCATTTCAGAGTCAGCCACATTGCTGTGGGTCTGGAGTCACATGTAGGCCAGGCCTGGTAAGCACAGCAGAATTTCTTCCCTAAAGGACATGAGTGAACCAGATGGGTTTTTCTAACAGTCAACAATGGTTTCATGGTAACGATTAGACTGGTTTTGATTTCCAGATTTTTATTAATGAAATTCAAATTTCACCATCTGCCATGGTGGGAATCAAACCCATGCTCCCAGAGCATTGGCTTGGGCCTGTGGATTACTTATCCAGTGACATTACCACTATGCCACTGCCTCTCCAATATTCCTAGGTCACCAGTACCAACCTCAAGCAACGGCAAGGCATAAGTATTCAGGGTTGCAGTGCGTTCACCATCACTGGTAGCTCCTGTGCGGGTAATAGATTAGGTCTGTAAGTGCTCAATGAGTTAATCACAATCTCCTAACTTATCCTTCAGCCTCTTAAAGCAAAGCTGCTGAATCACACCTGGACAGTATTCCTGTTACTTAGGTTGTGGCAGTATCTGTGGTCCTGATGGGCTTACCTGTGTTCTGATTTTGTTTGCAACTGTTGGATAAAATAAACAATGGTGAGCAGTAGAGTTATCTAATTTTAGTAAGCTAGTCTTCACCAAAAACATACTTATCAAGACTTTTCCACTCCATTGCTAGATATTTAGATTTTGTACATCACGACCGCACAAGCATGTTGTCGTGATAAAATATCATCAACATGCAGCTGCCCAGCTGTTTTCCCTCTCCAGGAATAAAGCCTTTTTGAAGCAGCCTTGACATGTTTTAAAGGTATACAGAGCCCTATTATATACCTCAGCGGGGAAGTGTAATTGAGTTCCCTAATAGCTTGTAGACATGGTAACCACTATTTCATGCTCACTGGAGAGAAAAAAAACAGAAAAGTTGCATTCTAGCTCAGGCCTGGAGATAATTTTTGGGCAAGTGTGAGGAACAAAAAAGATGAAGGGGATATTCTGTAAGGTGCAAAGTGCAATGATATACATCAAGATCAAGCTTTACCGTGCCTTCTTTGATCGGGGAACACCCCCTGTGCAGATCAAATAAAAGAGAATTTGAAGACCTCTGCAGGCACTTTAGTTTACATATTGAGAAATACGGTGAGGGAAGTGTGAAGCTGAGAGAAGGCTGATAGAGGTTCACCTGCATCTGTGGAAGTAGATGGGTTTAAACGGGCACAGAGAAATTTCTGCTGCAAAAGCAACACAAATACATATAAGCATCCAAGCATATACATCACCATACAAGCATACATACCTACCATTATCATCAAAGTAGGGCATCACCACGGGTTCAATGAAGTGTGCAGTAGGGCATGCCAGGAGCAGCACCAGGCATACCTAAAAATGAGGTGTTAACCTGGTGATGCTACAACACAGGACTAATTGCGTACCAAACAACAGAAGCAGCATGCAATAGACAGAGATAAGCAATCCCTCAACCAACGGATCAGATCTACACTCTGCAGTCCTGTCGCATCCAGTCGTGAATGGTTGTGGACAATTAAAAAACTAACAGGAGGAGGTTCCACAAATATCTCTATCCTCAATGATGGGGGAGCCCAGCACATCAGTGCTAAAGACAAGGCTGAAACATTTGCAACCATCTTCAGCCAGAAGTGCAAAGTGAATGATCCATCTCTGCCTCCTCCTGAGGTCCACTGCATGGAGTCCATTCACTCCATGTGATATCAAGGAATGGCAGAAGGTACTGGATACTGCAAAGGCTATGGATCCCAACAACATTCCAGCAATAGTACTGATGACTTGTGCTCCAGAACTGGCCGTGCCCCTAGTCAAGCTGTTCCAGTACAGCTACAACGCTGGCACCCACCTGACAATGTGGAAAATTGCTCAAGCATGTCCTGTACACAAAAAAGCAGGACAAATCCAACCCAGCCAATTACTAACAAAACAAAAAGTGCTGGAAATATTTAGCAGGTCTGGCAGCATCTGTGGAGAGAGAGGCAGAGTTAACATTTCAGGTCTGTGACCATCATCAGAACTGGCAAAGGTTAGAAAAGAATTAGGTTTTAAGCAAGGGGAGGGGAGTGGGGGAGGGAACAAAGGGGAAGGTGTTTAATAGGACAGAGCTGTCCTGGGACAAAGACAAAGCATTAGTCCAGAGAGAATGTTAATAGTGGAATAATGAGCAGCTCTGACTACATGAAAAGCAGGCACATGGTTAAAAAATAAAATATTAAAAAAGGCCAGTCATGCTCTGAAGTTTTTGAACTCAATGTTCAGTCCGCAAGGCTGGAGAGTGCCTAATTGAAAGATCAGGTGGTGCTCCTCAAGCTTGCGTTGATGTTCACTGGAACACTGGGGCAGGCCAAAGACAGAAATGTTGTCATGAGAGCAGGGAGGAGTGTTGAAGTGACAAGCAACTGGAAGCTCGGGGTCATGCTTTCAGACTGAGCAGAGGTGTTCAGCAAAGCCGTCACCCAACCTACGTTTGGTCTCCCCAATGTACATTACAGTATAATAAACTGAAAGAAGTACAAGTAAATCGCTGCTTCATCTGAGAGGAGTGTTTGGGGCGTTGGATAGTGAGTAGAGAGGAAGTAAAAGGGCAGGTATTACACCTCCTGCGATTGCACGGGAAGGTGCCGTGGGAAGGGGACAAGGTGTTGGGGGTAATGGAGGAGTGGACCAGGGTGTCGTGGAGGGAACGATCCCTTTGGAATGCTGACAGAGGAGGGGAAGATGCATTTGGTAGTGGCATCACGCTGGAGGTGGCGGAAATGGTGGAGGATGATCCTCTGGATGTGGAGGCTGGAGTGGTGGAAAGTGAGGACAAGGGGAACCCTGTCGCGGTTCTGGGAGGGAGGGGAAGGCATGAGGGCAGAGAATAAGATACATCAATAGGTTGGTTAGATGGAAGGTTTATCACAGTCAGCATACTAGGCTGACCAAGGACTGTATTAATACAGAGTGATGCCCTCGCTCTGCTTTGAGAAATTCATCTGACCCAGAATAAATGCATACCAAAGTTACAATTTCATTGGGAATTTCTCAGACAAATTAGCCATTTTCTATGTCATTCCTCAGAAGTGCCGCAAAGAACAAGGGCAGTGGGGATTGCAGCGATTGTAACTCTACCTGGCCTGACAGAAATGGGGTCGGGGAGGTGTCAGGTAAATTAGAGCGTGTGGTTTATCCACTGGCCTTCTGACATCAACCCCAATCCTGCTGAGTACATTTTTATATTGCAGGTGCCAAGGTCACAAGTCCAAAGATGGCGTGATCCTTCTTTAAATATGGCATTCAGGCTCTGATGATGTCATTGGGACCCAACTGCACTCTCAACCCCAGGCCTAAGCGAACTGTAGTCACTTGCTCGCCAGTCCAAACCTGTTGGAAACTGGATCCAGGCCAGAAGTTTTGTTCTGGGCTATGAGAAGCAAAGAATGTTCCTGCAGTCTCCACAAGGAAACATATGTTGGATATACAGCGCAGAAACAGGCTATTTGGCCCGAACAGTTCATGCTGGTGTTTCTGTTCCACCAGAGCTTTATCCCACTTTCTCAGCTAAATCTATCATTGTAACCGTCTATTCCCTTCTCCCTCGTGCTTACCTAGTTTCCCCTTATATGCATCGATACTATTCACCTCAACCACTTCCTGTGGTAGTGAGTTCCACATTCTCACGACTCTTTGGGTAAAGAAGTTTCTTCTGAATTCCCTAAAATAAAATACTGCAGATGCTGGAAATCTGAAATAAAAGTGGAAAGTGCTGGAAATGCTCAGCAGGTCTGACTCAGATGACCGCTCGACCTGAAACGTTAACTCTGTTTCTCTCTCCACAGATGCTGACAGACCTGCTGAGTATTTCTAGCACTTTCTGTTTTTATTTCTGAATTCCATATTTGATTTATTGGTGACTATTTTATATATTGTTTTGCTCTTCCCCATCAGCGGAAACACTCTCTATGTGTCTACTCTGTAAAAACCTTTCAAAATTTTATTAGGTCATCCCTCAGCCCTCTCATTTCAAGAGAAAGGAAACCCAGCCTGTTCATCCTTTCCTTATAGGAATCTCAGTGATGGTATCATCCTTGTAAATCTCCCCTGCTCTTGTATTTATGCCCTCTCCCCAAATATGACTCCCTTACAGACTTCCCTCTTGACCTTAAGCGTCCAGGGGAGCATTCCTCCTGGTCTCCAATGTTAGCATCCTACATCCCACTCTCCCCCACAGCACACCTCACCCCCACCTACCACCACCCCCCATCCTGTTTTTAACACCCAAGCTTCCCAATTGATTTGGTCAAGAGGCCTGGAAGTTAATGAGAACCGGCCATTAAAATTAATTGGACCTTCGTGCTGCCATCCCTATACAGGCTGGCCATTTGCTAGGCCCCATATCCTGCCTGGTCGTCAATATCAACCTCCAGCACTCAGTATGAAGAGTGACACTTCTGGAAATCATAATTGGGATCCTTAGCTTTATAAACAGAGCGATAGAGTACAAAAGCAAAGAAGTTATGCTGAATATTTTAAATCAATAGTTAGCTGGAGTATTATAACCAATAAGGGAAGCTAGATCAGAAAGAAAGACTTTCATTTATATAGTGCCTTTCATCTCCTATGGACATTGCAAAGCACTTTACAACCAATTGAGTACTTTTGAAGTGTAGTCCTATTTGTAATGTAGAAAAGTACATGAGGGGGAGCTGATTGGAAGGATATGGTGATAGCTTGAGATGAATTGAAGTGGGAGGAGGTTTGTGTGGAGCTTAAACATCGGAATGGAGCCATTGGCCTAAATGGCCTGTTTCTGTGCAACGTGCAGCACAGTGGCGCAGTGGTTAGCACTGCAGCCTCACAGCTCCAGCGACCCGGGTTCAATTCCGGGTACTGCCTGTGTGGAGTTTGCAAGTTCTCCCTGTGTCTGCGTGGGTTTCCTCCGGGTGCTCCGGTTTCCTCCCACATGCCAAAGACTTGCAGGTTGATAGGTTAATTGGCCATTATAAATTGCCCCTAGTATAGGTAGGTGGTAGGGAAATATAGGGGATGTGGTAGGAATTAGTGTAGGATTAGTATAAATGGGTGGTTGATGGTCGGCACAGACTCGGTGGGCCGAAGGGCCTGTTTCAGTGCTGTATCTCTAAACTAAACTATATATGAGCACCACACTTTAGAAGCATGTCAATAACAGGTACCAGGGATGAGGAGCTTCAGTTATGTGGAGAGACTGGAGAAAGTGTAGCTGTTCTCCTCAGAGTGGCGGAGGTTAAGCAAAGATTTAATAGCGATGTTCAAAATTATGAAGGCATTTTGAATTATGTAGGCATTTTGATAGAGTAAATGAGGAGATACTGTTTCCAGGGCAGGAGAGTCAATAACAAAAGGACACAGATTTAAGATAATTGGTAAAAGAACCAGAGGGGGAGATGAGGAGAATTGTTCTTATGCAGCGAGTCGTTCTGACCTGGAATCCATTGTCTGAAAAGGGCGGTGGAAGCAGATTCAATAGCAACTTTCAAAAGGTAATTGGATAATTATTTGAAAAGGAAAAAAAAATGCAGGGCTACAGGAAAGAGCAAGGAGAGTGGGACAAATTAGAAAGCTCCGTTAAAGAGCAAGCACATGAACGATTGGCCAACTGGGCTCTATCTGTGCTGTAAGATTCTGGGCTGAACTTTATTGGGGCACCATGCTCTGTGACGGCGCCCTTTGAACTCGGCGGAACACCTGCATTTGCGGCGGCCGCCGAGGCCCCGCAATATTAATCGCAGGGGCTTATTTCCATAGAGGCCGCGTGCCGCGCTCCCCATATTACGTGGGGAGAGGCGGGACATTCGGCGCAGCGAGAGTTTTGAGAGCTGTGCAGCAGCTGCTGGGGCCCTATTTTAAGCGCCCCAGCACCTGCTTCCTGGCAGCTGTCAAAGAAATATTTACCTGACTGCTGAAGAGTGAGGCTGCTGTCAATCTGGCAGCAAAGCAGAAAGTGCTGCAGAAATCCAACAGGTCAGGCAGCATCTGTGGAGAGAGAAGCAGAGTTAACTTGACCAAGTTCACAGTCCTGAAAGTTAACACTGCTTCTCTCTCCACAGATGCTGCCTGACCTGCTGAGTTTCTCCAGCACTTTCTGCTTTGCTGCCACGTACTTACCCTGCTGTGTCCCAGTGTCCTGTGAAGTTGCGATCCTCTTCTTCCACTCCAGTGTAACATTCCTTCTTGTAGGCATGCCGCACCTGGGTGAATAATTGTAAATTTGCACATTCCAGGACATGAAACTGAAGTAGACCATAAAAGGTATTACAGAGGTTTATAGAGAGCACATTGACACAAATGGGAATGCACATATTTACATAGTCACAGGAATGTAAATATGTCTTTCACTAAATGTGTGTCCTTTTCTCCGTGCGAATGATGTGTGCCAGCATGTAATGCCAATGTCACATCCCTTTGCACTGTTGGCCCTTCAGGAGAGCCAACGTATGCAATAACATCATTGCCATGCCACCGTTACTCATAAGCGTCTCCACTGACTCAGTGACATGGACATTGGCTCAGTCAGCTGCTGCCTCGAATGGTTTACACAGGGATGCTGCAGATGTGGACAGGTGCACAGCAGGTGAGCGAGGGTGATGTGTGACTTGCAGAGCTCATGTCGGTTCCTATGGAGCAGACAGTCTTTGTCTGATAAGCCACTGCCGTACATCTCTAGCTCACTGCTAGCCCTGCCTGCAGAGCCTGGGTGCCATCTGCCCTCCCATGCACCTTTCATGTTGTAGGTCCTCAGTGTCCTCATAGTCCAAGGAGAAATCCTGTTGACGTCTCTCCTCATCATGCCAGGCCTGGCCCCTGTTGGGTATGTAGTTGTGCAGAGCAGCAAAGAAAGGAGCTGGCCTTTTTGGCCTGTAGTACAGGACATCACCCGATCCATACAGTCATTGAAGGCGCTCTTTCAGCATGCCGATCTCCTGATCAATGGTGGCTCATGTAGCTCAGTGGCTGGCATTGTATCTTTCCTCTGCAGCAATGGTGGGGTCTCTCACTGGTGTCGGGAGCCATGTCTGCAAAGGATAGCCCTTATCGCCAAGAAGCCACTCCTCCATCTGAGCCAGTTCAGTGAACAGCGGTGGCAACCAGGACTGGCGCAAGACCCAGGTATCATGGCAGCTGCCTGAGAAACGGTCACACGTTCGCAGCAAGCATCTACCAGCTTCACCTAGATTGAGAGGGCTCCTTTATTGGTGATGTCTGCAGGTGGTAGCCTGGCGGGAGGCCTGATGTCCACATGAGTGTAGTCTATGTACATTACAACCTATGGTTCTCTGGCAATGGTGCCAGAGCCAATGACCCTCGGGGCCTGGCTGTGAGAGTCCTTCCTGAAGCGGACATACTCACTGGCCCTCCGGTGCAGGGCATTAGTGACCTCCCTGCTGCAGCAGTACACTGCTGACTGTGTGACCCCACAAAGGTCTCTGGTGGGTCCCTAAAAAGGTGCAGAGGTGTCAGGTTTGAGAACCACTGTCACTATGAGGAACAAAGGCATGGGATGTCCACCGGAGCCCATGGGCTGCAGGTCATCCTTGAGCAGGGCACAGAGACATGTCACCACCTTCTCTACATGTGCAATCACCTCTGACACTGGTGCTCTGACATCTGATGGCATGTCATGTGGGGCCTGTGGATGCACGACAAATGTAATAGCGAGCTCCCCTTGGGGGCTGCTGCTCACGACCGGGGGCCTCTACGTGGATCGCACCTGCCCGTTGATTTTGCCTCTGACGCATACGGATCCTCAGGAGCAGAGAATCACACAATGTAGGACGAGCCATTCCTATTTCCATGTGATAAATAAAGATTAGATTAGATTAGAGATACAGCACTGAAGCAGGCCCTTAGGCCCACCGAGTCTGTGCCGAACATCAACCACCCATTTATACTAATCCTACACTAATCCCATATTCCTACCAAACATCCCCACCTGTCCCTATATTTCCCTACCACTTACCTATACTAGTGACAATTTATAATGGCCAATTTACCTATCAACCTGCAAGTCTTTTGGCTTGTGGGAGGAAACCGGAGCACCCGGAGAAAACCCACGCAGACACAGGGAGAACTTGCAAACTCCACACAGGCAGTACCCGGAATCGAACCCGGGTCCCTGAAGCTGTGAGGCTGCGGTGCTAACCACTGCGCCACTGTGCCATGTATTTGAAGGTTCCTAACTGGGCACGGATTGGTGCTGACAGGTACATCAGCTGATTTCCTGGATCAATGATGTGGCATGCCATAGCATTGCCCATCTTGGCTAATGCTCAGAGTAACACGGCATGACCACATCAAGATCCTACCAGCTGAATCGAATGCCCCCACCATCCATACAACCTTAATGCTCCTGCCCTTTCTGGCACTCTCCCCACACACAGGGTGCCTAGTGTGCCATTGCCCCCCCACAAGCACAGAGCATGTTAATGGAGGGATGGTACATGGTACCTCCCTTCATGCCAGCGGAGCTTTTCCACCAGTAATCCCAGACCCCTTCCCTTTATGAATGCAGAGTGAGACCCCTGAAAAGAAACTTACCTTTTGCCGCAAAACCTTCTGCCTCTGTGGACCTGCTGGCTTTTCCAATCGTGAACGGGACGGCACGTGACGGCTGCCCGTTCAACGAAAAATCTGGCAGTGTCAGTGGAGAGGTGGCGAGCTGCATAATCAGCAAAGGTAAGTACCGTTTACCATATGCTAATTGTGGTGCTGTCATCGTGCTGCGAGGCCCCGCACCGAGGTCCTGCCGCTGCCGGTAATATGCGACGGGCCCTTCTCAATGTCGAGGCAGGCCTCTCCCCGCAGCATTTTACAGGCCCCTTTGCCTCGATCCACGGTGTCAAGGGGCCCATAAAATTCAGCCCTCTATGTTTGCTCAGTGTTGGTGATGCGGATATTGTTGAAAGCTAACCAAACTAATTCCTTGGATGGAGGGATTGTCCTATGAGAAAAGATTAAATAGATTGGATCTATATTCTCTGGAGTTCAGAAGAATGAGCGGTGATCTCATTCAAACATAGAAAATTCTTACATGGCTCGACAGGGTAGATGCTGGAAGGATGTTTCCCCTGGCTGGGGAGTCTAGAACCAGGGAACGCTGTTTCAGAATAAGGGAGAAGCCATTTAGGACTGAGATGAGGAGGAATTTCTTCACTCAGAGGGTGGTGAATCTTTGGAATTCTCTGCCCCAGAGGGCTGTGGAGGCTCAGTCATTGAGTATGTTCACGAATGAGATTGATAGATTTCTACACATTAAAAACATCAAGGGATATGAGGACAGTGCAGGAAAATGGTGTTGAAATAGAAGATCAGCCATGATCTCACTGAATGGTGGAGAAGGCTTGAGGGGCTGAATGGCCTACTGCTGCTCCTATTTCTTATGATCTTATGGATGTGCTTCAGAGTCATGTCTCAGGTTTTGCAATCTTAGCACATTATGAGTTGCAGAAATAATAAAACTGAGCCCAATGTGCTTTCTCAGTAATGTCTAATTTTCTGACAGCATTTTGTTCAGATTACAGGCTCCTTCCAAGTGCAGTTGGAGAACAAGCAGACAGCAATCCTTAGGAAAGGAAAGAAGCCCACAATGAACAATTACAACGATTCAGGCATTTACGTCGGTGATGTGTGGGAAAAATGTAATCCTAAAGCTATTTTTCAAAGAGTTTATGCTGTTTTCTCCACCGTTCCAATTTATGGCATTACAGATGCAAATCTCTTGTTAATGAACATGCCCATAATTAAAGCAGTAATGTCCTCATTTATATCTTGAAATTATATCTAGTCAAGCATATTACCCACATCAGTGTGCACTGAAATCTGAATGTATACTTTATTAAAAAGGATCCTTTATGAAATATGTGAATGAAAACACTAAAATATATGGCTGAGTAAGCAATTCCTCCTTAACTTTGAAAATAAATGGTTACTGTTGAAATACATTATGAGACTACGTGTGGGAAGTTAAACTTGTGAGCTGACAGATTCCAGGCTTGATAGCTTAAGATTTAAGACTGGCTCACTCAGGCTATTTATTCTGTCTGTTTCAAGAACTTTGAGGAGTCTGACAGCACTGCAGATTGGGCAAGGGTCCTTGCATTAGGCAGGCCTGGAGGGTCAGTGACATGCTTGCACTTACTCATTGGCAATTGAACACTCGAGGGCCCCTTGTTGCATAGCGCTTCAATAATACAGCAGAGTCTCCTCTTGTATTAATATAAGAGTAAAATACTACAGATGCTGGAAATCTGAAATGAGAACAGAAAGTGTTGGAAATACTCAGTAGGTCTGGCAACATCTATGTAGAGAGAAACAGAGTTAACGTTGCAGGTCGATGACTTTTCAGACAGCAGGGTCACTGACCTGAAACGTTAACTCTGTTTCCCTTTCCACAGATGCTGCCAGACCTGCTGAGTATTCCCGGCACTTTCTGTTTTCTTCTGGTATTGCTTGTTTTTCTTATACATTCTGGGACATGGGCGTTGCTAGCAAGACTAGCCTTTATTTTCCATCATTAGTTGCACCTGAGAAAGTGGTAGGGCCTTCATATACTACATCATTCAGGGCATTTAAAGCTGTACCTGGAGTACTGTGTCCAGTTTTGGTCAGGCCATTTAGGACTGAGATGAGGAGAAATGTCTTCATTCAAAGGGTTCTGAATCTTCGGAATTCTCTGCTGCAGAGAGCTGTAAATGCTCAATTATTGAGTATATTGAAGAAAGGGGTCAATAGATTTTTGGGTACTAAGGGAATTAAGGGATATGGGCATAGTACAGGAAGGTAGAGCCAGGGTAGAAGATCAGCCGCTTTGCGGAACATCTCCGCTCAGTCCGCAAGCAGGACCCTGAGCTTCCGGTTGCTTGCCATTTCAACACTCCCCCCTGCTCTCATGCTCACATCTCTGTCCTGGGATTGCTGCAGTGTTCCAGTGAACATCAACGCAAGCTCGAGGAACAGCATCTCATCTACCGATTAGGCACACTACAGCCTGCTGGACTGAACATTGAGTTCAATAATTTCAGAGCATGACAGCCCCCCATTTTACTTTCATTTTTAGTTATTTTTTCTTCCCTTTTTTTTACATTCCTTTTTACATTTTTTACAATTTTTTTTGCATTTATTTCATTTCATCTTGGTTTGTTCAGTGTGCTTACCCACTGTTTTTTTCAGGTTGTTTTTCTTCAGGTTTGCACTTGCTGCTGTTCAATATTCAGTATATTCACACCTAATCTGTACTAATGCTTTGTCTTTCAACACACCATTAACATATTGTTTGCCTTTTCTCCGTGACCTTTTGGTCAGCTATGTGGCCTGGTCCAATCTGCACCTTCTCCTTTGTTATCTCTTGCCCAACCCCCACCTTACTTGTTTATAATCTGTGACTTTTCTAATATTTGTCAGTTCCGAAGAAGGGTCACTGACCCGAAACGTTAACTCTGTTTCTGTTTCCACAGATGCTGCCAGACCTGCTGAGTGATTCCAGCATTTCTTGTTTTTGTTTCAGATTTCCAGCATCCGCAGTATTTTGCTTTTATTATAGAAGATCAGCCATGATCTCTTTGAATGGCGGAGCAAACTCAAAGGGCCAAATGGCCGACACCTGCTTCTATTTCTTGTGTTCTTGAACCGTCCATTTGAAAGTACTCTCTGCAATGCTGTTAGATAGAGTGTTCCAGGATTTTGATCCAGCAACCATGGGAACAATATATGTCCAAGTCAGGATGGTTGTGATTTGCAGGGTAATTGGGAGGTGGTGGTATTGGCCTTGTAGATAGTGGAGGTCACAGATTTGCTGCTGAAGACGTTTCGGCGAGTTGCTGGAATGGATCTCGTAGATAGTACACATTGCTGCCAAGGTACACTGGTGGTTGAGGAATTGAAGTCTTAAGCTATATTTATAAAACAATGCATTGATATAGCACAACCTCAGGACATCCTAAATTGCTTTACAACCAATAATGTACTTTTGAAGCGTAGTCACTGTTGTAACGTAGGAAATGCAGCAGCCAATTTGTGTACAGCAAGATCCCACAAACAGCAATGTGGTAATGACCTGATGATAATCTGTTTTTCAGAGGTGTTGGTTGAGTGATTAAATATTGACCAGAACACTGGGGAGAATATGCTTGCTCTTCAAAATAGTGCCATGGGATCTTTTACCTCCACCTGAGAGAGCAGACAGGACCTTGAAGTAATGTCACATCATACAGATGGCACTTCCCTCCTCTGCAGTACTCTCACATCACTGAACTTGACTGTCAACTTAGATCTTATTTCTAAAATCATGGGCTGAGATGTATGTTGCGGTGGCTCGCATGTGAGGGCCAATCTTCACGGAGCTGCCGCGATATTAAAGGCGGTGGCTCATTTAAATGGCTGGGGCGGACCTCCCTCCCCCCACCCCGGATGATGTGGAGGGGGTGGGCGGTCCGTCCCCGGAAATGGCATCAGGCATCACTGTGCAGGCACGACGCCATTTTTAAGGGCCTCGAGCCCTACATTGCAATTAAAATTTTTTACGATACAGTACTTTAACAAAATGAAATAAATTTATCCTGACCCTCTCCCACTTCCCCCCCAATAACCAGGGAAATAAAAACTTGCCCTCTCCCCCCTGGGAATAATGACCTTGTGCTCCCGACCTTCTCCATCCCCACAAATCCTCATTAGCTTTAAGCTTTACCCCTTCCCACCATCCCTTAGACCAATTAACTTAGTTTGACCCTGCTCACCACGCCCCCCCACCTTGCACTGAGAAACTTACCTGCTCCCCCCTCCCCACCAGTGTTCCGCCTCGGATACCCGGACGGAGATCCGAAGGCGCGGATTGCCAGTCACCGGTGCCAATATGGCACCGGAACAGCCGGTGAGAGCGGGCAAGTAATTAATTCAATAAGTTTACAACATTAACATATTTAAATTTTGGTTCGGTTGCTGAGCGGTGCGGGGACTGCCATGCGACCTCAGCGTTGCCGGCAATATCGGGCCGAGCCTTCCTGGCGTCGAGGCCCATGGCGAGCCTCTGCTGGAGGCATTTCCTTGCCCCCCCCACCACGACCCCCGACATCAAGGGGGGCCGTAAAATTCAGCCCCCTCAGTGGGATTTGAACCCATAAGCTTCTGGTTCAGAAGGCAGATGTAGTACCCACTGAACTAAGGCTGACATCTATAGTGTATAATAATAGCCACCATTACATAAGTACACCAGCTTGAGTGGGGCTGGAAAGTGAGACTTAAGGATGGAACCAGGATTGGAAGCACAGAAAAGGAACTGGTGGTTAGCAATACGAAGGCCAATGAGTTGGAGTTTGGAATCACCGTGCATTTTAATTTGGCAGTTTTTAGGTGCTCCCAGAGGTGAGGCACAATCAGGATCCTTCCCACAGCATGTTTTTTTTTATTCATTCATGGGATGTGGGCATCGTTGGCTATGCCAGGATTTATTGCCCATCCCTAATTGCCCTTGAGAAGGTGGTGGTGAGCTGCCTTCTTGAACCGCTGCAGTCTATTTGGGGTAGGTATATCCACAGTGCTGTTAGGAAGGGAGTTCCAGGATTTTCACCCAGCGACAGTGAAGGAACGGCGATATAGTTCCAAGTCAGGATGGTTTGTGACTTGGAGGGGAACTTGCAGGTGGTGGTGTTCCCATGTATTTGCTGCCTTGTCCTTCTAGTTGGTAGAGGTCGCGGGTTTGGAAGGTGCTGTCTCAGGAGCCTTGGTGCATGACTGCAGTGCATCTTATACTGCTGCCACCGTGCGTCGGTGGTGGAGGGAGTGAATGTTTGTAGATGGGGTGCCAATCAAGCGGGCTGCTTTGTCCTGGATGGTGTCGAGCTTCTTGAGTGTTGTTGGAGCTGCACCCATCCAGGCAAATGGAGAGTATTCCATCACACCCGCCTGACTTTTGCCTTGTAGATGGTGGAAAGGCTTTGGGGAGTCAGGAGGTGAGTTACTCGCCTCAGGATTCCTAGCCTCTGACGTCTCTTGTAGCCACGGTATTTATATGGCTACTCCAGTTCAGTTTCTGGTCAATGGTAGCCCCTGGGATAATGATAGTGGGGGATTCAGCAATGGTAATGCTGTTGAATGTCAAGGGGAGTTGGTTAGATTCTCTCTTGTTGGAGATGGTCATTGCCTGGCACTTGTTTGGCGCGAATGTTACTTGCCACTTATCAGCCCAAGCCTGGATATTGTCCAGGTCTTGCTGCATTTCTACACGGACTGCTTCAGTATCTGAGGAGTCACGAATGGTGCTGAACATTGTGCAATCATCAGCGAACATCCCCACTTCTGACCTTATGATTGAAGGAAGGTCATTGATGAAGAAGCTGAAGATGGTTGGGCCCAGGACACTACCCTGAGGAACTCCTGCAGTGATGTCCTGGAGCTCAGATGATTGACCTCCAACAACCACAACCATCTTCCTTTGCACTAGGTATGACTCCAGCCAGCGGAGGGTTTTGCCCCTGATTCCCATTGACCTCAGTTTTGCTAGAGCTCCTTGATGCCATACTCGGTCAAATGCTGCCTTGATGTCAAGGGCAGTCACTCTCACCTCACCTCTTGAGTTCAGCTCTTTTGTCCATGTTTGAACCAAGGCTGTAATGAGGTCAGGATCTGTATGGCCCTGGCGGAACCCAAACTGAGCGTCACTGAGCAGGTTATTGCTAAGCAAGTGCCGCTTGATGGCACTGTTGATGACACCTTCCATCACTTTACTGATGATTGAGAGTCGGCTAATGGGGCGGTAATTGGCTGGGTTGGACTTGTCCTGCTTTTTGTGTACAGGACATACCGGGGCAATTTTCCACATTTTAGGGTAGATGCCTGTGTTGTAGCTGTACTGGAACAGCTTGGCTAGGGGCGCAGCAAGTTCTGGAGCACAGGTCTTCAGTACTATTGCCAGAATATTGTCAGGGCCCATAGCTTTTGCAGTATCCAGTGCATTCAGTCGTTTCTTGATATCACGTGGAGTGAATCGAATTGGCTGAAGTCTGGCATCTGTGATGCTGGGGACTTCAGGAGGAGGCCGAGATAGATCATCAACTCGGCACTTCTGGCTGAAGATTGTTGCAAATGCTTCAGCCTTATCTTTCGCACTGATGTGCTGGGCTCCCCCATCATTGAGGATGGGGATATTAGTGGAGCCACCTCCTCCAGTTAGTTGTTTAATTGTCCACCACCATTCACAGCAGGATGTGGCAGGACTGCAGAGCTTCGATCTGATCCGTTGGTTATGGAATTGCTTAGCTCTGTCTATCGCATGCTGCTTACGCAGTTTGGCACGGAGATAGTCCTGGGGTGTAGCTTCACCTGGTTGACACCTCATTTTGAGGTATGCCTGGTGCTGCTCCTGGCATGCCCTCCTGCACTCTTCATTGTACCAGGGTTGGTCTCCTGGCTTGATGGTAATGGTAGAGTGGGGGATATGCCAGGCCATGAGGTTACAGATTGTGGTTGAGTACAATTCTTCTATTGCTGATGGCCCACAGCGCCTCATGGATGCCCAGTTTTGCACTGCTAGATCTGTTCGAAATCTATCCCATTTAGCACGGTGATAGTGCCACACAACACGACGGACGTTATCCTCAATGTGAAGGCAGGACTTCGTCTCCACAAGGACTGTGCGGTGGTCACTCCTACCAATACAGTCATGAACAGAAGCATCTGCAGCAGGCTGATTGGTGAGGACGAGGTCAAGTATGTTTTTCCCTCGTGTTGGTTCCCCCACCACCTGCCGCAGACCCAGTCTAGCAGCTATGTCCTTTAGGACTCGACCAGCTCGGTCAGTAGTGGTGCTACCGAGCCACTCTTGGTGATGAACATTGAAGTCCCCCACCCAGAGTACATTTTGTGCCCTTGCCACCCTCAGTGCTTCCTCCAAGTGGTGTTCAACATGGTGGAGTACTGAGTCATCAGCTGAGGGAGGGCGGTAGGTGGTAATCAGTAGGAGGTTACCTTGCCAATGTTTGACCTGATGCCATGAGACTTCATGGGGTCTGGAGTCGATGTTGAGGACTCCCAGGGCAACTCCCTCCGTACTGTCTACCACTGTCCCGCCACCTCTGGTGGGCCTGTCCTGCCGGTGGGACAGGACATACCCGGGGATGGTGATGGCAGTGTCTGGGACATTGTCTGTGAGGTATGATTCCGTGAGTATGACTATGTCAGGCTATTGCTTGACTAGTCTGTGGGACAGCTCTCCCAACTTTGGCACAAGCCCCCCGATGTTAGTAAAGAGGACTTTGCTGGGTTGACAGGGATGGGTTTGCTGTTGTCGTTTCAGAACAGTTCACAGTACTTCAAGTGTGGTTTAACCAAGGTTTTATCCACGTCTAACATAACTTCTCTGCCTTTCACTTCTATCCCTCCAGAAATTAACCCCAGTGCTTTCTTTGCTTTTTATATGGCCCTATTAACTTTGTGTTGCCAGAGATTTTAAGCACCTGTTTTTTGATTAGTTACTGGAATGAACAATGGGGACAAAGTTTATCAATTCTATCAGTCAATTTCAAATGTTCTGATGCTAATCTCCCCAGAATGTTAATATGGTAGTTAAAAGAAGCCAGGGAGTAAGGTGCTGACTAGCAAAAATGAGAGGAAAGGAAGAGCGAGATGAATACATGTGGCAAGTAATCGAGACGATGAACATCCAGCTCCCTGTTAGATAGCTGCTCCACTAGAGGTCGTACTGCATGTGGTGGTTTCATTGCTGGTAGCTGTTTGCCAGCCCATGGCACCATCCCCACACATCCACACTGCATCATGTGTGGAATAAGGCAGAAAAATAAAGGACTTGCATTTACATGGTGCCTCGCATAACCTCCAGATGTCCAACAGGCAATGAAGTACTTTTTTTTCTTGAAGTTTTATTGCAAGAAATGTGGCAGCCAGTTTACTCACAGCAATGTGACACTAGCATCAATGTGAAAATGACAAGATAATACTTTGTTTTAGTGATGTTGATTGAGGGATAAATATTGGCCAGGGCACTGAAGAGAACTCCCTTGCTTTTCTTCAAAATAGTGCCATGCGATCTTTTAGGCCAACCTGAGAGAGAAGGCAGAGCCTCGGTTTAACATCTCGTCCAAAAGACGACACCTCTGACAGTGCAGCACTGAAGTGGTGGTCTCGATTATATGTTCAAGTCTCTGGAGTGAGACTGTGAAACCAGAACCTTTGAGTTGAAAGTGAGAGGCCTACAATACTGAGCTATGGCTTAACACTAACATTTGGGCTTTTGGTGTTGTATTGCTTTATTAATTTCAAGCAGGTGGTTGCTTGTGGTAATCATATTTTAGAAAGAGATGTCTCCCCTAAGTTCCATTTTTGTTTAAATGTGATGGATTTTGATTTTGAAGATCTGAGCCAACATCAACAAGCTCCGTATGGCCTGCATAAAATGCCACAAAAAACCTTCCTATGCCAGGCTCACACATTAACATCCAGTGTTGCTTGTGAGTGCAACTGCCCCTTGCTCGTCATCTATAGTATTCCATTCATACAGCACAGACTGTACCCTGCACACAGCAACTGTGGCACCTGTTTGTCAGCAATTTCTTGTGTCAATTCTCAAGACATCAGCGAGTTACTGAGAAGGATATTGCACTGTTGGCTTTACAGCATCACTGAGCTACAGACTGAATTCTCCAATGTCTCAGGTTTAATTGGCTGAGTCCACATATCTTACGTGCCATCTGCTGAGAATATTCATGTCTTCCAGCAGCAGGAAAAGGTTTCATTCTATTAATATATTCATGCCATCAATATCATCACAGATGGGTATAGCAGTGTCATGGTACATTTATCCTGGCCAATTTTGGATTAAGCAGCAGTCTCTTGTGGGGAGGTTTAACAGGCATGACATTAATCATCACATCTTAGGGTCTGTGTTTTTTTTAAATTAAAGCCATTGTCCTTTTGGCAGGTGATAAAAGATATAATCTGAAGCCGTGGCTCAAAGTTCCATTGTCAAATCTCTGATGATGACCACGAAAGAGACATAATGGTCAGCAGCGCAACACAAGGACATGCCCATTTGGCAGTTCAGAAATGAGCTGCCATTGTTTAGATTTCACGGTGCGATGATCAGGAAACAGCTCCGGAAAGTCCGTGAAATTGTTATTACCTGTTGCATTTTACTACGGGATACAACTCAGCATTAGGAGAGTAACAGACTGATGGGAGGAGCCTCCAAGCAAAATAAAGAACAGGTACAAGGTCAAATGACAGGCAGGCAACTAGTTGCCTGATAGCATAATCCATTATCAATTTTTATAAGGTTGTTTGGAAAAGCTATCACATGCTTTTCTATGGTGCATCATAACAGATATGGATGATGGGTCCCAGTTTAGTTTGCACTGTCACTAGTTGCTCTTGAGCAGACATATGTTATCTGCATAATGATAGATTTGGGAATGAAGGAAATGAATGTCAAAACAACTGCATAGAAATAAGCTGAGCAAACACTACAATTTCGAACTTCTGAATACTGATGAGAGTAATGGTTTACCTGGGGAGTGCAGCCAGAGCCAAGGCCATGGCACCATGGGTGGCTCAGCTGCACAGGGTTGCACAAGGAAGACTGCAAGAGTGATAGTGATAGGAGATTCAATGGTCAGAGGAACAGACAGGCATTTCTGTGGCCACAGACGTGAATCCAGGATGGTGTGTTGCCTCTCTGTTGCCAGGGTCAAGGATGTCACTGAGCAGCTGCAGAACATCCTGAGTGAGGAGGGTGAACAGCCAGCAGTTGTGGTCCACATTGATACCAACGACATAGGTAGGAAGAGGGATGTGGTCTTGCAGAAAGTGTTTACTGAGCTAGATAAGAAATTAGCAAGCAGAATCTCAAAAGTAGTAATCTCTGGATTACTCCCAGTGCCACGTGCAAGTGAGTACAGGAATGGAAGGATAAGACAGATGAATGCGTGGCTGGAAAGTTGGTGCAGGAGGGAAGGTTTTAGATTCTTGGGATATTGGGATCAGCTGTGGGGGAGATGGGACCTGTACAGGCTGGATGGGTTGCATCTGAACGGAACTGGGACTGAATTTCTTGTGGGACACTTTGCTTGTGCTGTTGAGGAGGGTTTAAACTAGTTTGGCAGGGGGATGGGGACCTGAGGGTAGACTCGGTTGGGACAAAATCAGAAATGAAAATGGAAGGCAGAAAATTAATGGATGAGTCTGGAAGGCAGAGGAAACAAAGGTTAAAAAGTAAAATAAATGAGTTTGGCAAAGAGTATAGCAAATAAAGCAGATGACCTGAGGGCACAGATAGACACGTGGCAGGATGATCGATTAGCTATCACAGAAACATGGCTTAAGGAGGGACAGGAACAGCAGCTCAATATTCCTGGTTACAGGGTTTTCAGATTCAATAAAAAGGGGGATAAAAAAAGGAGGGGGAGTGGCAATTTTGGTCAAAGAAACAATTACAACTATGAAGAGGGATGATAGGTTGGAAGGCCATATGGATCAAGCGAAGGAACAAAAAAGGGGCAGTCACACTGCTGGGAGTGTACCATAGACCCCAAAACAATCAGAGGGAGATAGAAGAGCAGATATGTAGCCAAATCTCTGAGAAGTGCAAGAACAATAGGGCAGTAATGGTAGGGGATTTTAATTACCCCAATATTAACTGGGAGTGTTTTAGTGTGAAAGGAATTGAGGGAGCAGAATTCTTGATGTGCATTCAGAACTTTTTTGCCCAGTATGCAGCAAGTCCAACAAGAGAGGGTGCTGTTATAGGCTTAGTTTTAGGAAATGAAGATGGGCAGATGGAAGGAGTGGCAGTGGGAGAGCATTTTGGTGGTCGCGATCATAATTCAGTCAGTTTTAACATAATTATGGAAAAGGACAGAGATAGAACAGGAGTTAGCATTCTCAATTGGCCAAGGCCAATTTTACTAAACTGAGGAGTGATTTAGCGAAAGTGAACTGGAAACAGCTACTTGAAGGTAAATTAGTGTCAGAACAGTGGGAGGCATTCAAAGGGGAGATTCAAAGTAAACATGTTCCCGTAAAGGAAAAGGGTGAGATGGCCAAATCTGGAGCCCCATGGATGTCAAGGAGCTTACAGGGTAAGATAAGGCAGAAAAGGAAAGCTTATGTCCGAAACCGAGAACTCAATACTACAGAAAGCCAAGAGGAGGGGTGAAATCAAAAAGGAAATTAGGAAAGCAAAGAGAGGGCATGAAAGAATATTGGCAAGCAAAATCAAGGTGAACTCAAAGATGTTTTATCGATGCATTAAAGTACGAGGATAACAATAAGGAGAGAGCAGGGCCCATAAAAGACCAAAAAGGTAACCTATGTGTAGGGGCGGAAGATGTTGTATTGTTCTTAATGAATACTTTGCGTCAGGCTTCACAAAGGAGGAGGACAATGCAGATATTGTACTTAAGGAGGAAGAGTGTGAAGTATTGGATGTGATAAACATAGGGAGAGAGGAAGTATTAATGGGATTTGCATCCTTGAGAGTTGATACATCACCAGGGCCAGATGAAATATACCCTAGGCTGTTAAAAGAAGCCAGAGAGGAAATTGCGGAAAGTCTGTCCGTCATTTTCCAGTCCTCACTGGATACAGGTATAGTGCTGGAGGATTGGAGGACTGCTAACGTTGTACCTCTGTTTAAAAAGGGAGCAAGGGATAGACCGAATAATTACAGGCCAGTCAGTCTAACCCAGGGTTATCCAACCTGTTCAGGCAGAGGGCCGCATTATGGGTTTTGCTCGGCCCAGGGAGCCGGTGCGCAAATTTCGAAAGATAAAGGCATTAAAATGTATCTTACCAATAAAAACAACAAGTGTGCATTTTTGTAAAGATGCTTTAAATGAGAAGACTAATTTATTGACTTACTTTCTCGTCATTATATTGAAAACTGATTTAGTGACATACCTGGCATTGTTTTGCTTGCTTAAGTAGTCAATCTCTGCCCGCATGCTTGATGTAGTGATGCAGAGTATTCTGGATAGATTTCCATCTGTCAGGAGTGATCTTGATCTCTCTGTCTGTCTGTCTGTCTGTCTCTCCCTGTGTTCCCCCCTCTCTGTGCTGTTCCCCCTCTCTCTGTCGTCCTTGCGCTTTGTGTCCTCCCCCCTATCCCCCTCTCTGTCTCCCCTCTCTGTCCCCCCTCTCTCTGTTCTCCTCTCTTTCTGTTCCCCCTTCTTTCTCTTTTTAGCCCCCTTTCTCTCCCTGTTCCCCTCTCTCTGTTCCCCCCTTCTCTCTGTTTACCCCCCTCTCTCGGTTTTACCCTCTCTCTCTCTGTTTCCTCCTCTCTCTGTACCCCCTTCTCTGTTTTTCCCCCTCTCTCTGTTCCCCTCTTTCTGTTTCCTCTCTCTCTCTCGCTCTCTGTTTCCCACCCTTCTCTCTGCCCCTCCTTCTCGTCCCCACCACCCCCCCCCCCCCCCCCCCCGCCCCCACCTTTCGCTCTCTCTTTCTGACAGTTGCACTGAGCGGGAGTGCTCAGTACAGCAGCTTTGTGCTCGGTCAGTTTGTTTAAAAATATCGCGCTGAATGTCACAGCTGACAGCTGCTGAAGCAGGAACGCATTTCCCACCATCAGACAGATTCAGGGTTTTCTGACAGGCTTTTAAAAAAAAGTCAGAAAACCCTGAATCTGTCAAAGTTGGGAAGCGGGTTCCTGCTTCAGCAGCTGTCAACTGTGAAACTCAGTGCGATGTTTTTAAAAAGGCCGCTCTGCAAGAAGACGACAATGGGAAATTTCGCATCTCCAGTCACGGAGCCCTGGCAAGGATGAGGAATGGCCCTGGGTACAGTTTACATCCAAGTGCCAGATGGAAACCTTTGATGGGCCGGATCCTGGCCAGCGGGCCGTATGTTGGACAACTCTGGTCTAACCTCAGTAGTGGGCAAATTATTGGAATCAATTCTGAGAGACAGGATAAACTGTCACTTAGAAGGGCACAGATTAATCAAGGATAGTCTGCATGGATTTGTTAAGGGAAGATCTTGTCTGACTAACTTGATCAAATTTTTTGAAGAAATAACAAGGAGGATTGATGATGGTAGTGCAGTTGATGTGGTCTACATGGATTTTAGCAAGGCTTTTGACAAGGTCTCACATGATAGACTGGTTAAAAAAATAAAATCCCATGGGATCCAAGGAAATGCAGCAAGGCGGATACAAAATTGGCTCAGTGGCAGGAAGCAAAGGGTAATTGTTGACAGGTGTTTTTGCGACTGGAGATCTGTTTCCAGTGGCATTCCGCAGGGCTCAGTACTGGATCCGCTGCTTTTTGTGGTGTATATTAACAATTTGGACGATCAAGCAGTTTGCAGACAACACAAAGATTGGCCGTATGGCTGATAGCGGGGAGGATAGCTGTAGGCTGCAGGAAGATATTGATGGACTGATCGGGTGGGCAGAAAATTGGCAAATGGAATTGAACCCAGAGAAGTGTGAGGTCTTGCATTTGAGGAGGTCATACAAGACAAAGGAATACACGATTAATGGGAGAATACTGAGAAATGTAGAGAAAGTGAGGGACCTTGGAGTAAATGTCCACAGATCCCTGAAGGTAGCAGGACAGGTCGATAAGCCAGTTAAGAAGGCATATGGAATCCTTTCCTTTATTAGCCAAGGTATAGAATATAAGAGCAGGGAGGTGAACTGTAGAAATCATTGGTTAGGCCACAACTTGAGTACTGTGTGCAGTTCTGGTCATCTCATTAAAGAAAGGAAGCAATTGCACTAGAGAGGGTACAGAGGAGGTTTACGAGGATGGTGCCGAGATTGGAAAATGCAGCTATGAGGAAAGATTGGATAGGCTGGGGTTGTTTCCCTTGGAACAGAGAAGGCTGAGGGGTGATTTGATTAAAATGTACTAAATTGTGAGGGGCCTGAATACAGTGGATGTGAAGGATCTATTTACCTTAGCAGAGAGGTCAGTGACTAGGGGGCATAGATTTAAAGTGATTTGTAGAAAGATTAGAGAGGAGATGAGGAAACACTTTTTCAACCAGGGAGTGGTGGGGGTCTGGAACTCGCTGCCCGAAAAGGTAGTTGAGGCAGAAACCCTCAACTCATTTAAAACGTGTCTGGATATGCAACGCAAGTGCCGTAGTCTGCAGGGCTACGGACCAAATGCTGGAAGGTGGGATTAGGCTGGGTGGTTCGTTTTCAGTTGGCGCAGACACGATGGCCCAAGTGGCCTCTTTCTGTGCCGTAATCTTTCTTTCACTCTGATTCATTTTACACAAAGTACAATGTGGGTTAATAATGCTCAAGTAGTAACCGAGACAGAAAGAACTTGCATTTATAATCGTGTCTTTGAGGACATCCCAAACCAGCTTTACATTTCTGAAGTGCCGTCACTGTTGCAATGTAGGGAAATACAGGAGTCAATTTGCACACAGCAAGTTCCCACAAGCAGCAATGAGGTAAATAACCAAATAATCTGTTTTAGTGATGTTGGGTAAGGGACAAATTTTGATCGAGACTTTGGAAAGTACAGATACAAACAATTCAAGTCCATCTCAATGGTCCCAAAACAAATTCCCCTCAATTACTCCTGCTATCAACTATCTGTCCAGTTTTTCCTTCTTTTGTTACAGTCCAGCTGCCTCTCCGTAACTCTCAATCACTGCAATCTCCACCCTCTATTTAAAGGAATTAAATCTAACCTGTCTGCACACATCCTTCTGACAAGCTTGAGTCTGGGTGCCCCAGTTCCAGAGTTAGTTGCAATCTCATATGTATTAACAGGATTCAATTGTTTCCTTCCTTAAAGGATCTTGAATAATATTTTCCCTCAGTCTTTCCATTTCCAGTATAAAAAACCCCAGGCTCTTCACTCTCTCCTAATCGCTCAGATGTATTAAACTGGTGCCCTAGTCCTCACTGCTTCAAATGCCTGGACATCCTTGCTGTTGGACTAAGACAATAATTGCATCTATTTCTTGTAGAAACTTATTATTACCTCCTGAGATTTGTGCCCTGTCTCTTCTGCCTACAACTTCCAAGATCTGGTTAGATTCGGTACTCTACAGCCTTCTGGACTCAACATTGAGTTCAACAATTTCAGACTATGACCTCCATTTTGATTGTTTTTTTTTAACATGTGCTGGTCTTAAATTTGTTTTTTGTATTTTTGCATTTGGACAGAGCTGTTTATTATTCTGCCATTAACACTCTCTCTGGACAAATGTTTTGTCTTTTACTACAACTATTGCCACTCCCTTTACCTTTTATTCCATGACATCTTTGTCATTTAATCTCTCCCAACCTCCACTTTACCACAGACCTTCCCTTTTGTTCTTCTTTCCCCTCCCTCCTTTCACTTCTGATGAAAGGTTACAGACCTGAAACATTAATTCTGTTTTTCTCTCCACAGATGCTGCCAGACCTGCTGTGCATTTCCAGCACCTCCTGTTTTTGTTTCAGATTTTCAGCATTCGCAATATTTTGTTTTTATTCCAGTGTTGTTCTCATTGGTCTAATCAGATGAGTATAAACCAATTGGATCAAAAGACGCCCTGTGGCCGTTCCCCTCAATAATACGTATACCGTTTTGGATACGGTTGGCGGGGACGACCTACCAGGGGAAAGCCACAGCGGCCAGGTCTCTGGCACTGAGCCTGGCTCAGTGGCTCAGAAGGGAAGGGGGGAGAATAGGAGAGTGATAGTGATAGGAGATTCAATGGTTAGAGGAACAGACAGGAGATTCTGTGGTCGCGAACGAGACTCCCGGATGGTATGTTGCCTCCCGGGTGCCAGGGTCAGGGATGTCTCGGATCGAGTCCACAGGATTCTTAAGGGGGAGGGGGAGCAGCCAGAGGTCGTGGTACATATCGGTACCAATGACATAGCTAGGAAAAGGGATGAGGACCTGAAAAGCGAATATAGGGAGTTAAGTTGGAAGCTAAAAGGCAGGACGAGCAGAGTAGTAATCTCAGGATTGATACCGGTGCCATGTGCTAGTGAGGCTAGAAACAGGGAGTGAGTGCAGCTGAACACGTGGCTACAGAGCTGGTGTAGGAGGGAGGGCTTCAGATATGTGGATCATTGGGATACCTTCTGGGGAAGGTGGGACCTGTACAAGAGGGACGGGTTGCATCTGAACTGGAGGGGCACCAATATCCTGGGCGGGAGGTGTGCTAGAGCTCTTCGGGAGGGTTTAAACTAGTTTGGCAAGGGGATGGGAACCGGAGCTACGGATCAGTGGATGGGGTAGCTGTTGAACAGGCAGATACCGAGTGCAGAGAGTCCGTGAAGAAGGTTAGACAGTTGACAGGGCAAAGTTGCAGCCAGTATGATGGGTTGAAGTGTGTCTATTTTAACGCAAGAAGTGTCAGGAATAAGGGTGATGAACTTAGAGCATGGATCAGTACTTGGAGCTACGATGTTGTGGCCATTACGGAGACGTGGATATCACAGGGGCAGGAATGGATGTTGGATGTTCCGGGGTTTAGCTGTTTCAAAAGGAAGAGGGAGGGAGGTAAAAGAGGTGGGGGAGTGGCATTGCTAATCAAGGATAGTATCACAGCTGCAGAAAGGGAGGTCGTCGAGGAGGGTTTGTCTACTGAGTCATTATGGGTGGAAGTCAGAAACAGGAAAGGAGCAGTCACTTTGTTGGGAGTTTTCTATAGACCCCCCAATAGCAACAGAGACATGGAGGAACAGATTGGGAGGCAGATTTTGGAAAGGTGCAGAAGTAACAGGGTTGTTGTCATGGGTGACTTCAACTTCCCTAATATTGATTGGAACCTCCTTAGTGCAAATAGTTTGGATGGAGCGGTTTTTGTCAGGTGTGTCCAGGAAGGTTTCCTGACTCAATATGTAGATCGGCCGACTAGAGGAGAGGCTATGTTGGACTTGGTGCTTGGCAACGAACCAGGCCAGGTGGCAGATCTCTCGGTGGGAGAGCATTTCGGTGATAGTGATCACAACTCCCTGACCTTTACTATAGTCATGGAGAGGGACAGGAGCAGACGGGAAAGGAAAATATTTAATTGGGGGAGGGGGAATTACAATGCTATTAGGCAGGAGCATTAATTGGGAACAGATGTTCTCAGGGAAATGCACGACAGAAATGTGGAGGTTGTTTAGGGAGCACTTGCTGCGACTGCTGGATAGGTTTGTCCCGATGAGGCAAGGAAGGGATGGTAGGGTGAAGGAACCTTGGATGACAAGAGATGTGGAACAGCTAGTCAAGAGGAAGAAGGAAGCTCACTTAAGGTTGAGGAAGCAAGGATCAGACAGGGCTCTAGAGGGTTACAAGGTAGCCAGGAAGGAACTGAAGAATGGACTTAGGAGAGCTAGAAGGGGACATGAAAAAGTCTTGGCGGGTAGGATTAAGGAAAATCCCAAGGCGTTCTACACTTATGTGAGGAACAAGAGGATGGCCAGAGTGAGGGTAGGGCCAATCAGGCAGGTGGAAGGAACTTGTGCCTGGAGTCGGAGGAGGTAGGGGAGGTCCTAAATGAATACTTTGCTTCAGTATTCACTAGTGAGAGGGACCTGGTCGTTTGTGAGGACAGCGTGGAACAGGCTGATATGCTCGAACAGGTTGAGGTTAAGAGGGAGGATGGGCTGGAAATTTTGAATGATATGAGGATAGATAAGTCCCCGTGGCCAGACGGGATATACCCAAGGATATTACGGGAAACGAGGGAAGAGATTGCCACGCCTTTGACGATGATCTTTGCGTCCTCACTGTCCACTGGAGTAGTACCGGATGATTGGAGGGTGGCAAATGTTATTCCCTTGTTCAAGAAAGGGAATAGGGATAACCCTGGGAATTATAGACCAGTCAGTCTTACGTCGGTAGTGGGCAAATTATTGGAGAGGATTCTGAGAGACAGGATTTATGATTATTTGGAAAACATGGTTTGATTAGAGACAGTCAGCATGGCTTTGTGAGGGGCAGGTCATGCCTCACAAGCCTTATTGAATTCTTTGAAGAGGTGACAAAACACATTGATGAAGGAAGAGCAGTGGATGTGGTGTATATGGATTTTAGCAAGGCGTTTGATAAGGTTCCCCATGGTAGGCTCATTCAGAAGGTAAGGAGGCATGGGATACAGGGAAAGTTGGCTGTCTGGATACAAAATTGGCTGGCCCATAGAAGACAGAGGGTGGTAGTAGATGGAAAGTATTCAGCATGGAGCTCGGTGACCAGTGGTGTTCCGCAGGGATCTGTTCTGGGACCTCTGCTCTTTGTGATTTTTATAAATGACTTGGATGAGGAAGTGGAAGGCTAGGTTAGCAAGTTTGCCGATGACACGAAGATTGCTGGAGTTGTGGAGAGTGTGGAAGGCTGTTGTAGTTTGCAACGGGACATTGACAGGATGCAGAGCTGGGCTGAGAAGTGGCAGATGGAGTTCAACCTGGAAAAGTGTGAAGTGATTCATTTTGGAAGGTCAAATTTGAATGCAGAATACAGGCTTAAAGACAGGATTCTTGGTAGTGTGGAGGAACAGAGGAATCTTGGGGTCCATGTCCATAGATCGCTCAAAGTTGCCACCCAGGTTGATAGGGTTGTTAAGAAGGCATATGGTGTGTTGGCTTTCATTAACAGGGGGATTGAGTTTAAGAGCCGCGAGGTTCTGCTGCAGCTCTATAAGGCCCTGGTTCGACCACACTTGGAATATTGTGTTCAGTTCTGGACGCCTCATTATAGGAAGGATGTGGAAGCTTAAGAGAGGGTGCAGAGGAGATTTACCAGGATGCTGCCTGGACTGGAGGGCATGTCTTACGAAGAAAGATTGAGGGAGCTAGGGCTTTTCTCATTGGAGCGAAGAAGGATGAGAGGTGACTTGATAGAGGGGTACAAGATGATGAGAGGCAAAGATAGAGTGGATAGCCAGAGATTTTTTCCCAGGGTGGAAAGGGCTATCATCAGGGGGCATAATTTGAAGGTGATTGGAGGAAGGTTTCGGGGAGATGTCAGAGGTAGGTTTTTTACACAGAGAGTGGTGGGTGTGTGGAATGCGCTGCCAGTGGTGGTAGTAGAAGCAGATACATTAGGGACATTTAAGCGACTCTTGGATAGGTACATGGATGATAGTAGAATGAAGGGTAGGTAGTTAGTTTGATCTTAGAGTAGGTTAAAGGTTCGGCACAACATAGTGGGCCGAAGGGCCTGTACTGTGCTGTACTGTTCTATGTTCTATGTAATGAGAGTAATGTTTTTAAGCATAAACCAGGGAGATGGAGCCTTGCTTGCTGTCAGCATGTGTTAAAATGTGTTCAAAGCATCCACACTGCTTTTTTTGGGGACGAGAGTTCCAGATTTCCACAGCCCTTTGTGTGAAGAAATGTTTCCTGATATCAACCCTGAATGGCCCAGCTCTCATTTCAAGGTCACCCCCACCAGAGGAAACAGTTTCTATCTGCCCTAAGAAATCCTTTAAGTCATCTTAAACACCTCAATTAAATCACTTCTTAATCTTCTATACTGAAGGGAATACAAGCCTAGTCTATGCAACCTGTCTTACTAATTTAACCCTTTTATTCCTTTTATACCATTTTGGTGAATCTGCACTGTGCACCCTCCAAGGCCAATATACCCTTCCTCAGGTGTAGTGTGGAGCCCTAATTGAAACTGTTTTTTTTTCACAGTGCCATGAGCACTTCATTCTCATATTATCTCTCTGAAATCTGAGAAAAGATTAATAGAAATGATATTGTGGAATGCGATAAAACACTTGCTAAATCCTAGTGCTAACCTTTAATTGTCTGTACGTGCTATTGCATGATCTTTGACCCAGACATACACGTGTTGAGACACGCAATCAAATTCCTGTATCACACTTAATAAATTCAAATATTGCTATATATTCATCTCGTAAAGCAGTATAAATTAGTTAATCTATCCGAGTAGCTGCCTTAAGGAAAGCACTGTTCAGTCTTTTTGTTCATTATTATATAGATCCTGACAGATCTATTAATGCTCACAGTAATATCCTGCTACAGGTCACTTTCTATGAGATAAAATGTGCTGCTGAATTTACCTCTTGTGCCTCTAACAATAGAAGTGAAGCCAGTCAAACACAGTCAGTCAGCCTGCTTTCAAAGGGAGGACATTTTATGCTAGGGAGGAGGCGAAAACAACCCAGTGTTATTGATAGTTACTGGTATATCACAATAATGGTGCAAGTGACACAATAGCGCTTTCAGTAATGAGAAAGATTTTTTTTTACAACATAAACTGCATCATGTCTTTCTAAACGACATTGAAAAACTGTGCAAGCAATCTTTCAGTGGCAATGACGTTGTTATCCTGAGTATTTGTCCACAATCTAAATAATGACTTCCTTAATTGAGAAATCAATCTCCATATAAATATTATTGCAAAATATATGTCAGTTTCGACCCTATTAGCACTTGCTGAGAAAGCATACAGGGCAATTCTGCATCCCCAGCTTGCGGCTTGTCAACCAATCCTGAAAATTTTGGCTGGGGGGAGGGGATGAAATTACCTGATATGCGTTTGCCAGGAGTGCTGAAATGAAAAATCTCAGTCAACCATGCACAAAGTTAAACAGGATATGGGGATTGCAAAGACCATTATTACAATCAGCAGATCGGTTAAATCAACTCAAGAGCAAAATTCAAATCCAAACTCAAATCTAAATATGCATTTCCAGGGGCGATTTATTTAATGCAGCTTTCTCACAATCTCCCTGAGTGCACATCCAGCAGACAAGTCGTGCGTAGTTATTTAAATCAGCCCTCAAGCCTTTCCTTGCCAGCCCAGCTCAGAGGGTAGCACTGAGTATCTGAGTCACAAGGTCATAGTTTGAGGCCCACTCCAGATACTTGGGCACAAATCCAGGCTGACACTCCAGAGTAGCACTGTCGGAGCTCTGAACTGTCTAAGGTGCTGTCTTTCAGATGAGATGTTAAACCGAGACCTGGCTGCCCTCTCAGGTGGACATAAAGATTTCCATGGCACTATTGTGAAGAACAGCATGGCAGTTCTCCCCGGTGTCCCGTGGCAACATTTATCCTTCAACCAACACCACTAAAACAGCTTATCTGGTCATTTATCTCCATTCTGTTTGTGGGAGTTTGCTGTGAAAATTGTCAGCTATGTTTCCTGCATTACAACAGTGACTACAATTTAAAAGTAATTCATTGCCTGTAAAGCACTTTGGAACATCTTGAGGTTCTGAAAGACGCTTAATGAAAGTCTTTCTTCTAATGCCACAGATTTGGCTCCATGTGCTGAGGTCACCATCTCAGCCATATAATGAAGGGAGATACTAAGAGCTCAGGAACTACTCCACAGAACAGAAGGAAAATTGGGGAGTGAGCACACTCTAGACTGCTCTTGTATTACATCTGTATGATCATCTACACAGGACTGTTGGTAAAGCTTGGTGTCTAGGTCTCCTGCTCATCTTGTCAGACAGCAAGAAACCTAAATAAATGATAAAATATGCTAAATATATTGTGCAATGACTATTTTCTTGGAAATCTGCCACTTTACCTTTCCATTGTCTTTCTCTTGTACCAATTCCTCAAAAACTCTTCCATGTTCCTTAAGGCAATTTAATTTTACTGCAAATCAATCTTGTGGATTTTTGTTGTGTGAGTACAAATTTTCAAGCTCTAGGGATAGGAAGGATATGAGGAAGCTGGAAGGACATCTGTGTCTGTGTTAGGAAAGGAAACTTGCATATTTAAACCCCCTTGTGAACCTACATCCTGATCCTTTACAACCATCTCTTGCAAAATGTTGATGTTGTCACAAGGAATGTTATTGGGCTTTAAAATGCTGGTAACCTTATTCATTTGCTCTCTGTTGGTCAAGAGTCCCATCCATGAACTCGATTTTCAGTCTTCTTTAGTTAGTTGTGACTTTCAGGGATCTCTGTCTTAACCCCCTATCTGTTTTGAATTATGTGGATGACTTTCTGATGTGGTGTTTGCTTTATTTCAAAGCTGTTATTTATTCCATTGGAATACAGAGAATGAACACAAATGTTAGACCTCTGGTGAAGAATATTTCCATATGGAGGACAGAGGCAGTTAAGCAAAACCAAGGCAATAATTGAAAAATATAAATAATTTCAGCTGTAAGTAATAAAAAAGTCATATTATCATTGTACTTAACGTCATCTATGTCTATTGCATATTGTTTATATAACGCATTGCAATATTTCCCCTGATGTGCAAACATTTTACCTGCTGGATTGATATAACACCTTTGAAAATTGGACCCAACTTCCTCCAATTAAATGGTTATACCTATTGTGACCAAGCTACCGAAATGATTCATAGGGCTGAATTTTAATGGCCCATGGTGGCAGGATTGGAAACAGGGGTCTGGTTGAATAGTTGGGATCTGCTTTGGGACGACTTCCCAGGGCTGTTCCACTGCCAGAGAAGTTTCCCAGTGGCGGACAGAGGGAGGGCTGATTGTCCTGAGAGGCAGCCTCCCTAGAATCATAGGAATCATAGCAATTTACAGCACAGAAGGAGGCCATTCGGCCCATTGTGTCCACATTGGTTGCCAAGTAGCCTTCCAGCTTAATTGCATTTCCAGCTCTTGGTCTGTAGCCTTGTAGGTTTCAGCACTTCAAATGCATATTCAAGTACCTTTTAAATGTTATGAGGGTTTCTGCCTCTACCAACCTTTCAAGCCATGAGTTTCAGACCCCCACCATCATCTTGGTGAAAAAAGTTCCCCTAGAATCCTCTCTAAATATCTTACCTCTTATCCTAATTCTGTACCCCCTGGTTGTGGACCCTTCAGCCAAGGGGAATAGGACCTTCCTATCCACTCTATCTAGACCCCTCATAATTTTATACACTTCAAGTAGGTCTCCCCTCTCAGTTTCTTCTGTTCCGAAGAAAACAACCCTAGTTTATCCTATCTTCACTCATAACAGTCCAGGCAACATCCAGGCAATATCCTCTGTACCCTCTCTAGCACAATCACATCTTTCCTATAGCGCAGTGACCAGAACTGCACTCAATACTCCAGCTGTGGCCTAACTAGTATTTAATACAATTCCAGTATAACCTCTCTGCTCTTATCTTCTATGCCTTGGCTAATAGAGGTAAGTATCCCGAATGCCGTCTTTACCACCTTTTCCATCTTTCCAATCACCTTCAGGGATCTGTGGACATGCACTCCAAGGTCTCTCTGTTCCTCTACGCTTTTCATTATTCTACCATTTATTATGTATTCCTTTGCCTTATTAGCCTTTCCAAATTGTATTACCTCACACTTCTCCAGATTGAACCATTGGCCACTGTTCCGCCCACCTGACTAGTCCATTGATAGCTTCCTGCAGTTTACAGCATACCTCTTCATTGTAAACCACAGGGACAATTTTTGTATCATCTGCAAACTTCTTAACCATGCCCCCTATATTCAAGTCCAAATCTTTGATATATACCATAAAAAGCCCACTGGAAACAGCCTTCCAGCCATAACCATTAACTTTGCTTCCTGCCTCTGAGCCAATTTTGGATCCAACTTTGCCACTTTGCCTTGGATCCCATGGGTTTTTACTTTTGTGACAGTCTGTCATGTGGGAACTTATCAAAGGCCTTGCTAAAATTCATATAGACTATATCAAATGCACTACCCTCATCAATCTTCCTTGCTCCCTCTTCAAAAAATTGAACCATGATAGACAGGCACAACCTTCCCTCAACAAATCTGTGCTGATTGTCTTTGATTAATCCGCATCTTTCTAAATGAAGATTTATCCTGCCCTTCAGAATTTTTTCCAACAATTTTCCCAACACCGAGGTTAGGCTGTCTGGACTGTAATTACTCGGTCTATTCCTTTATCCCTTTTTAAACAATGGTACAAGGATAGTTGTCCTCCAGTCCTCTGGCACTACGCCTATAGCCAGAGAGAATTGGAAAATGATGGTCAGAGTCTCCGCTATTTCTTCTCTTGTTTCTCTTAACAATCTTGGATACATTTAATCTGGGCCTGGGGATTTTTCAACCTTCAAAGATGTTAAACCCCTTTATACTTCCTCTCTCACTATGTTAATTTCATTTACTATTTCACACACTTCCTCCTTGTTTGCAATGTCTGTATTGTTCCTCTCTTCCATGAAAAAAATCCCTGCTGACTGATCCTTTTTTTATTCATTTTTATGGGGATGTGGGCATCGTTGGCCAGGCCAGCATTTATTGCCCATCCCTATTTGTCCATGAGAATCCGTGGGGATTGTTGGGGCCACTGTGGCTATTTTTTCTGCCTGTGGCAGCCCGGGAAGCCATCGGAGCCGAATGGCCCAAAGAAGGGGCCCTGGGCTCAAAGGGCAGGCCTCACGCCCCGACGATATCCCCAGAGGGGTTTTTATCTGTCCCATGGGGCCTAGCATCCTCAGTCCCTTAAATTTTTAATTTTACTCCTGTCCATTCTGAGGTGCACTCGGGTTCTCCTGCCGACCTCAGCAACGACCTCCTCTCCTAGTGGCACTGTTGAGACATCAGAGCTGCCAGCTCTCTGATTGGGCCGGCAGTGTCAGGAGCCCACCTTCCGTCCTTAATTGGATGGTGAGGCCGCCTGTGGTGAAATTCCTGAGCAGGTCCCGCTGCGGCTCAGGGGCCACTTTTCGCCACAATGTTGGGGTCCCGAAGCCCCTGCTAAAATTCAGGACCAAAAGTGAGTGGCATGGCCATGCGGACGAGGGTGGAGTTGCCAATGTGATATTCTCAGGGCCAACCAATTAACAGCCAGCAGGCGGGACAGCCAGCAAGTTAGGTGGCGTGGGCGGGGGTCAGTTCAGGCTCAGGCCATGCTGGCGACATCTTTAAGAGGCAGCCAACGAACAAACAACATGCAGCAGCCCCGGGAGGGAGCAGTGAGAGAGCCCTGCCGACTGCACTAGTTGTTGGCAGGGCCAAAGGCAGATCGAGGATCGCTGCACGATTCACTGATGCCTCGCAGGAGGTACTCCTCCAGGCTGTGAGGGCACGGAGGGAAGTCCTACTCCCTTGGGATGGCAGGAGCAGACTGATTCACCAGACCAAGCCGGTCTGGATGGAGATAGCAGAGGAGATCAGAAGCCGTGGGGTTGTCTCCTGTACCTGGCTGCAGTGCTGAAAGAGGGTCAATGACCTGATGCACTCTGGCAAGGTGAGTGCAGCACATAGTATTCTGTTCGCAACCTTAAATGTGACTGAAGATGAATATGAGATTGAACAAAGGATTGCGCACCCAGTTAGTGGAGATTCCCAGCATTGGTGTCAAATACATGTCAGTCTCTCTCTGCAGGACACCGGTCAGGCGGAGTTGACTCCTGCACAGCCAGTACTGATTGGCCGAATGCAGGAGGCACGCCTGTGGCACCATGATGGACAGTTAGTCTGCCACCAGCATAGACGCCATGCATCTCTTTGATGTTGAGTAACAACAGGAATATAGGTACTTGCAGGAGAAGACTTCATAATGAAAGGGAAAGAACTGGAGGGTTGGCCGATATGGCCATCCTGATGCCTATGGAGGAAGAGGTGTTGGAGCTGGGAGACATGGAGCAGGCAAGGCAATTGCGGATGGTGAGACGGGTGTGGAGCCGAAAGAGAGTGAGTGGCCTAATGGATGGGGGCAGCAGATTCTCTGATGAACAAAAAGCAGTGTTTATGTGTGAACTACTGGTCACATAGAGCTCCAGATGATGAATAATAAAGCGCATTGCCCTCTCATCACTCTTCTCTCTCTTGTAGGTCACGAACAAGAGTGGCCAGCTGCTGAGCCTGAGCGACAGCCCTCCACCTCTAAGGAGGAGGAGGAGACCTCAGAGGGTGAACCATCACATCAGTCCCCTGCACACTCCACCAGTGCAGATACTCTCACGTTGGTGGGTAGTCATGTGAGATTAGCAATGGGGTCACAAGCTGCTGTACACAGCTCAAACTCGCCCGAGCAGTTGACGGAGGCAATGGCAGTTGAGACCACTCAGAGGACTGTGGAAGGGCCCAGCGATGCTGAGCTTCAGGCTGATGACATCATTCTGGAGTCATCAACAAGGCGGCAGATGCTGGAGCTGCAGTGTGAGGTGTGTGAACATCTGGCGGAGCTTCCAGAGGTTATGGTCACCCATGCGTGGAAGATGGAGTCCATGACTCTTGTGTGTAGGCACTTGTCTCCCTTCATCGAGACATGGTGACCCTCAAAGAGAGCCACATCCAGCATTCCACCCAGTGGATGAGAGATGTTTTATATTTGGTCCTTAATGTTGCCACTGTATTGAGTCTAGCCAGACAGGTTCTTGGACTGTTATGTTTAAACATTAGCCTTTATTGTACAGTAACTATATATCATATAGGGCGGCACAGTGGTTAGCACCGTAGCCTCACAGCTCCAGTGACCCGGGTTCAATTCTGGGTACTGCCTGTGCGGAGTTTGCAAGTTTTCCCTGTGACCGTGTGGGTTTCTGCTGGGTGCTCTGGTTTCCTCCCACAGCCAAAGACTTGCAGCTTGATAAGTAAATTGGCCATTGTAAATTGCCCCTAGTGTAGGTCAGGGAGTTAAGGGCATGTGGTAGGAATATGGGATTAATGTAGGATTAGTATAAATGGGTGGTTGATGGTAGGTACAGACTCGGTGGGCCGAAGGTCCCGTTTCAGTGCTGTATCTCTAAATAAAAATTAAATAAATAATCTACACTAGCCTGGATGTCTCTTTCAAAAGCCACACTGTAACTGTTCACGCGTCACTCCCATATGATACTTTACCTCATCCTGGTGAGCAGTAATCTTTACATTCACTCAAGATTAACCCTTTGATACCCTTATACTACACTGGAGATGTGCACAGACCTGTGTGCCATCGTCACATCCTTGAGCTTTGTGGAGTAATGTCTCGGCGAGAGGGGAACGAGACACCTGGAGCCTTTGCCAGGTCCTCGGACTCCTCAGGTGAGCTGGGGGTGTGGGTGGGGGAGGGGGGCAGCTTGTCTGCCCTGAAGGTGTAGGCCAGTGGCTGTCTGCAGCATCTGGGGGTTCCTCTCAGGGTCTCCTGGCATTGATAGCGCGTCCTCGGCCCCCCAACAGAGACACCAGTGCCTCATGAAGCCGCAGAGACACAGGCAGCTCCTGTACCTGTGCAGGATGCTCTCAATATGCTAGGGCCCTGCAGGCCTCAGGGAACGAGAGAACGACCACCACAGTCATTGAAAGCCATGGAGCAGGAAGGTAGGCAGCCTGCCTCCACCTCAGCTGACAATGCAGGGAAAGCACCAAGTAGGAGCAGTTGGGTTTTACAGGATTCTATTTTGATATTAGATGTTACCTTGCTGCATATGTGTCTTCAATGAATTCTGAAATGGGGAACCACTGAAAGAATCCTTTACTTTTTTAAACACTACTGAGCCATTAACAGTTTGCTGGCTCCTGCAAAGGGTGTGATGGGAAGGAACACATCGGATGAGGTCAATGTATTTCCCATGCTGTTGCCTCGTGTGATGATGGGTCCACGGATATAGTAAGGGCATTTAAGGAAACAACAACAGGTCTGCAGAAGGTGAAGGATTCATTCGATTGGCTGTGTAAGTAAGGCTCACGTGAAACATTCCTGTGTTGGTGAGTCACAAGCCTCCCTTGCATGTATCTCATTGCCTTTTGCCTGCTGTCCCTCGGGGTCTTCATCCTGTATCGCCTGATCACCATCCTCCTCCATATCCTCATCCTCGGAGGAGGCCTCACACTCCAGGCAGTCCATATTGCTCAAAGCTTCTCCTCCTCTACAGTGCCAGGTTGTGGAGAGCACAGTACATCACCATGATATGAGAGACCCTTGCTGGGGTATAATGGAGGGCTCCACCTGATCTATCCAGGCAACAGAACTGCAACTTCAGAAGCCTTATGGTCTGCTCAATGGTTGCTCGAGTGATCCCGTGGCAGCTGATGTAAATCTCCTCTGCACTAGTTTTTGGGTTCCTAACAGGCGTAAGTAACTCTTTAGTGGGTAGTCCTTGGCACCCAGCATCCATTCTTGAAGGCGTGTGGGGGGGCCTGAAAAGATTGGGAACCTGGGGCTGCTTTAGTATGTAGGCATTTCGCCAGCTGTCCGGGAATCTTGCACAGACCTGAACAATCTGTTTGTGGTGTTTCCAGACCATGGGCTGGATCTTAAGAGATCGGCGGTGAGCTCAAACACCAAAAAGCCACTGTGATCTTAAGTGCGACGGCTCATTTAAATAGCCGGGGGGGGGCCCACCCCCAATCACACGGAGGGAGCGGACTGTCCGTCCCCAGCAATTGTGCCAGCTGCCTGTGCGCAGGCGCTGGCACCATTTTTAAAGGGAAACCAGCCCTGCCGCCGAATTGAAATTTTTCAAGACAGACCCTCAAAATTAAATAAATTTGTAATGCTCCTTTCCCACTGCCCCAATAACATTAACTCTTTCCCCTCCCCCCGAAAACACTTACCTTTTACATCTGATCTTCTCCCCCCAAAACAGCACAAAGTTTGAAGTTGAACCCTTCCCACCATCCCTGACTTCCATTACGTTTATTGGACCTCGTCCCCACCCCCGCACTGAAAATCTTACCTCCTCCCGCCTCCCCACCAGTGTGGTGCCATGTTTCCCCGGACGGTGATCTGAAGGTGCGAGAGTGCAGGCCACCGTGCCGAAGATCGCAGTGGGCCCTAAAAATTTCAGGTAAATCTATGTTAATTAATTCATTTTATTCATTTGAATATTTTCATTGAGGTCCTGTCGCCCAGCAGCGGTTGGGGGGGGTGGGGGAATAGGGCCGCCATGCAGCCTCACCACTGCCAGGAGGATCGGGCCGGGCCTTCCCCGCGTCCAGGTCCATGGTGGGCCTCAGCCGGAGCTATCTTCAGGCACCCCCGCCATGGACCACGATGCTGGGGGGAGCAATACGATCCAGCCCCATTTGTACATTGAGTATGTGGAAGCCCTTTCTGTTGATGAAGGCTGCTGCCTGGTCTGTGGGAGGCTTGATGGTCACATGTGTGAAGCTGATGACACCCTGCAGCTGGGGGAATCCAGCGTTGGCCCCAAATCCTATAGCCTTCTCAGTCTGCCTGTCCGGATCAGCGCAAAAACGTACGTCCTGGCTAGCTCTCTTCAACATGGCATTGGTGACCATATTGATGCATTGATGAGCCGCAGACTGGGAGATCCCACAGATATCTCCAGAAGATCCCTGGAATGATTATTGTTTTTCCTTCTTGGGATGTAAGCATCATTGGAAAGGCCAGCATTTGTTGCCTATCCCTAATTGCCATTATGAAGGTGGTGGTGAGCTGGCTACTTGAACTGCTGCAGTCCATCTGGTGTAGATACACACACAGTGCGGGGGTTCCATTTTTTTGGCCTGGTGACAGCGAAGGAACAGCGATATAGTTCCAAGTCAGGATGGTGTGTGACTTGGAGGGGAACTTGCAGGTGGTTGTGCTCCCATGCATCTGCTACGCTTGTCCTTCTAGGTGGTAGAGGTCATGGGTTTGGAAGGTGCTGTCAAAGGAGACTTAACAAGTTGCTGCGGTGCATCTTTTATATGGTATACACTGCGGCCATTATTGCATGCTGCTTCTACTGTTTTGCATGCATGTAGTCCTGTGTTGTAGTGGATGCATGATGTTGATCCGGCATACTCTCCTACAGTCTTCATTGAACCAGGGTTGATTCCTTGGTTTGATGGTAATGGTAAAGTGAGGAATATGCCAGGTCATGAGGTTACAGATTGTGGTTGAATACAATATAATAAAAGCAAAATACTGCAGATGCTGGAAATCTGAAATAAAAACAAGAAATGCTGGAAGTATTCAGCAGGTCTGGCAGCATCTGTGGAGAGAGAAACAGAGTTAACGTTTCAGGTCAGTGACCCTTCATCAGAAGGGTTGAATACAATTCTGCTGCTGCTGCTGACAGCCCACAGCGCCTAATGGATGCCCAGTTTTGAGCTGCTGGATCTGTTCTAAATCTATTCCATTTAGCATGGTGGCAGTGCCACATAACATGATGAATGTTATCCTCACTGTGAACTTGGGACTTCGTCTCCACAAGGACTTTGCGGTGGTCATTCCTACCAATACTGTCATGGACCGAAGCATCTGTGACAGGTAGATTGGTGGGCGAGGTCAAATAGTTTTTTTCCCCTTTTGTCGGTTCTCTCACCAGCTACCAGAGGCCCAGTCTAGCAGATATGTCCTTCAGGACCTGGCCAGTAGTCGTGCTACCGAGCTACTGTTGGTAATAGACATTGAAGTCCCACAACCCAGAGTACATTCTGTGTTCTTGCTACCCTCAGTGCTTCTTCCAAGTGATGTCCAACATGGTGGAGTACTGATTCATTAGCTGAAGGGGAGTGGTAGGTGATAATCAGCAGGATGTTTCCTCTCTCCTCACTAAGAACTCAAACACTCCTTTCAGGTGAAGCAGCAATTTACTCGTACTTCTTTCAATGTAGTATACTGTATTCGCTGCTCAAAATGTGGTCTCCTCTACATTGGGGAGACCAAACGGAGACTGGGTGACCGCTTTGCGGAACACCTCTGCTCAGTCCGAAAGCATGACCCTGAGCTTCCGGTTGCTGGCCATTTCAACACAGTCCCCACCCCTGCTCTCATGCTCACATCTCTGTGCTGGGATTGCTGCAGTGTTCCAGCGAAGATCAACGCAAGCTCGAGGAACAGCATCTCATTTACCGATTAGGCATACTACAGCCTGCCGGACTGAACATTGAGTTCAATAATTTCAGAGCATGACGGGCCCCCCATTTTACTTTTATCTTTAGTTATTTTTTCTATTTTCTTTTATTTTTTGTGTTCATTTTATTTTAGTTTGTTCAGTTTGTTTCTACTGTGCCTACCCACTGTTTTTTTCATATTTGTGCTTGTTCAGTTTTCAGTCCATTAACACCCTATCTGTACTAATGCTTTGACTTTCAGCACACCATTAACATATTGTCTGCCTTTGCTCCATGACCTTCTGGTCGGTTATTCTGTGACCTTGTCCTATCTACACCTTTTCCTTTGTTATCTCTTGCCCCACCCCCGCTTTACTTGCTTAAAATCCTTTCCATTTCTTATATCTGCTAGTTTTGAAGAAGGGTCACTGACCTGAAGCATTAACTCTGCTTCTCTCTCCACAGATGATACCAGACCTGCTGAGTTTTTCTAGCATTTGCTGTTTTTATTTCTGCTTTTATTTAGGAGGTCTCCTTACCCATGTTTGACCTGATGCCATGAGGCCTGGAGTCAACGTTGAATACTCCCAAGGCCACTCCCCCCCCCAACTGTATACCACTGTGTCACGACCTCTGATGGGTCTGTCCTAACCTTTCATCAGAACTAGAAGAAGTTAGAGATTTAACAGTTCATGAGCAAGTACAGCGATAGGGAAAAGTGGGGGTGGGGGAGGTGAGTGAAAGAATAGAAGGGAAGGTTTATGACAGCGTTGAGGGCAGGAGAGATTAAAGGGTTGATGAGGCAAAGTAAAAAGGGATTGATAATAGGATGAGTAAAGAAACAAAAGCTGGGCCCAGAGACAGTGGAAATGGCAACTGCGTAACCATTAACAGCACCTGCAGTCCAAGAAAATGGACTATGATCTAAATCACCCTGTTCAGTTTACTGTTCATATATCTGTATCACATGTACTAGCTATTTCTAATAACATTACCATAATTCATTTTCTGAAACACAAGCCCTTCTTAACATTGTCCAATATAATGGTTTCATGAACGTAGTTTTAGAGACATGCTGTGATATTGGCACATGTCCAGTGTTATGAAAAATATGACCTGTAACCCCAATCTCCCCCATTTTGCTGCATAATCATAGAGGAACAAAACATCTCTTAAAACGGAATGTTCCACCAAAGTCTTTACTTCAATCTAACACCTGTAAGGGAGAATTTCTTCTGCCAGGTGTAGTGGAATGTAGAACGGAGATAGAACATGGACAGCAGTGCTTGAAATTTTCAGTATTGGTAAGTTTTAAGATGGGTTGAATTTTACACCCCACCCCCCCACCCCACCCCGACGTCAGGAGTTGTGGCAGGGTGGGTGAGGTGGGAGGCTGGAAAATGCCGCCCACCACGCGCCCCACGCCATGAGGGCCCGGTCTGATATTGCCGGCGGCGGCGAGGCCTCGTGGCGGCTCCCCCCCCCCACCACTGCTCGGCGATGGGGCCGCCATTAACATATGTAAATACATTTGATTAACTGAATTAATTACCTGTACGTTCCCACAGTCCGCCCTGGTATGATATTCGTGCTGGTAGCCAGCATTCCCGCTCTTTTGGATCTCCGTCCAGGGAACGGAGGAAGAACACTGGTGTGGGGAGGGCAGAGCAGGTAAGCTTCTCAGTGCAGGGGTGGGGGAGGGAGTGGTGTCAAACTAATATCATTGGTGTAGGGGATGGTGGGAAGGGTTATAGTGTAAAGTTTATGTAATTTGAGGGGAGGGATGGTCAGATGGGCAATGGAAGTGTTTGGGGGAGAGGGCAAGTAATTAATTTTATGGTTATTGGGGGGGATGGGAGAGGGGAAAGATAAATGAATTAAAATTTTTTATTACCTGTTCCTTTAAATATTTAAATTGAATGGTAGTGATCGAAGCCCTTTAAAAATGACATCAGTGCCATCGCACAGGCAGCTGACACCATTGCTACGGTCGGACAGCCTGCCCCCTCCACGTAATTGGTGGGGGGGGGGGATTCCGCTACGGCTATTTAAATGAGTCGCCAAGCTGAATAACGCAGCGGCTCCGTGACGTGTGGACGGACCGCCATTGTTTTCGCCTGCCGCCAATTGCGGCAGCAGGGAGCCTACATTTCAGCCCCTTATATGCTAATGGACAACAGTCTACCTTGTTCCTCCTTCTGTTTCATCTTCCTCCTTGCTTTGGAGAGCCTCCCTCACACTTCCTTCCTCTGCGAACCTCCCTCATTCATTCCCCTCCCTTGCCCCATGTTCCATTTCCTTATTTATTTATTTTTTAGAGATACAGCACTGAAACAGGCCCTTTGGCCCACCGAGTCTGTGCCGACCAACAACCATCCATTTATACTAACCCTACGGTAATCCCATATGCCCTACCACCTACCTACACGAGGGACAATTTATAACAGCCAATTTACCTATCACCTGCAAGTCTTTGGCGGTGGGAGGAAATCAGAGTACCCGGAGGAAACCCACACAGACACAGGGAGAACTTGCAAACTCCACACAGACAGTACCCAGAATTGAACCCGGGTCCCTGGAGCTGTGAGGCTGCGGTGCCAACCACTGCGCCACTGTGCCGCCCTTATTGTGAGACTCTTGGAGAAGTCTTGTTATGCTGCGTGCTGGTACTACTGTTGCTGGATTAAAGTGTTGATCTGCTGTAATGTACAACTCAGCAAAATCAGCAAAGAGCCTGTATTTGTACAGCAACTTTCACAAACTCAGGGCATCCAAAGTGCTTTACAGCCAAAGAAACTTACTGTCAAAAAAAATCACACCAGTTGGAAAATCACCCCATAAATGATCTCGGATTTTGCCTATTTGAGAATGTGCTTAATCATAACAATTAGATCTTGTGGCCTTAATAGGCTGTAGATCCAACTTTGCAGCTGAATCGTCGAATGTGCATTCCATGGTAAAATGTTCCTAACTGTATAAAGCAATGGCCTCAATATCCCTCGACTTAGTAATAGCAAAGTGACATTTCCCATGTGGAAAAGAATTGTGTGCACATTGGAATTCCCAAGGATCAATCAATTAGCATATCGTCATCAGGTGACATCAACATTATCAGCTCAGCTTGGGCACCTATCAGGCGTGTGGAGGGTAGGGGGGGCAAGGAAATCTGGTGGTAGCCAAACGCTTGTCTGCAAAGCCGGCAGGTCCGATAGAAGACTCCTGAAGGAAGACAAGATGGGCCCTCTTGTACAAAAGGCTTCGGCAATCCTACAATCCCCCACTTCTACTTCTGTAACATAACCATACACCTGCTCTCAATTTGCCCTATTTCCAAGGGACAATTTACCTTAACTATCACCATGGAAACTCGGTGTTCTCCTCCAATTCTGGCTGGTTGTGCATCTCCCATTTCCATTGATGTCCGTGCCTTCAGTTGCTTGGGACCTAAGCTCTGGAATTCCCTCCCTAAATCTCTCCCCCTCTTCACCTCACTCCTCCTTTAAAATGGTCCTTAAAACCTACTTCATTGACCAAGCTTTTGGTTACCTGTCCTAACATCTTCTGCTTTAGCTTGGTGTCAGTTTTTGTCTAACTATGCATCGGTGAACCGCTTTGGGGGTGGCTTAGCATGTTAAAGGTGCTATATAAATACAAATTGTTGTTGGGGAGTCTTCAGCTACTGAGTACCAATTATTGTAGCAGTGCTGATCGTTTTTGTACTTTCCCTATGCTGAATTTGTCGGTGTATGTTTTTTGCCAGTGCTTAACAGTTTGAGCTTTGCTGTCTAGATTGGGAGGGGGTCCTAGTGATTACATTCATTAACTGTCTTCAACAAAAATGCTAAGTATTATTTATACCAAGAAATGCAGAGATACTGGACATGTATTAATTCAACTTCCAGGAAATTAAAGAAAATATCGTGTTGAAAGGACTCCCAATCTTACAAGGGTGGAAGGCTCCAGAAATGCTAATTATTATCAGTTTTGTTTTTGTATTTTGTTTATCTTATCTCAGAATTTAGATATAAGACAAGGACAATTATTCTTTGAATTCCTACCAGCATGTATGCTAATCTTTGGCCAGGCCTCTGCATTCAAGATAGATTATTTGCATGATAATATTTTCATGCAAAGCAGTTGTCGCTGCGTTAAAGAAAATTAGCCTCGCGCCTGCTGAAAATCCATAGGAGTGCACAGCGGCAATCTGCATGTAGTCAGGTAAGGATCAAATGCCCCTTTTGGCTCCCAGCAGAGTCCATGGACTTGGGGCTGAGTTATTAGTGATGTATGTTACTCGTAATCCAATGGCTGTGCTACAAAGGTGTTGGTTGTGGCTCTCTGATACATAATAAGCTAGGGCAGGCAGTGATTGATCCTCACTGTACACCTGCAAGATGCTGAGAACAGAAATTTATACAGCTTTGTAATTTTCTTTGTTTGCAAAACGGGAATTCAGATTTTTGAAACTAGGTCATAAATGCACAAAGGCTATCTTCACGTTTTACACTTTATGAATCAGTGTCAGCAGATCTGTGTCCAAGACTAAGGGAAGAATTTTACGGTCCCCCAATGAGCAGGCTGGTGTCAGGGACTGTTCCTAACTCCTTCCTGCCTCTGCGGAAATTTTACATGGGGCGGAGGTGGCGCGAGACAGCCTGCCTGCCCCAGGCCAATCAAGGCCCTTAAATGGCCAATTAGCTGCCACCTAAGGGCCTCATCCCGCCATCTCTGGTATTTTACCCACGGCGTCCGAATGACAAAGGCCCCAAGAACCCCGCTTGGTAAAACCTGGAGGCCTTCTTGCGGGCTGGGGGGGTGTGGCCCTCCTGATCAACCACCTTGTGGCTCATGGAGGGCTGCCCCCGAAGCCCTGACCGTCCCCAATGCACAACACTCCCACCCCCTAACCAAATCCCCTTGCCTTGCCGGAGCCCGGCCGATTGTCCCCGGCGAGTCCTTAAAAACTTATCTCCTTTCCCGGGCTGTCCTTTCTCTTCTTTCTGAAGCTGGGTTGCAGTCCCAGAAGTGGCCACTGCTCCCAGTGGCGCTGCTGGGACCCAGAGTTGCTGACCTGTTGACTGGCTGCCAGCTCTATTAGGCGGGACTTCCTGCTTCAAGGAGGTGGAAGTCCCGCCCCAGGCGAATTTGGGGCCTGGGAAGCAAAAAAAATCCCGGCCTAGTTGCCCAGGCCTGGCGGAGACAGGCTTGCCACTGACGTTTTGGCTGGTGGGCAGGCCTCCCGCCCAACGTTAAATTCCAGTCTAAATGATGTAAGCTATTAAGAAAATAAGAACATATCTAAGAGTAGGCCATATGGCCTCTCTAGCCTGCTCTGCCATTCAATAATATCATGTTGAACTTCTACCTCAACTTAACTCTCTAACCCTGTCCCCCTATCTCTTAATTCCCTTAGTGTCCATAAATCTATAATTAGCAGAGAGATTGAAAATGACTAAGTTAGGATAACATGCCGTGAGCAGAAAGCATCATTGGTTAACCAGTTTATAGGGTACAGAATGTGTCAAAAACATCTCTGTGCCAAATTCAGCAGCCTAAGTAGGAAGTTACTGTGATTTCTAATACGCTGTTTAAAAGGGTCGTGGAAGCAGATTCGGTAGCAACTTTCAAAAGGGAATTGGATAAATACTGGAAGATGCAAATGTTGCAGGGTCATAGGGGAAAGAGCAGGAGAGTGGGACTAATTGAATAGCACTTTCAAAGTGTGGCACAGGCATGATGGGCTGAATGGCCTCCTTCTGTGCTGTAAGAATCATAGACTATAGATCCTCAGGATGAAACTTGTATCACATGACTTGAGGAATAGTTAGGTGAGGTTACTGTGAATACAGAAGTATAGCGAGGAGAGTGTTGAACACAGCAGCTTGAAAAGATCTGTTAGACACAAAACTGGTTTCTACCATTTTTCAGACACATGTTGCTGTGGTAACGTCATATCCTGTGACCAAAAACAGGCAAGATGACAAAGGTGGGTCAGGTGCCATAGTTGGACCTCTATAGAATATTAAAGTGAGCTGGTCAGCTGGAACTGTAGACTTGAGGCATCAAAGGCTCCACCCAGTGGTCTGACTGTATGTATGTAATGAGGAATGTGTATCACTTGTGTTTTTGTATGATTTAATACCAATATGCCTTAGATTAGAATGTGGAACGTGAGTGATTGAGGCAAATAGCATAGATACATTTAAGGAGAAGCAAGATAAACACATGAGCGAGAAAGGAATAGAAGGATTTGTTGATGGGGTGAGATGAAGAGGGGTGGACGGAGCATTGACGTCAACAAAGACCAGATGGGTCAAATGGCCTATATCTGTGCTGTAGGCGCTATGCAATTCTATGTACAATAAGGCAGAGGACAGAAAATCTGCTAATCTTGTATTTCTGAATAAAATATTAAAAGTTGCTGATTCTAGACACTTGTACCAATTGATTAATAAGATAAGGCAGAAGGCAACATCTGATTAATGGCCCCTCTTCAACTTGACGTCAGAGCACCACATCCAAACTTCTCACAAAGGAAGCTTTTACTGACAAAGTCCTGTTTCTCTCTCTTCCTCCTGTTTTACTTCTAGTTCTACTCCTTGTTGCTCCTCCTTCAGTTCAGTTTTGCTCTCTCTCTCTCTTTCTCTCTCTACTCCTCTGCAACTTCTCCCTCTCTTGCTCTCCCTCCTCCTATAGGCAGAAGATGAGGAGATGTTTTTCAATCGGTGACATGTCTGGATCGGGAACGCTGCACCCGAAAAGATGTTGGAAGCTGATTCCATAAATAATTTTAAAAGGGGAGTTGTACAAGCACTTGAAGATGAGGAACCTACAGGGTTATGGACAGAAAATGGCAGTGTGGGACTAAGCATGACTGTTCTGTCAAAGGGCTAGCACAGACATGATGAGTGGAATGATCTCCTTCTGTGCTGTAAGTTTCTATGATTCTGTACACAGTTTCTCCTTCTCATGATCCTTCTTTGATTATATTTTCTCTTTCGCTCTCTCTTCCATTTTTTTTTTCTCTCTATCTTTCTCCCCTCCGGACACACCAACCTCAAAAGTGACGGGATGGGAGCTCATAGGAGCCAAACAGGAGAGCAGCTAAAAACTGAAATTAAGAAGGTGGGAAGTAGAAAAAAAACAAAGTGAAGAAAGAAAGACAGAAATAGGAGAGAGACAACTGGAAAGGAATGGAGAAAGGGAGGGAGAAACAGAATTGAAGGAAAGATAGATAAATCAGAAATGAAAGAATGTGGAGCAGAAGTAAAAAGAGAGAGATGCAGAAGTGAGCGAAAAAGAAGTAAAGCAGAAAAAGAGAGATTTACCAGTAACAGTAGCCATAATCAGAGGGAGGTAACAGCCTGAGAGATTTTCATGTGGTTTGGCCGAATAAAGTTTGAGAATTACTCAATTAATTTCTAGTTATATTTATTGTCAATGATGTCCATGTCACATGAGGGAAGATGGGCTGAAAGAGATAAACATACAATTCACATCAGTCCAAAGTCTCAGGTTTTTGCTCCAAGAAGAACAGGTGTATCCAGAACATGTCTATCACCTTCTCAAGATCCAGCTTCAAAATGACATCTATCCTAGAAGCAACTAACCAACAAGTAACATTGTCTTCTAGTATGATCAAGAATCGCAGGCCAACATTTCCTGAGTTGCCATGGTTGGTGTATTATTTTCTGAATGTACACTTTCTGTGCAGGACCGTCTCGGCTGAGAACGCCTATTGTGAAAACTAAATAGAGGGAGAATCAAGGGGAATTCTATACACACCCACTGGGCAAAGGCCCCACACAGGAAATTGCTCATTCGGAAAATCAGCCGTCTTCTGCTTCGCACACCCCCACACTCGCCCCTCTTTCACTTTGGAGTATCCTCTGTAAGTCTTGATATGTTTCAAAAAATTTGAAATTTCATTCTTAAAAAAAGATGTTCATGTGCAGTCTCCGCCCTCATCTTCTGCTCTAGGTAGCTTCAGTGTCTGAAAGGTTAGCTGCTTCTGTGAAGAATGCCCAATATAATCTGGGTGTTGAGAAGGTTATAGATATAGGGATGGATAAAGCTGCAGGTCTACGTGCAAAGAGCAGGGGATAGAACTAATTGCATAGCTCTTTGCGCACAATGAGCTGAATGACCTCCTCCTGTGCTATACAATTCTATGAATATATACGGTAGAAGGTTGACTTCTGAAGGTACAGGAGTCACTTGTTGCTTGAGGGATCAATATTGGTCAGGACATGGGAGAACTCCCCTGCAGGTTCAGCAAGCAATTAGGAAAGCTAATAGAATGTTATTGTTTATTGCGAGGGGAATTGAACACTAAACTAGGGAGGTTATACTTTAGTTATACAGGGCATTGGTGAGACCACATCTGGAGTACTGTGTACAGTATTGGTCTCATTATTTAAGGAGGATGTAAATGCATTGGAAGCAGTTCAGAGAAGGTTTACTAGACTAATACCTGGAATGGGTGGGTTGCCTTATGAGGAAAGATTGGGCAGGGTAGGCTTGTATCCACTGGAATTTAGAAGAGTAAGGGGTGACTTGATTGAAGCATATAAGATCCTGAGGGTTCTTGACAGGGTGGATGTGGAATGGATGTTTCCCCTTGTGGGAGAATCTAGAACTAGGGGTCACTATTTAAAAATAAGGGATTGTCCATTTAAGACAGAGGTGAGGAAAATGTTTTTCTCTCAGAGGGTCGTGACTCTTTGGAACTCTGTTCCTGAAAAGACAGTGGAAGCAGAGTGAATATTTTTAAGGCAGAGGTAGATAGATTCTTGATAGGCAAGGGGGTAGGCAGGAATGTGGAGCTGAGGTTACAATCAGATCAGCTATGATCTTATTGAATGGCGGAGCAGGCTCAAGGAGCCTAGTGGCCTACTCCTGCTCCTAATTTGTACGTTCGTATTAAGAAATTTCTCCTCAGCTCAGTCCAAATGATTGACCCCTTATCCTGAGGCTGTGACCCCGTGTTCTAGATTCCCCAGCCAGGGAAAATAACCTCTCAGTATCTACCCTGTCAAGCCCCATCAGAATCTTGGATGCTTTAATGAGATCACCTCTCGTTTTTCTGAACTCGAGAGAGTATCGGCTCAATTTACTCAGCCTCTCATCATAGGGCAACCCTCTCATCCCAGGAACCTTCACTGTACTGCCTTCAATGCAAGTACATCCTTCCTTAAATATGGAGACCAAAACTGTGCACAATACTCCAGGTTGACTCTTAACTGCACTCTGAAATGACATTGCAAGCCACGCAGTTGTCAAGGGCAATTAGGGATGGACAACAAATGCTGACCTTGCCAGAGATGCCCGCATCCCATGAAAGAATAAAAAAACTAAGTTCTATACAATTTTAGCAAGACTTCCTTATTCCTGTACTCCAATCCCCTTGTAATAAAGGCCAATTTGCCATTTTCCTTCTAAATTGCATGCTAAATTTCTGTGTTTGTTTGAATACAGCCAAGGCTCTCTGAATGCCAACATTTAAAAGTTTCACGTCTTTTCAAAAATATTATTTTTTTCAGCTTAGGGTATGCAGGGGTTGGAGGAAGTTATAGAGTTGGGCGATGGAAGATCAGAGAGAGGGAATTCTAAATGATGATAAAGATTTTGAATAGGGCTAGCGAGCTAATGAAGGTGATGGGGGAGCAGGTCCTGGTCACTGGAAGAAAGGCTTTACATGTACTCAAGATTGTGTACACTCCATGTGATGTATTAAAAGTCCAGTAGATCATTCATTACAAATGTATTAACCAAATTTCCATTTAGTTCGATTCTATTGTGGAGCAGAAAGAAATTTATTCAGGAGATTAACTCCCAAGCATAAATAATTAATGTAATGATTCACTGATTCAATTTTTTTGGATAATGATGAACTTTTTGTACTAAATTGGCACAAATATTGGTTCGCATCTCTGTGTACTTCAAGGTGACTTCATAATACAGCTGTTTTGTACATGAAAGCAAATTAGAAGGCAGTTCAGAGATGCGAGCACCATGTTGTAAGTCTCTGAAATATCACACTCTGTCCAATCATCTCTTTCACACCTTCCCACGAGAGAGATAATAGCCTCTGGGTGACATCTATTCCTCCAGCAGAAAATAGTTCTCTTGCCTAAAAGCAATTTAGAAATCAGAGGGAGTTGCAAAGGAGATGGATGTTCTCACTGAAAAAGAGAAAGTTGAGAGGTGATAAAAGCACTGTTTTGTAGACTCTTAAGGCACTAGATAATATAGACCGTGACCAGCTGGTTCACTCCTTTTCCAGAACAGTAAAACCAGAGTACATGGCCTGCAAATGAAGGGGGTAAATTTGAAACTAATCTCCAGGGACAATAGCCTTTACTGCAACCACCCCACTCCCATGACGGGCGGAAGAGATGTGAGGAGGGTTTAAAATATCAGAAATGAGAAACCTGACCCCATTTCCTGCCACCATGATATTTCGGCCTTGGACGAGGCTTCTACTAAAAGCAGGCAGGGGCCTACACACAACTCACTTTTAACCTCAACACAGGGGTTATCCCATGCTGTTAGGTGAGAGGAGCCAACTGCCTGGTATTAAGTTCCTTTTGGACCAGAAAGAGCGGGAGTGCTTCTCTGTCCCCATCCCCAGGCATTACAAGGAAGCATTTGGCCTCCTCAGCCCAGACCTCCCACCCATTCCTGATCGGAGGATCCCCCGTACCCACCATCTCCCATACCCATGATAGCAACTCCTATGTTCCTATGAGATCAAATTTAGAACTGATCATCAGGACATGGCATCATTGGAAGTAGAGGCTGTGAAGTTAAACAGTGTCAGGTCAATTACCATCCCAGCAGCTTCTAACTAAATAATTACTGTTGGAAGAGTTACCACACAGAGAAAATCTGATTACAACTAATTCTTTTAGAAAAACTTAAAAATGTCTCATCACTGAGATTGCTGAAATTAGATAATGGATTTTTTGAATGGAAAATTTCATAATTATGAGCAATTCACAGGTAGTACATTTTTCACACATTTGGAGGAATTTTAACCACAAAAAGCAGGCAGGTTTGAGTTGTTGTATGATCGCTTTAAGAGCGATGTCTCTTTAAGAATTGTTTTCAGGCCAGCTGCTTTGACGGAGTGCAACAGCTGCTTGACAGTGTTCTGTTTTCTTCTCTTGTAGCACTTCTCTTGTATGTTTAAACAGCTGTTCAATAGGAAGTTCAAGGGTTTTTCCCTTTGCAACACAATGAGGTATATGGATTCCACTTCCTTGAAGAACTCTAGAAGGTTTATTAACAGTTAAACTAATACACACTACACAGAGCAAACTATATACAGAACTTTTGTCCAGGGTGTTACAATGCAGAGTGACTATGGCTTCTAGTCACATGGCTACATCCTGGTACTTAGTGCATTAGCATACTGAGTTCTTAAAGGGACATCGCTCTTAAAGTGATCATACACATGGGTCAGGTCAGAGGTGGGGGTGTTAAAGTCTTAGAAATCAGAATCCTGACTGCAGCCTGTATCCAATCTGCCCACACCCGGTTTGAACTGAAGTGGGAAGGTGAGCGGGTGGCCAAGAACAAGCCAAGGATGCAGGTTGGCACTTCTAATATGATAATGAGGCAGTGTGTGCCTGATACTCTACTTTCTAAATTTAACCATATTCAACCAGGTTTCCCAAGCTTCGGAAAAACCAGCAGCTGCACCCAGGCGAGGGCTCCCAGATCCAGGAGGTAAGTGCCTTTACACCTAGCTGGTGGATCTAGCGTAGCTGCCAGGCCAATCCTCTTGATCTGGCAGCCCTCCCCTGACCTGCCAACAGCCCACCTGCCCCCTCCTGATGCCTTCGATCTCACCCTCTTCCTCCCGAGGACTCTGGCTCTCTTCCTTCTTCCAGACCTCTGATCTCCTTCCCAAGCCTCCGATTTCCTCTCTTTCCCGGGCCTCCCTTCTCCCCCACCCCCCACACTGGAACCCTGGGATCAGTAGCCCCACCCCTACCTCTGGATTGACCCCCCCTCAGAATCAAACCCTGAGCACGGACCTTTGTCCTGGCCTACTCCCTGCCCAACTGGAAACCAAGCTCGTCAGTCAGGCTGGCTTTCAGGCGGGGAACATATCAGTGACATTTCATGCATGCTGTGGTAACTAAAACCCCACACCATGAGAAGCAATGCTGATTGCCAGGTTTCTTGCACCTTACACCCAACCTGCCCCACCCCCAATATGGGCATATCCAGTAAGTTCAAATCCGGGCAATTGATTCTACAGTTCTTTCTTAATGTGTATAAACCCTTCTCTTTTTATATCTGTTCTGTTACAAATATTCCTAGATTGAAGTACAACTGCTTAATAGCATAAAAGATATGTTTTTGAGCTTTAATAAGAGGCTATGTGTTGAGAAATACCTACACTGCTTTCTAATGGCATCACACTTGCCCCCCACCCGCTTCTGATGTTTCCTTGTCAGGATTACACCCTCCAGAACTCTGTGTTGACACATCTACTGAGCTGACTGGCTACATCCAAAATATTATTAGAGGAATTACGAGATAATAAAAGACCAATGTCAATCTAGTTCACTTTCTACGATTCTGGTAGTCACATGGTCCAATAATAATGAAATTACCAACTGATTACAGTAATCAATCTCTATCAACGAATCTACAACAGAGTCAGACATGAGGTGAGGAAACTCCACAGTGGTGGAGAACTTTGGGAACCATAGGTCCAAAGTCATCTGATTCTCTCGAGCACGTTACGTTCACCACACATCATGTCCCAAATTGCTCATATACTGGATCCCAAAATATTATTTTCTGAAAGAAATCATAGAATGTCAACAGTGCAGAAGGAGGCTGTTCAGCCCATCGGTGTCTCCAGCTCTCCACAAGGGCAACTGACCTAGTTTCACTCCCTGGCCTTTTCCACAATAGCCCTGCCAATTTTTTCTCTTCAGATAATTATCCACTTCCCTTTTGAAAGCTATGATGTATCTGCCTCCACCACACTCTCAGGCAGTGAATTCCAGATCCTAACCACTCGCTGTGGAAAGAGGTTTTCCTTATGTTGTCTCTGGTTCTTTTGCCAATTACCTTAAATTGGTGTCCTCTGGTTCTGGATCATTTGACCAATGGGAACAGTTTCTCCCTATCTCCTCTGACCAGGCATCTCATGATTTTGAACACCTCTATCAAATCACCTCTTAATCTTCTCTTCTCCAAGGAGAACAGGCCTAGCTTCTCCACATAACTGAAGTTCCTCATCCCTGGAACCATTCTTGTGATTCTTTTCTGCACCCTATCTAATGCCTTAACATTCTTCCTACAGTGTGGTGCCCAGAACTGGGCACAATACTCCAGTAGAGGCCAAACCTTTGCTTTATTCATGCTTATCATAACTTCCTTGTTCTGATACTTATTTTTTATTCATTCATGGGATGTGGGCATTTCTGGCCCATTTATTGCCCATCCCTAATTGCCCTTGAGAAGGTGGTGGTGAGCTGCCTTCTTGAACCGCTGAAGTCCATGTGGGGTAAGTAAACCCACTGTGCTGTTATACTCTATGCCCCTATTTATAAAGCCCAAGATCTCATCTGCTTGACTAACTGCTTTCTCAACCTGTCCTGCAACATTCAATGATTTGTACCCTTTATTTTATATTTCCTCTCCTCATTCTTCCTACCAAAATAAATCACTTCACACTTTTCTGCATGAATTACATTGGCCACTTGTTCACCCATTCCACCAGCTTATTTCTGTCCTCTTGAGGTTTATGACAATCCTCAGTTCACAACACAATAGTCATGAGCAAGAAGGGAAAACTGGAAACAATGGGGGCCCCCCTCAGGCCAAAAAGGAAGGAGCTGAGAACAGGAATGATGCCCGTAAGCCTGTATGTTTCCATTGTAACAAGGCAGGTCACCTTCGAGCTGACTGCTGGAAGTTATGTGGAAAAACCATAGACTTAGTCAGGGTAAACCAGACCAGACTGTGGCTTTAACTGCGGCAGTAAAATCCAGTAAACTACTGCTGAGAGTGCAGGAGAGCTTCACAAAATCCCTGAGAGTTACCAGGATTTTGTGCCCAGGGGAAAAGTGACCCCTTAACCCTTTGAGTGAGGCGAGTAAACCCATAGTCATACTTCAGGATACAGGGGCCCCCAGTCCCTTCAGCTGGGCAAAGGTATGACCTTTCCCCAGAACCTGCATTGATTGCTAGAGTGCTAGTAAACGGTATCAGAGGAAAGTATATGCCCACACCTTTATACTGGTGCACCTGGAGTGCAACCTTGTTTCAGGACCGGTGACCGTGGGGATTGTCCCTAGCTTACTAGTGAACGGGGTCGACCTGCTCCTGGGTAATGAGCTAGTGGGGTGAAGGTGATAGCTTCCCCAATAGTTTTTGAGAGACCAAAAGAGGTCAGGGAAACAGAGCAGTTACAGGAAAAGGTTCCTGGCATTTTTCCTGACTGTGTGATGACCCGGTCCTTGGCCAAACAAGCTCTGTAAAGAGGAGGCTGAACTGGCACTGCAGACAGATGACCCTACTGCCTGGTGATCTGAAATTTTCTTTGGGAAGTTAGAGGGCCTAAATTATGGGTTAAACAGGTCTTCCTTGATCGAGGCTCAGCAAGCCGACCCTGTCTGTTAGCACAGACTGCCCAATCTGAAGCTGAAGTAGAATGAGTTTCAGAGTGCTACTATTTAAAGGATAAGGTGCTGATAAGGAAGTGGAGACCTCCTCACAGACCGGCGGACAAAGAGTAGATCGTGGTTCACAAGGTAATGATGCTGTTGAGGTACCATAGCAAACTATTGAAAATAGCCCACGAGATTCCAATGGCCGGACACATTGGTATCAGAAAAAACCAAGCCCGCAACAGACAGCATTTTCACTGGCCACAGCTCCACAAAGATGTGGTGGAGTTCTGTAAGATTTGACACATGTGCCAGGTTGTGGGGAAGACTCAACCTGCAATAAAATCTGCAGCCCTAATTCCTGTTGTATGATTGCTTTAGGAGTGATCTCCCTTTAAGATCTTAGTATGCTAATGAACCAAATATCAGGATGTAGTCAAGTGACTAGAAGTGTTTGTGTCTCAAATTCTACACCAGGTCACAAAAAGCAAGCAAGCATTGTGGTAAGTGTGGTTTGTCCCACTCACCACGAAATTGTCCTGCATTTCAAGATCTGTGAAAGGTATGTGGTGCAAAATGACACTGGCTCGTCTATGCAAGAAATCTGGCACCAAAGACACAGCCAGAAGTCACAATAGAGCACAAACAGGAGACAGGCGCAGCAACGTGGCAACAGCAGAAGGGAGAGTGCCAGAGACCTGCATAAATGCAAACCGATACACAACAGCGAAATACACCTGAGACAAGTCTCAGAGTGGAGCGATTCTCAACCACAAGACGAGAAGGCATTCCCCCTTGTGACCCTGACACATTGTGTTAATGAAGTCAAACAACTTGAAGCTTTTGTTACTATCAACATCATGTGCCCAGAGAAAGCTGGCAAACATACATGGATCAGCAGTAACAGGACTACCAGCGTGTAAGGACCTCAATATCATGACTATTCACAAGATCACCAAGGTACCCACTACAACAGAAGAGACCAGGGGTACCGGCATTGAGTCAGTCCAGGACTTACAACAAATGTATCTGGACAGGCTCGATGCCATCGGAACTTTCAAAGGCGATGCTGTACTGCAGAGAGGATGCACTCCCTGTGTCCAGCCCCCTGATGTCTGAGATTGAGTCACAGTTCTTCCAAGACCTCAGTGGTTTTGGTTTGGAGAGTATCAGCCCCTTCTCAGAGATGGCACACCAAGAGAATGAAGATCCAAATTCAGATGGTGAAAGTTCTTAGTTAACAGTCAGTGTTTCTTTGCGCTCCAGTGACTCAGAAAAGACTGACATTGTAACCATTGAGATGCAAAGGCTGGCAGTGGGAGCATTGCCAAGGGGAAATCTCCAAGGACTGGAACCCACTCGCAGACTCTGGCCAGCATCAAACGATGCAGTCTGGAAATCCAGCAGCAGCACAACTATGCCACACCCTCACCTCTGTTCTCTAGAGAACCGCCGGCGCCAAAAAGAGCCAGAACAGATCGATACCTCCATGAGGACAAGTACTCCTCTCCCAACAAGGTCCTTGACCTTGAGCTCCAGGCCTTCAGACGCAGATGATGAGGCAAAGGGCACACAATGTCCTGGAGAGGCAGAGGAGGAATGAGTTGAAGCATTGTCTGCTGGCTCTTCACGATGAGGTGCCGGAACTTTCTAAGAATGACAAGGCCTCAAAAGCGGTCATTTTGAGAAAAGCAACAGAGCATATTAGCAGGCTGAAGGCAGAGCAACAGAAACTGAATGCAGAGAGGAAGAAACTTCAGGACAAAAAGCAACAGCTTACACTGAAATTTTATGAGATGCAGGAGAGACTGCTTGAACAGCCAAGGGTGAAATCCACATCCCCAGAAGGCTACACCATAACAAGATCTGGGAAAGTTGTCAAACCACTGAAATGATATATGGACTCTTAAGCTTCTGCACTCATAAATTTCACAATCCCTATCTTTATGCTTCTAAATTTTATCATTTCTATCCCTGTATAACTAATTTTGATGTTATCCAATTTGCAGACACCCCCCCTCCCACCCGCCAACTCCCCCGATGGCGGGTGGGCAGACCAGAAAATGCCTCCAGCAGAGGCCCACCGTGGGCACCAACACAGGAAGGCCCGGCCTGATATTGCTGGCGGCGGTGAGGCCTCATGGCGGCACCCCCCAACCCCAGCCACTCGGCAATGGGAGCCAAATTTAAATATTTAAATTAATTTAAATTAATGAATAAATGACCTACCCGCTCATGCTGTCCATTTCTGAGCGATATTGGTGCTGGTGGCTGGCACTCCTGCCCCTTCGGGTCCCCATCTGGGGATCTGAGGCGGAACACTGGTGGGGAGGGGGAAGCAGGTGACTTTTTCGGTGTGGTGGGGGAGCGGGGTAAAACTAATATCATTGTTTAGGGGATGGTGGGAAGGGTTAAGATTACAGTTTATGAACTTTGTGGGGGGAAGGTCAGTTGGGCCAGGTAAGTGTTTCGAGGGGGAGAGGGCAAGTTGTTAATTACGTGGTTATTGGAGTGGGGGTGGGAGAGGGGCAGATTAAATGTTTTTAAATATTTTTCCCAACATCTCTCTTTAAAAATTTAAATTAAATGGAAGGGCTCGAAGCCCTTTAAGAATGGCGCCAGCACCTGCGCAAAAGCCACTGAAGCCATTGCCGGGGTTGGACTGCCCGCCCCCTCCATGTCATCGGGGCGGGGCGGGGGGGCGTGTTCAGTCCACCCTGGCCATTTAAATGAGCCGCCGCATTTAATATTGCGATGGCTCCACGAAGTGCGGCCCATACGTGTGGGCCACCATTGTTAGTGTCTGCCGTCTATGGCGGCAGCAACATATATTTCAGCCCTATGTGTTTTTACTTGTCGCATACGGGACTTATCTTTGGAAGAGGATCACTTTAAAAGTGATGTCCCTTTATGCTAATGAGCTAAGTACCAGGATGTAGTCAAGTGACTAGAAGCCATAGTCACTCAGCACTGTAAAATCCTGGACAAAGGTTCTGCATATAATTTTCTCCGTATTTTGTGTATTAGTTTAGCTGCTAATAAACCTTCTAGAGATCTTCAAGGAACTGGAATCCACATACCTCATTGCATTGCTTAAGATAACACAAAGAAACTCATGACAATTCCCATGTCGATTTTTGGGGAACCATTTGGTAGAGTGCTGGTAGATTCTGTGGGGCCATTGTCGAAAACAAAAGGGGGCTACCAGTATATTCTCACAATTATGGAGGTGGCTGCTCGATTGGGGAGGTGCTGGTGTAGTGGTAATGCCACTCGACTAGTAATCCAGAGCCCAGGCTAATGCTCTAGGGACATGGGGTCGGACCCACCGAAATTTAAATTCAATTATTAAACCTGGAATTAAAAGCTAGCCTAATGGTGACCATGAAACCATTGTCAATTGTTGTAAAAACCCATCTGGTTCACTAATGTCCTTTAGGGAAAAAGAAAGAAATCTCTTGTCCTTACCTGGTCTGGCCGACATGTGACTCCAGACCCACAGCAATGTCGTCTACGACATAAAAAAAAATGCCCTCTGAAATGGCCTAGCAAGCCACTCAGTTCAAGGACAATTAGGGATGGGCAATAAATATTGGCCCAGACAGCGACACCCACATCCCAGACATTAAAAACATTTCCAGAGGCTATTCCTCTAAGGACTATCTTTGAGAAGGTAGTGGTTGAGGAACTAACCCAATTCTTCACCCTGCTAAGATCCAGTTGGAACAGGACATGAATTTTATGTCCAGTATTTTTCAAAATGTCATGATTAATCTGTGCAAAACCCAACTAAAGTCCTCAGCCTACCACCCACAGTCACAAGGGGCTTTGGAGTGATACCACCAGACCCTAAAGACAATGATCAGAGCACACTGCTATGAGTACCTCCATGATTAGGACAAAGAGCTGGGATTTCTTTTGTTTGCTGCTAGAGACTAACCCAATGAGTCCACTGGCTTTAGTCCCTTTGAATTAGTTTATGGATATGAGGTGAGAGGTCCTCTCAAAGTAGGAAAGATTTTTGGGACGAATCTTCCCTGTTAGACTACATCTCCATGTTCCGAGAACAGGTCATGAGAAGCTGTGGGGTGACTCCTGAACACCTAAAAACATCTCAGACAACTATGGAAAGGCAGGTTGATAAACATGCCAAGGCTAGAACGTTTCAGCCCAGATACCATGTGGTAGTGCTATTATCAATGCAGGGAAAACAATTGAAAGCCTGGTTCACTGGCCCGTAAAGGGAATTAGCCAGGTGAATTATATCATTGACACCCTAGACCGTAGGAAAAAGCAAAGGCTGTGCCACATCATATGTTAAAGTGGTATCACAGCTGGGAAGGGGACAAACAAGCACAGGTCTGTCAGGCAGTCAGGAAAGAAGAGGGTGAAAGGGACAGTGAGGATGAGTCAGAGGGAGGCTGGGAGGATTCTCAAATCAAGCCCCCTACTGTCCGGTTAGCTAACACTGAAATATTAGGGAAATTGGACACCGTACTCTCCTATTTAAATGAAGGACAGAGAGGAGACCTAACAAAACTGCTCACAACGTTTAAAGGGATTTGCAGGGACAAACCAGAGTGCACAATCCTAACCCTACATGATGTGGATGAAAGAGAGGCCCCTCCCGTAAAACAAAATCCCTATCGCCTAAGTCACAGGAAACTGACCAAAGTCAGGAGGAAATTCAGACTGAAGACCTAGAAATCAAAGATTTAAATTTTGATGGGAGATGCAGAAAATCTCATAAGCCAAAGGAAAACCCTCAGACCAAAAAGGTTTTTTGTGGCAGATTTGGAGGGAGGGATGGTGGTGGTGACTACAGATCAAGTATCCAATCTGAGGAGGAATTGTGGGCCAGGTTGGATTAGCACAGAGGAAAACATGTGCAAAAAGCACTGGATGATTTTCACAAAGTTATGAACAACTTTGAATCCAGGGGTGAGTTCACTGATATAGAGAAACTGGTAAAGGAAGATATTGTAGAAATACATGAGGAAGTTCAGTATATGACGGAGCACAAGTGGATTGAGCCCAGTCAGAGCAGTCGGAATTCCCCAGTTGTGCTTGTGCCCAATCCTGGATGAAAAAAAACTGGAGTATGGCTATGACAGTGAGACTGATGAGTGTATGTCTGCAGTTTTTTTTCAAATTTGTGGCCCCATAATGAAATGTTCCTGTTGTCACATTTCATTTTGCGTGGTGGGGAGGTGTTACACCAATGTGCTTTGTTGAATGATAATTTTCTTTAATCCACTGACTGGAGATCTGAATTTCTATTTTTTTAAAAGACATTTTAAAAAGACAAGCTGCCAGAAAAGTCATCCTTTCAATTTAAGATGATCACCTAGTTTGCTACACTATATCCTACACTGCAACTGACTGTGAGGAGAGAGATAAACTATCTGTGTATTTCCCAGCAAGAACCAAGACCCAGGAAATTTAAAGGAACTACCTGTTCTTTCAACAAGCAGAGAAACACTGCTCGCTGCTATGTTTGAATGACTGAGTGACTGCCATGTGGCAAGCCCCTCTCCATCTGTGGTTTTAAGCTAGTATTTTCTCTGCAGTACAGGAGAAGCAACCGGACTCTGATATGAGCAGACCCTCTCTCTTTCTCTCTCTCTCTCTCCATTCCAGCTTGAAAGCTTTCAAATCCTGCTTGTTGACTGTTCACCTTTGCATACTTTGGCTACAATCCAAAACCCCGTTGGAGGAAATCATTCGCATCCAGTCTCCAAGAGACCCACCAAACCAGTCATCTACCTCTTTAAACTAAAAGCCTCAGGACCACTGAATTCAGCTAGAAGTCATCCAAATCACCAAACTGCACAGACTGTATACCTTTTCTTGCCTCTAACTCAACCAATCTACCTTTGCCCACTCTGTAACCTATTTGTGTGTATGTATAAACCTCTAGTGTGTGTGTGAGAGTGAAAGTTGGTGCATTGTTTATTATTTTATTAGCTTGGTTTATGTAAAATAAAGTTAACCTCTTTCTTTGTTAACTCAAGAAAACCTGTCCGATTGGTTCTTGTTATGATCAAAGCTAGTAAGCAACCAAACACCTATTGAATTGGCCAGTACATTCACTTTAAAAAAGAATTAAACCTGTTGTGGTCTAACAAGAAGAGGGAAAAGAGGGAAACCCTTCAACCCCTCCTCACTTGACCATAACACCTGGCCATGCCTGCAGCTCTTCAGTGTAACTAATCAAAGCTTGCCAGTTTCCCTGAGGATGTGCCTTCTGCTGTGCTCTCACCTTCCTCTATTTGCCAGTTGGAGACATAGCCTGAGGTTGCTCCGCTGTTGGGAAAGAGGGATTTCATTGGGAATTTCTCTCTTAATTTGCTCCTTAATGACTTCAATTGTTTGCCTCAGCCATGGGGTTCCCAACCTCTTCAGCAACCCGTCCCTTGGAAAAGTGGCCGGAGGCTGGAACATGCCGGAAAACCAGCCTGAAACATTTTTTTCTAATTTTCCCAGTCCCTCTACCACCTCCGAATGGATCTCTAAGGGCCTGGGAAAATTCCTCCATTGTTTCTGTGGATTCATTTTGAACTTTCCCCCTTCAAACACTGGCCGTGTCCTCTGGTTCTCCTGTTCTAGAAAAAGTGAAACAGCTTTTCATGGTTGACATTATCCAGTCCCTTTAGAGTTTGAATGCCTTCTCTTTTCCAGTGAGAACATGCCCAATTTACATAATTGCTCCTCATAATCCAATTCTCTAACCGTTCAATCATCCTGGTTGTTCTCTTCTCTGTCCTTTTCAATACCTACAATATTATATTTCTGCTGTTCAACCCGTTCCTCTCTTCCTCATGCTTGACGTCCTACTGAGAATTTCTATCATTCTTTGGTTACTCATGTTTCAGCTAACAGGCTCCCCTGTTGGGACTGTAAATCTTTGAATGGCAGAGGGAGCTGATCTATAATGAAAAGTACCTGCTCTCATGAACTAAATCCTTTTTTGTCACACTTTAGGGCAGACATTGGCCATAATTTCTTTCTTTTCTTTCTTTTGGGCCTCCTTATCGCGAGAGACAATGGATACGCGCCTGGAGGTGGTCAGTGGTTTGTGAAGCAGCGCCTGGAGTGGCTATGAAGGCCAATTCTAGAGTGACAGGCTCTTCCACAGGTGCTGCAGAGAAATTTGTTTGTCGGGGCTGTTGCACAGTTGGCTCTCCCCTTGCGCCTCTGTCTTTTTTCCTGCCAACTACAAAGTCTCTTCGACTCGCCACATTTTAGCCCTGTCTTTATGGCTGCCCGCCAGCTCTGGCGAATACTGGCAACTGACCCCCACGACTTGTGATCAATGTCACAGGATTTCATGTCATGTTTGCAGACGTCTTTAAAGTGGAGACGTGGACGGCCGGAGGGTCTGATACCAGTGGCGTGCTCGCTGTACAATGTGTCTTTGGGGATCCTGCCATCTTCCATGTGGCTCACATGGCCAAGCCATCTCAAGCGCCGCTGACTCAGTAGTGTGTACAAGCTGGGGATGTTGGCCACCTCGAGGACTTCTGTGTTGGAGATACGGTCCTGCCACCTGATGCCAAGTATTCTCCGGAGGCAGCGAAGATGGAATGAATTGAGACGTCGCTCTTGGCTGGCATACGTTGTCCAGGCCTCGCTGCCATAGAGCAAGGTACTGAGGACACAGGCCTGATACACTCGGACTTTTGTGTGAACACAAAAGTCCATAATTATATGCCTGCCTTTTAAAATCTTCAAAATAATGCAACTAGATGATAGATTTATTTGGAGTAAGATGGGGAAGTGGGAGAGTGTCAGCTGAACATAATGGATGTTTTTTTCCCCTTCAGTAGGTTGTATGTTGAAGGTCCGCTCCACGGGTAGAAGGATAACCTAAGGCTGGTAACCTTAGGGCATAAACTAGGGCTGATATCCTAACTACAGTGCAAAGGTGATAGAGCATTGCAAAGTTGGAGGAGCCTATTAGATAAAGGAGACACAGGAGGGAGAATTAACAAACGTTCACCATGGGTGATTATTTCGATCTGGGGTGTGGTCATTTTTGTGGGCGGGACCGGATTCCAGTGCTATGTTTTATAAACCACGGAAACATGATTTTTGTGTTTGAATTTCCATAGTCTTTTGCAGTGGTTCGGCTGATATGTGAAGAATTGTGTAGAAACTCTGCCACATTTTTGTGTAGCATTCAGTAAGGTATTGATCTCATTAAATCAATCACAGAATTTTGATGCAAACTTTGCAAATTTTAGTTATTTTGTATCTGAGGAAGGGGGAGGGCAAAACCATTCAATTCAAATACAAACATGCTGTGGGATTTATTTAAATATGTTTGGCAACTTATTTTTCAATCTGACAGATTGTCATTCAAATTTGTTTGCTCACTGATCATTTTCTGGAAAATATTTCTGTCCATTTCAAATTGAAGAATATTCTAGAAGCACAGGAGTCGGTCATTCAGCCCCTCACGTCTGTTGCATCATTCACTTAGACCATGGCTGATCTATGTATGAACTTCATTTACTCACTTTGTTTCCACAACTCTTCATACTGTTACCCAACAAAAATCTATCAATCTCAGTTTTGAAATTTTCAATTGACCCTCAGCCTCAACACTTTCGGGGGGAGAGGGTTCCAGATTTCCACTAACACTTGTGTGAAGAAGTGCTTCCTGAAATCACTCGTCAACATCTAATTATTTATGCCCTGGAATTCACAGTCGAGTAAATGATATTGAGCCAGACAACTCTGAAAAAGAAATTGTCTGCCACATAAGAATACAGCAGTCATAACAATTATTTCTCACTTAATCAAGGAGATAATTGAGTTTTTAACTACTGCAAAATCAATGTTTTGTTACTTCCACTGTTCACTTTTTTTTAACTGCTTCATAAATTTCTTTGCTAGTTATGGCCTGTCACCCTCCACAATCGAGGACGTTTACAAAAGGATACAGAATAAAAACAGTGAGCCAAAGTAAAATGAAGAGGGGTCTCTCTTCAAGCTCTGGGTACGCTATTAATTTCTTTAAGTGCCGCTGCAAGCAAAAGCACCATCTAGAATACAGGAAGCAAAACTGCACTTGTGGCTGGTTCCAGGGGCTGATTCCCCAAAAATATTTGAAGCAGAGGAAGATGTGGGATTATGAGGAGAGCGCAAAATACTGAGATTAGATTTAGATTGTTCCAGCAATGTGCTGGACTTGATGGGCTGAATGATCTCCCACAGAATTTTCTGCATCTATGTTAGAATTATTTTGAAGAGATTAGTCTGTGATTCATGTTAATAAGTATCAGAACCTAGAGTTTCCGTTCAGTTTTATTTATTTTATTTAGAGATACAGCACTGAAACAGGCCCTTCGGCCCACCGAGTCTGTGCTGACCAACAACCACCCATTTATACTAACCCGACAGTAATACCATATTCCCTACCACCTACCTACACTAGGGGCAATTTACAATGGCCAATTTACCTATCACCTGCAAGTCTTTAGCTGTGGGAGGAAACCGGAGCACCCGGCGAAAACCCACACAGACACAGGGAGAACTTGCAAACTCCGCACAGGCAGTACCCGGAATTGAACCCGGGTCGCTGGAGCTGTGAGGCTGTGGTGCTAACCACTGCGCCACTGTGCCGCCCGTTGGTTTTTTCAGTTAGCCTGGAATCGGCCAAACCAGCGCACAAGATTTAGGAATTTCAAGTGCAAATTGCATCCAGTGCAAATTGAATTTCGACATTTTTAATTGATGGTTTAAACATCATTGTACGAGAAGCTGGTCCTGCTCACAAAGCTGTCACATTCCCAAATCAAAATAATCACCAGTGCGTGTTTCTGCTAATTGAGCCTATTTCTGGGCCTCGGAGTATGTTCTTCCACTTGAAACATTAACTCTGTTTCTCTCCCCACAGATGTTGCCACACCTGCTGAGTATCTTCAGCACTTTCTGTGGTCACTTCAGAGTTCCAGCATCTGCAGTATTTCACTCTTATTTTCGTGTTTGATTCACTGCCACTTCTCTTACAGGAATGCCTTCCTTGAAAAAGTTTTGCTCTTCTCTCCGCTGAGATTTCCGTTTGTCTCTTTTACCTCGCTTACCTTCATTGCTTTCCATTTCCCTCCTGGTGTTCGATAAGGTGTCTACCAAAACTCGTTTTCACAGTCACATTTCATTCCTCAGTAACTGTCTCTGGCTCCAATTAATTCCACATGGAAAAACCATTCTGATGAAAGGTCACAGACCTGAAACGTTAACTTTGTTTCTCTCTCCACAGGCACTGCCAGACCTGCTGAGTATTTCCAGCACTTTCTGTTCTCAGCTCCTCAAATTAAACTCATGCTTTAGGTGCAAGGACACTAATGGGCAGCTTTTAAAAGTTTTTAAATATTAAAAAGTTACTATGAGTACAGTACACAAATGAAGCTCATATATTATTCCGTGTAGCATTTTAAAGGCATTTTCAATTGTTTAAAATCAGGCTACTCACAGATGGTGGGCTAGAGAACCTTACTAAAAATGCTTAATTTTTGTGATAAACCCATTCTCGCTATACTAATAAAATTGCACCAGGTTAACACTCAAATATGTCAAGGAGCATTATTTAATGCAAGAAAACAACTTATGGTCTAAAAGGCTGCCCAATAGCCCTGGTTCAAGGACAAGTTTACATTTGTGATTATGCAAATAAATTTGAGTGGAAACATGAAACCTAAAATCAAGTTGGAAAAGCAATGTAATTTTGAGCACAATTTGTGTCCAGATTGTAGATTGAGCTCAAAGTGGAGGCTCAATCCCATCAAGTCATGACAAACTTGATTTCATTCTTGGCTTTTAATACTCTAAGCTAGCTTGCAGGCACCAGGTGTTTGGCTAATGACTGATGTTGGATGGACCCAAGACAACTGAAACTGCATTCTCCTTCCCCTCCAAGACGTCAGCATCTTAACAGAAAACTGACATTTCCAAGGCCACTGATTTTTCGATTTTGGATAGGATGGCAGGTGCACTTCTGAAAACACTAACTGAAAGTCCTTGACAGCATTAACACCTACTGTATCTGCCATGACTCAGTCAGTAGCACTCTGTCACCCCTGAGTCACAAGATTGTAGATTCATAGACCAACTCCAGAGACTTGAGCACAAAATCTAGGTTGACATTCCCGCTGCAGTAATGAGGGAGTGTTACATTGTCAGACATGCAGTCTTTATGATTAGATGTTAAACCAAGGTTCCATCTGCCCTCTCAAGTGAACGTAACAGATCCCATGGTGTTATTTTGAAGATGAACAGGGAGATCTCCCCAGTGGCCTGGCCAATATTTATCCCTCTCCCAACATCAAACAAAAAAAAACTCTCTGGTCATCATTTTTTGAATGCAGTTGCCGCTGGCAGGGCCAGCATTTATTGCCCATCCCTAATTGTGATTGAGGAGGTGGTGGTCATCCACCTCTGTGAACCACTGCAGTCCTTGGGGTGTAGATACACCCACAGTGCTGTTAGGTAGAGAGTTCCAGGATTTTGATCCAGCGACAGTGAAGGAACGGTGATATAGTTCCAAGTCAGGATGGTTTGTGGCTTGGAGGGGAACTTGCAGACGGTGGTGTTCCCATGCATCAGCTGCCCTTGTTCTTCTAGGTGGGAGAAGTCACAGGTTTGGAAGGTGCTGACGAAGGAGCCTTGGCGAGTTGCTGCAGTGCATCTTGTAGATGGTACACACTGCTGCCACTGTGCGCTGGTGGTGGAGGTATTGAATGTTCAAAGTGGTGAATGGGCTGCTTTGTCCCGGATGGTGTCCAGTTTCTTGATAATTATTGGAGCTGCACTCATCCCATTAGTTCTTTAATTGCCCACCACCATTCATAACTAGATGTGGCAGAAGTGCAGTGCCTTGACCTGATCTGTTGATTGTGGGATCGTTTAGCTCTGTCTATAGCATGTTGCTGCCATATTTAGCATGCATGTAGTCCTGTGTTGTAGCTTCACCAGGTTGGCACCCATTTGCTGTTTTTGGGATCTTGTGTGCAAATTGGCTGCCACATTTCCTACATCACAACAGTAACTACACCTCAAAAATACTTCATTGGCTGTAAAGCACTTTGGGACTTCCTGTTGTTTTGAAAGGTGCTATAAAAATGAAAGTATTATTTTATTTGCAATGAAACAAAAAATGGAATTTGACATATTCTGTCACAATAACACAATGAATGGCCTTTGTGACTGTTGCTAACGGTCCATCTGTCAATTCTGATCTGCATAAAAAATAGACAATTGCCTGGAAAGCTGTCCTCAAACCCTTATAAAAATCTTGAAATTCCATTGTAATAAAGATCTAATTTGATTAATTCAGTTAGCATAAATCAATGGCCCTGAGCATTACCCAATCCTCCTACATAGCCAGCTGGATGGATAAATATGCTTCACTTCCCAATCTGCCAACTTGCACTTAATTCAAGCTAATTTGTCTCTGTAATTCCCTCTTGAAAACTTGCCCATTCTGCTTCATGTGGGAATTCACACTTAATGGCTCAGCTCTTTTCTTTGTTTGCCAAATTCAGCTGGGAACCACAAACAAAGTAATGCTCCACTAACGCAGGTGTCAAACAGCCGAGATCAGCACCTCCTTGCCAATTGCTTCCACAGTACAGTGTTCAAAACTTTTCTTAATTATTTTTTTCTCTGTGGCTGTTTGTGCGGTGGATACTGACATCAAGCATGCGTTGCATTCTGCAGATGCAGAGGCACTGAAACCTTGTTTGGTCACCAATGTTTATTTATTTATCCCTCTATCAACATCACTAAAACAGATCATCCGGTCAATTTCACATTGCTGTTTGTGGGAGCTTGCTGTGCACAAATTGGCTGCTTATCCTACTTTATAGCAGTAACTGCACTTCAAAAAGTACTTCATTGGCTGTAAAGCACTGAGGTCATGAAAGGTGTTGCAAAAATGTTTATTCTGTGTCTGTTTATTTCTCTCTTTCTTTCTCTCTCCCATTCTTTCATTCTCTCTTTCTCACACTCTGTATTTCTCCCTTTCTTTCTCTCCTTCCCTCTCTTTCTGTCTCTCTCTCCTCTCTCCCTTTTCTCTCTTCTCTTGCAATCTTCTCACCCTCTTCTTGCCCCCTTCTCTCCCTCTCTTCTTTCACTCTTTCTTCTCTACTCATGAAGAGCAGCTAAATGTGTGAGGTGCTGAAACAGTCCAACAAACTGCACTCCAACAGGAGTCACTTCCTTCAGGAGGCAAGCAGTGAAGGAGCACGCTGAGGGGAAAAATGTTCAAGACGTGATTTCTAATTAACTCAATCATTTTTCGTACAATGATGGACAGGAAATGACCCTCTGGTCCATCCAGCCTCTCCCACACAGCCACCATACTTTGTGCATCACAATATCCACACTCCCCACCCCATACAAAACCATGTGACCTCCTGGAAGAGGTGAAAATCCAGGACAATTTAGGGAAAAAAATCTGGGAAATTTCTCTCTGACACCCCGCGCTCCACCACCACCACCCCAGGCAATCTAAACTAGTCCAGGAGATCCCTCTGCTCCTGAATTCCCTGCAATACAAATGTTTTGTATGAAATGATCTCCACCCCAATCAGAAACTAATCCAGCTCTCACTTGAAGAAATTCAGCATATCGGTGTCCACTACACGAACCGTCAGCTTTGCCCTCCCAAACCTATTTCATCTTAACGAACTCACTGGAATACAGATGTTTTCTTTAATCATTTTATAAACCTAGTTCCAGCATGCCTGCCTGAGGAACACCCGTAACCATTCCCATGAGGCCTCTGACAACCCTCTCCCACCCCGAGGCTTCTGATTCATGCCCCCACTCCCCAACCAACCCCAGGCCTTCAACCCTCTGACCAGACCTCGCATTTCCCTTGCCCCTGAGGTCTCCAATCACCTCAGGCCACTAACCCCCCTACAATCTTCTGCTGAAAGACCCTCTACCCTCCCCCAGACTTCTAATCCTCCCCGAGGCCTCCAGTTCGCCCTCCCCTCCCCACTGGCCTCTGGTTCCTCAGCTGGCCTCCCCTCCAGGCCCCTGATTCGCCCCACCAAAGACCTTTGATCTGTCCCCAAGGGTCCAAATCCCCTCCCAACATCCAACATGTTCATCCATGTTAATGTTATCAATTTTCTTTTTACATCATCATTAAATTATAACAATCAAACATTGTCTTCAAGACTGAAGAACATTGAAAAGTGCTCATTTAATATGTCTGCCATATACAGTGAATCCATAGTTACCTGCCCTTGAACATCCGTCACTAGCCCAGTACAGTCTTTGACAGTTCTCTGACTCTTCACATAACTGACAAAGCATTTCCCATCACTTCAACAATTGTCTTTGAACCCCTTTTGCATCTTTCTTTCTGCTGACCTAATAGTGACCTTTTTCTTTTGCTGTTCCTTGTACTTAACTCTGTTTAGCTAAATCGAAGATGCCTTTAATTGGTAGAAGCATTTTGTGCAGAAGGGTAAAAGTTGATGGCTGGAGATAAACATTAACAGTTTTGTTTAAAGGTTATTTTGTTTGTTGCTGTTGCAGTCAGAGATGTCACTGCAGCTTCTGCCCTTAGCATTAACCAATCAGTGTGACAATTCAGAATGTTGAAACAGGCAATATTATACATTGTACACGTGGAAATAAAATCAATGCAAGCACAATGTGCTATGAGGAGAACGATAGACAGGTGGGAACCAGATGAGTAACATAGTCAACAAGTTCCAAAGATACCACAAACTGGACAAGAGTGCTTTCAAAATACAATCTAAGACTTCCTTTTAATGTCTTTGATTTTCCTTTAGATCTTGAATCTGTAAGAATCGTGTTGTGTGGCACTACCACCGTGCTAAATGGGATAGATTTCGAACAGACCTGGCATTGCAAAACTGGGCATCCATGAGGCGCTGTGGACCATCAGCAGCAGCAGAATTGTACTCAACCACAATCTGTAACCTCATGGCCCGGCATATCCCCCACTCTACCATTACCAACAAGCCAGAGGATCAACCTTGGTTCAACAAAGAGTGCAGGAGGGCATGCGAAGAGCAGCCACAGACATACCTCAAAATGAGGTGTCGACCTGGTGAAGCTACAACCCAGGACTACTTGCATGCTAAACGGGGTAAGTAGTATGCGATAGACAGAGCTAAATGATCCCATAACCAACGGATCAGATCTAAGCTCTGCAGTCCTGCAACATCCAGTCATGAATGGCAGTGGATGATTAAACAACTAACACGAGGAGGTGGCTCCACAAATAATCCCATCCTCAATGGTGGGGGTGCCCAGCACATCAGTGCGAAAGATAAGGCTGAAGCATTTGCAACAATCTTCAGCCAGAAGTGCTGAGTGGTTGATCCATCTCGGCCTCCTCCTGAGGTCCCCAGCATCACAGATGCCAGACTTCAGCCACTTCAATTCACTCTGCGTGATATCAAGAAATGACTGAAGGCACTGGATACTGCAAAGGCTATGGGCCCTGACAACATTCCGGCAATAGTACTGAAGACCTGTGCTCCAGAACTGGCCGTGCCCCTAGCCAACCTGTTCCAGTATAGCTAGAAAACTGGCATCTACCTGGCAATGTGAAAAATGACCCAGGCATGTCCTGTGCACAAAAAGCAGGACAAATCCAAACTGGCCAATTACCGCCTCATCTGTCTGCTCTCGATCATCAGTAAAGTGATGGAAGGTGTCAATGACAAGCGGCACTTGCTTAGCAATAACCTGCTCAGTGACGCTCAGTTTTGGTTTCACCAGGGCCACTCAGCTCCTGACTTCATTACAGCTTTGGTTCAAACATGGACAAAAGAGCTGAACTTGAGGTGAAGTGAGAGTGACTGCCCTTGTCATCAAAGCAGCATTTGACCGAGTATGGCATCAAGGAGCCCTAGCAAAACTGGAGGCAATGGGAATCGGGGGAAAACTCTCCGCTGGTTGGAATCGTACCTAACACAAAGGAAGATGGTTATGGTTGTTGGAGGTCAATCATCTCAACTCCAGGACATCACTGCAGGAGTTCCTCAGGGTAGTATCCTAGGCCCAAACATCTTCAGCTGCTTCATCAATGACCTTCCTTCAATCATAAGGTCAGAAGTGGGGATATTTTCTGATGATTGTATAATGTTAAGCACCATTCGCGACTCCTCAGATACTGAAGTCCGTGTAGAAATGCACAAGACCTGGACAATATTCAACAGCATTACAATCACTGAATCCCCCACTATCAACACCCTGAGGGCTACCATTGACCAGAAACTGAACTGGAGTAGCCATATTAAATACCGTGGTTACAACAGCAGGTCAGAGGCTAGGAATCTAGCAGCGAGTAACTCATCTTCTGACTCCCCAACGCTTGTCCACCATCTACAAGGCACAAGTCAGGAGTGTGATGGAATACTCTCCACTTGCCTGGATGAGTGCAGCTCCAACAACACTCAAGAAGCTCGACACCATCCAGGGCAAAGCAGCTGCTTGATTGGCACCCCATCTACAAACATTCACTCCCTCCACCACCGATGCACAGTGGCAGCAGTGATGCAATGATGCAATGCAGCAAACACCAAGGCTACTCAGGCAGCACCTTCCAAACTCGCGACGTCTATCAACTAGAAGGACAAGGGCAGCAGATGCGTGGGAACACCAGCACCTACAAGTTCCCCTCCAAACCACACACCATCCTGACTTGGAACTATATCGCCGTTCCTGTTATTGGGTCAAAATCCTGGAACTCCCTTCCTAACAGCACTGTGGGAGTACCTACCTCACATGGACGGCAGTGCTTCAAGAAGAGAGCTCACCACCACCTTCTCAAGGGCAATTTTGGATGGGCAATAAATGCTGGCCTAGCCAGCGACGCCCACATCCCATGAAACAAATAAAAAAAATTACATGAGAAAGAAAATTCAACCTCTTAAACACAATCTGCCCTGCCTTACCCGGTTATGCTTACTAATCAACTGAGGGAAACCCCTGCTAACTCACGAGCCCTAGCACTGAGAGAAGAAGACTCAACAACGCAAGGTACAGCTAAAAATTGGAATCAATGAACCTCTATCAGGCAGTTCGCATTTGTCCCCTTTGATTTTTGTTCCGCTATCTTCCTGTTTACGGGTGTGAACAGAGCAGTCACTCACCACCTTCTCAAGGATAACTAGGGATAAAATATAAATGCTCTAGCCAGCAGCACCATCTCCCAGAAATCTTTCTTTTAAAATGTTCCCTAAACCCTGCTAGAAAACATGCAAATATTACAAGCATAAACAGTTACAGCATTAAAAAAAAATTGAATAAAGCAAGCAAAATGTTGGCTAGAACATAAGAAATAAGATCAGTAAGAGGCCATGCAGCTACTCAAGCTTGCCCTGTCATTTAATGAGGTCATGGCTGATCTACAACCTCTCCTGCATGATCTCTATGTCCCACGATTCTTTTAGAGTCCAAAAATCCATTGATCTCTGTCTGAATATACTCAACAACTCAGCATTCACTGCTCTCTCAGGTAGAGAATTCCAAAGGTGCACAGCTCTCTCGGTAAAGAAATTCCCTTTCATATCAGTCCTAAATGGCCAACCTCTTGTCCTGAGACTGTGACCCCTTTGTTGTAGAGTCTCCAGTCAGAAGAAACAGCCTCTGAGCATTTGCCCTCTAACACAAATTTATACCCTTCTCCTCTCATTCTTCTAAACTCCAGAGAATGTAGAAAGTTCTACAGCAACACAAACTTGCATCTATATAGGACTTTTAATGTAACAAGACATCCCAAGGCACTTCACAGGAGCATTGGCACAGTGGCGCACTGGTTAGCACTGCAGCCGCACAGCTCCAGCGACCCAGGTTCAGTTATGGGTACTGCCTGTGCGGAGTTTGCAAGTTCTCCCCGTGACCGCGTGGGTTTCCGTTGGGTGCTCTGGTTTCCTCCCACAGCCAAAGACTTGCAGGTTGGTAGGTAAATTGGCCATTGTAAATTGCCACTAGTGCAGGTAGGTGGTAGGAGAATTGAGGGAAGGTGGGGATGTGGTAGGGAATATGGGATTAAATGTAGGATTAGTTTAAATGGGTGGTTGTTGGTCAGCACAGACTTGGTGGGCCTAACGGCCTGTTTCAGTGCTGTATCTCTCTATGAATATCATAATTTGATACTGAGCCACATAAGAAGATATTAAAGCAGATGACCAAAAGCTTGGTCAAAGGGGTAGGTTTTAAGGAATGTCTTAAAGGACGAAAGAGAGAGGCAGGGTGGTAATTACAAATTTAGGATCTCAGCAGCTGGAAACACGACCGCCAATGGTGAATTGAATAAAACTGGTGATGTGCAAGAGACCAGAATTAGAGGAGAGCAGAGATCTCGGAGGTTTGTGGGGCTGGTGGAGAATACAGAGGTAGGGAAGGTCGAGGCCATGGAGCAACTTGAAAACAAGAATGAGAATTTTAAATTCTACTCAATCTCTCCTCATAGGACAACGCTCTCATTTCAAGATTAAATCTAGGGGTGTTTGAAGTTAAATTGAGATGGTACTGTTGTGCTTTATGATACATAATACGATTAAGCTGAGTCAATATGCTTTCACAATAGGGAAATCGTGTTTGACAACGTTATTAGAGTTCTTTGAAGATGTAACAAGCAGGGTTGATAAAGGGGAACCAGTAGATGTAATGTATTTGGATTTCTACAAGACATTCGATAAGGTGCCACATAAAAGGCACTTCACAAGATAAGAGCTCATGGGGTTGGGGTAATATATTAGCATGGATAGAAGATCTTACTTGCTTGAGAAAGGATATACTGGCACTGGAGAGGGTGCAGAGGAGGTTCACTAGGTTGATTCCGGAGTTGAAGGGGTTGGCTTATGAGGAGAGACTGAGTAGATTGGGATTATATTCATTGGAGTTCAGAAGAATGAGGGGGGATCTTATAGAAACATATAAAATCATGAAGGGAATAGATAAGATACAAGTAGAGAGGATGTTTCCACTGGCAGGTGAAGCTAGGACAAGAGGGCATAGCCTCAAGATTAGAGGGAGCAGGTTTAGGACTGAATTAAGAAGGAACTTCTTCACCCAGAGGGTTGTTAATCTATGGAATTCCTTGCCCAGTGAAGTAATTGATGCTTCTTCAGTAAACGTCTTTAAAGCTAAGGTAGATATCTTTTTGAACAATAAAGGAATTAAGGGATACGGTGGGAGCACGGGTAAGTGGACCTGAGTCCACGAAAAGATCAGCCATGATCTTATTGAATGGCGGAGCAGGTTCGAGGGGCCGGACGGCCTACTCCTGCTCCTAGTTCTTATGATCTTATAAGATTGGCTAACTAACAGGAAACAGAGTGTCAGAATAAATGGGTCATTTTCAGAACGGCAAACTTTGACTAGTGGGGTGCCACAGGGATCAGTGCTGGGCCTCAACTATTTACAATCTATATTAATGACTTGGATGAAGGGGCTGAGTGTATTGTAGCCAAATTTTCTGACAATACAAAGATAGATGGGAAAGCAACCTGTGAGTTGGACACAAGGGGCTGGATCTTTCAGGTCAGTTAACTCGGCTTCTCTCTCTACAGATGCTGCCTGACCTGATGAATATTTCCAGCATTTTTTGTTTTTATTTCAGATTTCCAGCAGCTGCAGTATTTTGCTTTTATTTAAGAACGGATCTTGTTCTCCTCCCGACGTTTGTTTCCGTGGCGGGGGGTGCCGGAGAATGGGAGTGGCAGCGGCTGCCATGGAACCAGACGCCGGGATTGCCAGGCCTGATCTTCCAGCGGCAGGGAAGCTGCAAGGAGGCCCCTCCACTGGTCTGCGAGGGGACTCTAGTTGCATATGCAAAAAATCTTTCTGCATAAATTATCATGTATCCCGGCGCGATCCTACCAGCAGTTTCCGAACTTCAGGTGGATGTGCGGCACTCACATGCTTTCATTTTCCCGTCCTAGAAAAGCTGGCGTTACCGAGGCGAGAGTCCGCGGGGCCTGTGAAGGTCGGTAAGTACTGTCCTGCTCTCGTCTGCTTTGCGAAGCCAAGTTTAATTGCCTGGGGGTGGGTTGGGGGGGGTCGGAACTCTGCATCCATGCTGTGGTGGGGGGAGGGGGAAAGGGTGGCGGGAACCCTGCACCCTTTTTTCCTGAAGGGGGCCACGCTGTCCCCATTCATGGATGAGGGGGAGCCACCCTGCATTCGGGCACTGATGTTGAGGGTGGGGGTGGGGTGCGGGAGTGATGGGGGGACCACTGGAAATGGAGGAACTGTTTTTATGGGGGGAAGGCACAAATGTAAAACTATACACGTTCCTGTTGCTGGTGGTCTGCTGCAGGCACCTTGAAGGATATAACGGTGGTCGGGCTGGCTGACACTACTTAAAGTTACTGCAGGCAATGTCATGCCATATCTTACAGCTCATGCTGGAACACAACTGAAGCACAAATTAACACAACTCTCTGCCCAGATAGGTGGCATTGACCTTGTGAAGGAACTGAGTTTACCTGGAGTATAGAGATGGGGATGGTTCACCCTGTCTTTCTGGACCCTCGTGCCGTGTTGAGGCATATCCGCCTGAGGCGGAGCTAAGAGGCATGTGTGGCCCACATGAAAGCTCCCAGACATGAACAGCAGCAGCCACCAAGGTGCAGAGTAGCCCAGTTACATCAGCAAGTCTGTAGGACTCAGATGTCTTCCATGCAGATATCGGAGCACCAGTGTCAGAGATGACCGAGGATGACCAGAGAGGCTGTCACACACCTCTGCACATTGCTGAAAGTTGACCTGCAGCCACTGGGCTTTGGTGGTCACCCTATGCCTGTGACTCTCAAAGTGGCAGTGGCCCTAAATTTCTATGCCTCAGCATCATTCCAGAGATCCACTGGTGACTTGTGTGGGGTTCTCGCAATCAGCAGTACACCGCTGCGTTAGGGAGGTCACCGATGCTTTGTACAGGAGGGCCAGTGACTATGTCCACTTTAGGATGGAGCCTGAGAGTCAGGCTGAGAGGGCCGTCGAATTGTGGGATTCCTACAGGTGCAAGGAATCATTGACTGCACGCATGTGGCCATCAAGGCTCCCAGGGAACAACCAGTCACATACATAAACAGAAAGAGCTTTCACTCACTCAATGTGCAGCTAGTTTGTGACCACAGAAAGTGCTTCCTGCAAATGTGTGCCCACTTCCCAGGCAACTGTCATGACTACTTCATCCTGTGCCAGTCCCAGGTGCTGCTGCTGTTCACTCCCCCCGCTCACCTGCAGGGATAGATTCTTGGGGATAAGGGATATTCCTTGCTGTCATGGCTTCTGATGCTAGTGAGGAATCCCAGTCCATGATGCAGAAGAGCACTACAACACCTGCCACAGCTCCACCCGAGCTACATCGAGCAGGCTTCCGCTGCCTCGATAGATCTGGTGGAGCCCTACAGTATGCACCAGACAGGGTTGAGTACAATGTCATGTGCTGCGTTCTGCACAATATCACAGTACAGAGGGGGGAGGCCTTGCAGGACGATGAGGTATAGGAGCAGGAGACATCCTCAACGATGAGGACACAGAGGGCGTTCAGGAACAACCGCACATGGGAGCACAGGGAGCAGTGATGGAGGGCTGACATGGCAAGCAACGAGCAAGGGAGGCAAGACAAAGATTGATTCTTCATCACTTCTACAATTCCTGAAGTGCAATACATGCTCCTCACACCACATACCACCATCATGCATGTCGTCTGAAGTCTTCTGCCTCGATAACCTCCGTCTCCCCAGTATGACTGGTAGAAGTTGACTGAGTTATTGCCTATGTGACAGCATCCATGCAGTGCCATATCATGCATACTGGCATGGCAATGATGTTTATTCCTCACATTGGCAGTATTGTAAGGCTTATAATGTCATGGAAAGACACAGAATCGATATATGGTGGCATGTGTTATTCACACAAGAAAGGCTGAAGTTGCCAGAAAAGCACATTTAATTAAAGTGCAAATGACATATCCGCCTCGCCTGTGCATACCATATGTGCCAAGGTGTCTTTTTAAAACATTTGCAAATGTTCCTTCGTGGTGTGACCTCTGCGCTAGTAGCTGGACTGGAGGCAGGCTGCTGAGCTGGGTGCCTCTTGCCTGGGATGACTTGGGCAGGCATCCTCTGGGCCTTAACAGATATCTTTGCAACATCCTTAAACACGGGTGAGGTCACGGAGGACTGGAGAATTGCTAATGTTGTCCCCTTGCTTAAGAAGGGTAGCAGGGAAAATCCAGGTAATTATAGACCGGTGAGCCTGACGTCAGTGGTAGGGAAGCTGCTGGAGAAGATACTGAGGGATAGGATCTATTCCCATTTGGAAGAAAATGGGCTTATCAGTGATAGGCAACATGGTTTTGTGCAGGGAAGGTCATGTCTTACCAACTTAATAGAATTCTTTGAGGAAGTGACAAAGTTGATTGATGAGGGAAGGGCTGTAGATGTCATATACATGGACTTCAGTAAGGCGTTTGATAAGGTTCCCCATGGTAGGCTGATGGAGAAAGTGAAGGCGCATGGGGTCCAAGGTGTACTAGCTGGATGGATAAAGAACTGGCTGGGCAACAGGAGACAGAGAGTAGCAGTGGAAGGGAGTTTCTCAAAATGGAGACGTGTGACCAGTGGTGTTCCACAGGGATCCGTGCTGGGACCACTGTTGTTTGTGATATACATAAATGATTTGGAGGAAAGTATAGGTGGTCTGATTAGCAAGTTTGCAGACGACACTAAGATTGGTGGAGTAGCAGATAGTGAAGGGGACTGTCAGAGAATACAGCAGAATATAGATAGACTGGAGAGTTGGGCAGAGAAATGGCAGATGGAGTTGAATCAGGGCAAATGCGAGGTGATGCATTTTGGAAGATCCAATTCAAGAGTGAACTATACAGTAAATGGAAAAGTCCTGGGGAAAATTGATGTACAGAGAGGTTTGGGTGTTCAGGTCCATTGTTCCCTGAAGGTGGCAATGCAGGTCAATAGAGTGGTCAAGAAGGCATGCGGCATGCTTTCCTTCATCGGACGGGGTATTGAGTACAAGAGTTGGCAGATCATGTTACAGTTGTATAGGACTTTGGTTCAGCCACATTTGGAATACTGTGTGCAGGTCTGGTCGCCACATTACCAAAAGGATGTGGATGCTTTGGAGAGGGTGCAGAGGAGGTTCACCAGGATGTTGCCTGGTATGGAGGGTGCTAGCTATGAAGAGAGGTTGAGTAGATTAGGATTATTTTCATTAGAAAGACGGAGGTTGAGGGGGGACCTGATTGAGGTGTACAAAATCATGAGAGGTATAGACAGGGTGGATAGCAAGAAGCTTTTTCCCAGAGTGGGGGATTCAATGACAAGGGGACACGAGTTCAAAGTGAAAGGGGAAAAGTTTAGGGGGGATATGCGTGGAAAGTTCTTTACGCAGAGGGTGGTGGGTGCATGGAACGCGTTGCCAGCGGAGGTGGTAGACGCAGGCACGATAGCGTCTTTTAAGATGTATCTAGACAGATACATGAATGGGCAGGAAGTAAAGAGATACAGACCCTTAGAAAATAGGCGACAGGTTTAGAAAGAGGATTTGGATCGGCGTAGGCTTGGAGGGCCGAAGGGCCTGTTCCTGTGCTGTAATTTTCTTTGTTCTTTGTTCTTTGTTCTTTGTCTGAGGCCTGGAGGGCCCCAGTTGTCTGAGAGCCTCCTGCACCATTGCAGGGCTGTCCTCAGGCATTACGGCTGCTCGAGCTGGACTCACTAGCGGAGGGGCTGAGGAGTCGGTGTCCATACTAGAATCACACAGAGGGGAGACTCAAGATGTGGATTGCATCCTCTCCTCCTCCCTCGGAAGGTTTGTTGGAACCTTACTGCTCTTTGGAGAAGGACTAGTAGTGGGAACACTCTCCGGGCTCCTGGTCCTTCTCTCGCCCACCCACTGCTGATTTAATGTCATGGTCAAGGCGATGGTTGGCAGGTGATTGAGCATCAGTGGAATGTGGATCTCCATGAAAGTCGCCATCTTTTCCATGAATGAAGCCACGCACTCGCATACCTGGGATATGGCAGTAGTCATGGCATGAATGGACTTCCGCACCGTGCACTCAAGGCTGCGCATGGCCCCCCCGCACCTCCACCAGATGTTGCCTTCCCTCTCCCTGCAGCTCCAGTCTGCCCTGTGCTGTCGTCACCAGAGGCTCATCATTAGCCTGGGCCTCAGTGTGGGCTTGGACACCCACAGTCCTCTGACTGTCAGAGGCCTTGGCTGTCTCAGCCTCAGCCAGCTGCCTGGCCGCATCTGTGGTGCTCTCACCAACTTGTGACCCCAAATCTAATGCTGATCAGGTATCTACCGACATGAAAGTATTTGCACTGGTGGAAGGTGCAGGAGTGTCAGGGATCGTGGGTCCTCTGAATGTATCTCTTCTTCAGAGGTGCTTGTCATTTCCAGGGTCAACTCAGAGCATCGTCCTACAAGATGTAATGTGAAGAAGACATTTAGGTTTTCTGGTACACATGTCACAATGATGAGAGCACAGCACCCGCATATGAAATGCTATTAGGAATCATTCTGTGATATCACTTTGCTCAACCGAGACTCCAAGCTCCATGTCCGAAATTGCATGTGCTCCTTGTTTCCCAGCTAGCTCCAGTGCCTCCTCTTCAGCTTGCAACAAGGGCCTCAGGTCTGGCACCCTGCCTCCGGGCCTGGACTCCTCCCTACTATTGTGGGCCCTCTCCTCCTGGAAGAGCAAAGATGCAGATATTGAACTTTGCCGAACATCAACCTCAACATGGGCACTTCATCAATAGATATGGCATGCTTTGACTGGCGAGGGTGACTTTTGATTCACATATGCAGCTAGTCATGTGCCATCAAACCTCCCTGACCTCCTTTTCTCTGAAATGGCATTTGCACCTATGTGGCATACCATGCTGTGCCAACCAGTTCACACCGAGCAATTTTGAAACGTGCCACTTACCTTTGCGTTCAGCATGAGGTTATTGACCCTCTTCTGACACTGGACCCAACCTTGTCGGATGACCCTATGGTTGCTAACCTCCTCTGCGATCTCCGTCCAGGTTTGCTTGGTCAGATGGGAGGACGTCTTCTCGCCATTGCTGGGGAAAAGGACCTCCCGCCGTTCCCTTGCAGCCTGGAGGAGAATATGCAGGGAAGCATCATTGAATTGTGCGGCCATCCTTGCTCAGACATCCGACCTGGCCACAGGGATGCCCAGGGGTGGTGCTTGCAGGCTGCTAAGATTTGTACAACAATCCTGGCCTTTCTGCTCCAGTGTGCTTTATGATAATGCAGGCAGAGCTTGAATGCAGGGCTGGCTGCCTTTTAAAGATGGCACCAGCACCTGTTCAGGGATCAGGTGATGTCATTTGCGTCACCGCCGAGGCTGCCCCTTGCCACATGGTTTGGTAGGAGGGGGCAACTACTGTGCATATGCTAAGTGGCCACTGGACGCAAGATCGCAGTGGTGCAGGGACTGTGCATTGTGGCCACTATTTTCTTCACCTGGCGGGAGAACAAGATCCAGCCCAAAGACTCTGCAAAGACATAAAGATACGTGAATGGGCAAAAAGTTGGCAGATGGAGTGTAATGTGGGAAAATTATGGTCGGAAAAATAGAAAAGCAAAATATTATTTAAATGGGGTGAGACTGCAGAATGCTGCGATACAGAGGGACCTGGGTGTCCTCGTACATGAATTACAAAAATTTAGCATGCGGGTACTGCAAATAATTAGGAAGGCAAAAGGCCTTTATTGCAAGGGGAATGGAGTATAAAAGTAGGGAAGCCTGGACAGGGCAATGCTGAGACTGCAAATAGAGTACTGTGTACAGTTTTGGTCTCCTTATTTAAGGAGGGATATACTTGTATTGGAGGTAATTCAGAGAACGTTTCCCAGGTTGATTCCTGGGATGAAGAGGTTGTCCTAAGAGGAAAGGTTGAGCATGTTGGGCCTATAGTCATTGGAGTTTAGAAGAATGAGAAGTGATCTTATTGAAATGTATAAAATTCTGAGGATGCTTGACAGGGTAGATGCTGAGAGGATGTTTCCACTCGTGGGAGAATCTAGAGCTGGAAGACACTATTTTGGAATTTGTGGACTTCCACCTAAAATGGAAATGAGGAAGAATTTCTTCTCTCAGAGGGTCGTTAATCTTTGGAATTCTCTTCCCCAGTGAGCAGTGGAGACTGAGTCATTGAATATATTTAAGGCTGCGTTAGACAGATTTTTGAATTACAAGGGAATCAAGGTTTATGGGGGGCAAGCAGGAAAGTGGAGTGAGGCCACAATCAGATCATTAATGATATTATTGAATGGTGGAGTAGGCTCGAGGGCCAAATGGCCTACTCCTGCTCATATTTCTGTTCTTACTTTCTTACGTTTATGTCGCCTTCAATGTCAATATCTATACTTCACTCAAGCCTTTGTTTTCTGAACTATCAAAGGGTTTGGTTGGTGTCCACTGAATTTTTTTTTTCAATCACCATGCAAGATCTAGGAACTAATGGCACAAATCATTTCAAACAGTCTGTCTTTTCACTCCAGTGAATAATATCTTTGACATTGTTTATAACGCAATATGATAGAATCCCACAAGTATCTTAATCCAGTTATGAGGAGGCAGTGAATTCTAATTGTTTTCCTTGCAATAAAATTCATTAATCGGCCCCCTGTTGCTGACAAATTGAGGCCACATTAAAAAAAAAGATTAAAATCGTAGTAAAGATTTGCAAAACAAGTGGCTCTGCAACTTCCCAGACCCAGCACCTGTCAATCACCTGCCCTCCTCTCCGTCTATTTCAGCAGTGCCAACTAACTCGACAATAATAAAACCTCATTTTCACAGCTGCCTGCAAACCAGCTGAACATAAAGCTGGAATGATGCCACTTTCAGACCCGGGTAAAATTTCACCTCTTTTATGTTTCTGCATCGAAATGCATAATGGAGGAATTTTCCGACGGCAAACTCATGGATTTGTTTAAATAGTCAAAAATCCATGAACTTCATATTTGCAAATCTTGGGATATGGGTGACTAGCAGTAATGAGAATTTGCATAAGCAGCAAAAGTGGGGAGTTCTAGCAAGCTGGCCAACTTCTCAATCTGGCTGATTGCCAGCTGGGAATTGAAGGATTAAAAAACATTTGGCAAGACTTCCAGGGTCACCTGCATTTCCATGTTACCCACTACGCCCCCTCCCCACCACCCAACCACTCTGCCCCCTACCATCCCTGGTTTCCTACCCCTGCTCCCTCCCTGTAAATATCAGGGACAAAGGGTGGAATCTTCCCAGTTCTGGAGAGACAGGTTTGAAGACGAGACTAGGAGGAAATTTAGATACGAGAGCGTCAGGTCAGTGGCCTGACGCGTTCTCGCCTCCAGGTGATCTTCCCAGAGGCGGGTCATCAAAAGCCAGCATCTGCCCACCTGGCAGTGGTGGGTAGCCAATTTGATTAGTTAAGTGTTCAGTTGTGGGCAGATTGGGGACACCGCTGGGATCTTCCTGGCAGAGGACGGGCCCCCCAACTGAGGCTAAAGCCCAGCAAGTGCTTGGAGGCAGCTTGTCGGCAGCAGGCTGGGGGTCCTGCCAGGACTCTTTCAGCTCCCCCACCACTCCACCGGAGGTGCAGGGATCAGTGGGCCACAGCTATGGCTGCCGGTCATTCTGTGGTCGCATTTTAATTTTAAGAAGTAAATACCTTTTCAGAGGGTGCCTCAAGATGGAAGCGTCCTCATGGTCCTGATTCTGCATCAGCAGTGCCCACCTGTGCTGGTGGGACTGCTGTCCTTCCAAGGCTACAGGTCCTCTGATTGGGCCAGCAGCCTCAGGAACCCACCTGCTGTTCTTAAATGGATGGCGGATGTGAAGGCACCCAATTAGGAGGCAGCCTCCCAGAAGAACACATCAGTTGGTGCGTTTCTGGCATGTGTGGGCTCGGGACCCGGAAATAGTCCTGCCCCGCAATTATTCTTAAAGGCATAAGATTCTGTCCAAAGTGCCTGGAATCCATCCTTCTTACTCTTGCATATTCAGTATCTGAGTCTATTCCAACAAGCAAAATGCACAATGCAGTCATAATTCATTCAGAGTTGCTAAATAATATTTTATGACTCTATAAACATTTATTTTCATCGTATGAATTATTCTCATTGACTCTGACCATATTTCTTTCAAATATCCCGAATGTTGTACGAGAATGATAAAACTGAGTGGTGTGAATATTGAAGGCTTTTCAAGGGAATCATAGTGAGAAAATCCTTTTTTTGAGTTGGATATCTGTGTTCAAACCTTTTGTGCACCAAGTCTAATAAACTCATTCAATCTTCTCTAGAGAAATCAAGACTGAGTGACCGTCCTAGCACAGTGAAAGTTATTAGCGATGATATTTTCCACTCCAATAGTCACCATATATTTACGTTGCTATCATTATCACTGTGCAGAATGTCCCTTTGGTAAATAGAACCATTTAAGATCCAAGTATTGATTTATTTTAGCAGTCTTAAAAACTGTAAGCTGTCTTATTACACCTGTGTGTAATTTTAATCCTAAAACTCTTTGAACTTTCAGCTTTAACCTACCTTGGCATTCCAGAAAGTATCAGATTCCCTTTGTAATTCATGAAAAAAAATGTACAAAGAAGTGAACAGTATGATAAACATCTCTCTGCTGACTTCCTTCGAGCTGGTCCTGGTTGTTCACTCTGCTCTATTACAGGTTTTAGTAAGAAACAAGTCTGTGCCTTGGTGAAACTTTTCTGTCAGATATTCACCAAAGTCAGCATTAATGACAGACTGGGGATTTGATAATAAAATCAGAAAATGCTGCAAACACCCAGCAGTCTGGCAGCATCAGTGAAGAGAGAAACAGCGTTAATGTTTCAGGTCTAAAATAAAAACAAAAAGTGCTGAAAATACTCAGCAGGTCAGGCTGAGTATCTGTGGAGAGAGAAGCAGAGTTAACGTTTCAGGTCAGTGACCTTTCATCAGAACAGGGAAAAGTTAGATATGTACCAGGTTTTAAACAAGTGAAAGGTGGGTGGGTGAGATAAAGAACAACGGGGAAGGTCTGTTGTCGGATGGAGGACAGGACAGATTGAAGGACAAAAGAGTTAGTGGTGCAGTGCCAAAGGGACTGGTAATTGGACAAGTAAAGAAACAAAAGATGTGACTAGAGGAGGTGTGAATGGCAGAATCATGAACAGCTGCCATCCGAAAACAAAAAAGTGAGATGAGAGAAGAACAAGAGAGGGGGGATAAAAAACAAAAAAAGGAAACAAAATAGGGGCAGCAGTTATAATCTAATATTATGGAACTCAGTGTTGAGTCTGCAAGGCTTTAAGGTATCCAATCAAAATATGAGGTGATGTTCCTCGAGCTTACATTGAGCTTCACTGGAGCACTGCAGGAGACTGAGGACAGAGAGACCAGCATGAAACAAGGTGGAGAATTAAAATGACAGGTGACATGAAGCTTGGGTTTACACTTGAGGACTGAATGGATGTTTCCGCAAAGTGGTCACCCCAAGGTGTCTGGTCTCCCCAGTGTAGAGGAGACCATAGCATGAGTGGCGAATTTGACAACATGGTCTGTGATGAGCAAATGACAAGCATATTATTAAAGCTATTCTGCTGATACGTCAAGCCAGTCCCTCATGCTCTGCACCGGTAACCCATATTGGAAACAGAGCCGCTCACTAGCTTTCCCAGACAATAGGCTGGATTCTATTTTCCTGCCACCAGGAGTGGCGACACCATGGATGGTGTCAGCTGTCTCTGTGCAGGTGCTGGAGACATTTTTAAAGGGCTGCCAGACCTGTTGAGAGAATGCAGAGATGCCCCCATTCCCCCTCAATACACTGAAAATAAATTTTGCCCTGTCCACCCCAATACACTAAAAATGCTCTGATTCCCCCCCTTCCCCACGTCAATGGCGCCCGACGGGAAAATGAAGGCGCGTGAGTGCCACCCCTCACACTGAAGATCCAGGTCCAACAGTAACTTTGTGGGGAACTGGATTTAAATATATGGATAAAGTTAATTTTAATATTTAAGGTCAGGTCCCATCGCCGAGCGGCGGGAGGGCCGCCAAGGAGCCTCGTCGCCGCTGGGAAGATCGGGACCGGCGTCGGGCTCTATGGCGGGCCGCTGTCGCTGCGATCTTCTGGCCGTCTCCCCCATCACGGAGCCCGACATTGGGAGCTCAACAAAATTTTGCCCAGTATGTCACTCATCTATGTAGAGTTTTCACATGCAATACCCAGTGCAGGGAAAGCACTCAGTCACAAGTGATGCAATAAAAGTGGGAGTGAGTGCATTTCCCACACCGTCTGGTGACCACCACTGGAATGACTCACCGTGGTAAGCAAGGCAGTGAAGCTCTCCTCTTCAGGAGTGCTGACTGATGGGGAAAGAGCAAGGGCGGGGGGGTGGGGCAGGACAGACTGGACAGCTTATACACGAGTCAGATAAAGTGGAGTTAGAGGGAAGCAAATAAAAGGGGAAACAAAGCCATCCATATTGCCAAGTCTCTGAAAGTATGAATGAATTTATTTTCGGCATGTTATCTCCTCCTGTCACATAACAAGGGAAGAAATTTCAAACAAATACATCCCACAGTATAATGTTTCATAATTCTTCACTTGATTTAAATTGCTTTTACAGATGCAATACAATGGTGTGACTGAGGCTGTGGGTTTGGCTTTGCCTCAATTCTCCCCAGAGTAATCAATCTAGGAAGCAGTGCTTTGATGTCGGAGTAAGGACCTTTCACTCCTTCTAGAATGAGTTAGGCTTATTTCTGGAATGTTCTGAGAGCATGGCAGGACAAACATAAGATTTAGGGTAATGCACAATATGACGTCCCGGACCGTGTCCAATCATCGTTGAACAGCTGGAGAGGACTTCCTGGGCTGGATTTTGCCAGCCCCCCCAATGTCGGGGGTCATGGCCCAAAAAATGCTTCCGGAAGAGGTCTGCCACAGGCCTCGACACCAGGAAGGCCCCGCCCATTACCATCTGCGACGAGGCCCTGTGTTGGCTCCCCTGCCGCTCTGCGACGTGACCATCATTAAAATATGTTAATTTATGAAAATCAGGGAATAATTACTTACCTTGTCACGCCAGCCATCCCATTTCCATTTTCCCGTCAGTGACTGCACTCCCGCGCCGTCCAATCTCCAAACGGAGATCCGATGTGGGGCACTGGTGTGGAGGGGGGAGGAAGTAAGTTTTCAGGGCAGGAGGGGGAGAGCAAGGAAAACCATTGCGATTTGTGGAAGGAATGATAGGAAAGGGTTGAAGGTGTAAGTTAATAAAGCTCGGGGGGTGGGGGGGAGGTGGGGGAAGGTTGGATTGAAAGGTAAGTTTTTTGGGTGGGAAGAAGGCAATTAATAAATTGTTTAGTCACGGTGGGGGTGGGAGAGGGGCTTGATTCTTTCATTGCATTTATAACTTTTATTGTATCGTTACTGTTACTTAAAAAATGTAAATGGTCTGGAAGGGCTTGAAGTCCTTTAAAAATAGTGCCGGCGCCGGCACAGAGGCATCAGATACCGTTGCCAGAGACAGAGCACCCTAGCCATTTAAGTGAGCTGCCACGCTAAATATCATGGTGACTCCATGCCGCACATAACGCGCATGCGTGCACCGTTTTGCAGCCCATTGACAGAGATTTCTAGAATTGGCTACAGGTTTCTGTGTGCTTTTGCCTCTCCCAGGACATGGGGTAGGAAGCTGAAGGAGAGGAGACACAGGGATGAGTCCGATAAAAAATGGGGCAAGTGACCTATGTGTGTGATGGCCTTTTCTGAACCCATGTTAAAACCGTAAAAAGATTAAGATCCTGCGAAAGGTACAGGGATAATGAGCAGTCAATCCATTATTGGTAGGATTGCTTGAGAGATAATTATTGGACAGGACATGAAGGAGAAATCCCCTACCCTTCTTCAAATAATACCATGGGATCTTTTCCGTCCACCTGAGAGGGAAAGTCTTATCTGAAGGACAGTACCTCCAACAGTGCAGTACTCCCTCCATACTGCACTGAAATGTGGGCGTAAATTATGTCCTGAAGTTTTTTTTCTGTTGTTTGGAGGTTGTGGGTGTATCTGGCTAGGCCAGCATTTATTGCCCATCCCTAACTGCCCTTGAGAAGGTGGTGGTGAGCTGCCTTCTTGAACCGCTGCAGTCCATGTGGGGTAGGTACACCCACAGTTCTGTAAGGAAGGGAGTTCCAGGATTTTGAAATGAGGTTTAAATCCACATGAAAGATCTATTATTTGGCCCCAATCTCCTAAAATGTTGCTACAGATCCTCAGTGTAAAACCCCCTCAACCCTTGGGAGCCTTTGTTAAATGTCATCGTTGGTAATTATCAGTTTCAGTAATACAATGGATTTTTTGGGTCTCTTCAACCATTAAAATTGACCGAGTTTTTGTCAGCCAGCTCAAAGAAGCAAGGTGGAAACTGGGAATTGGAGTGGAAAGAAGTTTATTTGGATTCTCAATATCACCAAAGACCAATTGGATTCAAAGGCCTGTTTTCCTGCTTTTGATTCCATAGATTATTAAATATTCAGCAGAATCAGCTGGACAGGACATGAAGGAGAAATCCCCTACCCTTCTTCAAATAATACCATGGGATCTTTTCCGTCCACCTGAGAGGGAAAGTCTTATCTGAAGGACAGTACCTCCAACAGTGCAGTACTCCCTCCATACTGCACTGAAATGTGGGCGTAAATTATGTCCTGAAGTTTTTTTTCTGTTGTTTGGAGGTTGTGGGTGTATCTGGCTAGGCCAGCATTTATTGCCCATCCCTAACTGCCCTTGAGAAGGTGGTGGTGAGCTGCCTTCTTGAACCGCTGCAGTCCATGTGGGGTAGGTACACCCACAGTTTATAAATACATAAAAAGGAAGAGAGTAGCTAAAATAGACGTTGGCCCCCTAGAGGCAGAGACAGGAGAAATCATCATGGGGAATGAGGAAATGGCAAAGGCATTGAACAAATATGTTTTGTCTGTCTTCACAGTAGAAGACACAAGTTCCATACCAGAAATAGGCAGTAACCTAGGGGCTAAAAGGAGTGAGGAAATGAAGGATATTGATATCAGCTGAGGAAAAGTATTGGAGAAACTTGAGGGACTAAAATCTGACAAGTCCCTGGGACCAGATGACCTACACCCTAGGTTTATAAAAGAGATAGCTGCAGAGATTGTGGATACACTGGCTATGATTTTCCAGAATTCCTTAGATTCAGGAATGGTCCTGTCAGATTGGAAGTTGGCAAATATTATGCCGCTTTTAAAGAAAGGAGGTAGAGAGAAAACAGGGAATTAAAGTCCAATTAACCTGACATCAGTTGTTGGGAAGATGCTGGAAATTATTATTAAAGAAGTCTTAACATTGCACTTGGAATAGCATAATATGATTAGAACATGTCGGCATGGTTTTACTAAAGGGAGAACCAGTTTGACAATGTTATTAGAGTTTTTTGAAGATGTAACTAGTAGGGTAGATAAAGGGGAACCAGTAGATGTAGTATACCTGGATTTTCAAAAGGCATTCAATAAACTGCTACATAAAAGATTAATAGGCAAGATAAGGACTCAGGGTGTTAGGGGTAATATATTCATGTGGATTGAGGATTGGTTAACAGACAGGAAGCAGAGAGTGGGCATAACAACATAGGCAAGGCTAGGATGGAGGACCTGTTTGGGGATTATAAAGCACTGGGAACGAAATTAAGGAACAGGTCCTCGAGGGTCATAATCTCCGGATTACTGCCCGAGCCACGTGCAAATTGGCTTAGGGATAAGAATATTAGGGAAGTAAACACGTGGCTAAGGGACTGGTGTGGGAAAGAGGGGTTCCATTTCATGGGGCATTGGCATCAGTTTTGGAACCGGGGGGATCTGTACCGATGGGACGGTCTCCACCTGAACCGATCTGGAACCAGTGTTCTAGCGAAACGGATAAATAGGGTGGTCTCTAGGACTTTAAACTAGCGACTCGGGGGGAAGGGAAAGGGAAAACGACAGGGAGTATGGTAAATAAAAAGGTAAGCAGCAGGCTAACGTGTGCAGGAGGGTTTAAGTTCAAGGCAGACGATGAAAGAAGCAGAAAGGAAGGATAACTCCGGAGTTATTATTAGAGATGTTGGGAATCATGAGGGTAAGAAAGCTAGCATAAAGGCACTTTACCTGAATGCTCGTAGCATTCGTAACAAGTTTGATGAGTTAACGGCACAAATCATCGCGAATAAATATGATTTGGTAGCCATTACGGAGACATAGTTGCAGGTTGGTCACGACTGGGAGTTAAATATCCAGGGGTACCAGACTATTCAGAAGGACAGACAGGAAGGTAAGGGAGGCGGTGTAGCTCTGATACACAAGGACGACATCAGGGCGGTGCTGAGAGATGATATAGATTCTATGGAGAATGAGGTTGAATCCATTTGGGTGGAAATTAGTAACTCTAAGAAGAAAAAGTCATTGATAGGCGTAGTCTATAGGCCACCAAATAATAACGTCACATTGGGGCGGGCAATAAACAAAGAAATAACTAATGCCTGTAAAAATAGTACGGCAATTATCATGGGGGATTTTAATCTACATGTAGATTGGTCGAACCAGCTCAGTCAGGGTAGCCTTGAGGAGGAATTCGTTGAGTGTATCCGTGATAGTTTTCTTGAACAGTATGTAATGGAACCGACGAGGGAGCAAGCTATCCTAGATCTAGTACTGTGTAATGAGACAGGAATAATTAATGACCTCATAGTTAGGGATCCTCTTGGAAGGAGTGATCACAGTATGGTTGAATTTAGAATACAGATGGAGAGTGTGAAGATAAAATCCAATACCAGGGTCCTGTGCTTGAACAAGGGGGACTACAATAGAATGAGGGAGGACTTGGCTAAAGTGGACTGGAAACAAAGATTTTACGGTGGGACAGTTGACAAGCAGTGGAGGACTTTCAAAGCAATTTTTCAAAGTGCTCAGCAAAAGTATATTCCAGTGAAAAGGAAGGACTGGAAGAAAAGGGGTAATCTGCCATGGGTGTCTAAGGAAATAAGGGAGGCTATCAAATTGAAAAAGAAGGCATACAAAGTGGCCAAAAGCAGCATGAAACTAGAAGATTGGGAAAACTTTAAAGGTCAACAGAAAGCTACAAAAAGAGCTATAAAGAAAAGTAAGATGGAACATGAGAAAAAACTAGCACAGAATATAAAGACAGATAGCAAAAGTTTCTATAAATATAAAAAACGAAAAAGAGTGGCTGAAGTAAACGTTGGTCCTTTAGAGGATGAGAAGGGGAATTTAGTTATGGGATATGATGAAATGGCCGAGGCATTGAACAGGTATTTTGTATCGGTCTTCACAGTGGAGGACATTAATAACATGCCAGTAATTGACAAAGAGACAAACATAGGTGAGGACCTGGGAACAATCATTAATACGGAAGAGGTAGTGTTGGGCAAGCTAATGGAGCTAAGGATTGATAAGTCTCCTGGCCCTGATGGAATGCATCCCAGGGTACTAAAAGAGATGGCGGGAGAAATAGCAGGTGCACTGACGGTAATTTTTCAAAATTCGCTGGACTCTGGGGTAGTCCCAGTTGATTGGAAAACAGCAGATGTGACGCCACTGTTTAAAAAGGGAGGTAGACAAAAGATGGGGAATTATAGACAGATTAGCTTAACATCTGTAGTGGGGAAGATGCTTGAGTCTATTATCAAGGAAGAAATAGCAGGGCATCTCGATAGAAATTGTCCCGTTGGGCAGACGCAGCATGGGTTCATGAAGGGCAGGTCATGCTTGACAAATCTTTTGGAATTCTATGATGACATTACAAGCAAGGTGGACAATGGGGACCCAGTGGATGTGGTGTACCTAGATTTCCAAAAGGCCTTCGACAAGGTGCCGCACAAGAGGCTGCTGCATAAGATAAGGATGCATGACATCAGGGGTAAAGTATTAGCATGGATAGAGGATTGGTTGACTAACAGGAAGCAGAGAGTGGGGATAAATGAGTGCTATTCTGGTTGGCAATCAGTCGCTAGTGGTGTGCCTCAGGGATCGGTGTTGGGACCGCAATTATTTACAATTTATATAGATGATTTGGAGTTGGGGACCACGTGTAGGGTGTCAAAGTTTGCAGATGACACTAAGATGAGTGGCAGAGCAAAGTGTGCAGATGACTGTGAAACTTTGCAGAGGAACATAGATACATTGAGTGAGTGGGCAAAGGTCTGGCAGATGGAATACAATGTTAATAAATGTGAAGTCATTCATTTCGGTAGGAGTAACAGGAAAAAGGATTATTACTTGAATGGTAAAAAGTTGCAGCATGCTGCTATGCAGAGGGACCTAGGTGTCCTTGTACATGAATTGCAGAAGGTTGGTCTGCAGGTACAGCAAGTAATTAGGAAGGCAAATGGAATTTTGTCCTTCATTGCTAAAGGGATTGAGTTTAAAAGCAGAGAGGTTATGTTGCAGCTGTATAAGGTACTGGTGAGGCCGCACCTGGAGTACTGTGTGTAGTTTTGGTCTCCTTACTTGAGAAAGGATATACTGGCACTGGAGAGGGTGCAGAAGAGGTTCACGAGGTTGATTCCGGAGTTGAGGGGGTTGGTTTATGAGGAGAGACTGAGTAGATTGGGATTATATTCATTGGAGTTCAGAAGAATGAGGGGGGATCTTATAGAAACATATAAAATCATGAAGGGGATAGATAAGATACAAGTAGAGAGGATGTTTCCACTGGCAGGTGAAGCTAGGACAAGAGGGCATAGCCTCAAGATTAGAGGGAGCAGATTTAGAACTGAATTAAGAAGGAACTTCTTCACCCAGAGGGTTGTTAATCTATGGAATTCCTTGCCCAGTGAAGTAGTTGACGCTTCTTCAGTAAACGTCTTTAAAGCTAAGGTAGATATCTTTTTGAACAATAAAGGAATTAAGGGATACGGTGGCTGCACGGGTAAGTGGATCTGAGTCCACGAAAAGATCAGCCATGATCTTATTGAATGGCGGAGCAGGTTCGAGGGGCCGGACGGCCTACTCCTGCTCCTAGTTCTTATGATCTTATGAAATGGGGCATTTTCAATTTTGCAGGCAGTGACTAGTGGGGTGCTGCAAGGATCTGTTCTGGGGCCTCTATATCAATGACTTGGATGAAGAGACAGAGAGTAATGTATCTAAGTTTGCCGATGATACAAAGCTCGGTGGAAAGGTAAGCAGTGGGGAGGATGTAGAGAGGCTGCAAAGAGACATAGACAGGTTAAGTGAGTGGGCAACAAGATGGCAAATGGAATGTAGGGAAGTGTGAAGTTGTTCACTTTGGTCGTAAAAATAGAAACGCAGAATATTTTTTAAAAGGTGTAAAACTGGTAAGTGTTGATGTTCAGACAGACTTGGGGATACTCGTACCAGGAACACACAAAACTAACATGCAGGTGCAGCAGGCTATTAGGAAGACAAATGGCATGTTGCCCTTTATTGCAAGGTGATTGGAATACAGGAATAAAAAAGTCTTATTAAAATTGTACAGGGCTTTGGTGAGACTGCACCTGGAATACTGTGTGCAGTTTTGGTGTCCACATTTAAGAAAGGATATACTTGCACTGAAGGCGGTGCAACGAAGATTTACTAAGTTGGTCCCTGGGATGAGGGGGTTGTCCTGTGATGAGAGGCTGAGTAAATTGGGCCTATATTCTCTGGAGTTTAGAAGAATGAGAGGCGATCTAATTGAGACATACAAGATTCTGAAAGGGCTTGATAGGGTAGAAGCTGAGAGATTGTTCCTGCTGTTCAGGGCATCTAGAACAGGGGGACACAGTCTCAGGATAAGGGGCCAATCATTCAGGATTGAGATGAGGAGAAATTACTTCACTCAAAGGGTTGTGACTCTTTGGAATTCTCTACCCCAGAGGGTTGTCGATGTTCCATCATTGAATACATTAAAGGCTGGGATAGACAGATTTTTGGTCTCGCAGGGAATGAAGGGATATGAGGAGCAGGCAGGAGAGTGGAATTGAAGCCCAAGATCAGCCATGATGAAACTGAATGGCGGAGCAGGCTGAATGGGCCATATGGTCTACTTCTGCTCCTATTTCTTGTGTTCTTATGCTCTGCTCTCGTCTTCTCCCACGATCCTTAAAATCATGCTGGAAATGTCTTCTGTTACAAATGATCCATCGTAATATTACAAGCCATTTTTGGTTCTGTGTTGTCCATTATGTCTCAATTTAAATCTATACTGTAACCTCAACAGTAAACGAGTTATGTACATTGTAAACTAAATATAAGTAATAGAGATTTTATTAAGCTGCTTATTCAGCTCTCTCTACAGCACCAATTAAGCAATCATAAATGTTACAGCACTGAAATAAGCCATTCAGCCCTTCAAGTCTGTGAACTCAGACTTTCCCTAATTTTGTTTCCAGGATTCACCAATTGCATGTGGTCCAGAGTGGCAGAACGAGTCACTGTGTACTGGTGAATAACTTGGTGTTGCTATTCACTTGTTTGGGAAACTATAGAGCATTGGTCAATTGCAACCGTCATTGAAAGGGCAACTGTTGATTACCTTGTGCTAGATGCTTACATCAATAACCAGTCACAGTGACCGATAACCTCTGTTTTATGAACAGGTTACCAAGAAAATTGCTGAACTTGAAGCCTGACTCTGAGTCTACATGGCGGCTGATAGGGCAGACTTGAAGGCAATTGTTGTTGCCCTGCTGGCCTCTCGTCCACTAGGCAGGATCCAGTTAAAGTAGCTGCAAGGGGAGGGTCACTTAGCCAATGCAAAAGGCCTATAGAATGATACTTGAAACCTCTTGAATTATAGGCCAGTCAGTCTAACATTTATTGTAGGATAGGATGACTGAACACCTTAAAGATTTTCAGCTAATCAGAGAGAGTCAGCATAGGTTTGGAAAGGCCTGACAAATCTGATTAAACTTTTTTGAAGAGATGGCTAAAGTAGCAGACAGGAGAATGCCTAGATGTTATTTACATACACTGCCAGCGGGCATTTGATAATATCCCTCATAAGTGCTTGAGAGTTAAAGTTGAAGTTCATGGAATTGAAGGCAAATTATTGACCTGTTCAGGAAATTGGCTGAGTGGTAGGAGACAGAGAGTGGAGATAATGGGCAGGTATTCTAATAGGCAGGATGTGACTCGTGGTATCCCACAAAGATCTGTGTTGGGGCCTCAACTATTCATGATATTTATTAACCACTTAGATGATGGGATAGAAAGCCACACATCCAAAATTTGCTGATCACACAAAGGCTTTGTAAGCAGTGCAGATGGATGCATAAAATTACAAAGAGATATTGATAGATTAAGTGAATGGGCAAAACTGTGCCAAATGGATTTTAATGTAGGCAAATGTGAGATCATCTACTTTGCACCTGAAAAGAATAGAACAGGGTACTTCCAAAATGGTGAAAAACTAGAAACAGTGGAGGACGAAAGAGACTTAGGGGTCCAGGTACAGACATCATTAAAACATCATGAATGTACACAAAATAATCAAATTATATCCTTTATATCTAGAGGAATAGAATACAAAGGGGTAGACATCATGCCTCAGCTACACAAAGCACTTCTTAGACTACACCTGGAGTTACTGGGAGCAGTTCTGGGCAACACACCTTAGGAAGGATAGATTAGCCTTGGAGCAAGTGCAGCATAGATTTTTCAGAATGCTACCTGGTCTCCAGGGGTTAAATTAGAAGGTGAGATTACACATGCTGGGGTGGTAGTCCCTGGAATTTAGAACGTTAAGCTGTGATTTGTGAAGTTTTCAAGATATTATGGGAAACAGATAGGGTAGATAAAGAGAAACTGTTTTCACGTGTTGGGGTGTCTAGGACTAGAGTGGATTGTCAAAAAATTATAGCTAGATCTCACGGGAGTAAAATTAGGAAACACTTCCTCACGCAAAGGGTGGTAGGAGTGTGTGGAACTCCATTCTGTTAGATCAGCTGTTCATTTTAAATCTCAGATTGATAGATTTTTGTTAACCAAAGGTATTAATGGATATAGGGCAAAGGCGGGTGTATGGAGTTAGATTGCAGATCAGCCATGATCTCATTGAATGACAGACCAGGCTCAAGGGGCTGAATGGCCTCCTCCAATTCCTATGTTCCTGTCAAGAGCAACTGTGAATGTAGATAAAAGTGCAGTGAAACCAGATCATTGGTGAGATAAAGACATCCCGTCGTTTGTATTTAGCTGTAAAGGTGTGCAATTGTCGAAAAAGCGAACCTGTGTCATGTTTCTGTTCCTTAGCACAGAATCATAGAGAGATACAGCACTGAGGGAGGCCATTCAGCCCATCGTGTCTGTGCTGCCTCTTTGAAAGAGCTAACCATCTAGTTCCTCTCCACCCCTGCTCTTTCCCCTGTGTTTTGTTTTCCTTTCAAGTGTTTATCCAATTCCCTTTTCAAATTTACATTTGGATCTGCTTTCACAACCCTTTCAGGCAGCGCATTCCAGATCACAACAACAACAGCTTGCATTGGTATAGCACCTTGAACATAGTAAAACATGGTATATAAAAAAACAAAAAAAATTCCTCATTTTGCCTCTATTTCTTTTGCCTTCTTTCATCAATCACAATCAGAAGGCCTGTGCCGCTGACTAAGAAGTTCAATGCCTTTCAAGAATCTTGTACCAGCATCTTCAGGGATCAGAGAAAATCAGAGAACTTTATGGCACTGAGTGAGACGTTTCACCCCATTACACCTGTGTATTATATTGAATTGGCATCTGACACAATGGGTGACAGTCAGGCTGATAAAGTGGTGATTTGAACCACTGAGGCAGATAGATACATTGAAAAGCCTGTAATTGAAAAGAACAGCTGAATCCTTGTGTGGAAGGCATGGAGCAGGTGCAGCTTCCGATACCATGGTGAAATGATGCAAGGCTCAGGGGAAACTTGCAATAGAATTGCTTTCAACCAATGTTTTGCAAAGTCTTCAATCCACAGCCTTTGAGAAGCAACTAAAAATTATGTGAGTGCACTGCTGCATCGGGGAGTTTTATCTGGAACATACAAACGAACATACAGATTAGGAGCAGGAATAGGCCACTATTCCTCTGTCGTTCAACAAGATCATGGCTGATCCGATTGTAACCTCAGTTCCACATTCCTGCATACCCCCGATAACCGTTCACCCCCTTGCTTATCAAGAATCTATCTACCTTTACCTTAAAATATTCAAAGACTCTGCTTCCACCACCTTTTGAGGAAGAGAGTTCCAAAGACTCACGACCCTCTGAAAGAAAAAAATTCTCCTCATCTGTCTTAAATGGGCGACCCCTTATTTTTATACAGTGACCCCGAGTTCTAGATTCTCCCACAAGAGGAAACATCCTTTTCACATCCACCTTGTCAAGACCCCTCAAAGTTCATTGCAGCTCTTGTATATTTTTGTGAGTAACTATATAGACTATCTGTCCTGAAAGAGAGCTGCCGCACTGTCACCCATCCTATTTTACCAATGATGTGTTTGATGGCACTGATAAGGGACAGTCTTTTCCTGGAATCTCTGAAAGGATCGTACCATTTTCTTTGACAAATGTTATTGAGGAAACAATTTTCCCTGCGCTTTCCTGCTTTGCTGCTGTAACTTAGGCAGAAGTGTGGCAAACTTCCAGTGACGGATTGGGAGAGGCTTCAAGGATATTTATCCACATGATGTTGGTGGTCAGGCCGAGAAAGACAGTATAGCCAACAGGGAGTCATCACAATGCCACAATTTATCGGAAGACACAAGGGATCCTGTCCTAATTGTTGATTGATGTTAGCACTTGAAAATTCTAGTAAACACTAACGTCAGCTTGGACATGGTTCTGAGGATCATTGCACGATGGGCTGAAGGGACACACTGGTCTTTCTCATGCTTTTATTCAATGACAGAAAAATCACAAAACAGGTTGAGCATGTGGCACATAAGCTGTGTGCCCAAGCAGTTATCCTTCATGTAACAGGACTCCTTTGTATGGCAGTGAATGGAATTTCATCGGTCCTGATGTAAGATCGAAGTCCAATCTGTGAAGTTCATTTGTGGCAATTGACTGTGATATTCAACATTGGACTTGGAGATCTGGAACATTGAGGTTGTTGGCTTGTTACGAGTTTTCCTGGGTAGATCCTTCCTCTGAGCTTTGAAGGCTCGATTTCAGACTTCACTACCTCACCATGGGTGGCAGCAGTCTGGGCTGGCTGGCTGACAGGCAACAGCAAGGGCACTGACAGAGTGGCAGTGGTGGGAGCACGAATGCTGACATCCTGAGAGAGAACAACAGGTCCATGCACCACAAAACCACTGCTACTCCCTCGGGGCCGTGCCTTAGCAATCCTGGTAATTAGATTAGATTAGAGATACAGCACTGAAACAGGCCCTTCGGCAAACCAAGTCTGTGCCGAACATCAACCACCCATTTATACTAATCCTACACTAATCCCATATTCCCAACAAACATCCCCACCTGTCCCTATATTTCCCTACCACCTACCTATACTGGTGACAATTTATAATGGCCAATTTACCTATCAACCTGCAAGTCTTTTGGCTTGTGGGAGGAAACCGGAGCACCCGGAGAAAACCCACGCAGACACAGGGAGAACTTGCAAACTCCACACAGGCAGTACCCGGAATCGAACCCGGGTCCCTGGAGCTGTGAGGCTGCGGTGCGAACCACTGCGCCACTGTGCCGCACTCTGGTGGAGCACAGATTGCTGGACTGCTGTGCAAGTTTGCATGCCCCTTTGAGCACTGGTATCCACAGACATAATGACAGCAGTCTGAACCTGCATGGCAACAAGCATAGATCTCATGACCTTAGTCTGAGCTTCCTCTGAAACACGCAGGCTCTGAGTGGCTTCTGCCTGTATTGCAATAGTAAGCTGATACTTGGGCCACCAGATGCTGCATCACAGCTGGGTCAGCACTGTTACAGAGTTGGCCACCATTTCCACATGAGAAAGCATGGTCTCCAAGCTCTGCATGAAGCCCTGTGCCAAGTTGGAACCAGACTCCTCCGTGCTGCTTAACGATGACACAGATTCTGTGGCAGGTCTGCCAATGCACCAAGCATCTCTGTGTGCATGCTCATCAGCCTTTTCCTTCACGCTATCCCATCGAAGAACTCATCTTATTCCTCTACAGCAGAGTAGCTAAAGAAAACATTGGTCCCTTAGAGGCAGAGAAATGAGAAATTATCATGGGGAATGAGGAAATGGCAGAGGCTTTGAACAATGTTTTGTGTCTGTCTTCACGTTACATACCAGAAATAGAGGGTAACCAAGGGGCTATCAAGAGTGAGGAATTTAAAGTAATTAATATCAGCAGAGAAAATGAATTGGAGAAACTTAAGGGACTAAAAATCAACAAATCCCCAAGACCTGATGGCCTACATTCTAGGGTTCTAAAAGAGATAGCTGCAGAGATAGTTAACGCATTGGCTATGATTTTCCAAAATTCCTTCGATTCTAGAATGGTCCCAACGGTTTGAAAGTTAGCAAATGTAACTCTGCTATTCAAGGAAAGCAGGAGAGAGAAAATGGGGAACCGAAGGCCCGTTAGCCTGACATCAGTCATCAGGAAAATGCTGGAATCTATTATTAATGAAGTCTTAAACTTAGAAAATCATATTATGTTCAGGCAGAGTCAACATGGTTTGACAAAAGAGAAAAAATATTTGACAAATTTATTTGAGTTGTTTGAGGATGTAACTGATGAGATAGATAAGGGAGAGCCATAGATGTTATATACTTGGATTTCCAAAAGGCATTGGATAAGGTGCCACACAAAAGGTTAATACACAAGATAAGGGCTCATGGAGTTGGGGGTCATGTATTAGAATGGATGAAAGATTGGTTAAAAGGCAGAAAGAGGAGAGTAGGGATTTTTTTTTTATTCATTCATGGGATGTGGGCGTCACTGGCCAGGCCAGCATTTATTGCCCATCCCTAATTGCCCTTGAGAAGATGGTGGTGAGCTGCCTTCTTGAACCGCTGCAGTCCATGTGGGGTAGGTACACCCACAGTGCTATTAAGAAGGGAGTTCCAGGATTTTGACCCAGCGACAGTGAAGGAACGGCGATATGGTTCCAAGTCAGGATGGTGTGTGACTTGGAGGGGAACTTGCAGGTGGTGGTTTCCCATGTATTTGCTGCCCTTGTCCTTCTAGTTGGTAGAGGTCGCTGGTTTGGAAGGTGCTGTCTAAGACGGATAAATGGGGCATTTTCAAGTTGGCAGGCTGTAACTAGTTGGTGGGTCTCAGCTATTTACAATCTATATTAATGACTTAGACAAAGAGACCGAGAGTAATGTATCACAGTTTGCTGACAATTCAAAGCTAGATGGGAATGTAAGCTGTGAGGAGGACACAAACAGGCTGCAAAGAGATATACAAAGGTAAGTGAGGGGCAACAAGGTGGTAGATGGAGAATATTGTGGGGAAGTGTGAGGTTATTCATGCAGTGGTTAGCACTGCAGCCTCACAGCTCCAGCGACCCGGGTTCAATTCTGGGTACTGCCTGTGTGGAGTTTGCAAGTTCTCCCTGTGTCTGCATGGGTTTCCTCCGGGTGCTCTGGTTTCCTCCCACATGCCAAAGACTTGCAGGTTGATAGGTAAATTGGCCATTATAAAAAAAATTGCCCCTAGTATAGGTAGGTGGTAGGGAAATATAGGGACAGGTGGGGATGTGGTAGGAATATGGAATTAGTGTAGGATTAGTATAAATGGGTGGTTGATGGTCGGCACAGACTCGGTGGGCCGAAGGGCCTGTTTCAGTGCTGTATCTCTAAAAAAAAATGAAAAGCAGATTTAAAAGTGAAACGTTTAAATATTGATGTTGAGAGAGACTTATGTGTACTCGTACAAGAAACATAGAAAATTAGAATGCAGGTACAGCAAACAATTAGGAAGGCAAATGACATGTTGGCCGTTATTGCAAGGGGATTGGATACAAGAATAAGGAAGTCTTGATACAAGTGTACGGGGCATTGGTGCAACTACATCTGGAGTACTGTACGCAGTTTTGGTTTCCATATCTATGGAAGAATGTAGGTGATACAGCGATGGTTTGCTAGATTTGTTCCTGGGAAGGGAGGATTATCCTGTGATGAAAAGCTAAATAAATTGGGCCTCTACTTTCCAGAGAGTTTAGAAGAATGAGACATGATCTCATTAAAATATACAAGATTCTGAAGGGGCTTGACAGAGTAGACACTGAAAGGTTGTTTCCCCTGGCTGGGGAATCTAGAACACAGAGGCACAGCCTTAGGATTAGGGGTTGATTATTTAGGACTGAGATCAGGATAAATTCCTTCAGTCAGAGGGTTGTGAATCTTTGGAATTCTCTACCCCAGAGGGTTTTGGATGCTCCATCATTGAATACATTTAAGGCTGGGATAGATAGATTTTTGATCTCTCAGTTAATCAAGGGATGTGGGAAACTGATGGGAGGGAAAGTGGAGTTGAGGCAGAAGATCAGCCATGATCGTAATGAATGGCAGAGCAGGCTCAAGAGGCCGTGTGGCCTGCTCCTGCTCCTGCTCCTCTAACGTGCCTGAGAGCTCACCCTCCGGGGAGCTGGCACATGCACTACCCTTTCCCCTGAGCCTTGCCTACTAATGCCTGATGACATACCATTTGTTGATCCTGCCTCTACTCCCTCTAAGGTACATGCATATCAAGTGACAGTGATTCTTCATCAGATATCTGCACTTGTTCTCACCCTTCATGGTGAGGCTACACTGACTGATCAAGTGGTAGTTCTTGGGTATCTGAAAGCAGAAATAGAGAAGAGGAGTATTGGGGTGAGGGAAGGTTATGTGGATGGAAAGCAAGAGGTTCATGGTCCCACCATCTGAAGCTTGTACGTCATACCAAATAGCGGAATGAAAATGAAGTGAGATTTGAGAAGGTGCATTAGGCAGGAACATACCATGACCCTGAATGGTTTCAGCGACACCGGTAGCAACGGCCTCAGTGACGGCTGTGCCAATAATTTGTAGCACCATCTCCTCCAATGGGTTCGGAAGCTGTAGTCGTGCCCGGTCCCCATTGGCTCTCTGCTGCTCCTTCTTGTTATCTGCCACCTTGCCCTGCAAGAGAGAGGGTAGAGCGTCAGTGAGTGTGTTGCAATGTATTCGGGAGATGTGCCTGTCATAGCTGAACAGCTGGAGGTTTGTGGAAACTGTGAGATGTGGGTGTGAGGCTTGCAGCAGTTGTAAGTGTATGAGGGTAAGATGGAGTATGTGAATATTAGGCATGAGTGCTGATTACGAGAGATTGTTGATGGATGAGTGATGGGTTTGTGGTGCATTGAGCAGTGTGAAAGCTTGATGTTGCAGTGCTTAGGAGATGGTATTTGAAGATAAATTCACTGGCCTCGACCACTCATGTCAAGTCATTGAACTTTTTGCAGGGTTGCAAGTTCATTGCGGCCAGATTCCTTGCACTGACCTCCATGGATATCTGCTCCCATTCCCTTTGCAGTGCATACCCTGAAGGCCTCCTGGCTGACTGCAGGAACATGACAACTCTCCTTCCTTTCCACCTCCTTGACTAAGGCCTCCAGCGCTACACCGGAGAACCTGGGAACTCTCTCTCTCTGCTCCATTGCTCCTCTTACATCCTTGTGACAAGCAGCTTTAGAAATATTTCCAGCACTTGCTGTAGCCAGAAATCAGCACCCCTTTAAGAGGTGCAGGCTGGCTTTAACTCGTGTTGGTCTCGCATGAACCTGGGCCCCCCTGTTGAGTGTGTAGACACACAGCAGCGCATTTAACATGGGACGGCAGGCAGAACACAGTTTGCGTTCTGCCTGCATCACCCCAATGGACGTGGGGTACACGCATTGTGATTTCCTGGGCTCACAAAGCAGCCACATCAATTTTTAGCCACAAGTCTCAGTAGTTTAGTTTAATGCTCTTGAACAGTGCTAGGTTCTGAATCTCTCAGACAACCAGCTGACTTTCATATTTTAAAAAAAGCTATTTGAATGGACTGAAATAAAGTTGGTCAAATATAGAGAGGGTCTCTAACAATCTGTGATATATCACAGGCATGAATTATTTATGGCTCCTGCTGTAATACAGAAACCATGTTGTTATATGCACCTTACTAAAACTCATCTCGTACAACTCCCAGAATAAAAAGGCCTTTTAGCGATGGCCTGTCGCATGTCTCTCCTTTGCATTCACTTTGCAATAACAAAGAATCACTTGGCATTGTGCTGATGTGAATTCCTGCGATGAATACGTATTAAGCTAACAAGTGTAGCAGGAGATGTTGCTGCAGAAGTCCCCTACTGGCAAAGCTGGGGCGGGAGAAAAGGGGTTTTCGACAAAACAATAAGAGGTAATTTTGTTTTTAGTGACATTGGCTGGGGGATAAATGTTGGTCAGGACACCAGGGTGGATTCCTCTGCTCTTCTTTGAAGTAGTACAATGGGATCTTTTACATTCATCTGAGAGGGCAGATGGGGCCTTATTTTAATGTCTCCTCTGAAAGATAGCACCTCCAACAGTGCAGCACTGCCTCGGCATAGCTCTCAAGTCTTTGGAGTGGGACTTGATCCACAACCTCCTGATTCACAAGCAAGAGGACTTCCACTAAGTCGCAATTGACACCCACAACAAAACTTCAAACCCTAAGTAGTTCAGCCCCTTTGAGATAAAGATACCCTGTAACTAAAATGCAAAGCTTCTCTTACTCTGAACCTTTGCTCCGTGGGGAACTGAAGAAACTAATTACATGTGGTGCCATTAAATACTACTGGGATTAGAAGCAGCAATTTGACAGATTTGAAAGGGACTGAATTATTTATTCTCGACTTCTTCAGTTTCTGTCTGTGTATACAAGGTGCTCATACCCTGAGAATTCGCTTTGAGTAATTACAGCTTGATGGGAGATTGTTACAACATTAACGTTTAGCAAAGTGTTGTAGATGCTAGAAATCTGAAAGGAATACAAAGAATATTGGAAACCGCTCAGCAGGTTAGTCAGCCTTCGTGGAGCGAGCAAGTGAGTTAAGCTTTTGGGTACAGACTCAAAATTCCAGATCTGATGAATGGTCCACATCCGCCAGATCAACGTGTTTGATGTGTTCACAGATACTGACTGATCAGTTGGTACTGATTTTAACTCTTCTCCCTGCCAGCCTGGCAGAAACCAGGCCGGGGAGTGGTTAAACTGAGGTCAATGACTTACATGCTCCACCCCCCGACTCCCCGACCCCACTGCCATCTTGCTAGGTCCCGATATTTGAGGAGGTGAGCAGGTTACCCGCATGACTGCAGCCAGGGACCTGATTTAAACATGCAGATTGGGTCTTAATGTTATCATTGAGAGTCCTCTCTAATTTTAGTTCAAGGCCTGAGCCCGGGGGAACATTGACTGTTCCCTCCCCCTCCACTCTTCAAGGCCAGATCGCCCAGGAAGGAGATCGAGGGCCATAAGAGGCCCCAGGAATTTAAGAATATAAATAATATGAGAAATTGGTGCAGAAGTAAGCCATAGGACAACCCCTCTAGCCTGTGTCGCCATTCAACATGATCATTGCTGATCTTCTCTCTTGTTATGACCTTAGGGAGATTGTTAACGTGAAAAATACGAAATATGAACCCCCAGACCAATTTTAAGAATTACCTGAAAAGATTTAACATTTTAAAACTTTTACTATAACAACTAAACGAACAAATTCCTCAATTAACTGAATAACACTTTGTAAGTAGCTGATACCCCAAATGACAAAGGTATTTTCTTTACTTATTAAAAATACTTGAAAACGTCACACCACACTTATACATTACACGGTCTTTTTTGATGATGAAATCCTTTGCGGTTGAAAATCCCAAACTCCATCCATTATAATGGGTTGGATTGCCCAGACCTTTCCAAAATACAATGTCCTCTTCGCTCACTTCTTGGAGCACTTCCGATCTGGATGTCCGTGAATCAGACATTTTCTGGGGATCCTGCTGGTCTTCTACTTCTACACAAGCTTCAATTTTCAAAACAGGTTCAAGTCTTCACAGCTTTTTTTTATTGTATCCAAATTCTGAGATCAAGTGTTCTCTCTCTCTCTCTCTCTCTCTCTCTCTCTCGAGTTGCCACTGCTGGTTATCTTCTTTTCTTACAGCCTGCATGAGGCTGCAACTGCTGAGTTCCCTTCTTAAAGCCTATCTGCCTTCAGAAAGTCTGTTAAATATACCTGCACTCAAAAGTTAATGACTTATTGCACTGTTTCAATATGCAGAGTCCAGAAGTCCAGTTTCACAGAGCCACTGGGATTTCCACTTTTCCCAGGTGCAAACATCTTCTGAAATATTGACTCCTTGCTTTACAACCCCAATGTCTGGGAGGGCGAAACCGATTGTTCTTCAAGTGTTAGCCCTGCAGTCTCTGTTTTTCAAAAGAAAGTCTTTGATGTGTGTTCTCTGTTGTCCTGGTAACCAAGATGTCTGTCTTGTCCTTTCGAGGAATGAATGTGAGCTCATCTATCCTTCCAGACTCCATCTTAAACTTTTAAACTCACAATATTTTAAATATAATCATGGTACAACGTTCAGCATTCATAACACTCTCAACTCCACTTTCCCGCACTATTCCCGTGATTCCCTTAGTGTCCAAAATTTATCGACTTCTGTCTTGTATATACTCAACAAGTAAGCATCAACAGCTCTGTAGGGTAGAAAATTCCAAAGATTTACAACCCTTTGAGTGAAGAAATTTCTCTTCACCTGAGCCCTCCTCATGTAGTGCTCCTCCAGTTCTATATGAGAAAGCATTGAGTCTCCCTTGACCCAAGTTTTCACCCACTACCCAGCCAGAATTTAGTGCGGCCGTTACGAACACAAATCGAGATATTGGGGACCGGAGAACAGCAATGGATGTGTCCTCCTGGAAATCTGATGCCGTGCCATCGGTTCTGGATTTAGTCAAAAGCAGGAAAGCATCAAGGTGACGTTGGCACCCTGACCTGATGCAACTGTCATTTGAATTGCTGAAGTGTTAGTTTCAATATATTTGCATGCAATTGATCACAATTCAATGGGGGCGGTAGGGCTTGGAATTAAGTGGATGACGGGCAACCCTTACATGCCTTCGGATCCTTGGCCTTTGAAAGCAGGTGCTGAGGAGGTCGTGGATAGCACGTTTAGCGAATTGGTCACACCGCAGATTAGGATTGCTGAGGATGAAAGGGAATGGGTGACCAAAAGGCAGAGAAAGAGCAGGAAGGCAGCGCAGGTGTTCCCTGCGGTTTTCTCCCTCCACAACAGGTATACCGTTTTGGATACTGTTGAGGGAGATGGCTCACCAGGGTAAGGCAGCAGTAGCCAGGTTCATGGCACCGTGGCTGGCTCTGCTGTTCGGAAGGGCGGGAAAAAGAGTGGAAGGGCTATTGTCATCGGGGATTCGATTGTAAGGGGGGTAGATAGGCGGTTCTGTGGTCGAAAACGAGACTCCCGAATGGTATGTTGCCTCCCAGGTGCACGGGTCAGGGATGTCTCAGATCGGCTGCAGAACATTCTGAAAGGGGAGGGTGAACAGCCAGTTGTCGTTGTGCACATAGGCACCAATGATATAGGTAAAAAACGGGATGAGGTCCTACAAGCAGAATTTAGGGAGTTAGGATCCAAGTTAAAATGTAGGACCTCAGAGGTAGTAATCTCAGGATTGCTACCAGTGCCACGTGATAGTCAGAGTAGAAATGAAAGAATAGTCAGGATGAATGCGTGGCTTGAGAGATGGTGCAGGAGGGAGGGGTTCAGATTTTTGGGACATTGGGACCGGTTCTGGGGGAGGTGGGACGATTACAAATTGGACGGTCTACACCTGGGCCAGACTGGAACCAATGTCCTTGGGGGTGCTTTTGCTAACGCTGTTGGGGAGGGTTTAAACTAATGTGGCAGGGGGATGGGAACCAAATGAGGTCAGTGGACAGTAAGGAGGTAGTAACTAAAGCCTGTAAGGAACTAGATAATGAAGTCAGCGTGACTAAGGGAAAGAGTAGACAGGGAGCAGATGATGAACGCAAAGGGACTGGTGGTCTGAGGTGCATTTGTCTTAATGCAAGAAGTGTAGTAGGTAAGGCAGATGAACTTAGGGCCTGGATTAGTAACTGGGAGTATGATGTTATTGCTATTACTGAGACTTGGTTGAGGGAAGGGCATGATTGGCAACTAAACATCCCAGGATATCGATGCTTCCGGCGGGATAGAGAGGGAGGTAAAAGGGGTGGAGGAGTTGCATTACTGGTCAAAGAGGATATCACAGCTGTGCTGAAGGAGGGCACTATGGAGGACTCGAGCAGTGAGGCAATATGGGCAGAACTCAGAAATAGGAAGGGTGCGGTAACAATGTTGGGGCTGTACTACAGGCCTCCCAACAGCGAGCGTGAGATAGAGGTACAAATATGTAAACAGATTATGGAAAGATGTAGGAGCAACAGGGTGGTGGTGATAGGAGATTTTATTTTTCCCAACATTGACTGGGATTCACTTAGTGTTGGAGGTCTAGATGGAGCAGAATTTGTAAGGAGCATCCAGGAGGGTTTTCCAGAGCAGTATGTAAATAGTCCAACTCGGGAAGGGGCCATACTGGATCTGGTGTTGGGGAATGAGCCCGGCCAGGTGGTTGAAGTTTCAGTAGGGGACTACTTTGGGAATAGTGATCACAATTCCGTAAGTTTTAGAATACTCATGGACAAAGACGAGAGTGGTCCCAAAGGAAGAGTGCTAAATTGGGGGAAGGCCAACTATACCAAAATTCGGCAGGAGCTGTGGAATGTAGATTGGGAGCAGCTGTTTGAAGGTAAATCCACATTTGATATGTGGGAGGCTTTTAAAGAGAGGTTGATTAGCGTGCAGGAGAGACATGTTCCTGTGAAAATGAAGGATAGAAATGGCAAGATTAGGGAACCATGGATGACAGGTGAAATTGTGAGACTAGCTAAGAGGAAAAAGGAAGCATACATAAGGTCTAGGCGGCTGAAGAAAGACGAAGCTTTGAAAGAATATCGGGAATGTAGGACCAATCTGAAACGAGGAATTAAGAGGGCTAAAAGGGGTCATGAAATATCTTTAGCAAACAGGGTTAAGGAAAATCCCAAAGCCTTTTATTCATATATAAGGAGCAAGAGGGTAACTAGAGAAAGGATTGGCCCACTCAAGGACAAAGGAGGAAAGTTATGCGTGGAGTCAGGGAAAATGGGTGAGATTCTAAACGAGTACTTTGCATCGGTATTCACCGAGGAGAGGGACATGACGGATGTTGAGGTTAGGGACAGGTGTTTGATTACTCGAGGTCAAGTCGGCATAAGGAGGGAGGAAGTGTTGGGTATTCTAAAAGGCATTAAGGTGGACAAGTCCCCAGGTCCGGATGGGATCTATCCCAAGTTACTGTGGGAAGCGAAAGTGGAAATAGCTGGGGCCTTAACAGATATCTTTGCAGCATCCTTAAACACGGGTGAGGTCCCGGAGGACTGGAGAATTGCTAATGTTGTCCCCTTGTTTACGAAGGGTAGCAGGGAAAATCCAGGTAATTATAGACCGGTGAGCCTGACGTCAGTGGTAGGGAAGCTGCTGGAGAAGATACTGAGGGATAGGATCTATTCCCATTTGGAAGAAAATGGGCTTATCAGTGATAGGCAACATGGTTTTGTGCAGGGAAGGTCATGTCTTACCAACTTAATAGAATTCTTTGAGGAAGTGACAAAGTTGATTGATGAGGGAAGGGCTGTAGATGTCATATACATGGACTTCAGTAAGGCGTTTGATAAGGTTCCCCATGGTCGGCTGATGGAGAAAGTGAAGTTGCATGGGGTCCAGGGTGCACTAGCTAGATGGATAAAGAACTGGCTGGGCAACAGGAGACAGAGAGTAGCAGTGGAAGGGAGTTTCTCAAAATGGAGACGTGTGACCAGTGGTGTTCCACAGGGATCCGTGCTGGGACCACTGTTGTTTGTGATATACATAAATGATTTGGAGGAAAGTATAGGTGGTCTGATTAGCAAGTTTGCAGATGACACTAAGATTGGTGGAGTAGCAGATAGTGAAGGGGACTGTCAGAGAATACAGCAGAATTTAAATAGATTGGAGAGTTGGGCAGAGAAATGGCAGATGGAGTTCAATCAGGGCAAATGCGAGGTGATGCATTTTGGAAGATCCAATTCAAGAGTGAATTATACAGTAAATGGAAAAGTCCTGGGGAAAATTGATGTACAGAGAGATTTGGGTGTTCAGGTCCATTGTTCCCTGAAGGTGGCAACGCAGGTCAATAGAGTGGTCAAGAAGGCATACGGCATGCTTTCCTTCATCGGACGGGGTATTGAGTACAAGGGTTGGCAGGTCATGTTACAGTTGGTTTCGGCCACATTTGGAATACTGCGTGCAGTTCTGGTCGCCACATTACCAAGAGGATGTAGATGCTTTGGAGAGGGTGCAGAGGAGGTTCACCAGGATGTTGCCTGGTATGGAGGGCGCTAGCTCTGAAGAGAGGTTGAGCTGATTAGGATTATTTTCATTAGAAAGACGGAGGTTGAGGGGGGACCTGATTGAGGTGTCCAAAATCATGAGAGGTATAGACAGGGTGGATAGCAAGAAGCTTTTTCCCAGAGTGGGGGATTCAATTACTAGGGGTCACGAGTTCAAAGTGAGAGGGGAAAAGTTTAGGGGGGATATGCGTGGAAAGCTCTTTACGCAGAGGGTGGTGGGTGCCTGGAACGTGTTGCCAGCGGAGGTGGTAGATGCGGGCATGATAGCGTCTTTTAAGATGTATCTAGACAGATACATGAATGGGCAGGAAGCAAAGAGATACAGACCCTTAGAAAATAGGCGACATGTTGAGATAGAGGATCTGGATCGGCGCAGGCTTGGAGGGCTGAAGGGCCTGTTCCTGTGCTGTAATTTTCTTTGTTCTTTGTTCTTGACACCAAGGCGAGTCCTCAGTGCCATGATGGGAAGACAGCCATGAACAGTACTGGACAGGGGAAGAGGAGGGAGCAGAGGCCATTGTTGGGCCTGCAGTGCTGTGCATTCTACACAGGTGGGCATGGTCTCGGGGGGTCAGCACGGGTGGCAATATAACAGGGTGAAAGGGTCAGATGGCCAGACAGCTGTGGGAAAGGGTTGGCTATCAGCAAGGGTGGGCACTGAGGGTCATCAGCATGTCAGCTGAGAGGAGCAACAAAGGCAAAGATCCTGGGGCAACTCTGTCTCTGTAATGACAGGGTTCTCGAGGCCGACTGATCCCCTGCCATGGGTCTCATACTCCCTGTCTTTGTGGACCCTGTGGCACGATCTAGCGCCTCCGATGGAAGGAGGGCCATGAGGCAATGTACTGTATCATACTTCTCTGCTTCCAGCCACTCTGTTTCCCTCTCAGAGTCAAAGTAATAAAAACTTACCTAAAAGTATTCAGACTGTGGCCTCCTTTCTGTTGGTGTGCTATGCCTGGTGCCCAGGTGACACATGTGCTCTGGCATCTCAGAGGTACTTACCAAAGGTGGACTGAGCCTAGACTGGCAGGCCGCTATGGGAGAAGGGTGAAGTCAGCATCTCACAATTAAGGCATGAAGGAATGAGCATTTTCCATCATGAATGTTAACTTCAAAAGCAAATAAACCTTACAGCAGGAAACAAATGGAAAATTGCAAGAACCTGTGTAAATCCATGTTTGTCCAGGTGGTTTCCTTCATATGTTTTCGAGTGCTTCTATGTGGTTTGGCCCCTGTGCAGGCAGCTGGGCTGAAGGCAGGCTGCTGATCATTCTGCGCCTTGGCCTGGGAGGACTTCGGCGGGCAGCATCTGGCTGCCTGAAGCCCGGACAGTGTAGGACTCTCCTCAGGCATCGCAGCTACTGGAGCTGGGCTCATTGGCGGACGGCCCACACACACAGCTGCCTGAGGGGAGCCGAGCCCACAGACATGGAAGTCAGCCTTTCCTCCAGCCTTTCAAGACTGAATTCCACCTCCCTGTTGGTCAGAGCAGGACGAGGAGCTGGAGAAGACTCCAGAGGCCTGGTCCTTTTCTCACTTTGCCACTGCTGCATTGAGCTCATGGCCAAGGCAATGGTGTACAGGTCTGTGCGCATCTGTATGATCTGGCTCTCCATGAAGTTCACCAACCTCTTGATAGAAGAAGCCATATGCCCACATGCCTGAGACATGATAGCAGCCATGGCATGGATGGGCTCCTCCATTATCTGCTCATGGCTGTGCATGGCCTCCTGTAGCTCTGCTGGATGTTGTCTTACCCCTCTCTGCAACTCCAGCATGCCCAGTGCTGTTGACACCAGAGTCTCATTATCAGCCTGGGGCTCAGCATGGGCCTGACCACCCACAATCCTCCGACTATCAGAGACCTCGGCTGTCTCAGCCTCAGGCAGCTGCTTGGGCATGTGTGTGGTCCTCTCAGCAGCTTGTGACCCTGATTCTAAAGCCGAGCACAAACCCACCGAAGCGAAAGTATCTGTGCTGGTGGAAGGTGCAGGGGGGTCACAGGATGGTGCATCCTCTGACTGCACATCCTCAGAGGTTGACTGCTGTCCCCCTTTGGTTTGAGTGTCCTGTAGATGCCAACCTGCAGGAGATGAACACAAACAGGCATGGGTTAGACATTGCGGATCTTGTGATATCCATGTGTTAAGTTGGTCTCCAGAAGTGTGCTGGATGTTGATGGAAGACAATTCTCACTCTCTTGCGTGGAAACTCCAGTCTCACCATCCGCAGTCGAGCATCCTCCGTCAATTCCAGTGCTTCATTCTCAGCTGCTGAGAGAGGCCATATGCCAGCAATTCCTCCGCTAGTCCGTGAGGTCTTCCTGTCGTTAAGGGGACCACTTGTCCCACAAGTGGAAAGCGGGAGATAGTCATACTTCGCAGGAAGAGCTGCAGGACAGGTATGCTGGAGAAAGCCCCCATCCCCTGCTGGGCTTTCCTCTATAGCTCATCCCCACGTCAGCTCTCAGTGGAGGTAAAGGGGGTGAGCTGTGAAAGACGGTGGCCTTTAGCCGAGATGCCACCATGCATCTGGCAGGATGTGTTGATGCCTAGCCCCCTTTTCCGGTGCTTCCCTCCACATGTTGTACAGCCTCCCGCGTAGCCACATGGAATCCCCAAAACGGAAAGTGGTTTGTGGCACTCACCTTGGCAGACCAAACAAAATCATTGACTCTCTTCCGGCACTGGGTCCATGTTCGGGGGAGGGGGAGGGTGAGGGTGACCCCACGGCTGCTGATTCCTCTGTGATTTTCATCCAGGCTTGTTTGGTTTAGGCGAGAGGACATCTTCTTGCCTGCGTTGGAGAAGAGAACCTCCTACCTTTCCCTTGCAGCCTGGTGGAGAATCTTCAGGGAAGATCCGCTAAACCGTGGGGCCACCCGCTGTCTTGCTTAAGCCATCCTGTAGTTTCCTTGACAGAGAGGTGGGGGGTCCAAGAGTAACTCCAGCACCAGTCTCAACCACAAACAACGAAAGACTCAAAGGCAGCAATACAAGCAGGGCTGGCAGAGCTTTAGATATGGCACTAGCCCTGCTCCACAGTCTTCCGATGCCACATTCGGAGACTCGAATTATACCAACCCCCCCGTCATGTGATTGGCCGGGCCCTGTAGCTCCATCATTATAATTGGCTGCCCACCATGTGATTGTGGTGGGTCGGCCACACATGTGACGAGTGGTGACGGCATCCCTTTCAGATCCCTACTGAGAAGCTGCAATGTGAACATTAATTCCAGCCACCCCTCAGTTCGCAAATCAATCCTTCGCTGCTTACCCGACTGCCAGAACCAATCCCATGTTTCCCACTCCCATCGTCTGGCCAGGCAGTGGATCTTTCTGGGCTCGGGCGGAAGTCTGGCAAAGCTTTATAGAAGTGAGGCCTGGGAGTTAAAATGGACCAGGCCTCAAATTCTGTCTTGTTACTGGGTTTCCTGCCACTTCAGGCCATTCCTCTGCATGGTTAAAACCGGGGCTGTTGCTTGTTTGCAGCATTTTCTGTGTTTCACTTTATTAAAATAGTCATAAAATAGTTATAGTTTTCTGATCGAACAGCCGATTTTTAATCCAGGTTAAAAAAAGATTTTTGCTTCCACTAAAGAAATGAACCTGCCCCGAATCACTGCAGCTAACCCCTCGTAGACTTGGTCTCAAGTGGCAAGCCTTGTTACACAGAAAGGCCATCCACTAATCTGTTTCAAGTTCGCTCTCTTATGCTGGTAATTTTATCAGATTCTGAGTTCCTGCTGTCAGACAACCAGCTAATTGCTTCAGCTAGAAGGTCCACAGAGCATTCCTAAAGCCCCAGGTATGTCATTGCTTTATGTAGAAACTCAATAAAAGTAGAATTTGGTTAGAACCGGGTCATTACATTCTTGTATGAGCTGCTCTGCACCACGATACAGTCCCATTGGTAAGTTAAAGGGTGTTGCAGCTTTTCGTACAAGGGAAGATATCTGCGTAAAAATGTTTACAATTGCTGAATATGATACTGTGATCATATTAAACTTCAACGTGACAAACATTCCTGAGTATGCTAATATTAGACTTAATTAATCCAATAATACTTGTTGACTAAAGCTATGTATACCATTTTTACCAGACACTTGGCATGTTTTAGAATTCAGGCCTACAGCTAAAACAAAAACAAAAAGCAAAACACTGGATGCTGGACATCTGAAATAAATACTGGAAATACTGGAAATACTCAGCAGGTCTGGCAGCATCTGTGGAGAGAGAAGCAGAGTTAACATTTCAGGTCAGTGATCTCTCAGTTTCCAGCATTTTCTGTTTTTATGTCTGTAAACAGGAACATAGGAGCAGGAGTAGGACATTCATGTGGAGTTCAGCTATCCTGTATCAAAAATTATCAGTGATATGTGTTTTATCTGGTAGAAATACCTTTTGAAAAATGGACGAGACCAAAGGTAATTAGTTCTGATGAAAAGTCACAGATTACTGTTTATGAGCAGTTCTGATAGACTGAATAAGGAGAAATTGTTTCCAGTGGCATGAGGGTCACGAACCAAAGGGAGCAGTTTTAAAATAATTAGCAAAAGAACCAGAGGGGAGATGAGGAGAATTTTGTTTTTACACAGTGAGTTATTGTGATCTGGAATGCACTGGGGTAGTGGAAGAAGCTTCAATAATAAGGCTTTGTACTGCCTGCAGAATTCTGACTGATGTCCGCAGATGGACTGAATGAATACTGGATGTGATGAAGGTCGACTGCCCTTAATTCACAGTCAGGTGAAAACTACGGAGAAATAGGGCATGACCAGAGTCGCTGGGATCAATCAATCTAACTTGGTTTCATGTAATGCTAGAAAATTTAACGGTGCATCTTAACCAAAGCAGAGTAACCTTCTGTTCTATTTTCCCTCTGCAAAAGCTTCGCTTTTCACGGCTGCTTGCTGCTTCACGGTCAGTGCAACATTTCTGTGTCTCAAATCCAGGCTGCCTTTACTTTTAACAAAAATCCTGATTCTAGCATCTGGAAACTAACTCCCTTCCCCGCCCGCCACCACCCGCCCCCCCACCCCCCACCCTGCCGCCACTCTTTTGTCTGGGAACAGAGTCCACCAACCTAACTTGGCAATGACCCCCTGTGAACTCAAATGAAGATGATGATTACAGCAGAAATGAGTGTGGATGATCACTGCAACATCACATTATTTGTCATTATCTTCGTGATACTGGTGCAGATGCCCGGCAGGAAATGACATTGAATTTCACAGCACAGAAACAGGTCATTGTGTCCGACTGCTCCATGCTGGTGCTTATGCTCTAAACCAACCTCCTCCCACCTTAATAAAAGCAAAATACTGCAGATGCTGGAAATCTGAAATAAAAACAAGAAATGCTGCAAATACTCAGCAGGTCAGGCAGTATCTGTGGAGAGAGAAGCCGAGTTAATGTTTCAGGTCAGTGACCCTTCATCAGAACTGGCAGAGCCAGAAATGTAATAGGTTTTAAGCAAGTATAGCAGGAGTGGGGCAAGAGATAATGAAAGAGAAGGTGCTGATAGGACAAGGTCACAGAGAATAACTAACCAGAAGGTCATGGAGTAAAGGCAAACGGTATGTTAATGGTGTGCTGAAAGACAAAGCATTAGTACAGAGAGGGTGTTAATTGACAGAAAACTGAACAGCCTGGCCCCAAGGACATACATGAAAAAAACAATGGGTAGGCACAGTAGAAACAAACTAAACAAACTAAAATAAAATAAATACATAAAAAAGAAAAAAGAAAACATAGCTAAAAAATAAAAATAAAAAGGGGGCTCATCTTGCTCTGAAATTATTGAACTCAATGTTCAGTCCGGCAGGCTGTTTTTACTCCTCCCACCTTACTACATCTCACCCAATCAACAGCTCCTTCTATTCCTTTGTCCCTCATGTGTTTATCTAGCTTCCCTTTAAATGCATCTATGATATTCACCTCAATTACTCCCTGTGGTAGTGAGTTCTGGGCAGAGAAATTCCTCCTGAATTCCCTATTGGATTTGTCCATGCCTATCTTTTGGGCCTCCTTATCTCGAGAGACAATGGATACGCGCCTGGAGGTGGTCAGTGGTTTGTGAAGCAGCGCCTGGAGTGGCTATAAAGGCCAATTCTAGAGTGACAGGCTCTTCCACAGGTGCTGCAGAGAAATTTGTTTGTTGGGGCTGTTGCACAGTTGGCTCTCCCCTTGCGCCTCTGTCTTTTTTTCCTGCCAACTACAAAGTCTCTTCGACTCGCCACATTTTAGCCCTGTCTTTATGGCTGCCCGCCATGACAATATGAAAGGCACAATTCAACATGGTGGCTCCTCATCAGAGCCCTTTCCTATCCTGAGTGGGGTGAAACAGGGCTGTGTTCTCGCACCCACACTTTTTGGGATTTTCTTCTCCCTGCTGCTTTCACATACGTTCAAGTCCTCTGAAGAAGGAATTTTCCTCCACACAAGATCAGGGGGCAGGTTGTTCAACCTTGCCCATCTAAGAGCGAAGTACAAAGTACGGAAAGTCCTCATCAGGGAACTCCTCTTTGCTGACGATGCTGCTTTAACATCTCACACTGAAGAGTGCCTGCAGAGTCTCATCGACAGGTTTGCAGCTGCCTGCAATGAATTTGGCCTAACCATCAGCCTCAAGAAAATGAACATCATGGGGCAGGACGTCAGAAATGCTCCATCCATCAATATTGGCGACCACGCTCTGGAAGTGGTTCAAGAGTTCACCTACCTAGGCTCAACTATCACCAGTAACCTGTCTCTAGATGCAGAAATCAACAAGCGCATGGGTAAGGCTTCCACTGCTATGTCCAGACTGGCCAAGAGAGTGTGGGAAAATGGTGCACTGACACGGAACACAAAAGTCCGAGTGTATCAGGCCTGTGTCCTCAGTACCTTGCTCTATGGCAGCGAGGCCTGGACAACGTATGCCAGCCAAGAGCGACGTCTCAATTCATTCCATCTTCGCTGCCTCCGGAGAATACTTGGCATCAGGTGGCAGGACCGTATCTCCAACACAGAAGTCCTCGAAGCGGCCAACATCCCCAGCTTGTACACACTACTGAGTCAGCGGCGCTTGAGATGGCTTGGCCATGTGAGCCGCATGGAAGATGGCAGGATCCCCAAAGACACATTGTACAGCGAGCTCGCCACTGGTATCAGACCCACCGGCCGTCCATGTCTCCGCTTTAAAGACGTCTGCAAACGCGACCTGCCTATCTTATATTTATTATCCTCTTGTTTTGGACTTTCCACAAATGGAAACATTTTTTCCATGCCTATGAAGCCACTTTACAAAGATCATGCAGCATATTCTTTATCCTGAGAGTGGTGAGAATTTGGAACTCACTGTTGTGGTACACCTTTAAGAGCTGTGGTTATGATATCGTGCACAGCAATATAAGAGCTGTGATGTAACACACCCATGTGACTTCTGGTGTGAGGGCAGTCTGAAAAAAGTACCTGTTCAGTCTGTGTTTGCATGCAGAACCATCCTAAATTAAAAAAACCCTATGTTATTGCATTACAGATCCCGTCTTGAGTGGTCAGTGCCTTCTACGTAGTAGTCACTAACACAGAGGTTAAGAAAACACAATATGGTGGCAGCAGTGGGATTTTCAACATCTCATCTTTTTGAGTACTCTTGCACACCTTTGCAGGAGTGCTAGCCACAGCCATTTCCAACTCTATGGAACTTCAAGGCTTCTATAATGATTCCATTGCTTCATGCAACAGCAGCAGTGTAGGCATCTGGGTAAGCTAGTGTGCACTTGGGGCTTTGAGGTCGAGCAGTTACAGACTCCAGTTAGACTCAATGTCCATGGAGATTCTGAGGGTCAGATTTCTCATGCGAGCAGCAACTAGGGAAGGTCTGAATGTGCAGGACACTGCACAGATAAAATGGACCACCAATTGAGAGGCATGTATGAAATGGATTAGCGCCATAGAATGGTGGGCTACTGGGTCGAGCGCAAAAATGGGCCAGTTGTAATATTAATAGCGCCGTTACCAGACAGTGAACCAGGGAAAGGGTGAGATTTAAGGCACGGAATGGAGGAAAAATCGCCATTGCTCCTTCAGGTCTTTGACGTTTTTAGTGACAAAACCAACCTTAGTGGATGGGGCCAAGTCAAAAGCGTGCGAATTGGGCGACAGCACCACACCCTCCAAGTGAAACTGCAGGCAGTTACTGGTGCAGAATCTCTGTCCATTTGTACAGCAGAAGATATCTTTTAACTTCACCCAGATTAACAGCAGTGACTCATTACAAGGATGACAGTGTGGTTTCCTACCATCAACTGGAAAATATCTTGATCTATTGTCAGAATTTCAGCTCTTCACCACAGAGTTGAGCTATGTTTTGTCAACTTAACAGTCATGGAGCCAGAGAAGCAGGCAGTGAAAATATGCATTGCCAATGGCAATGAATGCTTACATCGCCTTGACACTTCTGATCTCACCGAAGAAGAGCAGAAGGATCCTGTGAAAATCTGATCCACATTCGAGGATTAACTTCATGTCAGACTCAATTTTTGGGTCCCTCGGCCTGAGGTCAAGACCTTTTGACCACAAGGTATAGTTGTGGCAAATAACATCAATATGAGAAGCTGGATAAGAGCATGACGGAGACAGGAATGCTGTTGAGGTTAGATGAAGGAAGGAGGGAGGAGGCTAGTGTGGTGTTTAGATGCTGATGTGGACCAATTGAACCGCACAGCCAGTTTCAATGATGTAAAACTCTATGTAATTCTGTTCCGTGTACCTCATTAATATGTCATGCGAAAGGACTAATTAATAATCTTGTTGTAAAAGAACCTTTAGGGATGAGTGAGCATAATATGGGTGACACAGTGGTGCAGTGGTTAGCACTGCAGCCTCACCGCTCCAGCAACCCGGGTTCAATTCTGGGTACTGCCTGTGCGGAGTTTGCAAATTCTCCCTGTGAACTGCGTGGGTTTTCGTCGGGTGCTCCAGTTTCGTCCCACAGCCAAAGACTTGCAGGTTGATAGGTAAATTAGCCATTATAAGTTGCCCCTAGTATAGGTAGGTGGTAAGGGAAGGTGGGGATGTGGTAGGAATATGGGATTAGTGTAGGGTTAGTATAAATGGGTGGTTGATGGTGGGCCGAAGGGCCTGTTTCAGTGCTGTATCTCTAAATAAAATATGATAGAATTTTACATCATGTGTGAAAATGAGGCAGTTCAATCTGAAGCCAGGGTGTTAAATTTGAACAAAGGAAAGTATGAAAATATTAGGGCCAAATTAGCTGAGGAGGATTGGGAAAATACATTAAAAGGTATGACAGTGTATAGACAATGGATAGTCTTCAAAGAATTATTACATAGTTTACTGCAACTATACATTCCTTCAAGGCACAAAAACCCAAAAAATAAAGGCAGTCAAATGTCGCTAACAAAGTAAGTTAAGGATTGTATAAGATGAAAAGAAAAGGCCTATAAAGTTGCCAGAAATAGTAATAAACCTGAAAATTGGGAGGATTTTAGAAAACAACAAAAGAGGACCAAGAAACTGATAAAGAAAGGGAGAATTGAATATGAATGTAAGCTAGCAAAAAACATAAAAACGGACTAAAAGCTTCTATAAGTAGGTAAAAAGGCAAAGATTGGCTAAGACAAATGTGGGTCCACTATAGGCAGAGTCAGGAGAATTTATAATGGGGAATAGAGAAATGGCAGAGAAGCTAAATGATTACTTTGTGTCTGTCTTCACTGTGGAAGATACAAGAAATCTCCCAGAATTAGAGATCCAAGGGACTAAGGAGAATGAGGAATTGAAGGAAATTAGTATTAGCAAGAAGGTTGCTTTGGAGAAATTAATGGGGCTGAAGGTTGTTAAGTCCCCAGGACCTGATATTCTACATCCCAGAGTGTTGAAAAAGGTAGCTATCGAGATAATGGATGCATTAGTGATCATCTTCCAAAATTCTATTGATTCTAGAACGTTTCCTGCAGATTACAAGGTCGCAAATGTCACCCCACTATTTAAGAAGGGAGGGAGAGAGAAAACAGGCAACTACAAACCTGTTAGCCTTACATCAGTAGTAGGGAAAATGTTAGAATCTATTCTAAAGGATGTGATAAATGGACACTTTGATAATAATGATCTGATTGGGCATAGTCAACATGGATTTATGAATGGGAAATCATATTTGACAAACCTGTTGGAGTTTTCTGAGGATGTTACTAACAGAATTGATAAAGGGGATGTAGTATTCTTGGATTTTCAGAAGGCATTTAATAAAGTCCCCCACAGGAAGTTGGCTAGCAAAATTAATTGGTTAACAGGCAGAAAACAGAAAGTAGGAATAAACGGGTCATTCTCACATTGGCAGGTTGTAACTAGTGGGGTACCACAAGTATCAGTACGTGTGCCCCAGCTATTCACAATATATATTAATGATTTGGATGTGGGGACCAATGTAATATTTCCAAGTTTGTGGATGACACAAAACTAGGTGGGAATGTGTGTTGTGAGAAAGATGCAAAGCGGCTTCAGGAGATTTGGACAGACTTAGTGAGAGGGCAAGAACTGTGAAGAGTGGCAGATGGAATGTAATGTGGAAAATAATGTGAGGTTATCCAGTTTGGTAGGAGGAATAGATGTGCAGAGTATTTCTTAAATGGCAAGAGATTAGAAAGTATAGATGTACAAAGGGACTTGGGTGTCCTTGTCAATAAGTCACTGAAAGCTAACATGCTGGTGCAGCAAGCAATTAAGAAGGCGAATGGTATGTTAGCCTTTATTGCAAGAGGATTTGAGTCCAGGAGTAGTGAGGTCTTGCTTCAATTGTATAGAAATTTGGTTAGACCACACCTGGAGTACTGTGTGCAGTTTTGGTCCCCTTACCTTCGGAAGGACATTATTGCCAAAGAGGGAGTGCAATGAAGGTTCCCGGGATGGCGGGGCTGTCCTATGAAAAGAGATTGGGGAAACTGGGCCTGTATTCTCTGGAGTTTTGAAGAATGAGAGGTGATCTCATTGAAGCTCACAAAATACTTAAAGGGATAGACAGGGTAGATGCAGGTAAGATGTTTCCCCTGGTTGGGGAGTCTAGAACCAGGGGACAAAATTTCAAAATAAGGCAGAAGCCACTTAGGCCAAAGATGAGGAGAAATTTATTTTCTCAGAGGGTTGTGAATCTTTGGAATTCTCTACCCCAGAGGGCTGTGGAAGCTCAACCATTGAGTATGTTTAGAGATTGACATTTCTAAATACCAATGACATAAGGAGATATGAGGATGGCGTGGGGAAAAGGCATTGAAGTGGATGATCAGCCATGATCGTATTGAATGGCAGAGCAGCCTTGATGGGCTGAATGGCCTACTCCTGCTCCTATGTCCCTATGTTCCTATTATTGTATTTACAGAGTCGAGAGGCTCTATGGCCTACTCCTGCTCCTCTTTCGTCTTCCCCTCACCTCTTATACTGCCATTCCTCCAGAACTTATCCAAATAAAAAGCAACTCTTTCCTGCACAGCTGTTATACTCAAGATTGCACTGCTGTTTTGTCTTCCCTGCTGAGCCATGGAATGTGAGAATAGACTACAGATGGAGCAGTCATTAGCTCTGCACCACACTATGTGACATTAAATTCTTCCTTTGTGCACACTGATCTTAATTATTCATACTTAATTAGAGCCATGTATGAATTCAGTCATGCTGCACTTTTTGCAGTGATAACCTTTTGACACAATGCAAATCTAATTCCATTGTTGTTTGCAAGGCACATATAACGTTGGTAGCCGAATCAAAGTTAAGTTAATTAAAGTACGACTGCTGCTATCTTTTGATCTGCTGCTGAACCCTGTCAGATCTCCGCTCCATCGAGTATATTTTTTTGGAATAATAGTCAAAGAATCATAGAGTCATAGAGTTAGAGTCATAATGGCACAGAAGGAGGCCATTTGGCCCATCGAGTCCTTGTCAGCTCTCCGCAGAGCAATCCAATCAGTCCCACTCCTCTGCTTTATCCCTGTAGCTGTGTAACTTTATTTCCCTCAAGTGCCCATCTAATTTCCTTTTGAAATCGTTCATCGTCTCCACTTCCATCACTCTCACAGGCAGCAAGTTCCAGGTCATTACCAGTCACTGCGTAAAAATGTCCTTTCACACATCCCCCCTTATCTCTCCCAAAATGTTAAATCTGTGTCCCCAAGTCCTTGCACCATCAGCTAATGGGAACAGCTTTTCTTTGTCTACCCTATCCAAACCTGTCATAAATTTGGACACCTCTATCAAATCTCCCCTCAATCTCCTTTGCTCCAAGGAGAACAACCCCAGCTTCTCCAACCTAACCTTGTAGCTAAAGTCCCTCATCCCTGGAACCATTCTGGTAAATCTCCTCTGCATCCTCTCAAGGACCCTCACATGAAGGACGGTGGAAAATGGTACAATAATAATCAAAGTCACAATCTCTGATAATATTACCGATATGAATATTTGTTTCTCCATTAAATTGGGTCTTCCTTTTTCTCAGTGTTAGTTAAGGCTCTGTAACCTATTCAAGTACAAACCATATTGTCTGCAGTTTCAGCACCTCCCAGTTCCTGTCTATTGTAAAGAAAGACTTGCATTAATATAGTGCGCTGGATTTGATGTGCATCCCCCTGCCCGAGATGGGGTCAAAGGTGGGGGGGCCCATAGAATTGCAACGGGTGGTGAGGGTCCATCACCAAATGATTTTCTCGGGGTTGGATAGGCCAACAACGGCCTTCCCGCCCACAGGCCAAATGAGGCCCTTAAGTGGCCTATTAAAGGCCATTTAAGGGCCTCTACACGCCACTGCTGGGATTTAACCTGCAGCAGGGGAACGTCTGCTGAAGGCCTGCTACCCGACCCGAACCAGACGGAACCCGACGACATGTGTCGGGTTTGGGTCATGTCGGGTTGCACTTCTGGGTCGTCATTCGGGCTCGGGTCGGGCCAGGTCGGGCCGGACACACTCTATCACAGGTAAGTGGCTCCACTGTTAATGTAATTTTTTTGACGAGAAAAGTGTTTTTTTTTACAGTTATTTTAAGCTTGTGCAGATCAGCAACAAAGTGAAAAACGGAAGGTAGGCTAACTGATGGTCGGGTCGGGCGCGGGAAAAAATGGAAGAACTCGGGCCGGGTCGGGCTTGGAATGAATGTGGTTCTGTCGGGCTCGGGTTGGGTTTTTTTTGCAGACCCAAGCAGGCCTTTAGCCTCTGCCACACGGGAGGGCACCTTGTACAAAGAGGCACCCTCCCTGACAGCTTGAAGGGGGGTGTTCCTCCTCCGTGGGCAATCTGTGCCCTACGGAGTACCCTCACTGGCAAAGCCTCCACCGCCTTGGACCTCCCCTCCCCTTGACTTCGTGCCCACCCTCCCACCCCATCTCACTGGGGCCTCTGGCCTGCCCCTAGCAAACCCATCACACTTACCTGAGGTCTGGGTTTCCAGCACTGGGCCTGGATCCAAGATATATGTAGTAGCTGCAGTGGCCACTGCTCCCAGTGGTGTTGCTGATACTGCTGAGCTGTCAGCCCTGTGATTGGCCGGCAGTTCCTGGAGGCAGGGTCCCCGTCTTTAAAGGGATGGAGACCCTGGCACCGGAAACTTCGCCTCTGGAAAAACAGTGGATTGTGCCGGGGGTGAGGGGTGTGGGGGGAGCGGGGGGCTGCGTGAAAAGGCTGAGGAGGGGTGCCTCCCACCTTTTTGAGCTGGCACCAGGAGCCCTGTCGCCTTCACAAGATCTGGCCCAGTGCCTTTCCTGATCTCAGAACATCCCAAATTGCTTTACAGTCAATTAAGTACTTTTCTGAAACCACCAATTTATGCACAGCAAGATCCCAAACAGCAATGATAATGACCAGATAATCTGCTTTTTGTGGAGTTGTTTGAGGAATATTGGCCAGGACACCAGGAGATCTCCCCTGCTCTTCTTCGAAATACCTTCATGAGATCTTTTAGGTCCACCAGAGAAGGCAGACTTGACCTTGGTTTAAACGTCTCATCCAAAAGTTGGCACCTCTGACAGTGCAGCACTCATTCAGTGTTGGGGGCTGAGTGTCAAGGCCCCGGAGTCAACTTTGAGCCCATAACCACGAACCCCAAGGCAAGAGTACTATCCACTGAGTCACATCTCACACTGTTATTATCATTGAGTCAGACTGCAAAGCTACAATATCTTACACAGTACATTCAGAAGCCTCTCCTGCTGCTGTTACAGAGGATCTCCCCATGTCTGTGCAAGATTGCAAGATACTTCCTTTTGTATTTTGGAGGAGATACCCAGGGAGGATTTAATTCTGCAAAGTGTTATTACAGATTTTATATGAGAACAGTGGCCGTAGGAACCTTCTGAACCTATGCAATCCAACAACATCTTGTATGTATATAGTGCCTTTACCATAGTAAAATGTCCCAAGGTGCTTCACAGCAGCATAATCAAACAACATTTGACATCGAGCCACATGAGGAGATATGAGAACAGATGGTCAAAAACTCAGTCAAATTGGTAGGATTTAAAGGAAGAGAGAGAGATAGAGAGGCGAAGAGGTTTAGGGAGGGCTCGGGGCTCAGGAAGCTGAAGGCACGGCCAGAAACGGTGGAGTGATTAAAATCAGGGATGCGCAAGAAGCAGAATTGGCATGCTGCAAGGCTGGAGGAGGTTACAGAGACACCTTGGAGGGATTTGATAGCAAGGTGACAGTCTAAAATAAAACTTTAGCTGGACCTCCACCCAACATCTGCCACCATATGTGTTCCATTATGCAATGTCTGGTCTATTTTGCATCTCGCACTTTGGATTGTTCCATCACCATTTTCTTTTCTGAACTCCCTCAGCCTTGTTACAGCTAGCCCCAAGTTCAAAAGTCTCGCCATAGGCTGCTCCACTGTCACATCTTTCTCCAGGCCTTCTCTTAATTCTTTCTTGGAGTCCATTCCCCTGTCCACCCCCACCCTCCTCAGCCCTCTGACACCAAATTAAAAAAATTATAGGGCATTTCATCATGTTAAAGACATTGGGCTTTAAATGCATATTGTCATTAGTGTCATTAACTGTCTTCATATCTTTTTCCATTCCTCTTCCATTTCAGGAAGCTTTTGGTGTAGAGGATGGCGATGTCATGATAAAAATCCTTAAAAAGTTCTAGGGATACAATAGGAAACAATGGATTTCACATTCATAGATTTACATGGAATGCACAGCAGAGATACAGGCCATTCGGCCCAACAGATCCATGTCAGCGTTTCTGCCCCAAACAAGCCTCCTCCCACCCAACTTCATCTAATTCTATCAACACATCCTTCTATTCCTTTCTTCCTCTTCTGCTTATCTAACTTCTCCTGATATGCATCAATATTGCTCACCTCAACTACTCCTTTTGCATGTTCCACATTCTCACCATTCTCACATTGTGGTGTTCCATCAGTAAAAACCACGAGGGGACTATTTTTCCACCTTTAGCACTGCACCAATCCATCTACAGAAAGGTTTAGTAAGGCTTTAAAAAAAAGGTTGATTTTTGCTTGTTAAGATATTGGCCGGAATTTTACGCCACCCCAACGAGACGGATGGCACGGGGGTGGGGGGAGAGGGGGGTGTTGGGGGAAGGGTGGCGTAAAATGGAGGGGAAGGCTCCAGGAGGCTTTCCAGACCCGCTCCCGCCTCCGCCACCCTTTATGTAGGCCGGGGCGGGGTGGGGGGGTGAAAAATGGGCCACCCACCCCAGGCCAATCAAGGCCCTTAAGTGGCCACTTAACAGCCACTTAAGGGCCTTCACCCGCCTCCACATAAATTTTATGCAAGGCAAGCGGGTGTCTATGACCCGAGAGAAGCCGCCTGGCAAAAGGAGGCGGCTGCCAATCGTGCCGGGGGGCCGGGGGCCCTGCTCATCAGGCGCATGGTGCCCGATGGAGGGCAGCCCCCGCTACCCCAACTACCCCCAGCACCCAACACACACCCCCTGACCCCCAACCGACCACCCTTTCCTCGCCAGGTCCCAACCGATTACCTTGTCTTCCGGCTACACGTCTTCTTCTATCTTCGGCTGGGCTGCAGTCCCAGCAGTGGCCACCACTCCCGGTGGCGCTGCTGGGACGAAGAGCTGCCGGCCCGCTGATTGGCCGGCAGCTCATGAGGCGGGACTTCCTGCCTCAAGAGGGTGGAAGTCCCGCCTCAGCACAATTAAAGCCTGGGGACCTGTAAAATACGGAACAGATTCCCAGGCGAGGCGGAAGTGGGTCCGCCACCGACTTTTACGTCGGAGGCCAGCTCCCATCCGCCCACCGTAAAATTCCGGCCATTGTTAAAATAGTTAGGAACGAACTCGTGCAGTATTCCTCAGCATAATTACAGAATTAAAAAGTGAAATATTTACTTCAGGACAGATCAAGAAGGCAACATGAGAATTAGCCATTTCTGCCTCTAGCCTTAGGCTTTCCACCTAGCTCCATATGACAGGTTGAACTCTTCCAGATTAATTTGAAACTGTGTTTTTGGGTGTCGTTAGAAGAAGAGGGCCACAATATTCATCCCAAGTTCAGAGAGGATGAGCCATGAATTAAAATTATAGAAGGTTTAAGCTCTTCAGCTGAGAAATAAGGTGGATAAGTGGAAGCTTCACCGAGGGATAAAAAAAATCTTTCAAGTTTTGGGTAAACTAAGCCAGGAATATATTTTCAAAGCAAATCAAGAAAATAGAGCATACATATAAATTGGTAAAAAGTACATTTAAGTTAGGTATTAAAGACAAAACTTACATTTATATAACACCTATCATGACTTCAGGATGTCCTAAAGCATTTTACAGCCAATTAAATACTTCTGTTGAAGTGATGTCACTGTTGTCATACAGAAAGCACATCAACCAACTTATTCACAGCAAGCTTCCACAAACAGCAATGTGATAATCAGCAGAATCTGTTTTTGTGATGTTGGCTGAGGGATAAATATTGGCCAGGACACTAGGGAGAATTCCTCTGCTCTTCTTTGAAGTATTGACTGTGGAATCTTGGGCCAGATCGTGTCATGCTTTAACATTTCATTCGAAAGATGGATCCTGCGACAATGCAGCACTCCCTCAAATGACCTTTTTCATTCAACTATGGTAAATGTACGGAATGCTTTGACAGGCAAGGTAGTGGAGAGAAAAACATTAGAAAAGTTTTGAATTATTCTTTTGAAAACACAGCCCAGCCTTCTGTGCTGTTCCATTGCACTCTCACAGTGTCTTTCATTGCATAACTGAGCACATATTTGAACAAATTGGATTTTTTCTTCACTACCCCACCTGACATTGGGAGCGTTGGCAGTGGTGACATAGGTACAAAATGAGGCGGTGATGTCTCCCACCACATTCCCACCTGAACCTCAATTTGCCACCTGTCTAACACCCATGGGAATGGTTGCCAGTTGTTACTACTGTCTTTACCAAACCCCAGGAACTGCTATGGGAAAGATGGGAATAGGCCCTTTGGCAATGGGAGTAAGCACCTCATGTCACTGCATAGAACAGGACAGCTTATCAGGGCCTCCGTGTTCCTTCATAATGCTCATGTACATTTAATATTTAGGCTTCCGTCTTGGGTGCAGTCTGAAAAAAAAACAATTCAGGGTTCCTCCTTGAGGCTCTTCTGCTCCCTTTAAGGCCCCGGCCACCTGCCAGAATTGTATACAAAAGCAGAAACAACAACACCTTGCATTCATATTGCACCTTTATGGTAGTAAAACACCCCAAGGTGCTTCACAGAGATCAGCAAGTTTTGGGTTCAAATCCCACTCCAGAGGCCTAAGCACATTTTGTCGAAAGACAGTCCCAGTGCAGTACTGAGGGAGTGCTGCAATGTCGGAGGTGTCATCTTTCAAATGAGATGTCTAAACCGAGGCCCTCTCTGACCTCCCAGATGGATGTAAAAGATTCCATGTCACCATTTTGAAGAAAAGCTGGGAAGATCTTCCAGAGTCCCAGCCATCGTTTATCCATCAACCAACATCACTAAAAACGTTTACCTGGTCAGGCTGCTGTTTGTGGGATCTTGCTTGCACACAAATTGGCTGCTGCATTTCCTACATTACAACAGTGACTTCTTTTCAAAAGTACTTCATTGTTTGCTTTAACATGTCCTGGCATTATGAAAGGCAATATATAAAAATAAGTTATTTCTTTCTAGTTTGAAGGTTTACATTTATTCACTGATTAATACACATATACTGTGCTTCTACTAATAGATAGTCCCTGTCAAAATATCTGAATAATGACATGAATGCTAAGTTGCTTGTTGCCTCTGTGGCATTTGTGGAAACAAGATAAGTTCTCAGCCTTGGTGTACATGGTTCCTTACAGCACTCATGTCAGTCTTTTTGCTTCTGTGATTGTGTGCTTTGAAAATGTGCCTTGTATGCAACTGACAAAATTGATTATTTGTTATTCAATGATCTCTAGCAGGAGTCATATCACACATAGTAACTCAATAAGCCTTCAACAATCTTTAAAAATTGAAATATAAAAGGAACATGAAAAACAGTGTTGGAGAACTTAATCAAATACAGCTTGAAACAACAATTTCAGTTGGCAGATTCTGTAAACCAAATCAACAGTAAAGATGGCCAAGAATACGAGAAAGAGGTGAGTGATAGTACAAGGTTTCTTCTAACAGGTTAAATACCTATTGCCCTTTATGTACTTTTCCTTTATGATATTCTTCCAACAGTGAAGCCATCCTTTGTGCATAGATTTGAATATAAACGTGCTCAGATATATATTGTTACCCTTTTTCTCTGTAGGGTATCAACTGACGTGACAAAGATACACTAAACCCAAAGTGTCGTATAACTTCACTTTATTAATGCTAAATTCTCTTAAAGCATACAAATGCTTACCAACAGTTTATTTAGACACCAAATAAGTACAAGTCTCACTTCTCGTACAAGATACTACCTGTCAACAGAGAGGTGATCAGCCTCTTGTCACGGTTGATCACTGAGCTTCCAGACTCAGGGTCCTGCCTTCGAGGGTTGTTCCCGGGTTCTCGCTGAGAATACCCTCAAGTGTTAACCCTTATATATTCTTTGAAGGCTCCTTGCTCAACCCATGTCTCACATGATCTTGTTTTGCACAAATCTTCAAGCATTATCTCATCTTTGGCAAGCATTTGCCATAGTAGCCACTTGGACAGAAGTCCAGACTTGTTTACAATAACCACCGTTCGTTCCCCTATATCTGTTCCTCTTTTATCTATTCTTGTTCAACAATCTAGTCTAACGGTCACATATCCCTAACCACAAGCTTCAACATGTCTGTTAGCTTACTTCAGCAAGTTCTGTGCTTATCTTTAGCTACCTTAGAGCATGCTGGGTATAAAGCGTTACTTGACCATCTTTTCAGGGCCTAAAGTATGCAATTGATATGACAGATCAGGCAGAAAGACCTTCAAATTTATGCATTTAAGTACTTTAGACCAGATTTGATTAGCTTGCTGTTTAAACAACTAAATATTTTTTACATTAATACACACAGTACCACTGTATATACCCTCTGCTAAATCCTCATGATTGTTTTAAAAAGGACATCAGTGGCTACTGATTTGTTTACCTTTCTTAATTTGGTAAGAGTGGACCATAATATTCTGCTATGTAAAATTTAGTAAAAACAAACTTTAAAAAAAGCATCTTAAATATATGATTTTAATATTAAGCAACAATGGGATAATGTCCCGTCTAGCTAATGTTCGGACTGGCAGTGTTAGTTTTGGACCTGTGTAATTGGATCAGATTTAAGAGAAAAGAACTTGCATTTATTGAGCACTTTTCATGTCCTTGGGATGCTCCAAAGCACTTGCTAAGCAAAACAATTCGTTTTGAAGTGTAGTCATTATGCAGGAAAATGCAGCAGCCAATTTTGACTTTGCAAGGTCTCATAAAACAGAGATGAATGAATAGATATTCCATTTTTCTTGATGATATTGGTTAGCGGGATAAATGTTAGGCCCCACATTGGGAGATTTCACCTGTTTTTCTTCAAATAGTGCTGCGGTGGATTCATGGAGTGATACCACAAACCCTGGCCAGAATGGGGATGCTTGGGGCAACACCCCTCCACATCAGTCAATCCTGGAGACTGCACTGTTATAGGTGACTGAGGTTGATTGTACCCACATAACTTTTATTATGTAACTATCCTCCACTAACTGCATTTTAGTGGAGAAATAATCCTACTTCTACCAGGAAACTTTTGGTCCAAAGTTCTGTTTACTGCAGTTTGTAGGGATTCTTTTTAAATTGATGCTGTTTACTGAATAAATAGATTTGCTGTCGTGCATAACAACTCTGTTTAAATAGACTCTGTTTTCTGTAAGTTCTACCCTGCCTACAACCCATTGGCTGATGTGTGGTGTCAATAGACAGGAATCATCTCAAAGGCAGCATCTCAAGCAACACAGTACTCACTCACCCAGTACTAAAACCACAACAACTTGGATTAATAGCACTTTTGATGTAGTAAAATGTTCCAAGGTGCTTCACAGGAGTATTATAAAACAAAATTTAACACCAGGCAACATAAGGACATATTAGGTCAGATATCCAAAAGCTTTGTCAAAGAGGCAGGTTTTAAGGAGCATCTTAAAGGAGGAAAGAGAGGTAAAGGGACAGAGCGGTTTAAGGAGGGGATTCCAGAGTTTAGGGCCTTGGTACCTGAAGGTACAGCCACCAATGGTAAAATGATTAAAATTGGGGATGCTCAAGAGGCCAGAATTAGATGAGCGTAGATATCTGAGGATTGTGGGGCTGGAGGAAATTACAGAGGAAGGGAGGAGTGAGGCCATGGAGGGATTTGAGAACAAGTTTATGGAGGATAGAACGTGGGAGGTCAGCCAATAGTGCATTAGAATAATCAGACTAGTTATAACAAAGGCATGAATGAGGGTTTCAGCAGTAGATAAGCTGAGACAAGGGCAAAGTCGGGCAATGTTACAAAGGTGGAAATATGCGGTTTTAGTAATGGGGCGACTATGTGATCAGAAGCTCATCTCGGGGTCATATGTGACACCAACATTGCGAACAAACTGGTTTAGTCTCAGGCAGTTGCCAGTGAGAGGGATGGAGTTAGTAGCTAGGGAACGGAGTTTGGAGCAGGGACCAAAAACAATGGCTTCCGTCTTCCCAATATTTAATTGGAGGAAATTTCTGCTCATCCAGTACTAGACTTTGGATAAGCAGTCTGATAAGTTAGCAACAATGGAGGAGTCGAGAGAAGTGGTGGTGAACTAGAGTTCGGTGTCGTCAGCATACATGTGAAAACTAACTCTGTGCTTTCAAATGATGATAATGAGGTTCTAATGTAATTGGACCTGGAATTGTAATGCATTTCATTACTGCTGTGTGAATTGTGAAAGACCCTGTGTGTGTTATTGCATAGAGTCTACAGCACAGAAACTATAAAGGAGAGTGCAGAACTAGAGAAATGCTATTGACATGAAAAGGAAATAGGGAGATTTGAATGTTGAAAAGTGCCCCCAGACTTCAAGATGCGATAGTTTTTGATAAGTGCTTCAGGAAGGTTGGAATTCAAAAGCAGTGAGAGCCTAGGCTTTGCAATGCTGTGAAGAATGCAATTACAACAACTCCCACTGAGAGTTCACACTTTTAATGTACTTCAGATTCCTCCAGAGGCTATCCAGAGAGGCGAAGGTCACATCTGGCTCTGTGTCACCTAGAGAGATCAGCAACAAACTGCCAAAGACTCTGCTGTTTAGTCCCTTGAGTTGTAGTGGTGTAGGTACATTGCTCAAGATACAAAGGTTGAAATGACCGACGACATTTGTGGGATTGGCTTTATTTCTGTTAGATTGTCACTTTTTTAAAGACTGAAATCTCTTCAAAAGAGAACAATGTTGATTTAAAAACTTTAACTTGCAATAATAAAGTCACACCATGCTGTTACATTCAGTTTCATGAATCCCTTCAGGTATTTCTTTCCATTCCAGGTTATTACCTTGCCTGAGCCTTTGTTGGTGAGGGATTTGGTATAAACCCACTGTGTGGTAGAGATATTCATTATCAACAGCAGTGGTGTGGGGGTGGGGGGAAGAAAAACATGCAGATAACAGAAACCTTTGTATCGCCAGCAATGTGCCAGCACCGCTACATCTCAAAGGATTAAGCTGCACAGCCTTTGGCAGTTGTTCTTTGCTGAAAGGCATCAGCTTCTGCATTCAACCTCACAGCAGTTACTCACAGGGACCACAGATAAATGAATGACTCATCACAGAAGTCAGTACGTGGGAGGTCCCCATGTTCCTGGTTATCCCCATGTGCCATCTATGATATGCAACCTGATTGATAAGCACATAGCAGCATGCACAATACCAACACTTCATGTGCCTTGTCCCCGTATTCCCATTAGATTACACACCTTCGGTGTGTCCATTTCTGAAAACGCACTGAGAACATTGTTAAAAATGTCGAACTTGTCATGAGATAATAAGATTTAAACATAATTGGACCTGGAATTGCAATGCATCTCTTTCACTTTCTTTCTTTTGGGCCTCCTTATCTCGAGAGACAATGGATACGCGCCTGGAGGTGGTCAGTGGTTTGTGAAGCAGCGCCTGGAGTGGCTATAAAGGCCAATTCTGGAGTGACAGGCTCTTCCACAGGTGCTGCAGAGAAATTTGTTTGTTGGGGCTGTTGCACAGTTGGCTCTCCCCTTGCACCTCTGTCTTTTTTCCTGCCAACTACTAAGTCTCTTCGACTCGCCACAATTTAGCCCTGTCTTTATGGCTGCCCGCCAGCTCTGGCGAATGCTGGCAACTGACTCCCACGACTTGTGATCAATGTCACACGATTTCATGTCGCGTTTGCAGACGTCTTTATAACGGAGACATGGACGGCCGGTGGGTCTGATACCAGTGGCGAGCTCGCTGTACAATGTGTCTTTGGGGATCCTGCCATCTTCCATGCGGCTCACATGGCCAAGCCATCTCAAGCGCCGCTGACTCAGTAGTGTGTATAAGCTGGGGGTGTTGGCCGCTTCAAGGACTTCTGTGTTGGAGATATAGTCCTGCCACCTGATGCCAAGTATTCTCCGAAGGCAGCGAAGATGGAATGAATTGAGACGTCGCTCTTGGCTGGCATACGTTGTCCAGGCCTCGCTGCCGTAGAGCAAGGTACTGAGGACACAGGCCTGATACACTCGGACTTTTGTGTTCCGTGTCAGTGCGCCATTTTCCCACACTCTCTTGGCCAGTCTGGACATAGCAGTGGAAGCCTTACCCATGCGCTTGTTGATTTCTGCATCTAGAGACAGGTTACTGGTGATAGTTGAGCCTAGGTAGGTGAACTCTTGAACCACTTCCAGAGCGTGGTCGCCAATATTGATGGATGGAGCATTTCTGACATCCTGCCCCATGATGTTCGTTTTCTTGAGGCTGATGGTTAGGCCAAATTCATTGCAGGCAGACGCAAACCTGTCGATGAGACTCTGCAGGCATTCTTCAGTGTGAGATGTTAAAGCAGCATCGTCAGCAAAGAGGAGTTCTCTGATGAGGACTTTCCGTACTTTGGACTTCGCTCTTAGACGGGCAAGGTTGAACAACCTGCCCCCTGATCTTGTGTGGAGGAAAATTCCTTCTTCAGAGGATTTGAACGCATGTGAAAGCAGCAGGGAGAAGAAAATCCCAAAAAGTGTGGGTGCGAGAACACAGCCCTGTTTCACACCACTCAGGATAGGAAAGGGCTCTGATGAGGAGCCACCATGTTGAATTGTGCCTTTCATATTGTCATGGAATGAGGTGATGATACTTAGTAGCTTTGGTGGACATCCGATCTTTTCTAGTAGTCTGAAGAGACCACGTCTGCTGACGAGGTCAAAGATAATAAGATTTAAACATAATTGGACCTGGAATTGCAATGCATCTCTTTCACTACTGCCATGCAAAGTGTGGAAGCACTGTGTGTTATTACATCAAGTATACAGCACAGAAAAGGCCATTTGGCCCTACTGATCTATGTTAGCATTTATGTTCCACATGAGCCTCCTCCGATCCCTTCTTATCTAACCCTATCAAAATATTCTGTTATTATAAATATATTTTCGATATATTATAGCCTGTGGACTCAGTTCCTTCAGAGAGAGCAAAGAGGAGATTTGTTGCAGACATTTTCAAGCACTGACAATTGTTCATTGATGAACGAACGAAAATTGTTCATTCCATAATAATGTCAATAAGCAGAGACCTGGCTCAAAGCAATCATCTCTCCAAACGCTGGTTCCACATTAAGTAATGAGAGATTATTTTATGACTTCTTTGACCAAAGGAGGGCACAATGTAAAAAAAATTGAGGTCAATATTCTGATGAATGTATGCCACGGAACTCGATAATTCCTTAACCTTTACTCCTCAATAAGAGATTATCTGGGATTTACCACCCAACTTGTCTCTAGGCAGGAATGATGTCCAAGTCTGACTCGCCTCACCCAGTGAATATAAATTTACCTCAATGACCCTCAAGCTACTGAGTGAATAAATTACCCTTTCTCGCCAAATCATCAATTAAGGCAAGTCATGAACTAAGAATTATTCATTGAGTATAAACCATAATTATTAATAATTCAATTCGAACACTGAATATACCGATCATTAGTAGATATAAACAGTTCATAGACAGGATTACCTAGCATTTGAATAACAAATAATTCAAAGACAGAGATACTTAACAAATAGGATAACACAGATATAAAGTACTGTCACGTAATTCAGCATTAACCAAGTCACTGATTATCAAATTATAGTTGAGATCAGTGTCTGAGACTGATATAAATCAGTGAGATTAATTAAGGATGAAACCCTTGAGACAGCTGCTGAGTTCACAGCATTAGAGAGTGAACATATTGACGAGATTAGACTCTCTGGCCAGGATTTTACCGGTCAGCAGAAGTGGGGTTTGGAGGAGGGGGGTGGCCGGGAAAGTCACAGGGAGCCATGTTGGATTGGTTCCCTGACGCGCCCCCACCTCCAGGCCATTTTACCAGCAGTGGGACCGGATGCGGAAAGACTGCCTATTCTGATGGTGGCCGTTTAGCATAATTAAAGGCCATTTTACGGGGCTGTTGGTATTTTTGCAGACAGTGGGCTGACCCCCCACTGCAGTGTGGAGAGGCCGCCTGTTTAATGGATGTAGCCACCCAGCGACAGCCCAGGGGGCCATCGCAGCCAGAGGCTTGATGGCCCAAAGAGGGTGGCAGTAGGCAGGAAAGGCAGCCCCCACAGCTCCTAACGATCTCCCCAGAGGGGTTTCTCCTCCAACCCTCGGCCCGCTGAATTTTTTTTTTACCTCCTTGGCCCAGCTCCTGACGTCTCCTGTCTGCCTCAGCAGTGACCAGCTTTCCTGGTGGCACTGTTGAGGCTTCATTGCTGCTGGCCCTCTGATGGGGCTGGTAGCCCCAGGAGCACCCGCACCACCACCCCCCCCCCAACATCCTCAATTGGGAGGCCACCTGTGGTAAAATTGCCGAGCAGTTCCTGCTGCCGGCAAGTGCAGACTCGGGATTGGCTTTTCACCTGGAATTTCAGGGTCCTGACATCTACGGTAAATTCAGGCTTGTGTGCTGGTTTCCAGAACTTATACGACCCTGTCCTCATAAGCTCTGTGGTTAAGCTGATCTTCCCCTAAGATGGTAGAGTTAGCTTCTGGAACATTGAGTAGATGAGCCCCATTGATGGCAGAATTAACTGTTCCACCCAGATTCTCTATTTTTAGGTGAATGCAACTGATGCACAAATGACTGTATCTGACCTGGTTGGGTTACTTCTCACTTCCTTAGTCTAAGACAACTTGAGAAGTTAAATCACATGCTTATTTCTGCCTGTAACTATCTGGCACATCAACACAATGTGATTTCTATAATCTCTTGCTCAGTCCTGGATTTAAATGTTGTTTGTAAAGGTACCCTTCCATAATATGCGAAGTAAAGATTTGTTGAAGGATAAGACTGGAAAAGACAATGGAGTAATCTATTGAATCCAAAGTAACGTTCACTGACAGGGCTGCCAAGCACCATTTTAAATATAAAGGGGTAGAAATTCATCTTTGGCAAATTGCAAAATGAACGATATTGTATCAGCTGCTCAATATAAACCCCGTGAGATATTCAGCTATATTGAGGTCAATGGAACTGAATATTGGTTGGAAGAATAACAGACAGCTGATGTGATACTGCCTATTTTGTATTAGTGCACAAGACAGATTTCTACCTGATTAAATTCAAAGATAGAGCCCTGCCATCCAATAGATCCAACTGGATGACACAGAAGGATAGAAGGGTTTTTACCTTTTTTGGTGTCAGTCACTTTTCTAGCGGATGCTGGAAATCTGAAATAAAAACAAGAAATGCTGGAACCACTCAGCAGGTCTGGCAGCATCTGTGGAAAGAGAAGCAGAGTTAACATTTCGGGTCAGTGACCCTTCTTCGGAACTAGCAAATATTAGAAATGTCAAAGGTTATAAGCAAGTGAGGCGGGGGTGGGGCAAGAGATAACAAAGGAGAAGGTGTAGATTGGACAAGGCCACATAGCTGACCAAAAGGTCACGGAGCAAAGGCAAACAATATGTTAATGGTGTGTTGAAAGACAAAGCATTAGTGCAGAATAGGGTGTTAACGGATTGAAGGTTGAACAGCAGCAAGTCCAAACATGAAAAAAACAATGGGTAAGCAAACTGAACAAACTAAGATGAAATGAAATAAACATGAAAAAAAAGTTGTAAAAAATGTAAAAAAGAAAAAAAGAAAAAATAACTAAAAATAAAAGTTAAATGGGGGGCCCGTCATGCTCTGAAATGATTGAACTCAATGTTCAGTCCGGCAGGCTGTAGTGTGCCTAATCGGTAAATGAGATACTGTTCCTCGAGCTTGCGTTGATCTTCGCTGGAACACTGCAGCAATCCCAGGATAGAGATGTGAGCATGAGAGCAGGGGGGAGTGTTGAAATGGCAAGCAACCGGAAGCTCAGGGTCCTGCTTGCGGACTGAACGGAGGTGTTCCGCAAAGCGGTCACCCAGTCTGCGTTTGGTCTCCCCAATGTAGAGGAGACCACATTGCGAGCAGCGAATACAGTATACTACATTGAAAGAAGTACAAGTAAATCGCTGCTTCACCTGAAAGGAGTGTTTGGGGCCTGGGATAGTGAGGAGAGAGGAGGTAAATGGGCAGGTATTACACCTCCTGCGATTGCAGGGGAAGGTGCCATGGGACGGGGACAAGGTGGTGGGGGTAATGGAGGAGTGGACCAGGGTGTCGCGGAGGGAACGATCCCTTCGGAATGCTGACAGGGGAAGGGAGGGGAAGATGCGTTTGGTAGTGGCATCACGCTGGAGGTGGTGTAAATGGCGGAGGATGATCCTTTGGATATGGAGGCTGATGGGGTGGAAAGTGAGGACAAGGGGAACCCTGTCACGGTTCTGGGAGGGAGGGGAAGGGGTGAGGGTAGAGGTGCGGGGAATGGGTCGGACACGGTTGAGGGCCCTGTCAACCACAGTGGGGGGAAATCCTAGGTTGAGGAAAAAGGAGGTCATATCAGAAGCACCGTCATGGAAGGTAGCATCAGAGCAGATGCGTCAGAGACGGAGAAACTGGGAGAATGGAATGGAGTCCTTACAGGAGGTAGGGTATGAAGAAGTGTAGTCGAGGTAGCTGTGAGAGTCAGTGGGCTTATAATGGATATTGGTAGACAACCTATCCCCAGAGATGGGGACAGAGAAGTCGAGGAAGGGAAGGGAAGTGTCAGAGATGGACCATGTAAAGGTGAGAGAAGGGTGGAAATTGGAAGAAGTTGATAAAGTTTTCCAGTTCAGGGCGGCAGCAGGAAACGGCACCGACACAGTCATCAATGTACCAGAAAAAGAGTTGGGGGAGGGGGCCTGAGTAGGACTGGAACAAAGAATGCTCGACATATCCCACAAAAAGACAGGCATAACTAGGACCCATGCGGGTACCCATAGCAACACCTTTTACTTGAAGGAAGTGAGTGGAGTTGAAGGAGAAGTTGTTCAATGTGAGAACAAGTTCAGCCAGGCGGAGGAGGGTGGTGGTGGATGGGGACTGGTTGGGCCTCTGTTCTGTCTCTTTGACCTCTTGTGGTCTTTCTTTCACTACTGGGGAAGCTATCACCTTCACCGCCACCAGATCATTACCTAGGAGCAGGTCAACCCTTCCTCAGGCAAACTAGGGACCTTCCCTACGGTCACCGGTCACAAAACTAGGTCACACTCCAGGTGCATCCGGTGTACAGGTACAGGCATACACTGCCCTCCAATACCATTCGCCACCATTCTGGTGCTCACTGCACTCTCTGAGGGAAAGGTCAGGCCTTTTCCCAGCAAAAGGGATCTAGTGGCCTCTGTGTCCCTCAGAATTACCATGGGCTTGCTTGCCCCACTCGAGGGGATTGGGGTTACTTTCCCTTCAGACACAAAACCCTGATAACCTTCAGGAATTTTATTACATTTTCCTGCACTTGCAGTAGTAAGCTTCCTGAGTCTCACTCTCACTGCAGTTAAAGCCACAGCTTGTTCTGCTTTCCATCAGGATCCCGTCTTCACTGAGCGGGTGTGCCCGGATTAACCCTACAGGTTTTCCCTTTAGTTTCCAGCAGTCAGCTTTTCAATGCCCTGCTTTCGTACAATGGAAGCACACAAGTCTCCGAGTCTCACTCTTGCTCACTGCACCTTCCTTTTTGGCTAGAGGAGGACCCCCCTGTGTCTCCTGCTTTTCTTTCTCTCCCAGGACTGCTTGGGTTCCTATCACCTTCCCACCCTTTGTCCTTTTCGAATTTGTGTAGGAAAGGTTCTCCCCTGGGAAACCGACTTACTAAATTAAAGCAAACTCATCGGCCAGAATGGCCGCTTGCCGGGCTCTCTTAACCTGTTGCTCCTCTACATGGGTCTTTATGAGAATGGGAGAGAGTGTTTAAATTTCTCGAACAGACTTACTTCTCTGAGATTCTCATAGCTGAGCTGTACTTTAAGAGCCCTCAGCTGCTGCTCAAAAACCAGCTGCCTATTTCTTTCAAACTCCAGGTAAGTTTGATTAGCTTGCTTCTTGAGGGATCAAATCTTTTGGCGATAGGCTTTGGGTACTAATTCGTATGCCCTGAGGATAGCACTTTTTGTCAGTTCATAATTTGATGAACTCTCATCTGGCAACAGGGAATAAACCTCATGGGCTTTTCTCATTAGCTTGCTTTGTAGTAAAAGAGGTCAGGTCTCAGCTGGCCATTTTAGTTGCCTTGCCAGTTTCTCAAAGGACACAAAAAGTATTTCTACATCTTTCTCATTGAATTTTGGAATTAGTTGAGCTTGTTTTAACAATTCTGTACCCAGACCTGAATTACGCTCCTCCATATTGGCCATGCTTTCACTGGAGCTACTCTGTCGCCACCTAGTTATCGCAAGCTGCTTCAGTTCTCTCTCTTCACATTCCTTCTGGAATATTATTTCTCTCTTCCTCTCCTGCCTTTCATTTTCTTCACGTTCCTTCTGAAAGGCTCTTTCTTTCTCCCTCTCTCTTTCCTCAAATTCAATTTTCCTCTGTTCCAATCGTATCTTTGTTCACAATACCCTGTTGGAGTCTGCTTCTAACCCTGTTTCTGCTTCTTCAGATTCAAGGGAAAAATGGTTGGCCACTAGTCTTAGGAGTACAGACTTCTTTGCCTTGCCACGTACAATGATCCCACACTGCTCAGCCATTTTCCTCAACTCCTCCATAGACAGTACTTTTAACTATCCCAAGTTAGTTCATTCTGGCTTGGAGAGCCACTAGCTTCACTCGCAGATATGTTAGTATTCAATCACACACAACCACAAGAAAACCTGTATTGAAATCTTGCTCTTTTTTGATTGCTAACAATTTGGCTTCCCACTTCCAATTTCTCTCGTTTGTCTGTGGGTCAATTCCGGATGCTAGAACCCAAATTTCTGTTACGACCAGGTGAGAAAAGTGTCTGGGGTTCCCTCTCAGCCTTCACCTGGTCTTACCATAACAGGGTTTAATTTTTTAAAACATCGTGTTTTTAGCTTCCCCTTGGTGAATCCTTGTTCACTGCTTTCCAATTATAAGGCAAAGAAACCAGCACAAACAGGTTTTCTTAGGTTTAAAGAAGAAAAGTTGAAATTTATTAAACTTGAACTTAAACTCTAATTTGGTTGACACCTACGGATACACGACGTGCCCACACTAGCATGCATATGCGATACACATATGTAAATGGAGACAGAAAAGAGCAGAAGAAAAATAAAGTGGAAATGTTTGAGGCATCTGAAGAGTTTTTGTTATGGTTCTTTGAGATCACTGTAGAGTCCTTGATTGTAGGTAGATCTTGCTTTTCATTGGGGCACAGTATTCTTCTTAAACCTTGTGTGCTGTTGGGACTTTCCTCTCTTGGGGTTCATGTGTCTTCAGTGGATTCAGAGGCTTGTGAGAAAGAGATGCGAGCAGACAGGAGAGATCTTCTCAGTCCAGGAGCAAACAGTCTTTCTTCGTACAAACGCTCTGTGACTAGTTCAAAAGACCCCTGGAACAGCTAGTTAGTCATGTGACCAGTTGGTCCAACCAGTCCTGGCCCCTGTGGATTGCGTTTCCTCAACAGGCCCTGGAATGCACTTTCCAACCCCCTCACTGTCCAGTGATCAATATCCATTGTGGGTTGAGTGTGTCAGGGAATAATCCTTTCTCTACACAAGCACTGTCTGTTAATATGCAAAGGTCTTTTCCAGCCATGGATGCTCTGTTTAACAAGTCACTTCCTCACTTCAGTAAAATCAATGTTCATGACTAAATTAATGTGCCTCATTCTTGGCAGGTGGGGGCCAAGCATGACATGTAGGATAGAACATCGTTACATCACCAATCCAGCAACACAAGTCAAACATAGCACATTATTATTTCCATGAAGGGGATTAGAATATCTGATCTATGGATTATTATGATAAACATTTATAAATCACTTGTGAGGCCTCAGTTGGAGTACTGTGCCCAATTCTGGGCACCACGATTTGGAAAGGATGTCAAGACCTTGGAGAGGGTGCAGAGATTTACCAGAATGATACCACGGATGAGGGGCTTCACTTATATGCAGACACTGGAGAAGCTGGAATTGTTCTCCTTAGAGCAGGTTTAATGGAGGTGTTAAAGTCATGAAGGGTTCTGACAGAGTAAAAAGGAGAAACTGTTTCCACTGGCAGGAGGGTCAGTAACCAGAGAACCCAGTTTTAACATAATTCATAAAAGAACTGGAGGGAGTTGAGGAGAATGTTTTTTTACATGGCGAGTTGTTGTGATCTGGAATGCGCTGCCACTAAGGGCATTCAATAATAGATTTCAAAAGGGAATTGGATAAATACTTGAAAAGGAACAGATTGCAGGGCCATGGGGAAAGAGCAAGCTAATTGGATAGCCCTTTCAAAGAGGTGGCATGGGCTGGATGGGCTGAATAGCCTCCTTCATTGCATTAGGATTCTAAAACTAAATACCAGGGAGAGGTGTAATATATTAGTCAATATGTACTAGAGATGTAAACTTGGGGTTTATGCTTAAATGCTCCTGGGAACAATGGTGATACATTTTAAGAAATTATTCATCTCTGAGCCCATGATATTTTGTTCATCTTGATTGGAAAATCAAAGAATGATGTTGCAAAATATCCCATCATGCGGCACTGGTCTATGTCTGGAGTGCTAAAGTGGAAAACCCTGTCTGTAACTTCCAAATGCAAACTGTATTTCGTCCATCACCTGTGTAAATCGATTCCAGTCTGTATGTAAAAACGCTAAGGTCACTGTGTAATCTAGAGTGAAGCCTGACCATGACGCTGGACTGAACCAGAGAGAGCAGGATTCTCTCAGGGAGGGAGTCACACACTTCACTCGGGTCTGACACCCTGTGGAGATTAAATCCAATGTTGCTTCAAACCTGGTTTATTCCTCGTTGGAACGCCTGAGCACTTTGTAAAACTAATTGACATTTAGTTTCTTTTTTTCATTCGATCATGGGATGTGGGCATCGCTGGCCAGGCCAGCATTTATTGTCCATCCCTAATTGCTCTTGAGAAGATGGTGGTGAGCTGCCTCCTTGAACCACTGCAGTCCATGTGGGGTAGGTAGACCCACAATGCTGTTCGGAAGGGAATTTAGAGAGCTGTGATTTCTCCTTTTCTGACTCTTGAAGTATTTATATTTTTAACTGGGCGCCCATCACAAGGAATTTCCTCGTCATCGGTCCCCTTTGCCCCGGTGTAACCTCAGTGGAAAGCACATTTACACAAGTAGGGGGAATTTTATACTCTCCCCTGCGGTGGTTTTGAAGGCGGGGAGAGCATAAAATCGGGCAGGATGGTGGCAATGGAGGGGAGGGGGGGAGCCCCACCATCATCCTGCCTCCGCCCAAATTAAGTCTGGGGTGGGAAGGCCTATGCATGGACTTTCCATCCCACCACCAATTGAGGCCTTAACTGGGCAATTAATGCCCAATTAAGGGCCTCATCCCACCACTGCCAGAATTGGCCCAGTGGCGGGTGGGCCTGTTGCCAAAGTGGGAGCATGGCAAGAAAAAGCATGCGGATTTCTTGATGGCTCTGGGCGTGGGGAGGCCCCTTGTTAAAAGGCACAGTGCCTGAATGAGGGAATGAGAGACCCGGCATTGGGGGGGGGTTCGCCGATAGCCACCCCCTTGCCCTTGCTACCGACCCCCCTACATGCCCCTCCCCCACAATCACCACCCCACAGAAGCCTCCTGCCCTGACTCACCTGGGACCCTCACTTCTGGTGGGTCCAGTACCAGCAAAAGCCACCGCCTCCATGGTGGCGCTGCTCAGTTAAAGAGCTGCCGGCCTCTGATTGACCAGCAGCTCTCAGAGGGCGGGGCGTCCGTCGCCAGGGTCCTTGATCCCAGGGAAGGCCTGCCGCTGTCCATTTAAATGCCTAAAAGTGCGCTTGATTCGGCGGACCTTCCCCAGAGAAGGCAACCTGAGGCTCTCGCCAGCGCTTTTGTCGGTGGTCAAGACCCCCATCGCCAAGACAAAGTCCCAGCTGTAACCCAGGGTTTCCACCAAACTTCCGACAGTGTTTTCAGGTGATTTTATGCATTAAGATCTGCTCAACCTTCTGAATAAGTAAGTTGTGTGGGTTTTATTTTTAATGCACCATTTTAGTCTTAACAAGGTATTTTAATTGCTGTTTTTTAAACTGACTAATCTCATTGAATGCAGAATTAGGTTGATCTGCAGAGGCGTCAATTTTCCTTTATTATGAAGCAGATCTTTCTTTTTGTCTCCTGTGTCTGCGAAGTACAGGCTGTCTTCTGCCTTTACAGATACAAGACCACCAACTGGGGAAATTCAAGATGTTCGTGTAGATTCAAACATGCACAGTGCTTCTCCTGGGCTGAATGCTTAGGTTTTCAATGTTAACAGGGTTCAGCCTCCTCATACCTTATTCTTGGGATGTGAGATGATGATGGTGGCATTATGATAATGTCACTGGACTAGTAATCCAGAGACCCTATGCCTTGGGGTATAGGATCAAATCCCACCATGACAGCTGGTGGAATTTAAATTCAATTCAAATAAAAAATTGGAATTGAAAGCTAGTCTTAGTAATGGTGACCAAGAAACTACTATCGATTGTCATTACAAACCCACCCGGTTCACTAATGTCCTTTAGGGAAGGAAATCTACTGTCTGTACCTGGTCTGGCCTACATGTGACTCCAGACCTACGGCAATTTGATTCACTCTTAACTGCCCTCTGAAATGACCTAGCAAGCCACTCAGTTGTCAAGGACAATTAGGGATGGGCAACAAATGCTGGCCTTGCCAGCGATGCCCACATCCCGTGAAAGAATTTTTAAAAACTGGAAAGGCTGACATTTATCACCCATTCCTTAGTTGTCCCTGAAAAGATGTTAGTGGATCTACTTCAGACCTTGAGGTAAAGCAGCTCCCACAATTTTCTCTTCATAGTGCTTTGATACAACTGAATGACCAGTTAAGAAGTTAACCATGTTGGTGTGGGACTGGACTTACGTACAGGCCAGACCAGATAAAAAATGATAGGCTTCTTTCCCTAAAGGGCATTAGTGAACCTCTTGGGTTTTTACACAAATCTTAACAATTTCATAATCAAGTTTTACTGACACAAGTGTTTGATTTCCAGATTGTATTTTTTTAACTTAAATTTCTCAAGCTCTCAAAGTGGAATTTGAACTCAGGTTCTACTGGATTATTAGATCTCTGAATGACTAGTCCAGTAATATAAACACTGCACTACCACACCTACAATTTACCTCTTAGTCTCAGATTGATGTAAATACATATAAATAGTAAAAATAATAGTAAATAATATTGGTAACAACATTGTTTAATAAGTCTGTTGCAGTTCATGTCAAAAATGTCAATCAGTCTGCAAGCAGATTTGTCTATGAACTTCCTGCTCTCAGTTTTTAAATCGTATGTCATGTTCCAGTCTGCTGGGAAATTGTCCACTTACCTAATTCAAAAGCAATTGACACTGACCCTATAAATGTAGAATTATTACACCTATTGTGTCCTCTGATCACCCACCCGTTATGTCACATTGTAATTCTTTCAATCAAAACTGCTTAGAAGATGATAAAATGGTTCTGTTCTATTACAAGCTGACATTAACGTACTGTGACTGCAGTGTGTAGCATCTACACGATGCACTGCAGCAACTCCCCAATCCGCCATGGGTAGCACCTCCCAAACCCATGACCTTCACCAGTTGGAGTGACAAGGGCAGCAGGCGCATGGGAACACCACCACCTCTAAGTTCCCCTCCAAGTCACGTAGCATTCTGACTTGAACATATAGGGGGGAATTTTATGCTCTCTCCCGCGGCGGGTTTGGAGGTGGGGAGAGTATCTAATCGGGTGGGATGGTGGCGGGTCAGTGACTTTGCCATCTTCCCGTCTCTGCTGAAATTAAGTCTGGCCGCCAATTGAGGCCCTTAGGGACAAATATTGCCTAATCTCCCCATTGATGCGATTAGCCCAGTGGTGGGCGGCCCTGTAACTGTACGTGGAGCATGGCGAGAGAAACCATGCAGTTGCTTGCCAGCTCTGGGGTGGGTGGGTCCTTCATTAAAAGGCACTTACTGCCTGAACGAGGGTCCTGGCATCAGGGGTGGGGGGGAGGGCCCTGCTGAGAGCTGCCCCCCTGCCCTTGCTGCTGACTCCCCTACACCTCACTCCCCCGTGACCCCCCCCAGCCCGCGAGGGCCCCCCCCCCCCCCACCCTGACCTACATGTGGCCTGTGTCCAGCGCTGCTCCTAGGCCTCGGGTGGGTGTTCCACTGGCTGCAACCACCGCCTCGGCAGTAACGCTGCTCATTTAAAGAGCTGCTGATTGGCTGGCAGCTCTCAGAGGGTGGCTCTTCTGTCGCCAGTGTCCTTGATCCCATGGAAGGCCTGCTGCTGTCCACTTAAGTGTCTATTTGGCACTTGATTTGGCAGGCCTCCCACAAAAGGGTGACGCAGAGTTCTTGCTGGTGCTTTTGCCAGAGGTCGAGACCCCCATCGCTCTAATAAAATCCCGGCCCTACTGTTACTTCATCAGTGCTAGGTCAGAATCCTGGAACTCCCTACCTAACAGCACTGTGGGGTCACCTTCCTCCCACACAGTGCAGCAGTTCAAGAAGAAAGCCCATTGCCATCTCCTCAAGGGGCAATGAGGAATGGGCAATAGATGATGACCCTGCCAGCAATACCCACATCCCAAGAATTAATTAAAAATGTTACCTTCCACCAGAAGATTAGCAGAACAATATGTATAGAAGTACCAATTTGCTGAAAGATGTAATAGCTCCCCAAAAAGTGCAAACTTTTTCCCTCATTTTGGTATAAGACTAACCCTTCCCCTAATGCTGAGATTCTCGATATCAGTGACTCCCTCCCATTCACAGATCATCCAGATTTCAGCAAAGATATCTAACTGTACCTGGAAGCCACCACATGGGGTCACTTCACTATAGCAATAACAATAACAAATTGCTCCTTTAACAAAAGAGAAATGCCAAGGTGGACCATTGCCTGGTTGATCAATTGGCATCACCAGCTGCTTTTGGAACCCACAGGATTTTCATCTCATTGCAATCAAGCTGTTTCATGAATGGAAATAGAGGTGAAAAGACATTGAACCATGGAGGGTGGAGTGGGAAGGGTGGCTGAGAGATTGGTTGAAACAATGGATTTTGTGTAGGTTTTAAAGGTGGACAGAGTTTAAGGGAGGATATTCAGGGGGGTAGGGCAAGGGGGTTTAAACACTCTACCAGAAATAGCAGAGTGAAGGGGAGGGGAAATGCATAAGTTGTCACAATCAGAGGCCCAAAGAGGGTACATAAACCCAGGAGTGAAGATTGCAGACATAGGGCTGGATTTAATGGGCTTCCCAGGGATGGAGCAGGAGGTGGAGGGGGCCCATAGAATTGCGATGTGAGGCGGGGGATGGAGGGTCCATCACCTTCCCATTGCACCACGATTACATCTGGGGCAGGAATATAGGGCTGGAGGACATTACAGAGATAGGGGAAAGGCCATGGAGGGAGTTGAAAACAAGGATGAAAATTCTAAATTTGAGGCATTGGGGGATCGAGAGCCAATAGAGGTCAGCGAGCACAGGGTGAGTAGAGTTTTAGATGAGCTAAACTTGATGGAGAATGAATATTCACTTTAAGGTAAGCTAAAACAAGCTGTGCCTTCAAGGTAATCTTTTCAGCATTACTTGTGCAAGGTTTGTGTTCAGGAAAATGAATGGAGATAGGAGGGATATAAATGTAAATATCTCTTTCCCTCTTCTTTTTTACTCTCTCTTTCTCTATCTCCCTCTCTATCTCGCTTTCTGGGCTGACTTTTATAAAGCCCCCAAAGTCGGGGGTCATGGCGGGTGAGCCCGGAAAATACTTCCGGGAGAGGCTTTCTGAGGGCCTCAACGCCAGGAAGGCCCATTACATTTTACCATCTGCGGCGAGGCCTTGGGGCAACCCCCCCCCCCTCCCCCTCCCCCACCTGACGTTGCTGGTCTAGCCACCAATGCTCACATCCCATGAACAAATAAAAATTAATAAAAACTATTTCCCTCTCAATCTCCCTCTCTATTTCTCTCTACCTCCCTCTGTCTTCCACTCTGTATCTTTATCTTCCTCTCCATCTCCCTCTCTTTCTCACCCTCTCTCACCTTTTCTCTATATGGGCTGAATTTTAAGGAGCCCTTGATGTCGGGGTCCGTGGTGAAGGTGGGTCTGAATATGGCCCAGGATGAGGCCCGCCACAGACCACGACGCTGGCAGGGCCCGGCCTGATCCTCCCGGCAGTGGTGAGGCACCGTGGCGGCCTCCTTGCCGCTGGGCGACGGAACCACAAATTGAATATTTAAATCCATTAAATTAATTAATTTAAATATACTTACGCCTCCTCTTGATGGCCCACAGCGATCTTCGGCCCAGCAGTCGGCAAACCCGTGCCTTCACATCCCCATCATGGAAACAAGGCACCACACTGGTGGGGAGGGGGGAAGGAGGTAAGTTTCTCAGTGCGGGAGGGGGGAGCGGGGTCAAATTGAAGTCATGGGTGTAGGGGATGGTGGGAAGGGTTTTAGTTTAAAGTTTGTGCAGTTTGTGGGGTGAAAGGTCAGATGGTAAAGATAAGTATTTTCGGGGGGGAAAGGCCAAATAATTAATTTAATTGTTATGGGGGGGTGGGAGAAGGGCAAAAGAAATGTATTTATTTAATTTCATTCAATCTATCTTTAAATATTTAAATAAGCCAGTAGTCCTTAAAAAATGCGTCAGTGTTTGCACACAGGCAGCTGATTCCGTTGCCAGGGACGAACAGCCCGCCCCCTCCACGAAATTGGTGGTGAGGTGGGGGGAGGGGAATGGCTGCCCCGGCAATGTAAATGAGCCGCCGCGCATGAGATTGCGGCAGCTCTTTGGCCTGCGGCCCGTGCGGATGGGCCTCCATAGCTTGTAAAATCTAGCCCTGTTTCCCTCTTTCCCCCTCCATCCCTCTGTCCCTCATTTTCACACTCCCGCACGCTCTCTACCCCCATCTCTTTATCACTCTCCCTCTCGCTACATCCATAAAGTAAACCATATGTAGTATAAACAAGAAGAAAGGACTTAGCCTATTGGCTTTCAATTTTGGATGCCCTACCTGCAGCCTCTATAGTATTAATATTATTACAGAATGATGAACATAAGCATTTTTCCAACGTAGGAGGAGATATTAAACCCCACTTCAAATGTACCTTAAAGTCCATAAAATGAAATGTAATTTGGCTAATTGACTGATGTCAGATCTGTCTCTTAAACAGGAGTTAAATTAGTGCTTTAAAATAGAAAGAGGGCTGCATTTTACAGACCCCCTGATGTCGGGGTTCGTGGCTGGGTGGTGGTGGACCGGAAAATGTCTCTGGGAGAGGACCTCCACGCAGCCCGATGCCAGGAGGGCCCGGCCCAATATTGCCGGTGGTGGGACCACCATTTAAATAAATTAAAATTAATGAATTAATTATACTTATGCGGCCACCTTCCGTCCTACTGCGATCTTCCTGCTGCTGGACGGCACTCACGTGCGGGGAGCAAGTAAGTTTTTCAGTGCGGGAGGCGGGAGGAATGGGGTCAAAGGAACATCATTTGTGCAGGAGATGTTGGGAAGGGTTTTAGGTTAAAGTTTATGCCCTTTGTGGGTGGGGGAAGGTCAGATGGACAAGCTAAGTGCTTTGGGGGGGGGGAGAGGGAAAGCAAATAATTTTATGGTTATTGTGGGGATGGGAGAGGAGCAAAATAAATGCATTTTTTTTCAACTGCATCTTTTACGGTTGGACTCAAAGCCCTTTAAAAATGGCACCAGCCCTTGCGCACAGGCAGCTGACGCCATTGCCGGGGATGGACAGCCTGCCCCCCTCCACGTGATTGGGGGCGGCCCACCCCAGCTATTTAAATGAGCCGCCGTGCTTAGGATCGCAGCGGCTCAGCAACATGCGGGCTGCCATTATTTTCACCCACCTCCAATTTGTAAAATTCAGCCCAGAAAGAACTTGTATTTATATAGCACCTTTCATAAGGGCGGCACAGTGGCGCAGTGGTTAGCACCGTAGCCTCACAGCTCCAGTGACCCGGGTTCAATTCTGGGTACTGCCTGTGTGGAGTTTGCAAGTTCTCCCTGTATCTGCGTGGGTTTTCGCCGGGTGCTCTGGTTTCCTCCCACCACCAAAAGATTTGCAGGTTGATAGGTAAATTGGCCATTATAAATTGCCCCTAGCAGAGGTAGGTGGTAGGGAAATATAGGGACAGGTGGGGATGGTGTAGGGATATGGCATTAGTGTAGGATTAGTATAAATGGGTGGTTGATGGTCGGCACAGACTTGGTGGGCCGAAGGGCCTGTTTCAGTGCTGTATCTCTAAATAAATGTTTTTTAAAATAAATAAATAACCTCAGGATGTCCCAATGTGCTTCACAGGCAATGAGGTGCTTTTGGCGTCTAGTCACAGTTGTAATGTAGGAAACACACAGCCAATTTTCACATGCTGCAATGAAATAATGAGCAGACAATCTGGGTTTTGATTGGTGATATTTCCTTCTCTTCATTACGCAAGGGTAGAGTGTAATCCGTGGCTGACTGGGTAGCACATGTGCATGAGTCAGAAGGAGATAGGTTCAAGTCTCACACCAGAGACTTGACCACAAAAATCCAGGCTGACACTCGAGGGAGTGCTGCACTGTCGGAGGTGAAGTCTTTTGGTTGCAATGATTAACCAAAGCCCTGATGTCCTGGACAATATTTATCCCACAATCAAAACCATTAAGAAAAAACAGTCATTATCACATTGCTGTTTATGGAATCTTCCTGTGCACAGATTGCTGCATTTCCTGGAGCGCAACCATGGTTACACTACAAAAAGTATTCCATTGGCTGTAAAATGCTTAGGGGTGTCCTGAGGTTGGGATAAATGATACACAAATGCAAGTTTTTTTTTATTTTGAGTTAATTTCACATAATTGTGCATTTTCAATGCTCAGGCTTGGGAGTGAGCAGCCTCTTGGAATCAAATATGAGGAAGAAGAATTCAAGTTTTGGCACCAAATATTAGTTTTGTTGGCATAAGTGAAATGCATGACGTAATGAGTTCTTTATGTTGTCTTATGCAACATAAATGAAATGCATGGAGTCCAGTTATGTTGACGTTCTCTAACATGTTTATTAACAGCTAAACAAGTATATACAGTACAGAGTAAATTATTTACAGAGCCTTCGTCTGGGTTGCAGAGTGACTTTGGCTTGTAGTTACGTGACTGCATCCTGGTACTGAATTCATTAACATACTAAGATCTTAAAAGGACATCATTCTTAAAGGCAATCATACAATACAGTGCAGGGAAGGTTCACCAGACTGATTCCTGGGATGGCAGGACTGACGTATGAAGAGAGTTTGGGTCGATTAGGCTTGTATTTGCTAGAGTTTAGAAGAATGAGAGGGGATCTCATAGAAACCTACAAAATTCTAACAGGACTGAATAGACTAGATGCAGGAAGGATGTTCCCGATGGCGGGGGAGTCCAGGACCAGGGGTCACAGTCTAAGGATAAGGCGTAAGCCATTTAGGACTGAGATGAGGAGAGATTTCTTCACCCAGAGAGTGGTGAACCTGTGGAATTCTCTACCACGGAAAGCAGGTGAGGCCAAATCATTAAATATATTCAAGAGTTAGATATAATTCTTCGGGCTAATGGGATCAAGGGATACGGCGAGAAAGCGGGAACAGGTTACTGAGTTTGGATGATCAGCCATGATTATATTGGATGGTGGTGCAGGCTCAGAGGGCCGAATGGCCTACTCCTGCTCCTATTTTTTTCTATGTTTCTATGTTTCTCTATACAAGGACAATTGGTTAGCAATAGTTAACATCTACTCGACAGATAAATGCAGTTGCGTAAAGTAAAAAACTTCCAGATTGCTGATTATAGTAAGATTTATTTTTAAGAAACACTCTGCATTTGAGATGACCTCTGATGTAAGTTGATCCTTGTTTTAGTAAGACTGCATTTGTTGACAACGCTATCGGTAGGTGGCGCTGTTGTGGCACATGCACAAATACAGCCTGTGCCACTAAAACTTCACAGCTTGCGACTGTAGCAGCTAAAGATAGCGCTGCTCAAAGAATCACACAGAGGCAACCTAACAAACACATGGCAGCATGCAATGACCGGAGTGAGAGAGTGGAGCGGGCCGGAGAGAGCAGCGCGAGGGCGCCGGGGAGAGCAGCGCGGGGGCGCCGGAGAGAGCAGCGGTGGCGGTGGGGGGAGGGGGGGGAGAGCGGGGAGGGGGAGGGGTGGTGAGCGGGGGGGGGAGAGCGGTGGTGGGAGGGAGGAGGGGAGAGCGGTGGTGGGAGGGAGGAGGGGAGAGCGGTGGGGGGAGGGAGGAGGGGGGCAGGGGGGAGGAGGGGGGCAGGGGGGAGGAGGAGAGGGAGGGGATGGGGGGATGGGGGGAAGAGAGGGGGGAGGAGGGGAGGGGGAGGGAGGGGCAGGGGGATGAGGAGGGGGAGAGAGGGGGGGAGAAGGGGGGGAGGGGGAAGGAGGGGGGAGGTGGGAAGAGTTGGGGGAGGAGGGGGGAGCGGGGGGGAGGGGGCGGGGGTGAAGGGGAGGGGTGCGGGGGAGAGGGGGGAGGGGGGAAGAGCAGGCGGGGGAGGGGGGAGACCAGGGGGTGCAGCAAGGGCATTCACATTTGTGCTACCACTGGACACGGCATGCTTGTTTCTTTTAGTGCTCAGTCTCTTCTTGCTGAATGTTCCCCAAGTGCTTGACCCTTTGGACGCCCTCTCTGCTTGACAGGCAGCAGCTGGCAATTGCGGAGTCTCACAAGGCTCTGCATGGTTGTTTCAAGGGCGGATGGGGAAACAGGTGGCTGTGTGTCCATGTGCACTGCTCTGATGGGTGCAGCTGGGAGATGCTTCCTGATCGCATTGATCTCATTGATGTCTTTATCCACAATGGCTGATCTCACGCGGCAGGCGCTGGATCCCATGAAATCGACAAAAACACCCACAATCTCGTCCAGCATCTGAGCCGTCTCATTCCTCACCATGGCATAGAACACAGCCCTGCCCCTACCAACATTGTCCTGCACCATCACCTGGTACAGAGGGTAGCCGCATTTGTTCACTTTGTACGTTCCGTCCATGAACAGCAGTTCAGGAAAGGCCTGCATGTGGGCCTTCATGGCTGGTGTCATGAAGGCAATATAGAGGATGCTGCTTCCCTGCAGGCCAACCAACACTGCAGCCCCGTCCTGCTGAATCTTCTCCAGCGTATCACACAGCGCATCTATGCTGTCATCCCCTGTTTTGAGCTGGGATTTTACATTTCTAATGTCACTAAGGGTCACGGTCTTATTGAATGAACGCTCGATATAATCCTTCAGCTGTTTGTTCCCAGCCTGCAGCTTGACCAACTCTTCTACCTTCTGCCTTTCATCGTGGTTCAGTTGTCATCTCCTTGCATAGAAGCGTAAACATTCTGGATGCAAAACATGACCGGTATGTACAAGATGGTAGGAGCTGACACAGTTTGTTCTTGCTCATATTGAATTTCACACTGATGAAGACCTCACAGCCCAGGGCGAGATACCTGAAAAGTTACACAGACATTCAATGAGCACGCCCCACGTGACTCGTGCCCTCACCAAAACGTCAGCCATCCCCAGGTGTGTTGTTGGCAGCAGTTTACATGTGCACCATGACAAGGTCCCAAAATCTGGTGCGCACCTGTTTCGCAGTGCAGAGGAGGTTGCGCAGAGGTGGTTGACCAGCCATTGCTCCATCCAGGAAATCACAACAAAGGCAGTCCGTAGACACGGGGGTGGTATGCGCGTGGCTTTGTGGGCACAGGATCTCACTGACGAGATGTATTGATACTGCAAATCTAATCTTGGTTCAATGCGCATCAAGGAACAGCTTTACAGGACTGACAAGCTACACAAGTGGAAATGTAGTGACCGCAGCACCTACCTCTGATTCGGTCTCACTCCAGTGGAACGGATGCGTGGCTGCCCATAGTGTACACAGCACAGCCTTACCGAAATGTTTTCAGAGCAACTTACAACAGGGACTGGAGCACATGTACTGCCTGCACACAGTCCCAGACAATGGAAAGGACTTTAGTGCAGTGCAGTGCAGTGGACTGAAGCACATGCAGTGCCCCAGACAATGGAAATGTTTCCAGAGCAACTTACAACAGCAGAGCAATTTACCTTGGAGCAATCTCCTCTGTCTAATAATAATGAAGCAGACTGAAATCTCCAAAACGACTAAATAATTGCGAGAAAATGTGAGAAAATGCCCGACGAAACCTCTCCTCCTTCCACTTTCAGAAACTCGCGCCGAAGCTTTGACGCATGCGTGAATACCCGTTGGCGTTGCATAAAGCGCATGCGCAGAGGTCGACCAGGCACGTTGCCTGAGGAAGTCCACGTAACGCGATGACGTCATCGGCGCATGCGCTAACCAGTCCTGGCAAGCCGGAACGCAGCGCATGCGCAGAGAGCAGGAGACTGTCTGCGCACGTGCGCACCGCGGCGCAGCCTGATGATGTCAGTGGGAGCTGCGTTGTCAGGAATCACTTTATTTTAGTAATTACTAATTGATGATCATAGAGATGAGCAATTTAGAAGCCGTTTTGTTTCAGATTTACGTATTACACAACACACTGGAGAATGTGACATGTCATCAGTTTAAAATCAGGTAAATAACCCTGAGGCATAATCAAAACACTCATTGTGCATAAACTGCTATCTATTCAACTTAGTTAATGTCCTTAGTTTCTAAACAAACTCACTGCTTACAAGGACTATTCTTATGAGTCAGAACTGGAACTCTTAATTTAGGCTGACCCACACAGCGCAGTACTGAGGGAGTGCTGCACTTTTGGGGTGTCGTCTGTCGGATGAGACATTAAATCGAGGCCTTGTCTGACCTCTCAGTGGGACATAAAAGATCCCACGGTGCTATTCAGAAAAGAGGCATTAGTGATATTCTCCCAGTCTCCTTAAACACAAATAAATGATCTGGTTATTTATTTCATTTGCAGGATCTTGTTGTGTGCAACATAACTCCCACGTTTGGCGACATGACAATAGTGACTACACTTTGAAAGGAATTTATGAGAGATCCCAGGAATATAAGAATCACTACATCAATGTAATCCCTTTCTCTATAGCATTTTGTTTAGAAATCCAACCATTTCCAATCTCTGGATGATTTTTCATCTTTTCTTGCATTACTTTTTTGAAGCCAAGGACAATTTATTTAACCAGAAAAAGTGTTTATGATTAATGCATTAGTTAATTGTGGGTAACGGTAATGGATTGAGGCTCTATCCAGTGTACTATGTTGAAAGTGACTTGGTTAGCTAAATTAAACCTTCACTGGAGATTAATATACAAGAACACCAATGGTCACATACAATGCTCTCATATGAGCACTTAACACATTCATTTCAATCCTTTCGGCCTGATACCTTGATAGAAGCATTAACTGTTTCACATTCATTCTCAGGATGTGGGTGTCACTGGCAAGGCCAGTATTTTTTGCCCATCCCCAGTTGGCTTGTTAAGGTGGTACTGAGTTTTTTTCTTGATCTGCTGTAGTCCATGTGGTGGGAGTGCTTCCACAGTGCTATTAAGGAGGGGGTTTCAGGAGTATAACCCAGTCACACACCGAAGGTATAGCGATACACAGGATATGGGCATCACAAGGCAAGGCCAGCCTTCAGTGTCCATCCTTACACTTGCAGGCCATTTCAGAGTCAGTCATGTTGCTGTGGGCCTGGAGTTACATATAGGTCAGATTGGGTAGGGACAGCAAATTTCCTTGCCAGCTGCTGTGGTGGGATTTGAACTCATGAGGCTAAATTTTATGAGGCCTCCAGTGTTGGGGGTTGTGGCAAGTTGGGGGGGCCTGAAATATTGCTCTGAGTGAGGCCCAGCATGACCCTCGGCGCTGAGAAGGCCCCGTCACATCTTACTGGCGGTGGTGAGGCCTTGGTGCGGTGGCGGGTCCTTCATTTGCGTTGCTAACTCAATGTAAATAAATGTAAATAAACATATCTAGACCGGGTGGCCATCCCACACTGATATTACGGCCAGTGGCTGGAGGTCCCACGCCTTCCGATCCCTGTTTGAGAATTCAAGGCGAGACACTGGTGGGGAGGGGAGGAGTTTAATTTTCATGTCGGCGAAGGTCAACTGAGGAAACTTACTCCATTGACTGGGGGGATGGCAGGAAGGGGTTGAAGGGCAAAGGTAACAAGGTTTGGGGGGAAGTTCGGGTTGGGAATTAAGCTTATTTTGAATGGGATAGGCCCAAAAACAAACATTGGGGTGGGGGGGGGAGGGGGGGGGTTAAGTGGGAGAGGGATTCCAGATTTTTTTTTGTGTTTTACCCAAATTTCAAATGAATGTCCCTTTAAAATTTCAATTGTTACTGCCGGGCTTGAAGCCCGTTAAAAATGGCGCCGGTGCCTGCGCGGTGGTGCCAGACGTCGTTGCCAGGGACGGAGAGGGTGTAGCTATTCCACACCCTCCATTTAAATGAGCCCCCGCACCTACTGCCCTCCCTACATCATCCAAGCAGTCACTGCTTCAAAAAAAAAACTCAGCTAATTTGTCAAAAAAGGACTTGCCTTCAACAGACCTGTGCTGGCACTCCCTAATTAATCCACTCATTTCTAAAGGCATACTACATTTCCCATATTATGGATTCCTAGATCTTGCCTATAACCGCTGTTGGAAAAAGGGTGGAACTAACAAATCCAGAATCCCCTGGATGTCAAGGGGCTTACAGGAGAGGATAAAGAGAAAAAGGGAAGCTTATGACAGATACCGAGGGCTCAATATTGCAGAAAACCTGGAGGAGTATAAAAAGTGTTGGGGTGAAATTAAAAAGGAAGTTAGGAAAATAAAGAGAGGGCATGAAAAAATATTGGCAAGTAAAATCAAGGAAAACCCAAAGATATTTTAATAAATACATAAGGAGCAAGAGAATAACTAAAGAAAGAGTAGGGCCTTATTCAGAACCATAAGGGTAACCTGTATGTGGAGGCGGAGAACATTGTTTGGTTCTTAATGAATACTTTGTATCTGTTTTCACAAAAGACAGGGTCAATACAGACATTGCAAACAGGGAAGTAAGAGAAGAAAAAGCAGTGGCTCTGACCATCATTTTCCAATTCTCTCTGGCTACAGGTGTAGCACCAGAGGACTGGAGGACAGCTAGCATTGTACCATTGTTTAAAAAGAGAGAAAGGGATAGACTGAGTAACTACAGGCCAGTTAGCCTTACCTTGGTGGTGGGAAAATTTATTTATTTATTTGGAGATACAGCACTGAAACAGGCCCATCGGCCCACTGAGTCTGTGCTGACCATCAACCACCCATTTATACTAATCCTACATTAATCCCATATTCTTACCACCTGCCTATACTAGGGGCAATTTTTAGGATGGCCAATTTACCTATTAACCTGCAAGTCTTTGGCAGTAAACCGGAGCACCCGGCCAAAACCCACGCAGTCACAGGCAGTACCCAGAATTGAACCTGGGTCGCTGGAACTGTGAGGCTGCGGTGCTAACCACTGCGCCACTGTGCCGCCCTAATTATTGGAAAAAATTCTGAGGGACAGGATAAATCTTCATTTAGAAAGACGTGGATTAATGAGTACTGAGTCCCTTGCTTTTTGTGGTCTATAATCAATGATTTGGACTTGATCTGAACTTGAACTACAATGTAGCGGGTATGATTAAGAAGTTTGCAGATGATACAAAAATTGGTCGTGTGATTGATAATGAAGAAGAAAGCTGTCGACTGCAGGAAACTATCAACGGACTAGTCAGGTGGGCAGAACAGTGGCAAATGGAGTTCAATCTGGAGAAGTGTGAGGTAATGCATTAAGGGAAGGCAAGGCAAGGGAATGCACAATAAATGGTCAGATACTGAGAACTGTAGAGGAGCAGAGGAACCTGGGAGAGCATGTCCACAGATCCCTGAAGATGGCTGGACAACTAGATATAGACATACAGGATACTAGCCTTTATTAGCCAAGACAGAATATAAGAGCTGGGAGGTTATGCTGGAACTGTATAAAGCATGAGTTCAGTCACAGCTGGGGTAATGCATGCAGTTTTGGTCATTGCACTATGGGAAAGATGTGATTTCACTAGAGAGCGTACAGAGGAGATTTACAAGGATGTTGCCTGGACTGGAGAATTTTAGTTATGAGGAAAGATTGGATAGAGTAGGGTTGTTTTTGATGGAACCGAGGAGGCTGAGGGGAGACCTAATTGTAGTGTATAAAATTATGAGGATTCGAGATAGAGTGCATAGGAAAGTCCTATTCCTCTTGGTTGAGGGTTCCACAACCGGGGGTGTAGAATTAGAATAAGAGGTAGGAGATTTAGAGACAATTCAAGGGGAACTTTTTTCACTGAGAGGGTGGTGGGGATCTGAAACTCACTGCCTGAAAGGGTGATAGAGGCAGAAACCCTCATAGCATTTAAAAGGTACTTGGATATGCACTTGAAATGCCGAAATCTACAAGGCTACGGACCAAGAGCTGGAAAGTGGGATTAAGCTGGAAGGCTACTTGTCGGCTGGTGTGGACACTATGGGCCGAATGGCCTCCTTCCATGCTGTAAATTTCTATGATTGGTATCTGATGGCAGAATGTTACAGGGGAAACTTTGTTCTCCCCTTGTAGCTGTCTGTTGAGTTCAATATACATCATTTGAATTTTGTTTGCCAAATGTGTGTTTTCCATACGTTTTCTCTTTGAGTTTTGATTAAAAAGCTACTATCAAAAAAACTTTTTTCTAAAAAACTATTAATTGCTGAAAGCAACAGCTATATCAAAAAAAAATCATCAAAAATATTCAGTCTGACATCGTCTTTCATTTAGCTTTATATTAGTCAGTAGAAACATTCTATTTTTGTCTTAAATTATTTGTTAATTAAATTAGCTGAGGCTCCTTTATGAGTGAAAAGCCAAAATATAAAATATATAATCTACTTAATTTCAAACCATTTAATCAAAAGCTTGACTTAATTAACTGCGTACTTTCAGGATTTTTAATTGTATCTGACAGCTCTTGATTGGAGTTCACCTTAGCATAGTTTTCAAATTATTGTTTCTATCTCTTCTAAAAGTCATCCATTATCCAGCTTGTCAGTTTTTCTGCAGATAACAGTATTCATTCTAGACTGCTAGTTAAAAGCAGAACCATAAAGAAACCTCATGTCACCCATCCCAGGAAAAAGGACATTTATTAAAAGCTAACCTATAGTTTCAAATCTACATTTTTCTTTTGATTGTCTTCTCTATGACTGCAAACAATTCATGAGACTTCCTATCTGTCACTTCTGTATCCTGTTGTCATGATTCAGGTAACACTTTGTGACATTGGTAACAACTAACGTGTAGTATTAGCACCTGTTTCCATTTATGTTACATCTAACGGGTATTCAGTCCTCTCACCACTGCTGGTGTTGTGACGGTGCTCAGTTCTGCTGGTATTTTGACCTGTTACAGCAAATAGAACTAAAAGTCATACCGGGGAGATTTTCCTGGGCTTTTTAACAATGTGGACTAGACAGCTTCTGTGAAGCAAGTATTAGAAAATTTGGAGTATACAATTATAGAGAAACATGTCTGACTTTCCTTACATTGTTTTAAGTAGCAGAAAGGCACCTCCTGCACAATTTTCCAATGTTGAGAAAAGCTGTTGGAGGAGAGGCTGTGGGGGAGGTGCCGTGGGGGAGAGGCCATGGGGGAGAGGCCGTGGGGGAGAGGCAGTGGAGGAGAGGCAGTGGAGGAGTAGCAGTGGAGGGGAGGCTGCATCAAAGATAGCAGGCATGGCGGAAAGCATGAGGAGAGATAATGCATCATGGCCACAATAACAGAGGATACAATTTAAGATTATGGTAGGGCCATTTCAGTGCTGTGGTAGGGATGGAAACCTGACTGGGAATTTCCAACATCAAGCTGTAGGGAAGATGGGGATAGACTTGGGAGGTGACAACACATTTAAGAACTTTGGAGAGAAAAGGGAGATGGAGAGGGGCAAGGGCAGAGGTGTTGAGTGTGGGTTTTTTGATGAAGGATAGAGTCATAGAGCCATAGAGTCATTTACAGCACAGAAGGAGGCCATTCGATCTATCAAGTCCATGACAACTCTTCATAGAGCAATCCAGTCAGTCCCATTCTCCCACTCTATCCCCATAGCCCTTCAAGTTTATTTTCTTCAAGTGTCCATCCAATTTCCTTTTGAAATCATTGATTGTCTCTGCCTCCACCGACTTCATAGGCAATGAGTTTCAGGGCATTGCCACTCGCTGAATAAAAATGTTCTTCCTCACATCCCCCCTGTATCTCTTGCCCAAAACCTTAAATCTGTGTCTCCTAGTCCTTGTGCCATCAGCTAATGGGAACAACTTTTCTTTGTCTACATTATCTAAGCCTGTCAGAATCTTGTACACCTCTATCAAATCTCCCTTCAATCTTCTTTGCTCCAAGGAGAACAACCCCAGCTCCTGAACTGGGATATAGCTAAAATCCCTCATCCCTTGAAGTCTTCAAGTAAGCCTCCTCTGCACCCTCTCAAGGACCCTCACATCCTTCCTAAAGTGTCATGACCAGAACTGGATGCAATACTCTAGTTGTGGCCTAACCAGATCTTTAGAAAGTTTATAAAGGTGATAACAGCAGTTTTGAAAGGAAAGGGGAACATTAGCTGAAGAAAGAGAATTATTTACTATGACAGGAGGAGAAGGGTAGGAAGGGAAGTTGGCTGGCTATCAGTTTAGTGGGAATGGGGTCAAGAGAACTGGAGGTGTGTCTCATAGACAGGGCGTGAGAGGAGATAGGAAAGAAACAGAAGAAGACAAAAGCAAAATACTGGGGATGCCAGATAGCTGAAATAAAAACAGAAAATTCTGGAAAGATTCAGCAGATCTGGCAGTATCTGTGGAGAGAGAAATAATTAATATTTCAGGTCAATGACCGATCATGAGAACGTTCATCAGAGAAATATGTATGTTCAGGGCCAAGGTGTGGGGAGTCTGAGGGGAAGTCTGTTTTGATGGGCAAGAGAAAAGGAGGGAAACAACATTGGCAGCTGAAAGGAGAGTCTCTATCTTAGTGATGAAAAAGACCATGAGTTCACACTTGTCATTGGACACGAGTTGCACGTCACTCCACTTTTTAAGAAGGGTGAAAGGGGGAACCAAGGAAATTACAGACCAGTTAGCTTGACATCTGTGGTGGGAAAGTTGCTGGAGTCTATAATCAAGGATAGGGTGACTGAACACCTAGAAAATTTTCAGTTAATCAGCATGGATTCATGACGGGAAGGTCATGCCTGACAAATCTCATTGAATTTTTTGAAGAGGTGACTAAGGTAGTGGACAGAGGAATGTCTATGGATGTTATTTATATGGACTTCCAGAAGGCATTTGATAAAGTCCCACAAAAGATACTGTTAACTAAGTTAGAAGCCCAGGGAGTTGAGGGCAAATTATTGACGTGGTTAGGAAGTTGGTTGATTAGTAGGTGACAGAGAGTGGGGATAATGGGTACGTACTCTGATTGGCAGGATGTGTCTAGTGGTGTCCCACTGGGATCTGTGTTGGGGCCTCAATTATTCACATTATTCATTAACGACTTGGATGATGGCATAGTAAGTCATATATCCAAATTTGCTGATAATACAAAGTTAGGTGGCATTGTAGACAGTCTAGATGATAGCATAAAATTGCAAAGAGATATTGACAGACTATATGAATGGGCAAAACTGTGGCAGATAAATTTCAATGTGAGCAAGTGTGAGGTTATCCATTTTGGACCAAAAAAGAATAGAGCAGGGTACTTTCTAAATGGGAAGAGGTTAAGTACAGTGGATGTCCAAAGAGACTTGGGGGTTCAGGTGCATAGATCTTTAAAATGCCACGAGCAAGTGCAGAAAATAATTGAAAAGACTAATGGAATTCTAGCCTTTATATCTAGAGGATTGGAGTATAAAGACACAGAGGTTATGCTGCAACTGTACAAAACCCTGGTTAGACTCCACTTGGAGTACTGTGAGCAGTTCTGGGCACCACACCTTAGGAAGGATATATTGGCCTTGGAGGGAGTACAATGTAGGTTTACAAGAATGATACCTGGACTACAGGGGTTAAGTAAAGAGGAGAGATTACATAAATTAGGCCTGTTTTCACTAGAATTTAGAAGGCTAAGGGGTGATCTGATCGAAGTCTTCAAGATATTAACAGGAAAAGACAGGCTAGATAAAGATAAACTATTTCCACTGGTTGGAGATTCTAAAACTAGGGGCATAGTCTAAAAATTAGGACCAGACCGTTCAGGAGAGATGTTAGGAAGCACTTCTTCACGCAAAGGGTGGTAGAGGTTTGGAACTCTCTCCCACAAACAGCAGTTAAAGCGAGAACAGTTGTTAATTTTAAATCTGAGATAGATTTTTGTTAAACAAAGATATTAAGGGATATGGGCCAAAGGCAGGTATATGGAGTTAGGCCGCGGATCAGCCATGATCTCATTGAATGGCGGGACAGGCTCGAGGGGCTGAATGGCCTACTCCTATGTTCCTATGTTCCTATGAAGGCGAAGTGGACAGCGCGAGGAATTTGATGAAATGGTTGGTAGTAGAGAATAGAATTGTTGAGTCAAAAGGGCCTATTTTCTCTGGCGTTTAGAAGAATGAGGGGTGATCTCATTGAAATGTATAAAATTCTTAAAGGGCTTGACAGGATAGATGCTGAGCGGCTGTTTCCCCTGGCTGGAGAGTCTAGAACTAGGAGTCATAGTCTCAGGGCAAGGAATCAGCTATTTAGGAGATGAGAAATTTCAATTCTCAGAGGGTTGTAAATCTTTGGAATTCTCTACCCCGCAGGACCGTGGATGCTCAGTTTATTAGTATATTCAAGACTGAGTTGGATAGATTTGTTGACTCGAGGGAATCAAGGGATATGGGTATAGGGTGGGAAGGTGGAGTTGAGGTAAAAGATCAGCCAAGTTCTTCTTGAATAGCGAACAGGCTTGGGGAGCCATAGAGCCTGCTCATGCTCCTATTTGTTATGTTCCTATGAAAGAATTTGGGACTCTTAACTGCCTCTGAAATGGCCCAGCAAGCCACTCAGTTGTCAAGGCGAATTAGGGATGGGCAACAAAGGTTTGCCAGTGATGCCCACATCCCATGAAAGAATTTAAAAAAACTTTGCTTTGCTCTTTGGGATGACTTTGGAGGAGTGAATAGTTTTGGCAGAAGAGAAAAGCACCACTTGAGGTGATCTGCCAATGAATGGTTAATCAGTTGTTCTCCACATACACTTAATTCTGTCCCCTTTGGACTTGGGGGAGTAATAATGAGGACCATAGCAAGGGCCTCCACCGGGTTGGGAGAGAGTAAAGGTTTTGTTGGGGACATGGGCATCAAAGGTGGATATAAGGGAATGATTGAGCAGATTGAAAAAATAGTTAGACTTCTGAGGCTGGTTTCCTGTCATGATTTATGCCAATCATTTTTCTTCTGAAACTGCAGATTTATTTACTTTTAGTTACATGTACTATTTCTAAATTAGCTTGAACGCACAAAATTTCACAATAGCACCTCTGTGTGAATGTCCAAAATTGTTCAGGAATTCACTTGAAATTGATGAGATCATTTGTAAAGAGGAATTCTGTGCCTTCTGTTAACCAACATGAATTGACACTTACCTCTCTCTCTAACAGAATAAATATTTGCTGCTAATTTAAGGCAGGAGAATTAAACACAAATGAAAACCAAGATCAATATGTGTGCTTGATTAAATTAAGATTATTAACTCATTAAAAGAAAAGGTGAAATGGTTTTGTCTCAAGCTCTATATTCTAGTGGAGAGCAAAGGTACAATAAACTGACTTGAAAAAATCCATATCGCAAGAAAACCCAAACAGTATTTTAGGAAATCAATATCTGATAAGTAGATTTTATAAAAATAAACCCTGACTTTTAACTGTGGTTTGATTTAACCTTTTAAAATACAATTAATCACATACTATAGTGCCTTAAGTAACTGTGTAATAGTAAAGTTATGATGTCTGACCTTTCTCTCTGAATTCACTGCCCTCCTGTTCTCACTAAAACTCCACCTCCATATAAACTTTCCTTCCAGTTTCACAGCCACCCTATTGCTCTTATCATTTCATGTGGACTCTGTACTTGAATAGTCTCTGTCCCAGACATGGCCATTCTGAATTACTTCCTTGCATCTCTCCCACTCATGTCCACCAACCTCTTGTGTGTCCACCCCCTGCAGAAAATTAGTCATAGTCATAGAGTTAGACAGCACAGAAACAGGCCCTTCGGCCCATCGTGTCTGTGCCAGCCATTCCAGCACCCAACTATTCTAACCTCATATTCCTGCACTTGGCCCGTAGCCTTGTATGCTTTGGAATTTCGAGTGCTCATCTAAATACTTTTTAAATGTTGTGAGGGTTCCTGCCTCCACCACCTCTTCAGGCAGTGCGTTCCAGACTCCAACCACCCTCTGGATGAAAAAAAATTTCCTCAAATCCCCCCTAAACCTCCTGCCCCTTACCCTAAGTCTATGCCCCATGGTTCTTGACCCCTCCGCTAAGGGAAAAAGTTTCTTCCTATCTAACCTATCAATGCCCCTCATAATCTTGTACACCTCAATCATGCCTCCAATAAGGCTTACAACTGCAGTTTTACACTCCCAGCTGCCTCATATTTGGTTTTCCATTCGACATGCTATCAGTGTAGCTGTCCTGCGACTCAACCACTCCTTCATATCCACCTTTGATGTCCTGGTCCCTAATGAAACCTTTACTCTCCCCAACCTTGTCCCTGGTTTGATACCACACCTTCACTCTATCAAGTCCAAATCCAGCACAAAGCAACTAGGTTTCATCTTTTAAGAAGCATCATAATTATACTTAAGAAATATCAGTAGCAAAGTGCAAGATTTTTTTTAATTCTATACTTCGGGACCTTCTACAGTCATGCAGTTATACAGTTCATATACTTTTTTAAAAAATTTGCTCATGGGATGTGGGCGTTGGACTGTTATCATCAGGATAGCCCCTACAATATATATATTTTTTTTTATTTGCTCATGGTATATGGGCGTTGCTGGCTAGGCCAGTATTTATTGCACATCCCTAATTGTCCTTGAGAAACTGAGTGGTTTGCTAGGCCATTTAAGAATTAACCACATTGCTGTGGGTCTGGAGTCACATATAGGCCACACCAGGTAAGGACAGTAGATTTAGTGAACCAGATGGGTTTTTACAATAATTGACAATAGTTTCATTGTCACCATTAAACCAGTTTCAAATTCCAGATCTATCAATTGAAGTCAAATTTCACCATCAGCCGTAACGGGATTTGAACCCATATCCCCAAACCATTTGCCTGGACTTCTGAATTAATAGTCCAGTGACATTTCCACTACACCACTGCCTCCCCATATCCAAAAATCACCTCATAGAAAGTCAAAATATCATGCCTTATATAGTAATCACTCCATGCAATGAAACAAATTTGTTTTGACCTTCTGTTAGCAGATTTCCCATGGTTATGGTCACAACAATCAACTCCACATGATTTGGCCCTGAGTGGTTTTGAACAACAAGCTTTATTATGCATTGGCTGATAACAGTATTGGTTTTATACAACTGTCCTACACTATCACATCAAATGGCAAGCAAATAATACAACCTGTTTACTTCATAAAGTCTCATTCAAGATGATCAGGTTTATAGTCTCATGGATAAACTTTTGACTGTCCCAAGAATACTCTGAAGTTTCAGAGGAAAAAGGTCCCATTGCTATACTATTCGGCAGTCTTGGGCTGCACCTACGCAGAACAGGATGCATAGGCTGAGGCCACGTTACGGAGGTGTTCACCCTGCTTCTAATCTTTTGGCCTTCATCTCTATTTTACAATCTTTGCTTAATGCGTATGTCAAATGGCCTTACAGCCTTCCATACTTCTGACTGCCATGCACTACCTCTTGTGTCTTAGCAACCAGTTCTCTTATCTCGGAGCCTGATTCTTCTCGCACAGCTCATTTTTGATCACAGAGAAATAAAAGGCTTCCCTCTTTCTCCGCATTTGCTTTCTGGCTAAAGATCCCTAAAACAAAGCATGCTGGAATACACTGACCATTTAAACCATTTTAGACTAGTCTAACAACGTAGAAACATAGAAAATAGGAGCAGGAGTAGGACATTCGGCCCTTCGAGCCTGGACCACCATTCATTATGATCATGATCATCCAACTCAGTGACCTGTTCCCGCTTTCTCCCCATACTCTTTGATCCCTTTAAATCCAATGGCTATATCTAAATCCTTCTTGAAAACATACAATATTTTGGCCTCAACTGCTTTCTGTGGTAGCGAATTCCACAAGCTCACCACTCTCTGGGTGAAGAAATTTCTCCTCATCTCCGTCCTGAAAGGTTTACCCCATATCCGTAGACTATGACCCCTGGTTCTGGACTCCCCCACCATCGGGAACATCTTTCTTGCATCTACCCTGTCAAGTCCTGTTAGAATTTTATAGGTTTCTATGAGATCCCCCCCTCACTCTTCTGAGCTCCAGCGAATATAATCCTAACCAACTCAATCTCTCCTCATACGTCAGTGCCGCCATCCCAGGAATCAGTCTGGTAAACCTTTGCTGCACTCCCTCTATAGCAAGAACATCCTTCCTCAGATAAGGAGACCAAAACTGCACACAATATTCCAGGCGTGGCCTCACCAAGGCCCTATATAATTGCAGCAAGACATCCCTGCTCCTGTACTCGAATCCTCTCGCTATGAAGGCCAACATACCATTTGCCTGTTTTACCGCCTGTTGGACCTGCATGCTTACCTTCAGCTGCATATTCCCCTCTCTTAATTTATAGCCATTCAGATAATAATCTGTCTTCCTGTTTTTGCTACCAAATTGAATAACTTCACATTTATCCACATTATAATGCATCTGCCATGCATTTGCCCACTCACTCAACTTGTCCAAATCACCCTAAAGTCTCTCTGCATTCTCCTCACAACTCACCCTCCCACCCAGTTCTGTGTCATCTGCAAATTTGGAGATATTACATTTAGTTCCCTCATCTAAATCATTAATATATATTGTGAATAGCTGGGGTCCTAGCACCAATCCCTGTGGTACCCCACTAGTCACTGCCTGCCATTCTGAAAAAGACCCATTTACTTCTACTCTTTGTTTCCTGTCCACCAACCAATTTTCTGTCCATCACAAAACATTATCCCCAATCCCATGCGCTTTGATTTTACATGCTAATCTCTTATGTGAGACTTTGTCGAAAGCCTTCTGGAAGTCCAAATAAACCACATCCACTGGCTCCCCCTCATCAACTCTACTAGTTACATCCTCGAAGAATTCTACTAGATTTGTCAAGCATGATTTCCCTTTTGTAAATCTATGCTGACTCTGCCCGATTCTACCACTGTTCTCCAAGTGCTCTGCTATAAAATCTTTGATAATGGACTCTAGAATTTTCCCCACTACCAACGTCAGGCTGACTGGTCTATAATTCCCTGCTTTCTCTCTACCTCCCTTTTTAAATAGTGGGGTTACATTAGCCCATTAATGTACACTAATTCTTGTATTTATATAACAGCTCTAATGCACGAAAAAATCACAAGCAGCTTGACAGGAGCATATTTCAGACAAAGTCACTGACACCAAGCCAAAGAAGGAGACATAAGGAGAGGTGACCAAATGCTTGGTCAAACAGATGAGGTTTAAGGAGTGTCTTAAAGGAGGAAAATGAGGTAGGAAGGCAACAAAACTTAAGGAGAGAATTCCAGACTTTGGGTCTACACAACTGAAGGCACAGCTGGCAATGAAAGTCCGAAAAATGTTTCTCTGTCTTTAGTTTATTGGCAATATTCCATCATTGCCAAAGAGGCTGAGATGATAATGAGACAGTGCTAACAAGCTACAAATCTTGGCACAATCTATGAATGGCGATCTTGTTAATCGCAAAAGTTGCTCGAAAACATTACTACAGTTATTTTTAGCACTGAAACATGGCCGTGTAGGTTTGCAGTCATAGCCAAACCAGAGTAGTCTTCTTTGGAAAAGGTGGAAGTATTGACTTGAAGAGTTGGCTTTGAAAAGCAAATAAAGCTTTATAGTATAAATTGAGGGTTGTTAGTTGTATCATTTACGTGAGGCAAGGAATTGTTTTGGATTTTAAGAACATACATTTTAGTTACCTTACAGGCTTTTGGGCAAAGTGGGAGAGTCCTCACACACTGTATGAATGTTCATTGGAAGTATCTTGAGCTGGATTATGAAGCCACAATGAAGAGTGGAAATAGCTTGACATGATTGGCAAAGACAGCAGCCAATCATGGAGAATGTTTACATTTACAAACAAGGACCAAAGACCAGCGGGTCCATACAGGTGTTTATGCTCCACATGAGCCTCCCCCCATACTTTTTCATCCAATCCCATCAGCATATCCTTCTATTCTTTTTGCCCTCATGTTTATCTAGCTCCACCTTAAATGCATCTATGTTATTTGCCTCAACTACTCCATGTGGTAGCGAGTTCCATACTCTCACCACTTTCTGATTAACGAGGTTCCTCCCGAATTCCCATAATTTTATTACCGATAGCTGTAGATACGATTCACACTTTGTGCACTTTTCCATTTGCATCACTGAATCCTGCAGAGACATAATTCATTATTTTTCTATACCTTCAACCACAGACTCCAGGCATGTAAATAATACCAGGAAGCACATTAAAATGTTGAGCTCAGTGCTATGCCTGTCCAATTACACATTCTTTCCCTCTATCTACATATTTACTTTGAAAGTGACTTGAAATATCAAGTGGTGCAAATTGTATCTTGAGACTTCATCTTCATAAATAAATTGAAAATCATCAACTTAGGTCACTTCAGCTTTTCATTTCCATTTATCCCATATCCCTATAGATACCCGACTGTGGTCTGTGCACCTCAGAAGTACAAGACAGTTTCAAGCTTTTTATTTATGTTTCTCCACCTGGTAATATCTAAAAACCTAACTGTACCCTGGTTTACAGTTCATTAAAAAACTTTGAATGATCCCATTTGCCATTTTCAACAAGAACCATTTGCTGAGCCTTGGCTCAGTGGTCGTGCTTTCCCTCCACACAAGATCAGGTGGCAGGTTGTTCAACCTTGCCCGTCTAAGAGCGAAGACCAAAGTACGGAAAATCCTCATCAGGGAACTCCTCTTTGCTGACGATGCTGCATTAACATCCCACACTGAAGAGTGTCTGCAGAGACTCATCGACAGGATTGCGGCTGCCTGCAATGAATTTGGCCTAACCATCAGCCTCAAAAAAACAAACATCATGGGATAGGATGTCAGAAATGCTCCATCCATCAATATCAGCAACCACGCTCTGGAAGTGGTTCAAGAGTTCACCTACCTACGCTCAACTATCGCCAGTGACCTGTCTCTCGATGCAGAAATCAACAAGCGCATGGGAAAAGCGTCCGTTGCTATGTCCAGACTGGCTAAGAGGGTGTGGGAAAATGGCGCACTAACACGGAACACAAAAGTCCGAGTGTTTCAAGACTGTGTCCTCAGTACCTTGCTCTACGGCAGCGAGGCCTGGACAACGTATGTCTGCCAAGAGCGACGTTTCAACTCATTCCATCTTCGCTGCCTCCGGAGAATCCTTGGCATCAGGTGGCAGGACCGTATCTCCATTTGCAGAAGTCCTCGAGGCGGCCGACATTTCCAGCATATACACCCTACTGAGCCAGCGGCACTTGAGATGGCTTGGCCATGTGAGCCACATGGAAGATGGCAGGATCCCAAGAACGCATTGTACAGCGAGCTCGCCACTGGTACCAGACCCACCGGCTGTCCATGTCTCCGTTTCAAAGACGTCTGCAAATGCGACATGACGTCCTGTGACATTGATCACAAGTCGTGGAGTCAGTTGACAGTTAGCCATAAAGGCGGGGCGAAAGAGTGGCGAGTCGAAGAGACTTAGCAATTGGCAGTTAAAAAAAACAGAAGTGCAAGGAGAGAGCCAACTGTGTAACAGCCCTGACAACCAATTTTATCTGCAGCACCTGTGGAAGGGTCTGTCCCTCTAGAATTGGCTTTTATAGCCACTCCAGGCGCTGCTCCACAAACCACTGACCACCTCCAGGCGCTTACCCATTGTCTCTTGAGGCAAGGAGGCCAAAGAAGAAGTGCTTTCCCTGCTAGAGCAGCAGGTTGTGAATTCAGCTCCCACTCCAGAGACTTGAGCACATAATCCAAACTGAAGCTCCCAGTGCAGTACTGAGGGAGCACTGCACTGACAGCAGTGCTGGCTTTTTGCTTTAAACCCAAGCCCCATCTACCTTCTCTGATACTCCATGGTACTATTTGAAGAGCAGGGAGTCTTCCCTGATTCCTGATCAACGATTATCCCTCAGCTAACACAGATTATCTGATCATTATCACATTTGGGAGTTTGCTGTATGCAATTTGGCTGCTGTGTTTCCTACATTAAAGGAGTGACTGTACTTCATTGGCTGTGAAGTGTTTGAGGATATGAAGTAGACTATATATATATATCTCCAAGATTTTTGCAGTCCTCAAAATCATTCTGGGCAGTTAACAAATGTGCAAGTTCCAAAAGAAATTCAGTAATCAAAAGGGTTAATCTGTGTCATTTAATTTCAGTGATGTGTGCCAATGGTAAACTGGCTTAGGGTTTTTTTTAATTGCGGTTCACCGCTGTTGTGACGATTCACTTTCAGCATTCTTCCTTTGAACATTGTTGACAATAATTATCGATAGTTAGTAGATGATCTCTTATGGGGATTTAGGATCGAGTACAATCTTCAGTTGAGGCAAGGTTAGAGGACAGTGTAATAATCAGACATAGGAGCACTGATATATTTCAATTTCCATCTTAAAGGTATGCGTTCTGTCCTTACTTTTATCGAATATTTTAATTTTAAGTTACGATTTAATTGCAATTAAGATAAAGAGCGGATGATCCATATGGAAATCTACCTCATTTTTTAAGAACTGCCACTGTGTTATTTTCTTTTCTCTGTTGGTAATTCTTTCCCACTGAAACTAGACGGTGGGGTCATCAGCAGAAAGACTGAATTCAAAGTGTCACTCCCTAACAGATATTGAAATACAGAAAGAAAGAACTTGCATTTCGATAGAGCCTTGCATGACCTCAGGATGAACGAAAGCACTTTAAAGACAATTAAATACTTTTGAAATGTTCTCATTGTTCTAATGTCGGAAATGTGGCAGCTAATTTGTACACAACAATCTCCCACAAATTTGACCTGATAATCTGTTTTTAGTGATGTAATTACAGTGATCAATATTGGTCAGGACAGCAGGTAGAACACTGCTACAAAATAGTGCTGTGAGATCTAAATAGTTGACAATCTTGTTTTAGCCCCTTATTTCAAAAACAGGGCAGCACTTCACTGGAAACATTAGCCTACATTACTAGACCAAATATCTGGCATGGCATTTGAACCTACAATCTTCTATCGTAGAAGCGAGACTGCTACCCACTGAGCCAAGGCAGACACCTTAAGCAGCAATGTTCTGTTATATTTTGGGACCATTTCAAACTTTCTTTCTCGAAGTTACTTTGACTTGCATCACTCTCACGGTTGAGGTGCAGCTCCCCATACCTTTGACAATACCCATCCTGGTCTCAAATTCCAGACAAGTGTTTAACACCGAACCCAACAGAATGAATCGCAAACCTTCTTTGTTAATTATTATTAAGCCACTGGAATTTATCCCACACCTCCACAGGATCTCCTTCAAGCCTTTGGCATTGGGATAACATCATTTCAGATCTCATTTTAAGTTTAAGATATTAAGCAAAGCTATTAATAAAATCATGGACAAACCTATACTCTAACAGTGATGAAATACATTTATATATTTACAGTGAAATATCTATTATCTAACTCCTCAAAGGGAATGTGGGAGTCTTTCAAATATCAGCTGATTAGAATCCAGGACCAGCATGTTCCTGTGAGAAAGAAAGACAAGTTTGGCAAGTTTCGGGAAGCTTGGATAACGTGGGATATTGTGAGCCTAGTCAAAAAGAAAAAGGAAGCATTTGTAAGGGCTGGAAGGCTGGGAACAGACGAAGCACTTGAGGAATATAAAGACAGTAGGAAGGAACATAAGCAAGGAGTTAGCAGGGCTAAAAGGGGTCATGAAAAGTCATTGGCAAACAGGATGTAAGGAAAATCCCAAGGCTTTTTATACGTATAGAAAGAGCAAGAGGCTAACCAGGGAAAGGGTTGACCCACTCAACCCACTCAAGGACAGAGATGGGAATCTATGTGTGGAGCCAGAGGAAATGGGCGAGGTGCTAAATGAGTACTTTGCATCAGTATTCACCAAAGAGAAGGACTTGGTGGATGATGAGCCTAGGGAAGGGAGTGCAGATAGTCTCAGTCATCTCATTATCAAAAAGGAGGAGGTGTTGGGTGTCTTGCAAAGCATTACGGTAGATAGGTCCCCAGGGCCTGATGGGATCTACCCCAGAATACTGAGGGAGGCAAGGGAAGAAATTGCTGGGGCCTTGACAGAAATATTTGCATCCTCATTGGCTACAGGTGAGGTCCCAGAGGACTGGAGAATAGCCAATGTTGTTCCTTTGTTTCAGAAGGGTGGCAAGGATAATCCAGGAAATTATAGGCCGGTGAGCCTTACGTCAGTGGTAGGGAAACTATTAGAGAGGATTATTTGGGACAGGATTTACTCCCATTTGGAAACAAACGAACTTATTAGCGAGAGACAGCATGGTTTTGTGAAGGGGAGGTCGTGTCTTACTAATTTGATTGAGTTTTTTGAGGAAGTGACGAAGATGATTGATGAAGGAAGGGCAGTGGATGTTATCTATTTGGACTTTAGTAAAGCCTTTGACAAGGTCCGGCATGGCATACTGGTACAAAAGGTGAAGTCACACGGGATCAGAGGTGAGCTGGCAAGATGGATACAGAACTGGCTCAGTCACAGAAGACAGAGGGTAACAGTGGATGGGTGTTTTTCTGAATGGAGGGATGTGACTAGTGGTGTTCCACAGGGATCAGTGCTGGGATCTTTGCTGTTTGAAGTATATATAAATGACTTGGAGGAAAATGTAGCTGGTCTGATTAGTAAGTTTGCGGACGACACAAAGGTTAGTAGAGTTGCGGATAATGATGAGGATTGTCAGAGGATACAGCAGGATATAGATCGGTTGGAGACTTGGGCGGAGAAATGGCAGATGGAGTTTAATCCGGACAAATGTGAGGTAATGTATTTTGGAAGGTCTAATGCAGGTGGGAGGTATATAGTAAATGGCAGAACCCTTAGGAGTATTGACAGGCAGAGAGATCTGGGTATACTGGTCCACAGGTCACTGAAAGTGGCAACGCAGGTGGATAAGGTAGTCAAGAAGGCATACGGCATGCTTGCCTTCATCGGTCGGGGCATAGAGTATAAACATTGGCAAGTCATGTTGCAGCTGTACAGAACCTTAGTTTGGCCACACTTAGAATATTGCGTGCAATTCTGGTCGCCACACTACCAGAAGGACGTAGAGGCTTTGGAGAGGGTACAGAGGAGGTTTACCAGAATGTTGCCTGGTCTGGAGGGCATTAGCTATGAGGAGAGGTTGGAAAAACTCGGATTGTTTTCACTGGAACGACGGAGGTGGAAGGGCGACATGATAGAGGTTTACAAAGTTATGGGCGGCATGGACAGAGTGGATAGTCAGAAGCTTTTTCCCAGGGTGGAAGAGTCAGTTACTCGGGGACATAGGTTTAAGGTGCGAGGGGCAAAATTTAGAGGGGATATGCGAGGCAAGTTTTTTACACAGAGGGTGATGAGTGCCTGGAACTTGCTGCCAGGGGAGGTGGTGGAAGCAGATATGATAGCGACGTTTAAGAGACATCTTGACAAATACATGAATAGGAAGGGAATAGAGGGATATGGGCCCCGGAAGTGCAGAAGATGTTAGTTTAGGCAGGCATCAAGATCGGCGCAGGCTTGGAGGGCCGAATGGCCTGTTCCTGTGCTGTACTGTTCTATGTTCTTTGTTCTTTGTTCTTGAAAGAAACAATGAGAATCACAATCAATTCTAGAATATCTATTCTTTTATACGTGCACAGTCCTTTTTCTTACTTATTATCTTTTCAGGTTACATGAGCTACATAGTCAAATTTATCTTCTGTATCGATTCCAATTGAATCGACTGTCTACTGCCATCTTGCTTACCCACCCCTTCATCAAGTGTTGTGGATCATTTGCGTTTTAGCAACGGACGCTTGGATACAAACACAATTCGCTACGAAGTAGAGAGCTCAACAAATCTGCTGTTAGAAAGGAAATGCTGACCCATTTAAAGCAAATAGGTTAATATAATAGACTTAAAAATACCAGCATTCTTTGATTACAGCTGGTAATATTGGACAATCATTTTATTGCCAATCAAACACAGCCATTATCTATAATATACTTTCCAAAGGTTATCTCCATAAACTTGAGCTCATCCAAAACTCTGCCGCCTGTATCCTAACTCACACCAAGACCCGTTCACCCATCACCATTATGCTCACTGACCCACATTGGCTGCTGACCTGGCAACACCTCGATTTTAAAATTCTCATCCTGTTTTCAAATCCCTCCATAGCCTCACCCCTCCCCATCTCTGTACTCTTCTTCAAACCCACACCCCTCCCAGATCTTAGCATTCTACACTTCTGCCTTTGTGAGTATCCCTAATTTTAATCGATCCACCATTGGTGTCCGTGCCTTCAGCTGCCTGGCTCCTAAGCTTTGTATTCAATGCCCCTCTTTACAAAGCCAATTATCCCATGGGCTTTCTTAACTGCCTTTTCACCACGCCCTGCCACTTTTAATGATTTGTGAATATGAATATCCAGGTCAGTTTACTCTAACAACATGCTCAAAATAGCAGCATTTTAATTATATTACCTTTACTTTTCGTTCACCCATTAACTTTACACTTAGTTGCATTAAATTGAATCTGCCTATTGTCTACCCATTTCACCAGTCACCAATGAGTCCAACAGCATTAACTGGGATAAAAACAGAAAGTGCTGGAAATACTCAGCAGGTCAGGCAGCATCAGTGGAGAGAGAAACAGAGTTAATGGGCTGAATTTTACACCGCCCCAGCGGTGGCATAGGGGTGGAAGGTGGCATGGGGGTGGATGGTGGCATGGGGGTGGAAGGTGGCATGGGGGTGGATGGTGGCATGGGGGTGGAAGACCTGTCTCGGGATAATTAAAGCCCTGGGACCCGGGCTGGGCGGAAGCGAGTTCGCCACCGACTTTTCCCGTCCGCCTAAGGTATAATCCAGTCCAAAGTTTCAGATCCATGACCATTCATCAGAACAGCATTAACTGGAGCCTGATAGCACCCGTTGAATTAGCCACCTGGAAAAGCTTCATATTTCTGCCCAATGTCAATATGGAAAGACCTACCCACAATTCCCTTGTTCAGGGACGATGTTCAAATTGTGGAGCCTGGATCAAAACTGCCACAGCATCTCACAGATCTGCAACTTCCACTACCTCGAAGGACAAAGGCAGTAGGTACATGGGAGAACCATCGCCTCCCAAATCACACACCATCCTGACTTGGAACTATATCACCATTCCTTCATCGTCATTAGAACTCCCTCCCCTACAGCACTCTGGGTGTACCCACACTACACAGACTGCAGTGGTTCCAGAGGGAGGCTCACCACCAACATTGTAATGGCAACTAGCAAGGATGACAATTGCTGGCCTTGCCAGTGACACCCTGATCTCATGAATGAATAAATATGAAAAAAAATCTGAATAAAGAATAAAATCCATGCAAAGGAGTGCAATGGTAAATTTGCCAGAATCATAGGCTAGCCTTTAATTATTTAACTCTGTTTGATGGGCCATAAGTCAGATCATACAGATGTCTAAATAAATTGCTGTTTCAAGAGTTGCTGTTTCAAGTGCCAGCTGTGGTTCAGTTGGTCGTACTCTTGCCTTTGAGGTGGAAGGTTGTGGGATCAAGTCACACTCTAGAGATTTGAGTGCATGATTTAGGCTGATGTTCCAGTTGTATTCCTGAGGAGGTGTTGCCTTTCAACCGAGACAATGTCTGCCCTCTCAGGTGGATGCAAAAGATCCCATGGTGCTATTAGGAAGCAGAGCAGGAGAATTCTCCCTGGTGTCCAGGCCCAATATTTATCCCTGAAACAACATCACTGAGAAAAGGACAGATAATCTGTTCATTATCACATTGCTGTTTGTCGAACCTTGCTATGTGCAAATTGGCTGCTGTGTTACATACAAATTAGGAGCAGGAGTAGGGCTCTCAGCCCCTTGAGTCTGCTCTGCTATTCAACAAGATCGTGGCTGGTCTGATTGTAACCTCAACTCCACATTCCTGCCTATCCCCAATAACCTTTCACCCCCTTGCCTATCAAGAATCTATCCACCTCTGCCTTAAAAATATTATAAGACTCTTTTGAGGAAGAGAGTTCTAAAGACTCATAACCCTAAGAGAAAAAAATTCTGTCTTAAATGGGTGACCACTTATTTTTAAACAGTGACCCCTCGTTCTAGATTACCCCACAAAGGGAACCATCCTTTCCACATCCACCCTGTCAAGACCCTTCAGGATCTTATATGTTTCAATCAAGTTGCCTCTTACTCTTCTAAACTCCAGCAGATACAAAAAAAGCAAAATACTGCGGATGTTGAAAATCTGAAATAAAAACGGAAAGTGCTGGAAATACTCAGCAGGTCTGGCAGCGTCTGTGGAGAGAGAAGCCGAGTTAATCTTTCAGGTCAGTGACCTTTCATCAGAACTGTTATCATCAGTTCATCACAACAGTTCTGATGAAAAGTCACTGACCTGAAACATTAACTCCTGCAAATACAAGTCTGGCTTGTTCAATCTTTCCTCATAAGACAACCCATCCAGTAAAACTTTTCTGAACTGCTGCCAACAGATATACATCCTTCCTTAAATAAGGAGACCAATACTGTACACAATACTCCAGATATGGTCTCACCAATGCTCCGCACTCTCTCACCATTTAGATTATTTATTTATATTTAGAGATACAGCACTGAAACAGGCCCGTTGGCCCACCGAGTCTGTGCTGACCAACAACCACCCATCTATACTAACCCGACAGTAATCCCATATTCCCTACCACCTACCTACACTAGGGGCAATTTACAACGGCCAATTTACCTATCACCTACAAGTCTTTGGCTGTGGGAGGAAACCGGAGTACCCGGCGAAAACCCACGCGTTCACAGGGAGAACTTGCAAACTCCGCACAGGCAGTACCCAGAATCGAACTCGGGTCCCTGGAGCTGTGAGGCTGCGGTGCTAACCACTGTGCCACTGTGCCGTCCGTTTTTTTAATCCTTTTTATGTTCTTTTTTATTCTTCCTGCCAAAATGGACAATTTTAATTTTCCCACATTATACTCCATTTGCCAGATCTTTGCCCACTCATTTAACCTATCTATTTCCCTTTGTAGCCTCCTTATGCCCTCTTCGCAACTTACATTCCTACCTCTCTTTCTGTCATCAGCAAATTTAGCAACCATACCTTTGGTTCCTTCATCCAAGTCATTTACATAAATTGTAAAACATTGAGCCACCAGCACGGATCCTTGTGGCACACCACTCATTACATCTTGCCAACCAGAAAATGACCCATTTATGTCTACTCTCAGTTTCCTGTTAGCTAGCCAATCTTCTATCCATGCCAATATGTTACCCCCTACTCCAGGAGATTTTATTTTCCACAATAACCTTTGATGTGGCACCTTATCAAATGCCTTCTGGAAATCTAAGTACAGTACATCCACCGGTTCCCCTTTATCCACAGCACATGTTACTTCTTCAAAGAAGTTTCCTGTACTTCATTGGCTGTAAAGTACCTGAGGTCGTTGAAGGCGCTATATAACTGCAAATTCTTTATAATCCCCAGGAGTATAACTCCTGACAAAATAATGCTTGGGACGCAGATAGTTGCTGTTGGGTAGGGCACCTATCACAGTCGGAGCCAGTAGATATTTTTAAAGAAAGCTTTATTATTGGGGATAGACAAAAGACTTGTTTGTCTCTACAAAAATTCAATTCTGTCTTCTTGAGATCTCCATTATGTCCTGTAAATAATTATTTTTTTGCCTTGAGTGATTCTCCTGCTGGCTGGAACTGTGTCTCTGAATTAGAGGACAAAGTTAATTAAAGTCAAGGAGAGGCACGAGTGGTTTAACCTATGCAAAGTCTCCTATCCCTGCATGAAACCTGCAGCCATTAACATTAAGACCAGGAGCAGTCAAGTGAGCTGGCATTGTATTTATTTAATGGAATCTTTTTTTTAAAATTATTCTGTCTTCCTCTCACAGTTGAGAACATTTAATTTGAATCTATAATGTCATTTAAATTCTACTCAGCCACATATAGTATAATTAACTTGATCACCGTTCTATGATACGTTTATCGATCAGTTCTTCAGGAGACAAATTTTGAATGTTATCAGGAATGTTGTCGGCATCTGATTCTCCAGCTTCCATTTTCAACCATGCCTTCAGCTGCCTATATTTATCCTAAGCTCTTGAATTCCCTCCCTAAGCCTCACTGGCCTCTCCACCTCTCCCACTCCCTTTAAGAATCTCCTTAACATTTACCTCTTTGACCAAGCTTCTAGTTACCTCTACTAATACCCTCTTATGTGGCTCAGTGTCACAGTGATAATCACTCCTGTGAAATGCCTTGAGACATCTTATTACATTAAAGGCTCTAGATAAATGCATATTGTTCTTCCGAACGTTATGTAACTTGGTCTGCTGGTTGGCACGGCTACGTTTTTTCAATTTGTTCTTGGGATGTGGGCATCACTGGCAAGGCCAGCATTTATTGCCCATCCCTAATTGCCATTGAAAGGTGGTGGTGAGCTGCCTTCTTGAAAGACTGTAGTCCATGTGGTGTAGGCAAACCAACAGTGCTGTTAGGAAGGGAGTTCCAGGATTTTAACCCAGCGACAATGAAGGAATGGCAATATAGTTCCAAGTCAGGATGGTGTGTGACTTGGAGGTGAACTTGCAGGTGGTGGTGTTCCCATGCATTTGCTGCCCTTGGCCTCCTATGTGGTAGAATTCATGGGTTTGGAAGGTGCTGTCGAAGGAGCCTTGGTGCGTTGCTGCAGTGCATCTTGTAGATGGGACACATTGTTGCCACTGTGTGTCGGTGGCGGAGGGAGTGAATTTGAAGGTGGAGGATGTGATGCTGATCAAGGAAAGGTTGTTTTGTCCTGGATGGTGTCGAGCTTCTTGAGTGTTGTTGGAGCTGCACCCATCCAGGGAAGTGGAAAGTATTCCATCACACTCCTGGCCTGTGCCTTGTAGATGGTGGACAGGCTTTGGGGAGTTAGGAGGTGAGTTACCCGCTGCAGAATTCCTGACCTCTGACCTGCTGTTATCTGAGATGATGCAATTCGACTGAAGTGTTAGCTGTAAATGAAGGGAAGGAAAAAATTGCAAATCAGGGGGAATCTGAAATTAAAACAGAACATACTGAAAATATACACAAAATTAACAGAAAAAGACAAATTAATATTTTGGGTCTGGTACCAAGAAGGAGCCCACTGTGCTATAAAATTGCTGCCACTATGGTAATCAGTAGAGGAATATTGAGCCTAATTTCCCAAGTTATGGAAGAACCAGTGCAACTATTAGTCTGTTCATATACAGTCCAACAGCCATGTTAGTTTCTCACACAGCCCACTGTTTGATGGTCAGTGTCAATGCAAACCTAAGATTCTAAAACCTAAGTGCACACAAATTTTCCCTGTTTCTTTGCATATATTTAATTCCTGGTATATTCATATCCCTTGAATAACTTGCTCACTGTTTGACGCATTATTCGTGTCATTACCATAGACTTTCACCTTTCACAATCTTAGATATCTCAAAATGCTTTATAGCCAATGAAATACTTTTGAAGTGCAGTCATTGTTGTAATCTAGGAAAGCCAATTTGCACACAGCAAACTCTCAAAAGCAGCAATGTGATAATAACAGATAATCTGCTTAGTGATGTTGATTGAGAGATCAATATTGTCCCAGCATACAAGAGAAAACTCACCTCCTCATCTTCAAAATGGTGCCATTGGATCTTTTATGTTTGCTTGAGAGGGCAGGCAGAGCCTCAGTTTAACTTCTGATCCGAAAGATGGCACCTCCAACAATGCAGCACTCCCTCAGTATTGCATTGGAATGTCAGTTTGGATTATTGGAACCGGTCTCTGGAATGGGGCTTGAACCCACAACCTCCTGACTTCAAAAGAACTGGTTAAGGGTTATTCGTTGCATATCAAAAGCAATATTTATTTTGTGGAGAAACAAGCACCTTAAAGTGTTAAAGCTTTATAGTCGGGGGCAGATTACTCCTTAAATATTCTGCCAAAAAGGGAACAAGTGAACAGGTACTAATCAGATAGATGGTAGAACTACATTGGATCAAATATATGTTTACACACAGTATGCAGTGTTATTGGATTAAAATGTGCCTAAGTTAAAACAGAATTCAGTGTCCTTCAGATATTTGTAATCCTGCATCTTATTCAACCATATCTATTTGGTTTGATGTATCCAGGGAGACAAAAAAAAAACTTTTAAACTTCGTGTCCCTTTTAGGCACCGTATTCCATCAGAATAATTACACAAAGGAAAAGCAATTATTAAAAATGCATGAGCTGTCTTCAGTTTTGAATGTGTGAAGGTCCCTTGCTTTGTTCACAGTTCATTTAGCTCAGAAAAGGCAGCAAAGAAATTGAGACCTTCCAGACAACTAAACTCCGTGATCATCTGTAAGGGCTGTGGTGGCATTTTCTCAGAAGCAACCTCTAATTGCACAGTAACACATTTATCTCACAAAATAAATGTAAAATTCGTTACAAAAAAAATAGACTGCTAATGCCAGCACATCAAACTCTACCTCGCGACAGTGGACTCAAAAGATTTACAACTTAGGTGTAAGTCTGCATATTCTTTGACATTCACATTTTTATAACAGCCTGAGGCTGCAGACAAATGCTAGGTCCATTTAGTATTTCACTTAGGACACGTTACTTCCTCTTATAGAGATTCTGAAGAGATTTCAGGGAAGCTTTTAGTCTTTCACAGAATTTCAGGGCTCTGCGTGATTCAGCTACATGTTTTACACCACGCCAGATATTCATGTTCAGTCTAATGTGTCTTATCTCTACATTAGAAGGTTGTGGGTTCAGGTCCTACACCAGATACTTGAGCACCAAATCTAGGCTGACACTTTCAGTGATGTACTCAGGGGGTGCTACACTGTTGGCGGAGCCATCTTGCAGATGAGGCCCTGTTTGCCCTCTTAGGTGGACATGAATGAAGCCATGATGCTATTCAAAGAAGAGCAAGGGGGTTAGCCCCAGTGTCCTGGTCAATATTTATCCCTCAATCAACATCAGTAAAATAGACTATCTGGTCATTATCATATTGCTGTTTGTGGGACCTTGCTGTGCACAAATTGGCTGTTGTTGCTTTTCCTACATTACAACAGTGACTATACTTCAAAAGTACTTCATTGGCTGTGAAGCCCTTTGGGATGTTCCGATGCCATGAAAGGCACGATAGAAGTACAAGCTTTTTATTCTTTAAAATGGCCACCAATTCACTATCGCCGCTTTGTATCATCCTCCAAGGTGAATTCTGCCTCTTTTATCTTTCGCTGGTCGATCTCTCATGGTGCTACTCACTTGAAATCTGTAAACTTCAGCGAGGGCGTAAAATGAGTGATATTGGATCATCCGCCAGTTCTCCACCTCAACTGAGTTTCCCTCCTATCGACTTCAAGGCAAAGAAAACTCGGGTGGAGGTAATAACGAGTAGCGGATCTAAGTTTGCCTGTTTGACACCCCGTCAAAGTTTGAAAGTTCTGCTCAAGCAGCCAAGATCAAGTGTAGCATCCAGTTAAATGGGGTTAAAGGGCAGGTAATACTTGTACCCAGGGACATATTTCAGGCTCTAAAGTCTTCTATTCTTATTTTTATGTGATATTTAATATGATATTATAAATGATAAAATATTGAAAGAAAGCGACATCTTCTTGCAAGTTTTTGCATTCTATCTTCCATGTCTACATTTATTAGATCACAAGGTAAGAGACACTTGGGTAGGTCTTAACTCATCCATCCTACAGTGCACGCATTTCATTCTCTAATTGTCCCCAAAGAATCATAGTATGATACAGGACAGAGGGAGGCCACTCAACCAATTGTATTGGCTGTTTGTAAGAACTATCCAATTAGTCCAACTTCCCACACTTTCCCCATAGCCTTGCAATTTTCCCCTGTCCAGTATTCCAATTCCTTTCTGAATGTTACTCCTTCTTTAAGCTATCAAATCCTTTCATAATTCTGAATACCTTTAGTAAATCTCTCTTTAAACACATCTATTCAATCTCACCTTAACCTTCTCTATTCTAAGGAGACCACAAGCCCAGCTTCTCCAGTAACTGAAGTCCCGCATCCCTGGAACCAGTCCAGTAAATCTCAACTGCATGCTCTCTAAGCTCTTGACATCCTTTTAAAACGTAATGACCAGAATTGGAGATAATGTTCCAATTGGAGCCTAACCAGTGATTTATAAAAGTTTAGCATAACTTCCTTGCCTTTGTACTCAGTTCCTCGATTAGTGAAGCCAAGGATCCCATATGCTATTTTAACAGCCTTCTCAATTTTCCCTGCCACCTTCAAAGATTTGAGTATGTACACCCCCTCCCAGGTCTGTCTGCTCCATTAACATTGTATCATTTAATTTATATTAGCTCTACTTATTCTATCTACCAAAATGAAGCATTTCACACCTCTCTGTTAAATTTCATCTGCCTTGTGTCTGTCCTTTTTACTAGTCCTTCATGTCCTTCTGCAGTCTATTACTATCTTCCTCACTGTGTACTACATTTCTAAGTTTTGTACTACTACAAACTAGGAAATTAAGCCCTGTATGATTTGATTTAGATTTTTTTGCTTTAGTGATACAGCACTGAAACAGGCCCTTCGGCCCACCGAGTCTGTGCCGACCATTAACCACCCATTTATACTAATCCTACACTAATCCCATACTCCTACCACATCCCCACCTGTCCCGATATTCCCCTACCACCTACCTATACTAGGGGCAATTTATAATGGCCAATTTACCTATCAACCTGCAAGTCTTTGGCACGTGGGAGGAAACCGGAGCACCTGGAGGAAACCCACGCAGACACAGGGAGAACTTGCAAACTCCACACAGGCAGTACCCAGAATTGAACCCGGGTCGCTGGAACTGTGAGGCTGCGGTGCTAGCCACTGCGCCACTGTGCCGCCCCAAGTCCAGGTCATAAATATACATCAAAAAGAGCAGTGGTTCCCTTTGGGGAACACCACTGCATTTTTTACTCTAGTCTGAAAAATAACCATTCACCACTGCTCTCTGCTTTCTATCTCTTAGCCAATTTCATATCAATGCAGCCACTGTCCCTTTAATCCCATGGGGTTCAATGATTCCAGGGTTTTGCCTCCATTACTTCATTTGGGAGTCTGCTCCATGTGCTGATCATTTTATGTAATGAATAATTTCCTGTTAAAGATCCTAAATGTTCCTTTTGTAAATTTTGAACCTGTGTTCCCTTCATAATTTACCTGAAAGGAATATTCATAGAGAATGTTTGTTGCTGATTTTCTCTTTCAATGACAAGTACCTTGCACTTAAATCAGCCATCAGTCTGCCCACATACTTATTTTGTCCGTTCTCACTCTGCAGTTTTAGAGCTGATCTATCTCTCCCTCTTAGTTTGGACCGCTTTTGATTGAGTTATTGTAAATGAGAAATTTTGAACAGAAACATAGGTAAACCCTCCCAATGTTTGCTAGCATCACTTGGGAGGGTTTAAACTAGTGTGGCAGGGGGGTGGGAACCAGAGCAGTAGGACAGCAAGTGAAATAAATGAGGGGGAACGAGTAAATAAGGCCAGTAAGACGAAGAGGAAGAGCAGGCAGGGAGATGTTGCGGAGCACAGCGGGACTGGTGGTCTGAAGTGCATTTGTTTCAATGCGAGAAGTATAACAGGTAAGGCAGATGAACTTAGAGCTTGGATTAGTACTTGGAACGATGATGTTGTTGCTATTACAGAGACTTGGTTGAGGGAAGGACAGGATCGGCAGCTAAATGTTCCAGGATTTAGAAGCTTCAGACGGGATAGAGGGGGATGTAAAAGGGGTGGGGGAGTTGCATTACTGGTTAAGGAGAATATCACAGCTGTACTGCGGGAGGACACCTCGGAGGGGTCATGCAACGAGGCAATATGGGTGGAGCTCAGGAATAGGAAAGGTGCAGTCACGATGTTGGGGGTTTACTACAGGCCTCCCAACAACCAGCGGGAAGTAGAGGAGCAGATACGTAGACAGATTTTGGAAAGATGTAAAGGTAACAGGGTTGTAGTGGTGGGTGATTTTAACTTCCCCTATATTGACTGGGACTCACTTAGTGCTAGGGGCTTCGGTGGGGCAGAATTTGTAAGGAGCATCCAGGAGGGCTTCTTGAAACAATACTTAGATAGTCCAACTAGGGATGGGGCCGTACTGGACCTGGTATTGGGGAATGAGCCCGGCCAGGTGGTCGAAGTTTCAGGAGGGGAGCATTTCGGGAACAGTGACCATAATTCCATAAGTTTTAAGGTACTTGTGGATAAGGATAAGAGTAGTCCTCAGGTGAAGGTGCTAAATTGGGGGAAGGCTAATGATAACAATATTAGGCAGGAACTGAAGAATTCAGAATGGGGGCGGCTATTTGAGGGTAAATCAACATCTGACATGTGGGAGTCTTTCAAACATCAGTTGATTAGAATCCAGGACCAGCACGTTCCTGTGAGGAAGAAGGATAAGTTTGGTAAGTTTCGGGAAGCTTGGATAACGCAGGATATTGTGAGCCTCGTCAAAAAGAAAAAGGAAGCATTCGTAAGGGCTGGAAGGCTAGGAACAGACGAATCCCTTGAGAAATATAGAGACAGTAGGAAGGAACTTAATCAAGGAGTTAGGAGGGCTAAAAGGGGTTATGAGAAGTCATTGGCAAACAGGATTAAGGAAAATCCCAAGGCTTTTTATACATATATAAAGAGCAAGAGGGTAATCAGGGAAAGGGTTGGCCCACTCAAGGACAGAGAAGGGAATCTATGTGTGGAGCCAGAGGAAATGGGCGAGGTACTAAATGGGTGCTTTGCATCAGTATTTACCAAGGAGAAGGACTTGGTGGATGATGAGCCTAGGGAAGGGAGTGCAGATAGTCTCAGTCAGCTCATTGTCAAAAAGGAGGAGGTGTTGGGTGTCTTGCAAAGCATTGAGGTAGATAAGTCCCCAGGGCCTGATGGGATCTACCCCAGAATACTGAGGGAGGCAAGGGAGGAAATTGCTGGGGCCTTGACAGAAATCTTTGTGTCCTCATTGGCGACAGGTGAGGTCCCAGAGGACTGGAGAATGGCCAATGTTGTTCCTTTGTTTAAGAACGGTAGCAAGGATAATCCAGGAAATTATAGGCCGGTGAGTCTTACGTCAGTGGTAGGAAAATTATTAGAGTGGATTCTTCGGGACAGGATTTACTCCCATTTGGAAACAAATGGACTTATTAGCAAGAGGCAGCATGGTTTTGTGAAGGGGAGCTCGTGTCTCACTAACTTGATTGAGTTTTTTGAGGAAGTGACGAAGATGATTGATGAAGGAAGGGCAGTGGATGTTGTCTACATGGACTTCAGTAAAGCCTTTGACAAGGTCTCTCATGGCAGATTGGTACAAAAGGTGAAGTCACAAGTGATCAGAGGTGAGCTGGTAGGATGGATACAGAACTGGCTTGGTCATAGAAGACAGAGGGTATCAGTGGAAGGGTGCTTTTCTGAATTGAGGGATGTGACTAGTGGTGTTCCACAGGGATCAGTGCTGGGACCTTTGCTCTTTGTAGTATATATAAATGATTTGGAGGAAAATGTAGCTGCTTTGATTAGTAAGTTTGCGGACGACACAAAGGTTGGTGGAGTTGCGGACAGTGATGAGGATTGTCAAAGGATACAGCAGGAGAGAGATCGGTTGGAGACTTGGGCGGAGAAATGGCAGATGGAGTTTAATCCAGACAAATATTTGGCATTTTGGAAGGTCTAATGCAGGTGGGAAGTATACAGTAAATGGCAGAACCCTTAGGAGTATTGATAGGCAGAGAGATCTGGGCGTACAGGTCCACACGTCACTGAAAGTGGCAACGCAGGTGGATAAGGTAGTCAAGAAGGCATACGGCATGCTTGCCTTCATCGGTCGTGGCATAGAGTATAAAAATTGGCAAATCATGCTGCAGCTGTACAGAACTTTAGTTAGGCCACACTTAGAATACTGAGTGCAATTCTGGTCGCCACACTACCAGAAGGACGTGGAGGCTTTGGAGAGGGTACAGAAGAGGTTTACCAGGATGTTGCCTGGTCTGGAGGCCATTAGATATGATGAGAGGTTGGATAAACTCGGATTGTTTTCATTGGAACGACGGAGGTGGAGGTGCGACATGATACAGTGTTATAAAGTTATAAGCGGTATGGACAGAGTGGATAGTCAGAAGCTTTTTCCCAGGGTGGAAAAGTCAGTTACTGGGGGACATAGGTTTAAGGTGAGAGGGGCAAAATTTAGAGGGGATGTGCGAGGCAAGTTCTTTACACAGAGGGTGGTGAGTGCCTGGAACTTGTTGCCGGGGGAGGTGGTGGAAGCAGGTACCATCGAGACGTTTAAGAGACATCTTGACAAATACATGAATAGGATGGGAATAGAGGGATACGGGCCCCGGAAGTGCAGAGCGTTTTAGTTTAGGCAGGCATCAAGATCGGCGCAGGCTTGGAGGGCCGAATGGCCTGTTCCTGTGCTGTACTGTTCTTTGTTCTTTGTTCTCTTTGTTATGAACAGGATTGGGCCATTTATTTCATTCGAAACATAGAAACTTAGAAAATAGGAGCAGGAGTAGGCCATTCGGCCCTTGAGCCTGCTCCGCCTTTCATTGTGATCATGGCTGATCATCCAACTCAGTAACCTGTGCCCGCTTTCGTCCCATATCCTTTGATCCCTTTTGCCCCAAGAGCTATATCTAACTCCTTCTTGAAAACATACAATATTTTGGCTTCAACTGCTTTCTGTGGTAGCGAATTCCACAGGCTCACCACTCTCTGGGTGAAGTAATTTCTCCTCATCTCAGTCCTGAAAGGTTTACCCCATATCCTTAGACTATGACCCCTGGTTCTGGACTCCCCCACCATCGGGAACATCTTTCCTGCATCTACCCTGTCAAGTCCTGTTAGAATTTTATAGGTTTCTATGAGATCCCCCTCATTCTTCTGAACTCCAGCGAATATAATCCTAACCGACTCAATCTCTCCTCATCCGTCAATGCCACTATCCTAGGAATCCGTCTGGTAAACCTTCGCTGCACTCCCTCTATAGCAAGAACATCCGTCCTTAGGTAAGGAGACCAAAACTGCACACAATATTCCAGGTGTGGCCTCACCAAGGCCCTGTATAATTGCAGCAAGACATCCCTGCTCCTCCACTCAAATCCTCTCACTATGAAGGCCAACATACCATTTGCCTTTTTTACTGCCTGTTGCACCTGCATGCTTACATTCAGCGACTGGTGTACGAGAACACCCAGTTCTCGTTGCATATTCCCCTCACTCAATTTATAGCCATTCAAATAATCTGTCTTCCTGTTTTTACTGCCAAATTGGATAATCTCACATTTATCTACATTATTATGCCATGCCTTTGCCCACTCACTCAACTTGTCCAAATCACCTTGAAGCCTCTCTGCATCATCCTCACAACTCACCCTCCCACCCAGTTTTGTGTCATCTGCAAATTTGGAGATATTACATTTATTTCCCTCATCTAAATCATTAATATATATTGTGTGTAGCTGGGGTCCTAGCACCGATCCCTGCGGTATCCCACTAGTCACTGCCTGCCATTCAGAAACAGACCTGTTTATTTCTACTCTTTGTTTCCTGTCTGCAAACCAATTTTCTGTCCATCGCAATACACTACCCCCAATCCCATGCGCTTTAACTTTACACGATAATCTCTTATGTGGGACTTTGTCGAAAGCCTTCTGAAAGTCCAAATAAACCACATCCACTGGCTCCCCCTCTTCAACTCTACTAGGTACATCCTCGAAGAAATCTAGTAGATTTGTCAAGCATGATTTCCTTTTCGTAAATCCATGCTGACTCTGCCCGATTCTACCACTGTTCTCCAAGTGCTCTACTATAAAATCTTTGATAATGGACTCGAGAATTTTCCCCACTACCGACGTCAGGCTGACTGGTCTATAATTCCCTGCTTTCTCTCTACCTCCCTTTTTAAATAGTGGGGTTACATCAGCTACCCTCCAATCTGTAGGAACTGTTCCAGAGTCTATAGAATCTTGGAAGATGACCGCCAATGCATCCATTATTTCTAGGGCCACTTCCTTAAGTACTCTGGGATGCATACCATCAGGCCCTGGGGATTTATTGGCCTTCAATCCCATCAATTTCCCCAATGCTATTTCTCTACTAATACTGATTTCCTTCTGTTCCTCCCTCTCAGTAAACCCTCTTCCACCATTCAATGAGATCATGGCCAATCTGTAGCGTAACTTCATTTACCTGCCTTAGTTCTGTAACCCTCAATACCCTTAACTAACAAAATCGATCAATCACAGTTTGTGAACTTTTCAATTGATACCTAGCCTCAGCAACTTCTGGGTGGAGGGAGTTCCAGATTTCCATTAACACTGTGAAAAGTGCTTCCTGACATCATCTGCCCAACAGCCTAGTTCCAATTTTAAGGTTATGCCCTTTGTTCTGCATTCCCCCAAACTGACTGTATAAACATGTGATCACATAATTACATGCCAGCTGTAATTTCGTCCTAACATGTTTCGCTAGGCTGATTCCATTATATAAGGGGACAGAATGTTTGGCCCCCAAAACCTTTGAGCAGTAATGGGGACAGGATTTCCTGTCTACTGGTGACTTGAACCTCTGACCCCACGCAATTCGCATAATCAGTTGCATTAGCATATTGAATCACAGTCTAGGAGTGCAATTCCAGTGTAACATGGGGGTAAGTTGCTGCAGGTGTAAAAAAACTTGTAGCTGCAGGATTGAAAACTTTCTAGAAACTTCAGGTAACATAAGGATTCCTGGAGGCATAGCATGTAAGTCCTGTGTTTCGGCATGTCTTAGCGATAGTACTCCTACCTCTGAGGTTGTGGGTTCTAGTGGCACATTGAGAATTTGAATTCAGCTTTAAAAAATATTATGGAACTAATAAGTTTGTATCAGTAAAAATAACTGTCAAGATGTTGGATTGTTGTGAAAAAAACTCCAACTGGTTCATTAGAGAAGGAAACGTGCCGTCCTTACCCAGTCTGGCATATGTGTGACTCCAGTTCCAAACCAATTCTTAACTCCCCCTAAAATAGCCGAACAAGACACTGGGTTTTATAAAACCTAGGCCAATGAGAAATGGGCAAGAAATTCTATTCTTGCTCAGATCACGAGAATGAAAATCCACTACACCCATGATTTATTTGTAAAAGTCTGCAAGCTGGATATCATTTTCAATAATATCAGTGGATGAAGATTTTATAAAATATTATAAAATCATATTATAAAAACGATATCAAGGCACTGAAGTAGGTGCAATAAAGATTCACACTGATGATACCAGAACTGAGAGGATGGGGAAGATTTTAATTCACTCAAAACATATTCACTTACACAGAGTTAAAATCATAAAATAAAATTGCACAGTTTTACTTATCAGGAAAGATTGAATAGGCTGGGGCTCTTTTGTGAGGAAAAGAGAAGACTGAGGGGTGACTTGATAGGGGTCTTTAAAATGATGAAAGCATTTGATAGGGTAGACATAGAGAAGGTATTTCCACTTGTGGGGCAGACCAAAGCTTGGGGCCATGAATATAAGATAGTCAAAGAATTCAGGAAAAAAAATTCTTTACCCAGAGAGTGGTTAGAATGTGAAACGTGCTACTACAGAGAGCAGTTGAAGTGAATAGTGTAGATGCACTTAACGGGAAGCTAGATAAGCTCATGAGAGAGAAAGACCTAGAAAGATATGTTTATAAGGTTAGATGATGTTAGGTGGGAGATGACTCAAGTGAGCATAAGTGCCAGTATTGACTGGGTGGGACGAATATAGCCTGTTTGTGTGCCTTAAATACGATGTATTCCACATAATGTGTAACACATTTCATTTCAATGCCTATTTTAATTTAGGAAGTAACCCATTTGTTTTGAAAGGTTTAACTCTGCATTAAATTAGCAGATTCAGGTATGTTGAAAGACTGTGCTGGAGGCCGAGGTTCGACTTTGACTGCATGCTGGCACTGACATATTGCCACCTGCATATTTTATGTCATTAGTTCCTAAATTTATCATTCACCCACAGTGAATGGGGTAGGGTAGCGTTATACAAAGCTTTTCTGCTGTCATTTCCCTGAAAGCTGAGATGCATATTGTTTTCAAAAATCAATTGTGATGATACACTCATAAATATATTTAAGCACTGCTGTTATGATACGTAATGTGCACTTATGGACCACTAGATTCAGCAAATTGAATGCCATAAGCAGAAGGAAGTAAGAGATTGGGTAGTGGTCACATATTTAGGAATGGTAGGAGGAGGCTTAAAAAAGACAAAGGGATTTGATTTTTCTCCGACAGTGACAGAGATACATTACGGAGACTCAACACATGCAAAGCTCTGGATACAAGCTGAAATGAAATGCTGGGATGGCTCATGGCGCATGATTAAGGATATCATTTTAATATTGAGGCACATTCTCTGGAAGCTTTTCATGCAGTCACATTCATTAATTATAATTACGTATGGCTGAGATTTTGGAATTATCAACCAACTGATCATTCAAACAATTCTCCGACTTGGTGAGGAGTTTGATGTGTTTATTAAGATAGATTAAAGTCCTTTATTTCCTTCCATAAATGTCTTATTACCTATGTATAATACCTGGATTCATTTTAGTTGTCTGCTTTAGTTATTCAGATAGGCTCAAGGAGATGGGATTGTTTACTTCCAGGGGAGGTGGTGACATAGTGGTAATGTCACTGGGCTAGTAATTCAGAGCCCAGGCTAATGCTTTGGGGGAATGGGTTCTAATCCCATGATGGCAGCTGGTAAAATTTTAATTCAGTTAATAAATCTGGAATTAAAAGCTAGTCTAATGACGGCCTTGAAACTGTTGTCAATTGATATAAACACCCATCTGGTTCACTAATGTCCTTTCGGGAAAGAAATCTGGCATCCTTACCTGTTCTGACCTACCACAGCAATGGGGTTGACTGTTATAAAAGCAAAATACTGCGGATGCTGGAAATCTGAAACAAAAACAAGAAATGCTGGAACCACTCAGCAGGTCTGGCAGCATCTGTGGAAAGAGAAGCAGAGTTAACGTTTCGGGTCAGTGACCCTTCTTCGGAACTGACAAATATTAGAAAAGTCACAGATTATAAGCAAGTGAGATGGGAGTGGGGCAAGAGATAACAAAGGAGGTCTAGATTGGACCAGGCCACATAGCTGACCAAAAGGTCATGGAGCAAAGGCAAACAATATGTTGATGGTGTGTTGAAAGACAAAGCATTAGTACAGATTAGGTGTGAATACACTGAATATTGAACAGCAGCAAGTGCAAACCTGAAGAAAAACAACCTGAAAAAAACAGTGGGTAAGCAAACTGAACAAACTAAGATGAAATGAAATGAATGCAAAAAAAGATTGTAAAAAATGTAAAAAGGAATGTAAAAAAAAGGAAGAAAAAATAACTAAAAATGAAAGTAAAATGGGGGGCTGTCATGCTCTGAAATGATTGAACTCAATGTTCAGTCCGGCAGGCTGTAGTGTGCCTAATCGGGAGATGAGATGCTGTTCCTCGAGCTTGCGTTGATGTTCACTGGAACACTGCAGCAATCCCAGGACAGAGATGTGAGCATGAGAGCAGGGGGGAGTGTTGAAATGGCAAGCAACCGGAAGCTCAGGGTCCTGCTTGAGGACTGAGCGGAGATGTTCTGCAAAGCGGTCACCCAGTCTGCGCTTGGTCTCCCCAATGTAGAGGAGACCACACTGTGAGCAGCGAATACAGTATACTACATTGAAAGAAGTACAAGTAAATCGCTGCTTCACCTGAAAGGAGTGTTTGGGGCCTGGGATAGTGAGGAGAGAGGAGGTAAATGGGCAGGTATTACACCTCCTGCGATTGCAGGGGAAGGTGCCCTGGGACGGGGACGAGGTGGTGGGGGTAATGGAGGAGTGGACGAGGGTGTCGCGGAGGGAACGATCCCTTCGGAATGCTGACAGGGGAAGGGAGGGGAAGATGCGACTGGTAGTGGCATCACGCTGGAGGTGGCGAAAATGGCGGAGGATGATCCTTTGGATATGGAGGCTGGTGGGATGAAAAGTGAGGACAAGGGGAACCCTTTCACGGTTCTGGGAGGGAGGGGAAGGGGTGAGGGTAGAGGTGCGGGGAATGGGTCGGACACGGTTGAGGGCCCTGTCAACCACAGTGGGGGGAAATCCTCGGTTGAGGAAAAAGGAGGTCATATCAGAAGCACCGTCATGGAAGGTAGCATCATCAGAGCAGATGCGTCGGAGACGGAGAAACTGGGAGAATGGAATGGAGTCCTTACAGGAGGTAGGGTATGAAGAAGTGTAGTCGAGGTAGCTGTGGGAGTCAGTGGGCTTATAATGGATATTAGTAGACAACCTATCCCCAGAGATGGAGACAGAGAAGTCGAGGAAGGGAAGGGAAGTGTCAGAGATGGACCATGTAAAGGTGAGAGAAGGGTGGAAATTGGAAGCAAAGTTGATAAAGTTTTCTAGTTCGGGGCGGGAGCAGGAAACGGCACCGATACAGTCATCAATGTACCGGAAAAAGAGTTGGGGGAGGGGGCCTGAGTAGGACTGGAACAAAGAATGCTCGACATATCCCACAAAAAGACAGGCATAACTAGGACCCATGCGGGTACCCATAGCGACACCTTTTACTTGAAGGAAGTGCATGGAGTTGAAGGAGAAGTTGTTCAATGTGAGAACAAGTTCAGCCAGGCGGAGGAGTGTGGTGGTGGATGGGGACTGGTTGGGCCTCTGTTCCTGGAAGAATCGGAGAGCCCTCAAACCATCCTGGTGGGGGATGGAGGTGTAGAGCGATTGGACGTCCATAGTGAAGAGGAGGCGGTTGGGACCACGAAACTGGAAATTGTCAAAATGACGTAGGGCGTCAGAAGAGTCACGGATGTAGGTGGGAAGAGACTGGACCAGCGGAGAAAAGATAGAGTCTAGATAGGAAGAAATAAGTTCAGTGGGGCAGGAGCAGGCTGACACAATGGGTCTGCCGGGACAGTCCCGTTTGTGGATTTTGGGAAGGAGGAAGAAGCGGGCTGTCCGGGGTTGTGGGACGATGAGGTTGGAAGCCGTAGAGGGAAGATCTCCAGAGGAGATGAGGTCAGTGACAGTCCTTTGGACGGTGGCTTGATGTTCGGTGGTGGGGTCATGGTCCAGAGGGAGGTAGGAAGAGGTGTCTGTGAGTTGGCGTTGAGCTTCTGCAAGGTGGAGGTCGGTACGCCATACAACAAAAACACCACCCTTGTCTGCAGGTTTGATGACCATGTCGGGGTTAGACCTGAGAGAACGGAGTGCCTCAAGTTCAGAGGGGGACAGGTTAGAGTGAGTGAGGGGGACAGAGAAATTGAGACGACCAATGTCTCGCCGACAGTTTTCAATGAAGAGATCAAGAGCGGGTAAGAGGCCAGGGGGAGGGGTCCAGGTAAAGGGAGAATGCTGGAGGCGGGTGAATGGGTCTGCTGGTCGGGGGGAGGACTCCTGGTCAAAGAAGTGAGCCTGGAGGCGGAGGCGACAGAAGAAGAGCTCAACGTCATGCCGAGCGCGAAATTCATTGAGGTGGGGGCGTAGGGGGATAAAACTGAGACCTTTGCTGAGTACAGAACGCTCAGCATCAGAGAGGGGGAGGTCAGAGGGTATAGTGAATACACGGCAAGGGGTCAGATCAGAAGGTGTGGGGTCAGAGGGAAGTGAAGCGGAAGAAGGATCTGGAGGGGCATTAGTCCCCATCAGCTGCTGGAGCTTGCGTTCCTTAACACCTGAAAGGAAGAAAAAAAGTTTTTTGTTAATGCGTCGGATGAGACGTAAGATGAGATGAAACTGCGGAGTAGAACAGCTTTGAGATAAGGTGAGACGGTGCTGCTGGAGAGAGAGGTCCAGTGTGTGCATGTGGCGGCGCATAGCACTGAGTGTAGATCTCAGGATGCGGCGAGAGTAGCAGTCCGAGGAACGTTGTATTTCTCGGAGATACCTGTGATCCTGGGTGGTTTCAAAGCATGATGGGTGAACCTGCAGTTGGAATCCACGTGGAATAAGTCGGAGCCGGAGACAGTCACTGAGGAAGGAGATGTGGCTGTGAAAACGAGTTTTGGTAGATACCTTATCAAACACCAGGAGGGAAATAGAAAGCAATGAAGGTGAACAATGTAAAAGAGACAAACGAAAACCCGTCAGAGAGAAGAGCAGAACTTCTTCAAGGTAGGCATTCTTGGAAGAGAAGTGGCAGTAAATTAAACACTAAAATAAAAGCAAAATACTGCGATGCTGGAAATCTGAAACAAAAACAAGAAATGCTGGAATCACTCAGCAGGTCTGGCAGCATCTGTGGAGAGAGAAGCAGAGTTAACGTTTCGGGTCAGTGATCCTTCCTCGGAACTGACAAATATTAGAAAAGTCACAGATTATAAACAAGTGAGGTGGGGGTGGGGCAAGAGATAACAAAGGAGAAGGTGCAGATTGGACCAGGCCACATAGCTGACCAAAAGGTCTTGGAGCAAAGGCAAACAATATGTTGATGGTGTGTTGAAAGACAAAGCATTAGTACAGATTAGGTGTGAATACACTGAATATTGAACAGCAGCAAGTGCAAACCTGACTGTTAAATGGCCTCGCAAGCTACTCAGTTGATGGGCAATACATGCTGGCCTAGTCAGTGACACTCATATCCCACAAATGAATTTTAAAAATCTTTAGAGTAATGTAGGCTGAGGGGTGACCCGATGGAGGAGCATGAAATAATGAAAATGGCTGGAATGTGTGCCAATTGATCAATTATTCCAGTTTGACAGACTGGGGGGGGGGGGGACCAGGGGGCATGTGTTTAAATAATGTGACCGTAGGAATAGATTAAATGTAGGCAGCTCTTCTTTTCCCAAAGAGCGGTGTATCTCTGGAATGTGTTTCATTCACAGAGGAGGGAATCTATGCGTGGAGCCAGAGGAAATGGGCAAGGTACTAAATGAGTACTTTGCATCAGTATTCACCAAAGAGAAGGACTTGGTGGATGATGAGTCTAGGCAAGGGAGTGTAGATAGTCTCAGTCATCTCATTATCAAAAAGGAGGAGGTGTTGGGCGTCTTGCAAAGAATTAAGGTAGATAAGTCCCCAGGGCCTGATGGGATCTACCCCAGAATACTGAGGGAGGCAAGGGAGGAAATTGCTGGAGCCTTGACAGAAATCTTTGTGTCTTCATTGGCTACAGATGAGGTCCCAGAGGACTGGAGATTAGCAAATGTTGTTCCTTTGTTTAAGAAAGGCAGCAAGGATAATCCAGGAAATTATAGGCCGGTGAGCCTTACATCAGTGGTAGGGAAATTATTAGAGAGGATTCTTCGGGACAGGATTTGCCCCCATTTGGAAACAAATGAACTTATTAGCAAGAGGCAGCATGGTTTTAGAGAGTCTCATTCGCTTTTGATTCAGGCCTTTATTTTCCAAGGCCCCAAGTTGCCTGCGAAGCCTCACCTGCTAGCATAGGGCCTCCAGTTCCCAAGGAGCGCCTGGACATATCAGTAGAGTCCTGTCGTCTTTGACCCTGCTTCATGGGAATGGCTGCCACAGAGTTGTGCCATCTTAATTTATACTCAGCATCTGCATCAGGGAAGGCTGGTCTTCGCAAAGTGTAATTGGTCACAGCATGACGCTTCTGTATCCTTGTCAGGCAATTCAGGGAAGACATCTCACAAATCAAGTGAGGTCTGAGGAGAGAAACTAAGCAGATGTGAAGACAATAAGGTCAGGTGTTTTACATGGGAAGGTCGGGAATGAGGGTGTGGTCAGGTCAAAGTGAAGCAATGCTTTGCTTGAAATATAAACCAGAAAGTTGAGGGAGCTGCAAATGTAGGAAACTCTGCAGCCAATTTGCACACAGCAAATCCCCATAACCAGCCATTAAATAAATGGCCAGATAATCTGTTTCAGGTGTTGGTTGAGAGATAAATATTGGCCAGGACACTGGGGAGAACTTCCCTGTTCTTCTTCAAATTGTTTCATGGTATCTTTTGCACAAGGGACAGATGGGGCCACAGTGTAATGGCTCATCCAAAAGAAGGCACTTCAGACATTGCAGCACTCCCCAGTTCTGCACAGGGAGCGTTAGCTTAGATTCTGTGATCATGTCTCTGGAATGGGACTCAGAGGCGAGGATCTGCTACCCATCGAGCCAAGGCTGAAACTTGAAGTTGTTGGGTGCAACTGATGGACTGGCTGCAGAGGTCACATGGGCAACCTGCCAGACAGTGCAGGCATTCCCTGATGCCACATACGTGCAATTGTCTGGAGTGGGGTGGAGGGGAGGTGGTCACAGGCACCACACAACCTGCATGACTCCTTGGAAATTTTTCACAAGAGCTCATAAATGCCTGGGGTTTTGTGATTGTGGTTGCACAAGTAGTGAGGAGTGCAGAGTGTTCACGAGCAAGCTGTAGGGCACATACGTGTGGGACCTACCCAGACGGAGGGGGACTCTGAGACAGCCTTGATGGACTAGCTAATCTTTTTGCTGAACATCAATTTTGTTCCTATGTGCATTACAGGATTTTGTGACCATTGAGAGACAGGATTTTGAAAATCGAGTTACATTTAAAAGCTTGGGCTTTAAAGCAAAGTATTCATGCATGTTTAGATAAAAAAACAGACTATGAATGGTTAAAATGCTGGTGGATTAAGCTATGTTGCTGTTGCTTCCCCATAGACTATAAATAATAAGCAATTTCTGAGTCTGCCTCAGCAATTTCTCAACACCTTTCACAAATTATGTTGGAATCATAGAATGAAACAGCACAGGAGGCCACTCGGTCTCTCATACCTGTTCTGGCTCTTTGAAAGAACTATCTAATTAATCCCACTCCCATGCTCTTTCCCCATAGCCCTGTCATTTTTTTTTCCTTCAGGTATTCATCCAATTCCCTTTTGAAAGTTATTATTGAATTTGCTTCCATCGCTCTTTCAGGTAGCACATTCCAGATCACAGCAACTTACTGCATTAAAAAAATGTTTCCTCATTTCCATTCTGGTTCTTTTGCCAATCACTATAAATCTGTGTCAGGAAGTTTTTGGCTGCTTTCTGCCAGTGTGGGACAGAGACACAAACAGTCGGGGCCAGAAAAAGCTGGAAATTGGTTGGAATGCAGGGGAGTAATTATGGAGTTAACGGGTTAGCAATTGTGCCCTTTTCTGGCATAAAATGGATCACGTTAGCAGTGGGATGCACCTTATATATGCTAATGAGATCGAACTACTGCTGAAGAACCCCTTTGTGAAATAACTGGGGGGCAGGCAGTGCTCAGAAATCTTCAATGGCATCTGCAGCCATAAACTAAAGTTAAGTTTTTAAATATATTTTGAGGAAAACAACCTATCTGAGGAGCAGGACTGTACCCCACAATGCCACAATTCTAGTGATTGTTGACCCCCCACTAACCCTCTGCTTCCCACTCCAGAACTACCTCATTAGCTGTAAAATGCATTGGGACATCCTGAGGTGCTGAGAGGCATTATAGAAGATTTTTATGGGTGTGGACGTCGCTGGCAAGGCCAGTTTTTATTGCCCATCCCTAATTGGGATTGTGAAGGTGGGAGTGAGTCACCTTTTCCAACTGTTGCAGCCCATAGTGCTGTTAATAAATGACTTCCAGGATGTTGACCCACTGACAGTGCAGGAAGCGCAATATATTTCTCAGTCAGGACAGTGTGGACTTGGAGGGGAGCTGGCAGGTGGTTGAAGTGATTTATGACTTTAACCACTTATAGGAACTAAACCAAATCAGGAGTACATCCCTATGAATCTCCTTTAATTAAGTTCAAACCAGACAAATTCTTAAAGACACTTATTTGGGTCTAAAGAACTGAACTAGTCTTCCCTCAAAGAACAAAAACTAACAGAGAATATTACCATCTTCCAGATAGCCAATTTTTAAAAATAATTATTGCTAAGTCATAACTATCACAGATATTATAAGGGTCTGGGAAACTCTCTTCAATAGGTACCTCCCCACTAAAAGAGACACAGAGAGGGCGTTCTTGTAGTTGTATACAGAATGCTACATGAGACTTTTTATTAACTTTTATATATTTATTAAAGAATTGAACATGCAATGCACTTTAAGTAGCTAAGTATACTACAATATCAAAGATTACTAAGAGATGCAACACATAATCTTATTTCTAAAACAGAATCCAAAAGTTTAACCCTGATAATGATATGGCAAAATATCTTAGAATATCCATCAAAATTCAAAGTAAACTGTTACCTTAAATTCCCTTAGTAAGCCATAGGTTGAGATGCATTGATGAGGAATTCAATACTTCTGGTTTCTTGTTTCAAAACTCTCATGTTTATACTGTTTCTAAGCTATCATCTGACCTTTTAGCATATAGGTGTTACCTTTCTGTGTGTGTTTTTCCTGCCTTTGGGATCTATATATGGTAATATCATTAGCTACCATCCCCACTTAACTTATTTGCTGGAAGTACCCTTCGCTTGAAGTTGTGAGCTTTTATCTGGTCAAAACGTTTACAATTGGGTTTACTTGGCATCTGTTTCGGTAAGTATCATTTCATTTTATTATTTTATTATCTGAACTCTTCTTTTGAGTCAGTCTGTCTGCACCACCAACACTATTAACTAATTAAGTTTATAGCTACCTCTTAATGATTTCACATAGGATGTTTCAATGTGTGTCACGTTCTAATTCTATTGTAAAAGAAACCTTGAAAGACCTTGGAATTTTTAATTCTACTTTCTTAAAGGGGAATTTCAGTGAGTCTTGAAAACTGACCATTTATTCAATCCTTAATTCTAAAAGGTATAATAGATTAATTACATCTAGATTCTACCTTTTTTCTTCTTTGGCCTCCTTATCTCGAGAGACAATGGGTAAGCGCCTGGAGGTGGTCAGTGGTGTGTGGAGCAGCGCCTGGATTGGCTATAAAGGCCAATTCTAGAGTGACAGGCTCTTCCACAGGTGCTGCAGAAAAAATTGATTGTCGGGGCTGTTACACAGTTGGCTCTTCCCTTGCGCCTCTGTCTTTTTTCCTGCCAACTGATAAGTCTCTTCGATTCGCCACACTTTAGCCCTGCCTTTATGGCTGTCCGCCAGCTCTGCCGAACGCTGGCAACTGACTCCCATGACTTGTGATCAATGTCACAGGATTTCATGTCGCGTTTGCTGACGTCTTTGAAGCGGAGACATGGACGGCCGGTGGGTCTGATACCAGTGGCGTGCTCGCTGTACAATGTGTCTTTGGGGATCCTGCCATCTTCCATGCAGCTCACATGGCCAAGCCATCTCAAGCGCCGCTGACTCAGTAGTGTGTATAAGCTGGGGATGTTGGCCGCCTCGAGGACGTCTGTGTTGGAGATACGGTCCTGCCAAATGATGCCAAGTATTCTCCGGAATCTGCGAAGATGGAATGAATTGAGACGTCGCTCTTGGATGACATACGTTGTCCAGGCCTTGCTGCCATAGCGCAAGGTACTGAGGACACAAGCTTGATACATTCTACCTAATTAAGCCTATTATACCTATGTTTCATCGCATGGTGGTGTTCCCATGTGTCTGCTGCCCTGATTCTTTTTAAATGGTAGAGGTTGTATGTTTGGAAGGTACTCTGTTCCCTATTTATCGATTCCATCCTTCCCCCTGGCAACGGTCTGAGATTAAACCAGTCTGCTCGCAACCTTGGTGTCACATTTGACACTGAGATGAGCTTCCGACCTCATATCCATATCATCACTAAGACTGCCTAATTCCACCTCCACAACATCACCCGACTTTTCCCCTGTCTCAGCTCATTTGCTGCTGAAACTCTAATTAATGCCTTTGTTACCTCTAGACTTGACTATTCCAATGCACTCCTGGCTGGTCTCCCAGATTTTACTCTCCGTGAACATGAGGTCATTCCAAACTCCTGTCCATGTCTTAACTTGCACCAAGTCCTGTTCACCTATCATCCCTGTGCACACTGATCTACATTGGCTCCTGGTCAAGCAATATCGATTTTAAAAAACTCATTCTTGTTTTCAAATCCATCCATGGACTCACCCCTCCCTACCTCTGTAATCAACTCCAGTCCCACAACTCTCCAAGATATCTGCGCTGCTCTAGTTCCAGCCTCTTCAGCATCCCCAATTTTAATCGTTCCACCATTGGTGGCCGTGCCTTCAGTTGCCTAGAACCTAAGCTCTGGAATTCCCTCCCTAAACCTCTCCACCTCTCTACCTCATTTTGTTCCTTTAAGATACTCCTTAAAACCTACCTCATTGAATAAGCTTTGGTCATCTGACCTAATGGCCAGAATTTTACACCACCCCAGTGAGCCGGATAGTGGCAAGGGGGTGGTGTAAAATTGAGCGAGAAGCTCCGGGAGGGCTTCCCGGCCCACTCCTACCTCTGCCCCACTTTACGTGGGCTGGGGGAGGTGGCGAGAAACGAGCTGCCCGCCCCAGACCACTCAAGGCCACTTAAGGGCCTTCGCCCCCCTCCGTGAGTATTTTACTCGTGGCAAATGGGTGTCCAGGAGACGTGAAAGGCCGCCCAGTGATACTTGGCAGCCTCTCAGCGCACCGGTGGGGATGGGGGGGTGCCCTGACAATCGGACACAGGATATCCGATTAAGGACCTCCCCCCACTTCTCCAACCACCCCCAGGACCCGAGACGCACCCTTCCCCCAAACAACCATCTATGCCTTGCTGGGGTGCGACCAATTTCCCCGGCGAGGCAACCCTGACACACCTGCAGTCCGGGCTCCATGTCCTCGGCTGGGCTGCAGTCCCAGCACTGGCCACTGCTCCTGGTGGTGCTGCTGGGACTAAGAGCTGCTGGCCCGATGATTGGCTGGCAGCTCAATGAGGCGGGATTTCCTCCCTCAAGCAGGTGGAAGTCCCGCCTTGGAACAATTAAAGCCCAGGGACCCATAAAATGTGGGTCAGATTCCCGGGCCGGGAGGAAACAGGTTTGCCACTGACTTTTACGTCGGTGGCCAGCTCCCGCCCACCCGGCGTAAAATCCAACCCAATGTCTCCGTGGGTGGTTTGGTGTCATATTTTGTTTTATAACGCTCCTGTGAAACTTTAAAGCTTCCATATAAATTTAAGTTGTTTTTGTTGTCGTGCTGCTGTTAAAGAAGCCTTGGCAAGTTTCTGTCGTGCATCTTGTAGATGGTACATACTGGAGCCACTGTGCGCAGGTGGTTGAGGGAGTGGAAATGTTTAGGTGGAGAGTGGGGTGCCAATCAGTTGGACTGCTTTATACTGGATGGAGTCGAGTTTCTTGAGTGTTGTTGGAGCTGCACTCATCCAGGCAAGTGGAGAGTATTCCATCACACTACTGACTTGTGCCTTGTAGATGCTGGACAGGCTTTGGGGAGTCAGGTGGTGAGTTATTCACTCCAGAATTTCTAGCCTCTGACCTGCTCTGATAGCCACAGTATTTATATGGCTGGTCCAGTTAAGTTTCTAGTCAATGGTAACTCCCAGGTGGGGGTTTCAGCAATGGTAATGCCGTTGAACGTCAAGGAGAGGTGGTTACAATCTCTCCTGCTGGAGATGCTCATTGCCTAACACTTGTGTGGTGCGATTGCAAGTTCTTTGATCCATTTTACTCGTTATTACCAAATCTTTCTTTCTTTGGCCTCCTTGTCTCGAGAGACAATGGATAAGCACCTGGAGGTGGTCAGTGGTTTGTGGAGCAGCGCCTGGAGTAGCTATAAAGGCCAATACTAGAGTGACAGACTCTTCCACAGGTGCTGCAGAAAAAATTGTTTGTCGGGCTGTTACACAGTTGGCTCTCCCCTTGCGCTTCTGTCTTCTTTCCTGCCAACTGCTAAGTCTCTTCGATTCGCCACACTTTAGCCCCGCCTTTATGGCTGCCCACCAGCTCTGGCGATCGCTGGCAACTGACTCCCATGACTTGTGATCAATGTTACAGGACTTCATGTCGCATTTGCAGACGTCTTTAAAGCGGAGACATGGACGGCCGGTAGGTCTGATACCAGTGGCGAGCTCGCTGTACAATGTGTCCTTGGGGATCCTGCCATCTTCCATGCGGCTCACATGGCCAAGCCATCTCAAGCGCCGCTGACTCAGTAGGGTGTATAAGCTGGGGATGTTGGCCGCCTCGAGGACTTCTGTGTTGGAGATGCGGTCCTGCCACCTGATGCCAAGGATTCTCCGGAGGCAGCGAAGATGGGATGAATTGAGACGTCGCTCTTGGCTGACATACGTTGTCCAGGCCTTGCTGCCATAGAGCAAGGTACTGAGGACATTACCAAATAGGAATAAACAAAACTGCCAGGAGAATCTGCTCAGCAAACAGGAGACCAGCCTTTTAGTAATGGAACTACAGAAATCATTGCCTGAGAAGCTAGGTATACAGAACGGGAAAACTTGTTCATCTCTTCTGGACTGAAGAGAACACAGACAGGAAAAGAATCAATCTCATTGCTGTTGTTTTCCTCATCAAATCTCCCAGTATGTCAGTTTCCAGCAAGTGTCCTTAAATCTTTCTGAAGATTCAATTAGTTTTTCAGGAATTTTCATTGAATTCTTGTTCACAACATCTGGAAAGTGAGATTGTATTACCCTGAAAGACTTCATAGCAATAAATACACTTTCCATTACAGGTCTGTTTGTTTACAGACATGGCAAAGAAATATGCTGAATATCACAGGGAAATAACTCCTACTTTGAATGAAATTGCAAAAGCTATTTTGTCTGGAAGATCATTGCATTTGCGCTCAGGCCTAAAATTCCTTGCCAGTTCTGCTACTTTTCTGGTGTAATTCTGATGAGAATGTTCAATGCTTGCAGGATCCAACCTGATTATATCAAGTTCAGTACCCTTTCCAAAAGTGGTGTGTTTGCTGCAGCTCAATTGGTAGCACTCTTGCCTCTGAGTCAGATTCGAGTGTGTGTTCAAGCTGTACCCCAGGGACTTTAGGAGGTAATAATCCAGACTGATATTCCAGATAGTGGTGTGGTTTTTCAGATGTGGTACTAAAGCAAGCCCCTATCTGCCATTTCTGGTTGACGTAAAGTCATAGAGAAAAGGCTGAGGGACTTGAGGTTGTTTTCGTTGGAGAGAAGGAGGAGGAGAGGTGACTTAATAGAGACATATAAGATAATCAGAGGGTTAGATAGGGTGGATAGTGAGAGTCTTTTTCCTCGGATGGTGATGGCAAACACGAGGGGACATAGCTTTAAGTTGAGGGGTGATCGATATAGGACAGATGTTAGAGGTAGTTTCTTTAGTCAGAGAGTAGTAGGGGCGTGGAACGCCCTGCCTGCAACAGTAGTAGACTCGCCAACTTTAAGGGCATTTAAGTGGTCATTGGATAGATATATGGATGAAAATGGAATAGTGTAGGTCAGATGGTTTCACAGGTCGGCGCAACATCGAGGGCCGAAGGGCCTGTACTGCGCTGTACTGTTCTAAATTCTAAATTCTAAACACTGGAACAGGCCCTTCAGCCCAACAAGTCCACACTGACCATCAACCACCCATTTATACTAATCCTACATTAATCCCATTTTCCCTCTCACATCCCCACCTTCCCTCAATTCTCCTACCACCTACCTGCACTAGGAGCAATTTTTACCATGACCAATTTACCTATCAACCCACAAGTCTTTGGCGTGTGGGAGGAAACCGGAGCACCCAGAGGAAGCCCACGCGGTCACAGGGAGAACTTGCAAACTCCACACAGGTAGTACCCAGAACCGAACCCGGGTCGTTGGAGTTGTGAGGCTGTGGTGCTAGCCACTGCGCCACTGTGCTGCCAAAGTATTCCACTATTTGAAGGGTAGGGGACTTCTGCTGCGCTGGTGATTTTTATCCCTCAATCAACATCACTGAAATATTTTGGAAACTTGCTGTGTGCAAATTGGCTGCTGTGTTTACTTACATTACAACAGTGGCTGTACTTCATTGGCTGTAAAGTGCATTGGGACATTTGATATTGTGGAAGGTGCTATATAAATCTAAGTTCTTTGATTTCTTCCTACACTTTAAAAGGCAAATGTTAATCAGAGGTAAGGACTGACTGCCCAGGCTGGCAATTACCATGCCTGTGTCAAAGAGGCAACCTTCTGTAGGAGTGGTGACCAGTTTTCTGAGTGAATGGAGGAGCAATGGTCTCCACATGGGCAATCGTGAGCTCCATCTGTGCGGTCTGGGCCAAGCAATGACTCTGATGCCCAAAAACTTGACTCCAAAAAATATTCATATACCCAAATCAACTGCCTTTCATTGAGGGCTGAGGTCAGGTTCGAGACAGCTCTGGGCAAAACCTCTCAAATGGGATTCTGTTGGCACAGGCGGGCAAGTGCCAGGGATGCAGTGGCAGTCAGTGCTTGCATTCTCTTGTCGTATGAAATTGATAATGTCCTGCCACTGACTCCACAAAGCAACAATACTGGAGCACACCGCTGGGGTCAGAAGCCAAGCCTGGTGAATACAAACGACAAGAAAATCACAATCACTGTTTTGGTGGAAACATACAGCGTATAGTTAAAACAAAAATCACACTGATCGGTATGGAAAATGGAAACCCTTTATCTCACTAGATGAGACCAGATATACGGCCTGCTTCTAACAGGCAGCCTTATGTTGACTTAAAGGAGGTTCATGCAGATTGCTTTTGCTGCAGCATTGTGCGAATACGATTACTTTCAACTAAAGCCTGTCTACTCACGGGAACAAAGGAATTGTTGTCCACCACCGAATGTTGCAGACTGGCACATTCCAAGGTCCAGGACTACGTGCTGAGGGACGTACTAAAGCTTGGGGCAGCCGCAGCAAAGGCTCAATGGGGAAAGACCACAGTGTAAGGTCCCCCCACCAAGCTGAACTGAGGGGCTGGATCCATGGGAAACCCCTCGAACTGTATCGGAGAAGTTTTGTGTGCTGTAAATGTAAAAATGTATATGGCATGACAATGAAATGGAAGAGTTGGGAGGCAACTCATGATTGTATAGAAGGAAGCTGATCACCTTTGCACTGTTTGTATTTTTTGACTTGATGCTGTTTTAAACTGTTTGGGAATGTAATTTTTACAGATTTTTATGAATAAAGTATATTTTGGAAATAAAGAAAAGGAATTGCTGAACGTTAAAAGACCAAGATCCATCTAGTTTGTCTGCTGCCTGGTAGCTGTGTGGTACAATGATATTACTGAATATACACCAAACATTGATGTATTTTGTTATTTGTTCTCAGGATGTGGGCATCGCTGGGAAGGCCAGCAGTTATTGCCTTTCCATAGTTGCCCTTGACAAGGTGGTGGTGGGCCTTCTCGAACTGCTAAAGTCTAAGTGGCTATGATGCTCCCACAAGAGCAGGGGAGCTCTCCCCGGTGTGTTGTGCAGCATTTATCCTTCAATAAATATCACTAAAACAGATTATCTTTTCATTATCATATTATTCTTTGTGGGAGCTTGTTGTGCACAAATTGGCTGCTGCTTTTCCTAAAACAACAGTTTTTCAAAAAAGTTTTGAAACATTCAAAAATACTTCATTGGCTATAAAGCAATTTGGGATATCCTAAGATCATTACAGGTGCTATAAAAAATCAAGACTTTCTTTTATTTTTGTTAGCTGGAAATGTTAATCCAGCAATGATGAAGGATCGCCCGGTATATGCCCAAACAAGGATGGTGCGTGACATGGAGGGGAACCTGGAGATGCTGATGTTCTGACATTATTTTATTGTTCTTCTTGTTGGTAGAGGTTGAAGGGGAGGAAGACTGTGCAAAGATCCTACAAGGGTTAGATTCAAGTATAGATTTCCTGTTCCAGTCGATGTAACCCATTTGTATTTGTGAGCTGCACAGTTCATTGTATTAATAATTAGAAACCATCCACAACATCATTTTGTCTCTTAGCCTCAGAACCTTGGAGCAGGGACCTCGATTCACCCTGCATGTTCACCAGTGCCAACTTCCAGCCTAAGGTAGTGGATAATTTGATTATTGACCTTGCAGTTGATTGACCACCATTATCAGCCTCTGACAGTGTCATCAGCCTCGATCCCAAGCTCAGAATTCCCTTCTTAAACCTCTCTGCCTCTCTAGCTCTCTCTCCTCCTTTAAGACTCCTTAAAAGCTACCTATTTAACCAGGTCTGTGCTAATATCTCCTTATGTGACTCAATGCCAAATTTTGTTTGATAATGCAGCTGTGAAGCATCTTGGAATGATTTAATGTGCTGAAAATGCTGTATCAATGCATGCTATTGTTCTGGACTGGTCTGCTTTCACAACATTTCCTTTCTTACTTGTTGTGTCAGCCATGACTTAGTTGATTGCACTCTTGCCTGGGGCTGTGGGCTGAAAGCCCACTCTCGAGACTTAAGCACAAAATCCAGCGCAGTACTGAGGGAATGCTCCATTGCCAGAGATGTCACTTTTTAGATTAGATGTTAAACCAAGTCCCCCTCTGCCCTCTCAAGTAAATGTCAAAGATTTTATGGCTCTATCTGAAGAACAGCAGCGGAAATCAGCCTGGTGTCCTGACCAATGTTTATTTCTCAAAAAAGTTACTAAAACAGATCATTGGATCATTATCACACTGCTGTTTGTGGGAGCTTGCTGTGCACAAATTCGCTACCGCATTTCTTACGTTTCTACAGTAACTACCCTTCCAGAAGTATTTCCTTGGCTGTGAAGCCCTTTGGGATGCCCTGATGTCATGAAAGGCGTTATATAAATGCAAGTTCTTTCTTTCTTCTTTCCGAGCAAAAATGACAGAATTCTGAGTACAATATCATCTCGGGTAAATACTACAAGAGGAGGCCAGAGGCTGGGAATTCTGCAGCAAGTAGCTCACCTCCAGTCTCCCCAATGTCTGTCCGCCATCTACAAGGCACAAGTCAGGAGTGTGATGGAATACTTTCCACTTGCCTGGATGGGTGCAGCTCCAACAACACTCAAGAAGCTCAACACCATCCTGGACAAAGCAGCCCGCTTGATTGGCACCCCATCCACCACCTTCAACAGTCACTCCCTCCACTACCAATCCACAGTGGCAGCTGTGTGTACCATATACAAGATGCACTGCAGCAACTCGCCTCTCCTCCTTCGACAGCACCTTCTAAACCCACAAAATCTACCACCTCGAAGGACAAGGGCAGTAGATGTATGGGAACACCACCACCTGCAAGTTCCCCTCCAAGCTACACACCATCCTGACTTGGAACTATATCACCGTTCCTTCACTGTCACAGGGTCAAAATCATGGAACTCCCTTCCTAAAAGCACTGTGGGTGTACCTACACCCCAAGGATTGCAGCAGTTCAAGAAAGCAGCTCAACACCAGCTTATCAAAGGCAATTAGGGATGAACAATAAATGCTGGCCTCGCCAGAAATGCCCACATCACAAGAATGAATTTTAAAAAGTGTTTTGTTGTTCTTTATATAAAAAAATAAGATTTTGTAGGGTAACCTCGCCAGACAGTGTGGTACTGAAACCAGCAGCTTCCCTTGTCCTGTGCTGAATCAGCTGATCTCAGCATGATCCAACTATCTCATTGCTCCAGTTGGCCGAAATGACCCTGGACTACAGACAGGGTCTATAGACTACAGACTACAGGTGGGGGAGGGAAGAGAGAGAAGTAGCCAGAGGTCTCACTCCCTAGTGACTCCTTTTGGAATGTGTGTGTACTATTGAGTGATGACACTCAACTGTACTCAGCAGTGGTGCCCTGCATCATGAGAATACCTCCCAACCATCTAATGAAGATTGTCACTTCAACTGGCGACCACAGGGTTGCTAGGTCCCCAGGGAATGTACCCACGTAAGTCAGCTATGTTCAGGAATGGACTGTTGAAAATCAAAGTGGGAGCTGGGGAATGTGTAGATTTAGGGCTGAATTTTATGGGCCCTCCTAAGTGTGGGTCAGAGGCAGGAGTGGCCATTAAATTGCGACTGAAGGCAGGAAGGGGGGCTCATTGCCGCCCAATCACCAAGCAATTTTGCTGGGGGTGTGATAGGCTGGTGATGGCCTTCCCGCCCAGAGGCCAATTGCGGCACTTGTGTCCAATTAATGGCAACTTAAGGCCTCTTCCCGCAGCCCCCACCCCCCCCCCCCAAACATTGGAATTTAACCAGCGGCAGGTGGTGCCTCTGCCACGCGGGGAGGACACCTGAAATACGAGGCTCCCTCCCCTCGGGCCTTGGAAGAGGTTGAGCAATCTGTGGCCCACGGAAAATCCCTGCTGGCACAACCTCCACCTACATGAACCCCCTCCCCTTGGACGTCAAGCCCACCTTCCAAACTGGCCCCAGGGAGCCCGCTTCACTTACCTGTGGGCCGGGGTTCCAGTGCTGGGCCTGGGTCTAAAGGTCTCTGCAGTACTGGCAGTGACCACTGTTCCCGGTGGCACTGCCAACACTGCTGAGCTGCCGTCCCTGTGATTGGTCAGTAGCTCTTGGAGGCGGGATCCCCAACTTACGAGGGATGAAGATCCTGGCACCAGAAACTTGGTTTCTGGAACAACAGAGAATCGTGCAGGAGGGGCTCGAAATGGCTGAGGCAGGATTCCCCTCCCCCTGCCTTTTCGGCCGGGTATTTATTTATTTTTATTTATTTATTTAGAGATACAGCACTGAAACAGGCCCTTCGGCCCACCGAGTCTGTGCCGACCATCAACCACCCATTTATACTAATCCTACACTAATCCCATATTCCTACCACATCCCCACCTGTCCTTATATTCTCCTACCACCTACCTATACTAGGGGCAATTTATAATGACCAATTTACCTATCAACCTGCAAGTCTTTGGTGGTGGGAGGAAACCGGAGTACCCGGCGAAAACCCACGCAGACACAGGGAGAACTTGCAAACTCCACACAGGCAGTACTCAGAATTGAACCCGGGTTGCTGGAGCTGTGAGGCTGCAGTGCTAACCACTGCGCCACTGTGCCGCCCCTTTTTTTAAAATTGTATTGTAGAATTATTATTGTATTTATTTATTTAGAGATACAGCACTGAAACAGGCCCTTCGGCCCACCGAGTCTGTGCCGACCATCAACCACCCATTTATACTAATCCTACACTAATCCCATATTCCTACCACATCCCCACCTGTCCTTATATTCTCCTACCACCTACCTATACTAGGGGAAATTTATAATGACCAATTTACCTATCAACCTGCTGGGAGCCCCGCCGGCTTCACAAAATCCAGCAGAAATGTATAGAATGCATAGTTGTGCTAAGTGTGGCTCAGTTGGGAATATCTATCTTGCCTCTGAGTCAGAAGGTTGTGGGTTCAAATCCTACTCTAGTAGCTTGAGAGCAAAATCAAAGCTATTGCTTCTACTGCAGGGAGTGCTGTACTGTTGGAGGTGCCATCTTACAGATGAGGTGTGAAAGTGAGACCCTGTCTACCCTCGTAGATGTGAAAAATTCCATGGTATTATTTTGAAAAACAGGGGAGTTCTCACTGGTGTCCAGGCCAATATTCCTCAACCAACATCACCAAAACGGATTATCATACTGCAGTTTGTGGGAGCTTGCTGTGCGCAAGTTGGTGGCTGCGTTTCCAACATTGCAACAATGACTGAAGTGCTTCATTGGCTGTAAAGTGTTTTGGAATGTACTGACATCATGACCAGCACTATGGAAATGCAAATCCTCTCTTCCTCCTTTCTTTTCAAATCATCTGCAAATAGCAAAACCATGAATCTGTTTCATTCCTGACTTACAAAGGTTTCTGCTCTCTCTGAAGCATAAATGTTGATTAAATTAAGTGCTGAGCAGTATTTTGCTGAAATTTTTGGGCCTTGTAATTCATCTTCATATAAGCCACATTCAGTTGAATAAGCGTTCACAGTTCTAATTTAGAGTTATTTGGTATTTTTAAGTCATCTGTCAATAGGTTTGCATATATTTCCATTTGTTTATTAGTCCAATGTAACTCAATATGGTGCTTCAAACTCCAGGCATGGCTTGTTGCCTGTAAGTATTGTGATCACAGCGAAAGCCGGTTTTCGAAATTGATTTATTGTGCTACATCTGAAAGTTGTATGCTTGCATATAAGTCTAATGACTGTTGAAATGTCAAGGTTACCAACAGCAGTTATTCCATGCAGCTCCACAAAAGAGTTGTACACATCCTGACAATGAGAGCAACAGCAAACAAATTACTTGCAGTGTAGGAAAGTGGATTATTAATGACAGGTTTGAGACAAGTTAAAATCCGAGCACTTTAGAGAAGAGTCGCACGCACCAGAGGCATAACCTTTCCAGGACTAATAATCTCTCTGTGTGATTCAGTAATTAAATGAAGAAAATTCAGGGTTCTGACATATTTACAAGCCTCCTCATTATTGAAAATTTCTACGTTGCTGATTAGAATCCAATTAGATTCTGTAACACAGTGAGAAAATGCGATGAGATCTATTATATCCAGTTATATATCACCTCATCATATATTAACTTTAATGCAATTTCCTTTAACTCTCTATGGATCATACAAAGGTAAGTTTCCTCTACTTTGTAAACATTAAGTATTAGCACAGAATTGGCACATAAGCCTGGAGATTACTGTGACCAGCAAAGGCTTTCTGTCCACATCTCAACTTCTTCTTTTCTGCTAGAGAATCATACAGAACAGAAGAAGGCCAATCAGCCCATTTAGGGGCGGCACAGTGGCGCAGTGGTTAGCACTGCAGCCTCACAGCTCCAGGGACCCGGGTTCGATTCTGGGTACTGCCTGTGTGGAGTTTGCAAGTTCTCCCTGTGTCTGCATGGGTTTCCTCCAGGTGCTCCGGTTTCCTCCCACATGCCAAAGACTTGCAGGTTGATAGGTTAATTGGCCATTATAAATTGCCCCTAGTATAGGTAGGTGGTAGGGAAATATAGGGACAGGTGGGGATGTGGTAGGAATATGGGATTAGTGTAGGATTAGTATAAATGGGTGGTTGATGGTCGGCACAGACTCGGTGGGCCGAAGGGCCTGTTTCAGTGATGTATCTCTAAACTAAACTAAAATTGTTCTAGCGAGCCACATATCTAGGGAAGTAGAGAGAGTTTTAAACTGAATAGTGGGGGAAAGGGATCAAATTTGGGAAGATATGGTAAATCAAGGAGTAGAGACAAGGCAAGAGAGAAAGGTATCAATATGGGAAATGATAGACTGTGACAGAAAGGGACAGAGCATACAAATCTAAAAGTAAATCAACAGATAAGGCTAAAGGTTACAAAAATAATAAAAGGACAAAACTAAAGGCTTTGCATCTGAATGGATGTAACATTCAAAACAAAACAGATGAACTGAGAGCACAAATAGAAATAAATAAGTACGATCTGATAGCCATCAAAGAGACATGACTGCAGGACGACATGGATTGGGACCTTAATATTGAAGGGTACAAGGCATTTAGGAAGGACAGGAAGCTAGGAAAAGGTGGAGGGGTAGTTCTGTTAAATAATGATGGTATTAGCACAGTAGAGATGGGTGACCTTAGTTCAGGAGACCATGATATAGAAGCAGTTTTGATAGAGATGAGAAATCATAAAGGCAAGAGGTCACTTGTGGGAGTAGTGTACAGGCCACCTAACATTAGCCACACTGTAGGACGGGGTATAAAGGAAGAAATAATGACAGCTTGTCAGAAAGGTACAGCGATAATTATGGGGGATTTTAAACTACATATAGACTGGAAAAATTAGATGGGCAGAGGTAGCCTAGATGAGGAGTACATAAAATGTTTTTGGGATAATTTCTTGGAACAATACATTCTGGAGCCAACCAGAGAGCAGGTTATACTAGACCTGGTATTGTGCAATGAGATAGGATTAATTAATGACCTCATAGTTAAGGTGCCCCAAGGTAGCAGTGATCATAATATGATTGCATTTTACATTCAGGTAGAGGGAGAGAAGAGTGGGTCCAAGACTAGTATTTTAAACTTAAATAAGGGCAATTATGAGGGCATGAAAGCAGAGCTAGCTAAAGTGAACTGGCAAATCAGGTTAAGGGATAGGTTGATAGAGATGCAGTGGCAGACATTTAAGGGGATATTTCAGAATACACAGAATAGATACATTTCAATGAGAAAGAAAAATTCCACGGGCGGGACCTGCCATCTGTGGTTAACTTAAACAGTTAAAGATAGTATCAAACTTAAGGGAAAAGCCTATAATTGCACAAAGATGGGAGGCAGGTCAGAAGATTGGATAGAATATAAAAAACAGCAAAGAATGACTAAAAGATTGATAAGGAAGGTAAAATTAGAATACGAGAGAAAGCTAGCTGGAAATATAAAGACAGTAAGAGTTTCTATAGATATTTTAAAAAAGAAAAGAGTTAACAAAGTGAGCGTAGATCCTGTAGAAAGTGAGTGTGGGAAATTAATAATGGGTAATAAGGAGATGGCAGATGAACTGCACAGAAGTTTTGCATCAGTCTTCACTACTGAGGATACAAGTAACATCCCAGTATTAGCTGTAAGTCAGGAAATGGAAGGGAGGGAGGAACTCAAGAAAATTACAATCACCAGGGAAGTGGTACTGAACAAATTGTTGGAGCTGCGGGCTGACAAGTCCCTGGGTCCTGCTGGACTTCATCCAAGGGTGTTAAAAGAAGTGGCTAGTGAGGTATTTGCTGCATTAGTTTTAATTTTCCAAAATTCCCGAGATTCGGGGAAGGTTCCATTAGATTGGAAAATAGCGCATGTAACTCCTTTATTCAAAAAGGGAGGGAAACAGAAAACAGGAAACTACAGGCCAGTTAGCTTAACATCTAACTGAGGGAAAATTTTAGAAGCTATTATTAAAGGCATTATAGCAGGGCATTTAGAAACATTCCCTTGTGAAAGGGAAATCGAGTTTAAACAATTTATTGGAATTCTTTGAGGGAGTTTCATGTGCTGTGGATAAAGGGGAACCCAGTGGATGTATTGTACTTAGATTTCCAGAGGCATTTGATAAGGTGCCACATCAAAGGTTATTGCAGAAAATAAAAGCTCATGGTGAAGGGGGTAACATATTGGCATGGATAGACGATTGGCTAGCTAACAGGAAACAGAGAATAGGCATAAATGGATCATTTTCTGGTTGGCAAGATGTAACAAGTGGTGTGCCACAGGGATCAGTGCTGGGGCATCAACTTTTTACAATTTATATAAATGACTTAGATGAAAGGACCGAAGATATGGTTGCTAAATTTGATGTTGAGACAAAAATAGGTAGGAAAGTAACTTGTGGAGAGGACATAAGGGGGCTACAAAGGGATATAGGTAGGTTAAGTGAGTGGGCAAAGACCTGGCAAATGGAGTATAATGTGGGAAAGTGTGAAATTGTCCACTTTGGGAGGAAGAATAAAAAAGGAGCATATTATCTAAATGGTGAGAGATTGCAGAGCTCTAAGATGCAAAGGGTGTCCTAGTGCATGAATTGCAAAAGGTTGGTATGCAGGTCCAGCACGTAATTAGGACAGCTAATAGAATGTTATCATTTATTGCAAGGGGAATTGGATACAAAAGTAGGGGGTTATGCTTCAGCTATACAGGGCATTGGTGAGACCACATCTGGAGTACTGTGTACAGTACTGGTCTCCTTATTTGAGGAGGGATGCAAATGCATTGGAGGCAGTGCAGAGAAGGTTTTCTAGACTAATCCCTGGAATGGGTGGGCTGTTTTAAGGGGAAAATTTGGACAGGCTAGGCTTGTATCCACTGGAATTTAGAAGAGTAGGAGGCGACTTGGTTGAAACATATAAGATCCTGAGGGGTCTTGACAGGGTGGATGTGGAAAGGATATTTCCCCTTGTGGGTGAATCTAGAACTAGGGGTCACTGTTTAAAAATAAGGGGTCGCCCATTTAAGACAGAGATAAGGAGAATTTTTTTCTCTCAGGGTCGTGAGTCTTTGAAATTCTCTTCCTTGAAAGGTGGTAGAAACAGAGGCTTTGAAATTTTTAAGGCAGAGGTATCTAGATTCTTGATAAGCAAGGGGATAGAAGGTTATCGGGGGTGGGGGAAATGTGGAGTAATCAGTTGAGCCATGAACTTATTGAATGGCGGAGCAGGTTCAAAGGGCCGAGTGGCCTACTCCTGCTCCTAATTCGTATATTCGTATGAATCTGCTTCCACTGCCCTTTCAGGCAGCGCGTTCCAGATCATAACAGATCTCCGTCAAAAAAAAATCTCATTTCACAAGAGTGCAGTCGGGAGAGAGTGCCAAAGATTGTGATTGAGCTACATTGTTGAAGTAATGAGAGAGATTTTTTGTTACAGATAACAATGGGAAACTTTGTTGCTAACATGGATTGAAGGAACTGGAAAGTGATCAATTTTTAGACATGAGATTCATCATCCAGATGAGCACAGAATTTGATACAAGTCGACGATCTAGATAGCAATAGAGCTGATATTCCTGAAACAAGGGGCACAAAAGGTTCATGGAATATGCCAGAACATATAAAACACTAGCGATCAGAGGCACAATCTGAAACTAATGATTGAAATTTAAAGCTACCTCAGAGCTGGGGAGTCAATCTAAGTGTGAGTGTGAATATGAATACAAGAAGAAAAGATTTGCATTTATATAGCGCCTTTCATGGCCAGGATACATCCCAAAGTGATTCACGGCCTATGAAGTCCTTTAGATGAGTAGACACTTTTGTAAAGATTCTCAGTTCGGATTCCGTCAGGGCCACTCAGCTCCTGACCTCATTACAGCCTTAATTTAAACATGGACAAAAGAGCTGAACTCAAGAGTTGAGGTGAGAGTGACTGCCCTTGACATCAAGGCAGCATTTGATCGAGTCTGGCATCAAGGAGCCCTAGCAAAACTGAAAATGAGAATCGGCGGGAAAATGCTCCGCTGGTTGGTGTCGTACCAAGCGCAAAGGAAGATGGTTGTGGTTGTGGCTGTTGGAGGTCAATCATCTGAGCTCCAGGACATCACTGCAGGAGTTCCTCAGGGTAGTTTCTTAGGCCCAACCATCTCCAGCTGCTCCATCAATGACCTTCCTTCAATCATAAGGTCAGAAGTGGGGATGTTCGCTGATGATTGCACAATGTTCAGCACCATTCGTGACTCCTCAGATACAGAAGCAGTCCGTGTAGAAATGCAGCAAGATCTGTACAATATCCAGGCTTGGGCTGATAGGTGGCAAGTAACATTCGCGCCACACAAGTGCCAGACAATGACCATCTCCAACAAGAGAGAATCTAACCATCTCCCCCTGAAATTCAATGGCATTATGATCACTGAATCCCCCACTATCAACATCCTAGGGGCTACCATTGACCAGAAACTGAATTGGAGTAGCCATATAAACACCTTGGCTACAAGAGCAGGTCAGAGGCTAGGAATCCTGTGGCGAGTAACTCACCTCCTGACTCCCCAAAGCCTGTCCACCATCTACAAGGCACAAGTCAGGAGTGTGATGGAATACTCTCCACTTGCCTGGATGGGTGCAGCTCCAACAAAGCTCAAGAAACTCGACTCCATCCAGGACAAAGCAGCCCGCTTGATTAGCACCCCAACCACAAACATTCACTCCCTCCACTACCGACGCACAGTGGCAGCAGTGTGTACCATCTACAAGATGCACTGCAGCAATGGACCAAGGCTGTTTTGAGAGCACCTTCCAAACCCGTGACCTCTACCACCTGGAAGTACAAGGACGGCAGATGCATGGGAACATCACCCCCTGCAAGTTTCCCTCCAAGCCACACACCATTCTGACTTGGAACTACATCGCCGTTCCTTTACTGTCGCTGGGTCAAAATCCTGGAACTCTCATCCGAATAGCACTGTGGGTGTACCTACCTCACGTGGACTGCAGTAGTTCAAGAAGGCAGCTCACCACTACCTTCTCAACGGTATTTAGGGATGGGCAATAAATGTTGGCCGAGCCAGCAACGCCCACATCCCATTAAGGAATAAAAAAAAATGGGTGCATCACTGGCAAGGCCAGCATTTATTGTCCATCCCTAATTGCCCATTGAGAAGGACAATGTTCCACATACAATGAAATAATGAACGGATAATCTATTTTAGGTATTGGATTGAGGGATAGATATTAGCTAGGATTTAGGGGAGAATGCCCCTGCTCTTCTTTGACATAGTGTCATGGGATCTTTTACCAGGGAGAGTGGTTTATCATTTCATCCAAGAGATGGCATCACCAACAGTGCAGCACTGCCTCTGTACTGCAGTGTCAACCTGGATTTGGTGCTTGGATTTCCAGAGTGAGACTTGAACTCCAACCTTCTCGCTCAGATGTGAGCTTGTTACCCACTGCGCCAAGACTGACAGTTATGAAAGGTAATTGAGGTAACAGAATTCTACGGAGGAATATTCAGCCATTCTATTTCCATCCTCTTTTATGACAGATTGGTCAGCAGTTGGGGTTTATAAAATCTAGGTGGACATTTGTATGATCATCCACTAACAATATGGGACCACAGAATAAGTAACAAGCTTGAAGCGAAAAATTGATTAAAGTTCATTTCTGAAGAGAGACATAATGAAAGCCATCACTCAGAACATTGTCCATCACCTCAAATAAATAATAATTAATGTTACTGACAGAATAGATCATTAATTAACCCGAGTCCAGAAACAACACAAGCACAGATCTTGTACAAAGTTGATTAGAAAGCTGACGTGTACTGGTTTCATTTGACAGTTAATTGATTATATTTAATTTGCTGATCATAAATAGGACGATATGGATAATCAGGGAAGGATTTCAGTGTTTTGTTTGGCTCAGAAATTATATATCGCAAGAGTGAATGGGAATAATTTGGTACAATGCATTGTTGTGCTTGTATTCCAACATCTTCAGTAATTTGACTGTACTTGCTAGCTGGTGCTGACCTCATAGTTGGCTAAAGCTTCAAAATCAGAAATCTGTGACAACACTGCAAACAATGTGGATTTTACCCAACTCCGGAAACTAAGATGATCTGCAACTTATAGTGCCTCTAAGTCAGAATGTCTCACTCCAGACACTTGACACTACTGTGCAGTACTGAGGGAGTGCTGTACTATTAGAGGCTTTGTGTTTCAAATGAGACATTAAACTGAGGCCCTGTCTGTCCCATCAAATAGACACAAAAGATCCCTTAGCTCTATTTTGAAGAAGGGCAGAAAGCCCAGTGCCCTTATTTGTCCAGCATTCTTCTGCACAGCACTCCCCAGGTCAACACACCCTGCAGCCCCACTCATTCCTCTCTCTCCAGGTACCTCACATCCCCATCCAAACAGCCTAAACTCACATTCACACTCATCCTATTGCCCTCTCGCACTCATGCCTCACAGTGGCCCTTCCCAAATAGTGTCCTTCCCTCCTCTCCACACAAGCCATGATGACCGCTCATACCTCCCTGCTTTCTCTCCTTATAGGAGAAGAGGTCACAGAACTTGGTGAGTGACCCTTAGGGAGGGGGTAAGGATGGCCCTCCAATGACAGGCACCTTATCGGCAACTGGCGATGTGTGCCCACCTGCTCAGCTGGGAAGGAGGTCATGTTCCAGAAGGCTGCAGATGTCAAGCAGCGACCTGCCATGAGAGCCTGAGCCTCTTGAGACACTGTTGCTCAGACATGTCGAGAGAGCTGATTGTCTGCCTGTACAGCCTGCATTGGAGGTCTCGCCTACTTCCAACTGGATCTCAGTGTCTATCGCCTTTGCCCTGTGGAGGGGCATGTGGTTGAAGAGAGGACAGCTGGTATTGCTCCTGCTGCTGCTGGAGCTGTTGGTGCTGCTGTGGCTTCTGCTCTCGCCCCTCAGCAGAGGTCGAAGGTGGAAGGTGGAGCTGCTTAAGCTGCCCCCACACCATGGTGAAGGCTGGCAGCAGGGAAGTGCAGCTGAAGGTGACTGAAATGCTCAACAGGTGAACTACCTTCCAATAAGTTGGTAATCACCTGTCAATCAGTGACTACAATGTTTGAGAGAATAAGTACCTTGAACAGCAGTCCCTCAATGGCCATGGCTGGAGCTCATCAGTGTTACTGATCAAAGCCTTCCCAGCTTGTCAGTTTCACTGAAGAAGCTCTTCCACGCTGTGCACATGCCTTGGTGACTCTGATGAGGTGCAGACACAGCGTGGAAGTCATGCACTGTTGGGAAAGAAGGAATTCTTGGTTAAAAAGGCTCCTAATTGCTTTTTTAATCACTTCAATTGCTTTCCTTCCAGATCCACGGGGGTTCCCCACAGGATTCAGAAGCCACTATGTGGAAAGCCAGAAGATGGCATCGGGGTCCCGAGCTGACCCAATTTCCAGGACTTTTCCATCCTGTCTGGACCAGAATCCAGCTCCAACTGTCTGGGAGAATTCTGCCCATTATCTCATTGCTGTTTGTGGAATCTTGCTGTGCACATATTGGCTGCCATGTTTCCTACATTACAACAGTACTTCAAAAGTACATCATTGGCTGTAAAGTGCTTTGGGACAGTCTAAGCTTGTGGAAGGGACTTTGTTTTTATCGTCAATTCTTAAAGGCTTAGCAAGTTTCTGAGTATTTTGAGTCTATTTCTCACATTAGCTCATATGATAAAACATCAACTATTAATGGCCATATAATATAATAAAACTCTTAGTTGGTATTCCATGCCAGAGTGTATCTTTATAACCAGGGATTAGAATATATATCAGACATTTTAGGTAAAGTTAATTTAATAAAAAATGAAAATCTCTTGACTAAAATATTACTTAGTTGCAAAATGTCAAAAAACGTTCAACAACATCACAGATTTTGCAATTAATTAATTTAAAAGATGTGATTTTTATTTTAAATACCATTGAAGTACATTTTTGGATTACCAGCAAAACATATGGAGCTGGATTTTAAGGAGCCCTCGACGTTGGGATCCCTGGCAGGGGCGGGGGCGGTGCTTGAAGATGGCCCCATATGAGGCCTACCACAGACCTTGACGGCGGCAGGGCCTGGCCCCATCCTCCCAGCAGTGGCGGGGCACCATGGCAGCCTCCCTCCCCCGCCGCTCGGCGACGGGACCACAATCACCATATGCAAATAAAGTAAATGAATAGATTTGCATGTATTTACCATTAATCTTGATGTCCCGCTGCGATCTTTGACCTGGCGGCCGGAACTCCCATGCCTACGGATCCCCGTCTGGGGAAACGAGGCGCAACATTGGTGGGGAGGGGGGGAGGAGGTAAGTTTCTCAGTGTGGTGGGGGGGGGGGGCAGGGAGGATGGGGTTAAATTAATGTCATGATTCTGGGGGATGGTGGGAAATGTTGAAGGTTAAAGTTTGTGCATTTTGGTGGGGTGGGGGGGAAGGTCAGATGGTAAAGGTAGGTGTTTTGGGGGGGAAGGGCAAATAATTAATTGTTATTGGGGGGTGGGGGGGGGGACAGGGGAAAAAGAGATGTATTTATTCATTTTCATTTAATCATTCTTTAAATACTTAAATGTCCTGTAGGGCTGGCAGCCCTTTAAAAATGGTGTCAATGCCTGCACACGGAGCTGACGCCATTGCCGGGGACGGACAGCCTGCCCCCTCCACGTGATCAGGGTTGGGGCAGCCTGCCCCAGCTATTAAATGAGCCGACGTGGTTGGAATTGCGGCGGCTCTTTGGCGTGCGGCCCATGGAGTGGAGTTTCCTCTTTGGCAATTGACAAACTGGACATAAAATGCACCCAAAAAATGCATTGGTTTTTCTCGAGTTTCTGCTCAAACTCATTAGCATATCACCAAATGCAAAATCTGTCATGAACAAGCGCACTCAGGAAGCATTTTAAAATATTTACGTTTTTAAAAAAAACTTTGCTTATAAAATATTCCTTGATGTATTTAAGAGTGGTGACTTGGTGCAGTTTGCTTGCAGTGGAGGCGGTGATGTTGTGGTGATGTCACTGAATTAGTAATCCAGAGATCCAGGATACCGGTTCAAATTCTACCATGGCCCTCTGGAATTAGAAGCTAGTCTCAGTCATGATGCAATGAAACGATCATCAATTGTTGGAAAAACCCATCTGGTTCACTAATGTCCTTTAGGGAAGGAAATCTGCCATCTTTACCTGGTCTGGCCTTCATGTGACTCCAGAACCACAGCAATGTGGTTGACCCTTAACTAACCTCTGAAATGGCCTACTGTTATGACCAGGTGAGAAAGGGGTCTAGGGTTCCCTCTCAGCCTTCACCTGGTCTTACCATAACAGGGTTCAATTTTAAACACACCGTTTTTTTTTAACTCCCCCTTATTGAATCCTTGTTCACTAACTTCCAGTTATAAGGCAAAGAAACTAGCCAAACAGGTTTTCTTAGGTTTAAAGAAAAAAGGTTGAACGTTATTAAACTTAAACTCTAATTCGCTTAATGCCTATGGATACATGACGCGCCCATGCTAGCATGCATACTCGATACACACATGCAGATCGAGACAGAAAAGAGCAGAAGAAATAAAGGGGAAGAGTTTGAGGCAATATCTGAAGATGGTTTTGGCTACTGTTCTTCGAGCTTGCTGTAAAGTCTTGCTTTTCGTTGGGGCCCAGTATTCTTCTGAAAACTTGTTCGCTGTAGAAGAATTTTCTCTCTTGAAGTTCATGTGTCCTCAATGAGTCCAGAGGCTTGTGAGAAGAAGATGGGAGAAAACAGGAGAGGTCTTCTCACTCCAGGAGCAAACAGTCTTTTCTTGATCAAATTCTTTGTACAATTCAGAAAAACCCAGGTTGCCAAGCAGGTTAGTCATGTGACTAGCTGGTCTGACCACATCTGTTTGTGAATTCTCTTGTCTTAGATGACCCTGGAATGTCTTTTCTTACACACAATACCTGGTGCCCAAAGTCCATTGTGGGCTAAATTGGAGCAGCGAATGGCCCCTTTGTCCCTCCAAGCACTGTCTGTTAGTATGGAAATGTTTTTTCTGGTTCCTTCTGATCTGTTTAACAAGTCATTTCCTCACTCCAGCAACAGTTTAAAATCAATGTTCATTTGACAAAATTAAGATGCCACATTCTTGACAGGTGGGGGATCTGCTTGACACCTCCAAATCCAGCAGAATGAAATGCGATTTGAGAAAAGCACATTTCATTAAAAAGGGTCAAGAGCGAAAATATAAGATACGGGAAAAAAAATCAATCGTCTCTCTCTCTCTCTCACATTCATTCATAAATCCTCAAACTTATTACAGCCTGTCTTTTCTTGATGCCAGTGCAGTTTTAATTATCCCCTTTTGACATCCCAATAAACATGTGCTTCTTTCGGGAAGTTTTTCTTAATTTTGCCCATTTCCATGACTGCCTAGAATCTTTGTTCCTGTTGAGGTCTGCAAAGGGGGTGGCGGGGGTGGGGTGGGTGGTGGTTAGTTTTAATTAGCCCTGAGTTGGAATTTTTTTCTTAGGAGAACCGGTAGTGGGCAGGTCTATCCTGAACTTTCATTCAGTGCTTTGCAGAGTCATGCAAAGTCTTTTGACTTCAGAGGATGCGTGTTTCTCTTTTTTTCTGACTGTGGGGGAAGGATTCTTTGCTAATCTTCCCTTTATCCTCTGGGATACTCCTGCCTGCAGTTACTTGTGCAGACTCTGTTGCATTCCCCTGTAGCACTTCAACTAGGTCAGGCATCACCCTCAGTTTCTCTGTCACCTAGAGGTTTTTCTTTGCCTCTGCAGGTTTCTGTAAATGCTGTTAGCAACTCTGGTGGGGTTTTTCTAGTTTCTGCACTTACATAGGAGGATGTGGGGTCTAACTTTTCAAATTTTTTAGTGTTGGCTGACTGGACAGTAGGGGTTTTCATCCAGGATTCCTCTCAGACTTCCTTTAATCTGCCCTCTTGATTGCTTGTTCCCCTTCCCTTTCTAACCTTTTTCCAGTCTTGTGCCTGCCTGTCCCCTTTTGTTCTCAGCAGGAGTCCCTTACAGTTCACCAGCCCTCTGTTGGAGGGTCCTCCGAACTCCGGTACAGGATATAGAGGTGCAGGTTTCACTGTAAGTTGGGGTTTCCTTTCAATCTGGCATATGTGGAAACTCCTGCAGTACTCCACCACATCTTTGTGAAGTTTTGGCCAGTCAAACTGCTGTCTTATGCGGGTTTTGCTCCTTCATATACCGGCATGTACAGCTACTGTAGTCTCATGGGCCCTTCTTAATATTTTTCTCCAGTACCTCTGTGGCACCACTAACTGGTGAACCACTGTCCACTCCTTGCTCTCAGCTCACCACCACCTTCTCAAGGGCAATTAGGGATGGGCAATAAATGCTGGCCGAGCCAGCGACGCCCACATCCCATGAATGAATAAAAAAAAGGTCTGTGAGGAGAACTCCATTTCCTCATCAGTACCTCATTCTTTAAGTAGTAGCAATCAGGGACTCCCTCTGCTTAACTTTCAGACTGGGCAGCCTGTGCTAACTCTTGTAATACTGGGTCAGCTCAATAAGCCTGAGCTAGGGAAGATCCATTTAATTTATTCCCTGGGTCTTCTAACTTCCCAAAGAAAGTCTTGGACAGACAGACGTCATGGTCATTTGCCTGCAGTGCCAATGCAGTCTCCTCTGGGGGAGCTAGTTTGATCACGGTATGATTCATTACACATTGAGGGAAATTGCAGGGGCCATTGCCTGCCACTGCCCTGTCTCTCTGACCTCCTGCAGTCTTTCTTTCACTACTTGGGGGGGCTACCACCTTCACCCCCGCCAGATCATTATCTAGGAGCCGGTCAACCCCGTTCCCAGGCAAACTAGGGACAATGCCTACCGTCACTGGTCCCGAAACCTAGGTCGCACTCCAGGTGCACCCAGTGTACACCGCCCTCCAATACCATTCACCACCATTTTGGTGTTCACTGCATTCTCTGGGGGAAAGGTCAGGCTTTTTCCCAGTAAAAGGGAACTAGTGGCCCTTGTGCCCCTGAGAATTACTATATGCTTGCTTGCCCCACTTGAAGGGTATGGGGTTACTTTCCCGTCAAACTCAAAACTCTGATAGCCTATTAAATTTTCCTGCACTCCCAGCGGTAGACTTCCTGGGTCTCACTCTTACTGCAGTTAAAGCCCAGCTTGTTCTGCTGTGCTTTCCATCAGGGTTTCTTCTTCACTGAGCGGGTGTGCCCTGATTAACCCTACAGGCCTTCCCTTTAGTTGCCAGCAATCAGCTTTTAGATGACCTGCCTTATTACAATGGAAACACTCAGGTCTCCAGGTCTCAGCCCTGCTCACAGCACCTTCCTTTATGGCTAGAGGAGGCCTCCCTGTGTCTCCTGCTTTCCTTTCTCTCCCAGGACTGCTTAGTCTCCTATCACCTTCCCACCCTTTATCCTTTTCGGATTTGTGGGGGTCACTAGGAAAGGTTCTCCCCTTGGAAACCGACTTGTAAATTAAAACAAAGTCATCAGCCAGAACGGGCTCTCTGAAACTGCTGCTCCTCTACATGAGTCTTTATGGAGAGTGGGAGAGAGTGTTTAAATTCCTCTAACAGAATTACATCTCTGAGATTCTCATAGCTGAGCTGTACTTTAAGAGACCTTACCCACTTGTTAAAAACCGGCTGCTTACTTCTTACAAACTCCAGATAAGTTTGATTAGCTTGCTTCTTGAGGGTTCTAAACTTTTGGATTCGGATACTAATTCATATGCCCCGAGGATAGCATTTTTTGTCAGTTCATAATTTTGATAGACTCTCATCTCTCAACAGGGAATAAACCTCATGGGCTTTTCCAGATTGCTTGCTTTGTAATAAAAGAGGCCAGGTCTCAGCTGGCCCTTTTAGCTGCCTTGCCAGTTTCTCAAAGGACACAAAAAATCCTTCCATATATTCCTCATTGAATTTTGGGTTTAGTTGAGATAGTTTTAACAATTTGGTACCCAGCCCTGAATTACGCTCCTCCATATTGGCCACGCTTTCACTGGGTTTACTCTCACACCCCCTAGTTAACTCAAGTCATCTCAGCTCTCTTTCTTCACATTCTTTCTGGAAGGTTCTTTCTCTTTCTCTCTCCTGTCTCTCTCTTTCTCTCACTCTTTTCTCTCTTTTTCTTCACATTCCTTCTGAAAGGCTCTTTCTTTCTCCCTCTTCTGCCTCTTTCTCTTTTTCCCTTTCCTCAAATTCAAGTTTCCTCTGTTCCAATTGTATCTTTGCTAACAATACATGGCAGACTCCGCTTCTAACCCTGTTTCTGCTTCTTCAGATTCAAGGGAAAAATGGTTGACCACTCGCCTTAGGAGTTCAAACTTTCTAGCCTTGCCACATACAGTGATCCCACACTGCTCAGCCATTTTCCTCAACTCCTCCATAGACAATGCTTTTAACTTATCCCAAGTTACTTCACTCTGGCTTGGGGAGCTAGTAGCTTCAGTTACAGACATGTTAGTATTCAAACATACACAACCACAAGAAAACCTGTATTGAAATCTTGCTCTTGTTGATTGTGAACAATTTGGCTTTCGACTCCCAATTTCTCTTATTTGTCTGTGGATAAAATCCACGATGGTAACCCCCAAATTACAGTTATGACCAGGTGGGAAAGGTGTCTAGGGTTCCCTCTTAGCCTTCACTTGGTCTTACCGTAACAGGGTTTAATTTTAAACACACCATTTTTTTAACTCCCCCTTAATGAATCCTTGTTCACTAACTTCCAATTCTTAGGCAAAGAAACTAGAGAAGTCGGTTTTCTTGGGTTTAAAGAAAAAAGGTTGAACTTTATTAAACTTAAACTGTAATTCGGTTAATGCCTATGGATACGCAACGCGCCCACACTAGCATACGTACGCAATACACACATGCAGATAGAGACAGAAAAGAGCAGAAGAAATAAAATGGAAAAGTTTGAGGCAATATCTGAAGATGCTTTTGGTTACTGTTCTTCGAACTCGCTGTAAAGCCCTTGATTGTAGGTAGGTCTTGCTTTTCGTTGGGGCCCAGTATTCTTCTTAAACTTTGTTTGATTGTAGGAAACTTTCCTCTCTTGAAGTTCATGTGTCCTCAGTGCATCCAGAGGCTTGTGAGAACCAAATGGGAGTAGACAGGAGAGATCTTCTCAGTCCAGGAGCAAACAAACAGTCTTTTCTTGTTGGACTCTTTGTACAATTCAGAAAAACTCAGGTTGCCAAGTAGGTTAGTCATGTCACTAACTGGTCTGATCACATCTGTTTGTGGATTCTCTTGCCTTAGCTGACCTGGAATGTCTCTTCTTACACACAATACCTGGTGCTCAAATAAAAGCAAAATACTGCGGATGCTGGAAATCTGAAACAAAAACAAGAAATGCTGGAATCACTCAGCAGGTCTGGCAGCATCTGTGGAAAGAGAAGCAGAGTTAACGTTTCGGGTCAGTGACCCTTCTTCGGAACCTGGTGCTCAAAGTCCATTGTGAGCTAAATTGGAGCAGGGAATAGCCCCTTTTCCCTCCAAGCACTGTCTGTTAGTATGCAAATGTTTCTCCCAGCCACGGTTGATCTTTTCAACAAGTCATTTAGGGCGGCACAGTGGTTAGCACCGCAGCCTCACAGCTCCAGGGACCCGGGTTCGATTCTGGGTACTGCCTGTGCGGAGTTTGCAAGTTCTCCCTGTGTCTGCGTGGGTTTCCTCCGGGTGCTCCGGTTTCCTCCCACATGCCAAAGACTTGCAGGTTGATAGGTTAATTGGCCATTATAAATTGCCCCTAGTATAGGTAGGTGGTAGGGAAATATATAGGGACAGGTGGGGATGTGATAGGGATATGGGATTAGTGTAGGATTAGTATAAATGGGTGGTTGATGGTCGGCACAGACTCGGTGGGCCGAAGGGCCTGTTTCAGTGCTGTATCTCTAAACTAAAACTAAACTCATTCCAGCAACAGTTTAAAATCAATATTCATTTGACAAAATTAATATGCCTTATTCTTAGCAGGTGGGAGGGTTTGCATGACACCTGGCAAGCCATTCAGTTGTCATGCGCAGTTATGGATGGGCAACAAATCCTGGCCTTGCCAGTGTCAGTCACTTCTAATGAAAGAATTTTTAAAAAGCGTCTGAAAATGCATTAATCACAAAAAATAAGCTTTTTTTAACCACAGCGAGTAACTGGATTTTAAATTGCTGAAAATGACTTTTAAAAGATACTGAATCATTTGCTAGTAATATTGGGTTACAGTCGTCAGTTTCCTAGTAAAGTAAAAAAAAAATACATTCACAGCTTTTAAAATGTGCCTATTAGTTTTCTTGCATCTAAAAGATCCAGCTTAGATTTTAGAACCTCGTCAAAGGCCTGAAAATGCATTCAATTAGCGGGAACTCACTCCGATGATTAATTTACCCTGCGAGTGTGGCTTGTTTTGGGGGATGGCCAGCTTCCAGTGCAATGTCTTGAAAACTAGTGCAAAAGATCACGGAAACTCAATTTGCACTGGATGTAATTTGCGCTTAAAATTCCGCAATCATTTGCATGGGTTATGTCGATTTCAGAAGAAAGTGCCGATTAAACCAACGTAACCAGATATGCCCCATGATATGTACAAGTAGGTCTCATGTCATGTTGCTCGGAGGTATTGCAGTTAGAAAGTGCACGGTGAATGCTACAACTGTCGTGATGCATCTCTCTTGCACCTACAAGGAAGTATGACCAGGAACTGGAAATCCCGAACAACTAAGGCCGAAAGTAATTTCCATTTTTTTGAGTATAAAACTGAACCACTCAAGCTTACACTCCCAAGAGGAAAGGATCAGCCGAAGTGACATTTTTCACATTAAATTATGAATTTCACTGGTTCTTTTTCAAAATTATGTATCGTATCTTTTTGTCTTGGTTTAAATGTCACAGGTATTTTCCATGGAATAAATGTCAGCTGCATACAACTTCCTAAGTGACAAAGGAAGGACTTTGAGCAATTTGAAGAAAAAAAAACCTGAAACATTCTTTTGAGCAATTTGATTTTTTTTATGGTAGTTGCTGGTTCATTCGCTTTGAGAAAACAATGTAGATAGATGAATTGATTGGCGCCTTTGTATTATAAGCCACTTCCACAGCCAGTATAGATATGACACTAACATCTACTGAACAATATGCCTGATTGTGCAGAGGAGCCCTCTCTGCTGATTCATACTGCCACAAAGGCAAGTTTGGAACTCTTTCTTCTGTGCCAGGAATGAGAGTTCTTGACACAGAATGTTATACTTACAGATTTTATTAAAGGAAATGATACTCACAGACAACATGCACAATAGTGCAAAGGCTGTGGGAGACTTGCGTTTCAGTTACTCGGTGCAGTAGCAGGATGGTCGTCATTAGTCTGACTTTTAGCCCTCAGCTAAAGACATTATATCTCTTCCATGGCCTTTACTCTTGGATTACAAAAACTACCATTAGCTCATCATTCTATAGATTTTGTATCAGTGATGAAAGTTCCATAGTAGCTCTCAGACCTTCTTACATGTACAGAGAAGTAAAGGTGTGTATGAAATATTGGGCCAAATCTTGCTGGAGCAAGGCTCCTTGTGGACTGCACCCTCAGTTAGACCTGCTCTTGCACCTTCCAGCTTGAATATAATTTGTGTTCTAACTTGCTGGAAGTGTGAGTTGATAATGTTTCTGTCATTCGCTGAGGGCAATGGTACAGCTGGGATCTTGGTGAATGATGGTTCCAACATTTTATTTCCTTAACCAATGACATTTAGGATTTGAAAAGAAACGGAGGAATGATGGATAAGGAGGGTGAATTTGAGTCAAATCAGAATTAAAGGCCAGAATTTTAGGTGCTGGCGGAGGCCCCGACCATCGTCTTAAAAGTTGGGGGGCGGGGGGGGTGGCAAGCCCAACTACCCCAGGCCGGGAAGCCATGCAGCAATTTTGTGTGCCCAGGCCCTTAATTGGCCTTGGGCGGTACTTCCATCCCGCTGAGGCAGGAAGTCCCACCTCCAAGAGCTGTCAACAGCGCTTCAGGCCCAGTAGCGCCACCGGAGTTGTGGCCACTGCTGGGACTGCATCCAGCATGAGGAGCAAAAGGGACCCCAACTCCAAAAGAGGTAAGTGGGGTTTCAGGTCTCATCGGACAGTAGGCTGGGCCCCAGTGAGTGGGGTGGGGGTCAATCAAGAGGGCTGGGGCAAATGCTCCAGCGGGGGAAGCCCGTGCTGCTGGGGGGGCCGTCTGGGGGGCACAGGGCTCCCGATCAGGAGGGCCCCCTCCCCCTGTCCCCAGCTTGCAAGGAGGCCGCCTGGTAATACTGGGCGGCCTCCACAGCTGGTGAAGTGCTTGTCCGCCATTAGTAATATATCAGCAGTGGCAGGGGGAGGCTCTTAAGTGGCAATTAAGTGGCTACTTAAGGGCCTCAATTGGCCTGGGGTGGGTGGGCTATTTGCCACCTCCCCCACCACTGTTAAAATGGCAGTGGGGCAGGTAGGCGATGGGAATGGCACGACCCCACGTCCCACTCGATTTTATGCCCCCACCCCCCACCTCCAGCCTACTCCCGGAGGGGGCGAGGGGCCGTAAATTTACGGCCAAAGAGAGGAAAAGAAATATTGGATTAAGGGAGAGAGCAAGAAGTGCCAGATAGGAGAAGTAAGGAAAGACATAAAAATTTATAATTTGATATTTTTTAAATCTCTAAGAAGTTACTAGCTGCTTTAATGAGATTGCACAGTTTAAATTGTTCCCTTTCTAGGCCAGAGAAGTTTATTAGCATCGCATTAACAATTAACACATTCTAACACCATTAAATGTAAGTGGAGAGTTTAATGGGTTGTGCAAATCCAGTAAGTTCTTAAAAATAACAGAAGGCTAAGGGCAGGATGGTGTTTGAAGCTGCATTGAAGATACAGTTGTGATCCAGTCCTGTTCATACGATGGCTGTAATATCCAGAGTGTTTATTCAGGTTCTGTCAATGACATTCTTGTATGCATTAAAGGACGCGACACAAAGGTTTTAAAGAGTATCAGAAACGAGGAGGGAGAGGTAGGGAGGCATAGAGCTTTAGGGAGGGGATTCCAGGGCTTGAAGACTAAGGATTATTAATACTATAGTGAGATAGCAGCGGTCCATATTGATTAAATAGAGTGCCAAACCTTTTACATTGTAGAATTAAATAGAAGGAGAAGTTTGGATAGTTCATAAGGAAACAACAGCAAAGTGTGAGGGACTAGTACAAAGGGCAGAATCTTCCTGGTCCCAAGGAGGCAAGCTTGCAGGCAGGACCAGGAGGAAAGTCAGATATGAGGGCGTCGGGTCAACAGTCCGATGCTGGAGAACTGGCAGCTCAGGCAACTTGAGGTCTTCTGTACTCTAAGAGGCAGAATTGCACTGAACCCTGATAAACTGATTTAACTACATGCTCTGTGATCAAGGGGGCACAGACTCCAGCTCAGAAAATGAACATCTGGGTTTTAGATTGATCTGCCTGTCACAGAGGATGAGGGATGTGTGGATCTAACTCCTTAGGGATACTGTGGAGGCAAGTTCAAAAGGGAATGTGATAGTTCCTTTTTATTTTTGTTCATTCATGGGATGTGGACATCACTGGCAAGGCCAGCATTTATTTCCCATCCTTAATTGCCCTTAAGAAGGTGGTGGTGAGCTGTCACTTTGAACAACTACAGTCCATGTGGTGAAGGTACTTCCACAGTACTGTTAAGTACAGAATCCAAGATTCTGACCCAGCAAGAGTGAAGGTTTGGCAATATAATTCCAAGTTCGGATGACATGTGACTTGGACGGGAACTTGCAGATAGTGGCCTAACAGAGGAAGCAATTGAGGCTAGATCTTGACTCTGCAACAGTTTAAAACTGATGATAGGGAGTCGCGCTTCCCTTTGAAGTCGTTGGAAATAATAATGGAGAGAGATGTTAAACTGGTTGCAGACTCCCCATAGCCTGGTTTACACTATCGAATAAAGTCAAGATCTAATCCCATAACCTGATGTAAAAAACTAGAATACAGGAACAGCAATTTGCCATTAAACAGATGATCTGCAATATCCTTTGATAGACATGCATATTTCTAGCATTAGTTATATTCTGTAGCAATTTATATCAAGTGGCTTCAGTTATTTTTTGTTTATCTATAATTTCAAACGCGAATTTACAAGAAACCAAATAATTTCTTGGATATGCTAATTATGTCTCATATGTTCCACATGGTTGCATAATTCCATTCCTTAATGCATCTTTCATAATGGCCACAGACCTCTGTGAAGATAATTGCTGCTACATATCTTCTCAATTACTGTCATATACATAGGATTCATTGCAACAATACTTTCAAAACAAATTGTCATGTAAATGAGTTTGCCTATTTTTGCAGGCTTAGCTTTTGGTTTAACTGGTGTGCTCGTGTGTTCATAGCCCTTTGCAACTGAATTAAAAATAGGGAGGGAACCAGACAACAAAGGGACAAATGTCTTAGTTGCCAAGGATATTATTCTGGCCAGGTGGGTGATGGCATGGCTGGATTCCATTGTTCACCTCCCAACTGACCACAGCAAGTGTTTTTGTAATACTAGTGTTTTAGCCCCTTGTGTTTTATTTGCCAAATAAATAGACAGTGGCAGGTTTTCTTGTAGGTTTAAAACAGCAGATTAAATACTTATCAAACAATACGCATTCGCAACACCACTCACACACGCATTCACTCTCACACGCACTCTCAAGAGAAGATGGATAGAAAAGTATAGGGTAAAGGGTGTAAAAGTCTGTTGTTTCAGGAATAACCCGTGGGATCCCCTCAGAAGGTGAATTTTAAAGTTGTAGGCCTGTTTTCTGGTTGTCTGATATTCATTGGGCTGTTGCAGTTTCCTGGCGGTTCACTTTGGGTTGAAGACGGTGCTGATGTCTTAGGTCAATTCTCACCAGTAGAAAAGTCGTTTTTGCAAAGTCACTCTCTTGTCTCTCCTGTAGCTAGCTTCCAACTTGTCGCAGCCTGGGTCAACTGTATTGGCTAGAAATGATCTCTCTCTCTCTCTCTCTCGGCCTTGCTGGAATTCAAGATGACTTTTTGTTGCACTGTGTGGCTGAGGAGAGACCAGACTGATATTGTTATCTCTCGGCCTGTCCTGAAAAGACTCCCCCTTTGATCTTCTTAACAATTACCTTTTAAGTTGAATTTTACAAGGGTTGGTTTCATTCATGTGACTTCAGGTTTCAGTCCTAGCTGAGCTATATAATGGCCTTGATGATGGCCCCATTCTGAGGAGATGAGGGGGGGGGGTTCATATTCCATTGTAATGGAGATTATTGGGAGATGAGAAGTCTGATAAAGATCTTATCTCATTGTGTTTGAGTATAGCCCACATCCAGAAGTGATTATCTTTCACATTTCCATGCCAACGAGGCTTAATTGGTGATCTGTCTTAATAGGCACTGATGTAGATTTGAGTGCAAGAGATTCTGAGGGCTTTGTGTCTTCTCCTCAACTTTGTTGACAGCACATGTCCCAGAATTTGAAAAAAATTGTTCCAACTTTATATCTCTTCAGTTTGGTTCTGTGCTTTCATCTCTGCATATCTCATGAGCATGACAATATTAACAGAGACTTCCTGCTCTGCAAGGAAAGGGGTGATCTGGTCATACCAGGTCTATTTCTAGCTGGTTCTAAGTTGTCTGTATTGGAACCTGTCTTTGAGCTGCTACCATTTTATCCAATGCATCCTTTATATCTTTCTAAGGTCTCTTAAGGCAAGGTGTCACAAGAGTTTTGTTTTTTTTATTTGAAAGCTAGGAATTCTGTGTGCTTTTAAAGACTGAGTAAATGAATTTTCTGTGAACATTGAATACTGAAACTTGGGGCTGAATTTTAGCCCCAGCTGAAGAGCGGGAAGGTGGTGGGGGAGGTGTAAAATGAAGTGGGAGGCTTGGGAGCCGTTCCTGACCCAGTCCCGCCTCCGCCACCACTTTATGCAGGGCGGCGGCAGCAGGCGGCGAAAAACAGCCCACCTGCCCCAGGCCAATCAAGGCCCTTAAAGTTTTTACGGATTTTACCCATGGCTGGTCGGGTGGCCCAGGCCCGAGAGAAGCCGCCTGACAAAAGCAGGTGGCTTACTGATGGCCTGGGGGTGAGACCTCATGATCAGGCACCCTGTGCCGAATGGAGGCCACCCCCACTGCCCCAACCACCCCAAACACCCAACATGTCCCCCCACCCCCGTCCTCCCAATCGACCACTCTTGCCTCGCTGGGGCCGGACCGACCACCCCCAGCAAGGCCCGAAAAACTTACCTCCATTCTGGGGCCAACATCTTCCTTCTGATGCTGGGTGTAGTCCCAGCAGTGACCACCACTCCCGGTGGCGCTGCTGGGAGTAAGAACTGCTGGCCCGCTGATTGGCTGGCAGATTCAATAGGTGGGACTTCTTGCCTCAATGAGGTGGCAGTCCTACCTCAGACCAATGAATTCTTGAGGACCTCAAAATGCGGTCTCGATCCCTGGGCCAGGCGAAGGCGGGTTCATGACTGACTTTTTAGTCGGTGGACGGCTCCCGTCCGCCGAGATAAAATTCAGCCCTTGGTGTTTGAACTGAGTGCAGATTGCAAGGCTCCTGTTTCCAAGCAGCTTGACAGGGAAATGACAGGAAGATTTATGACTGTCATATGACTTGATTGTGGGTTTTAGTTTCAGTTTTGCAGTGTAAAAAAGATGAGGGAGCTGGAAGCAGCTGGCAGTGAGCTGGCTGGGACCTGTGTTTGCAGACCAGAGAAAAGACCTACTTTCTAAAAAAGATTTGCCTTTATTGTAAAAAGAAATTCGACATTTGAGGTTGTGGCTGTGGTCTGCCTGGAGAGAGAAAGGACCCCTGGAGAGGAAAACACCCAGGAAAAGAGGAGTTGCTGCTCTCTGTGGAGAAAGGCTCCTTTGCTGAGAGGAAGCCCTGCATTTTAAAAGGTAACAAATTTCTATTGCCTCCACTCTCTGAAAAATCTCTGCCTCAGGATTGATTCCTGTTACCTCTAATATTTTGGGAGCTCAAGAAAGCTTCTATTGCTAGACTGCTATTTCAAAACCCAAGTAGAGCTGTTGCTATATTCTTTGCTGAAAGATCAGTGTGACGCCTGCTGCAGACCAAGTGCTGTGAATGCCTACCCATCACGGACTGTTCATCAACCTTGCCTGGAGAGACTTCGAGTGGCATCCGACTATTCGACTCTGGGACACCTCTCCGACCCGGAAATATCCTACCAGAACATTACCACCCAATTATTTTATTATTCCTAAGAAACAGTTGTAATCTAAAACATTATTTTCCTCCAGTTAACTGTTTTCTTTTTTTTTGAATGTATGTGTGTGTACATGAGGATTAAGAAGAATAAGAAGTTTTAAAAGAATCTTTTCACATATAGAGTTCTTTCATTATTGTTTAAGACTTAATTTATTAAAATTTTGTTATTTAAAGAAACCTGGTTTTGTGTGCTTTAATCTGGGGGACAAATAGTGTTTAATTTGGCTATTTTCTGTGTAGGTGGGAAACTTTACTAATATGCTGTCGAGTAGTGGGACTGAATTAACAGTGCATTACTTCCGCCTTAGTCGTATCACAAGGGAGGAGGTCAATCAGAAAGAAAAGGATTTGAAAAGAGGGAAATAATAATAATTACAACTTTTTCATCCTGGAATCCTCCCTGCATGAGTTAATCTGTTCTGGTCACAGACATGGATTATAAACATAGCGAGTAGTTTTCCTTTGCTCGCAATGAGTTAATAAGATTATAAACACAGTGGGAAGGTTTTCCCTGCTGACTACATTTTAGCAATGTTGTAAATATAGTGGAAAGGTTACCCCTGCTCACTACATGCAAGTAGCGTCACAAACATAGTGAAACAATTCTGACTGATCTAAAAGAACAGGTTTATAATTTTGCACCACATAGCAATGTGAAAAATATCCGCAACACTGTTGCAATGTCAATAACACACAGAGACCAGAGCAAATTGCTCTCACTCCATTGCAGCTTAGTAGTTTTAAGATTTTACAAAGATAGAGATGAACATCTAAGCAATAAGCACTTAGTGAAAAATGAATTTATAATTTAAAAGGAAGCCACAGACAAGGGAATTCTCGTTGGAGAAACAGAAAACAAAGATTGATATATTTTCCCAGAAAATCAAATTCCAAAGAAATTTGCTGTAAACCGTGGCGCGGAGTCAACTCCCCCTTGTCCCCTTTATTCCCTGCACCCACTTGATCCTGGTCGTCACGTGGGACTAAGTCCTCTTAATTCAGGCTCAGGCTGAGTCTGGAGTTTGGGATATCAGGTTACAAGAGAGCCACCCTCCAGCTTAATCCACAGCTACAGTTAATGGCTTCGTACAAAGAGGATGAACTCAGTCCTTTCTTTAACTATCAATTTACTTTATTCACATTGTTGTACAATGTAAGAATAAGGCTTATCCACTTAGTTAGACAAAAGCATGCAACTCCAACTGAGTTATACAGTTAGTAACAAAACTAGCTAGAATTCATAAGCACATCCACTAGGTTCCTCTGACCTTTCCCTCACCTAGTCACAGAATACTTAAAGATATTACCCAAAAAAGGGAAAGTTAACGCTGGCCAGACGTTCTGTTCTCTCTCTCTCTTCTACGTCGTCGCCGCGTTGCTCATGCAGGGTCTTCCGCTTCCACGATGGTTGATCCCCGGAGTCTTCGCTGGCTCTATGCCCAAAAAGCTCTATTCTTATCCTCCCTCTTATCTCTCCAAATCTGAGCTGTCTCTTTCCGGTTGGTTTAAGACTGCTCCCCTCGTTCACATCTTCTCTTAATTGGCCCAGGCCCAAAAACCCCAGTATCACACCGTGTCCAAATAAGGCCCTTTTCCTGTGATCGATCCTTTGTCTTGTCTCATAAAGTAATTAGTTCAAACTGGTTTTTACCAGCACAGGCCAGTGTCCGAGCTCCAGGTTACTACAGGTCAAACAATCCCAGCAGTTTGTAACTGATTCTGTATTTCTTACAGCCCCTGGCCAACATTGCTTAATTATCGAAAATGTGTCTTTAACCTTTACTTGCAAACCGAGCACAGTGCGTTTTCCATGCCGGAAGATCTACTGTGGATATGATCTACTCCATACAGCAGCTACATAGGAAGTGTAGGCAACAGAGTATACCCCTTCACGTTACTTTTGTAGATCTTAGTAAGGCATTCGGCACCGTCAGCAGAGCAGGGCTCTAAAATATTTTGGGAAAAATTGACTGTCCACTGAAGCTCCTCAGTCTCATTTGCTCTTTCCATGAAAACATACATTGCATTGTACAGTTTGATGGCTCCAACTCCGACAGTTTCGAAGTGAAGAATGGAGTGAAATGGGTGTGTGTCCGAGCCCCCACTCTGTTTGGCATCTTCTTCTCCACGCCCTTCACCTTCACCTTCCCTGCAGATATGGAAGGAGTCTTGTTGTGGACAACTCACTCACCACACGAGGAGACTCAGGTACAGGTTTTGATCATTTATTCAAGCGTACGCAGGGAGTGACCACATCAGGCAGTCTGAGATAGTACTCTCATTTCACACACAAAGGTATACTTAGATACTGTTCTTGTCATGCAATATGATGAAACAATGGATGGTTGATCATACACTCTAATGAATACACAGTTCTAGTCTTATCATTGCTCCCACCAGATGTCTCTAGCCTGGGTCCAATATCTCTTTGTTTCACACTAGTCAAACATTCCATAGTTTGCTGATTGTGCAGCCTGGGCTGATTCTAGTTTCAACATTCATTCCCTAACCTTGTCTTTTGCAGCTTGTTTGCCTCTTTCCCATCCTGTATTAACTATATTCTGCTGAGCTGCCTTTCTAATACACATTTCATGTCTACTGAACCCGTTCTGTCTATTTGCACACTAGGTCAGACAGGAAGCTCTACAATCTATCAAGGCTGAAGGTGAAGACAAAAACACATCACGTCCTGATCAGAGAATTCCTTTACATTGATGATGCTGTGCTAGTCGCTCACACGGAAACTCAGCTACAAAGAATCCTGGACTGTCTTTCTCATGCTTGTAACTTGTTGTCCTTGATGTCAAGAAAACCATGGTCATGGGACAAGGTGTTGCATCTCCACCTCTGATCACATTAAATAACACCCCACTGGAAGTGGTTAGCAAATTCTGCTATTTTGGGTCCACGGTGACAGACAGTCTCTCCCTTGATACAGAGCTCGATACACTGATAGGGAAAGCAGCTACCACCTTTGGCTGACTTGTGAAACAGCATGGGATAACACCAAGCTGACCCTTAGGACCAAGCTGATGGTTTATAAGGCCTGTGTTCTCAGCACCTTGCTGTATGGCTGTGAAACATGGGCGACTTACAGCTCCGAAAAGAAGCTCAATAATTTCTATCTTCGCTGTCTGCGGCACATCATGGGTATATCCTGGCAGGACAAAATCACAAATGTGTCAGTCTTCTCAAAGGCAGAACTCCCCATGTGTTGGCACTAATCAAACAGAGGTGGTTTTGGTGGATCAAACACATCCGCAGAATGGAAGATGGTCACATACCCAGGGACCTTCTGTATGGTGAGGGAGCTAGGGCCAGATGACCAGTGGGGTGCCCAAAACTCCGCTTCAAGGAGGCTTGCAAGCATGACATGAAGGCTCTAAATGTCGACTATCGCACTTGGGAATCACTAGCTGGTGAAAGAGGGAAATGGCGACACATTCCAGGGACTGGTGTTCACTACCACCATGACCAATGGCTACAACAGCTTAGCAACAGGAGCCAATGTCAAAAACAACAACTCACAGTGTCACCTGGCAGCTTCATGAGCGGCACTTGTGGCAGAACCTGCCTCTCAAGGATTGGCCTTCACAGCCATCAGCAAAGGTGCACTAAGAGAAGACACCCCACCTGAATGGGTTGTTTGCTGCATGTCCATCATCTTTTATAGATGGAAGGAGGCCAGTGGATAGCACTTGCACTTCCGAGTCAGAAGGTTCAATCCGCTGCAGGCTGACAGGCCCAGTGCAGTGCTGAGTGAGTGCCGCACTGTCTGAGGTGCTGTCTTTCAGATGTGGCATTAAACCAAGGCCCAGTTTGCCCCCTCAGGTAGATGCAAAAGATCCCATGGCGTCATTTTGAAGAGAGAAGGAGAGTTCTGCGATGTGCTTTGGTCAATATTTATCCTTGAATCAACATACTAAAAAGAACAGATTATCTGGTCATTATCACATTGCTGTTTGTGGGAGCTTGCTGTGGGCATATTGGCTGCTGCATTTCCTACATTACAACAGCGACTACACTTCAAAAAGTGCTTCATTGGCTGTAAAGTGCTTTGGAAGTCCTGTGCTTGTGAAAGATGCAACAGAAATGTAAGTTCTTTTATGAAAAACAGTTTTACATTTTTGCAGCCATTAATTTTAACAATGCAAACAAGAACTAGTCAATCCATTTTTAAAATTTGTTCATGGGTTGTGAGTGTCACTGACAAGGCCAGCATTTATTGCCCATCTCAAATTGCCCTTGAGAAGTTGGTGGTGAATCACTCGCTGGAGAATTCCCAGTCTCTGACCTGCTCTTGTAGCCACAGTATTTATGTGGCTGGTCCAGTTGGGTTTCTGGTCAATGGTAACCCCCAGGATATTGATAGTGGGGGATTCAGTGATGGTAATGCCATTGAACGTCAAGGGGAGATGTTTAGATTCTCTCTTGTTTGAGATGGTCATTGTTTGGCACTTGTCTGGTGTGAATATTACTTCAAAGAAGAATCATAGAATGGTTACAGCACAGAAGGAGGCCATTCAGCCCATTGTGTCAGTGTGGCTCCCTGCAAGAGCAATTTACCTAGTCCCACTGCCCTGCCTTTCTCTCATAGAGCTGCAAATGTTTTCTCTTCAGGTAATTATCCAAAGGCTGAATCTTCTGTGGGCAAAATAAATGGCGGAGCCGCCGCAATCTTCCGTTCAGCGGCTCATTTAAATAACCGGGGCGGGCCGTCCCCACCCCGATCACATGGAGAGGGCGGGCTGTTCATCCCCGGCAATGGTGTGAGCTGCCTGTGCACAGGCACTGATGCCATTTTTAAAGGGCTGCCAGCCCACTGGGAAATTTAAATATTTAAAGGTAAAGTAAAGAAAAAGAAATAAAGACATTTTTCTGCCCCTCTCCCACCACCCCCCAATAACAATAAAATTAATTATTTGCTCTTTCCCCCGCAGAAATCTTGTCCATCTGATCTTCCCTGCCCCCCGCCCACCAAACTGCACAAACTTTAAACTCCAACCCTTTCCACCATCTCCAACATTAATGATGATACTTTGACCCCATTCCCACCCCACTCGCACACTGATAAACTCACCTCCTCCTCCCTCCCCATCAGTGTGGTGCCTCATTTCCCCGGACAGGGATCCGAAGGCACGGCAGTGCCGGCCACTGGGCCAAAGATCGCAACGGGACATCAGGTGGTGACGTGAGTATCATTAATTCATTCATTTTAATTTATTTAAAGATGCAAACGGGGGTCCCATCTCCAACCAGTGGGGCGCCGCCACAAAGCCTCACCACCATCGGTAATGTGGGGCCGGGCCCTCCCGACGTTGAGGTGTGTGGCAGCTGCCTCCCAGAGGCATTTTCATGCCACCTCCTGCCACGGACTCCGACGCCAGTGGGAGAACAAAATCCAACCCCATTTCTCTTTTAAAAGCCTCATTTAAATCTGCCCCCAACACACTTCCAAGCAGTGGATTCCAGATCCTAGCCACTCGATGTGTGAAAATGTTTTCCTCATGTCACCATTGCTTCTTTTGCCAATCAACTTAAAACAGTGTCCTCTGCTTCTCAACCCTTCTGCCAATGGGAACAGTTTTTCCCTATCTACTCTGTCCAGACCCCTCATTATTTTGAACATCTCTATCAAATCTCCTCTTAATTTTCTCTTCTCCAAGGAGAACAGCCCCAGCTTCTCCAACCTATCCATGTAACTGAAGTTCCTCATCCCTGGAACTACTCTCATGAATCTTTTCTGCACCCTCTCTAATACCTTCACATCCTTCCTAAAGTGTGGTGCCCAGAACTGGACACAATACTCCAGTTGAGGCTGAACCAGTGTTTTATTACAGGTTTATCATAACTTCCTTGTTTTTGAACTCTATGCCCTATTTATAAAGCCGAGGATCCCTTATGCTTTATTAACTGCTTTCTCAGCCTGTACTTCAACAATTTGTGCAATATACCCCCAGGTCTCTCTCTGCACCCTCCTTTGAATTGTACCCTTCATTTTATATCGCCTCTCCTCATTCTTCCTTCGAAAATGAATCACTTGATACTTCTCTGTATTAAATTCCATCTTCCATGTGTTCACTCATTCCACCAGCCTATGTCCTCTTGAAGTTTATCACTATCCACCTCACAGTTCACAATACTTCCAAGTTTTGTGTCATCCACAAATTTTGAAATTGCACCCTGTACATCCAAGTCTAGGTCATGAATATATATAAGGAATAGCAGGGGTGCAAACATCAACCCCAGGGAATCCCACTATATACCTTCCTCCAGTCCGAAAAACAACCATTCGCCACTGCTCTCTCTTTCCTGTCACTCAGCCAATTTCGTATCGATGCAGCTACTGTCCGTTTTTTTCATGAGCTCAAACTTTGCTGAGAAGCATTTTATGGGACACACTGTCATCTGCCTTTTGGAAGACCATGTATACCACATCAACTGCATTACCCTCATCAACTCTCTATGTTACCTCATCAAAAATTCAAACAAGTCAGTTAAACATGATTTGACTGTGACAAATCCTTGCTGTCTTTCCTTAATTAATCCAAATTTGTCCATTAATTTGGTCTATTAATTTTGAATGGAATTAACCTTTCTAAAAACTTTTCCACCACTGAGGTTGAAATGACTGGCCTTTAGTTTTTGGCCTTATCCTTACACACTTTTTGAACAAGTATGTAATGTTTCTCTTCGACTCGAAGTCGAATTTTATTTGCAGCACCTGTGGAAGAGTCTGTCACTCTAGAATTGGCCTTTATAGCCACTCCAGGCGCTGCTGCACAAACCACTGACCTCCTGCAGGCGCTTACCCATTGTCTCTCGAGACAAGGAGGCCAAAGAAGAAGAAGAAGAAAGAAGAATGTAATGTTTGCAATTCTCCACCCCTCTGGAACTACCCATGTGTCGAAGGACGTTTGAAAGATTATGGTCAGTGCCTTCACAATTTCCACCTTTACTTCCCTCAGTATTCTTGGATGCATCTCATCGACTTCAAGAACACCCAACCCATCTAATACCTCCACTTTATTAATTTTTAGCCCATCCAGTGTCTCAACTACCTTCACTTTCACTATGACTTGGGCAGCATCTTCTTCCTTGGTGAATGCAGATGCAAAGTACTCAATTATTACCTCAGCCATGCCCCCTGCTTCCATGTGAAAATCCCCTTTCAGGTGCCGAATCAGCTCACTCCTTCTTTTATCTCATTTTTACTATTTATATGCCTATGGAAGACTTATTAAGCCACATCCAGACATGAATGGTGGTGGACAATTAAACAACTGACAGGAGGAGGAGGCTCCACAAATATCCCCATCCTCAACGATGGGGGAGCCCAGCACATCAGTGCAAAAGACATGGCCAAAGCATTTGCATCCATCTTCAGCCAGAAGTGCCGAATGGATGATCTGTCTCAGCCTCCTCCTGAGGTCCGCAGCAGCATAGATGCCAGTCTTTAGCCAATCCAATTCACTCCACGTGATATCAAAAAACTTCTGAAGGCACTGGATACTGCAAAGGCTATGGGCCCTGACAACATTCCGGCAATGTACTGAAGACTTGTCGTCCAGAACGAGCCACGCCCCAAGCAAAGCTGTTCCAGTATCGCGATAACACTGGCATTTACCCGGCAATGTGAAAAATTTCCCAGGTATGTCTTGTGCACAAAAAGCAGGACAAATCCAACCTGGCCAATTACCACCCGATCAGTCGACTCCCGATCATCAGCGAAGTGATGGAAGGGGTTATCGACAGTGCTATAAAGTGGCACTAGTTCAGCAATAAGCTGCTCACTGATGCTCAGTTTGGGTTCTGCCAGGGCCACGCAGCTCCTGATCTCATTACAACCTTGGTTCAAACATGGACAAAAGAGCTGAACTCCAGAGGTGAGGTGAGAGTGACTGTCCTTAACATCAAGACAGCATTTGACTGAGTATGGCATCAATGAACCCTAGCAAAACTGGAGTCAATGAGAATCAGGGAGAAAACTCTTTGTTGGTTGGAGTCATACCTAGCACAAAGGAAGATGGTTGTGGTTGTTGAAGGTCAATCATTTCAGACCCAAGACGTCACTGCAGGAGTTCTTCAGGGTAGTGTCCTAGGCCCAACCATCTTCAGCTGCTTCATCAATGACCTTCCTTCCATCATAAGGTCAGAAGTGGGGATGTTTGCTGATGACTACACAATGTTCAGCACCATTCATGATTCCTGAGATACTGAAGCAGCCTGTGCCAATATGCAGCAAGACTTGGACAACACCCAGGCTTGGGCTCATAAGTGACAAATAACATTCACGCCAGACAAGTGCCAGGCAATGACCATCTCCAACAAGACAGAATCTAACCATCCTTGACGTTCAATGGCATTACCATCACTGAATCCCCCCACTACCAATATCTTGCAGGTGTCACCATTGACCAGAAACTGAACTGGACCAGCACATAAATACCGTGGCTACAAGAACAGGTGAGAGGCTAGGAATTCTGCGGTGAGTAACTCACCTCCTGTCTCCCCAATTCCTGTCCACCCTCTACAAGGCACAAGTCAGGAGTGTGATGGAATACTCTCCACTTCCCTGGATAGGTGCAGCTCCAACAACGCTCAAGATGCTCAACACCATCCAGGACAAAGCAGCCTGCTTGATTGGCACCCCATCCACAAACATTCACTCCCTCCACCACCGACGCACAGTGGCTGCAGTGTGTACCATCTACAAAATGCACTGCAGCAACTCACCAAGGCTCCTTCGACAGTACTTTCTAAACTCAGGACCTCTACCACCTCGAAGAACAAGGGCAGCAGATGCATGGGAACACCACCACCTGCAAGTTCCCCTCCAAACCACAACCATCCTGAATTGGAAATATATTGCCGTTCCTTCACTGTCACTGGTCAAAATCCTGGAACTCCCTTCCTAACAGCACTGTGAGTATACCTACACCCCAAGGGCTGTAGCGGTTCAAGAAGGCAGCTCACCACCACCTTCTCAAAGGCAATTAGGGATAGGTAATAAATACTGACCTAGCTCGAGACGCCCACATCCCCGAAACGAATAAAGAAAAAGCATGAATGTTGCCCTGGTCTTGCTGCATGCAGGGACAGACTGCTGACTATTTGAAGAGTTGTGAATGGTACTGAATACTGTGCAATCACCATTGAACCTCATCATCGATGAAGCAGCTGAAGATGGGACCCTCAAAAACTCCTGCAGTGATGATCTAGGGAATAGATGTTTTGCCTCCAACAATCACAACCATCTGACATTGTGCTAGCTATGACTCATCAGTAAAGTGATGGAAGGTGTCATCAACAGTGCCATCAAGTGGCACTTGCTTAGCAACAACCTGCTCAGTGACGCTCCGTTTGGGTTCCGCCAGGGCCACTCAGCTCCTGACCTCATTACAGCCTTGGTTCAAACACGGACAAAAGAGCTGAACTCAAGAGGTGAGGTGAGAGTGACTGCCCTTGACGTCAAGTCAGCATTTGACCGAGTATGGCATCAAGGAGCCTAGCAAAACTGAGGTCAATGGGAATCAGGGGGAAAACCCTCCACTGGCTGGAGTCATACCTAGCACAAAGGAAGATGGTTGTGGTTGTTGGAGGTCAATCATCTGAGCTCCAGGACATCACTGCACGAGTTCCTCGGGGTAGTGTCCTAGGCCCAACCATCTTCAGCTGCTTCATCAATGACCTTCCTTCAATCATAAGGTCAGAAGTTGGGATGTTCGCTGATGATTGCACAATGTTCAGCACCATTCGTGACTCCTCAGATACTGAAGCAGTCTGTGTAGAAATGCAGCAAGACCTGGACAATATCCAGGCTTGAGCTGATAAGTGGCAAGTAACATTCACGCCACACAAGTGCCAGGCAACGACCATCTCCAACAAGAGAGAATCTAACCATCTCCCCTCCAACGGCATTACCATCGCTGAATCCCCCATTATCAACATCTTAGGGGTTAGCATTGACCAGAAACTGAACTGGAATAGCCATATAAACACCGTGGCTGCAAGAGCAGGTCAGAGGCTAGGAATCCTGAGGCGAATAACTCATCTCCTGACTCCCCAAAGCCTGTCCACCATCTACAAGGCACAAGTCAGGAGTGTGATGGAATACTCTCCACTTGCCTGGATGGGTGCAGCTCCAACAACACTCAAGAAGCTCGACACCATCCATGACAAAGCAGCCCGCTTGATTGGCACCCCATCTACAAACATCCACTACCTTCACCACCGACGCACAGTGGCAGCAGTGTGTACCATCTACAAGATGCACTGCAGCAATGCATCAAGGCTCCGTAGACAGCACCTTCCAAACCCGCGACCTCTACCAACTAGAAGGACAAGGGCAGCAAATACATGGGAACACCACCACCTGCAAGTTCCCCTCCAAACCACAACCATCCTGAATTGGAAATATATCGCCGTTCCTTCACTGCCGCTGGTCAAAATCCTGGAACTCCCTTCCTAACAGCACTGTGAGTATACCTACAACCCAAGGGCTGTAGCGGTTCAAGAAGGCAGCTCACCACCACCTTCTCAAGGGCAATTAGGGATGGGCAATAAATGGGCCTGGCCAGCGACACCTACATCCCATGAATGAATAAAAAAAAAGCAGTGGAGTGTTTTCCCACTGATTCCCATTGACCTCAATTCTGCTAGGGGTCCTGGATGCCACACTCGGTCAAATGCTGCCTTGATGTCAAGGACTGTTAATCTTGTCTCACCTCTTGAATTCAGCTTTTTTGTCCATGTTTGGACCAAGGCTGTAATGGTGTCTGGAGCCGAGTGCCCCTGGAGGAACCCAAACTGAACATTGGTGAGCAGGGTATTGCTGTGTTGGTGTCGCTTGACAGCATTGTTGACGACACCTTCCATCACTTTGCTGATGATTAAGAGTAGAGTGATGGGGCAGTAATTGGATGAGTTAGATCTGTCCTGCTTTATACAGACACATACCTGGGCAATTTTCCACATTGTTGGACAGATGCCAGTGTTGTAGCTGTACTGGAACCGCTTGGCTAGTTCTGGAGCACAAGTCTTCAGTACTAATGCCGGGATGTTGCCAGGGTCTAACCAGTGCCTTCAGCCTTTTCTTAATATTGCATGGAATGAATCAAACTGGCTGAAGATTGGCATTTTGATGTGGGGGTCTTCAGGAGGAGGCCGAAATGGATCATCCACTCAGTATTTCTTGCTGAAGATGGATGCAAATGTTTCAATCTTGTCCTTTACACTGATGTGCTGGTCTATCCCATCATTGCAGAAGTAGGTGTTTGTGGAGCCTCCTCCTCCTGTTAGTTATTTGCTTAATTGTCCACCACTCACTCGGACATGCACACACAGACATGGACACGCAGGCATACGCTCACACGCATGCGCCCATACATGTGCGCACACAGGCATAAGCACAGTCATGTATGCACACATACATACACACATATGCACATGTCTACACATGCACACACTCACACATGCAGTCAGACACGCACATATACATACACTCCTGCTTATGCACGCTGATTCACATGCACTGACACAGTAACTCGTGCACAAACACCTGACAAATGACCTGCCTTCACAGAAGGATTACTACAGAGAGGGAGAGAAAACAATCAGCAAATAGAACAGTAAAATGGATGAAGAAGTGAATGACAGTACTACTTTAATGAGTGAGAATAGTAACCAAGGGCTCAATTCTAAGAGAGATGCACTAATAAGCCCAAACATTATTTTGCTCTGGTTTGCTGCCTGACGTCTCTATTGCAGGTGACAATGATGTTAATGGCTTACTAAATTTAGCTAAGCTATGCTGTCTCAGATTTGGTGAAGTGGATAAAATTTGTTCATTTACATCAGGGTTAAACCAGCCCTATCCAATGAATCACAAGGACCTAATTTGAAATGCACCAACAGCACTCTGAGGAAAAGGCAAAATTTTACTCAAAGTGAGAAAAAAAACGAGTGAAGCTTTTAGGATTTTTATATTTAAATTGTTTGCCAGTTCAAAGGACAAAATGTGACTAGATCTCCCTATTCTCTTTTCTGTTCTGCTCTTGTTCAGACTTTTCCACTTAATTTTTATTCTTTTACCTTTCCTTAGAATCCTTTTAATTCTCTCCTTTTTTACATGCTGCATGCTCAGTTTTTGCACACAAATATGAACTCAAAAATGGATGAAATGTAAAATTAACACAGACACAGTCACACACACACAGAGTCACAATGCAGAACTTCCATAATTGCAAAGTACTGAAATAAAGGCAGAAAATTTTGGAAATACTCAGCAGGTCTGGCAGCATCTGTGAAGAGTTAACTTTTCAGGTTGGTCATTGAACTGAAACGTTAACTCTGTTTCACTCTACATAGATGCTGCCAGACCTGCTGAGTATTTCCAAACTTCTGTGTTTTTATTTACAAAATGTTCACTCCCATTTGTCGATCCGCTGGAGACCAGGGTTTTCGGTGGTAGGATGGATGGATGGATAGTTTTCTAATATAAATACATGGACACAGTGTGTGTTCATGTGTGTCCAAGTGTGTGGGTGGATGTATCTGTGTATATGTATTTATAATCTGTGTGTATGCGTGTATGTCTTTGCGTACGGTGGAGTCGTGGTTATGTCTCTGAACCACTAATCCAAAGAACGTGTTTAAATCCCAACACAGCAATTTTATAATTTGAATTTACTTTAACAAGCTGGATATAGAAAGCAATTATCTGTAAAAGAAGTGACTGTGAAGCTGTCGAATTGGTGCAAAATCCCATCTGGTTCACTCGTATCCTTCAAGGTAGGAAATCTGCCATCTTTACCATGCCAGTCCCACATCAACATGTTGAGTTTGAATTGCCCTCTGGAGTGCCCTAGCAAGGTAACTTAGGGACGGGTAATAAATTCTCATGGACACCCACATCTTGAGAATGAATAGTAAAAATTGTGCATGTGTGTGTGTGTGCACTTTTCCCAGGGTATGGTCACAACAACATTCCATCCATCCTATCTGTTCCATGAGGCCAGCTTGCAATCCAGTAACAAAAATGAAAGATTTCAAAGACAAAACACACACCAAATTAAAGCATAATGTTTACTCCAATCACTGCCCAGTCGATTGTTAAACTCTTATGTGTTGGATCATTTTCCTTAATTTTGCTGAAACTCTCCACATCTTCTGAAATTTGTTGTCTGCAATGCTTTCTTTATGTCTGTCGACACTTCTTTATTACCACTGATATTTTATCATTGTTTACAAATCCTGTTTCAAAATGAACTTGGGCTTTTTACAGTATGCTATTTAGTGATCAATAACTCATTGTTTTTGATACCATTCCTCCTTAACTCTGTTCCTGCGCCTCACTAATTCAAAATGCCATTTCTATCACACTTTGCTGATCTCATGTTAACATATAAGCAATCCACAGACTTTCAAGGCGATATCTGTGTTTGAAACCCCATCCTTCATGTTGGAAAACCATTGGTATTGGCTGCCTTGTTGTGAAAGTCTTGTCATTGCAACCAATTGCAGCATTGAAGTTCTGTAGATATGAAAAAAACCAATTAAAACTAATCTGTAGGCACACCACCCAGATAAAAGTGACCAGAAACTGAACTGGAGTAGCCATATAAATACCGTGGCTACAAGAGCAGGTCAGAGGCTAGGAATCCTGCGGCGAGTAACTCACCTCCTGACTCCCCAATGCCTGTCCACCATCTACAAGGCACAAGTCAGGAGTGTGATGGAATACTCTCCACTTGCCTGGATGGGTGCAGCTCCAACAACACTCAAGAAGCTCAACACCATCCAGGACAAAGCAGTCCGCTTGATTGGCACACCATCCCCAAACATTCACTCCCTCCACCACCGACACACAGTGGCAGCAGTGTGTACCATCTACAAGATGCACTGCAGCAACGCACCAAGGCTCCTTAGACAGCACCTTCCAAACCCGCGACCTCTACCACTTCGGAGGACAAGAGCAGCAGATGCAAGGGAACATCACCACCTGCAAATTCCCATCCAAGTCACACACCATCCTGACTTGGAACTATATCGCCGTTCCTTCACTGTCGCTGGGTCAAAATCCTGGAACTCCCTTCCTAACAGCACTGTGGGTGTACCTACACCCCACATGGACTGAAGGCAGCTCACCACCATCTTCTGAAGGGCAATTAGGTATGGGCAATAAATGCTGGCCTAGCCAGTGACACCCACATCCCAGGAATGAATAAAAAAAAACTGCACACTCTTAAATCAGGAAATTGTGCTTCACTGAAATTATTCTTTTTTTTTCTCCCATTAAGAAAACTCGAACTCCTCTAATCCTATTTGAAATTGTCTTATTGTTGCAATAGTACACTTCACATTGTCAGGCTAGACAACTTGCCAAGAATGACGCATATTAATTTCACCATATGGACATTAAATTTCAAACTGCTGCTGAAGTGAAGAAAGGACTTGTTTAAAAAAATCACCAGGCCCTTGGCTGGAAAAACATTTTTGTGTACGAAAAGCCAGTGCTTGGAAGGACAAAGGGGCTATTCCCTGCTCCAATTTAACCCACAATGGACTTTGAGCACCAGGTATCGTGTGTAAGAAGAGACGTTCCAGGGTCAGCTAAAACCAGAGAATCCACAAACAGATGTGGTCAGATCAGCTAGTCACATGACTATCCTGCTTGGCAACCTGGGCTTTTCTGAATGGTACAAACAGTTTGAACTCAGAGTATCTGTTTGCTCCTGGGCTGAAAAGACCTCTCCTGGCTGGCTTACCACAGCCTCTCCTGTCTGCTCCCATCTCATTCTCATGGAACTCCAAATCTACTGAAGACACATGAACCCCAAGAGAGAAAAGTCTCCTACAGCAAACAAGGTTTAAGAAGAATACTGGGCCCCAACAAAAAGCAAGATCTACCTACAATCAAGGACTCTACAGTGATCTTGAGGATCCGTAACAAAAACCCGCTTCAGAGATTGCCTCAAACTTTTCCACTTTATTTCTTCTGCTCTATTCTGTCTCTATCTGCATGTGTGCATCGTATATGCATGCTAGCGTGGGCATGTTGTGTATCCGTAGGTGTTAGCCGAATTAGAGTTTACATTTAAGTTTAATAAATTTCAATCTTTCTTCTTTAAACCTAAGTAAACTTGTTTGTGGTGGTTTCTTTGCCTTATAATTGGAAAGCGGTGAGCAAGGATTCACCAAGGGTGAGCTAAAAACAGTGTGTTTAAAAAAACCCCGTTATGGTAAGACCAGGTGAAGGCTGAGAGGGAACCCTAGACCCCTTTCTCACCTGCTCGTAACAATATGCACACAGTTTCCTTCCTTTCTGAGATGAAGGCAAAATCTCACAATATATGTTTAACAAGTAACAAATGTGCATAAGTGATCCCATGACACAATTTGAAGAAAAGCAGAAATTTCTCCACAGTGGCCTGGACAACATTTATCTCTCAACCAACATTACTAAGAACAGATAAGATTTATCTTAATGCTGTTTGTGTGAACTTGCTGTGCACCAATTGGCAGCTGTGTTTCCCACATTACAACAATGACTACATTTCTTCATTTGACTTCGTTGGTTATACAATGTTTTGGGGCATCCAGAGATCATGAAAGGTGCTATAGAAATGCAGGATGGAATTTTACGCCCCCCCCCAATGAGCAGGATGGTGGCGGGCAGGGGCGTAACATTGAGCGGGAGGCAGGGTGGCTGTTCCCGAGCCCCTCCCGCCCCCGCTGCAATTTTACATGGGGCGGCAAGTAATGGCCCTCCTGCCCCAAGCCAAACAATGCTCTTAAGTGGCCAATTAATTGCCACATAAAGGCCTCCTCCCATCGAGGGCCCCAAGAACACTGCCAGGTACGACTTGGTGGCCTTCTTGGAGGCTGGGGAGAGGCGCCCTCCTGATCGGGCACCCTGTGCCCCACGGAGGGCCACGCCCGAAGCCCACCCACCCCTACTGCACAACACTCTCCTCCCCCGCCCCCCTCCCGCCAGCAATCAGGACCTGGCCGATTGTCACCTTGATTCCGGGGCCATCCTTCACCTGGCTTATGATGGTTGGGCGTAGTCCCAGCATTGGCTACTGCTGCCGGTGGCGCTGCTGGGACTAAGTTGCCAGCCCACTGATTGGCTGGCAGCTGCTTTAGGTGGGACTTCCTCCCTCAAAGAGGCAGGAGGTCCCACCCAAAGCCAATTAAGGACCTGGGCAGCGTAAAATCCCAGTGTTTCTCCTCAGGCTCAGCGGAGGCAGGCTCGCCACCAACTTTTCGGCCAGTGGACACGGCCTCTGGCACAACGTTAAATTCTGGCAGCAAATTCATTTGAATATTTGAATTTGGAATAAATCTAAAATTAAATGGGAAATTTCATTTACGAATAACTTTCAATGTTATTGTTAATTTTTCTTACACTATCGTCACGGGTCTACCATGGCTGACATATACAACATTGGAATTGATCCTTATTTTCCTTCAAAATCTATTGAAATTTCCTCCATCCGTTTAAAGCATTTCAATGTGCCAAAGTAGAGATAAGCAGCTGGATTTTACCAGCCCTTTGGAGAAGGGCTGGAGCTGGGAGTGTTGGCAATATTGCAGGGGAAGGGGTCAGGAGGGGAGTCCAATGTCTTCCTGCTGCCACGGCATATTACCAGCGGTGGATACCTCAGTGGTGCTGCCACCCACCAGGTGTTCAATTGTGCCAAGTAAGTGCCCAATTAAGGGCCACCTCCCACCTGCACTGGCATTTTGCTGGTGTCAGGAGGTGCTGCTGCCATCTGGGGAGACCACTGGATGAGCCCTGATGACCTCTCGTATGGTTCCTTGGAGGTGGAGGCCCATTAAGAAGCCCCCAACGGCAATAGTCAGCCCACAGCCATGGTGCCAGCATTAGAATAGGCCTACCCCATTCCCAATCGGCAGGGCCTTCCTGTCTGACCCTGGTACGGTAAGCAAAAAAACTTAACTTGTCTCCATGGGTGTCTCGGCACGGAGGCACCCTCTTCCCCATTCTGCTGCCTCAGCAGGGCCCACCGCAAGCAGTAGTGCTGCCGAGGCTGTGGAGATGCTGGTCCTCTGCTCGGTCTGGCAACTCTGTAAGGTGGTCCACCATCCTCAATTGGACAGCGGTCCTGCCGGCAGCTTCTTAATTGGCTGCTGCCAAAAACAATACCATCCCAGGGTCCCGCCGCCCGCCGGCATGCGGTTGGCTCCCGCTTTTGGTCTCGGCGGCGGGCCTTCTCAACCGCTGATAAGATTCAGCACAAGAAATAGAGAAGGAGAAACTTTGAAAACAAGAGTATTTCACCAGGAAAAAAAAGACAAGCAAATTAGAGCGAGATTAAAGAAAAAACATTGCTCACCTTCCATGGCAAAAACAAATTGGCCAAAATTGGTAGTGATGGGAACTGGAAAGGATATAAATTAGAAACCCAGGAGTAGAAGTGGGACCTGGAGCATCAGGTGCCAGGAAGATTTCCAAATATGGGATATTTCAATTAGGATCAGAACCATTCAATGCCACTTACCCCAGCGGTAATCTGTTTTCAAACTGACTGAGCTCTCACTATAGCATTCCATTTCCAAATTAATTCACAGGCTGTCAGCATTGCTGGCAAGGCTGGCATTTATTGCCCATCCACCTATGTGCCCCTTGAGAAGATGGGGTGGACCTTCTTCTTGAACAGCTGCGGTCCTTGGGGCAGAGATACACCCACTGCACTGTTAAGGAGGGAGTTTCAGGATTTTGACCCAGCGACAGTGAAGGAACGGTGAGATAGTTCCAAGTCAGGATGGCGTGTGGCTTGGAGGGGAACTTGCAGCTGGTGGCGCTCCCATGTGCCTGCTGCCCTTGTCCTTCTGGATGGGAGAGGTTGCTGGTTTGGGCGGTGCTTTTGAAGAAATAACATACCACATTTGGAATCTCTTAAAGATACTTCAAGCCAATAGTATATTCCCTTGCAGATAGAAAATTAAGGGACAATCCATTCGAGATGCTAAAATGATTAAATGATTTGATCGATGAAGAGAAACTGTTTCCTCTGGTGGGGAATCCAGAACACTCACCAGCATCCTTGAAGGAATGTTGATACACTTTGTACAAATGCTGTTATTGCTTTCCAGTCTCATAAAAGACAGCACCACTGACAAAGCAGCACTCCTACGGTACTGCATTTTGCAAAATGTGCCTTACTTTCAATCTCAGTAGTCTGAACCGGATTTGAGACCAAAACTCAGAAAAAGAAACAAAATAGGCTAAATGAATGAGTTAAAATGTTTGTGTGACATTCCTGCATCTTCTATTTCACACCCGGCATTTGCCCTTTAAAATAAATACACTGCGTTTAAATACCGTGATGTGAAATGCCACATGAGTTAATCCTGTGGCCCCACATAAGTATATCTTTCTAATTCTCCCTTTCATTACTGGAGCACTTTTTTAGGATATGTTTTTTTCCATCCAGCAACAGTGCGAATACTTCACAATAATTGGCAATGGGAAAAAAAATTGCCGTCCAGGTAATGATTCTTCAAAAATATCATAAAAAAGGCATTTCATAAATATGTTTCCTTACTGACATTTTAAATCTTATTTCTCCTGCTTACCTTAATGTTTGTGTATGGGGAAAAGAAATGAGGAAATCGACAATCTAAGTTTCAAATTATTTGAAGTGGCTCCCATTAAATTGAGTCACATTCATCAAATAAAATATTTCTGACAACGTGACCACAGTCATTTTAAAAACTATTTATCAATTTTAAAATCACATTTTGCTGGAGACTGAGCTCAGTGTTATTAGCAAAGGAATGCTGCACTCACCCTGATGTCGTTTTGCTCTGCGATATCTTAATGCAGCTTATAAGCTTGCTTATTTTAAATGGGTAGATGCCTGGTTTGAAGCAGCACACGGAAAAACGCCATGCAAACATTTTAACCCATTTAGCCGTTAATTTTACTCAATTTTCTGAGACTTCAAGTTCATTCCAGGCTACTGAGATTGAAAGTGTGGGATCCTTGTGAAATGCAAATTAATGCAGCACTGAGGGACGGCTGCACTGTCAATGGCACTTTTTTTATGTGAGACATTAAACCAAGATCCTGTCGGCTTTCTCAGGTGGATGGAAAAGATCCCACTATCTCAAAGAAGAGTGGGTGAGTTCTCCTGGGTGTCCTGGCCAATCTTCCTCACCAACAGCATCAAAACAAAAAAAAAATGCTAATTTATCTCATGAAAAGAAATAAAGATATTGTATTTAAATATTGTATATTGTCTTTCATAACATCAAAAATATTTGAAGCCAATAAAGTGCAGTCACCATGGTAATGTCAGAAACACGGCAGCCAATTAACGCACAGCAAGCTCCCACAAACAGCAATGTGATAAATGAGCAGATAATCTGTTTCAGTGACAGTGGTTGAGGGATAAATATTGGCACGGTCATCAGATATTCAAAATGGGGTCCTATGATGTCATTAGGACATCAAGGACATTTTAACCTTCCTCAGAAGAAAAGGAAGAAGAAGAACAACAACAACTGCACCACCAAGAACTGCAACAACAACCGTAGCAACAACTGCAGCAACAATAAAACAACAACAACTGCAGCAACAGCAGCAGCAATAACAACTGCACCAACAACTGCAACAACAACTGTCGCAACAACTGCAGCAACAGCATAAACTACAACAACTGCAGCAACAACAAACACAACAACAACTGCAGCAACACCAACAGCTGCAGCAATAACAACTGCACCAACAACTGCAACGACAACTGTAGCAGCAACAACAAAAACAACAACAACTGCAACAACACCAACGGCTGCAGCAACAGCAGCAGCAATAACTATTGCACCAACAACTGCAACGACAACTGTAGCAACAACTCCAGCAACAACATAAACTACAACAACTATAGCAACCACAACTGCAGCAACACCAACTGCAGCAACACCAACAACAAGAGAAACAACAATTTAATGTAGAAAAATTCCTCAACACAAAATGGACACTGATCCAGAGAAGGAGATATTAGGCAGGATAACCAAAATCTTCTTTAGTGAGGCTATTATTAAAGAGGCTCTTAAATAAGGAAAGGGAGGTGGGGAGATAGAGGGGCTTAGGGAGGGAACTCCAAAATGTGGAGACGAGAGGGCTGAAGGCACATCAGTCAATAATGGAGTGAGGAGATGGGGATGGGTGTATAAAAAGCCAGAGGAACAGAGAGTTCTGACAGAGTTGTAGGCCCAGAGGAGGTTATAGAGATAGGAAGGGATATAGTAATAAAGGTATTTAAATACGAAGGTGGGAATTTGAAACTGGAGACTTGGGATCTAGGAACCAATGGAAGTCAACATGGGCAGGGATGAAAGGCGAGCTGAATGCTGTGCCAGGGTAGGATATGGAAAGAGTGTTGCAGCTGAGATGAAGGGAGGCTGACCAGGACAACCTTGGAATAATTGAGTTCAGAGGTGGCAGAGGCATGGAAAATAATTTCAACAGCAGATGGACTGAGGTAGGGACAGAGGCAGGTGATGTTATGAAGATAAAAGTTGGTAGGTATGATGGAGCTCAACTCAGAGTTGAATAGGATGCCAAGATTGTGCACAGTTTGCTTCAGTTTGAGGCAATAGCCATAGATGGAAATGGAGTCGGGGCAAGGGAACAGGGCTGAAGACAGTGGCTTCAGTTTTCCCAATTTTTAACTGCTTCTGCTGGCAGGAGGATCTGTAATCAGAGGACACAGATTTAAGGTGATTGGTAAAAGAGCAGAGGCGAGATGAGGAGAATTTTGCTACATAGCGAGTTGTTGTGATCTGGAATGCGCTGCCTGAAAGGACGGTGGAAGCAGATTCAATAGCAACTCTCAGAAGGGAACTGGATAAATACTTGAAAAGGAAACATTTGTGGAGCTATTGGGAAAGAGCAAGGAAAATGGGGCTAACTAGTTTTTTTTCAGAGCCAGCATTGACACGATGGGTCGAATGGCCTCTTTCTGTGCTGTATGATTTTATAATACCTGAGCAGCAATTATAACTACAAGCAAGTGATAATTGAAATTTGCATAATTTAAGCAAATTCTTCATGAACAATGCAACAGACCCAAAACTAGCAATAAAAAGGCATTCTACTTAACTTCAAACACTCTGAACTGTGGAGGAAAATACCAATGATTTCAGTACAGCCACTGACAGCACTACAGTATGGAGTGAAATGTAGAACTTGCTTTGAAAGACTATTTGCAAAACTATAAAGCACTGTCCCAGCACAGAACTAAAAGTTTCAGTAACACTGTAAACAGATTACCAAAATCTTGAAGAGGACGTTTTCAGGATGGCAAACCAGAGCGGGGGTGGGAATGAGGGATGTCGAGGTGTGAAAGCAAATCTAGCCATTATCGAGAAAATGCTCTCTCATTTTCTAAAATGGATCATCACTTCTTACACCTTTAACTCAGAACTCTTTTAAGAATCTGCCAATTCGATGTTCCACAGCTCAGTCACCTTGATGATTCAGCTGCCTTTTCTGATTCAGTGCTGATGCTAAATAGCAGACTGGGTCAACAGTAAGTTATAATTGAACTAGTAGAAAGTACTGGACACATTTCTCTCTCCGAAAGAAGAGACATAGCCTTCAGATTTTTTTTTAAAGAAGAAAATGATTCACAGTCTCACATAACTTGCAGGCAGTGCAAGCAGTCATTTCAGATAAAAGGTTTTCCAGCATAGACATTAGAAGAGCAGAGAATCAGAGATTCAAGAACCCACAGTAATATCGAGATCTGCTGTTTTAATTGAATGTAGATAGCTAGTGCAAAGGAAAATAGAAGAAAAGATTTGCTTTCATGTAGAGTCTTTCACGACCTTAGGACCTGACAAAGTACATTACAACAGATGAAGTACTTTTTGAAGTGTAGTCATTGTTGTAATGCAGGAAACATGGCTGCCTATGTGTGCACAGAAAGATCCCACAAACAGCAAAGGGATTACAAGAAACATAGGAACATAAGAGCAGGAGTAGGCCATTCAGCCCATTGAGCCTGATCCAATATTCAATCCGATCATGGCTGATCATCCACTTCAATGCCTTTTTCCCACACTATCCCCATATTCCTTTACGTCATTTGTATTTAGAAATCTGTCAATCTCTGCTTTAAACATACTAAATGACTGAGCTTCCACAGCCCTCTGGGGTAGAGAATTCCAAAGATTCACAACTCTCTGAGTAAAGAAATTTCTCCTCATCTCTGTCCTAAGTGGCTTCCCCCTTATTTTGAAATTATGTCCCCTGGTTCTAGACTCCCCAACCAGGGGAAACATCTTAGCTGCATCTACCCTGTTTATCCCTTAAGTATTTTGTCAGGTTCAATGAGATCACCTCTCATTCTTCGAAATTCTAGAGAATACATGCCTGGTTTGCCCAATCTCTCTTCATAGGATAGCCCCGCCATCCCGGGAACAAGTCTGGTGAACCTTCATTGCATTCCCTCCATGGCAATAATATCCTTCCTAAGGTAAGGGGACCAAAACTGCACACAGTACTCCAGGTGTGGTCCAACCAATTGAAGCAAGACTTTGCTACTCCTGTACTCAAATCCTCTTGCAATAATACCACTAGCCTTCCTAATTGTTTGCTGCACCTGCATGTTAGCTTTCAGTGACTTATTGACAAGGACACCCAGGTCCCTTTGTACATCTACACTTTCTAATCTCTTACCTTTTAAGAAATACTCTGCACATTTGTTCTTCCTACTAAAGTGGATAATCTCACATTTTTCCACATTATATTCCATCTGCCATGTTCCTGCCCATCCACTAAGTCTGTCCAAATCCCCTTGAAGCCGCTTTGCATCCTCCACCTAGTTTTCTGTCATCTGCGAACTTGGAAATATTACATTTGGTCCCCACATCCAAATCATTGATATATATAGTGAACAGCTGGGGACAAGTACTGATCCTTACAGCACCCCACTAGTCACAGCCTGCCAATGGGAGAGTGACCTGTTTATTCCTACTCTGTTTTCTGCCTGTTAACCAATCCTTAATCCATGCCAGTATATTACCTCCTATCCCATGTACTTTAATTTTGCTAACCTCCTCTGGAGGACTTTATCAAAAGCCTTCTGAAAATCCAAGTCTACTATGTCCACTGACTCCCCTTTATCAATTCTGTTAGTAACATCCTCAGAAAACTCCAACAGGTTCGTCAAACATGATTTCCCATTCATAAATCCATGTTGACTATGCCCAATCAGATCATTATTATCCAAGTGTCCATTTATCACATCCTTTAGAATAGATTCTAACATTTTCCCTTCTCATGATGTAAGGCGAACAGGTCTGCAGTTCACTGTTTTCTCTCTCCCTCCCTTCTTAAATAATGGGGTGACATTTGCTACCTTCCAATCTGCATGAATCGTTCCAGCATCTATAGACATTTGGAAGATTATCAGCAATGCATCCACTATCTCCATAGCTACTTCTTTCAACACTCTGGGATGCAGAATATCAGGTCCCGATGACTTATCAATCTTCAGGCCCATTAATTTCGCCAGTACAACCTTCTTACTAATACTAATTTCTTTCAATTCCTCATTCTCCCTAGTCCCTTGGATCTCTAATTCTCGGAGATTTCTTGTATCTTCCTCAGTGAAGACAGACACAATGTCGTCATTTAGCTTCTCTGCTTGTCTATTCCCCATTATAAATTCTCCTGACTCTGCCTGTAATGGACCCACATTTGTCTTTGCCAAACGTTTTCTTTTTATACCTATAGAAGCTTTTACAGTTCGTTTTTATATTTTTTGCTAGCTTACATTCATATTCTATTCTCCCTTTCTTTATCACTTTCTTGATCTTCCTTTGCTGTATTCTAAAGTCCTCCCAATCCTCAGGTTTACTACTATTTCTGGCAACATTATAGGTCTTTTCTTTTAATCTTATACAATCCTTAACATCCTTTGTTAGCCACGGTTGACTGCCTTTACTTTTGGGGTTTTTGTGTCTTGAAGGGATGTATAGTTGTTGTAAACTATGTAATAATTCTTTGAAGACCATTGCCTATGTACTGTCATACCTTTTAATGTATTTTCCCAATCCACCTCAGCCAATTTTCCCCTCATACCTTTATAATTTCCTTTGTTCAAATTTAACACCCTGGCTTCAGATTGAACTGTCTCACTTTCAAACAATGTGTAAAATTCTATCATATTATTGTCACTCATTCCTAAAGGTTCTTTTACAACAAGATTATTAATTAGCCCTTTCTCGTTGCATAATATTTCTTCTAAAATAGCCTGTTCTCTAGTCGGTTCCTCATCATACTGCTCTAGAAAACCATCCGTAACACACTCCAGAAACTCATCCTCCACAGCATTACCGCTCACTATGTATACCCAGTCTATGTGCAGATTGAAGTCACCCATGATTACTGTATTACCCATGCTACATGCTTCTCTAATCTCCTGATGCCCCACACTACCGCTACTGTTTGGTGGCCTATAAACAACTCCTACCAATGTTTGCTGCCCTTTACTCTTTCTTAGCTCCACCCAAACAGATTCCACATCTGGGTGACATGTACCTGTAGGCCTGCTCCTACTGTTGATGATGCTGAATCTGGCCTGGGAGGAGATTCACAGAGGATGAAACTGGCCTTTTGCATTAACATGAAATGTGCTCGTAGTGAATCCACAGCCTGTTTCACACATTTCCTCAGAATTCAATGGAAAAGGAGTGCAGGGCATATGGAGTCAGAAATTCATTGTAACTTCATTTTGCATGACTGTAAATCTAGGGTTATGGATTCACAAATCAGAAAAATAGAGATGCAGGTTGACAAGTTCATTTAAAGAAAAGTGAACCAAACACTGGGGCTCATATCTAGAGGGATAGAATTGAAAAGCAAGGAAGTTTTGTTAACCTGGTTTCAAACTCCAGACTTGAAGTACCTTGGTGAGTTCTGTTCTCTGCATTATAAAAATGCTATGGAGGTACTGGATAAGGCGCAGGAAAAATTATAAGGATGATATCAGAACTGAGAGGTTGTAACTATCAGGAAAGACTGAATAGGTTCTAGAAATCAGAAAGCTGAGGGGTAACCTGAGAGGGGTCTTTAAAATTATGAAAGCATTTGATAGGCAGACATAAAGATGTTTCTACTTGTAGGGGAGTCCAAAACTAGGGGTCATAAATATGAGGTAGTCACTAATAAATCCATCAGGGAATTCAAGAGAAACTTCTTTAGCCAGAGAGTGGTTGGAATACAGACCTCACTACCACAAGGAGTAATTGAAGCAAATAGCATAGATGCATTTATGGGAAGTTAGATAAGTACATGAGGGAGAAAGGAGTAGAAGGATATGCTGGAAAGGTGAGATGAAGCAGAGTACAGGAGGCTCGGTGGAACATAAACACCAGCATAGACCAATTCCTGTGCTGGGAAAATTCTATGTAATTTTTTTGCGGTAATTTTAACTCCTCCTTGTGGATCAGCGGGAGATCCAATCTATTTTAATGTTGGAGCCTTTGTTAAAATTCCAGACTTGGAAAGGAAGAAGTCCGGGAAGGAAAGGGAAGAGGCTAGAGATGGATTATATCGAGGTGAGGAACTAACTGAAGCTGGACTATCTGAAGTGCTCAGGACTGGGTTTAGTTTAATCTTCGCCTGAGCTTGCTGCAGAAATCTTAGCTGGGCTGAGACTGTCCATGGTGTATTAGGATATTTAAGTGATAGAAATTGGTCATCGCTGCACCCATTGTCTAGAGGCCCCAGTCACACCTGAAAAATGTCATATTGAACACAGATGAATCTCAGACATTCAGACTGGTTTGCCAAAAACAGGCATTAGGGAGGGGGTGGTGCTTGCAAGACCTCTTTTAAGCTGCCATCTGAAAAAAACGGGCTCTCTTGATTGATGTAGAGAGAGAGACAGAGAAAAAGAGGGAGAGAGAGAAAGAGGGATCAAGATCACTCCCGACAGATGGATATCTATCTGGAATACATCGCATCATTACAACAAGTGTGTGGGCAAATGTTGACCACTTGTGCAAACAAAAAAGTGCCAGGTATCTCACTAAATTATTGTCCAACATAGTGCTGAGAAAGTAAGTCAATAAATTAATCTCATTTAAAGCTTCTTCACAAAAATGCACAATTGTTGCGCTTTTGATTAATAGAAAGATACATTTTTAATGCCTTTATCTTTCCAAAACTGTCTCACTGGCCCCCTATGTAAGATAAAAATTGTAATATGGCCCCCAGCACGAAAAGATTGGACAACCCTGAGGTATGAGACTTGCATGTCACCTTTAATGCAGTAAAATGTCCCAGGGGAGACTCATGAGCATAATCAGCCAAACTTTGATGCCGAACCACTTAGGCAGATGTTAGGTCAAGTGACCAAAAGCTTAGTCAAAGAGGCAGGTTTTAAGGAGTGTTTTAAAGGAGGAAAGCAAGGTAGAGAGTTGGAGAGGTTTCGGGAGGGAATTTCAGAAATTAGGGCTGAAGCAGCTGAAAGCATGGCCACCAAAGGTGGTGCGATTAAAATCGAGGATGCTCATGAGTCTGGAATTAGAGGAGCATGGGGATCTCAAAGTGTTGTAGGGCTGGAGAGGTTTATGGAGATCGAGAGGGGGCGAAACCATAGAGGAATTTGATAAAAAAGATGGGAATTTTAAACCTGTCTTTACCAACTAAACTTCTTCTGCAGTGTTGGTCGACTCAAGACACACACAAGGCATTGTCCACTATTTATTTTGTCACTATTTACAGCCTTTGCTGATTTGTGTCAAACTTAAGCTGAAGAGTTAGGATCCATTTTTACTAACTTGGAGTAATCTTCTTGGATCACTCTTGTACCCAAGTCGCATTTTGTGGCTATTGTCAACTTTCTATTTTAAGGAATGTGATTTTTTTTTAATAATACAGATAAAGGCTTCACTCCTGTGCCTAAATGCTAAGGATACATTCTTAGGCATGGGGTCAAACACTTGCTGCTTATTAAAGGTGCAATGCTACATATACAGATGATCGAGATTATAAAACACGCTTTGCTGAAGAAGACACACACATTACAGCCCAACTCTCCAGATGTCACCCTTTCTCAAACTTTAGCTATGATTTCACTCCAATTATTCTGTTGCTAGCTAGACTAATCCTATAGGCCTTGGCATCCATGACCCTTCTTGTTGTCTCCATCTCCATTCTGAGGTCTTATGGCTCAAGTTGTACAGAAAAACATTGGTGTTTTAGGGTCACCATGGCTCAAAAGGAGCCGTGACACCAACACAACGATTTTGAGTCTTCAATTAAGTGCTAAAGTGAATCTAAATGTAAACATTTGCAAGCCTGCCCTAGTTATCAGGCTGAAGTAACCTGTGTACAGACATTGTACTCTTAGTTGCTTTTGCTGTCTTTAGTGCTAAGATTTAGCTACAGAGCAAAATGAATTATTTTTGGACAATGATTTCCCTTATTATTTCAATGCTTGCTGTGATGTAGGCTCTGAAGACACTGTATTCAGTACACTTGGCACCCTTGCTTTCTTAATATTAAGATAATCCTAGCGAGAATCCCTCCGTGTTTTGTCCTTTAAAGGACCCAGCAAGTTTCCTGTTACTTTGGAATGAAAGATGTTACTGGGAATGCTTTGTTGGCAGGACTCAGAATTGACCTCCAAGTGTATCATTTCTGGAAGACAGTTTTAACCCTAACCGCCTGACAGAAACCAGCCGGGTGGGCAATTAAGATCTCCTGGGTTACGTAAGTGCCAGAAAACTGCCAGGAACACATTTTAACCTGCTTTACCCCTCGGGTGGACAGGATGCTCACTCAAAGCCAGCATGGTCCTTCCTTACACATACATATTGGTATCAATTACATCATCAGGACTTGACTGCAATTTTAACTGGAAGGCTTGTACGGAGATGCATCTGTGCCTTTCAAGCCAGGGAGGAGAAAACAGACCCAGAAGAGGCTCAAGTTAGTGCATTTTCTTCTTTACTTTCCTTATGGGATCAGGAGGAGCTATCCCAAAAGTTCATTGGTAACATTTAAACAAAACCTGGGAGGTAAAATAGCTCAAGCCCAGTTTCTGCAACAGCCAATTAATTCCAATCACCTCACTACCTACCCTTCTGGAGTTAAAATTGGGACCTTAGGTTTTAAATGGCTAGAGTTGCAAATGGATGGCCTTCCCATTATAAATTTCCATTGATAATGTTTGAGATCTTTGTTTCCCATTCTCATCCCTCCTTGTGGTCTGTTAGTGTGCTGGACAAATTTTTCAATCCAATCATATAACATTCTTGTTACTGTCCTGGTCAATATTTATCCCTCAACCAAACCCTAAAAGCAGATTATCCAATCATTATCACATTGCTGTTTGTGGGAGCTTGCTGTTTGCTATTTGGCTGCCACATTTCCTACAGTACAACAATGATCACACAAATACGTTAGCGATGGAACATGGCGGCATTTCAAAGTCCTAACCAGACCATCTGTAATGAGGTTGAAGGACAGACAGTGATAATGCCTGAAGCTTAGACACACTCGCCAATCATCCTGGATTACTTGAATTAGTCTTCATCTCTTTTTGGCATGAGCTTAAGTACGTGATTGCTCTCCCGGAGCAGACTGAAGGCTTGTCAGAATGTCAGCAGGAAGCTAATGCAATTGGAATTATGTGGTTAGCAAGTTAGACAGAATTTGCATTTAAATTCAAGACACACATGTCACCGACAACTGGTACAGATCAAGCTCACACCTACCTGATTAAAGACTACGGCTGCTAATAACTCGTTATAAACCATTTTACTCAACTGCAAAATATCTAATACTCGATTAACCATACAGTGTTGTTCCTGTTTATTAGACAGCACACACTATCTGGTCTTCAGAAAGGTGTTCATGAATTTTCACACAGGGCACACAATGTCATTTACTCCATCACAACATCTGGACCATAAACCTTCAAATAAAAATTGTGATGGATAACTCTTACATTGCACAGTTTGGAAGTTGTACCTAAAGCAAGGATGTTTTAATCATAAAATTAGAGCGAAGCCATTCAGGAGTGAAATCAGGAAGCACTTCACACAAATGGTCTTGAAAATCTGGAAAACTCTTCCCCAAAAGACTGTGGATCCTCGGGAACTATTGAAAGTTTCCACACTGAAATTGATAGTTTTTCGTTTGGCAATAGTATCAAGTGATTATGGATCAAAGGTGGGTAAATGAGGATGAGGCACAGATCATCCATGATGTAATTGGATGGCAGAACAAGCTTGAAGGGCTGAAAGGCCTCTTCCTGTTCCAATGTTCCTGAAGACACTGAGTCAATGTAGGATGTAAAACTTTCACAAAAAGGTGATTTGTCAATTCAGTCAATTGCTGTTAATAATTTTATATCAGTCTAAAGTTGGCTTTGAAAACAAGCCAAACTCAGACATTTTGCCTTAGGTATTAATAACATTAAAGTGATGTTCTTCGACAGTGCTAAATTTTTCCCTTGCCACATGAGTTCTTGAAGACTTTCCCTAAATTAGTACCATCTTTCATTCTTAACATCAGTTACAATGAGAGAAAGTCTGGCAATCTCACAATAGAAGGTAAAAAAAAATCCCGAAGTGGTTAGTCTCGAACTACTGTAAATAGATCAGTTGATAAAGCAAACTCAGACTTTTGCACCTCAGTGGCACTGAGAGAATGGACTATGGATAGGGTAAGGGCTGCTACATATCTTACACAAGAGGTAGATGTTAAGGCAAAAGCAAAATATGCTGGAAATCTGAAATAATAACAGAAAATTTTGGAAATGCTCAGCAGGTCTGGCAGTATCTCGAGAAACAGAGTTAACAATTCAGGTTGATGACCTTTCATCAGAATGACATCAGACACGATCACTTTTGGCAGATTTGCACTGCGCTAGATCCAAGGCCCTGTCTTTCCTCTCAGGTGGATGGGAAAAATCTTATGGTACTATTTCAAAGAAGAGCAGGAAGTTCTTCAGTGAGTTTTTATTCAGTTTAATAATTTCAGAGCATGACTGGCCTTTTTACATTTTTTTTATTATTTTATTTTATTTTTTAACCATGTGCCTGTTTTTCATGTAAACAGAGCTGCCCATTACTCATTAACACTCTCTCTGGACTAATGCTTTGTCTTTCACCACAAGCGTTAACACACTCTTAGCCTTTGTCCCATGACAGCTTTGTTATTTAATCTCTCCTGCCCTCTGCCCTATCACACACCTTCCCTTTTGTTCTCTTCCCCACCAAACCCCAACCCCCACCCCATTTCACTTGCTTGAAACCTAATTCTTTTCTAACCTTTGTCAGTTCTGATGAAAGGTCACAGACCTGAAACAGTGGCCGAAATTTTATGGTGGATGGATGGGAGCCGGACTCTGATGTGAAAGTCAGTGGTGATCCCATTTCCGCCTAGCCCGGGGATCCGTCCCATATTTTATGGGTCCCCGGGCTTTAATTGTCCCAAGGCGGGACTTCCACCCACTTGAGGGAGGAGGTCCTGCCTCAGTGAGCTGCCGGCCAATCAGCGGGCCGGCAGCTCTTAGTCCCAGCAACGCCACCAGGAGCGGTGGGCACTGCAGGGACTGCAGCCCAGCTGACACCATGGATTGAGCAGGGAAGGTAAGAAGGGGCATGCCTGACCAGGGGGATCAGTCCTTCCATGGTGAGGCTGGAGTGGTCATTTGAGGGGAGGGGGGTGTCGGGTCCTGGGAGTGTGTTGGGAGGCGAGGGTGGCCCTCAATCGGGCACCCTGTGCCTGACTGCCATGCCCCCGCCCCCCTCAGTGGCGCGGAAAGGCCCACAGATATCGCTGGACGGCCTTTCACGTCCCCAGTGCACCCGCTTGCCACGGGTAAAATACCCGTGGAGGTGGGCAAGGGCCCTTAAGTGGCCAATAAGTGGCCACTTAACGGTCTTGATTGGCCTTGGGCAGGCGGGTCGTTTCCCACCCCCCCGCCCGATGCTGTAAACTCGTCCGGAGGCGGAAGCTGGGCGGGTAGGCCTCCCAGAGCCTGCCGCTCAATTTTACGCCGCTCCCTACGCCACCATCCGACCCGCTGGGCGGCATAAAATTCCAGCCAGTATCTCTGCTTTTCTCACCACACTTGTTGCCAGCCCTGCTGAATATTTCCAGCACTTTCTGTTTTTTTCATATTTCAGTATTTTGCTTTTATTATTATAGCAGGATAGTTCTTCATAATGTCCTGGCCAACATTTATTCCCCAACCAACATCATAAAAATAAACAGATTATCAAAGCCCTGTTTTCTTTTAGCACTGAATGAAAAATAAGAGATACTCCTCCAGTCCTACAACCCTCCACAATCTGTGCTTTTGCAATTCTGGCCTTTTGTGTATCCCCGATTTTAATTGCTCCAACATTGGTGGCTGTGATTTTTATTTTTATTTTTATTTTATTTTAGTTTGTTTCATCATTTTTTTTTTACCATGTGCTTGCCCACAGTTTTTTTTATGTTTGTGCTTTGGGCCAGGGCTGTTCATTTCCTGTCAATTAACACCCTCTCTGCACTAACGCTTTGTCTTTCAGCACATCATTAACATAGCGTTTGCCTTTGCTCCATGACCTTCTTGTCAGTTATTCTCTGTGACCCTGTCCTATCAATATCTTCCCTTTTGTTATCTCTTGCCCCACCCTTGCTTCATTTACTTAAAACCTATTACAATTCTAACTTTTGCCAGTTCTGATGAAAGGTCACTGATCTGAAACGTTAACTCTGCTTCTCTCGCCACTGATCCTGACAGACCTGCTAAATATTTCCAGCATTTCTCGTTTTTATTTCAGATTTCCAGCATCTGCAGTATTTTGATTTTATTATATTGGTGGCTGTGCCTTCAGCTGCCAAGGTACTAAACTCTGGAATTCCCTTCTTAAACCTATCCACCTCTCTCCTTTCCTTTAAAACACTGCTTAAAACCTATCTCTTTGACCAAGCATTTGGAACGCAAGAACACAAAAATTAGGAGCAGGAGTAGGCCATTCAGCCCCTTGAGCCTGCTCTGCCATTCAATAAGATCATGGCTGATCTGATTGTGGCCTCAGCTCCACTCTCCTGTCTGCTCCCCATAACCCTTGATTCTCCTGTCAATCAAAAATCTATCGAACTCAGCTTTGAATATATTCAATGACCCAGTCTCCACTGCTGTCTGGGGAAGAGAATTCCACAGACTAACGACCCTCTGAAAGAAAATATTTCTTCTTGTCTCGGTCTTAAATGGAAGACCCCTAATTTTTCAGCTATGTCCCCTAGTTCTAGACTCCCCCACAGTATCCAACCTGTCAAGTTTCCTCAGGATCTGTGTGTTTCAATAAGGTAACCTCTCATTCTTCTAAATTCCAACAAGTACAGACCCAACCTGCTCAACCTTTTTTTCTCTTTTATTCATTCATGGACTGTGGGCGTCGCTGGCTAGGCCAGCATTTATTGCCCATCCCTAATTGCCCTTGAGAAGGTGGTGGTGAGCTGCCTCTTGAACCGCTGCAGTCCATGAGGGGTAGGTACACCAACAGTGCTGTTAGGAAGGGAGTTCCAGGATTTAGACTCAGCAACAGTGAAGGAACGGCAATATAGTTCCAAGTCAGGATGGTGTGTGACTTGGAGAGGAACTTGCAGGTGAT